>NC_060121.1:640627043-641932043 GCF_021461395.2 Schistocerca americana | reverse complement strand
CCGCTGCTGAAGCCGCGGGGCAGACGAGCCGCCACAGCACAACTCGCGACACGCCCCCTCTGCGCGCACGCGCACTAGCGCTGCCAACCTGCCGCGCCGTCCACGCCTACGCCGGTCTGCCACCTGCCGACAACATCCACAATGCATGCTGTTGCACCATCGTCCAACACATACAAACACACACACACACACAAAATCATACAGGGTGTCCCATTTTAACTATCTGTACAGAAGCAAAAAAAATAAAAAAAATTAAAAAAAAAATCAAGGAAATTTTGTTTAACTACGAAAGAGACATTAACCATCAAGACTGCTTATTTCTTAACTTTCTTCGTTATGCATTAATAAACAACAGAGCGCATTTTTTACGTAGCACCCTATATTTATTTTATTTGGTAATCCAGCAATGGTAATGCAGTTCATCTGCTAAAGACCACTTCAAAAAAGTATCACCGAGTGCCACTAAAGTACACTTGAGGTTATTAAAAACGAATCACTGACTCTTCTGCGCCGCTACTCAGTACAGGTATACGATAAAACGTACCTAATCCACTTGCTACAGTTGATATTAAACAAATGGAAACATAAAGAAAAGGGGCACCGGTATTCAGTCAACAGTCTTCAGTCAAAGATTTGTGTGCGTTTCGAAGTACACCAATTCACATATTTATCTAGTATTGTGTGTACAACTTTTAGATTACAGCATATCATCTGAAACCATAATAACTTATTGACACTATTCGCCTGCCGGCCGGTGTGGCCGAGAGGTTATAGGCACTTCAGTCCGGAACCGCGAGACCGATACGGTCGCAGGTTCGAATCCTACCTGGAGCATGGATGTGTGTGATGTCCTTAGGTTAGTTAGGTTTAAGTAGTTCTGACTTCTAGGGGACTGATGACCTCAGATTTTAAGTCCCATAGTGCTCAGAGCCATCTGAACTATTCCTCTAACATTGATTTCTCACTCGTAATAAAAGGTTTATGGGTTGCTACGAAAGGGGGAAGATCTCACGCAATTTTAATGTTTCTCGTGGGTGTTTTGGGTGAAAATAACTGCTTTTAGAATTCCGTACCTCAATCGGTAAAAAAGGAACTTTGTTGTCCATCTGTCTGTCCGTCCGACTGTTAAAATCCCTTTTCCTCAGGAACTGGTACCCTTATCGAGTTGAAATTTACGTCACATACTAAGGTCTACAGCTCTTTGGCAATTTACAACAAGTAAGCTTCTAAGTCAATGCAGTCAAAAGATACGGTCAGTTGTGTCACATATTTATATACTAGCAAACTCACTTATAAAAACCTATAGGTTACTTCCTGTTCACCTAGAATAACGATATTTGGCTGGAAGTAAGCTTTCAGAGTACAAGTAAACAAAAAAAAAAAAAATCAGAAAATTGTTAGTTTCTAATTATACTTCTTATCCGACTGCCTGTCCTGTTAAGACCCATTCTTATCATTAACCACAAAAGCAAACACGAAATTACACAAAAAATCAAAACTTAAAACTTACAATTAAAACAGTCTCGAAATTCCTTGCATAAATATCTTGCCAGTGTCGAAATCTGTAACAGGTAAAAATCATCGAGTTTCTCGATTCCCAGGGTGAATGAACTATCTGCATGCACAATTAAGTTTGTACGGTACTCACACGAGCGTAAGTCCTTGTCGCACTTGGCCAGTTTTTTAAAAAAGGATTTCATGTTACGAGGTTGCAGAACAGTGTGTATAGGCTTAAAAACAAACTAAAATTTCGTATCATTTTTGCTTTCTGTTAATAATTTGTAGCCCTGAATTAATGCTTTTTAGCGAAATAGATCAGTGGGCTATCATTTTCTTTGACAGGCAATGTGAAACGAATTCGAACGAAAGAGCAATTGTTTTCACTGTATATTGTCAATAAAGAGTCATTTCCCGCAAACTGTCAAATTTCGTAGCTGCAGCGGAATGCTGCTATTGCGAATGGTTTCCTAGGAACTCATGGCAAGTCGCGCCATAAGCACGAAACAGAAATTTGATTTACATTCTCTGGCCCTAGTATTAGTAGTAATGGTAGTAGTACCAGAAGAAGAATAAGTAGAAGGAAGAGGAGGAGGAAAACACAATGTAGAGGAAGTGCTCTGAATGTAATTCTTCGATGGAAATCATGTGTCTTTGGATAGCTATATGTCGGTAGCACTACCCGCTCTCAGTGAGAGGTTTTTTAAGTTATCGTTATAAACTTTACTTCTTACAGTATGACACTCTGAATACATCCTCAGAGTAAAACTGCAAACATTGCTAAAAAAGATTACCGCGAAACGTTCGGTATTTGGGCAACAGTTGTTTGTATCCAATTACAACAAAGTATACCCGTATCTTAATTACACCGTTACCAATGGAGTGCTAAGGCACAAAACTATAACGAATATCATCAACATACAAGTGACTAGCGAATTATTATTATTATTGAGTCATCAGTCTTCTAACTAGTTTGATGCGACCCGCCACGAACTTCTCTTCAGAGCCGTCCTCTCCGTCTTAGAATAGCAACCTACGCCCTCAATTATTTGTTGGATGTACTCCAATCTCTGTCTTCCCCTACAGTTTTTACCCTCTGACGTTCCCTCTAGCACCAAATTAGTGGTGATGTTCCACCACATGTCAGTGTTTTTCAGTTGTTCCTTTCTACGCCGACTCTGTTACCTTATCAGTCCACCTAATTTTCAACATTCTTCTATAACAACGCATCTCATATGCTTCGCTTCTCTTTTGCTCCAGTTTTCCCACAGTCCATGTTTCACAACCATACAACGCTGTGCTCCAAACGAGCATTCTCAGAAATTTCTTCCTCAGATTAGGGCCTACGTTAGGTTCGAATCCTCCCTCGGGCATGGATATGTGTGATGTCCTTAGGTTAGTTAGGTTTAAGTAGTTCTAGGGGACCACTGACCTCAGAAGTTAAGTCCCATAGTGCTCAGAGCCATTTTTTTAACTCTGCTATTCCAGTGTTCGTATCCACTTTGCTTCGCCTATCACGCGCTTCCAGTGTAGCAGAATTCCTTAATTTCGTCTGCTTTGTGGTCACCAGTTTTGATTGGAGTTTATTGTTAGTCGCATTTCTGCTACTCCCTACTGCTTTCGTCTTTCTTCAGTTTACTCTTAATCTATATTTTGTAAGACTGTTGATTCCATCCAACAGGTCCTGTAATTCTTCTTCATTTTCATGGCGAATAGCAACGTTTTCAGCGAATTTTATCTTTGATAAAGCAGACACAAAGCAACTCAATTTTATGCTCTGCTATGAAGCATAACCTACGAATCGTACGTAGAACAGTAGGCCCTGGGGGCGGTAAGTTCCCTGTCTGCGATGGCTGCACAGACAATTTCTCGTCTCTCTACAGAACGGAGTTCGCTCACCACACCCTGGCCTTCGCCGCACGCCGACGTCGCGAGATAATAGCCAGCAGCAGTGGCTTTACTACTTCCTGCGACGACACCTGTTGTTGGCAACAGGTCTGTGAAACTCTTTACATCTAGCAGAACAAAAAGGTACATGTCTCGCCATTCAGAAAACAGACTAAGTTCTGCTTGGCCATGTTCGTGGACAATATTGCATTTCCATATAATTATAAAAATGGCCAGGTGCGAGTAGATATCGTGCACTGAAGGTTCTATACAAACTTAATTATGTATACAGACAGTTCACCCATCCCGGTTATGCATACAGATAGTTCATCCATTCCGGGAATCGAAGATCTCGACAATTTTTGCCTGCTGTCGACATTGATACCGGTAAGGTATCGGTCCCAGGGATTCCAAGACTTTCGAGAATCTTTCAATTTCAATTTTGAAGTCGGAAAACAAACGGCAACATAAATATTCATTTCGTGTGATAGAATTACAAATTAACAATTGTCTAATTTTTTTCCTTTACTTGTACTATAAAACCATTCTTACTGCCAAATTCCATGGTTCTACATGTCCTCTGATTGCATTCACTTACGAGCTTAACTTTTTTACACCGCCAAAGGATTGTAGACATTAGTACGGGAAAAATTTCAACTTGATACGTCTACTAATTCCTGAGAGAAAAGGTCTTTAACAGTCGGACAGACAAACAGACAGATGGATAGCAATATGATCCTATAAGGATTCCGTTTTTACTGACTGAGATACAGAACACTAATTAAATAAGCACTCATCCGCTTCGTTTTATCTCCCAAATAATTGATTTATTAATGCGACGCTCTTCGTGTCACATTTATATCTACGTACTTCTCAATTTCTTATACGATCAACTAAAATTATCGAATGTTCATTAGCGCACTCATCTTGTTCCGTTGTCTTGAGTCTAATACACACATACACAAGCGCACACTCGCGCCATTCTAGTAATGTATTGTTTTAAGTAATAAATACGCTACGACGATAGCAGAAATATTTAAATATTACGGCATTTCTTATTTACAATCAACATTTCTGGATATCCTAATCTTTAGAATTTTTCTCTTCTTCTAAGCAGCTATTACGGAGTTTCTTTCCGAATTGTTTCGAGCTTTATCTGACCGAACGATCTTGCCGCTATATCATTAATTATCTCACTGTTAAAGTCGAGCCTGGTTCTTTTGCTGATGTTGTCTTTTTGAGTTTAACTGCGGTCTTGACTTATTATTTTAAGATTTTCTTTTACTATCCAAGTCATCATTTGTTTCACATAAGGAAGATTAGAACTGAGACTCAGAAGTGTTACGTTACACACTGGCAAGCTCTACGTGACTAAAAGAATAATTTCTGCAGCATTTCAATTTTATTAGAACACGTAAAGTCAGTCGATATTTATGAAGACGGGATAACAGTCCATAAGGGTGTATTTGTTTGCTGCCACATAGCAGGACTGCTGATGCTCTTTGCCAGCATACAGTTATGTAACATGGAATTATTGAGATCAAAAACAGTTTAGAAAAATTAACTTCGCTCCTATTTTTATAATAAAGCGTTTTCATTGAAAGATTTCTACTGATAAGAAATTTTTGAAGTATTGCCTCCAGTACAAATATCGCGATATGTAATCATCTTTGTCTTTGCTGCCAAATTTTTAATCAGTAATGAGTTTGGCATGCTGGTTCTAAAGACCTACTGCTATTTGGATGTTGGCTACTGCAACAAGCACAACAGCTTTCGATATTAGAAACTCCACAAACAGGTGAATACCACGAAAAGGCGCAACAAATACATGGAAGAGGTTGCCTACACTCGGCTTGTTTTTACTATCACGAAACAGGTGAGAGAGTTTCAAGGATATGGTTATCGCGTTGGCTTGCCAGTCATTAAAATAAAGGCATTTTTCGTTGCAGTGAGATCTTTTTGCTAAATTGCATTTGCTAACTTTCTGCTCTGTATACCAAAATATTTTGTGGACTCACACCTACATAGGGCGAAATGACACCATGACAGCCTAAGAGAAATCAGAGCTTTCACAGAAAGATTTAGGGGTTTATTTTTTCCATATGATATTCGAGAGTGCAAAACACTAAGGAAATATGTGAAGCTCCAACATACTGATGGAGGAGAGGACCAGCAACTTGGGTTTTAAACTTTTTTTTCTTCCAATATCCGTCGTCATTTCTTTGCTGTGAGTAGTTTCGGACCACCACGTCCATTTTCACAGCACGGCCGCAGACGTAAGTGTAATCATGCAGTTCCCACCAATGCACATGTAACTAAATATTCATTATTCCTCACTAGTAATCATTACATAAACATAAAATGATAGACTTCGTTTGGGTATACAATGCGATTTCTAACCAGTCGAAGTGATCATGTAGTTCAGGGGCGTACAGAATTGCTAGTACCACGTACCCGTGACGACGTAAAAAAAAAAGTGCCATGAGACCAAGTTATTATTTGCAACTGGAATCCCCTTCTCCAATGCCAGATGGACAGGACTCAAAAGAACTAAGCTTTATAAGGGCACGCTCTCTCCTTTCCGGGAGGAGAAAAAAAATCACAAGAAGGAACGGAGAAGGGCTGGTCGCATGCGGCCCACAGTCTGTGCATATCTGATGTGGATGGTTCTTCTTTGGAGTGTGTATGTCATACAGGAACAAAAAGTTTCTTCTGTATGATTCGTCGACCCACAGCAATTTTTCCTCGATTTCCGCGGCAGACTAGGTCCATTTGGTCGCTGGCAATGGAAGTTGTTTTCATTAAGGTTTTTTTCTTTCCAGAACCTGCTTTGTACATATTTAACCGGTGACCATCTTCTCTGAATATACGTAATACTTAGAACGGCAGTGTAGAAATGGTTCCTTGTGGAGACAGTAGCGCAGCGTAGCGGGACAGATTTAGCCTGCTGACGCTGCGGCGTCTCAGACCAAGACGATGCCAGCTAGGAGTTTCAGCGGCAGACGAAAAGAAAAAGCGCGGTGCAGGAAGAGGGACGAGTATAATCTCATTGCCCAGCATGCAAATTACATGCGAGAACGCAGCAGGCGGCGCGGCGTGCGGAAGACAAAAGCCGCCCGAGCAGAACTCGGCTCACAGAGGCTGCTGCGGCTGCCGCCGTCCGACGTAAAAGTCTCCTGTCTCGGCCGTGACTCACACTGTGTCCCACAAGACAGGAGCGGGCGGCAGCTGGGACCTGTCAGGCGACATCCCGCTGAGAAAGAGAGTGACTGACTGCCAGGAAACTTCTGAGAGAAATGCAGTTAATTGGAAGTCAGCGAGCAGTTGTTAACAGGCCATTCTCTTACAGAGGAATTAGTGAGTTCGAAAATAAGTGACAGGCATATGGTTTTTGGCTCCACGGTCAGTGACTACCACCCTAAGACGCACCACGAGCGAATGTAAAAAGAATCTTTCACCGGAGTGTGTGCTGCCTTGAAACTTCACGGAAGGTTGAAATTGAATGCCAAATAAGGATATGAATGCGAACAGCAGATTCGGTAAGAGCATAGCCCCAGATACGCAAGATTCCGGTTTTCGGAAAACACTTTCAATCGGGCAGGAAGTTTCATAACATGAGCGAATGATCTTCACGTGTCAGGCTCAGACTGCTGTCGACTGTTACAGTTTCAACACCTTATTCTTGATCTTCCCACGTATCTTCAATAATTGTAAACCACGATTTACATCGGGATTCTTATCAGTTATCACCACCACTTGCAGAACATCTTCTGAATGTTTCATATTGTCCTACACATACATTTTCTAATGTTATCGCCAGTTCACCGATCCAATATTTGGCTGTATGACGTCTTTACAGAGTTTATTTTACATTGACTATACCATATCTTTATAAACGGTTTCTGTCAAACACACGTGGGCATAGAAACTACTTGCTTCTGTGACGAGGTACCAAGCACAATGTAGCAAATAACACCCACAAAAATCACCAGGCAACTTCTGTGCCAAAGGACAAGACACTAGAGAAGGATGTTTACGACCAAGCGACTGTGGAAGCGTCGTCTTGACATCGCTGTTATTAAAAGAATTCCGAGTTATTTCCAGGAAAAAAACAATTCTGGAAATGTTTTGGCGGGGAAAGGTTACCGACAAGCAGCAATAAATGAAGTATCAATGTGCTACATTTCTAATGCAGTGCAGTGGCTGTCTAGTGAGGAGGTGTCGCAGCACACAATCACTTAAACGTGTCTGTCCAAGAGTTCATATTGGCGTTCCGTCATACAGGTTAAAAGAGACAGCTTTTTTTTTCTGCATGCACTACTATTACGCCTAGCATCACATGTACAATTGAATAAATACAGAAACGCTACATTTCATCAAAATCGGATCACGGAAAAAAGACGTAATTTAAAGTTCTACACTTACTATAAGAGTGTGCTCAAAAGTAATGCCTCCGAATATTTTATGTGAAAACTCTGAAAACTCTTAAGGGAACTTGGACGAGAAAGGGCGGCATTTTTACATCGCGCTCTCAGTGCGATTACTTTTGATCTACAATGCGGAGGAAGTTGTGGTTTTTTACCAACAATGAATGACATAAACTCAAGCTGTAAAAGGAAATTTATTGAAATATTTGTTATACTTTAAGAATTACAGTATTTTCCCTAAGAGATGTTTTTATAACACGTTTCCAGTCTGGTACCATTTTCTGGTCAATCATTGGTCTAATAGCATTCAAACTGTGGCAGGCTGCTGTCAACATTCATAGGAACACATTATGCCTCTCGTTTTGTAGTTTGGAGTATATGTGAGGAAACAGAAAAATCCTTATTATACCACATTAATAATTTGTCTAAAAAATACCGCTAAAATTATATACAGAATGACATACATAGATCATTTCTGCGATGTATTAGACATAACACAAAGATACTATCCCATTCTTAACTTGAGAGAAATGGATAAAACCATTGTGAAGTTACATGCACCTAATGTTCTGAAAATGTAGTTTCGAGAAAATGAGAAAAGAATGTTCACAGTGTTTTTGACTCGCCGTATGTCCCTTTCAGAACATTCCAGCAGCTTAATCTTGCTGGCCAGCTGCTTCTTTATTCTCTGTAGACTTCTTCAGGAGCGTTTTCCTTACTCTGGACACTCTAGTGGTGGCTTCCACAGCCCTTTCAGCTTCAACTAGTCGCTGACAATCTATGGCAGCCAGAGCAGTTATCATATTATTTCCTGGCTGGATACCTAATTTGTCCATTACTTTTGTCCTGCTGATTACACCATCATTGAAACACATGAGAGCATCTATCACACCAATTTTGAGTACTGTCTATCCAACAAACACTGTTTTTGGTACTCGTTGACACACGCAGCTGTTGAAACTTTCATTAGGGTTTTGTGTACGGCCATGTAGACAATTTGCTAAGTAATTTTGGATCTGCAAGGTCCGTGTATATTGGCTTTATTGTTTCCATGACTGTGGCAGGCAAGAAATGTTTATGGTGATATTCCTTGCCTGTCGCATGAGCGTGGCTGGTTTGCAAACATTTGTTCAAAGAGCGTTTAAGACCAAAATAACAACTGAAAAGTAGATAAAAAAAAATACATTTTTTGAAACATGATAAAATTGTCTTTCAGAAGGTGACAAAAATGTTTTCGAAGATTTCAGTCATTTCACGTCCAGGTCCACTTAAATCTTTCTAAATTAAACGTTATTAACATTCTACATCTTTATTTTTCCATGTGCAAATATTTACAGCCTCTGCCGCTAGAGGGCTTCGAACTGAAGCGTGTAACACGGCGGTGTGCAAAGTAATTACGTCGGCGCTTCAGAAAAAAGCGCGCTATAATCGAGTTTCGGAACACCCTTTCCTTCACGTGAAAATGTCAAACCACACATGAGTGATGCGACATATGCAATAATTCGACGCCTTTGGTTCACCGTCACCCATTTTCATCTGTTCCCAAAAACTTAAAGAACACCTTCGAGGACTTCACTTTGAAAGCTATGAAGCAGTGCGAGCAGGTGTGAGGTTGTGGCTCCGTCAACAAAGTCTGACAATCTACGATGACGGTATCAACAAACTGGCCTCTCGTTGAGAGAAATGTGTTCGTCGCCAGGGTGACTCTGTTGAGACATAAACATACATTAAAGATGGAGAATGTTAATGACGTTTGTTTTATTTAAAAACCTTTAAGAAGTATCAAATAAAAAATGCGGAGGCATTACTTCTGTCATCACCAGGCTGGTATGGAGACTAAACCCTAAGGAAGAACACAGGCGAATAAAGGATCCTTAAGAAGGTGAACTATGGACATGAACATCTTTGGCTTCAAATGGCTCTGAGCACTATGGGACTCAACTGCTGAGGTCATTAGTCCCCTAGAACTTAGAACTAGTTAAACCTAACTAACCTAAGGACATCACAAACATCCATGCCCGAGGCAGGATTCGAACCTGCGACCGTAGCGGTCTTGCGGTTCCAGACTGCAGCGCCTTTAACCGCACGGCCACTTCGGCCGGCCATGAACATCTTTCTTTTTTTTTTTTTTTTTTTACGCCTTTGAACATAACATACGCTAAAAAATTATTGAATTTTTTGCGTAATACAGAAGTTGTATAATGGATAGCTACTTCAGATGCGTGCTCCTGCCCAAGCCCCTATTTACGCACCGCTTTGGCGCACATCTGGAACTAGGCTTACCCGATCAGGCAGATACCCGAGTGCAGCTGACGTTATTGCAAGTACAACAGCTTGCTCACCATCATTCATCGTAACAAAACTACTGCCACACGAGCGCAGCCGCGAGAAACAGTCAGTTTATATAATAATGTATTAAGTCTTTTCGAGCCTTTTTTATTATGTGACGATATGATGACTCATGAACCCCCATGAACCATGGACCTTGCCGTTGGTGGGGAGGCTTGCGTGCCTCAAGATACAGATAGCCGTACCGTAGATGCAACCACAACGGAGGGGTATCTGTTGAGAGGCCAGAAATACGTGTGGTTCCTGAAGAGGGCCAGCAGCCTTTTCAGTAGTTGCAGGGCCAACAGTCTGAATGATTGACTGATCTGGCCTTGCAACACTAACCAAAACGGCCTTGCTGTGCTGGTACTGCGAACGGATAAAAGCAAGGGGAAACTACAGCCGTAATTTTTCCCGACGGCATGCAGCTTTACTGTATGGTTAAATGATGATGGCGCCCTCTTGGGTAAAATATTCCGGAGGCAAAATGGTCCCCCATTCGGATCTCCGGGCGGGGACTACTCAAGAGGACGTCGTTATCAGGAGAAAGAAAACTGGCGTTCTACGGAGCGTGGAATGTCAGATCCTTTAATCGGGCAGGTAGGTTAGAAAATTTAAAAAGGGAAATGGATAGGTTAAAGTTAGATATAGTGGGAATTAGTGAAGTTCGGTGGCAGGAGGAACAAGACTTCTGGTCAGGTGATACAGGGTTATAAATACAAAATCAAATAGGGGTAATGCAGGAGTAGGTTTAATGATGAATAAAAAGATAGGTGTACGCGTAAGCTACTACAAACAGCATAGTGAACGTATTATTGTGGCCAAGATAGACACGAAGCCCACGCCTACTACAGTAGTACAAGTTTATATGCCAACTAGCTCTGCAGATGACGAAGAAATTGATGAAATGTATGATAAGATAAAAGAAATTATTCAGGTAGTGAAGGGAGACGAAAATTTAATAGTCATGGGTGACTGGAATTCGTCAGTAGGAAAAGGGAGAGAAGGAAACATAGTAGGTGAATATGGATTGGGGCTAAGAAATGTAAGAGGAAGCCGTCTGGTAGAATTTTGCGCAGAGCATAACTTGGTTTAAGAATCATGAAAGAAGGTTGTATACATGGAAGAACCCTGGAGACACTAAAAGGTATCAGATAGATTATATAATGGTAAGACAGAGATTTAGGAATCAGGTTTTAAATTGTAAGACATTTCCAGGGGCAGATGTGGACTCTGACCACAATCTATTGGTTATGAACTATAGATTAAAACTGAAGAAACTGCAAAAAGGTGAGAATTTAAGGAGATGGGACCTGGATAAACTGAAAGAACCAGAGATTGTACAGAGTTTCAGGGAGAGCATAAGGGAACAATTGACAGGAATGGGGGAAAGAAATACCATAGAAGAAGAATGGGTAGCTTTGAGGGATGAAATAGTGAAGGCAGCAGAGGATCAAATAGGTAAAAAGACGAGGGCTAGTAGAAACCCTTGGGTAACAGAAGAAATATTGAATTTAATTGATGAAAGGAGAAAAATATAAAAATGCAGTAAATGAATCAGGCAAAAAGGAATACAAAAGTCTCAAAAATGATATCGACAGGAAGTGCAAAATGGCTAAGCAGGGATGGCTAGAGGACAAATGTAAGGATGTAGAGGCTCGTCTCACTAGGGGTAAGATAGATACTGCCTACAGGAAATTAAAGAGACCTTTGGAGAAAGGAGAACCACTTGCATGAATATCAAGGGCTTTGATGGAAACCCAGTTCTAAGCAAAGAAGGGAAAGCAGAAAGGTGGAAGGAGTATATAGAGGGCCTATACAAGGGCGATGTACTAGAGGACAATGTTATGGAAATGGAAGAGGATGTAGATGAAGATGAAATGGGAGATATGATATTGCGTGAAGAGTTTGACAGAGCACTGAAAGACCTGAGTCGAAATACGGCCCCCGGAGTAGACAACATTCCATTAGAACTACTGACAACCCTGAGAGAGCCAGTCCTGACAAAACTCTACCATCTGGTGAGCAACATGTATGAGACAGGCGATATACCCTCAGACGTCAAGAAGAATATAATAATCCCAATCCCAAAGAAAGCAGGTGTTGACAGAAGTGAAAATGACCGAACTATCAGTTTAATAAGTCACAGCCGCAAAATACTAACACGAATTCTTTACTGACGAATGGAAAAACTGGTAGAAGCCGACCTCGGGGAAGGTCAGTTTGGATTTCGCAGAAATGTTTGAACACGTGAGGCAATACTGACCCTACGACTTATCTTAGAAGCTCGATTAAAGAAAGGCAAATCTACATTTCTGGCATTTGTAGACTTAGAGAAAGCTTTTGAGAATGTTGATTGGAATACTCTCTTTCAAATTCTGAAGGTGGCAGGGGTAAAATACAGAGAGCGAAAGGCTACTTACAATTTGTACAGAAAGCAGATGGCAGTTATAAGAGTCGAGGGACACGAAAGGGAAGCAGTGGTTGGGAAGGGAGTGAGACAGGGTTGTAGCCTCTCCCCGATGTTATTCAATCTGTATATTGAACAAGCAGTAAAGGAAACAAAAGAAAAATTCGGAGTAGGAATAAAAATCCATGGAGAAGAAATAAAAACTTTGAGGTTCGCCGATGACATTGTAATTCTGTCAGAGACAGCAAAGGACTTGGAAGAGCAGTTGGACAGAATGGACAGTGTCTAGAAAGGAGGATATAATAAGAACATCAACAAGAGCAAAACGAGGATCATGGAATGTAATCGAATTAAGTCGGGTGATGCTGAGGGAATTCAATTAGGAAATGAGACGCTTAAAGTAGTAAATGAGTTTTGCTATTTGGGGAGCTAAATAACTGATGATGGTCGAAGTAGAGAGGATATAAAATGTAGACTGGCAATGGCAAGGAAAGCGTTTCTGAAGAAGAGGAATTTGTTAATATCGAGTATAGATTTAAGTGTCAGGAAGTCGATTCTGAAAGTATTTGTATGGAGTGTAGCCATGTATGGAAGTGAAACATGGACGATAAATAGTTTAGACAAGAAGAGAGTAGAAGCTTTCGAAATGTGGTGCTACAGAAGAATGCTGAAGATTAGATGGGTTGATCACATAACTAATGAGGAGGTATTGAACAGAATTGGGGAGAAGAGGAGCTTGTGGTACAACTTGACTAGAAGAAGGGATCGGTTGGTAGGACATGTTCTGAGACATCGAGGGATCACCAATTTAGTATTGGAGGGCAGCGTGGAGGGTAAAAATCGTAGAGGGAGACCAAGAGATGAATAAACTAAGCAGATTCAGAAGGATGTTGGCTGCAGTAGGTACTGGGAGATGAAGAAGCTTGCACAGGATAGAGTAGCATGGGGAGCTGCATCAAACCAGTCTCAGGAGTCAAGACCACAACAACAACAACAACAACAACAACAATGATGACTCATTGACATATTTAATAAGGTATCATGACGTTCAGAATGCTGAACTGGAATTGTTATTTATCCTGAAAAAAGTGTTTAGCGAATTAATCAGTCACGCGCTCAAACTCGTGAGGTAATTTTTAAGTGAGCTTGGAGGTAATAACCTATTTTAAGCTTAAAAGGTCACATACTTCAGTTTGGCAACACGACAACTTTCAAAAACGATTAGTAGTGTCTACCAGGTCATTAACTCGTAACACTTCCTTGGGAGACGCCTCAAGGTACATCTACATTTGTTGATGACTTTACATCCGAGACAAATACTCCTATGCTGAGTCATCCCTGTCAATATATCCCCAACCAAATTAGGAATCTCGTTTAATATCCCACATCTCGTTTGACATCCCACATGGACGAGCTTTAGCTAACAACCATTACTCTGGTGCAGCGTCAAATGTTCAGTCTACTGGATACGAGGTTTACTTGGGATATTTTTGACTCATCAGTATTCTGACTGGTTTGATGGAGCCCGCCACGAATTCCTCTCCTGTGCCAACCACTAAGTCCTCAATTATCTGCTAGATGTATTCCATTCTCTATCTTCCTCTGCAGTCTTTGCCCTCTATAGTTCCCTCTAGTACCTTGAAAGTCATTCCCTGATGTCTTAACAGATATTCTATCATCTTTGCCTTTCTCCTTGACAGTGTTTTCCACATATTCCTTTCCACTCAGATTCTGCGCAGAACCTTTTCATTCCAGTCCACCTAATTTTCAACATTCGGCTGTAGCACCACATCTACACTCCTGGAAATGGAAAAAAGAACACATTGACACCGGTGTGTCAGACCCACCATACTTGCTCCGGACACTGCGAGAGGGCTGTACAAGCAATGATCACACGCACGGCACAGCGGACACACCAGGAACCGCGGTGTTGGCCGTCGAATGGCGCTAGCTGCGCAGCATTTGTGCACCGCCGCCGTCAGTGTCAGCCAGTTTGCCGTGGCATACGGAGCTCCATCGCAGTCTTTAACACTGGTAGCATGCCGCGACAGCGTGGACGTGAACCGTATGTGCAGTTGACGGACTTTGAGCGAGGGCGTATAGTGGGCATGCGGAAGGCCGGGTGGACGTACCGCCGAATTGCTCAACACGTGGGGCGTGAGGTCTCCACAGTACATCGATGTTGTCGCCAGTGCTCGGCGGAAGGTGCACGTGCCCGTCGACCTGGGACCGGACCGCAGCGACGCACGGATGCACGCCAAGACCGTAGGATCCTACGCAGTGCCGTAGGGGACCGCACCACCACTTCCCAGCAAATTAGGGACACTGTTGCTCCTGGGGTATCGGCGAGGACCATTCGCAACCATCTCCATGAAGCTGGGCTACGGTCCCACACACCATTAGGCCGTCTTCCGCTCACGCCCCAACATGGTGCAGCCCGCCTCCAGTGGTGTCGCGACAGGCGTGAATGGAGGGACGAATGGAGACGTGTCGTCTTCAGCGATGAGAGTCGCTTCTGCCTTGGTGCCAATGATGGTCGTATGCGTGTTTGGCGCCGTGCAGGTGAGCGCCACAATCAGGACTGCATACGACCGAGGCACACAGGGCCAACACCCGGCATCATGGTGTGGGGAGCGATCTCCTACACTGGCCGTACACCACTGATGATCGTCGAGGGGACACTGAATAGTGCACGGTACATCCAAACCGTCATCGAACCCATCGTTCTACCATTCCTAGACCGGCAAGGGAACTTGCTGTTCCAATAGGACAATGCACGTCCGCATGTATCCCGTGCCACCCAACGTGCTCTAGAAGGTGTAACTCAACTACCCTGGCCAGCAAGATCTCCGGATCTGTCCCCCATTGAGCATGTTTGGGACTGGATGAAGCGTCGTCTCACGCGGTCTGCACGTCCAGCACGAACGCTGGTCCAACTGAGGCGCCAGGTGGAAATGGCATGGCAAGCCGTTCCACAGGACTACATCCAGCATCTCTACGATCGTCTCCATGGGAGAATAGCAGCCTGTACTGCTGCGAAAGGTGGATATACACTGTACTAGTGCCGACATTGTGCATGCTCTGTTGCATGTGTCTATGTGCCTGTGGTTCTGTCAGTGTGATCATGTGATGTATCTGACCCCAGGAATGTGTCAATAAAGTTTCCCCTTCCTGGGACAATGAATTCACGGTGTTCTTATTTCAATTTCCAGGAATGTATAATGCTTCGGTTCTCTTCTGTTCCGGATTTCCCACAATCCATGTTTCACTACCATACGACGTTGTGCTTCAAACGTACATTCTCAGAAATTTCTTCCTCAGATTAAGGCGTATGTCTGATACTGGTACACTTCTCTTGGCCAGGAATGCCCTTGTTGCCAGTGCTAGTTTGCTTTTGATGTCCTCCTTGCTCCGTCCGTCATGGGTTGCCTAGGTAGCAGAAAGCCTTAACTTCATCTACTTCTGTAGTCATTAGATTGTTCATTCCATTCAGCAGATCCTGTAATTCTTCTTCATTTTGACTCAGGATAGCACTGTCATCAGCAAATCGCATCACTGATATCCTTTCAACTTGAATTCTAATTCCACTCCTGAACCTTCCTTTTATTTCCATAATTGCTTCTTCGATGTACAGAGTGAACAGTAGGGGCGAAAGACTACATCCCTGTTTTACACCCTTTTTTAATCCGAGCAATTCGTTCTTGGTCGTCCACTCTTATTATTCTCTCTTGGCTCTTGTACATATTGTATATTACCCGTGTCTCCCTATAATTTAACCATATTTTTCTCAGGATGTCGAACATATTGTACCGTTTGACACTATCGAACGCTTTTTCCAGGTCGACAAATTCTATGAACGTCTCTTGATTTTTCTTTAGTCTTGCTTCCATTATCGACCGCAACGTCAGAATTGCCTCTCTGGCGCCTTTACCTTTCTTAAAGCTGAACTGATCGTTATTTAACACATCCTCAATTTTCTTTTCTATTCTTCTGTATTATATTCTTTGTATGCAACATGGATGCATGACCTGTTAAGCTGACTGTGCGATAATTTTCGCACCTGTCAGCTCTTGCAGTCTTCGGAACAGTGTGGATGATATTTTCTCGAAAGTCAGACGGTATGTCACCTGTCATACATTCTACACACAGACGTGAACAGTCGTTTTGTTGCCACTTCTCCCAATAATTTTAGAAATGCTGATGAATTGTTATCTATCTCAACTGCTTTATTTGATCCGACGTCCTCCAAAGCTCTCTTAAATTCTTTCTAATACCGGATCCCCTGACTCTTCTAAATCGATTCCTGTTTCTTCTTTTAGCACATCAGACGAATCTTCCCCCTCACAGAGGCCTTCAATGTACTCTTTCCACCTATCCGCTCTCTCCTCTGCATTTAACAGTGCAATTCCCGTTGCACTCTTAATGTTACCACCTTATTTTTAATTTCACCGAAAGTTGATTTGACTTTCTATATGTAGAGTTAAGTCCCTCTGAATACCATATCTTTACCGATTTCTTCACATTTTGCATGTAGCCATTTCGTCTTAGCTTCCCTCCACTTCTTGTTTATTTCAATCCTCAGTGACTTGTATTTCAGTATTCCTGAATTTCTCTGAACATTTTTGTAACTCCTTCTTTCATCGATCAAATGAAGTACTTCTGTTACCCATGGTTTCTTCGCGGTTACGTTCTTTGTACCTAAGTTTTTCTGTCCGACCTGAGATACGAGCAGGGGATTATGAGAATGTTAGTCGGTGGTGGGCAAAGCTATCACTTCACGTGAAGTCAGAGCCCGTCAAATATGACGACAGTAATGTGAGCTGAATGCCTACAAGAGAGCTTCTAGAACATACGGCGTCGTATACCGCCACTGCAGCAGGTACAAAGCAGAGTAATGAAGTACGCGTGGTCGCGGTGGCCAGTGCAGTCGGCCAGGGATCAGAAAAGACACTGGCCGGCGCTTGTGCGGGCGGCGGTGGGCGGCGGTGGGCGGCGGCAGAGGCGGCGGCACTGCTGTGTCCAGATTTAGCGCCGGTGCCTTAATTATAGCGGCGGCTACCCGCCGGCGCACAACAAACATGTGTGCCACTCACCCTGCCGCAGTACACACCACCTGTCGCGCGTCTCGGCCGACAGCCACGCGCCGCTCACACGCTCCGACCTCTGTTTGTGGGTCACCCGGTTACGTCATGCATGACTGCCGTACATTTCAGGAGTATAACGCATCACCGCTTAATCCGTAATCTTCGTGATCATCACCTACTAAAGGTATCGCAGCAGCCCTCCAATTCTTTCGTCTGCAAGCACGCACGCACACACACACGCAAGCACAGTGTTCGCTACTCGTGTTCTGGTGGTTGGCGACGCTGCCTCTAGATCGCGGAGCCCCGGATTCGATTCTCGACAGAATGCTGGTGTTTGGGTTGGTATAATCAGTTCATCTCATCTCCATCGACGCCCAAGTCAGATAGAAAGACTTTGCACCAAGCGGCCGGATTTCATATACATAAAAAATCATTCTCTAAACCGAAAGATACAGCACACTGTCCGAAGACCGATTTATTGTACAGTCCTTTTCTTTTGAGTTACTTACTTAGCCTTCGTTACTACAATGTAAGTACCATATCGAGCACTTGCCAGGTTTTCAACTTCCTCCCAGTTTATGTCCATGCGTTGAAGATTTTTTGCGAACGTTCGTTTCCCGATGTTAAAAGGTCTCCCTCTACTTCCGTATCCATCCGTTTGTTTCCACAACAGTGCAAATTTGGCGATCCTTCTCTGTTTCGTGCCTAGAACATGCCTTACAAGCTTGTCTCCTTTCAGCAACGATCTTTTGCAGGCTGCCTGGATCACTTCATATCAGTATGTCAATATTTCAAAATTGGTTATGATAGCTGAGCTTTAAAATTCGCCTCTGGCTTCGATGGTGAAAGATAATGAGCTTCTGTGCTCATTTTTCTGACTTTTTTCAGGTGTCATTTGGTACAATGTCATCGGTATGTTCACAGAGGAGTACAGCTGACAGTTTGTAGACATAATAGAATCTAACTGCCATGTGGACTGCATTCGTTGGAAGACTGCAGAGCTTTCCCCTAAATTATGCTACTGATGTCTTCATCTACGTGCTCGTTATTACAGAAGATGCTGCAGAGGTACGAAAATCGGTCAACATCTTGCAGCGGCTGAAGCTGCACTATAATTTAAGTACATGCATTTCCACTTCTTATGCTTCTTATCTCATTACATTTTTACCGATACGGAGCTGGCTATTCCATCCAATTTGACAGACATTAGTTGTAAATTTTGTGGTGTTTCTGCTAGAAGAACGATGTCATCAGCAAAGTCCAGATCCACAAGGTAAGACTGCTTCATGTCAACGTATGCCCATGAGGAGGACGGAGAGAGACTCGATTCGTTCAACAGAAATTCCCAGCAATGAGCGGTTAAGACATCCATTTAAAGCAGGCATGGGCGATCTTTGGTGAACCGCGGGCCTGATTCACATGCTTACTTAAGCTCGCGGTCCAGCTCGTCGCGTGGCGCGACAATGGCGCTCCTAATGCCAAAAGTCAAGAAGACTATAGTGCCAGTGACGTTAATGTTTAGGAGCTAACACACCGTCATGACTGGCACCCTTTTCCCGATACGCCACACCAACAAATTTTGCCTCAAAACTCGCTTTTTTGGGGTACATTCATTTTATGTTCACCCTATCCTTAGATATTCACATTTATTTACAAGTCGTGAACATTTCTTTCATTACTTACGGCGTTTTCGCGATGAGTGACTTAAAAACATCGCCGGCCGAAGTGGCCGTGCGGTTAAAGGCGCTGCAGTCTGGAACCGCAAGACCGCTACGGTCGCAGGTTCCAATCCTGCCTCGGGCATGGATGTTTGTGATGTCCTTAGGTTAGTTAGGTTTAACTAGTTCTAAGTTCTAGGGGACTAATGACCTCAGCAGTTGAGTCCCATAGTGCTCAGAGCCATTTTTTTGAACTTAAAAACATCCAGTGCAGAACAATGTGCACGACGAGTAAATAAATGTGAAGATCTAAACATGAGGTGTCAAGCATCTTGAAATGTCGTGGAAAAATAAGCGTCTATAAAAGGAACTGGTTGTAGCTAATTCAGTGCAATGACGTTCAGTTTCAACAGTTGCTGTGGTCACGATAGACAAGAACTATTTACAATTTTTAACACAAGAACGAATAGACAAACAAAATACGGCAATGAGGCAGGCAATCCCAGATGATACAAACAGGAGTAATTCTGCGATTTTTTGGTCACAGGCAGGTCCTCATCAG
The DNA here is from genome assembly GCF_021461395.2 of Schistocerca americana. Taxonomy (NCBI): domain Eukaryota; kingdom Metazoa; phylum Arthropoda; class Insecta; order Orthoptera; family Acrididae; genus Schistocerca; species Schistocerca americana. The sequence goes on along the minus strand of NC_060121.1, from coordinate 641,912,190 downwards.
AGTGTTTCAAATTTCGTGTGTTAATATCCACAAACAATATTTATCAGCAATCATTTTTTAAATATTTGTCCAAAAATTTTTTTGGTGATTGACCGCATAGGCATAGGTTGTTTCTGTAACACTACATAAATTGAGCTATCATTTCTTTGTTAATTTTAAAAAGTTTAAAGTCTACATCGCATGAACTTAACATATAGCGGGCTTATTACACAGAAGTCAAACTAGAAAAATGATAACAACAGAGTGGCGAACATCCGAAAATGCTTAAGAATAATGAGAGTGTCTCGCTCTCCCACGAATTTCGGACCAGATTGAAACCAACCGCGGGTTGCCCACCCATGATTTGAAGCAACACAATAGCTGGCTGTCATTTACACGTGCTCGTATGGTTTAACACAGCGCGCTTGCTTGTGAGACACGCAGATTGGGGCAGATCCGGATGGAATGCGCGCAGCGGATTAACGAGCGTTGGGATGTAACACCGACGAGTCTGATGTAGCTTTTAGGCGGTTTTCTACGCTCGTTTCAAGCGGTTCTAGGCGCTTCAGTCCGGAACTGCGCGACTGCTACGGTCGCAGGTTCGAATCCTGCCTCGGGCATGGATGTGTGTGATGTCCTTAGGTTAGTTAGGTGTAAGTAGTTCTCAGTTCTAGGGGACTGATGACCTTAGAAGTTAAGTCCCATAGTGCTCAGAGCCATTTTTTTTCTACGCTCGTTTAGGCAACTGTTCGTCCCCGATCTCGGCAGGTTGCTCGACGTCATCGATTAAAGCAGTTTTACACACCTAGGTCTTCGCTGGCTGCTCAATAATAACACAGAGTCTTCTAGAAGTAAGGAATATTAGATTTTAAAGTTCCGCCGCCGACAAAGTCTTTATACACGGAGCACAAGCTTGGGTTCGACATTAATGTGGAGTGAGAATTCCTTAGTCATCATTTAAGAAGTTCACGGAACACCTACGACAGATAGTACAGACAGACAGTCGCCTTAATGCGACTCCAATGCCTCAGCAACAAAGTCACCGCACAGTTTTTCTTCGGTGCCAAGTCATTACTAACACTTCAACGACCACCGCGCGTTACAAAACTGGCCTGTACTCGATAAAATCCGCACGATTAGCTAACGAAAGGAGCAAGACTGGCTGGTGCGTCTCTTCGGCTGAGACCGACGCCATGTCAGTTTGACACTCAGCAAATAGTCACCTACGACCAGTAAACCAAGCCCGCTTTCAGAGTAAGAGGGGGAGCAAGGCACGGCCATTTGATACGTCCTTGTAGGCCAGTGACATCAGAGCAAAGTCGCTAATGGCCCAGCTAAAGAGCTTTCACGTGTATTTCGCGGCGCGCATTATCCGACACGAACAGTCGAGTAAGTCCCCTATCCATATTAGTTACCCGATACGCAGCTGCTCCGTATTTCGGCCTTAGGCAAACCGCGTGGCGCTTAATTACATTCGCAGCAAGCACCGCGCCTACGCCACGTGACGTAACCTCTGTAACGCGAGACTTTGTACGGCCCGAGGCCCCGTTTTCACACGGCGGCGTCTGGCGGCTGCAGCGCCGGACCCTCGGCGAGACGACGTGCTCGGGCTGCAGCTCAGATGCGCATTCCTAGGCGAGCAGATCCGCCGGGCGTGCCTTATCAGGGGCAAACACGGCAGTCCTGACTCACACGGCATCCTAGGCGCGAGTCACACAACGCGCAGGGGTCAACTCGCTCTGGTCGCCTCTTCTCAAGCGCGGGAGAGTACAGTCTCAGTGCCCAGGTTGAGCGTCTCCTATACCTGCAGCAGACATTTACCTGTATGCAGTTCTTTTGTCAAACCATTGGCTGGGGATATCGGTGAGGCACAATTTCATCGATAGTTAATATTATTCTGTCCGGCGCTTGCCATAATTCATTGTCAGTTCCGAATATTTTAGAAATTTTCGGAAATTTGTCGTAAGTTCCTATCTAAGTTAAACTAACTTACACTAAGGATAATACACTCACACACGCACACACACACACACACACACACACACACACACGCACACGCACACGCACACGAGGGAGGACTCGAACCTCCGACGGGGGGAGCCGCGCGAACAGTGGCAAGGCGCCTGAGACAGCGCGGCTACCCCGCGCGGTTCCGAATATTTATTTGACGCTAGGTGGATATGGTTCCCAAGTTTCGATACGTCAGTTGCACTACTGCCTTTCAAGACCACCGCAATAAAGACCACAAGATTTCTTTCAAGAGGATGAAAATCAAGCAGTTCAGTATTTGGAGAAAATGTAGTGTACACTTCCTGACCTCTACCCAAGATCAGGGCTGTGAAGGATGATTAGGGTCTGCGCAACGCAAGTGCCTGTCGGATTCCATCCCTTGACGCCGCAGCTTGACATTCTGTATAGATCAACTATAATACTGGTGAATGTCGCTGTGCCAAATTTAAGCGTCACACACGATTACAACAGTCGGGCACAGCTGTGATAACGCAACACTACCGCTGGTCATCCCATTTTCAACAATACGATGGCTACTGCATCTACTCTCTCCTCACGAACGCAACACTACCGCTCGTCATCCCATTTTCAACAATACGAAGGCTACTGCATCTACTCTCTCCTCACGAACGCAACACTACCGCTCGTCATTCCATTTTCAACAATACGAAGGCTACTGCATCTACTCTCTCCTCACGAAAGACACAGAATTGGGTATCGCGTGAGTGTCACTTCTTTGTCTGTGTATTAGTGTGTAAAATTGGTAACACTGCGGCGGTAAATATGTCTGATTTTAGTCCGCTTCCATAGATGAAAGGTCAGCGTGGATGGCTGGCGAGCAGCTACTTGACCAAACAGTAGCGACTTTATGGTCTGGGAAGTCTGCAAAACGTCTGGGAGAGCGGTGTGCTGACCACATGTCCCTCCATACCGCATTCGCATGACGCCGCAAGGCAAATGATGACACGGCGGCGGTATCTTCCCTTGGATCTTCACGGCTTGGCGTTGAGCCCTTATTTTTTAATTATGTCTGGTTGGCAGGCTAGTGTTCGCCTCGCCGTACGTTCTCTCTCTCTCTTTTTTTTCCCTGCATGCTTTCTCTCACTGTCCGCGGCGGTGCGGCCTGCCTATCACAAATTCAAATTGCAGAGAAGAAGCAGGTTGTTGTGCAATTCCTAGGTTTCCAGCCAGCGCATACCACACTGCCTAACCCAGGAAAAGAGGCCCAACATTTGAAGTTTTGTCCACAAACGCTGCGCCAGTTCAAATCGTTGCAGATCAAATTCTTTGTTCAATGCATGAACTGGAGAAACCTGACACAAAATTTTACTAGCAGACAAAGCAAGAGTCAGGTGCCTACACCTACCTCGATGACACTCCAGCAAAAGCAGAGCGTGAACAAAGTAATGGTGTGCATATTTTCGTTCCAAGTTGAATTCACGAGTAGGTAGCGCAGTTTATATTGGTATATTGGGGTGTGCCTTCCTGCGCTTCACGGAAGAAGGCAGCAGAAAGGCATGAAGTGGTCCAGAGTGACATATCTCGCTATCTGCTTACAACCTTCTCCACAGGTTCCAAATCCAAAGAATTCTGTATGCAACTGCGACAGATCTAAGCTACGATTTCTTACTCCCCACAAAATTAAACAAAACTATCTTCAGGAAACCCACAACTGCCGGAAGTCGCTGTCTGCCTACTATGCGTTCCTACACAGCTTTCTCTGGGAGAATATAGTAGATGAATCAGTAAATGAGATAAGAGGACGTGCCTATATATACCATTTGAAAGGAAAAAAACGAGGACTTTTACATGCAATTATTTTAAATTCCAGGAATCTGTGTTTCTTTCATTCTCTCTCTCTCTCTCTTTCATTCGAGGAATCTGCGTTTCTTTCATTCTCTCTCTCTCTCTCTTTTTCCAGAGAGAAACTAACAGAGAACATCGAGGTTATCGATCGATACAATGCATTTTTTCCTTCTGTGCAAATCTCCAAGGGGAGGAGGAAAGCTGCTTGAATCGAAATGTTAACTGTGTTGAGATTCAGATGACCTCAAACTGCCGCGACAAAACGCATTCACTGCACTGAAAATCTTGCGCGAAGCGATTCGCTTTGTCACTGGGTGTTCTTAGATGTGCTGCAGTTACGTGATAATAAAAACACCTCGTTTAGAAACACAAATATTACAATGCTGGTAGCTGGTTAACAAATCTCTTTCTTCTTGCTTCCTACTTGTAAAATGTAAACAGATGCACTTCACAAAAAAGAGGACGGTTAGTATTTGTATAGGCCACTGAGGGACGACCGCGTCCATCTTCTCCCAGCTATGCTTCTCGCTGTTTTCATTTCTCAGTCAGGCACATCACTTTCTTCCCCGCTCTGCATGACTTGCGTTTTATCAAGTTTTTTTCCCATCCCTTCTCTCACATAACAGAAAAATCACTTCATGAAAAGCGCAATTTCCGATTTGACAGAGATAAAACGAGTTATATCCATTATTTTTTTTTAGAGGCTGATAAAGCGAAGTGCTTAAGATTTTCCTTAAATGCAATAGGACTCTGAATTGTGCGCAGGTGAAAAGTAGCATGTTCTAGAGACGACAACAGCAGCAGAGAAGGTGCCTGGGAATGTTTTCGTTTTATGTATGGCCCTTATGCATGATCCCATCTAGGCCTACAGTTATGATGAGCTGACAGGTTCTTGATCTCTCATGTGATGTACTGGAGAGCAGGCAGACTGGTGTACGCTGCGAGAAACCGAAGTAAAGCGTTGTGTCCTTTATCCTGGTGTCATAGCCCACATACACGAAGACTGTACGTGAGTGTGTGTGTGTAACCGTGACCGGAGGCAACTTCCCACGCGGCGTGCTGCTAAGTGATTCTGCAAGCGCCGCCCTGGCTCAGCACCTGAGCAGTCACCCAGGCAACACAACGTGGTAACTGCCAAGGGAGTCTCCAACACTCACGACACTCCACCCGCGTGCAAATGAAGCGAGGAACACTACGAGATAACTGAATCACGCAAATTCCAGTTTCCAACGGCTCCAGGCAAATGTAGCTACCAGATAGGACAACACTCCCTTCCTCTAAGGCAGAAGAAAGCTGGGTACCTGGATACACTGTGGAACTGAGGGGAATGATGACAAAGCTGACAAGAGTAGCTAAAGCAGCCTGCCAGGAAAATAAACGTAGTTCACTATACCGCTTCCCCCCCCCCCTCTTGCTATCGTGTGATGAGTTACAGAGTGATAGCTGAGTGGTAAAGACTGGCTAGTCGTGGCCAACAAAAAGCTGCTGTCGGTGAAGCCAAATATTCGACCATGGCACACTTCCTTTCGAAATCAAAGAAGAGACAATGTGGTCCGTCCTAGCCTTCGTATCAGACACTGCTCAGTGACCCATATTTGTCTCTTGCGCCAAGAAGATACGCCGGAATCCAGTGCTTGTGGAGTCACACTCACTTTGCATCATGTTTTAAAGTCGTGTGTTTTGGATGCTGACAGGAGGGAACCCTCTGGTCTGCTGGGGGACTTACCCTCAGTTTTGAGCCCATGTCGGAACAATAGCACGAACACTGTTGATATCTTGTTGCGGTACCAGGACTCTCTCCAATTTAATTCGACGAAGATTTTAACAGCTTTTTTTTTTGTTTGCTGGCTCATCTTATTAGTACCGCTATCAACTAGCCATCTATTCTTTTATGAATACTATTACGTCTGATAACGGTATGAGCTCATATACCGGAGATTGTATGCGAAATTTTTTATGGCTGTGGCTGTAGTTATATGGAGTTTGCTTTTCGTTTTCACAAGAGTGACTACTCATACAACAGCACCACGATTTTGAGAAAGAGAGCTGATGACCACGCTGTTTAGCACCGAACGATTTTAAATCCATCCATCCAGAGTACATCCGCTTTCCCTAAGGCCAGAGGTCTGCGTATGTATCTCTGCACATCCGCAATCTTTTTGAATAAAATAATTTTTTGTATTACGCTGCGCCGGCCGCGGTGGACGAGCGGTTCTAGGCGCTTTAGTCTGGAACCGCGCGACGGCTACGGTCGCAGGTTCGAATTATGCCTCGGGCATGGATGTGTGTGATGTCCTTAGGTTAGTTAGGTTTAAGAAGTTCTAAGTTCTTGGGGACTGATGATCTCAGATGTTAAGTCCCATAGTGCTCAGAGCCATTTGAACCATTTTTTTTTCAGCGGGTGGTCATGTGCATCTCTGCTTGCTCGCCATCAATTGGCTCATGAACAACACCGACCATTTCTAACCTGAATCGTTCTTTGTGACTAGGAATGGTGACTATATGCTAACATTAGGAAAGGAAAGGAATGGTTAAGTGGAAACAAAGCAGCTACTCCCGTGCAAAGACCTGTGCACAGCCACGAAAGATAATGTTATGGATCTGGTGGAACAGCAACTGTGTGCTGTACTACAAATTGATTCCCCAAAGTGCAACAATCACAGCTGACATTTACTGTCAACAACTGAGATGTTTTGCAGACGCAATCCAAGAACAACGACCAGGAAGACAGAAGGAAGTGATGCTATCCTACGATAACCATCTTCCCACATTATGCTAGACTGATTAAAAACGCGTTACAGAACTTGATTTGGGAAGTCATTCCACACCCACCTTACTCATCTGATCTTGCGCCATCAGATTCAGGTATATATAATTTTAAGTGTAACTGTAAGTAGAGCAGTACCCACGAAGATGCCGCAGTTTGCAGCGCAGACGGGAAGTAACTATGTCACTTTTTCCACTCTCTGTCGAACAAATTTCTATGATCTTCCTTTCCGGACAAAAATGCGCTCCGGACACGGCTCGATGAGTTCTCCGCTTCAAAACCATGTGATTTCTGCAGACGCGGAATCGAAAAGCTACCCCAGCGTTGGCAGACTGTTGTAAATAGTGAAAGAGCACATGTTATTGATAACTAAAGTCTCCGTTATGCGTACCTGTTATGTTTATTAACCTTATGGAAAAAAAGCTAGCCGCGCGGGATTAGCCGAGCGGTCTGAGCCGCTGCAGTCATGGCCTGTGCGGCTGGTCCCGGCGGAGGTTCGAGTCCTCCCTCGGGCAAGGGTGTGTGTGTGTGTTTGTCCTTAGGACAATTTAGGTTAAGTAGTGTGTAAGCTTAGGGACTGATGACCTTAACAGTTAAGTCCCATAAGATTTCACACATATTTGAACATTTGAAAAAAGCTAGGAACTTATACACCAACTCAGTACTTCAATCGCCCCAAATCTGCGGATGTTAACCAACTAGTCAACTGCGGAGCTAATTGAATCGTGTTGTATGATTGAGTCCTCAACATCCAGAAAGCATGGTTCCGCACTCGACTCACTTACTTCCTGTCTGCGCTGCAAACTGCGGCATCTTGTTGGGTACAGCTCCATTTGCAATTACGCTTAAACTTAAAACCATAATTAAATGAATTTTTCAAAATTTCAATGTAAATCAAATTAAGGAGATTAATTTCACAGCCAGCAGTCTTAAGGATCAATACAATGCGAACACTAGTCATGCAGGCCAATGCTCTGACTTTTCGGGTTGGTAGGAAGCACGAGAGAATGTATCTCTTACTCTAAAATATGAACAAAGCAAATTCGTCGCAAAATCTGTAGCGTACACGGTAGGAATGGTATGGGATTGTCTTATCAGTCAGAAACGCACTTATACGATACCATCGTCGCCGGTGAGAGCCGAGTGCCCCCAATGACGCAATCAGAAGAATGGGAAATGGGTGGGATAACTGTGTCATGTTGGTACCCGCATATGTTGCAAGGTGCAGTGCGTTCCCAGTAGGGGACGCAGTTTTCACCTGCCGAGAGGTAGCGTGTCCTACAAGCCACATTTCACCCAGTTTCACAAAATACGTCCTATTTCTGTTACAGAACTACCAAATATTTCATTGCGAGTCGTTCTACGAAGGGCTCTTAATTGTAAGCCCGTACTCCAATGTCGAACTGTAGATGTGCAAGCCATAAACTGCTCCTGCGATGATTTAGACAAATAACTGCACTTAGCTACTTACGCAATAAAGCCCCCTCATGGGGCAAAAGTTCATCTGGTACAATTGCCAGGTTTGTAGAGGTAAAGGCAGCCTGTTACAAGAAAAAGGTCCAGCTTCCACCAAGAAACGTAAACGGGAAGACAAAAAAAAAAGTTTTATTAAAACCTTTGTCTCCTGCGTGGTATTGTGTGGCTGGGAAAGGGGGGCAATTGGAGCACGCGATAAAGAGGTCTGCACGTATTTGGAAATGTGGTGCTGGAAGAAGATGGAAAAAAATCTCGCGGACAGCAATGCACACAAATGAAGATATTCCTGGAAACAGATTACAAAAGATCTCTGTTATCAACAGTATGAAAAAGACGGTATCAATTAACTGGCAACCCCTATCAATGCAATAATTTTCTAGCTAAATGTAATGGAAGTAATAATTCGGTAGGAAGGAGGAAGTGGAAGACCAAGATTACAATGATCCACACAGATCATATATGGTGGAGGAGCAGGATCGTATGAAGAAATGAAGAGACTACCAGGGAACAGAGAGGAATGTAGAAGAACCATTGCTGTCAGCCAATCTTCTTATTAAGAATTACGAAGATGGATGCTCCGAATCAATAGATGCAACGTGACCATGAACTCCAGAAATTACTGTTTCTAGTTTCGTTGCCTGGTTAATATTACGGTAGGCTGCCGCGGCTGAGTGGCGAGTAGTTTTTCGCTACATTTCTTATTTAGTGGCCGGAATTTGTTCGGTGCATCGAGGATGTGCCTCCAGTATTTTAAGTAAACTGCCCCCAACATTCTACGACATTCGTATGGTTCGGAGAATTTCACACGATAACTTCGGTTTCAAAACGTTCTCCACTTGCGTTTACTTCTTACAATGTCCACCCGGAGAACATTCTCACGGCATGGAAACTTGTGATGGAAAACTGGTATGCTACACCATCAGACACAATAAAAAATTTGAAAATTCACACAATTCTGTAAATACTCGATCAGAGAAGACACTTTACTAGCCATCGAACACCGAAACGTTCAAGTATGTCGAAAATGGAGCTTTTCCCCAAGCGAAAAGCATTTTTATCGGGAATGCAATGTGGATTAATTAGAACGATGTCAGAATCAAGTTGCAAAACGTGAAATGGGTATCTGCAAGATAAGGTGCACTTATCAGAATACGATAAGCCAGGCCCCTCTAGAAGAAAATACTTGATTGTCATTAAGGGCACGTCAAAACACATGTCGTTCAGCTCTCAATAAAAACTATTAAAACAGAAGGTGATGCTCGGACCTACATCAATCCTAAAACGCTTAATAGCTCTCGCCTAAGTCAAAGATAAGTTTCGGGCACATCGACAATCCTAGTATAAGCTCCAACTGCTACAGACGTGTAGCGATGAACGTGCAGAACTTCCAAAACATATCTGGATGATAGTTGTGCAAAGCTTCCAGAATGCAGCTGGATGATAGCTTTAAGAGTGGTTTTGAAAGCTGAAGAAATTCAATTAATGTATAAAATATTATTTTAAGAAGAGGAAAACAAATGACTTTGAATTACAAAATTTTCTTCTTTTGTAATAACTGATCATAAAATTGTCTGTTTCGCGTCAGCTTTATCGCCATTCTGAGGGACACCGCTCCTGATCTATTAATGGGTTGATTCAGGGGGTATTGAAAAAGAGATGGGAAATCATTACAACGTGACGTTGACGATGTCAGTATATACTTTTGAGGATATATTTTATCGAATTGCAAGGGATTGGTTTCAGTTCACTTTCATCATCTGCAATTGTATACAGTTACGAAGACGAATTTCGCTGTACAGTCCACAAAAAAATTTAATGGTTTGGTTAAATTGCAACGCTATTTTAGTTTTCAAGAGTTATAACTGTTTCTGATCACCGTCAATGTTTTTTCCAAGAACGTTACGTTTTCATTTATGCCAAAGTGAATAACCGGAAAGGTAATTTTAATTTTTTTATTTTCTATTGGAATAAAAAGATATGCAACAGATGGTTCGAGCGTTATGTACACTAAGTGAATTCAACATGACCTGACCTAAGTCAGCGAAACTGCACGGGTAAACGAAAGACAATGATAATAGTTGCGAAGAGGCAGTGCTCTTTCTGCGGAGGTAATGACCTCTCAACACATCGTACGGTGCACATAATACTAAGACGCGATATCAAATGAGACGATAAGTTAAAATAAGTATTCAGGTAAGTGATTGGAAGCCATACATTTGTAGGAGGGTTCTGGGAAAACGTCTTACACCCGTGAAGGAAATCGCAAATCGAAATAGCTGAGGTGTTTGTAGTCCTTACCATGCAGGCATGACAGCAAGCATCTAACGAAGTCAGAGGCGCTCTGCCAGGATATTAACAGATCGGCATATCCCATACCAAAGCATAACAGAAATCTTTGGGGAATTTAATTCAGAATCCTCGGAAGAAAGAGAACGTGGTTTTCGTGATACCTTTTTGCGTAAGTTTACAACATATGTATTCGAAGAAGACTGTGCCATTTTACTACGGCTACCTTTGTACAACGCGCGCCTGGAAAGTTTGGTGAATGCTCTCAGAAAATAAAGGAAACGAAGTTTAAAAATACCGTTACTGGTGTTCAAAGTAATCACCATACACTTGTGACATCGGTTGTAAAGCTGTTGGAAATTGTCATCTTTTGGAATCGCTCGAAGCACTGTGGATATCCGCAACATCTGCGAATGTTCGCGAACAATAATGTTTTCACTGCCTTTGCTTATCTTCAACTCGTCTGGTCTCATTCTCAAAGACAGCTGCCGATCATTCGCAAGCATCGGTCGCACTCGTGCCATTGCGATGTTAGTGCGAGTGTACGATGTTGAAGCAGTGAGTAAAAAGTGTGTTTGTGTAATTTAAACGCTTAGGTGGAAAGGCAGTGTCGAGGACCAGCCGCGTTAGAGTCAACGACTTCCAACGAATGCGACGGATGCTTGCCGGTGATCGGCGGCTGTCTTTGAGAATAAGAGCAGTAGAGACGATGACAGGCAAAGAGAGTATAAACACAATTGCTCACGGAAATTCGCTGACGTCGAGGCTATACGAGAACGTGCGACCACAGTGCTTCCAGCGATTCCACAAGAAGCGTTTGCTGACAGTTTCCAACAGCTTTAGAACAAATGTCATGGTGACTAATTTGAAGGCCAATAAAGGTATTTTGTTTGTAACTCGTATTTTCTTTATTTTGAAAGACCATTCAGCGAACTTTTCAGATGTATCTTGTATATGACGCGCAGGGATGACCAGAATAAAAGATATTAGTGACCGTACGGATGCGTATAGAATAATTTAGCCTTCGTTCGATACGTGAATGAAACAAGAAAGAAAATCCGTAATACTGATATGATGTGTCCTTCGCCATGAACTGCATATTGTCTTGAGGAGAATACGAGTAGAGTATGTCCCAGGAGGAATGGTCATTATTTGTGGATATGACAGGAATGGCCTTTCAAAAAGTCCAGTAAAAATGGGCTCTGAAATGTATACTTAAGATCAACGATCACTTTTTTTGTACTGCAAAACAAATCTCTTCTAATGCTTACTCTTTGCTTTATGTATTTCGAGAGGTGGTCATATGGACAAAGAGAAGAAAAAATTGTTTAATAAATCTGGGCTCTAGAGTGCATACCTTAAGAGCTATAAGCACTTGTTCAGCGGAAGAGGTGTGTTTTGCAGTGATGAAGGTGAACAAGTTTTTCACTTTAGAGCCACTATTTAGTGGACATTCTTTTCTTGTTTTGTTCCTTACTACCACCTCTCAAAATATCAAAAGCAAAGAGCCTGCAGTAGAAGAGATTTCTTTTTTTATAATACTAAGATGAAGAAGTGCTCATATCCCTTAAGATATGCCATTTTATAGGCCGTGTTTATTAAGACTTTTTTCGCTTGGAGTGATCGTTCCTGTCATATACCTGGATATTGACCATTCCTCCTGCAACACCCTGTATGTGTACATGTAGATATGGAATGTTGATTGAGCAAGTTGGGTGCACGAATGTTACGTGAAACATTCAGGTGAGCCCTATCCCACTACAGATGTACCTGACCAATTCTGTCACGTCCACGAGCCGATCTGGGGCCCTATTCTGTATCTTTCCGCCGTTTTGCCGATCGGTTCGGTACGCGAGCGCACCGAACGTCTTGTTTTCGAAACAGAGCTCCAACATTATTCAGTAAACATTTCGAAAGCGATGCCGAACGGTCCTAGCGAACCGAACCCCTGTTGTCAGTTCTCGTGCCAACCAATAGAAAAGAATGTGCCTCACATCCGCGCATGCGCACTGCAGCGCCACAGCGACACGAACTCGAAGCGGCTAGCAGCCGACACAGGCATGCCATTCTTCACAGTACCGAAAAGTGTGGTTAGAGTACGTAATACTGTTCAAATTTCGCTGACCACGGGCTTCCATGAATGCTTGATAACGATAGAATACTGACTGTGTTCTGGAAACTGTCGTAAATGTCACATTATGTCATTTTATTCTCATTCACATCGACGCCTTACTGTGGATTTTACGTTTCGGAATATGAGTTAGGATTGGAGTGTGGTACCACATTGTACAAATAAATCTATAGAAATACCCGAAAAATTCGTCATTTTTTCTGTTTTCCGTCGTTCCTTAGTTGCATCAAAATTGATGGAGGTATGTTCCGTCTATGCAACTAACTGATGACAGTTTGTTTATTGCCGTACGCGTTTCGCTTCCTTTATTCGTGATGATGCTTTATAAATAAAAGAAGCGAAACGCGTATGGGAATAAATGCCTTCAATTAGTTGCATAGGCGGAACACATCTCCACAAACCCGAAAAATTGTTTAGGAGAGTGTCAAAGAATAAGAAGATGCATAGAATGTGGTTGTAGCATCCAATTGATGAAATAGCCAACTTATCTCAATAATACATCAACGATTTGGTTTATAAAAACAAAATTTAAAAAATCGCCTTTTCAAGAGCGTGTGGCTAGTGCACCTAAAGAAGTTCGTTGCAGTTTATAACCGGCATCTGATGAATCAAAATGTTTTATACATGGTGGTATAGTCTGAAAATATTGCGGCGGGAACCTTTCATCTATGTCTACTGTTGTTAAGGATTCGATCGCAGATAAATACTTGTGACAAGCTATAGTATATAGGCGATTGCTGCTAGTTCCATTCGCAGTAATTTACGTTGTGCTCTTAGATTCCTGTCTGACCTTACCCTCGGAAATCGCTACGTATTCCGAAAAAAATAGAGAATTATTTGTGACAAGTAGTAGTATAAATGTCACTGTTAGTTGTTTCACACACAGTAATTTCATCTTTCATTTCTTAAACGTATGCAAGTCACGAAATCGGAGATACTTGTTACTGAGTAAGCGCACTCTTGCGCGTAAATTACAACGAATATTTCAGAAAAATGCTTAACTTTGACGCTTAACGAAGTCTCAGAATGTGTTGCAAACACGAAGAGGAACAAAATCAAAAAAACAAAAAATTTCGCATGAAGCAGTATACGAACCTACACCATTTACCACGACAGTTCGTCGCCTTACCAACTTCGCTACTACAATTCACAAGCTGTTTGCGCTTCATTTTATGTAATTCCTTTCGACAGAGACGCAGGCTGACTTCGTTGCCGAATGATGCGGCGTAAGCCGTAAATGCATGAAATTATGGAAGGTTTCCTCTATCAGACTTCTCAAAATTCCTTTGCATTGTTACTTAAATGTTTTAAACGCGTTTCGATAGTGAATAAGTAAACCATTTGCGGAAAAGAGTACGCGAGGTAGTTTCAGCTAACACTCATGTAATATAATAAGCAGAGCCGGTGTTTTGATATTTAATGATCTTTAAACTCTTAACTGCATACAAATAACAGGTACTTTAAGAGAATAATGACCGAAAACTTTTTTTGATGTTGTAATCATTTTCAGTACCAACCTAACCTAACCATATTTCTAACAAAGGAAAAGTGTCTATTATCAACTCACTTTCCAACCGGACGCATCCTGTGATGATTCTTTAGTAACTTTGTTGTTGTTGTTGTCTTCAGTCCTGAGACTGGTTTGTTGCAGCTCTCCATGCTACTCTATCCTGCGCAAGCTTCTTCATCTCCCAGTACATACTGCAACCTACATCCTTCTGAATCTGCTTAGTGTATTCATCTCTTGGTCTCCCTCTACGATTTTTACCCTCCACGCTGCCCTCCAATGCTAAATTAGTGATCCCTTGATGCCTCAGAACATGCCCTACCAACCAGTCCCTTCTTCTTGTCAAGTTGTGCCACAAACTCCTCTTCTCCCCTGTTCTATTCAATACCTCCTCATTAGTTACGTGATCTACCCATCTAATCTTCAGCATTCTTCCGTAGCACCACATTTCGAAAGCTTCTACTCTCTTCTAGTCTAAACTATTTATCGTCCCTGTTTCACTTCCATACATGGCTACACTCCATACAAATACTTTCAGAATCGACTTCCTGACACTTAAATCTATACTCGATATTAACAAATTCCTCTTCTTCAGAAACGCTTTCCTTGCCATTGCCAGTCTACATTTTATATCCTCTCTACTTCGACCATCATCAGTTATTTTGCTCCCCAAATAGCAAAACTCATTTACTACTTTAAGCGTCTCATTTCCAAATTGAATTCCCTCAGCATCACCCGACTTAATTCGATTACATTCCATGATCCTCGTTTTGCTTTTGTTGATGTTCATCTTATATTCTCCTTTCAAGACACTGTCTATTCTGTCCAACTGCTCTTCCAAGTCATATGCTGTCTCTGACATAATTACAATGTCATCGGCGAACCTCAAAGTTTTTATTTCTTCTCCATGGACTTTAATACCTGCTCCGAATTTTTCTTTTTCCTTTACTGCTTGCTCAATATACAGATTGAATAACATCGGGGACAGGCTACAACCCTGTCTCACTCGCTTCCCAACCGCTGCTTCCCTTTCATGCTGGCTGGCTCTGAGCACTATGGGACTTAACATCTATGGTCATCAATCCCCTAGAACTTAGAACTACTTAAACCTAACTAACCTAAGGACAGCACACAACACCCAGCCATCACGAGGCAGAGAAAATCCCTGACCCCACCGGGAATCGAACCCGGGAACCCGGGCGTGGGAAGCGAGAACGCTACCGCACGACCACGAGATGCGGGCCCCTTTCATGCCCCTCGACTCTTATAACTGCCATTCCTGTCAACTGTTCCCTTATGCTCTCCCTGAAACTCTGTACAACCTCTGGTTTAGTCAGTTTATCCAGGTCCCATCTCCTTAAATTCCCACCTTTTTGCAGTTTCTTCAGTTTTAATCTAATGTTTAGTAACACAACCACTAAATCCAAAGCTAAAACCGCTCAATATGTTTAAAATAAAGTATATGTGTGAATAAAAGACAGCTAAACGAACGACAGGGCCATACCGAAATCCAAAACCTCTAGGTACAGTTGTCGAAAAATCGGCGGGAGGGTAGTTCGGTAACAGGTCTCAGAAGCTTATTGAATAGGAAATTCGGATAAAGAACCGAAAATGACGTCATTACCGAGACTAACCTACTGCACCGATCAGTATGAACGATACAGAATAGGGCCCCTGGTCACCCATCGGCCCCGGTGCAGCCAGTGCTTGTTGCCGGAGTAGTGTCGACCCCGCCCGTAATTGCTGAGAGTGCGCTCTGCGGACGCTTCGGCTGCGCCGCTTTTCCAAGGGTCCTAAATTCCTGTCGAGAGGTCATCAAGCTAACACCCGATGGACAACCTACGTTGGACGGACACAGGTCGCCCGGCGTGAAGTGGGACCCATCAACGGAGCCCTCAACCAATATATGATTTCGAGCAATTGTTTGATCTGTTTTGTTCAAAGTATACTGGATATTTGGCTAGCTAGCACTGGGGTATCAATGCTGTTGTCCAGTCAAACCAGATGAATGTCTCTAGTACAGACGCTGGCTATTCATGATTAATATCGACATTAAGAGACCTTGTGTTATCTGGCGTGGCGCCTTGGGCGGCTGTGGTTTGGTCGTTTCAAAACACTTGTCAGTTATTGTTTTACGGCTTATTTTGATTGTGTGGTTTACTGGGCCCTCTCACTCAAAGGAGTGTTGTAGCACACTTCTTTTTATGTCGATCTCAAGTCCGAAAATCAAACTACATGAGAATATATTGTAAATGCTGCTGCTTTAAAAAAATATAAAAGAAATGTGCATGTTATAAATTTACGATCGTAAGGCTATTCCTGTATTTCTGTTCTTGATGTCTGACTATTTTAAGAAATTCTGTAAAATATTCAGCGAAACGTGTAAGTGATGCTACCTTTATATTGTTTTAATAATTATACACACTGACGTTTTTATACATTGTGGTAATAAATTTGTAGCTGGAGGCTCCTCTCTTGATGCGTTTTGCTTCTGAATTGATTTTTTTGTGCTGGTAATAAAAATTTTGTTGTTTCTGGACTGTTGTTGCACACAAGTGTCGAACCCAGCACCACCATCCCCACAACCGTTACAATGGACTCTGTGAAAAGAATAGAAAAAGGCTTTTTATTTTGTCTGAAACAGGGGAACTAATTATTTACCCCTCGCGATATCACAAGTTTTCTTTGTAGAAGATGAGTAACTTGCTTTTTTAATCTGCGCGTACATGCTCCGAGAGGCCAGCAGCGCACTGCAACATACTGTACTGTGCGAGGAGAAAACGCACGACTATTGTCCTCGTTAGAATTGATATTTGGCTACCACAAACGAATCCGTAGACAGAGAACAAGTCTCGTCCGTCAGAGACTTTCGCTCCGGAGGCTCTCAGCCTGATTAAATTCTTCAGTGTTACGTGTGTGGCACCAAGAAGAATTTTAATCAAAAAGTTCCTCGTCAACGAGGCTCAATCAGTAATCGTTCTATGGAAAGTGTCTTCATTACATTCCAGACCTTTTCTCTGGAAACATAAAAGAACCGCGGGTTTGTTTATACTGTTCAAACACCTTCTGGGATATTGCACTCGTTTATTGTGCAGCGTTATGATAACGATAGGAATAGTCTCTAAGTTGCTGCGAAGGTGCATCCTTTCCGCTTCGCAAGGCTGCGTGCTCGGCACGCTAAACTGACCGTAGCCGGAGCATATCACACATCTGAGGAGAGTTCAGCGCACCTATTGGTGCAAGCAGGAGGCACGGAGAGAGAGAGAGAGAGAGAGAGAGATGCACATCCCTGTCTGAGATTATGCCCTTCGAACTTACACCACAATGAAACAGACTGCGCATGTAGTCAGTATATTCAAACCAACTCCCTCCTTGCTCAGCTGACGGTTGGATGCCGCTTGCAGGCAGATTATGGAGTAAACGTTATTTACTCACAGTTAAGGAATTTTCAGCCACGATTTACTGATTGCAGTCGTTGTGGCTACACAATAACGGG
This sequence comes from Schistocerca americana, assembly GCF_021461395.2. Taxonomy (NCBI): domain Eukaryota; kingdom Metazoa; phylum Arthropoda; class Insecta; order Orthoptera; family Acrididae; genus Schistocerca; species Schistocerca americana. The sequence continues at coordinate 641,894,732 of NC_060121.1, read as the reverse complement.
GCTATTGCTATAAAACGGTTAATTTCAAAACCTTACATACTGAGTTATCGTCACCCTCCATGCACTTCAATCCTCTATCACTACAACGTTCAACGCGAATTTTCCATAGATGGAAACAGTGTTGGAAGTCTTCCTCTCTGAGCTCCTTAATGACGCGTACAGTTTGTTCTTTCACTGCATCAACGGACTGAACTGCTGTTTCTTTTAACGCAAATCTGACCTCGAGAAAGATATAAAAGTCACACAATGCTAGATTGAGCGAATAAGGTGGCCAGCCTGACATTGGGATGCTGTACTCCACTAGAAACCTCTCAACTGACAATGCAGTATGGGCCGGTGCATTAAGAACCTCAAAGTAGTAACTTTGATTAATAGTTCGACGTTCAGGAACCCTAAGAAGCTACACAATTCCAAGAATATCGAAAAAAGTCGTAATGTCTTTGAATGCTGATCCGCAAATTCGAGATTTTTCGCTCTCGGTGAAGTTCGCCGCTTCCAGTGCATCGACTAATGCTTAGTTTCCGGCTCGTAAGTGAAAAACCACGATTCGTCACATGCTATCACTCTTTCCAAGAAATTAGATCATTTTTAGTGGTATTCAAAGTGTCAGTACAAAAATTCACAAGAGCTTCTTTTTGTTCGATTGTGAGCATTTTCTGCACCACTTTTTCATACACTTTTCTCAGATTGGTTATATAAAATTTGCCTTACGCATTCTTCGTCAATTCCTACAGTTTCAGAATACTTAACCGACGGTCACACTGAATCAGATTACCTACTTTTCGATTTTTTCATCCGTTCTTGATGATGAGGGGCGTCGCAGCTGTGAGCCATCTTCAACGTCTTCTCACCTATCTTAAAAACACATGAACCGTTCAAAAACTGGCGTAGGTGAAACAGTCTTCGCCGTACACTTCCCTCGGTGAAGGGTATGGCTGGCTCTGAGCACTATGGGACTCAACTGCTGAGGTCATTAGTCCCCTAGAACTTAGAACTAGTTAAACCTAACTAACCTAAGGACATCACAAACATCCATGCCCGAGGAAGGATTCGAACCTGCGACCGTAGCGGTCTTGCGGTTCCAGACTGCAGCGCCTTTAACCGCACGGCCGTGAAGGGTATGTTTTAGTAGCAGTTTGTCAAGTTTCAAGTGAAACTTTACGACAATTCATTGCTCTATTATTACATTTGTCATTTTTCGGCATAACAAAATAACAGCTCTTACACAAACGAATGCCATAGCCACACTTATTTGTCTACAGCACCAACAGTCAAGCGAACTGACAGAAAAATTGCAATAACCGATTCTTGTGTATGTAACTGTACAAGTTCTTAGAAAAATAATACCAACTGTATTCAGAATCATACAAAGCTAGAATGGATGTTTTTCGTCACATTCAAAACCAGAGGAAGGACCAAGGGTTCAGGTGACAGAACATTATTATTATTATCTGACTGAACATAACCGTCACTAACCTTTTGAATATGTTCTGCTTTTTGTCTCAATACCGTTTCAGTACCTTTACTGCTTCAGTTGCAACTTTCAGAGTGAGAAGCAGAGGTCAAAGTTTTAACTGAGGTAAACATCGTCCGTGACAACCTACACTGAATTGTTAAGTAAACGATCATTTAAAATCGGACTTGGTGGACACAGCGGATGTCATTTCTGGTAACAACATAGAAAAAACATTTTACTGGAGTTTTTGAGGAGTCACTAAAGATGAAATGGGTAGCACTTCTACAGCAAACAATGGTTCGATTACCACAAAGCACTATTCATAGCAAAGTAAGAGCAACTGATAAGATGTAATATGAGCTTCACCCTATCACGCCCAGTCTTCAGAACGGGCTTATCTCTATTCTCTACTCGATAGGAGCAGGATTCCAACCCTCATCCACCCACCCAGATTTACGTTTTGTGCAGTTTCCTCTAAACCACTTCACGCCGGGATAATTTCCTAAACAAAACCGCCATTTTTGTTCCCGCCGAGAATGAGTTCCTTCTACGACGATATCGATGTCGAAAGCATATTAGGCACTTATCTTTCTTCCCTTCTCCACTTCACTTCAGGACTTTGAACGCTCTGTTATGAAACTCCATACCGTCCCTTCTTTCCACTTTTTGTGTGATGTGCTCTTGCTTCTTCCTACAGATGCCATTGCTTCGAAAATCTTCCACTGCATCGGCAATATTTTCGCATTAGATGAATCCACAACTTTTATGACTCCCCTTTCGCTTTCCTGTAGCACTGTCTCCTGCAGACTATATAAAGTTATGAGGATAATTCATTTCCAGATCCTGTGTAGCTACGAGGATAATGTATTTCCGTTTGAAACGTAGTTAACGTTGCGTTATCCAATACCGTTAGATATCAGTATATCTGAACGCATCCCGGAGAAAACGAAATTCTAGAGGCCGTGTTTAGCTGTATCGAAGCGTGAAAATTGGTACCGGCGACTGGGTGATGAAGAAATACTCACTGCACCGGGTAAAAGCTATTTGCCATTCCATTTGTGCGGGAGCTGGCGGCAGTGCGGCAACTAAATTTGATACGCCGGGCAGTGAGTGGCCTCCCTACGTATGAAGTGTCCGCAGCTGGGACTTACTTGCGTTGCTCACGCCATTACCTAATTAAGACCGCAGCGCCAGCTCCGCAATTAATTTTTCGTTATCACTGCATTTCGCTCGATTGAGTATGGATTCTGTAGACGTTATCATCAACAAATATTAACCAACCAGCACTTACGCGCCTTTTTCCGAGACGCGTGTCACCTCTGTGTTGTTACATTATCAAACTTATAATTATTTCTAACTCTTACAACAACCAACAGAGTGATAGTATGGTCGGCTATGATAGCATTCATTAGCTTTTTTACAGCTTCGAACTGAGTCAGCTACTTCTGCCATATCATAACATCCTCCATGGTATGTACCATGCCTGCCACTTGTAATAAATTCTTGTCTGCGTCTCGATCGTACGCTAACGAACTACTGGTGATCATAGGTCCCTTATACCCAACTCTACCCCGCCCAGAGGCCCTGACGGGCTCATTGGTACCGACCGCCCGCCGTATCAACCTGCGCCAACGGTGTTCGGAGAAGCGTGCGATCAACACACTGTACTATTGGGCGTTGTCAATTTTCAAGGCCTAGAGCTGCTAGAACTCGGTCAAGTAGTTCAAATGACATCAGGAGGCTGAGTGCATCCCGTTCCAGCCCACACGTCGCAGGTTCGAATCCTGCCTCGGGCATGGATGTGTGTGATGTCCTTCGGTTAGTTAGGTTTAAGTAGTTCTAAGTTCTAGGGGACTGATGACCACAGATGTTAAGTCCCATAGTGCTCAGAGCCAACCAGACCACACACCAAGTAAAAATCCCTGGCAGTAGCCCGGGAATCGAACCCGGCTCCTCCGCATGGCAGTCGGCCGCGTTGACCACTCAGCTACGGCGGTTGACCCCTATATCAAAATGCTCAGTAGGTATGCCTGAGCAACTTCCGATGTTTTATCGACGGAGTTCGCATTCACGTTGTATATTCTATACAGGACGTACACAGTAAAAACTCTATTTTAAAGTCAACGTAAATAACAGAGACGAGACTCGAATGTACACCTTAAGATCGATTCACGATGATGAGTTCACACTAGACGGAACGTGAACTCGAAGTCACTTCGCTTAGCTCAGAGGCGAACTCTGAAAGTGGCGTTATGGGATAACATCCATGATACCAAAAGTAGGGATATATTTTCAGAATTAAGGAGCGAGCATTCTTCTTTTTCTCGCCTCTTTGTCCCGTATCAGCGCAAAGGAGGCATGGTTATTAACGGATTTGGCGTCGTTTGTTGAAGGGGTGACAGGATGCCCTTCACGACGCCACCCCTTAGCTCCACAGGATGGAGTATGTGTACCCCAACTGTCTTGTGTGTGCTGTTGTTCACGTGAAAGTGAGCGAATTTCTGTAACGTCCAGAGGATCGTATGTACCTGAAGCGTGACTTGGGTACTAGCACGGTATTCACCTAGAGGGATAGGAGAAACCGCCTAAAAATCACATCCAGACTGGCCTACGTATCAACCCTCGCCGTTAATACGTCAGACGGATTCGAGCTGGGGTCAGCGGGCCTCATCCCGAATGCGGCGCTTTAACACGCACGGCCATCCGGGCGCATACCAAGGAACTCTCCCAATAATGATCTTTATGATGACCAAAACAAACGAACGTCCTCGATAAAGTTTATATGATGAACGGCTGAGAAATGCAACAGCAGGTACCCTTTCAAAATATCAACATTTATTTGCTTGCTAACATATACCTACAGACAAATCAAGTAACAGTCACAACTGAATACACAGTGCGTCTATACTTCACTCATTGTATTGGATACCATCTGCCTCAAATCATCTTTAAAACTGTGTAAACATAAAATTTAAGTGTTGTACTTGATTTTGTTCAAATAATTCAATATATAGGGTGTTACAAAAAGGTAAGGCCAAACTTTCAGGAAATTTTCCTCACACACAAATAAAGAAAAGATGTTATGTGGACATGTGTCCGGAAACGCTTAATTTCCATGTTAGAGCTCATTTTAGTTTCGTCAGTATGTACTGTACTTCCTCGATTCACCGCCAGTTGGCCCAATTGAAGGAAGGTAATGTTGATTTCGGTGCTTGTGTTGACATGCGACTCATTGCTCTACAGTACTAGCATCAAGCACATCAGTACGTAGCATCAACAGGTTAGTGCTCATCACGAACGTGGTTTTACAGTCAGTGCAATGTTTACAAATCCGGAGTTGGCAGATGCCCATTTGATGTATGGATTAGCACGGGGCAATAGCGGTGGCGCGGTACGTTTGTATCCAGACAGATTTCCAGAACGAAGGTGTCCCGACAGGAAGACGCTCGAACCAATTGATCGGCGTCTTAGGGAGCACGGAACATTCCAGCCTATGACTCGCGACTGGGGAAGACCTAGAACGACGAGGACACCTGCAATGGACGAGGCAATTCTTCGTGCAGTTGACGATAACCCTAATGTCAGCGTCATAAAAGTTGCTGCTGTACAAGGTAACGTTGACCACGTCACTGTATGGAGAGGGCTACGGGAGAACCAGTTGTTTCTGTACCATGTAGAGCGTGTGCAGGTACTATCAGCAGCTGATTGGCCTCCACGGGTACACTTCTGCGAATGGTTCATCCAACAATGTGTCAATCCTCATTTCAGAGCAAATGTTCTCTTTACGGATGAGGCTTCATTCCAACGTGATCAAATTGTTAATTTTCACAATCAACATGTGTGGGCTGACGAGAATCCGTACGCAATTGTGCAATCACGTCATCAACATAGATTTTCTGTGAACGTTTGGGCAGGCATTGTTGGTGATGTCTTGATTGGGCCCCATGTTCTTCCATCTACGCTCAATGGAGCACGTTATCATGATTTCATACGGGATACTCTACCTGTGCTGCTAGAACATGTGCCTTTACAAGTACTACACAACATGTGGTTCATGCACGATGGAGCTCCTGCACATTTCAGTCGAAGTGTTCGTACGCTTCTCAGCAACAGATTCGGTGACCGATGGATTGGTAGAGGCGGACCAATTCCATGGCCTCCACGCTCTCCTGACCTCAACCCTCTTCACTTTCATTTATGGGGGCATTTGAAAGCTCTTGTCTACGCAACCCCGGTTCCAAATGTAGAGACTCTTCGTGCTCGTATTGTGGACGGCTGTGATACAATACACCATTCTCCAGGGCTGCATCAGCGCATCAGGGATTCCATGCGACGGAGGGTGGATGCATGTATCCTCGCTAACGGAGGACATTTTGAACATTTCCTGTAACAAAGTGTTTGAAGTCGTGCTGTTGCTGTGTGTTTTCATTCCATGATTAATGTGATTTGAAGAGAAGTAATAAAATGAGCTCTAACATGGAAACTAAGCGTTTCCGGACACATGTCCACATAACATATTTTCTATCTTTGTGTGTGAGGAATGTTTCCTGAAAGTTTGGCCGTACCTTTTTGTAACACCCTGTATATGCGGCGTGTGTTCTTTCGGACACGTTCGAAACAACAGGCTCCGCATATATATAATTACGTCGATGATGACCAATGATCCCTTCAGTGCAGATGCACACCAAGCTCTTACTCTTAAGGGAATCGGCGAGATGCCGGGAGTAATGAGGGCAATGAGGAGGGGCAGTACGTTAGTTTCATCAGTTGTGTGTGGTATAAGTTGACAATTTGGGTTTGACGGGAGCCGTGCTAGGGTAGTCCGCGTGGTTTTGGTGGCCACTGTGTCCAGATGGATCATTGGTCAGCACATCTGACTAGTAAGCAGGAGACTCCCGTTTGAATCCCAGTCCGGCACAAATTTTCAACTTGCCCCACTGAAATAAATCAATGCCCACTTACAGCTGACGTCTTTAATTCATTTGCGTCTGAAAAAAAATTATCCACGTCATGAAACATCCCCATTGCGTCACGGAAACAATGTAAAATAACAAAGTAAGGGCAAAGAAGATGCAAAAGCATGAGCTCTACCATTATAACATGACTGATCGCAGTGGAAATAGGTTAACTTTCAATATTAGTAGGCGACAACACCGGTACTCGACCAAAGTCAACGTCAAAACCATCTTCCCGAGAAACCTTGAGTCTCGTATGTTCCACTTAGGGCCTGTGTGAATACCACCATTTTAAATGTTTTGCCGTCCCATTCCGTCCCGTGTGAATCAACCTTTTGCCTTACTACACAGTGACGTTACCCCCTACTGGCAATTTTGAGTTAGGAACTAAGTTTGTCGTGAGGAACTTGAAGAGAAGACGCTGCAAGTGAATCCATAATGTAACGGATGTAGGTGCAGAGCTGAAGTGAAGGGCAGCCAGGAAGGAGTTGGGCTCGCCGGCGCGGCGCTGCTCCAGTGCCGGCTGGCGTTCTTTCGCTCCCAGTGAGCCTCCAATCGGAGCTGTGCGGCAGACGCGGCGTCATTGTGGAGGCGCGCTTTCTCCCGGAACGGAAAGTTGGCCGCGGTGGGCGCTCACACTCAGCATCAGCGCTCCCATGCACGCCGCAGGCCCGGCACGCCGCGCGCCGGCTGCCACTCGGCCTCGGGGCACAGTAGCGACGCAGCTCAGCGTGCTCTGTGGCGTACCCAGCAACACATTCAAAACGCGACACGTCGTAGGCAATAACGGTAAACGAAATCGTTATTAATGAAATAATCGAAAATTGAGCTACAGCCTAATTTAAATTCGTCGGGATATGATGTTAAGGGGAGCCGGAGGTGCCTATGCTGCCCATGTTAAAATCACAAAGTTTGAGGAACATTTATGAATAAACTACCAAATAGAAAAATTTGAATTTTTTTTAACATATAGAGTGGTTTAGTATTGCAGTTATGACAGAGGGATTTGGAGTATCTTTTCTAGTTTCCTTCCAATTATTTTTTTTTTATTAATGACCCAAATTGTTTTACAAATAATTGCTTTATAATTAAACTGAAATGAAACTATTCAACATATTGCCAAATGGCTGTGTTAAAATGTAAGTTTGACCACTAGGAGTGCTGTATAAAAATTTCATCTCTCTAGCTTGAGTGGATTTTGAGAAAATGTTCCTTATATTCGAAAAATTCTAATTTACGGGAAATGGTTATCAAAGTTTCTCAATACATTCCTGCACTATAGGATGGATTATCAGGGTCTTCTTCTTCATCCTCCAAAAGCTTCCTCTTTTGTCTTCTTTTCTGGCCTGTTGTTCCATCACACTTCATATGCCTTTCTCTTCTTTCTGCTCCTCTTAGCCTTTCTCTGTCAATATTTCTTAGTGCTCGTACAGTGTTCACCCCAGCTGTAAATCCTAATGCCTTCACAACTTCACACTACACACTGTTCCCTTGGTTTTAGGTTGCTATTGCATCATAAATGCCAAAGTGCAGTGTTTCTATGCTTACAAACACCCTTTTAGGAATCACTTTCCAAATCAAATTGTTTACGCTCTCATTAGGATTCTGCGTCTTTCCGTGTAGACATTTGTGTAACAATTCTGGCTGTGCGAAGTCAGGAAAAATTGGTTTTATTGCATTTATCACAGCTGCTGGCAAACCATGTTTGTGATCATAGTCCTTTTTTGCATTACATTTGCACCAGGAATCTTTTGGGCACAGGCTGTGTTGAGGGTACTCATTGGAAGAGACAGTATGAAGGAACAATGCCCACACTGCTTTTCGCATGTCACAAACATTACTAGTATTTTGCCTTATAGCATACCCATAGTATCTCTGTAGACGTTCAATCACCTCATCAGTAAGCCTGCCTCTCCCTCCTATTGTCTTTCCATCACTGAGCTTACTTGAACCCAAAGTTTGTTTGAGCCTTCAAAGCCGTGCACCCATACGCTTTTGCACACGCCCAATCCCATTCAGGGATTTATGACCCCTCTTTTGCCAGGAACCATCTAATGCCACTACCAAATCCCTAGAACCACCATTCATTTCTACAGATTCCTCCACTGCTTCCTTCATGGTTTTCAAAGCCACATCTTCAACAGAGGATCCTACCAGTTCACAGTAGTACCCAAATTTGCTTGGAGGCGATGGCAAGTTCATAATACCACAAAACAGTTTACCAGCAGCAGACCCTTTTCCAATGGATCGAAGACCATACACAAGTCGAACATTCACATCAAACACTCTAGATCGTCCATTTTCACCAAAGAGACTGGCATGTGAATTGTAGAAAGTCACTTGATACTTGCAATATGCACAGATTATTTTCATCTCACAAGCTAAACCAAAGTGCTTTGTTATCTCTAGTCCCATTCCTACACTTGAACACATTTTGCACAGAACACTTTTTTTCAGCACAGAAGATAATAACTCAATATTCAGTACTTCGTTAATATCATCACTGTCCCTAACATATTCACGAAATCTGTCACTTCCACCAGTCAGCTTCTTGTTAGAAGATGTCACAGGGCTATGGCCGGCCATGTGTTGCTTAGCAGAAGAACGCACTGTTTCAGTAATTGTAGTATCGCAACTTGGTATTAGTGTTAATTTTCTATTCCCTACGTTCTTCCTCTTCTTATATACACGGTTACTAAAACGTGGCATCGTAACCAGAACAACGCTTTACACAAGAAGTATAATACTACCAACAACAGGCGCAACACTGAACTAATTCGAAACGGTAAACAGCAAAGAGACGATGTTCCGCGCTCTTAGCGCTTCATTTGTCACAGAAAACAATGTAGCCAACCCTTGCACACTCACTGTATGCGTAACATAAGGCGCTGTATGCGTAACAGGCCGAGAAAATCCCAAGCAGTTCGCCAGGAATTCACGAGAGGGTGTTAGATGCATTCAGCAGCCGCCCATTTCCTCTGCAGGCGTGGGGGAAAATGGTAAACTCCACTTCTAGGGCGAGTAGAACAATAATTCAAAGTTTACATTAAAGAGGAATGTTCCAATTAATTTTCGCTAGCAAAAAAAAAATCGTAAGTTTTTGGATTTGACCACCTCCGGCTCCCCTTAAAGGTCCAAAGGTAGGGAGGGGGGGGGAGGGGGGCGCTATCCACGCCGACAAAAAATCGCTCCTCGTCTGCCCCAGCTAGGTGTCACCAACCGCATGTTGTGACAAACAACATAGGGAACATGGGGCACATTATCAGGATTGAGAATTGCATTGCAACCTGTGGCCGCAAACGTCGTCGTACGCCGCTAGATGGACACGAGAGTGCTGGAGGGGAACGCGCAGCTAGCTGGTGTTCGACGTGAACGTGAGGGTTTCCTCATTTAAGCGCCAGCCAACGTACGACGAGCATGGAACGGAGTACGAACGGTGAGCTTGCAGACATGCACTTAATATGTGGAACAACTGAGTGCAACGGATTAGCCGATGGATGCACGTACCGAAAATGCTTCACAGACAGACATCAACCGCTCCCAAATTGTTTGTACGTCTGCATTGAAGTTTGTGCGAGTACGGGCCATTAAGAAGTGGCAGGGCACGATCGGCGCGTTCGATAGTTTGGGAAGAACTTGTACTGGATGCCGTGGGGACTAATCCAAGCACCAGCGTACGTGCCATTGTCTCGTAACTGTGTCCAGCATGTTTTGAACGCCGAGTCCTAACACGCTTTCCATCTTCAAAGGTGCAATTATTGCACCCCGGTTACCATTTGCAAGAAAGTGGCCGAGATGTACATTTCACAGGTTACAGGTTGTTCACTAGGGGTGGCGTATTCAGTCACCACAATGATCATTTGTGGGCACCGGAAAACACCCACGGTGCGCGGCACAACATCGCTTCACAGTTAATGTGCAGGCCCTGTTTGGTAGGCGTCGGCGACTGCTTACGCGGGCCATGCCTTTTCTCATCCCGCTTGACCGCCGCGAATTATCAGACCTTTCTGGAACAAGTTTTTCCCGGATTGTTTGAAGATATTGCAGCAAGTGTGTGGCGTGGCATGTCGTTCCAATATATTGGGGTGCCTGCTCATTTTGGGCTGGCTGTTCGTAGACACTTGAACAAGCCATCTACGCACCGATGGACTGTGCGTGGTGAACCGGTTCCCTAGACCCATGCTCACCGGATTTATCGAGCCTCGATTTCTTTCTGTGGGGAGCCGTGAAATCTCTGATACATCGCGATCATGTGGACTCTGAAATGGATTTCGTTGCAAGAATCGTCTGCCCAGAGCTACTATCAAAGAAACTTCCGTTATGTTCAAGCTCGTCCGGTAGTCAATGCTCTGTCAGTGTTAAGCATGCAAAATATTTCAAATGAATCACTCTTGTTTCCTTTCCTATCTTCCATATCTGCTACCACTTACCGCTGACGTCTGTGGCCATGAGTTGCTATGCAATTCTCAGTTCTTATGATGTGCCCCACTTCCTCTAAAAGTTTGTCACAACATTTCTGGGACACCTTGCATTGACGTTTAAGGAAAAGTTTCAAAATCAGAATAAAATTCTTGTAATGGTATGTCCTGAAATCAATACCTGTTGACATATTGACCAATCTGTCCTCTCATTCCCATGGCCCTTCAGCCCTTCTTCGCAGTGAATCATGCACTCTTTCAAATACACCTGGCTCCATTCGGTTTGCGTAGCATGCATTAGTGCCAAGCCACTGTAACGTCTGCACATATGTTGGTCATACACCAATTCTTTTAAATGTCCCCTAGCCACAAAATCTAACGGATTCAGGTTAGGTGAACGGGAAGGCCACTCTACCTGACCTCCTCGGCCAATCCATCGCCCATGAATCACTGCAGTGATGTAGTTTTCCACTACCCGTACAAAATGGGATGGTACCCCGTCGTGCATAACATTACAGTCATTTTTTTCTGGAAGAGTAACGTTCTCCAACAGCGTTGGTACGTGATCGTGCAGAAATCGGTCATCACAGCATCTGTTAATGTGTTTGGTACAGTGTATGGGCCTAGGTGTCTGTCATCTACAATATTCCTATCCACTCACTAATAATGATGCTATCCTGATGCCTCATCTTCACGGCTGGTCCAATATTTGCATTTTCCCACACGGGCATATTACGATAATTTACTCTCTCTCTCTCTCTCTCTCTCTCTCTCTCTTTCTCTCTCTCTCTGTGTGTGTGTGTGTGTGTGTGTGTGTGTGTGTGTGTGTTTGTGTGTGTGTGTGTGCGTGCGTGTGTGTGTGTGCGCGCGCGCGCGCGCGCGCGCGCGAGCGTGCGTGCGTGGTACTCAATGAAGAGGTTATCAGCACCCACGAACGTGGTTAACAGGGAGTAAATGCGAGAAAGGAGGTAAGAACAATTTGGGATGAAAGCGCACTCACTCCCCAGTCTCATCCATGATCACCAGCATAATCACACTAACTCATGTCAAGGAATATAGCGTTAAAATCGGTCCGAAGTTCTAAAACAGTTAGGAAAATTTAAGTGAGGCTAGAGTAAAACTAAAATAGATTTACAGGAATATGTAGCTGGCTAATCATTTATTGACTGTCAGTTAAAACAGAGGCCAAATCTGTCGGCAAATGAGCTGCCGCCTTTGGTCTGATAATTAAAAAAAGTCCAGTAAAATGTGGTGCACTGTGATCTTTACGCCATAAGCACCACACGTTGGAGGGTCCTCTCGCCAGAGCATGAAGGCCATCAGACCGATTGCGTAGGAGGAAGGAGGTACGCCACGGCCGCGTTGTGGACTTTACTAGATTCAGCTTACTGTCTATCACTTCCAGCTATTCCTGTTCCCATCGGCAAATGATACTATGCCTCAACAACGAGCCGACAGCATGTAGGTGGATGGCAACCTGAAGTAATTGAGTATCACGACACATCTTCTTGGCTGCACCCAGCAGAAAGACACGACGTTCCCCAGCTTTTGTAGGTGTATGAGGACGTCCTTAATATTTGGACTACTTTATCTGTTAGATAAAACCAATGTAGAGAGTGAAGGGCACTCAGGAATTCGTAATATCCAAAGAATTTACCACTCGAAATACACCTATCTGCTGCATTTCCCGCAAAATCGCGTATATTTCCGCGTCGAAGACAGCAAAATTTGAGGCAATGGCTCTTGACGGCACGATAAGGGAAAACAACAGAGCAGCCAACGGAGTATCTCACTACGCCACCTCTTGTGACATTCTTTACCACTGAATACTAGTTTCCTGTAGCAACATCACGTATACGCCGCGACACGCACTCCATGGTTAATATTAAGTTATTCATTTTGCTAATGATCTTTGCGTCTTATCTTGAACATCACTGTCCACTTACATCATTCAGCAGATACACAATTCAAGCCTACTTACTCTGGTTATGTACGATGGTAGCAAATAACGACGTTATCCAACAAATGAATTAATTTCTTAATTGCGTCAAGTGTAATGAATGAAGCAGTTTTATACATCGACAACTATGCCACAAACCGTGATAAACCACTGAAAACCACGATTTGGGAAACGGCCAGTACCATGCGTTCGGATGAAGGCAGTACAGTTTATGCACGCCAGTCAATTACAGAAAGGAAATATGGTGTCTATGGGCAATATTGTCAAGCAGCTCCTAAGGAAATTTTTGCAGTAGGGTTTCTGCATTCCTGGTCTATCGTAGAGAGAAACGCTTTGAACGTCATTTGGTATAAATCGCTCTTTATACGGTTGATTACAAACGATTTGTCGATAGCCGTATGGTACATACGGCTGACGAGGGGCGGAGAAGAAATAGTTCGCCGGCCGAAGTGGCCGTGCGGTTAAAGGCGCTGCAGTCTCGAACCGCAAGACCGCTACGGTCGCAGGTTCGAATCCTGCCTCGGGCATGGATGTTTGTGATGTCCTTAGTTAGGTTTAACTAGTTCTAAGTTCTAGGGGACTAGTGACCTCTCAGCAGTTGAGTCCCATAGTGCTCAGAGCCAAGAAATAGTTCGTGGGCTCGTTCAGCTGCTTCGATGGCGGGATGGCAATAGCAACGGAAATAAATAAACCACAATGAGTACATGAGAAGCTGAGGAGTTATACCACTGATTAAGACTATAAATAAGTAAACACTTCAATTCTTCAATTACGGTTTCAGGAGTCTTTGCTTACCATCAAATGAGAGTCCTTTGTTTTCAACTCAGTGTATGTGTATTGAACCGGGGACCTAGAACCCCCGCCCCCGGGAACGTCTCATACCAGACGAGTGTAACCCCAAATGTTTGCGTGCTGTACGCATACGTGGAGACAGTGTTTGCGAGCAATCAACGACATAGTGTAACTGAGGCGGAATAAGGTGAAACAGCCCGCATTCACCGAGACAGATGGAAAACTGCCTTAAAAACCATCCACAGGCTGGCCGGCACGCCGGATCTCGACACTAATCCGCCGGTCGGATTCGTGCCGGGGACCGGCACTCCTTCCCACTCGGGAAGCAGCGTGTTAGACCGAGCGGCTAGCCGGGCGGGCTTCAACTCAGTAGTACTGCTCCCACATAAACAACAGTGTCGAAATTTCTGCAATCCCGGGCATCTGCGTTTGAGGTTTACACATTGCCTGTTTACAAACTGTGCTGCGGCTAATGCTGCTGAACTATAAACCGGAAGTAGTACGTGAAGACGGAGCAAAGCTTCCGAAACGCATCGTGATTGAAAAACTGAAGCTCAGTGACCGGCTTACGTTACGTTTGTTCGTTTATAACTTAAACATACAGGGTCACGGAAGCTCGCTACATGAAACATGTCGGTGTGTTGAGTTCCTGTCTCAGAGCAAGCGCCTCCGCTGACTCTTGCAAACAGCGGCGGGTGCGTGCAGAAGCGTGGTGAGGCGGCAGCGGCGGGCGGCGTATCGCGGCAGCCACGCGGCCGGTTATCTGAGGCGGGGCGGACTTCCTGGCGGAAGCGACACTTCGCAGCCCGCGCGCCGACTCCTGGCCGCATCGGCCACCAGCCGCTCACACCAGCTCACACGTCCACAGCAAACCACTGCATCGGATTGCTACAGGGTTCGGCGAGACTCATCATACCAAATCATTGGTTTTCTGACATCTCCAGCCAATGGCGTTAGTCTTTACACCACTTCATACGTCACTTATCATTGACTACACATATATATGTGGCCTATGAGGAGCAGCTCGACCACTACACCCCATTGTTTTCAATTCCCTAACTACAGTCATTCTACTACCTTGACTGCCGGTGACACTGTAAAACTCATGAGTGATTCCTTCCGCGCATTTCTTGCGAATTTGTACAACCAGCCTCCGCAATGCCCGTTAATCCCTGTGTGTCAGTACGTGAGGTGTTCAAATGGCTCTGAGCACTATGGGACTCAACTTCTGAGGTCATCAGTCCCCTAGAACTTAGAACTACTTAAACCTAACTAACCTAAGGACATCACACACATCCATGCCCGAGGCAGGATTCGAACCTGCGACCGTAGCGGTCTCGCTGTTCCAGACCGTAGCGCCTAGAACCGCTCGGCCACTCCGGCCGGCACGTGAGGTGTGCCTGGTCTTAACTGTGGTTGTTCCCTCTCGTTTCCACTTCAGAATGATATCACCAGCAGTCTACTTGGACAGCTTTATCCGGAAGACTGGTACCTAAAAAAAGCCGTTATATTTTAGGTTAGAAATCTAAAGTTTTAACATTAAAACACGCAGGACAACGCTGCACATTGTACTTAAGACTGAAAAAGATTACCCTCTTATTTTTAAAGTGACAAGAGATACACAATATTTTGTTAACATGACGACAATTCGATAAGAGGATTGTTTTTTGCGTTAATTAAAACAAGAAACTAGTGCAGACAGTTCATGAAGATACTATCATACGGAATCGGCTCCCAGATATGTGAATGGCTCGAAAACTTAACGGAACCTCGTACGTTATCCTCGACGGCGAGTGTTCATCAGAGGCAAGAGCGCCCCAGCGAAGTCCGATAGCACTGCCTGCTATTTTCTATACACATAAATGATCTGGCGGACAGAGTAAACAGCAACCTGTGGTTGTTTGCTGATGATGCTGTAGTGCACGGGAAGACGCCGTCGTTGAGCCACTGTAAAAGCACACAAGATGAGATGGGAAATTTTGTGGTAGGTGTGCTGACAGGCTAGCTCTAAATGTAGAAAAATTCAGTTATTGCGGACGAATAGGAAAACATTAGTTGTGTGCTGCATGACACAGTCACGTCGATTAAATATCTAGGCGTACGTTGCACAGCGACATGAAATGGAAAGAGCGTTTAAGGAGAGCAGCAGGGAGAATTTTTAAGATAGTGTGGTTCCTCTTTAAAGTAGACCGCGTAGAGGACACTAGTGCGATTCATTCCTGAATAATGCTCGAGTATTTGGGATCCCCAAGGTTAGGTTAAAGGAAGACATCGAAGCAAATAGGAGGCGGCTGCTAGATTCGTTACCCAGCAGGTTCGAAGAACATGCAACTATCATTGAGATGCTTCGGAAGCTCATATGGGAATCACTGGAGGGAAGGCGATGTTCTTTTCCAGGAACACTATTGAGAAAATTTAGGGAACGGGAATTTGAAGTTTACTACAGAACGATTCTACTGCACCCAACGAATATTACGCATAAGGACCACGACGATTAGATAGGAGAAATTAGCGCTCGTGGGGAGGGATACTGACATTTTTCCCTCGCTTTATTTTTTTGCGAGTGAAGCAAAAAATCAAATGAGTAGCAGTGATACAGGGTACCTTCCGCCACGCACCGCACTGTGTCTTGTGGGGTATGTGTGTATATATGAGCCAGGGACGGATCGAATCCACGCGGCGGATTAACGACCTTTCCTCTGGTGCACCAGCCAGCCTGATTGAGGTTTTTAGGCGGTTTCCACACTCGTTTGAGCAAATGCTGGGCTGGTCCCCACACTCTGCCTCAAAGTACACGGTACACAGTCAATTAAAATACGATAACAACAGAACAAAGTTTACACGATCACAGATGGCGCCCTATGACTTCCCTCCCGCACCTCGCTGCTGGCACATCGAACGTCATCGTTTCACGGTAGCGTCGTTGCATTGAAGCTGCACCCAGGATGCTCGCTGCCCGCCGGGAGAGCCGGCAGCGGTGGCCAAGTGGTTCTAGGCGCATCAGTCCGGAACCGCGCGACGGCTACGGTCGCAGGTTCGAATCCTGCCTCGGGCATGGATGTGTGTGATGTCCTTAGGTTAGTTAGGTTTAAGTAGTCCTAAGTTCTAGGGGACTGATGACCTCAGAAGTTAAGTCCCATAGTGCTCAGAGCCATTTGAACCATTTTGAACCGCCGGGAGTGAACACTGCAGCTGGTCACACATCGAGCAGAGTCAAAGGCGGCATTGCTGGAGTGACCTTGCGGCCAATCACGGCTCAAGTCTCAGGACATACCTCGATGATCACGGCGCGCAACACAAACCTGCTTGATATCATCGCTAGGCGAGGATCGTAGCTTGCGCCGACGGTGCAGCGTAAATAGACAGGTAAGACGCAGTGGTTTGATTCATCATCGCCTTGCCATGCCGGCGAGCAGCGAGGTGGCATCACAGATGCACCCTTATACTAACTTCAGCACAGTGGTGTCAGGTACAGCATCTGGCCACAGAGTTAAATAACAAAATTAAATAGCTAAATATTGAAAAAGTGGACACCGTATTAGTCAGGGGGTATACGTTTGGGAAAACAAGATATGCCTACCTGTCGTAGGCCACAGAGCACAATAAACTTTGAAGCTTTCTGAATGATGTTGCCCCTAGCAACTACAGAAATGTGTTATTTTCCCGTCCTAGTTCCTGTCACCCGGCAAACGTACTGCAACACTGATCCGTTGTTTTAAGCTCGACACGTAGTTCGTTCGACCACCGGCCCCCTGAATTACGCATTATCAGCCATGCGGGCGCTGCGTCGCAAATGCGGGTATTGCGGGAACGCGACGGGCAGCACACGGCTGTGCGATCTTTGCCTTCGTGCCTCGCGCCGTGGATCCCCGGGAACAACCGCCGCGTGCTGTCGCAACACAGATGCCACGCTGAGGTTACTCGGCTGCCTTGCTTGCAACAGCGGTGGCGCCAGCTGTCGCGAAATTACGGTGCGTCGTAATATACACCTGCAACATACACCAGCGGCTATCGACGTAACGCTCAGGACGGTGCCGCTGTTTGTGTTGGTGGCGGCAGCGGCGGCGGCTCTGTGTGATGGAGAGTACGACAACGAAATGTGTCAACTGTCCATGATACATTTTCAACGTTTATCACGACAAAAATTTACTGCCCCTCTTTTCTTGACTGTGTCCGTAAAGCCTAGTTTACACGACGACATTGAATTGCGTCACTCGTTGCGTGGAATGAGTTGCACGCTAATGGTTTCATATTTGACAGTAGACATGGCGAAACCAGTATATATTTCAGTTTCGTCGTTTTGTAGGTTCCTGAGTCGTGTCTGAAATGAAAGTTTTGGCAGCTTCACGTCGCACGAGTTGTGATGGAGTAAAAGAATTGTTGCGTGGAATCGCTGCATAAGAAAAAAATAAGAAACGTGTTTCGATTCGTGACTGGATGAAGAAAAGACATCAGCTCGGTTGCTCAGCATCCTTGCTGAAATAATTTGTAATGGAAGCCCCAAGAAGTTCTTTTACTTATCTTAGAATGTCACCAGAACTGTTAACGTTTCTTCTAAATAGAGTTAACTATGCGATAAGTAATAAAGATATCGTAATGCACGAAGCACTGTCGCCAGAACTGAAATTACATATCAGACTGTATGCATTACAATCGAAAACACTCGGCATGCTATAAGATGCAGTTTCAGTTGGTGATGACGTTTATTCATTAACACCAATAATTATTAACAGTAATAATTATTAACATTAACAGCAGTAATTATTTGAAGCAGGTCGCATTAAGAAGAGAATGGTTTGCAAGCTACTCTCTTGCAGATAGATCTGTACGGTGGCAATATTTCAAAATTCAAACATTTGTGAATGGGGAGCACTGCTGCGACGTTTTAAATAGATGAATATTGAATAAAGGATGTAGCTTCTTGATTTGCGTAGCCTTCCCTCCTGTCAACAATATTCCTTAAAAGAAAGAGTGGGCCAACTCGAACGATGGGATTTTAGTCTTGTAAAAAAGAGCATTTCTACAGCTAGAATTACATTTGCTTGTATTTTTCTTAATTCAGTTGTATATGTGCTCCTAATTCAATAAATTTTGCCCTGCACCTCAGATATTGTCAAACTATCTATGTTATGATCGCACATGACGGTCTCAGCAGCAGCAATATGTTGCTTATTTTTGTAACCAGCATCACTGAAATCCCACAAACACCCATGCAAACCATAGATATCCAAAAAGCGAACATTATTCTCCGTTCCCCACTTGATATTTCAGTTTGTCTACACTCTACGAACACACATAACCTCGAAACTCATGCAACTAGTGTAGCCAAAGTTGGAACAACCCCAAAACTGTTCAGTTTCACCGACGAGTTGCGCAAACGCGCGGCGCGCATGCGCAGTGGCCGGTAGCGCAACCTAGTGTCGTCGTGTAAACTAGGCTTAACGTACACCCGAGCAGATCGCTGAAGGAGGTGGAAGTCAACTCTGTTACAATAACAATTTTTTTTTGCACTACTGTTTTCGGCTCTGGCCCAGAGCCGCATCAAAATGAAACGCCACGTGCTGAGTGGATATCGCATGTTATTTCACTGATTACAAAACCGAGTCAAATTTACAAAGAACTTGGCAGTCTGAGCCCACTTATCAATATAATGTGGCACCCCCTCTGGCCTGGATGCATGCACTGATTCGGTTGCGAAGGGTGTTATAAAAGCATTTCTACCCTCTCCTGAGACAAGCTGCCCCATAACTGTTGTAAACAGTCCCTGATATCCGAGATACTGACATGGGATAGAGTTGGCATCCGACCTGGTCCCACAAACGTCCCGTCAGGGACCGATGGTAGTACTTCGACATCAAGCAAGTAGTTCATAGGGACACGTGGTGGACGAGCAATGTCGTGCTGACAAATTGTACGACGAGAGATAACTGATGAGGACAATCACTAACAGTCGTAACATGAAGTCATACTTGATGGCCCCCCATGGCATCACGAGAAGCACCGTCGCGCCTCTCCAAAACATTGGAAGAATGGCAGCCCAGGTCGCCGATGGTCATCCGGGGTAGTACAGAACCGTGATACATCGCTGAATACAGTGCGACTTTATTCACCAACAGTCCACTTTTGCTGGTCAAGGCACCACACCAAACACAGCTCTTTGTGTTGTGGTGTTAGACGACAGCCCAAGCACGGGACGGTAACTCCCTAGTCCGTCTGCAGCCATCACCCATGTAATGTGCGGGATGACAGAAAATGCTGCATGTTGCAGGGAGTCCCATTACTAGTTCTCGGGTGGCAAGCTCAGATGTAATTGGCTTACGATGTGCTTGGTGGACAACACGACAATCGTCTCTAGTGATCTGAAATGTCCACCAGAACCTTGACGACCAGTATGCCTGCCACCACATTCTCACGCAATCCAACATCGTGCCACTGTCACATCCTAATTCCCCACATATCTAAATACTCCACGACTTGACCAGCCAGCCAACTGCAGCGCACAGTGAGGCCCCTTTCAAACTCTGTCACGCGCTAATAACGCTGTCTCACATGAGTACGCTGTATCTCCGTGAACTTTGCAGTGATCACTCAACATGAACTTCGCAGTGATCACTCAACATCTGATTCGTGGCACTTATACGAGGTCTGTTCAAAAAATTCCGGAAATTGTCCACAAAATTTTTCTACGCTTACATTATACTTATTGAGCATGATTTTCTTCGAAATACTCTCCTCTGCAATTGATACACCGCTCCCAAAGCCGTTTCCACTTTCGGAAGCAGTCTTGGTAGACCTCTTGCTATCTCGTATATCGTTGCAAATCTTCGTCCTTTCAACGGGGTTTTCAACTGCGAAAATGAAAAAAAAAAAAAAAAAAAAATCCGCAGGGACCAGGTCTGGAGAGTAGGGAGGATGAGGCAGCATTTTGATTTCGTTTTTTGTGCGATAGTCACGCACCAACAGGGATGATGCAAGAGCCATGAATTATCTCGCCTCATTTCAGGCCGTTTTTTTCTCATATTTGACCTGACCTGACGAGCTTTTTTGGTCTGGGAGAATCTTTCTCGACACATTCAAAAGATTGAACCTTCATTTCAACCTCATAACCGTAGACCCACGTCTCATCACCAGTTACGATTCTCTTAAGGAACATCTCGTCCTCATTTGCGCGATTCAAAAGATCTTCAAAGTTTGCGAAGCGAAGGTCTTTCTGGTCTTGACTCATGAGCTGTGCGACGAACTTGGTGGCAACACGATGCATTCCAAGGTGCTGTGTTAGGATTTCGTGATATGATCCAACTGAAACGTTACATTCTTCTGCAATTTCTCGGAGGGTTGCCGCGCTGTCCGAGGGCCTTGCCACGGTTCGCGCGGCTCCCCCCGTCGGAGGTCCGAGTCCTCCCTTGGGCATGGGTATGTGTGTGTTGTCCTTTGCTTAAGTTAGATTAAGTACTGTGTAAGCAGTTTGGCCCCACAGGAACTTACCACAAATTTTCAAATTTCTCTCGGACGGTCAGTCTTCGATTGGCAATCACAATTTCGTTGACGTTCTTGACATGAGCGTCGTCGGTAGACGTCGAAGGGCGTCCTGAAAGAGGGTCATCTTGAACTTCCTTCTGGCCGTTTTTAAACCGTATGTACCATTTGTAACACCGAGTACGGCTTAAGCCCTCACCACCGTTGGGTTTCTGCCTCATTTGGTGTGTCTCTGTAAAAGTTTTATAGTTTCACGCAAAATTCAATGCAGTCGCGTTCCTGCTCTAAATCTGCCATCTCGAAATTCGCAAACCTTGCGACACTCAGCTCTACTCAACACAGCAGTGAACAATGGCTAACAGACATATAAGAATGAAACTTCCGGCAGTTCCACGTTAAACACAGGCGTGTGCGGGGATGGCGACCGCATTTCGCCCCAACACACATTTGCGCGAAATTACGAATGTTCCGGAAATTTTTGAACAGACCTCTTATAGCTTACCACGTCTGGTAATGACACTTAACACGAACTACATTATGCCACTCTGATGGCCGTTCTATTTGTCACAGAGAGTTGAAACGCTATTCATTCACATACTCGCCAATGTTGTACGTGTACAAAGTTTCTCTGACATTGTCAACGTATTCTTGGTGCTTCACTGTTTTCGTCAAGAACATAGCACTGAAACTACACCTCAGTTTCGTTTCTTCTTTGCTTCTTTTATCGACAATGAGCCCCATCTAGATCACATCTCCGCAACCCACAATATTCTTACCCTATAGTGATCTTTCGCTTCAAGCACAGTGCCCATTGTTATGTCACTTATCTGCAAATCTCATTCCAGTAAGCTCTGAACTGTTACATTTTAGTGCACATGTTTTGGGAAGTACGAGCTTTAGATAGGCAGTAGACGGAAATATTACGGTAAATTACCTCGCGTCAATAAAACAATATTCACCGGAGAACACCGCCATACGACGATAAAGCTGACCTCAAACCGCATTTTCTCTTAGGCAGGGTGGACATTTCCTCGTAGAAGACAAGGCAGGTAAGTCGTAATTGCAAGGAAATATGCCACTTACATGTCATTCGTCCGCCTCGCAAACAATCGATACTGTTAACACACACACATACACACACACACACACACACAAAGCTTACCCTCTTTCGGACGCTAATTATGTGCTCTATGTGAGAAATTATACTCCACGACTGCATGCATTTGTGAAAACACAATGATATGCATAATAACAAATAATATATCGTTAATGTGTGGCTAATACATACAGTGAACGCACTCACTTCAACATGGAGATGCTGTATGGATTAGCGACCAAGTGCCAATTATGGATATAAAGGAACAACGAATTTCTCAAGAAGACTTATGCTTATAAATAAATAAATGCTACTGCCACTTCCAAAACCAAATAAACACTACCATAACGCGTTAGTGATTTATTGTCCATCTGATCTTTCCTCTGGCAATTACATTTTCCCCATTTCATCACTTTTCGCTATATTTGATCTCTCCACTGTCTTCTTAGAACCTTTCCCTACCACTTCATTTCAAATGCTTCGACTTCACACGATAAAAAAGGTTCACTACTTCCGTGAAGATCTTTTGAATATTAAATTTCTCCTTGTATTTCTTAGAGCGAGGGACCAAAAATAATGATACTTTCCTTCCTACGCGACTTTATCCCTCTTAACCTGGAACTCCCGATCGTAATATTACGTTGGTCCGAGCATCGGCCTAAAGTCTTTTTGTCTTAAGCCGTCTGATAGCCCTCATATTAATGACTGAGTTAAAAAGAGCAAAAATGTGTTTCGAATATATCTCTAGAAGCAACTCTTGAATTCTGCTCGTAGTCTTTTTCGAAAGGCATTTCGTGTCTCTTGTTATATACCCTTATTCATCTCAGTGCGCATTTCCACATCCTCGTTTAGCTACTCTGGCCAACTATAGCAAACTACGCCGCTTTAATTAGTTCGACCTCTTGTTTCACGTCGACTTCGTACACATCTGAAAGCCTGAGACAGATTAGCCAATTGCCGCATTTCTAAAAATGAGCTACACTTACGTAATATCATCGTGGTACGTCATAATTTGTTGCGCTTTTTCCGTGGAATCGAATATAGCTCTTACAATTCGTAACGTTTAGCTCCTTCAGTTCATAACGTCTAAGTATCTAATCTGGCTGTGGCAACAGGGTTTCACTGAAAATTAAGCTATCGTGATTGTTTGTCCATTTTGTGCGCATTTAACATATATTTGGCTGGATATACTGTCTTCAAAAATTTCGCTGTCGTTAATAATTGTCTCTGTGGGACACGCCGCCAGCGGACAATCCGAGGTAATTAGTCTATGTCAGAGGTTTTGCTCTGCTGCAGTTCGACATCGATGTTTGGTAGTGCACTAGGGTCGGTCACGTGGTCGTCTGTAAGTGCAACGTCGCCACATCAGCAGACAACGGTTTAAAGCGAATGTACTGGAACGCCGCGGTAGCTGCCAGCGCATGCATATCGGACGGAGGATGGGAAGACGCTACTGTTTTCGCCCACACCGCTAATTGTGTATCGCGCGAGGCGCACAGCTTACAGTCTTCACAGGAAGTAATATTAATAATGTCTGAATATCACACACTGCCCTACGAACCGGCGTCCCCGTTCAAAATAAAGCTGACTTGTCTTTTACAGCACGTCATGTTACTTGCTCGAATAAAACAAATCGTTGCAAAACTGTATACAAACAAGTTTCTTCTCTGACACTATAGATAAATTTTAACTCTTTCAAATTTATTTACACATAACATTTCTGTGATCTTTACCTTCCGTCTGCATTCGTTACGAGTACGTAGAGGCGGGAGTGAAACTTATATAGGGATTTCCGGTAACAAGAGCTTCGTTCGCTGCCAGTTTTATCAATCCGTCATCCTTCTTTCTTAGTGGGCGATTTTTAGTGGCCCATGTTTATTTTCGTTTTGTAGTTAACAGAAGTTGGGTTCATCACATTGTGTTTCTGATTACGACTTCTCGTCTGTATTCCACTCTTTGAATTGCATTGTAAATATGTTGCTCGTATTCCGATTGCGTTCTGCTCGTATCCGTAATACTGAGTGGAGTAAATGATCCCATATTTGCTTTTGTTCCATATAAAATAGAAGGTGGTTTCGCCACATGGTGTTCTGTGGACTTTAGTGTATTTTTTATTGCTTACGAATGTGTGTAAGAACTGCACGATTTTAATGCCCGTTAAGTATATTGTTGTTTTTTTCCTGCTTAATTTTTGTTTGCATCAGTTTTACGGACTTCCTAGCATTTAATGGAAAACTCCTTGTCAGCAGATTGTGACAGTATTGTTATCCAACTTTATTACAACTTGTCATGGAATGTGTATGCAATACTGCTTTGCATGGTATTGCTTCTTGGCACTGGATGCCATGCGTTTCACAGTGGCTTGCTGAGTATGGATGTAGTCGTAGACGAGTATGCTTAGTAGTCTTGGTGACTAGAGCAGTCTTCCTAGGACATGCTAAAAATGCGACACTAAATAGTTACGCAAGTGTTTCCACACGTTATTAACAGGTATTACAGTACATTTCAGAAGCACCCAATGAAAATTTCTGTGACCTCCATTAAACATGAAAGTACGAAAAACCGATGGGAACACAAATAACGTGGAATACGAGAAATATAATTACAACGCATATAAATCGACCAGTTCACAAAAGGTTTCGTAACCATTAACAAATAGACATGAGTCCACAAAAAAACAGCTTGTTTCATATGGAATCATTTATCCGATCCAATAATGCGGATGAGAGCAAACAATTAGCAGAATACGAGCAACACATTTATAATGCAAATCGAAGAGTGTAATACACACATGAAGGTCGTGATCAGGAATATAATTTCCCCTTGATAACAGTCACGCGAGCGAAACTGCGACACTGGCATACACTTTACCATCAAACTACCAGACCCACCCGTACAGTATAAACGAAGAATATTATCGTCGAGTATTTGTATTTCGCAAAGTAAGAATACGGGTTATCGCACCATATTTTCCCGAATTCAAGATCAAATGGTTCAAATGGCTCTGAGCACTATGGGACTCAACATCTGAGGTCATCAGTCCCCTAGAACTTAGAACTAATTAAACCTAACTAACCTAAGGACATCACACACATCCATGCCCGAGGCAGGATTCGAACCTGCGACCGTAGCAGTCACGCGGTTCCGGACTGACGTGCCTAGAACCGCACGGCCACCGCGGCCGGCAATTCAAGACCACTGCGATGCCATTCGGAGCACCACCGTCGGTCTCTGTTTCCTTATTACAACATGAGCGTTGCACTACTGATATTATGTTGTTCTACGTGCGTAGACGTACTGAACGTAGTGTCATCTAATAGCTAAGCTTGGCTACGTCGGTTGCGCCGCGCGGCCCACGAGAAAGACAGGCTGCGGCGAGTACGTCACGAAGATAGGCCTGAACTCGCTCGCTCGCTCAGCTCAGAGGACAAAATGCGTTTGTAGGCCTGTTAACTCTCAGCTGGGCGTGTACGTACTGAGAATTGCATCTTGTACTGGAATCTGCTATTATGAAGTCCTAGTGATTAACAGTATTACATCAAAATTTAATTTAAGATCAACACTCGATATAAATGGTGAAACGGCTTGTTTATAGCATTTAGTCTCTTCTGCTTAGCAGTCTTCATTTCATACAAGAAGTGGTGCCTTATCCAACTGGTGATAATTTTCGCATGATTTTAATTTTATTGTACCCCAGTACAACAGTAACAAATTATTAGTACGCCTATGGACTTCCGATCATCGTCGGACTACAGTAAGACTCTATAACAGCAGATTCCAGTAGAAGATGGAATTCTCGTTTGTACGCACACAGCTAGTTACGGATTAACAGGTGCAGAAACGTAGCTTGTCTGCTGAGTCGAGCGAGCGAGCGGAGGCCTACCTTCGTCACATACGCGCCGCGGCCTGTCTTTCTCGTAGGCCTCGACTGCGCCGAGAAAGACGTCAACGTCGACGGAGGCCATTCGACTTATATCGATATGGCTATTCCCGTCAGCCATCGGATCGGCAATCTTCTTAGAGTGAACAGTTAATAAATTCTGTTTTATAGAAAATTTTGAGTCCAATCGCATACCTCTTCGAATGTTCCTTACGCGTGTACTTTGACTCCTAGAGTCTGATTAAAATTACTTGTTAGTTGGTTTCTGTCACTTGCCGCTAAATTGCTGGCACATCGACTGCCGGCTACCGCTCGGTTATAGGCGAAACACACACACACACACACACACACACACACACACACACACACACGGCGGGTCACTTTTCATAAGCAAACTAAACCAGTGCTGTTACCTAACATATAACAAGGAAAGATGTTGGAAGCGGCCGCCGTGGGTATAACGGGAAAGCCACATGCTCTGTCGACAGCTAATTTTCCGTGACCAATTATCTGCGGCAGGAATATTCATCAAGTTCGTTTTGTTCACGGCGATTTAGACTGACCCCTGCTAGCAAATTAAAGACGGAAAAATGTCGTTTTGGACGCTACACGCGAACCGTAATTTCTTGTTTCGATGACTTCACGAAACTGTCCTCACACTGGCAACAAAAGCTGCTGGGTTACCAACCGATGAGCAGACGTGGTCACAGATTGTAGGCGACACGTGCAGATTCCGAACGAAATGGGCGATTAGAAGAAAAATAAGAGCAAGCAGAAAAGTCAATACCATGATGAAAATGACGCGGCAAAGTACTAGATACAAAAAAAATTTAAACCAATTAACTGAATAAATAAAGAGTTGGATTTATGACTTTCCAAAAACAGTCGGAACGATGATTTGCTGCCTTCAAAAAGATCGGCTTCGCCTACGAAGCTTATCTAATGTAGGGTGATATCTGTGATGGTAACAATTGTATATGAGAGGCCGAATCGCGTCTTGTGCGAAAGAATGTGGCAGTTTTTGGTTAGTACTGTGTATGAAATGTGCGTATTTCGTTAGCATCGTTGTATGTGTGTTACGTCTGATCAAATGTGCGATAAAAGGGGCAGGTCCAAGAATGGCGATCCATATTCCAAACACCCCAAGAACGGAAGCCGGGCAAGGAATTGGAAGTGAATTAACCAATTGTTATGGCAGTTTGGCAACGGTGAACGGTTAGATTGTGACATCGAGCGCTCTCGTTGGAGGAAACCAACTCCAAAGGCTGAAGTGTCAACCAACAAGTAATTTTAATAAAACTATAGGCAAAGGTGCGTAACTAAGAAAAGTCTCCTGAAAGTTAACAAATCCGGCGTCCAACTGAGCTCCGCTGTCTACTGTCTTGTGGTTGGGTTGGGTTGTTTGGGGGAAGAGACCAAACTGCGAGGTCATCGGTCTCATCGGATTAGGGAAGGACGGGGAACGAAGCCGGCCGTGCCCTTTCAAAGGAACCATCCCGGGATTTGCCTGAAGCGATTTAGGGATATCACGGAAAACCTAAATCAGAATAGCTGGACGCGGGATTGAGCCGTCGTCCTCCCGAATGCGAGTCCAGTGTGCTAACCACTGCGCCACCTCGCTCGGTTCTGTCTTGTGGCTCTCATGAATGAAGAGAGGTCACCTGAAAGTCGAACCTACTGCTGAGAAAGAGCTGTACAGAGTGTAAACATTATGTCATTCCGATGTAGCCGTATCTTTGAATATTTCAAGTTACGCGCCCACACTGTTGAGTGGTGCTGGACAGCGTCGCCGACTACGCACAACGCTCTGCATCAGAGAGTTGTCGTGTATGTCGTGTGAATGAGCAGCACACGAGCATCGTGACAGTGCAAAATATATACGCACCACTGTGTCCCAAAACAGTAAGATTTATGAAATATTTTCTTAACATGTTAAAAAAGTTTTGTATTCAGCCACGTTGCCAACTGAAGTATACACAGTACGACTTCGATAACTGCTGCGTAACATACTTAGCTTATAACTCTAATTAATGGTCTGCCAACATTCTGCCCTCGCCACTAGTAAATCAATGTACACAGAACTGTGTACAGTGTGTATGAGTATTTTAGAATATAAGCAAGCCTTTTCGTAGTGAAAATGAGTGATTCAGCTGAAGCACTTTCAGAATATACGCAAGCGTTTTCGTTACTTGTGGAGCGTTCGTTATTTAGCTTGCTTTCGATCTGTTTAGTGTAGACGAAGTGCAGTGTTGTACGGAAGCAACACCGCAAACAGATGATCTGTGAGTCAACGCAAAGTGAGTAGCTTTCATGAACTGCATGAGAATGCAGGTTGAAGGTACATAACGTCGCGCTCGAATTACTGAGGAGTTAGGTGGGCTTCCCTGACAACACTGGCGTTGAGATCTTTCCTCATTTCTTTGGACACCGGATCGTGTCGCAAGGTCCCAATTTTCCGCCAGTATTCTTTTGCTGTTGGCAATGCAGTAGCACTCGTGTGCTAGCAAGACAATGAAATCTTCGTCACTGCGCAAGCTGTTCTTCCGTGGAGACTTTCGTTTTCCATTTGGGTTGGAAGAGTCGGGGAGTTCTCGGAATCGGCACTGATGCAAAGTAGAGACCGTTGGCTAGCGTAGATGAGGTTGCCTTATCCAGTTCCTATTAAGTCATGTTAATTGTGATCCTCACATTGAGCTTCTTGGAGCGCTTCAAGGAGCCATTGAAACTTGCTGCACTGTTCCCTTCCGTTTGCAGAGTTTTCCCTCTGCACACTCTCGGTTATAGAATGGAAACAAACTGAATATGTCAGGTGAGCAGAAATAGCGCTTTATGATGTGTTTTCGAGTGACATTCTCGTCTCCTCGTACTTACGCGGGCCCGTGAGTGATGATTAGGTGCACGGTTCATGTGCCGAAGAGCGGTTTATTGCAGTACCAGCAAGGATAGGAAACCGACAACACCGCGGGTTTATATGAACAAGAGGTCACATATCCCACGTGTTGTACGGTCCACTGCGGTATGTAAAATGCCTCCCAGAACATATACGTCTCGCAAGAGCTAGTGCGACCTGACATGTGAAAATCTTTCCTTTATTCTTCACAACCGTCTGTCACTGACAACAGACACGGCTACTTCTGGGAATTGGGAGGCACGTGGCCAGTGTTTGGAAGAGGAGTCATCCGATCGCCCGTCTCTCAATTCACAGTGACTGCTGTCCGACTCGTGGGTCAAGGGCGCGCGTGAGAGTTGAGCGGCAGCAGATGGCGCGGGAAACCGTCACCCGAGCGCTGCCCTCTCGTGTCAGCCGCGGCTGCCACACAGTCTTCAGTGCCCGATCCGGCTTAACACTTGTAGGGCAGATGTACGCAATTATAGGCCTGTATCGTTGACGTCCATCTCTAGCAGAATTATGGAGCCTGTTTTATATTCACGTAATACGATGTTTCTGGAAACCGAAAATCTCCTCTAAAAATCGACATCAATTTCGCAAACAGACATCTTGCGAAACTGTGCTCGCTCGGTTTCTTCACAAGATCCGCACGCTGTAGATGCCGTGTTCCTTGGCATCAGGAAGGGATTGGACACAATCCCGCAGTGTCATTTAATGGGGAAAACATACGAGCCTACCTGTCGAGTAGCGGGCCATATTTGGACATGATTCAAGACTTCCTGGTTAGCAGACACGTCGCTATTAACGGAACAAAACCGAAAGATGTGAAGTTCAGATGCACCCCAAGGAAATGTAATAGATCCATATTATTTACTGTTACACACTTCTAAAGTTTGTAGGGGGAACTTAGCAGGTCAAGTTTTACATAGGAACCCATGTCCGGAAACGTCATCCAACGACGCTACAGAGCGTCAAAATTATAGACGCCGGCGCCTGTAAATGTACGTACATACAGGATGATCCTGTGACGATGTTACGAACTTTCTAGGACGATGGAGAAGGACAGATGTATTAGTTTGAGGTGGGGGCCCCTGTATCGGAAACGAACGATTCGAAAGTGGTAAGCGAAAACCGTTCTGATACCTCTGACAGTGGAATACATGTACTGGTACTGTTGTTCAACAGAGATGTGTTTCACAGTAGCGAAGACGAATAACTGCTCATAGCTCCTCAGATATGCATTTCAGAGCCTATATTTATTGGACTTTTTTTTCCTTGGTTTGGTCCATGCGACCACCTCTGAAAGTTGTCTACCCTACAGTCTTACGAACAACAGTACCAGTACACGTATTCCACTGTCAAGAGGTATTAGAACGGTTTACGCTTGTAACTTTCGACTCGTTCGTTTCCGGTACAGCGACCCTTACGTCAAATTGATACTTTTATCCTTCTCCATTAACCTAGGAAGTTTGCAACGTCAACACGGAATCACCCTCTATATACAAACTCACAGGCGCAAGGGCCTGTAACTTTGACACTCTGTAGCTTATACAGGATGGTTATCGGTACTAGATTGGGGTGTTTTTCGGTTATTCACAAACATAACATTTTCTCGGTGCTTTTTTGTTTCCAGGTGTTTTGAAACATAGCTTTTTCCACTATTTGACATAAAACGTCACATTGACAAAAGCACAAATTGTAAAACACGAACCTCTCCTAGATTCGATACTTCACGGAACCTGTTCCAAATATTGCTTCGAGAAAAGAGTGTCATATCTTTTGTTATAATGAGAAACAAAACATCATACCAAAATACTAAGATTATGACGAATAAGATACGTGAACTAATCACTTACATAAAAATAAAACCTTTCAGGGATTCGCTAAAGTAGCGAACTGCGCCAAGGCCTGCAGAGGATTGATGAATGGTGCTGGAACTTGCAGTCGACCCTGGACCCTGAACGTAAATAAATGTGAAATATTGTGCATACATAGGGAAGAAATCCACTTCAGTACTCGTATACTGTTGGCGATAAATTGCTGGAAACAGCAACTACCGCAAAACATCTTTGTGTAAACATCTGACGCCACCTTCAGTGGCCTGATCACGTAAAACAAAGAGTAGAAGGAGATGCCAGACTGGCATCCATTGGAAGAATCTGAGGGAAATTTAATTCACCTATGAAGGAAGTGGGTTACAAAACACTTTTTCCACCAATTCTTGAGTACTGCTCATCAGAGTCGGGTCCTTAGCAGATTGTATTGATGCACGGCTCGTACGAAACTCAGCTCGCCCTTTTCTCATATGATATACTGCAAACTATGGATGAACTGCAACATGCAGATTCCATGTTTCTAGGTTTCCGAAAAGCATTTCACACGGTACCTCACTGTAGACTGTTAACGAAGGTAAGAGCATATGGAATAGGTTCCCAGAATGGATCGAAGACTTCTTAAGGGGAGCCGGAGGTGCCTATGCTGCCCATGTTAAAATCACTAAGTTTGAGGAATATTTATGAATAAACTACCAAATAGAAAAATTTGAATTTTTTTTTACATATAGAGTGGTTTAGTATTGCAGTTATGACAGAGGGATTTTGGAGTATCTTTTCTAGTTTCCTTCCAATTATTTTTTTTATTAATGACCCAAATTGTTTTACAAATAATTGCTTTATAATTAAACTGAAATGAAACTACTCAACATATTGCCAAATGGCTGTGTTACAATGTAAGTTTGACCACTAGGAGTGCTGTATAAAAATTTCATCTCTCTAGCTTGAGTGGATTTTGAGAAAATGTTCCTTATATTCGAAAAATTCTAATTTACGGGAAATGGCTATCAAAGTTTCTCTGCCTTTGTCTTCTTTCTGCTCCTCTTATCCTTTATCTGTCAATATTTCTTAGTGCTCGTACAGTGTTCACCCCAGCTGTAAATCCTAATGCCTTCAGAACTTCACATTTCACACCGTTCCCTTGGTTTTAGGTTGCTATTGCATCATAAATGCCAAAGTGCAGTGTTTCTATGCTTACAAACACCCTTTTAGGAATCACTTTCCAAATCAAATTGTTTACGCTCTCATTAGGATTCTGCGTCTTTCCGTGTAGACATTTGTGTAACAATTCTGGCTGTGCTAAGTCATGAAAAATTGGTTTTATTGCATTTGTCACAGCTGCTGGCAAACCATGTTTGTGATCATAGTCCTTTTTTGCATTACATTTGCACCAGGAATCTTTTGGGCACAGGCTGTGTTGAGGGTACTCATTGGAAGAGGCAGTATGAAGGAACAATGCCCACACTGCTTTTCGCATGTCACAAACATTACTAGTATTTTGCCTTATAGCATACCCATACTATCTCTGTAGACGTTCAATCACCTCATCAGTAAGCCTCCCTCTCCCTCCTATTGTCTTTCCATCACTGAGCTTACTTGAACCCAAAGTTTGTTTGAGCCTTCAAAGCCGTGCACCCATACGCTTTTGCACATGCCAAATGCATTCCAACTTTTCAACTACAAATTCATTTCCACATGGTTTCAGTTCCTCTATAGTCTTGAAACCTTTGGAGTCACCATCCCCAAGGTAGTATTTGCTAGAAGATGTCACAGGGCTACGGCCGGCCATACTGAAGACGCACTGTTTCAGTAATTGTAGTATCGCAACTTGGTATTAGTGTTAATTTTCTATTCCCTACGTTCTTCTTCTTCTTATATACACGGTTACTAAAACGTGGCATCGTAACCAGAACAACGCTTTACACAAGAAGTATAATACTACCAACAACAGGCGCAACACTGAACTAATTCGAAACGGTAAACAGCAAAAGACGATGTTCCGCGCTCTTAGCGCTTCATTTGTCACAGAAAACAATGTAGCCAACCCTTGCACACTCGCTGTATGCGTAACATAAGGCACTGTATGCGTAACAGGCCGAGAAAATCCCAAGCAGTTCGCCAGAAGTCACGAAAGGGTGTTAGATGCATTCAGCAGCCGCCCATTTCCTCTGCAGGCGTGGGGGAAAATGGTAATAACTCCACTTCTAGGGCGAGTAGAACAATAATTCAAAGTTTACATTAAAGAGAAATGTTCCAATTAATTTTCGGTAGCAAAAAAAAAAAAAAAAAAAAAGTCGTAAGTTTTTGGATTTGACCACCTCCGGCTCCCCTTAATTAATAAGAAACAGTACGTTGTCTTCGAGGCGAGTGTTCATCAGAGGCAAGGGCATCGTCAGCAGTGCCCCAGGGAAGTGTGACAGGACAGCTATTATTTTCTGTATACATAAATGATGTGGCGCACGATGTGGGCAGCAATCTGCGGTTTTTTGCTGATGATGCTGTGGCGTACAGGAAGGTGGCGTCTTCGAGTGACTGTACTAGGGTACAAGATCACTTAGACCAAATTTCTAGTGGATGTGATGAATGACAGCTAGCTCTAAATGTGGAAACATGTACGTTAAAGCGCATCAGTAGGAAAAACAAACCCGTAATGTTCGAATACAGCATTAGTAGTGTCCCGTTTGACACAGCCACGTCTTTTAAGTATCTGGGCGTAACGTTGCAAAGCGAAATGAAATGGAACGAGCATTTCAAGATTGTGGTAGGGAAGGCGAATGATCGACTTCCGTTGATTGAGAGAGTTTTAGGAAAATGTGATTCAGCTGTAAAAGAGACCGAATACAGGACGCAAACGCGACCTATTTTTGTGTTCTGCTCGAGTGTTTGGGATCCGCACCAGGTCGGATTAAAAGAAAACACCTAAGCAGTTCAGAGACGGGCTGCTAGATTTGTTACCGGTAGTTTCGAATAACACACAAGTATTACGGAGACGCTTCGGGAACGCAAATGGGAATCGACGTGGGTGAAGACGATGTTTTCGAGGAACGCTATTGAGAAAATTTATAGAACCGGCATCTAATCTGACTGCAGAACGATTCTGCTGCCGTTAACGTACATTTCGCGTAAGGTTCACGAATATAAGATGAGAGAAATTAGGCCTCGTACGGAGTCATATAGATAGTCTATTTTCCCCTCCCTCTGTTTGCAAATGGAACAGGAAAGCAAATGACTGGTGGTGGTACAAGGTACCCTCCGCCATGGGCCGTACGGTGGCTTGCGGAGTACGTATGTAGATGCAGAAGAGATATCAAACATAATACCACAATGTTCGAAAACACTCTGAGTTTCAACAATCAAATATGTGAAACATGACGCAGCTAATATAACATTCTTCTCCACGAAAGTTAACAATGCGGATGCATAAACTGCATTAGATATGAATTTAAATTTGTAGCTCCCATTACGACTGCACTCCACAACGAAATGTTGCGTAAGCTACAATGCAGACAAATCAATAGATACGTCAATGTCCCCACATATTTCGCTACGGCGCCACGGATTGTACTGTAACGCTTAAAGGTTTTGTAGGGGAGAGAAAGTGCTCACTGGAACAGTTTGGCAAGTACACAATGGACAGCAAACACTGCTGCAACGAATCAGATAGCCATTACAACGGAGGCAGCTGGGCACCAAATAAAAACACGGGGCACGCTAACCCAGAGCGAATGTAGGAGGCCGAAAGCGGGAACTCGTGTTTCTAGGGAAGCGCTAAGAAAAACCCTTGCATCATACGGACGGAGGAAGAACCTGCATGGGCAAAGAGGCTTCGAATACGCCGAGGAACGGTTATAAAGAAACAGTATCGGTGCCAGGGAGGGGAGGGATACACGTTGGTGGCGTCAAAGAGAAGGGTTGAGTCGGACGGCCGTGGGTGGAGCCACTTTGTACAGCAGACGGCCTGTTATTTGGCGGGTTCCTCCCGTTCCCAATAAGGAGGTCTGCCGTCAGAAGAGAGGCATAAGGTTACCTGCGGCAGCACAGACACGACGGACGACCAAGCGAACGGCGTGCACATCGCCAAACGAAATACAGCGTGGCTAGCCCGCCATAAAAATGGGCGCTCGCACACACGGCTTCTTCCGCTGCCGCGCCCGCGAAAGGTCCAGACTCATTCTGCCATCAGTACTCAGGGCGAGCGCCTTGAACAAATCAACCAGGGCACGTTGTATTTCTCGTCGTTTCTCGTAGCGTGGCTGATATGTACGTTTATCACGTACGGAAGCAGATATTTTCTTTCAGAAACAACATGACAGGTGATACGCACGAATGAAGACTGACACGAGGGCAAAGTCGTGCCGCTTCGAAGAGGTTCTCAGCAAACAGACTTTTCGGAAGCATTCTGAGTGGTACTTCGACGTCTTCGGTAAAACTTGGCGATGAAGCTTCGCGTTCTCTGATTACTTATTACCTACTCAACAAAAGGCCCGACGATTAAAAAGGTTACACACTCAAGGCGTATCTTATGATCCATGAGGTCACACAGAGAAAAAGAGCTTAAAGCTATTTCTGTTGCCATCACGGGCACAGTCGACTACAGCGTTTATCTCTCAAAGGAATGGGACGATAGCATCATGTGATTCAAGATGTTCCCGTTTACCGCTTAAAATGACAGTAATTTCTGATAACGAAAAACCTGCCACGATTGTAGGCAGCGCCTCATCTAGTTAAAAAGCAAGGACTTAAAAACTGGAAATTAAATCAGTTGGACTGCAGATCTTAATGCAGTGAACATATCAAATTTCAAAAAATAAAAAAGCCTCTTCATATGGTCGCGCGGGAGACAATACGCCTTTTTCCTAAACAAAAACTCGATGATGAGTATTGAAGACCGACCTTAACGTCTTGCAAAAAGCAATCGAGGGAGCTGACTACGGAGCTGAGCTTCGAACACCATTAAATTACTTCAGTGCCCAGAGTGAGACGACTTTCCCACCTAGATGAAACATTTTAATCCCATTGCAAAAAATGTTCATTGTAAATAGTGGTTAATACGAATCATGATCCAAACTTCGCCCTGAATTTATGTTATTGACTTCCACATATCGTTCAAAGTCTTATCAGTTACTAACGCTCTCTTACTCGATGTTTATAGCATTATAAAGGGGTAAAGGGCCCTTCGTGAACCCTACACGCAGGTCACACTAATATTCGCTATAAAACATTAGCTGGAGCATTTTTACAAAAACTGTCGAAATCAAATTATTTCAGTTACAACTTTCAGCGTTGCCGCCCATTGATGGCGCTATTGTATTGCAGTAACATCTGGTGTTCCTAGGTTAATTCCAACCAACCATCCAAACTTTTGAAAACATAATTTACCCGTGTGTATCATGCCTGCCAAAAACGTTTGCTAAATTCACAACTATAAGTCAGGTATACATGCCGACGTCATAAGCAAAATATCAATAGACAGAGAAGATATATCAGGTCACTGAACGGGCAGGTAATTCTGTATGTAACGGGGGATGATAATCTCATAATCACAGGGGACTGGAACGCGGTCATAGGTGAACGAATAGAAGCCTACGAGATGATACGGGCCTAGAAGTAGGGATGATAGAGGAGAAAGAATAATTGAATTCTGCAACAAATTTCTACTAGCAACTACGAATATACCGTTCAGAAATCACAAGAGGGCAAAGTATACGTAGAAAAGACCCGGAAACACTGCAATATTCCGACTGGATTACATCATGGTCACAGATATTTCTAAATCAGATATTGTATTACAAGCCACATCCAGGAGCAGATATATATCCGATCACAATTCACTAATGATGAAGAGTAGATTAAAGTTTAACAGAATCGTACGGAAGAATCAGTGTGGAACGAATTGGGATACTGAAATACTGAGAAAGGATGAGACTCTTTTGAAGTTAGCTAAGGATATGGATACTGCGATAATGAACACCACACTAGGTAGTTCAGTTGAGGAGGAAAGGACATTTCTAAAACTGGTATTCATAGGAGTTGGGCCGACAAACGCCCGTACAAGGAAGATAACTGAAGCAACCTAGAGTAACAAAAAACAATAAAAAAAAAAGATCGGCGAAATAAGAATGAAAGAAATGGATACTACAAGGCAGCCAACGCGAAATGGCTGCAAGAAAAAAAAAGGTCGTGGGTAGAAAAGACTCGCCATACAGAAAAGTCCAAACAACCTTCGGCGAATTTGGAAACAAGGGCAACACTAAGAATGCAGTGGGAATTACACTGTTAAGAGTAGAGGAGAGAGAAGGCAGGTGGAGAGAGTAGATTGAAGACTCTATGACGGATAGGGACTGAAACAGAAGAAATGGCAGTCGATACGGAAGATACAGGATAATCCCGCGCGGCCCGATACACTCAGCATCAAAATTAGTAACCGCGAAGTTAAGTTGAAAATAACACATGGCGGTCGAAGCAAGGAAGACATAAAACGTAGACTAACACAGGAGAAGCGGGCTTTCCTGACTAAAAGAAGCCTACTAGTATCAAGTAAAGCCTTAATTTGAGAAAGAAATTTCTGAGCACAGAATTACATAGCGGTGAATCATGACCTATGGGAAAACCAGAAAAGAAGATAATCGAAGCGCTTCAGACTTGGTGCTATTGAAGTATGTTGAAAAGTAGGTGGGCTGATATGATGACGAACATACGGAAAACACTGAGAAGGAGAAGCGACAGTATGACAGGACATGTATTGGAGACATTCGAAAATAACATGGGAAGACAGAGATTGGAATACATTCAGCAAATAATTGAGGACGTAGGTTGCAAGTGCTATTCTGAGATGAAGAGGTTAGCGCAGGAGAGGAATTCGTGCGGGCCGCAACAAACCAGTCAGAAGACTGATGACTGAAAAAAAAGCCGTCATATTTCATGTCAAATGGCTCAAATGGCTCTGAGTACTATGGGGAATTAACATCTGAGGTCATCAGTCCCCTAGAACTTAGAACTACTTAAACCTAACTGCCGGCCGTTGTGACCGAGCGGTTCTAGGCGCTTCAGTCTGGAACCGCGCGACCGCTACGGTCGCAGGTTCGAATCCTGCCTTGGGCATGGATGTGTGTGATGTCCTTAGGTTAGTTAGGTTTAAGGAGTTCTAAGTTCTAGGGGACTGATGACCTCAGATGTTAAGTCCCATAGTGCTCAGAGTCATTTTTTTAAACCTAACTAACCTAAGGACATCACACACATCCATGCCCGAGGGAGGATTCGAACCTGCGACCGTAGCAGTCGCGCGGTTCCGGACTGAAACGCCTAGAACCTCTCGGCCACCGCGGCCGGCTCATGTCAAAAATCTAAACTTTCAACGTAACCACACCCTACTCAATAACGGAAAGCGAGCAAAATCTGTACAACTCATACATTTCATTGGCAACTGTCCGCGAAAAACGTGGCTTTCGGTGTTATTAACATTTTTGTAATATAACATGATATCACATAGCTAAATTCGATAATTTTGTGTATCACAAAGCGAAGAAAAAATGACCCGCAAATATGGAAATGACGCTATCAGCACTGAAATAATAATCCATGCAATATAGAAGGAAAAAGTCAATTTACATTCAGCACACATTAGTACACCACATAAATTAATTAATTGCAGTTTCTGTCTCTTCAGAGCCGGCCGGTGTGGCTGTGCGGTTCTAGGCGCTTCAGTCTGGAACTGCGTGACCGCTACGGTCGCAGGTTCGAATCCTGCCTCGGGCATGGATGTGTGTGATGTCCTTAGGTTAGTTAGGTTTAAGTAGTTCTAAGTCTAGGGGACTGATGACCATAGATGTTAAGTCCCATAGTGCTCAGAGCAATTTGAATTTTTTTGTCTCTTCAGAAGACCGGTAGCCCAAGGGCATAGTAAATATTAACAGACGTAACTGAATATGATTAACTATTCGATCTGGTAGAGGGAGAGAGTGGTTACATGGTTCTCACAGCAATGCCGAATATTTCGTTGTAAGTGCTTCGAGAACTGCTATTGTTCCGTAGGAAATATTACAATACTTTTATCCCATAATGAATCCCCCCCCCCCTCTACTTTAACATTTTTACCGTCAGCACAAACAACGCGTTTATAAAATTTGTTACTAAGCTGTTTTACATACGTCATCTTAAGATCTACTGAAGACAGACAACTCTTAGCCATGTGAAACTTTTCTACATTAAACTTCTTAAGATAACCAGTCTGAAGACAACAGATGTACCAAACACACCCACTTACTGTGTGACATACAGAAGAGCGGCGCACGATCACTATCTTACCTAATGCAATGCGGATGTTTGTTATAATTTTAAAAAGAATTACACTTATGTTAGTACCGTTATGTCAGCTAAAACCGATTTTCCGGGAGTTTTATGAGTGTACTATCTGGACAGGATAAAAGTATTGTTGAAGCACTCGGTGATCGTTGTTACTTACACAGTAACGAATGTCCCGACAATGACGAGTCACTGTAGATACGGACAACACACGCATATTGGCGAAGGCTAGGGAAAGTGAATACGAAGTGTACTTTTCGAAGGAACCTTCTCGTCTTTTGTCAAACGATTTGCCAACCTACGGGGAAACCGAAAACTGGATGGACAGAGAGGGATTTAAATCCGCCTAAGGAATAATGACTATCACGATCCTGCTAACCGTACTGAACATTTCGCATTAACAAGGAACGTGCGGACGGTAACGACCACGCGAAAATATCGACCCCCTTCCACGCTTAAACATCGACCACCTTGTTATTCTGACCCAGCGTAAATGTCACGTCACAATAATAATAAAAAACTGTCTAATTGGTAATGGAAACAAAATAGTGATACGAATTATCTTAGAACAATGGAGAAACTGGTAGAAACTGTCTCGGGGAAGATTAGCTCGGGTTCCGGTGAAATGTAGTAACACGCAAGGCTGTACTGACCGTAAGATTTATGTTAGAACATAGGATGAGGAAAGG
The DNA here is from genome assembly GCF_021461395.2 of Schistocerca americana. NCBI lineage: Eukaryota > Metazoa > Arthropoda > Insecta > Orthoptera > Acrididae > Schistocerca > Schistocerca americana. The sequence continues at coordinate 641,854,987 of NC_060121.1, read as the reverse complement.
TAAACATACATTTACAGGATTTGTACATTTAGAGAAAGCTTTTAACAGTGTTACTGAAAGACACTCTCCAACATCTTGAAGAAAGCGGAGGTAAAATACAAGAAGCGAACGGTGTCGAAACCAAATTGCACCTATACAGATTGAGGGACGTAAAAGGGAAGCAGTAATTGATGAAAACATGATTCAAATGGCTCTGAGCACTATGGGACTTAACATCTGAGGTCATCAGTCCCCTACAACTTAGGACTACTTAAACCTAACTAACCGAAGGACATCCCACACATCCATGCCCGAGGCAGGATTCGAACCTGCGACCGTAGCGGTCGCGCGGTTCCAGACTGAAGCGCCTAGAACCGCTCGGCCACAGTGGCCGGAGGCATATAAACAGTCGTCGTTGCCCCTTCGCTCCATTTGCGAGTGGTGCAGGAAACGGAATGACTAGCACCGGTACAAGGTACTCTCTGCCATAAAACGTATGGTGGCTTGCCGATTATGTATGTACATGTAATGGTTCAAATGGGTCTGAGCACTATGGGACTCAACTACTGAGGTCATTAGTCCCCTAGAACTTAGAACTAGTTAAACCTAACTAACCTAAGGACATCACACACATCCATGCCCGAGGCAGGATTCGAACCTGCGACCGTAGCGGTCGCGCGGTTCCAGACTGCAGCGCCAGAACCGCGCGGCCACTTCGGCCGGCTATGTACATGTAGATGTAGATGTGGTCTGTCCACGATAATATTGAATCAGCACAGTGAACGAGCTGTAAAGCGAACCAAGAAGAAGTACGGAAAGGAAATTAGAGTTTAGGGAGAAAAAGTAACAACTTCACGTTTTCCCGATGACATTTTAATCGTGTCACAGACGGCTAAGGACGTATAAGATAAGCTGAACACAATAGAGCTATAAGTTGGAAGAGGAACATGGAAAAAAGCACTCCGTCTTCAGGCCAAACAGCAGTAAACAAGGATTGTGTAATGTAGTAAAATTAAATCAGGCAGAGCTAAGGGAATTACACTAGGAAATTAGACACTAAAAGTAGTTGCCGTGTTTTGCTATTTGGGCAGGAAAAAATCCCTGGCGGTAGCCGAACCAAGTAGGATGTAAAAGGGCAGATTGGCACTAGCAACAAAAACAGAAATTGGTTGACATCGCTTATAAATATAGCGAAGTGTTTTCTAAAAGTAGTTGGTGTGTAGCCTTGTACTGAAGCAAAATGTGGGCGATTAACAATTCAGAGAAGGAGTGAGGAAGATTTTGAAATATAGTGCTACAGTATAATGCTGAAAAATGGTTCAAATGGCTCTGAGCACTATGGGACTCAACTGCTGAGGTCATTAGTCCCCTAGAACTTAGAACTAGTTAAACCTAACTAACCTAAGGACATCACACACATCCATGCCCGAGGCAGGATTCGAACCTGCGACCGTAGCGGTCTCGCGGTTCCAGACTGCAGCGCCAGAACCGCGCGGCCACTTCGGCCGGCTATAATGCTGAAGATTTGATTGGATAACTAATGAGGAACGTTCAAAAAAGAAATTTATGGCATAATTTGAAAGAAGGGATCATTGATAGGAAACATTGTGAGGCATCGTGGAATCGTCACTTTGGTAATGGAAGCAAGTGTGGGGGACAAAACTTGTAAGAGGGAGAGCAAGGCTCGAAATTGAGTCAGCAGGTTCAAATGAGTGTTAGATTTCGTTAGTTATATACAGATGGAGTTGTCTGCACAAGGAGGAATAGCGTGGAGATCACTCAACAAGAACAACGCCCGCGGCCGTCGATTCAGAGCGCGGAGGCGGCGCGGGCGGCACGGCGCCTCCCGGAAGCAGCGCAGGCGCCCGCTGCCGCCGCAGCTACTGCCAGTGCCAGCGGGCCAAGTTCCGGCCGCAGCCTTCGCCAGCTGGGAGCGCAACGCCGCGCGCCGTTTCCGCGCACGCAAATGCCAAGGCTCGCCCCGGCTGACATTTCGGCAACCTCGCAGCCCGGCCCGGCCCAGCCGGCGCACGTGCCGCGCCTGCGCTCCACATTTCGGCCAGCCAGGTGCACTTTTTGTGCAACTTGCGAGTGGGATATTAGCTCTGAAAAGGGTAATGAATAATGCAGCGATATCACACAGGTAAATAGCATTTTGTTTTTCTCCTTATTCATTGAAAGCTGTGTGGGCCAACAAATCCGAGCAAAAGTGTCAAGACAGAAATCAAAAGTTCTGAAGTAGAAATTTATTTGCGCTTGTCGCTGCACAGAGGAAGGTTCGCGCACACACTATGTCATGCACTCAACATGAGCCTCGTGCATTGCATGAGAAATATCGAAACGGTAGTGCATTTCATTCCACACACGAATCAACACGCCTCTGTTTATTGAATCGACACCTTCAACAAATCGATTTCTCAGCTCTTGAAGAGTAGCTGCCACAGGTGGAATGAAGATTCTCTTTTATGTACACCCACAGAAAAAAATCGCAAGGGGTGAGTTGTGGTGACCTGAGAGGCAAAAAGCAATGAACAAGATTTGGTTGCCCACCTCCTCCAATCCAACGTTGTGGGATAGTATTGTTACGTTAACGCAGTACCTCAAGGTGAACGTGAGGTGGCGCGTCATCATGCATAAAAATGAAATCATTGGAATCTCCGCGAAGTTCATGAAACAACTGATTTTGCACCAAGTCCAGATATGACATTTCTGTCACAGTTTCCTGCACAAAAAAGAAAGGTCCATAATCTTTGTGAACAGTAACGGCACAAAACACATCCAGATTCCGTGAGTCTTTTTCGTGTTCGATGATGGCGCCAGGATTTTCTGACCTACAAATTCTTAGATTGTGGTGGCTTACTTTAGACGAGTGATGAAACGTCGAGTCGTCCGAAAAGATGGTTCAAATGGTTCAAATGGCTCTGAGCACTATGGGACTGAACATCTATGGTCATCAGTCCCCTAGAACTTAGAAATACTTAAACCTAACCAACCTAAGGACAGCACACAACACCCAGTCATCACGAGGCAGAGAAAATCCCTGACCCCGCCGGGAATCGAACCCGGGAACCCGGTCCGAAAAGATGAATCGTTCGAAAAAATGTACTTTGCTATACCTTGGAGAACCGAAATGCAAAAGTCGTAGCCTCTCTTACGGTCGCTGAGATGCAATTGCTGCAGTAAATGCAGCTTCTAAGGCTTCAAATGAAGGCGTCGCTTCAGAACACGGCACAGTATTGTTTGAGGAAGCTGAAGTTGCTCGCCTGCCTTCTTGTGGACTTCCGAGGGCTCCATATCTGGTACACGCTCGACATTTTCATCATACGTGCATGCCCGACTAGTGCTCTTCGCTTTGCATATGCAATCAATTCCCAAGAATTTTGTATGCAACTCATAAAGCTGCTTGTGCAAAAGCGGCTTCTTGCTGAATTGACGGAGGAATGCACGTTACATTTAAATAATGGACTGACTTCGCGCATAACCTTCCTCTGTCCAGTGACATGCGCAATGGGTTTCTATCGTTTGTAATTTTCCTTTAATAAACAACTGAAAGCTGTTCGTTCTTTTTGAATCACCCGGTATATACGACACAACACCCAATTGATTTTCTGGTGGTGCAGTGGTTAGCACACTGGACTCGCACTCGGGAGGACGACGGTTCAAACGCGCGTCCGGCCATCCTAGCTTAGGTTTTTCGTGATTTTCCTAAATCGCTTCAGGCAAATGCCAGGATGATTCCTTTGAAATGGCATGGCCGATTTGCCTTCCCATCCTTCCCGTCTCTAATGACCTCGTTGACGACGAGACGTTAAACATTAGTCTCCTCCTCCTCCCAACTGATTTTGTGTACGGTTCAAGATACTGAAAAGGGGTTTTGAGCAAATGATAGTAAGCATCGAGCCACGAAATGTTGTTATACGTTTCATCCACCGGAATATAGAAGCAAGTATATTTTTTAAATGGAACAATATGCTTTTTAACGGCATTCGAAAGATCTTAAAAACACGAGTACAGTCAAGTAACTTCCGCGGATGTTGGCGTTGAAGCTTTTTGCAAAAAATATCTGAGAATCATACTAAAACTGAAAGGCAAAGCGGTTAACATCGGCTATTACGGTCTAACTTTGACTCTCACTCCACGCTCCGTCGGTTATTCATTTTTTTTTTACTGTTTTACTTGCTTTCGTGAGACGTCTTCACTTAATCTTGATTATACACACACTTAAATAACTTTTCTAACCCCTTCTTGTACGCTAGAAGTTAGCACGAAGTTCCATTTACAGCAATGGTAGCTGACCTTGTATCTATGAGGTATGATGCAAGGCCAAAAGGAAATATTTTTATTTTAGAAACCTTGCTGCATACTAGATGTTTGTTGGGTTGGTAGAGCCCTTGTTCGGAAATGCACCATTTGTAAAATGTAAAATAAGTTTGTGTATCTGTTCACTTTCAAATCTCTCGCTTCACAGAAGGCACTCAGCGGAGACAACGAGCTCTAACCCGTGCGCTCCACAGGAGCCCACAGTAGGGCAATATTTGGAGTACTCGTCGTCATGTTCTCTGCGAAGTAGAGAATGCGCCGCGTCCGTGGAGCACCACAGTCAATCCTCAACCATTCTTGCAACTTTTCTGGTTGTTGTACGAAAATGGTATGTTACGGTACGAGGCAATCTGGAAACACTTCTCGATGCTTGCGTTGTGTAGCTCTACCATTAGGTTGGGTACAGTGATTCGGGAGGTTTGAAAGTGATCCGATCTTCGAACTTATTTTATACCCAAATAGTTCATTTCCGGTCATGGACTCCTTATCAAAACTTCACCTACTCACAAGTCGCGCCTGCAGCCCCTTAGAAGCCAGTAACAAGAATTGCGAAACACCCTATACAATGCGAAGCCTGATATGAGAGCCCTAATTACTTGTGTTTCTACCGCAATAGCATATACTTTTGCGAAAAGTTTCAACGCCAACGATAACGAACATTGTACCACTGTGTAGGTCTTCTCAAGTCGTATCGAATCTGATGAAACGGATATTGTTCAATTTACAAAACGTGCCTGTTTCACTATCTCTGTTGATGCAAAATTTACATGTATTAAAAATTTTCTGAAAACATTGTTTCTAAATCTTAAACCTTTCACGAAATAAAATGGGTGTTACATCTTATTCTGTACATATGGTATATACAGGGTGTTTATAAATTAATTATACAAAAGAAACCTTTAATTGTAGAAAGGGTAAATAACTTACAGAAATGTTTGATACAGCACTGAATGCAGTATATCTTCAAGTTCTAACCCCATTTAACACTCAATTCCCAACGTTGCCACTGGGTGGTATGTTCGAATTACGGCGTCCTAAAACTGTGCAGAGCGAGCGCAGTGTTGTTTATGATTTCATGGATCTAAATTCGCGACATTCATAACGTAATTCATGAATAAATATCGCAAGCCAAGCCACGACCTCAAAGACAAACTCTTCTTAACTGAGTCATTGTTTTACCGAAACTGGCTGTGTCAAGATCGTCCAGCAGTTTCTGAATCAACTATAACTTACATATCGTACCTGAACATTACCTAATGCCTCATTTACAACAGGGTATGGGCAAACAATTTATTTTCCTTCAAGATCGCGGGCCACCACATTGTTATCGGGAAACTGTCGCCTATCTCCGTAGGAATGTGCCGACTTGGACTGGGCGCCGTTGAACAATATCCTGGCTACCACAGTTACGTGATTTAACGCCAATGGACTTCTGTGTATTGGGAGAGTGTTTATTTTTCCGCTTCTGGGAAACGTCGACGAGCTATGATAACGGATAACGCAGGAGTTGCCACCATGAGACTTGCTTCATAGGATTTGGCAGGAAACTGATTACAGATGGTACATTTGACGTGTTACAGAAGGTAGCCACAATGAATATTTGTAAATAAAACTTGAAGATATACTGCATGCAGTGCTGCATAAAACATTTCTATATGTTATTTACTTTTTTATAATTAAACGTTACTTCTGTATAACTAATTTAGAAACACCCTGTGTATGTGTCACTACAGTAAATTATGGCAAGGGGAAAGAGATATGCAGGGTGTTCGGAAATTCCAGTTACAAACTTCCAGGACTTGTACAGGGGAGTGAGTATATAATATTCTGAACAGAACTCATGTCCGGAAATTTCATCCAAAGACGCTACAGAGCGTCAAAGTTATAGGCACTGCCGCCTGTTAACGGGTGTACACACGGACTGATCCCGTAATTGTGTTACCAACTTTCAAGAATGATGGAGAAGGATAAATGTATCAATTTGAGGTAAGTGTCCCTGTGCCGGAAACGAACGAGTCGACACGTATAAGTGAAAACCGTTCTGTTACCTCTGACAATGCCATACATATACTCGTGCTGTTATTGCTAAGACTGTAGGGTATACAACTTTCAGAGGTGGTAGTATGGATCGAAACAAGAAAAAAATGTCTAATAAACATGGGCTCTAAAACGGATACCTTAGGAGCTATGTGCCCTTGTTCAATGGAGAAGATGTGTTTCACAGTAGCGAAGATGAACAAGTGCTCTTGGCTCCCCAGGTATGCATTTTAGAGTCTATGTTTACTCGACTTTAGTCCTTGTTCTGGTCCCTCCTAACACCTCCTAAAGGTGCCTGCCCTACAATCTCAGCAACAACGGTACCAGTACGCGTATTCCACTTTCAGAGGTATCAGAACGGCTTTCGCGTATAACTTCCGACTCGTTTGTTTCTCGTACAGGGACCCTTACCTCAAATTGATACATTTATCCTTCTCCATCATCCCTCGAAGTCTGTTACATCGTCACGGAATCACCCTGCGTATACATACGTTTACAGGCTCCGGCGCCTATAACGTAGGCGCTTTGTAGCGTCGTCGGATGACGTTTCGGACATGGCTTCCTATTCAAAATATTATGTACTCATCCCCCTCTACAAGTCCTCTAAGTTTCTAACCGGAATTTCGGAACATCTCACAAAATTTACGAGCCCACAATGCCTTCCAGGCACATGAAGAACCTGTAAACACTATGCACGAATCGGAAGCCCTTCGCTGTCTTCTACACTCCAGAGAACAAAGAAGCTGGAATACCAACAAGTGGTCAACACTGGGCTGAGTGGGGCAGGAACACGTAATCACTTGTCCGGCGGGCGCAACCGGTTCCATTTTTTGTGGCGGCGCCGTCTCAAGCATCGAGGGTGAGCACGCATGATAGGCTCCCCCTCGTCACGGCCGTGCCTGCATGCCACAGCCCGCAGTCTTCCTGGCACACATGGGGCGAGCTGACAACGCTGAGCGACACATCTGCCACATTACACACGGTTTCCTGGCTAAATACTTCCTTTGCTATCAAAAAATTTACAGCAATGCAAGCAGATGATATTAATAAAAAAGTTTTGGCAACTGCGGCAAACAACTTATTAGAAAATGACTGAATTTTGTCACTGAACCTAGAAGGAGTGATCTAAGTTATTCTTGGGAAAAAAAACTTTAAATAGCCAAAATAGCATAAATCAGTCTATATTGTCGACGACCGTTTTAGACAATTGTAACTGTCACCTCCTGGTCTTCAAAATTTTTTTGTTGTAACACGTGTTTCCTTGTGTGTTAGTACCTCATGCTATGTCATTATGGTGGACTAGTGCAGCAGATTGTAGAAAGGCTTGTCGACAATAAAACCATTTACAATTGAAAAGCATCTTGTGCACATGGGCGTGTTCGCATATGTAGCACTCATAGAGGCTTGTTAATTCTAAAAAAGCACGTTTACAGTAAAATGCGTATTTGTGCAAGACCATATGTTTGTATTTGCGTGACATGTAACATATATCGTCGATCCTCCTTAGACAAAGCATACGGTTCACCTCGAAAATTTACTTACACAATCTGATCAAAAGTATCCGAACACCGCCATGCAGTGTGAAATAGACCACTAGATGTCACTATAGGCGAACCCACCAGTAGAAGAGGAGGCGGGGAGTATTGTCTTGTCAGTAAAGAAGCGTTACCAGCAGAATCGTTCGGTCAGGAGAGCTCAGTGGCTTCGATAGTCATCCGATGTCGCCGGAATAACAACTCTTTCAGACATTCAACCGTTCCAAAGCTGCCCAAGTCGACTGTTGGTGATGTGATTGTGAAGTGGAAAAGCGAAGGAACGACCACAGCTAAACCAAAGACCAGACAAATGTCATATACTAACGGACAGTAACCGTCGTGTACTGAGGATGGTGGCTGTAGAAAATCGCATGAAATCAGCGGAAAGAATCACTTGCGAATTCCAAAATGGTATCAGCAGTTAAGACAACGGCTGTGTGTGGCGCGTTAAAAAGAAAGGGGTACACTGGTCAAGCAGCTCTACATAAAAAATGGTTCAAATGGCTCTGAGTACTATGGGAGTTAACTTCTGAGGTCATCAGTCCCCTAGAACTTAGAACTATTTAAATCTAAGTAACCTAAGGACATCACACACATCCATGCCCGAGGCAGGATTAGAACCTGCGACCGTAGCGGTCGCGCGGTTCCAGACTGTACCGCCTAGAACCGCTCGGCCACCCCGGCCGGCGCTCTACACAAGCCACATATTTCTGTACTCAGTGCTAAGCCGCTTGAGGAGGCGTAAAACGTGACACCAATGGACAACGGATGGTACGAGTGATTTGGAGCGATGAATCACGCTTTACCCTGCAACAGGCCGATGAAAGAGTTTGGTTTCGGCTAGTGCCTGGAGGACGTTACCTCTCATCAAGTGCAGTGCCAGCAGTGAAGAACGGAGGAGGTGCCTTGTTAAGGTATGGGGGTGTCTTTAGTGGTCAGGGTGTGGTACTGTTACTACATTTAGGGAAACGCTAAATGCGTAAGGATGTGAGCACACTTACAGCACTGTGTGTTATGTACAGCAGAGGAACAGTTCCGAGACAATGACTTTATCAGCATGACAGTGCATCATGTTTATCTGCGAAGCAATAGTTTGTGGGCAATAACGTTCCTAAAATGGATTGACCTACCTATAGTTCCGGTCTGAACTCAATGGACACCTCTGGATGAGTTAGAATGTCGGCTTCGCTCCAGACCCCAGCGTACAGCACCACCACCTCCTCTGGTTTCGGCTCTTGCAGAAGAGTGAGCTGCCGTTCCAGCACAGAAATTCAGGAACACTCGCTGGAAGTGTCCCCAGCAGAGTTCACAAAGGCGATCGGTGGACACACCCCACATTAATGTCCAGTGACAGGTGCCCGGATATCTTTCATCAGGCATTGGAGTGAAGGCTCCAAACCCAGGGTTCCATATTTTTATATCATGTAAGTTATTTTATTGTGACATCTGAATAAGCCTCATCAGATGTACGTTATATGGATAAGCACGAAACTGATCATACCACTAATTACAGCACCTTTAGTAAGTCTGGTTTAGATTTTGTCCCTGCAGGAAATTATTAAATGTTTTCGTCCTACGTACACACATCACACCAAACAAATTAAGCAAAATGTTGATCATAGTATACACTTCAAACTCTGCCATATGCCACGCTCTTATCCATTATTTTCGAAGGAGAATTTTATTTTGGGTCCTTAATTGAAAGCATTTTTCTTGCAACAACTCTTCCACAGCTGCATTTTATTATTTTTGTTTACTTATACGCCTAGTCGATTCTCTGCGACTTGTTTCAACATAGCAGCCCCATTGTCATACTAGTGATCAGCCGAGCTGTCATTCTGGAACTTGGAATCATGACTGCTCATAACAGAAAAAAACTATCATACAAAATAACTTCGGTCTACAGATAACCGCGTCGCGGTATTCGAACTGCAGTCAAGGAATTTACTGTGAAATTGTCGCGCTTGCGGTCAGTTCTGCAACGTCCTTGTATAAGAGGGGGGGGGGGAGGGGGGGGGGAATCTCCACAGGTGATCCGTCTACCAGTCAACAGCAGTTTAATATCAAGCAGTGCACCCTTTAACATTTGAATATATTCGTAGAACGTAACGCTCAAGCGGAAAAACAAAGCGTGTGCGTTGGGTGGTAAGCCACCTGCTACCTTTACACGCTAGTGAATAATGAATGTTTTCTTACAGCCTTTTTATTTGATATAAATCTAGTAATATTTTAATATATCACAAAAACTTTTGAAGATTCCTCTCACAACAATGGAAGTGCTACAGCTTTCCCTTGGGTCTGAGCTTGTTTACGATGTACTACACTGCAAATTCCACCATCTAAAGGATGCACTGGATTAGGTTTTCGACTTAAACTAGCGGAAAAGCAAATATTTGGAGAGAATATGGCGACTGGCTGCTGTTTCTGGTTGAATAACCTTCTATTTACATCGTCATCGTAGCGTTGCAACGCTCACACAGAAAAAGAAATTGAGAGACTATCTTACTCGCTCCACCTTACATCTACGCTGATTTAATGGAATAGCAACGTTCTTTTTCTTTCTTTATGGCATTTTTCTTCCGCATATTCCTGCTCGAAGCGAGTTGAAATTCCGTAAGCAGCGTGCAGGTTTGTCTGCGTGGTTCTGGATTTCCTTACCGTCACCTAGCTGTTGATACTATGTTGTCGACAAATGAGAACGATTACCTTTTTTCAACGTTTGGTGCTGTTGACTACTGGGAAAGGGTACTATTATTCAATGGCTCTGAGCACTATGGGACTCAACATCTGAGGTCATCAGTCCCCTAGAACTTAGAACTACTTAAACCTAACTAACCTAAGGATAGCACACACAGCCATGCCCAAAGCAGGATTCGAACCTGCGACCGTAGCGGTCGCGCGGTACCAGACTGAAGCGCCTAGAACCGCGTGGCCACAACGGCCGGCTGGTACTATTATTATTGTATTATTTTTATTATTATGCATGATGAGTCGCTAAAAGCCTTGACAATATAATAAATGAAAAGCGCTTGTTTACTTTTGTTCTACAGTATTACGCCGGCCGAAGTGGCCGAGCGGTTCTAAGCGCTGCAGTCCGGAGCCGCGCGATCGCTACGGTCGCAGGTTCGAATCCAGCCTCGGGCATGGATGTCTGTGATGTCCTTAGGTTAGTTAGGTTTAAGTAGTTCTAAGTTCTAGGGGACTGATGACCTCAGAAGTTAAGTCTCATAGTGCTCAGAGCCATTTTTTTACAGTATTACTTTTATTGTGTTAACCGGCTCACAAACCCACCTTCAGACATTTACTGACTGAATAACAACATTTTTATTTCGTCAACGGATGAAGATATCGAAACGAGGTTTCCGGCAGATTGTAGTACGCAGAGGACACGTAATCCCGTCGTATGTTTATCTCTCTTAACTGCTGTATCTAGACTGATAGCCTGTTGCCAAGGAAACTTTTCGTAAAAGTAGCCACGAATGTGTTTAGATTGAAAGGCAAGGGTACTGGCGTCGGCTATTGAGGCTTAAACAGCGCCAAGCAGGTCCGCCATGCCGGGCAGGCTTCGTCGCTGGATGGAGCAAGATGAAATCCGTCCACAGAGTGATTCTTAATAATGTTTAAAAGCCTCCGAAGCGACGCAGATGACGCCAGCTAGTTAAATATAAGACACAGGGAGCCACAAATGCCGGGAAGCACCCCACAGGGGATGACAAATATTGAATATGTGACGTCACCAGATGACGTACCTCGCCGCACGTGCAGCAATTGGGCTTGTCGAGCCCGCTCTTGCCGGTATGGGGAGGTGCTACACATCGCTCCGCTAAGCTATTATATTTTCGAACACCTCTTGTTAATATGAACTATTTTAAACCTATAAGTTACAAAATTGTCGTCCTCGTTGTAATAAAGCAGCTTTGTCCCACATTTTTTGTTTACAAACTTTATTTAGTAAAGTACACAGAGATCATTTTCTGGTAGCGATGCATTTCTGAAGCTTATTTACTTGTGACGCAATGCGGTAGGTTTTTGTTGCACTGTACTTACGAAGTAACCAGCGGCGACAAGCAAATAAAATAACAAATCTTGCCTCAATGTAAACACATAATTGTCTGATGCAACACAAAAAAATACTGTCTGCCGGTCGAAAGACTCGAATCCCGAGCCTCATGCGCTGAAGTCGCGCACACAGACATTGGGTTGGGATGATCCGTTGCGACAGACCGATAGGCACGTGCGGAGAGGTGCGTCTTCTGGTAGCGGTCGCATGAACTCGGCGCTCCTGTAAAATTGGCCGAGCAATATTTTCCACCTGAAAAAAAGTCCCTGCATATTACACGGTTCGTACGAATTCTATTTGTTGCTTTTCACGTACGCAGTGGCAAACTGAAGCATGAAGCTTGCTGGTTTATTGTGGCTGTTAATGTTGGTTTGTATCCCTGGGCGTGCTTGCTGGACCGATATTTAGCCTCAGTTATGGCGCATATCAGAAACTTCATGAAGAAGTTCAGCAGCAATTTTATTGCTGATCGTCTGGGTTCTCCAGAACTTTGCTATACTCACAAAACACAGCTTTCTATCTTCTGAGTAGAGGTGGAGATATTTTTGATTGTACGCTTTGTTGTATTGAGTCGCGTGCCGAGCTTGCTGGTATGGTTGCTGTTTATCCAAACAGCAGCACGTCATTCTGCTGTATTATACACTAATCCCAATGCGGAGAAGCGGTGTGTTGAAGCTGTTGATCTCCAGGGCTCCACTCAGCTTTTGGGCGGTATTGTCCACGGTACGAATTTTGGCCGTAGTATTAGGTAAGTGTGATCGATAATCAAGGATCTGTCAAGTGTTACAACCAAATACTTTGTGGTAGGGTTGTCATTTACAGGATTTCCATTGAACTAGACTTGCTGTTGGCGGCGGACTATCTGTTACTGAGATGGAAGCAAAAGCACATTGTTTTAACACGGGTGGGTCTCTGTCGCTACTCACGATAGCACTACCGTACGATTCAAATATCTGTGTAAGTAACCAAGGCCTCGGCTCGCACGCAGAGCCGCCGCGGCGGAGAGAGGGAGAAAGTTACACTGGCGGGCTGGCGATGCTGCGTGCGGCCTGGATCTGCCGGCAGCTGCACACGCTGTTCAGAAAACATCGACCGCCCGCCTAGCGGTACCTCTGCTCGCTACAGCCCACACCCCGAGATGCGCGCAGTGGCGAGTGCGAAGTCAGCAGAAGGTACCGCAAGCTGTCGACGGCATTCCTGCGCACCTGACGCTGGCGGACGGATCAGCAGACTATATACAAAACAACTATGGTAATAATGTTGAGGGCAGATACGAGGCCTCGAGTAATGGGCAGTTCACATGCACAACAAACGACACTCGGTGTTTGTTTCATAAGCTCGAATGCCATTTTTAGGCTGAAATATAATATTTACCCGCAAGATGAGTTTTTCCTTTAACATTAAAAGAATATTCAGTAAATTTTTTGTTATTTTCCTCTCTCCAAAATTACAATTTTTCTCATCTGCTCGTTGGTTAGAGGATGCGCTTTTGCTTCGCTCATAAAAAATCGGCACATACATTTAAGTGGTTTTGTGTTTTTCTTGTTTTCATACTTCATTTTCGCTAGATCAATGGTGTGAAACACTTGGCGCCAAATCCGTTACCAACTTTGGTTTGATGTTATGAGCTCAGGGTACGCTTTTTGTCGGAATGCTGTATGTTCACTATATGCCAAGACGAGCTATGTGAATAGTGTTAGCAGAAACAGGATCTATGTTGCAACAGCAGGTAGATCAAATAAGCCATAAGAAAACGTGCAATGAGAAACGTCTACTAAACAGCCAGGTTGTCCCAGGAGATATGGTCTATATTAATGTACATGGCAGAAACGATCATTCGAAGCAAAAATATCTAGTAAAAATGGGCACTGAAACGCCTACCTTAAGAGCTATGAGCCCTTCTTCCATTCTCGATACGATGAAAGAAATCTCTTCTACTACATGCTCTTTGTCTTCCATATTTTTAGAGGACATAGTATGAGCCAAAACAAGAAAAAATGAAAAAAGTCTAATGAACAAGGGCTGTAAAGAGCATACCTTAAGAGCTATTGGCACTTGTTCATCCTCGTTATTGTGGAACACATCTCTTCTGCTGAACAAGTGCCCATAGTACCAGCGGTTTCTGCCACAAACCAGCATTTTATTAATTTTGTTTTTAAGTACCAGTGCTTTTCGCATGAAATTACTGATGCTCCTGCAAGACAGACACTAAGGTAATTCTACGAACGTAGTGCATTGTAGCAGTCATTTACAGCGTTCAAACCAATAGTCGATGCGGAGATTGTGACTTTACTGTGATCATACTGAGGTGATAATTGACGGTGAAAGTAGGTACATCTAAAGTAGGGTAAATCTGAGTTTGTACTGCTACTTCTATGAGTGGTTTCGAAGTGAAACCACTGGGGCAGTATGTACTTTGGATATAAATAATTTTAGGCCCATTTTTGCTTCTTATTTAGGACCGTAATTTGTTTTAGGCATTAGGACTTAATGTAAGTTTCGAGATGTGGGATGTGTCGAGGAAAAATGCGAAATTGCCTTCAAATATGTAACATGAAATGATGGGCAGTTGAAAACCGTTCCTGTGGTTCCAAAGTCAAAACCACCTCCTTATACAATTTGTTTACTTTTTGCCAATTTCTTACTGTATTCGTTGCTTACTGTGCTAATGAACGCATTTTTTTGTGACAAATTGTAAAATTATATTTTAAAAAATTACCTCCTTGAAACAACTGATTGTTTACATTTTGCCAACTTCTTCATAAATCCGTTGCTTACTCTGAAGATAGCGGTTAATTTTTCGAAAAATGCATATATAATCTTTTTAACATTGTTGGGACTCAAGGTATTTACTAGATAATTTTTTCTCGTTGTGGTCCATACTATCTCCTCCCAAAATATGTGAAGGAAAGAGCTTGCAGTAGGAGATTTGTTTCACGACGTTGCAGATGACATGCTAATAGCTCTTAGTGTACGCATTTTCGAGTCCATGTTCACTAGAATTTTTTGTTTCGAACAGACGTTACTGTCAGATCCCTGAATATTGACTATTCCTCCTGGGACACCAGGTATGTAATTATCTTAACGCAAGGATAATGACACTTCATAAAAGCACGTCAGTAAACATTTACTGATGTAAATATTATTTTCTTTCAGAGACATACATTTTATTGGTGGTTGATAGTATATATATCTTTGTATACAACACAAATCAATTACTAAAAGACGATCTTTGTACGGCAAGGTATCTAGATGTCTCATAATCGTGTATGTAGTAGTATCAACAAAGATCAGTCCTCTGTTACTACGTTAATGATTTTTTTTTTAATGTTAGTGAAGTCAATTTTGTCCTGGTATCGAAATCATTATTTGTTAAATGCGGTTCTGTGAACATTTTATCACTGATAGTTTTCAACTTGTACACACATAAAAAAAAGTTTGGCATCACCTCGGTTCCGAGAACTCTGGAACTCGTACAGAAAATTGGAATACAGATAAACATAAACATCATTTCCGCCCTGTTGGTCCAGATTACCCCACTCCTCAACGGCGATTCGGCGTAGATCCCTGAGAGTGGTTGATGGGTCACGTCGTCCATAAACAGCGCTTTTCAATCTATCCCAGCCAAGTTCGACAGGGTTCATGTCTGGAGAACATGCTGGCCACTCTAGTCGAGCGATGTGGTTATCCTGAAGATGTGCACGATGGGGGCACGAACTGTCGTCCATGCAGACGAATGCTTCGCCAATATGCTGCCGATATGGTTGCATTATCGGTTGGAGGATGGCATTCACGTATCTTACAGCCGTTACGGCGCCTTCCATGATCACCAGCGGCGTACGTCGGCCCCACATAATGCCACCCCAAAACATCAGGGAACCTCCACCTTGCTGCACTCGCTGGACAGTGTATCTAAGGCGTTCACCCTGATCGGGTTGCCTCCAGACACGTCTCCGACGATTGTCTGGTTGAAGGTATATGCGACACTCATCGGTGAAGAGAACGTGATGCCGATCCTGAGCAGTCCATTTGGCATGTTGTTGGGCCCATCTGTGCCGCGCTGCATGGTGTCGTGGTTGCGAAGATGGACCTCGCCATGGACGTCAGGAGTGAATGCGCATCATGCAGTTTGAGTCGTAACACGACATCCTGTGGCTACACGAAAACCATTATTCAACATGGTGACGTTGCTGTCAGGGTTCCTCCGAGCCACAGTCCGTAGGTAGCGGTCATCCACCACAGTAGTAGCCCTTGGGCGACCTGAGAGAGGCATGTCATCGACAGCTCCTGTCTCTCTGTATCTCCTCCACGCCCTAACAAAATCGCTTTAGTTCACTATGAGACGTGAGACGCCTGTACACTTCCCTTTTTGAGACCTCTTCCTGGCACAAATTAACAATATGGACGCGATCGAACCGCGGTACTGACCGAATAGGCATGTGAACTACAGACAACACGAGCCTTGTACCTCCTTCCTGATGGAAAAACTGGAACTGATCGGCTGTCGGACCCCTCCGTCTAATAGGCGCTGCTCATGCATGGTTGTTCACATCTTTGGGCATGTTTAGCTACATCTCTGAACAGTCGAAGGGCCTGTGCCTGTGATACAATATCCACAGTCAACGGCTATCTTCAGGAGTTCTTGGAACTGGGGTGATGCAAAACTTTTTTTGATGTGTGTACAATGGAAAGTTGAATTGCGTGCTCATCTAAGGTCCAGCTTTCTTGTAAGTACTTCCACATGTCCATCTTCATCTTCATTAACTTGACAACTTATTTTTTTATGCTGTGTATACAATGTTCGTTTGGTCTTCTAGGTTTTTACGAAATGCCTGACACATCAAAGCCATCTGATAGTTTTATTAAAAACAACGAGGAAATGCAATCGCAGTCGCGCAGAAGCTACTACGAAATCAAACACACTTTCAGTCAAATTGAAACACAGTTTTCAGATGTAGAATGCGAAGTTATCACTGAGCGCCACAGGCCAGACCTTCGTAAGCCGCAACAGATGTCAGAATGTACCTCTGCCTGTTGATTGTACTCCTCGAGGTCACGCCGTTACACATTATTTATGAACCCTGGTGGATGTATTTTTGTGAGACTTGACTAGCCGGCCGCTGTGACCGAGCGGTTCTAGGCGCCTCAGTCTGGAACCGCGCGACTGCTACGGTCACAGATTCGCATCCTGCCTCGGGCATGGATTTGTGTGATGTCCTTAGGTTAGTTAGGGTTAAGTAGTTCTAAGTTCTAGGGAACTGATGACCTCAGATGTTAAGTCCCTTAGTGCGCAGGGCCATTTTGAACCATTTTTTGAGACTTGACTAACTCGGACTCATTGGGACTGTAGCCGTCACATTTTTTAGTGTTCGACTTTCACACGAAAGGAAGGAAGAAGACTAAGACGTTAACGTCCCGTTGGCGACGACGTCATTAGTTGTGGATCACAAAGATTGGGGAAGGACTGCTCAAAGCCAAGAAAGCAGCCCGCAGTTTGCATTAAGCGATTTAGGTTCAAATGGCTCTGAGCACTATGGGACTTAACATCTGAGGTCATCAGTCGCCTAGAACGTAGAACTAATTAAACCTAACTAACCTAAGGACATTACACACATCCATGCCCGAGGCAGGATTCGAACCTGCGACCGCAGCGGTCACGCGGTTCCAGACTGAAGCGCCTTTAACCGCACGGCCACATCGGCCGGCTAAGCGATTTAGGACAATCGCTGAAAACCTAATCCTGAATGGCTGGAATGGGATTTGAACCGCAGTCCTCTGGAATGTTATTCCAGTGCCTTACCACTGCGTCAGCTCTCTCGTTAGTTCATAGAAAGTAGCTTACACGTGAAGCGCTACGGTCCAGCAATAATGAAACTAACAGATTTTTGAGCTGTTGTACTGACTGCTGCAGTGTACTTCCATCGAATTCAATGGTTAATTTTGTTCTGTTGGAGTAAGACAACAAGTAAAAATGGTCACACTTACCCTTTTCGTCTTACACGGAAACAACGGAAGTCGTGGTTCTCAATTCTACTGAGGAACAAAGCAACAGCTCTCAAATCTCAAGGGAAATAGGTTCAAATCATTTACGATAAAATGAGAGAATTATTTCGAATTTTAACTAATTTACACGTCAAAATATACTATTTCTTGCTGATAATGTCCCCGCGTTATCAGGACGTGTGTAACGAATTGCCTATTCTTTACAGGAGAGCTAGAAAGTGAAGGCGTGTACTCCTAAACAGAACTTTCTTTAGCAACACAGTTTCAATTAATTACAGACCGGCATTTTGCTATCCAGAAATAAACAAAATATTGTCCGCCCCGATAGCTGTGTGGTCAGCGTGACGAATTGCCGTCCTACGGGCCCGGGTTCCATTCCCGGCTGGGTCGGAGATTTTCTCCGCTCAGGGCGTGAGTGTTGTGTTGTCTTCATCAATATTTCATCCCCATCCGGAGCGCAGGTCGCCCAATGTGGCGTCGAATGTAATTAAAGACCTGCACCATGGCGGCCGGACCTGCCCCGCAAGGGGCCTCCCGGCCAATGACGCCAAACGCTCATTTCCATTTCCAACGAAATATTGAAGTAATTAAAATTCTTTTCATCTCTAAACCTCCAAAATTTGCGATTGCAGTGTCTGCCACTAATGTAACGTCTCCCTTACTGCACCGCATGTTAGTTACCGCGGATGACAGTTATTTCGGTGTCTCGCCTCCGTCACGCAGCAAACTGAAGAACCATTGCACGAAGCAGCTTCGAAGGCAGCGGGGTACTAGGCGCTTCATGTTGAACCCCGATGTTACATACTGAAAGGCATGAGGGTCGCCATTGCGGAGTTACGGATAAGGCAATGAACTGGACGGCAAGTGTTAAAACCTAAATGTGCTCCTTCTATGAGATTTACTAATGCTGTTAGTACTATCTTCCAGTATATACAGATGGGTTTATAACATAACCGATATTGTCCATAGCTGTTTTCTACAGGGCGAGCTATCCTTGTACCGTTTCGCATTCGAAGGAAACCGCAAGCAGCTTTCTGTCTTAAACTAGAAAAGCTGACGCAAACTTAGCTCACATCACGCCACACGCGTAACCGTCAGAAAAAAAAAATTCTTCGCCTCGTTCTGGCACTTTCAGCCTCAGCGTGTTAAAACGATTCTTACATAAGTTTCGTTTCCGGTCCCATGTTTCTAAATGTTTCAACTTTTAATATACACACAGAAAACAAAAGCAACTATATCGAGAATCGATTCAGGTTATTTGCTTCTCTGTAAGCTTCGAAAAAGATTAAAACATTAGGACCTTAATTACAATAAGTGTGACAATGCACATACAGGCGATGTTTTTAAATTCATTAACCTGCAAAGAGAAGCTTCTTTTTCACTGATGAACTACCATATGTGAACAAATACTTATTTGCCTTTAAGAGTATAATAATGCCTATGTCACCCCTCACAACAGCACTGTCATGAACTACCGCGGTAATTGCGTGATTTGCAGGTGTGTAAGATTTAATTTAGAAAAAAATGGTTAGGAAATTATAATAAAACACGACACGTTAGCAACAAATAAGACGTCGAATTACCTATACAATGTGAATAAAAGTATGGTAAGGTTAAGGTGTTGCAAAATTGACGCAAGACACGTGCAATAATTCACGAAAAAAAGTCAAACTAGACTATAAAAAATGAAATGATCATATGGCTTTGTTGACCGGGGGCCCCGTGCGGGGAAGTTCAGCCACCGTGTTGCAAGTCTTATTTCATGGGATACCACGGTGGGCGACTTGCGCGTCGATGATGATGAGATGATGGTGAGGACAACACAATACCTAGTCCACAGGCGGAGAAAATCTCCAACCCGGCCAGGAATCGAACCCAGGTTCGCTGCATGGTAGGCAAGCATGTTACTACTTAGCTAAGGAGGCACGTATGAGGTCAATGAACTCACTTACCACTCTCATGTAATAAAACGGAAAACCTACGGCCTTTATTACGATGTTGTTTATTATATGGCTACCAGTTTCGGTGCTTACCATATAATAAATAACATATAAAGGACGGCTGAAGATTTTTTTTTTTTTGTTCGATACTTTTACTCACATCAGTACTTTATAGCGGGTATCATATCAAGTGACCATAGTGATGATTTTTTTTTTTAATCAAAACTGTACAAGCTAGCCAACGAGTAACCGCAATTGCAACAACAGTGTCCTCCGAGAGTTTTATTTTGAAATGTAGGCAGCAGACACGTAATAGACTATCAGCGAAACGACTAGATAGAATATTGTTTTTGAGTGTGTAATGTTAATTTCATATTTCAAGGTCCATATTTTTAAAAACTGTAGAATTTAAACAAAATATAAACATACATTGATTTAACGCCTGTATTACTCTATTTAAAATTTGTGAAAATCGACTCTCTCTCTCTCTCTCTCTCTACAGATAGATTTTAAGAACAGATATGCAATATAAATTCGTTGTCTTGCGCGGCCAGAGTCAATTTGAGTAAAATCATTTTTGGTATTAGGTAGTGCCGTTATGAAACACTAAATCAGGTAAAGTACCGACGTATCGTCCGACCTCGCTGCGGTTTTCTTCAAACTGCCTGGTACACCACCGCTGCAAAGTCGGTGGAAACGTTGGCATTTTAGTTTTTTTGTAATTTATAAAACGCCGCGGCCTCATACTCAATATTATTACATTCAAACAGAAATGGAATGGTTGGAATAGAAACAGA
The DNA here is from genome assembly GCF_021461395.2 of Schistocerca americana. NCBI lineage: Eukaryota > Metazoa > Arthropoda > Insecta > Orthoptera > Acrididae > Schistocerca > Schistocerca americana. The sequence continues at coordinate 641,834,316 of NC_060121.1, read as the reverse complement.
TTATCTACTGTAATCTTTTAATCAAATATAAGTAACGATGTCTCGATATATCGATACTGTTTTTCGATACTACACTTGAGTATAGGATCGGTACTCTACGTATGATAGCGTCCCTAGGCGTGCCTGGAAGTGATGTGCAGTTTGCTTTCTCTAGCGATGAAGCAAGATGCCCCACCTAATTTAAACCGTCGTTTCGCGTTGAATTCGTAGAGTCTAGAAGACGAGCATCGCCAACATTGGCACTTTTTTTCTACGGCTGCCAATACGTCCTTTACGCGTAGCGAATGGGAGGATAGGTTTAACGAACGTAAACAATTAAAAGCGATTAAAAACAGGATGGACTGCTACATCCGAACGTGAAACAATTCGTTATTGTCCGCAGGTTATTCGTAGTTTCCTTTAATCCTCGTGCCACAGCTAAGATTTACACTTTTACTGCTTAATTAGTAGCATAGCGTGGCGTCTAAAGCGTGTTAAAATAACTTGCTACTTCAGCTACTTTCAGCTCGCAGGAGCTGAGACAACGCCGTCGTTACTATGACGCCAATGGAGAGCCAACTTCTACTCCGTCACAGCCAATCAAATATTACACATAGCGTGCGATGTTGCGCATCCGTGGCTTGTGTGTGGCGCGTTCGGCACATGCTGTCAACCAAGATACCGTCCGTCTACTTGCTCCAAGATGAAAAAATTCCAAAGTTATTGCAAACATATTATAGGTTAGGCTGAAAGGTGATAGTTTGGTTAAAAATTGGTGAATTTATCGAATGTAATAAAGAAGAGAAGCTACACTACCTTTTCGTAAGTATCCAGACACCTATTAGTGGACATTAATATGGGGTATGTCCAACCCTTCGCTTTTAAAACGTCTTGAACTCTGCTGGGGATACTTTCAATGAGGAGTCAATGTCTGTGAAGGAATGGCAACCCATTCTTCCTCAAGAGCCTAAACCAGAGAATGTAGCGATGTTGGACTCTGGGGCCTGAAGCGAAGACGAAGTTCTAACCCATCTCAAAGCTGCTCCATCGGGTTCATGTCGGGACTCTTGGCACGCCAGTCCACTTCAGGGATACTAGACATCGTCTCCGAACGTGTTCTGTTGTGTACGTCGTACCCAATGCTGTATAATGTATTCACATCATTCTGCATTTAGCGTGTTCTTAAGCGCAGAAAGGAGACCACAACCAAACCACGAAAACCGCTCCCACGCTTTAGAATTACCTCCTCCGCACTTCGCTGCTGCCACTACACGTGATGGCAGGTAACGTTCTCCAGGCATTCGCCAAATCTAGGATAGAATATGATTCATTGCTGCAAACCACACGTCTCCAGCATTCAATGACCAGTGGCACCAGTCTTTATACTACCCCAAGCGCTGCTTAGCTTTGGCTACGGAAATGTGTGTGGCTTACGAGGAGTTGCTCATTCCTTTTAACTGTGTGCGCAAAGCCATTGAGTTTATCTGGACGGCTGCGTGATTCCACCCGCACGCAATGTTTTACAACCACGCTCGACGGACCCTGTGCTTCAGTACATTAAGTCAGGCCCACCCGGTTGGCCGTACGGTCTAACGCACGGCTTTCCGGACGGGAAGGAGCGCCTGGTCCCCGGCACGAATCCGCCGGGCGGATTTGTGTCGAGGTCCGGTGAACCAGCCAGTCTGTGGATGGTTTTTAGGCGGTTTTCCATCTGCCTCGGCGAATGCGGGCTGGTTCCCTTTATTCCGCCTCAGTTGCACTATGTCGGCGATTGCTGCGCAAACAAGTTCTCCACGTACTCGTACACCACCATTACTCTACCACGCAAACATAGGGGTTATACTCGTCTGGTGTGAGACGTTCACAGGGGGGTCCACCGGTTGCCGAACCGCACAATAACGCTGGGTTCGGTGTGGGGCGGCGGAGGGGTGAAGTGGACTGCGGTAGTCGTCGTGGGGTTGTATTCCACTGCGGTTGCGGCGGGGACGGAGCCTCTCCGTCGTTTCTAGGTCCCCGGTTAACATCCAATACAATACAATACATTACGTCAGCCTGGTCTTGGTTTAGCTGTGGTTGTTCCTTAGCGTTTCCACTTCACAAGCACATCACCAACAGTCGATTTAGGCAGCTTTAGAAGGGTTGGAATATTCCTGATGCATCTGTTACTCAGGTGACATCCAACGACTAGTCCACATTTGTAGTCAATGCGCCCTCCTGACATCCAGTTTGCTGTTACGGCTTCTATACTGACAACTAAATACTCCCCACCTCCTTTTACATTGCTGGGTCCACCTCTCGTGACACCTATAGGTCAATTCCGCATTAAATAGACTGATAAGAAACATCGCGCGAGGTCTACGTTAAGTGGCAAGGTGATAGCTTGGTTGTGAGTCTGAATGTGAAATTATAAGAAGCTCGGCCATACTTACCGAATGAACAGTCCTCCTCTATTGCCGATCGGAGTGGCCGAGCGGTTCTAGGCGCTACAGTCTGGAACCGCGCGACCGCTACAGCCGCAGGTTCGAATCCTGCCTTGGGCATGGATGTGTGCGATGTCCTTAGGTTAGTTAGGTTTAAGTAGTTCTAAGTTCTAGGAGACTGATGACCTCAGAAGTTAAGTCCCACAGTGCTCAGAGCCATTTGAACCTCGTCTATAGTTTACGTATATGTCACATGATTATGCCTTGTCGTTTCGGCTATACATATATTGGGCCACAAATTTATTTTTCTTTGTCAATTTTCGTGAGTACGACAGCTGTTCTTCCCAGTACACTGAGCATCTCATCACTATATTGCCGTCAGGATCTGACAGTTTCTTCAACACGCCACTAAGAAACACGTCTTCTGCCCACCGCTTCCTCAATGACAACTCGTAACCAGCGCCAACGGCCTTGCCGTAGTAGTAACACCGGTCGCCGCCGGATCACCGAAGTTAAGTGCTGTCGAGCTAGGCTCGCACTTCGATGGCTCACCGTCCGGGCTGCCGAGTGCTGTTGGCAAGTGGGATGCACTCAACCCTTGTGAGGCCAATTAAGGAGCTACTTGATTGAGAAGTAGCAACACCGGTTACGAAAACTGACAACGACCGGGAGAGCGGCTTGCTGGCCACAGGCCCCATACGGTAACGCCTACGGGCTGAGTAAGACACGGCGACCCCGTCGGTACTGTTGGGCCTTGCTTGGTTGTAACCAACCGCTGCCACGCGTCGTGATCCCTTCAGATCTGCCAACACAGCTTCGGCACTTTCTTCGATGTAAGCACACCAATTCGTAAACTGGTAACGCACAGATTTTAATGACACGGGAAGCTGTGCCGCTACGTGCGGGGTGAGAGAAGCAGTCATACATGTGACCAGTGTTTTATCCGTTCGCAGGGATGCTAATTGTTTTACAATCTTATAATGGTGGCATCATTAACGTAAAAGGAGTCACCTGCTTTCTGGGACAGAGTAGATTGCACGGTCTCGTGGAAGTCATAGACTACGATTAGGATACTGCCCACTCTCAGACACACAGAAACAATAAAAACTTTTCACTTCACACGTTTTCATTCCTTGCTATCATGTGTAACTCTTAGGGCAGCTCCGTTCATGCTGAAACATTATTTTTAACGCAAAAGCATGCCGCTTGGGCTATATGTAGTGTTAAATAACGAAGATCGTTTAGACCTTTATTTCACGAAATTAGTATCCTTACACTGGCGTCGCCTTACTGCTAATTTACAAAATGTGTACCTGACCTTATGAATGTGCCTATAATAACAGAAGCTTACATTAGGCAAAGCTAAAACGAATTTATGTGTGTGCTGTCAAAACACAGAAGCAAGCAATATATTTTTGCGAAAGGCTTTTAAAACCGTTTCGGTGTGTCAGTGGCAACAGTCAAGTTTTCAATCCCAATTCATTCCCCGGGAAAATAATAACTTCATTTAGTCTCTTCAGAATTTCAAAGCCGCGCAATTTTTTGTGTGGGGCATGTAACTAACGGAAACGGATAACTAGAAAATATTTTAGGTCTGGTTGGCTGTCAGAGTAGTTGAAGTCACAAAACACGCTGAACACAAGAAACTTATGTTCATAGGAAGCAGGTTTGTTTTATTTCATTGGCAGGTGAATCACAGAATCGCCCATGGTCGACATCATCTTTTGTTTTTAACAGGCTATTTTCAAAATTAAATAAGACCTTGGGCTCTTTTATTACTTTTATTTTGGAATTCCACGTTATATTACTGAGCTATTGTCCTTTGATAGCCAACGGCCTTGCCGCAGTAGCAACATCGGAGACTACCGAAGTAGGTTCCCGTCAGATCACCGAAGTAAAGCGCTGACCATCCGGTCTGTCGAGCGCTGTTGGCAAGCGGAGAAGCAGCGGCTCCGGTTTTGTAAACAGACATACGGCCGGGAGCGCGGTGTGCTGACCACATGCCCCTCATATACGCATCCTGTGACTCCTGTCGTCTGAGGATGACACGGCGGCCGGTCGGTACTGTTGGGCCTTCCAAGGCCTATTCGGACGGAGTTTGGTTTAGTTTATTTTCCTTTGATAAACTTTTGATACGTTGGATGGTTTAATGATCTCATGCCACTGGCATAGAGGTCAAACTGAGTAGGTAAACAAAATTAAAAAAAAAAGCTAAGACAAGACTTAATAGGAGCTGTGGAGCCAAGCACACAAAACACTATTACCGTTGTTTACTGAATTAAACAGATAGAAATGGAAGGGTGCTGGGTAGGAAATCAAATGGTGGGCACTGTCAAGAAGCGAACGACTGATAACCGAAAGACATTGTCGAAGCAATGGTTCGCATACTCTGAATACCATCAATGACCGCCATTTATTAGTCTCTTCACCACCAAATTTGTGATAATCTGTCTAATCCTTACCCGGTTCCTTCCACATCAGATGTCAGCGCCGGGTTGCGTCACTAATAGCTTCGGCGTCTGCACAACGGAAAACACGGAAACAGCCCGGCGCGTGCGTCAACGACCTACACACTAGCTGTCGCACGATCTTCGATTGCGGCACTCGAGTATTTGTTACTCTCGAGGCAAGCAAAATGTATGAAACTTAAAATGCAGCACACGACAATGGCTGTATCTGTATCTACTTTAAAACTGTTATACCAGTTGGTTATGCTTCAAAAACACGCGTCTCCTTTATAACACCACTACTGTTAATATTGCAAAGCGTAACTTACGGTACGTTTTGTCACAGGCAACCTCTACCCTTCCTTGTTTTGAGAACGATCCAGCGCTCAAGGCGTCTAAGAAGTTGACATTGACGCTCAACGGCAGTAATCTCTGACTTCATATTACCCAAAGTCTCGCAACATAGAAAAATAAATGTTTTTGTAAGTATAATGGGAGTAACTTTGCAACAGTGAACCCACTACGCCTTTAACACTGATGTCAGCTCTCTCGCAAAGAACTTATTTTGCGGCAAATAAGCGTTGCCGAGATTATATTCAACATTTAACAAACAGTTTACGAATCTCTGGAGTTAATTCATGTATTTCAAAATGATGTTCGTACCACTTTGAGCACTTGTAAAATACTGGCAGTCCGCAAGTTTGATGCCGACGTCTTTAACTGCTGATATTTTCCGGTGTAAAATGCATATGGAAATTCTATAAAGTAGGCACAAGAATACAAAGATACTGAGCCGACCAAGCTCCGCGATCTGCAGCTGTAAAAATAACACCTCTATCTCTACTGCAGCCGTAGACTGCTATTGAACGGCGAAGGAACACATGTGCTAAAATGCGGCTTACGTAATCCGGAGAAATCGACGCTTTTCCTCCAGCAAGAAGTCTCCAGCAGCGGCAGGATCGAAGCAGACGGTGATGCCAAGACTGTTATGTTCACACAAACTGACACACACACATACACACGCAACAAACGCCGATGGACCTTGGAACTGTTCGTTGCCCTCGCCTGGATTCTTGCAGGAAGCAACCTTCATCGACGACCGGCAAAAGCCTGGGCGATCACACGGCCACTGCGACGTCCGGAGGCACCACGCGGACGTGTCGACTTGCAGTCCGTGGCGTCGCCTGAGCACGCACACGCCTCAGCTACGCACCGCACACACTCACGCACAGCACGGCAGCAGCCGACTGAGCCGAGCCGAGACTTCCCCTACCGCTGCTCCCACCACGCGCCCGCCCGACGGGCCAGTCGGCGGCGCTGCGCGGCGCACGACCCCAATACTACTAGCGGCTGACCTACATACGTAAATACAGCCGGAGTCGCCGACATCAGTCGCGCTACTACCTGTCCTGACGACATTCACCCGCGATCGAAAGGTTAATGCACGAAGCAGGGACACAGCATTGGTAACTACTCTCGCTGCTCGAGGACGACATGTGACCTCAGCTGTTGCGTCCTCCTCCCTCTCAGCGGTGCTAGACTACCAGTGGCTAGTTCCCGACAGGGTAACACCAATGGAGTGAAGCTATTGGAATACGTGCGTTAGTGCGAAGTAAAGGTGAAGACAAAGGGGAGAAAGGAAGTACCGTAAGTCAATGTTTGATTTTTGTTGTTTTGAAAGTCATTTTATGATTTATTCGTGTAGTTTAAGGTCTGTATTTTACAATGCAAAAATGCTTTTAGGGAAGCAAGAGTCTGGTCACAGAAATACTGTTTTAAAATCCACGTGAAGTAGTTGTGGTCTTCAGTCCTGAGACTGGTTTGATGCAGCTCTCCATGCTACTCTATCCTGCGCAAGCTTCTTCATCTCCCAGTACTTACTGCAACCTACATGCTTCTGAATCTGCTTAATGTGTTCATCTCTTGGTCTCCCTATACGGTTTTTACCCTCCACGCTGCCCTCCAATGCCAAATTTGTGATCCCTTGATGCCTTAGAACACGCCCTACCAACCGGTCCCTTCTTCTTGTCAAGTTGTGCCACAAACTCCTCCCCTGTTCTATTCAATACCTACTCATTAGTTACGTGATCTACCCATCTAATCTTCAGCATTCTTCTGTAGCACCTCATTTCGAAAGCTTCTACTCTCTTCTTATCTAAACTATTTATCGTCCCTGTTTCACTTCCATACATGGCTACACTTCATACAAATACTTTCAGAATCGACTTCCTGACACTTAAATCTATACTCGATGTTACAAATTCCTCTTCTTCAGAAACGCTTTCCTTGCCATTGCCAGTCTACATTTTATATCCTCTCTACTTCGACCATCATCAGTTATTTTGCTCCCCAAATAGCAAAACTCATTTACTACTTTAAGCGTCTCATTTCCAAATTGAATTCCCTCAGCATCACTCGACTTAATTCGATTACATTCCATTATCCCCGTTTTGCTTTTGTTGATGTTCATCTTATATCCTCCTTTCAAGACACTGTCCATTCCGTGCAACTGCTCTTCCAAGTCCTTTGCTGTCTCTGACAGAATTACAATGTCATCGGCGAACCTCAAAGTTTTTATTTCTTCTCCATGGATTTTAATTCCAACTCCGAATTTTTCTTTTGTTTCCTTTACTGCTTGCGCAATACACAGATTGAATAACATCGGGGAGAGGCTACAACCCTGTCTCTTACTCCCTTCCCAACCACTGCTTCCCTTTCATGCCCCTCGACTCATAACTGCCATCTGGTTCCTGTACAAACTGTAAATAGCCTTTCGATCCCTGTATTTTACCCCTGCCACCTTTAGAATTTGAAAGAGAGTATTCCAGTCAACATTGTCAAAAGCTTTCTCTAAGTCTACAAATGTTAGAAAAGTAGGTTTGCCTTTCCTTAATGTATCTTCTAAGATAAGGCGTAAGGTCAGTATTGCCTCACGTGTTCCAACATATTTACGGAATCCAAACTGATCTTCCCCGAGGTCAACTTCTACCAGTTTTTCCATTCGTCTGTAAAGAAATCCACGTACAGGGTCAAAAGGACACACGTTCATCAGCTAATGGGAGATTCTGGCTTCTTCATTTTGAATTAGTCAAAATTGACTTATTGTTAGTTAAACATACAGTTATTTTACTGCCCACTTCTGTTCTAACCTAAAACTATATGCTCAGTTCCATAGTATTTGTTATTATTTTCGAGTAATGTGGTTGTCAGTGCGTCTTGATGGCTGGCGATGGATTTTTTTCCTCTTACTTTTTGTTTTCTCCAAGATACTGAAAGGCGACGGATTATTTCTACTCGATAAAAATTATCACATACCTACTTCTTCAAACCCTACAAAGGAACGTAATCCACATCAAGGGTCAAAATGTGCTAACAACTGCCTCAGGTCGCAGTCATACGAACATGGCAGGTCTTGCTACTATACACATTTTTTTTGTTTTGCCAAGATCCGAAACATCAAGGAAAACTAAAGATCTCAATATTTTTGCTCTACCGAAGCCAAAGGTTACTACTATTCAAAAACACGAGACTCACATATATTAACACTAAATTAACAAACCTTAGTAAAATTTATGATTGCACTTGTTAACAATTCGCGGTTCCCGCCAATCTGGTACTGTTAATATTGGGCGTAAAACATTCTGTACTTATTTTGTACGTGGCATACCACTGGTGACTTTCCAATTGTAATTAACTAGTGCATAACCTATAAATTGTGACTTCCTTTGAATAAAATATGGTTTGGAAAAATTTGGAGGCGGTTTACAACAGGCAAGAAAATGAATTCTTTTCATGCTCTTGTAAACGTTTAAAACCTCGGAATTAACAAAATATGCTTTTGTACCTATAATACATAATTATAATTATGTAATACATAATACATAATTATAATTATGTATTATCTTTTTTGCTCCTGAGAATGTTCATGTCACAGTATACACCGTGCGTCCAAGAAGTTCCGACTGATTTTATTCCTTGTGTACAAGCAACGTCGGCGCAGTAACTACAGTTGTAGCTTGAGCTAACAACTGTAAACAACAAATGTGCGTTCGAACAGTAGGTTGTTAGCAGGCAGTGTAAAGCAGCGGTCGTGCCGCTGTGGTGGATATCGTCGTTGTGTCACAAATCGCAACGAAGTAACGAACGGCACGTCTCTAATTCGAGTGTTCAGGGCATTCTCCAGAATGTTTTGAACAAGAGAAAGTTTGAAACTTCCTGGCTGATTAAAACTGTGTGCCGGACCGAGACTTACCGCGAAAGGCAAAGGTACCGAGTTCAAGTCTCGGTCCGGCACACAGTTTTAATCTTCCAGTTTCATATCAGCGCACACTCCGCTGCAGAGTGAAAATCTCATTCTGGAAACATCCCCCAGGCTGTGGCTAAGCCATGTCTCCGCAATATCCTTTCTTTCAGGAGTGCTAGTTCTGCATGGTTCGCATGAGAGATTCTGTAAAGTTTGGAAGGTAGGAGACGAGGTACTGGCGGAAGTAAAGCTGTGAGGGCGGGGCGTGAGTCGTGCTTAGGTAGCTCAGTTCGTAGAGCACTTGTCCGCGAAAGGTAAAGGTCCCGAGTTCGAGTCTCGGTCGGGCACATAGTTTTAATCTGCCAGGAAGTTTCATATCAGCGCACACTCCGCTGCAGAGTGAATATCTCATTCAAGAGAAAGTTTGTCCCGGGTACTTTGACTACCGAACAAAGCGAACGACGCGAGGATGCCTGCCTCGGCTTGACTCAAATGAAAAATGCGGAGATTTCTTTTCTGGAAAAAATCATCACGGGTGACAAGACTTGTGATGTTGTAAGTACGAACCAACCACAAAGCGACAAAATGAATATATTCAATTACTCCTAAACTGTATGCTAGCAAAAATAAGGAAAATTTTCAAGATCAAGATCTTGGTGTAGGATCATTGTGTTGTCTTTTAGAATTGCTCTCATGTAAATATATTCGCATGAAATAACCTTCATTTTCCCCTATGGTCATCTGATACATTACAACAGTGAGTCTAAAAGTTTTGACTTTCTGTGGATATAGTAATAATGGACGATATGAACGATAAAGAGAACATCCAGGATATTGTTAGAGAAAAAAATGAATGTTATCAGAACATGGAACAGGCAGAGTACGAGTTGGATCGAAAAATATCCGAAAAATTTCCTACTCTTACTATAAACTAAGCGAGAAAACTAGTGTCATCACTCATCAATCGACGAAGTTCGGTACAGAATCTGAGGTTTGAAGCTCACCATTAACGTTTTGCTGACCAATAAATAAGTTGTTGGTACCGTTCGGCTCAACTTTCACAGAGACAATTTTTGTGCCGTTGCACAATCATCAGTTAGGTGTCTTTGTATACAAGAAATAGTCATCCGGTGGTAACAAGCAGCAGCATTAATACTCTCGCCAGTGATAAGACACAGATGCGAATTTGAGCGAAGACAGCAACTAAACAAACCTCTGAAGATACACAAATACACTGAAACACATACGGTTCAAAGAGTAAAAGAATATACTGTATTCAGCCCTAGGCGGCTTCTTTAAAAATGCAACATGTATTTAACGTCACCTTAGATGGCTAAAAAGTTAGCACAAACGCGACAGTTTCAGAATCTTGGTAGTGTAATAACACAGATAACAAACCCTCAACAGACATCGGTAGTAAGATATGGAAAAATATTGTGAAACAAGAAAGCAGTCATGTGAAAAAAGTTTCCTTTGGAGTCCGGACGAACACCCTACCTAAGTTCGTTTCTTCCATATACCACGTGCGGATCGCAAACCAGCACTAAGAACAGCAAACATGTTAGTAAACCACAAAGGGGAGGGAGAGCCAGTCTTGGCAGTTACGGTAGATGAAACGAGACGAGCCTAGATAACGACAGACGTGATACGCCAACAAGTACACTCACTGAAGGCAGATCAACCCGGTTAGGAATTCTTAAAATAATCCATTTAAAGAGTGCATCCAGGATATGGTTTGAGAAAGAAATGGATGGTATGACAACACGTAACAGGTCGCGGAAGGGACGGATCGTATAGCTGGGGAAGAGGATTAAATCGATATCACGCTACAAGTGAAACTTATAACACACAGGACACCCATTCTGCGCAAACATACAACTGATCCCGATTCATGATGATGCTGATAAAGACGTCGCTATGCATTTCGACCATCAGCTTCTCATTAGGCAAACATTTATGACACAACGCCTAACTACATTATGCTTCTACTCTAAATTTTAAAACATGTATGAATTGTACACCGGATACGCAAGGAGCGCTTGTTCACGACGACTCCTGAAAAATATAATGAAGTAGTACAAAGCGTAAGCGAAAGCAGATAACTGTGAAATTCACACACATGCATCCGTAATGAGAGGAGTTTAAGCAGCACACTGCCATTACTAAATAAACTCGGTTCCTAAAAATCGTATTATTAATTATGTCTACAGCTCATAATATGGAGACAGCACCACTAAACGTCCCGTGAGAAAATGAGCAATTGAAAACAGATCATCGGCCGAATATTTGGAATTCAAATACGTAGCACTAGACTGTGTATAGCAGCAGTCTTTTACATCACTTCATAACGGAGAAAAGTAATATGTTTTGCAAAATTGCATCATTTGCCTTTCAACAATCTTTTATTCGCCAAATTCGAGGTGTCTTCATTGCACACTGAGGTGACAAAAGTCATGGGATACCTCCTAATATTATGTCGGGCCGCCTTTTGCCCAGCGTAGTAGAGCAATTCGACGTGGCAGGTCTTAACAAGCCGTTGGAAGTTCCCTGCAGAAATACTGAGCCATGCTGACTCTACAGCCGTCCGTAATTTTCGAAAGCGTTGCCGGTGCAGGATTTTGAGTAGGAACTGACCGCTCAATTATGTCCCATAAATGTTCGATGGGATTTATATTGAGCGATCTGAGTGGCCAAGTCATACGCTCGGGTTGTCCAGAACGTCCTTGAAGCCAGTCTATAACAACTTGTCCCGATGACATGGCACATTGTCATCCATAAAAATTACATCGTTGTTTGGGGGCACGAAGTCCGTGAATTGCAGCAAATGGTTTCCCAGTAGCCGAACATAACCATTTCCAGTCAAAGATCGGTTCAGTTTGACCAGTCCATTCGATGCAAACACAGCACACACCATTATGGAGCCACCACCAGCTTTCATAGTGTCTTGTTGATAACTTGAGTCAATGGTTTCGAGGGGTCTGTGCGACACTCGAACCGTACCAGCAGCTCTTACCACCTGAAATCGGGACTCATCTGACCAGGCCACGGTTTACCATCCGCCTAGGATCTAACTGATGTGGTTACGAGCCCAGGAGAGGTGCTGCAGGCGATGTCGTGCTGTTAGAGAAGGCACTCGCGTCGGTCGTCTGCTGCCGTAACACATTAACGCTAAATCTCGCCGCAATGTCCTAACGGATACGTTCGTCGTACGTAGCATATTGATTTCTGCGATTATTTCACTCAGTGTTGCTTGTCTGTTAGCACTGACAACTAAGCAGACGCCAGCCGTTGTGGCCGAGCGGTTCTAGGCGCTTCAGTCTGGAACCGAGAGACCGCTACGGTCGCAGGTTCGAATCCTGCCTCGGGCATGGATGTGTGTGATGTCCTTAGGTTAGTTAGGTTTAAGTAGTTATAAGTTCTAGGGGACCGATCACCTCAGAAGTTAAGTCCCATAGTGCTCAGAGCCATTTGAATCAACTAAGCAGACGCCGCTGCTCTCGGGCTTTAAATGAACGCCGTCGGCCACTGCGCTGTGTAGGATGAGAGGTAATGCCTGAAATTTGGTATTCTCGGCACACTCTTGACACTGTGGTTCTCGCAACACTTAATCTTATGACGATTTCGAAATGGAATGTTCCATGCGTCTAGCTCCAACTACCATTTCGCGTTCAAAGTCTTTTAATTCCCGTCTTGCGGCCTTAATCACGTCGGAAATCTTTTCACATGAGTACAAATGACAGCTTCGCCAATGATCTGCTCTTTTATACCTTGTGTACGCGAAATTACAGCCATCTGCATATGTGGACATCGCTATCCCATGATTTGTCACCTCAGTGTGTTTCGTATTCAACATTTTTGCTGCTGTGTTATTGAGGGTAGGTATCGTAGTGAAGTTGTGTGGAAGTTGCTACGTACGAATCAGTACTTATAGTAGTGGACTGTATATGATCTGACAGTCATTTACTTATTTATCGTGTCTCTAATTACTTATGCCGTGTGTAATAGAAATACTTAATTCACGTTTCAGACTGCTCATATATTAACAGCAGCACAGTCTCAGTTATGTAAATGGCGATGATTGCAAGCAGATACCGAGCGAGGTGGCGCAGTGTTCCGTACACTGGACTGGCATTCGGGAAGACGACTGTTCAAACCCGCGTCCGATCATCCTGATTTACGTTTTCTGTGATTTCCCTAAATCGCTTCAGGCAAATGCCGCTATGGTTCCTTTGATGGGGCACGGCCGATTTCCTTCCCCATCCTTCCCTCGTCCGATGGGACCGATGACCTCTCTGTTTGGTCACCAACCCCAAATCAACCAACCAATCAACTAAGCAAGTACAATATGTTTAGCCGGCCGGAGCGGCATTGCGGTTCTAGGCGCTACAGTCTGGAGCCAAGCGACCACTCCGGTCGCAGTTCGAACCCTGCCTCGAGCATGGATGTGTGTGATGTCCTTAGGTTAGTTAGGTTTAATTAGTTCTAAGTTCTAGGCGACTGATGACCTCAGAAGTTAAGTCGCACAGTGCTCAGAGCCATTTTGAACAATATGTTTACTATGAATAAGTACACATTTATACTTAAGCTACGTTCATTCTGCAGCAGCTACTAACATAGTACGTTCGGTTTCACTCTAAGGAATTTAAATCAAATAATTTGAATTTATTTTAAAAATCACTGCTTTATGTCGCGTTTCATCTTTCACAAAATTTTCCGTATTGTGCCATTATTTCACACGAGTACATTTACATCGTCTGTTTTTCAGTCCGTGGATTATCGTAATCCTTTCCTACGTTATACGGCAGATACATTGGGAGCAGAGTTACAGAATACGTATGAACGTGTTTGTCTCTCAACAGCCATTTTACAGTTTTCCATTCCGTAACTTGTTCCACAGATAGTCCACATGTGACCCTTATAGCAAAATAGTCAGAAACCATCCGTGAACGATTTCCCAGAGCTCGGGTTAACCTTGCGTATGACGGCATTATGTAGCTAATGGGCAGCATCAGTAACAAAGCATGAGACATTATGCCGCATGACCTGCATCACCTTGAAGTTTGCGTTCGCGGCTGACGATCCTCTTGGGAGCGACACGTGATCGTTGGAAGAATAACTACTGTAAAAATATTTAATTTGGTGTTGATGTATCTGACTTAAATAGCAGATATATTTGATAGAGTAATGCAATTTCCTTTCTTTAGAATGTGTTCCGTGGATTCTAAATGTCAATTTTGATTCAATATTGATTTTCAGATTTTTACGATGGTTTTTCATGTCACTCTTGTTCCATTTTTAATTATTTCTATACCCTGAATTTGGACTTTTATCATAGTTTTCTCCAGCAGAGCCCATATCTGTGTATCTTCCATGTCTTTTTGTAATTTGCGAGACATATATTTTAAGTTCTGGTTGCTTTGCGCCATCAAGCGGATGGTGGTTTTAATGGTGAAGATTTCGTAACATCTCTGCGAGATAAGTCGGAAGAGATGTGCTTACATCTTTTGAAATCCGCTCTTTAATTGCTTTTGTGAATTTCACGTGCCGCCTAAATTGTTCTCGTATCTCTCTCTCTCTCTCTCTCTCTCTCTCTCTCTCTCTCTCTCTCTCTCTTTAACCCATCGGCATCAAGTTCCACGTAAGCGTATTTAACGTCAAAAATAACGCTGTAAGTTGTGCATCTTCGCGGACTTATTCATCGGAAAGTTTCTTCTATGTTGGAAAATAAAGGAAGAAATATTGGTTTATTTGTAAAATTACTGTATTATTTTTTTTTATTTTGCACGAAACAATCACGTGACCATTTCACAAAGTCGTAGCCCGTTTCGACCAGCCAGCGTTCATCTTGAGAGAGTCATCTGAAATGTGCAAGCGTTACATTACGTTTTTGTTCTCAAAAAGGACATTAATTAACGATGAACGAATATACCCCGCAAAAAGCCCACGAATGATGAATACTGTTTCCTTTCGTTCGTTCTATGTATCAATGTTCGGTTAGTCAGGCTTGTAGCACAGCGTTCTGTACATTAGTTCTCGTTGGAGAATTTTAGTGCTTCCTGCACATTAAACAAGTCTCGTAAGAAATATTAAAAGAGAAAGGAAGTCTAACTGTACTAGTTTGTACTATGTAACCTTTTATTTGACGCTGTTTTAAAATTTTCAGAAAAAATGTTTCTTTCACGAAAATTGTGCTTTCTGAATGTAATAAAATATTTAAATACATTATTTTAATAAATACTAGATTTCGCTCTTATCCAATTAAATCTTTACAGTATAAAACATTCTCGGTTTACTTGTCTCGTCAAATCCGGGCAAAACATCGAGCTATTAACGTAAACCTCATTTTTTTTCTTTTGTGGCTGCTGTTGTAACTATTTATGTAGTCCAATCAATGAAGGAAAATCTGGGGAAAAGATCAGTGTAGTCTCAAATTTTTGTCAATTGTAGCTGGGAGTGTTATGAATAACACAAAAACCCTGACTTGTGAGGTGTGAGCATTGGGGTGGGTGGTACGTATAGGTCACCTTTATTGGGTTTTTCTTGAATATCTCGAAGACTGCGGCTTCTTGTGAAAAAGTTTCTCTGTACAAAATTAAATTACACTAAATTTCCTACAAAAAAAGATCCTATTCACTTCGTCTCTAGGAGTAATAGTTTCCACGTTGCAGGGAATGGAAAAGTAGCTGATTATTAATAACATTGTTTTAAAGGTATAAAATTAATTTACTGTCAAATGAAGTGCAGAACAAATACTAAATGTGTGTACCACATTTAAGTGCAGTAGGAACGTGTTAAGGGATAAATTGTCCAACGACGAGATTAATGATTTTTGATAAGTTGGTTGGAAAACACTGAATTAATTTCAGATTTAATAAAGTAATCAGTCTTGATCGCAAAATATTTAATTCGTGGTTACCGGTTTCAATCTTTGAGATCATAATCGGACCATTAACTGTCTCCTTTAGCGATCTGCGGAGACGGCGAGCGCAGCGAAACATACTCTTATTCCAAGAGGCATGCACTGCTTGGTCCCTCTATACGTAAGAGAACTGGGGAGATACAGTCTGTGCAAATGGTTCAAAATGGCTCTGAGCACTAAGGGACTTAACATCTGAGGTCATCAGTCCCCTAGAACTTAAAACTACTTAAACCTAACTAACCTAAGGACATCACACACATCCATGCCCGAGGCAGGATTCGAACCTGCGACCGTAGCAGTCGCGCGGTTCCGGACTGAAGCGCCTAGAACCACTCGGCCACCGCGGCCGGCGATACAGTCTGTCTGTAAACTGAACAGCGAGCTGCGCTCCTTGTGGAGGAAGTCGCCTTTTCCTGCAAGACCGCTGCAACTACCGCACAGGATGACTAAGAATCTATTTCGTCTTTTGCAGTGTAGAACTGTGTGCAGAGACTTAAGCAGAGAATCTGTGCACAGGCTTTTATTGCGTTTGTATAATTAGCAAATTCATATCTATATTCAATCTAACGTAAACACACTTTGTGAAAAATGAACACTCCTCCTTCCCGGATCGTAGAGAGAATGGGGAATCGCCTGCTCGCTCTTCAGATTGCAGATATACGGAGAAGGTAAGTACATTACCACAATCCGACAACAGACCTTTTCTCACATTTCGAACCTAGGCCTGCCTTTCCAACCTGTACACCCCTAGAACACAATTTATTCCTCAATACGGTTCTTCCGCACTTAGGTGTGCTACACGCATTTAATATTTATTCTTAACCCACTTTATTTAACAATAAACATCAATTTTATACCATTAACACTATTTTTAATAATCTGCGATTTTTCCATACCCTGAAACGCGTAAACTTTTAGTCTCAGAGAAAAAGTGAATAGGATCTTTCTTGTAGTTAATACAGTTTCCATTTAGCGCGTGCTGTATCAGGGCATCTTCGTATCTGAAGCGTGTTGCTGTTGATCATTAACCTTCACTTCGCGACGGCGATAGTAATGCTATCTATGACACCCCCACTAAAGTAGAGTTGCTAAAATACAGGTTTCCGAAATCACTTCACCATAGTAGATGAAGTAAACGGTAATAGAGTCCGAATCAAGAACTGCTGCCAGAATGAGTACTGGTAACGTATCAGTATACATCCACGGTATAGTGAAGGATCTCCGACCACTTAAAGGCAAATCTTCCGTTCGAAAATACATACTAATTAGGTTCCTTTCAGAGTACGTTGATATAATATCTTCGTACTTAGCTAGACGAAAGATTCATATCTAAAAACCGCAAAATGGCACAGGTCACACCAACACGCAAGAAAGGAAATAGGGGTAATCCGCTGAATTACAGACCCACACGACTGACATCGATCTTCTGTAGGATACTGGAACATATACTGTGTTCGAACATTATGAATTACCTCTAAGAAAACGATCTTCTGACATACACTTAGCAAGGATTTAGAAAATGACGCTCTTGTGTAACGCGACTAGCTCTTTATTCTCGTGAAGTAACGAGTCCATCGACAGGGGATCTCAAATTGATTCTATATTTCTAGACTCTTCTGATAACGTCCCTCAGAAGCGGCTTCTAATCAAATTGCTTTCCTATGAAGTAACGTCTCAGTTGTGCGGCTCGATTCGTACATCGTACCAAAAAAAAAAAGAAAAAGTCACAGTCCGTAGTAACCGAGGGAAAGTCACTGAGCAGCACAGAAGTAATATTTGACGTTCCCCAAGAAAGTGTTACAGACCTCTGCTGTTGCCAGCCTATATAAATGATTTAGGAGACAATCTGATGAGTGGCCCTCTTAGGTTGTTTGCAGATGAGGCTTTCATGTACCGTCTAGTAAAGTCATCAGAACATCAAAACCAATTACAAATCATTTAGACAAGATATCTGTACGATGTGAAAAGTGGCAGTTGACCCTAAATAGTGTGAGGTCATCCACATGAATACTAAAAGGAGTCCGATAAATTTTACACGGTAAATCACACAAATGCAAACGCTATCAATTAACTAAATACCTACGGATAACAATTATGGATAACTTAGGTCGGAACGATCACACGCATAATGTTGAGGGGCCGGCCGAAGTGGCCGTGCGGTTAAAGGCGCTGCAGTCTGGAACCGCAAGACCGCTACGGTCGCAGGTTCGAATCCTGCCTCGGGCATGGATGTTTGTGCTGCCCTTAGGTTAGTTAGGTTTAACTAGGTCTAAGTTCTAGGGGACTAATGACCTCAGCAGTTGAGTCCATAGCACTCAGAGCCATAATGTTGAGGGAAATATGAACCAAAAACTGCGTTTACTAGCTGAACAGTTACAAGATGTAACAGATTCACTACAGAGAGTGCCTACACTACGCCTGTCCTTTCTCTGCTAGAGTATTGCTGCGTGGTATGCTATTCTCCCCAAACAGGATTGACGGAGGACATCAAACAATTTCAAAGAGGGGCAGCTTGCTCCGTAATGTCGTGAATTAGGGGATAGAGTGTGACGGACTGATACGGGAGCTGGGGTGGCAATCATTAAAACAAAGACGTTTTTCGTTGCGGCAAGATCTTTTCACGAAATTTCAGTCACCCAGCTTTCTCCCCCGAATGCGGAAATATTTGGTTGACGCCCACCTACATAGGAAGAAATGGTCATAATAATAAAATTAGAAACCAGAGTTCACGCGCTGTTCGAAAGTGGAACGGTAGAGAAATAACTTGAAGATAGTTCGATGAACCCTCTGCCAAGTACTTAAATGTGAATTGCAGGGCAGTGAGGAAACTGCCATTTCAAATGCATTGGAAGTCGTAGCGCTCATACAAGTCGGTTTTGCTTCAGATCGACATTTTTAATTAAATGGTTAAGGGATAGAAGCTTGAAAGTTCATAGTCCCACCGGCGAGGTCATAAAGACGGAGCACAAGGTCGAATGTGGGAAGGATGGCCAACAATCTGTGCCCTTAGTTACGAAACCGTATCACATACAAAAAAGAGAACTTTGAGAAATCGCAGGTAACCTCTACAAGGGAGGACTGATCGAAAATTTAAACCCCGAATTCCTTGAACGCCAGTCTAGAGGCTTAACGATCTCGCTCGATTCTTTGGTCAGCGTAAGAGTTCTGCATAGTGTTCGTTGCTGCCTCTGGCTCATGGGATTCCGGGTTCGATCCCCAGCCGGGTTTGGAATTTTCTCTGCCCGGGGACTGGGTGTTTATGTTATCACCATCATCACCATCATTCGTGACAGTGGCTAGATTGGACTGGGTACAAATTGGGTTCTGTAAAAATTGGTATTTTGTAAGGGTGATGAGCACGCAGTTGAACGCCCCACAAGCCACACGTCATCAAAGTGTTCGGTGTGCCCTGCTGATCTAGATGTGATCGGTAATTTTAGTTCAACTTGTGGTTACTTTCTCCTGGTAGATACTCCATTCAGCGATCTCGAAACGAGACTTGGTTAGTGATCAACAGCAACACGCTTCAGATTCGAAGATACGCTGTTACAGCACGCGCTAAATGGGAAACGTTATGCGTAGAGCATTTGCATGATATAAATTCCGCCCCCTCCCCGGGATGACACAACTGAGTATTAAAGACAAGATAGCTTCAAATTCGATGTGACAAAACAGTTCTAGATTTTAATCGTTCCTCCGAATGATTCAAACTCGCTGTTGGGATCGTTCCCTGAACAGGACCACGCGGATTACTGATCTCAAATTTTGCAATAAGAAGTCAACGTTCCATAATTTACAGTTTGGGGGAATTGTGGAACGTCATGCTGTTGTATCAGAAACGACAGTGGCACCCACCGTGGACCGTTATTTTTTTCCATTTTATTAAGCTTTGACTGAGGACAGCCACTGAATGTGAAGCTATAATACTTTCACGCAACAAGAATACTTCCGTATTGATTTACACCATATCGTTCTCTCTCTTGCTGTTGCAGTAATAGATCCAGTTTGTTTAATCGTACTACTAAATATCTTCATTTTTTATTTACATAAGGAGCTTTGGATAAATGTTTAATCATACTGCAAAATATTTGCATCTGAATTTTAAATTAGAGCATCACGGGTAGTGTAACACCTTAATTAGAAAAGCCTCATTTTCATTATTATCAAGCGTTGCGTGTGCAAGATGGAAGAAACGGAGATGTACATATCTGAACAATAACAATTACTTCTTTTTTTGTTTCTATTACAAGAAGAACTGCACCCGAGCCAGCCTTTGGAATTCTGCACTGATGTCATTCAGCGATTGCTAGTGCTACTATTGCGACACTTGGAAGGAGGTGGTGCCCTGTTACAACACGTCGTACAATGATTAGGGGCGTTGTCAATGCGAATACTGATTATTGTGGCAAGCCGATACCAGTGACCATTATTTGAGAGTTCAATATTCGAAAAGGCTTTCATTTTGACTACAGCTCACTGCATAAACTTTGAGTAGTTTCCACTAAGAGATGCAATGATATGCAGGGAGGCATTCATTGTGGACTATTGCTTATAGACAATTTTTTCGAACCGCTTACTTACCAAAGCCTCTTAACCCTTTTCTTTCGTAAGGTCGGTTGACAAAAATTTGACTTTCAAAGACAATGAACGCTTCTCTCATTGCTCTCATTACGCTCATGTTTGCCTCGTTCAGCTTTCGCTGGTCAGCAAGGTTTTGCCTTCTCTTGAATCTGTGATGAAGTGCTCTTTGTTTATTTAGCAGTTTTCTAATACGGCTATGAAACCACAGCTGGAGCATACTCATACAGAAGAAAGGTTCGAGAAGCGGTTGAAATTTCCAAGAATGTATGTAATTTCAATAAAGGGGACGGCTAATGGCGTCCAGCATCGTGGCTCCCCGCCATTCAAGGAAGTAAATACGCGGCCGCGTTGTGCGAGCAATATAAACAATGACCTGCAAGTCACCTCGGCGGACAGTAATATTTTGGGTAAACATTCCCCTCTCTTGCTCTGTCCGTTTCGCATCTGGCCAATGATGATGGCCAACCTATAGCAGTAGGAGGAATTTCAAAAACTAACCCTTCTCCAGCTTAAGTGTGGAATAGTGCCTTTCTTTACAATGACGAGACCCACCAATACTGTCCATAGGAGTTTAGCCAATAACGCCACTTCTTCTGCATCAGCGCTGGAATATTAACCCATGACGGTGGCCCACCAATGGTAGCCACAAGAATTTTAATCGATGCTCCCACTTCTCCAGCACAAACGCGGGACAACTCCCCTTTATAAGTGAACGCGACACTGATCTCTGACAGTGTTCTAGCAATACTGGACATCGAAAGATGCTGAAGAAGATCCCAGCGGAGGGGTCGAAACGTCGATTATTTTAGAAGGAAATATGACGCAGCCTAAAAACCCAGAAGATTTTATCTTTAGTGACAACGGTCACGAAAGCTTGCAGACTTACATACTCATATACTCTGCAATTTGCGTCCTGCCAGTTTTGCAAGCAAATATAGTTTCCTACTTTTCTTGACATTGTTTCAGATACCTATTTCATAGATGCTATCAAAGCCTTACGACCAGTGATACCTTCCTCTACGTTAACTGATCTGAGAAACTCAGGTTTGTTTGTTGCTAGGAGGTCTAAGACGTCACCTTCACGAGTTCGCTCCCTAATTATCAGCTGGAAGTGATTTTTTGGGCAAGACATTCAGAATACTGTTACAGGAATTCCTATCTCTGGCACCAGTTTTGATACCACGACTCTCCCAATTTAAATCTGGCAAGCTGAGGTCGCCAACTACCGTCGGTGCCTGAATGCTTCTTCCTAGCGTCTTCAATCAAGATGGAAGGTGTAAGACACAACGATTATGTAACGAAATAGTTTTGATATGTTAACGACATGACTAAGCGATATAACGCAGTTTCTAATGACTTTGACTTCGATGGGACGTTAAACCCTAATCTTCTTTCCCTTTTGTTAACGAAATAAGACATAGAAATGTTGCAAACCAACGACAACTGCAAGCACATATTACACAAGACCTGCCTGACAATACTGTCAACTGGTCGGAGATGCGCTGAAGGAAACAACAAAATAGAAATTGATTCGACAGTGTTTCAGTAAACTACAATGGCATGAAAAAATATATTATTCGTGTCATTCACGGGTCGGTGTTTTGGTAAGTCGACTAATTTAGGTTAGCAGAAAAGAAACATACGAAAATCATCTTCCGCAAGCACTTGCTTTTGCGTTACTTCTTTCAGATAAACTTAGCATGCAAATACCACACATGGCTAGAAATCCTGAGGGAGGACATCAAATAATACAGATCTGTCTAGTCAAGAGATGACTGGAACAGTACGGTAAAGAATTCCCTTGTTGGAGATGGCGCATGATATACTTTTTTTCAGGTAAACGATATTATTCAAAATAATGTGCACACGACGCTTTCTATAAAACAGGTCCAGGAAAACAGAAGAACAGTTTCGGTTAAAAAATTGTAAATTACTGAAAGGATTACTATTAGTTTAATATATGGAATGCGAAAGCACTGAGCTTCCACAAAACGGAAACATTCAGACATTGTTTTTAGGACGTAAAATTATTCACAGGGGTAAGCACTACATGTGTCTCTTGCGTAACATAATAAACAGAAACGCGCGAGGCGAATACACAAACGCCACACTCCATCTAATGCCTATGTTGATCGAGCGATTGTGCTTTGAACGTTTGCTCTGGAGCACGAGTAAAATGAAACACCGTGTGTAAAACTAAACAAGACGCATGAATCAATCAGTTCTGAACAGCAGGAAAAACAAAAAAATGCTTGAGATACGTACGTCAAAAAAACTAATCATCACTGGAAGACAAAATGTTACTGCCGCTGAAATCGTAAACTTAAATGCAATTAAAATAAAGAACTGATGATACAACTTTAACTCACTTAAGAATTACAGTAAAAACCTCATAAACCGTATTTTTCGGATGCAATGTAGCGTAAAAATCTCATAACAGTCTGCACATAGCGTTTCTGTAGTATTATTTACCCTTGGAGCCTTCAATGTCTGAAAACAATAACCGAAAGGGATAAAAGTCATTAAACACAACCTTGGGTTGTCTTATTATCATTACATCAGGAATTTCGCTGGACAGAAACCTAAATATACGCCTCACGTTTAACATTGATTAAGTAACGTTGCATGACAATAACCAAAATGAGCACAACCATAATGCGAAACATATTGTCTAGATTTCTCTGTGTTTGTTACGACATCGCAGAAGCGAATAATCTGTGAGTAATGAAATAAGAATTGTTGATCAAGCGAAGAATGGTGCGAGAAAAAGAAGTTTAGCTCTTGAGTTTATCAAGGGACGGATGAGAGAAGAGAGTGTACACTTAAAGCACGAAACTATAAAAAACGCTGAACCCGATGAATATTATCCATAAGCGGTTTTTAATAATGTGAAGATGTCCATTTTCCGGACCAATTAATGAAACCCAAGCTGAAAAATTGTAGTCTGGTTTTGAATAGTTGCGTGAGGGGAATAGGAAAATACGGGATTCAAATGGCTCTGAGCACTATGCGGCTTAACTTCTGAGGTGCAAATGGTTCAAATGGCTCTGAGTACTACGGGATTTAACTTCTAAGGTCATCAGTCCCCTAGAACTTAGAACTACTTAAACCTAACTAACCTAAGGACATCACACACATCCATACCCGAGGCAGGATTCGAACCTGCCACCGTAGCGGTCGCTCGGTTCCAAACTGTAGCGCCTCGAAAATACGGGGGCGTGCATAAAATATAGTATGTAATGGAAATTGATTAAAAATTGCTACTTAAATAATTAAAAAAGAAATTTTGAAAGAATAACTGAAAGAAATTGGAAAGTACTGGTATCCTGAGTGAACCTTAGCTGGCATTAATATCAACAGACCTTCAATATTTAATACATTATCAGATTAACATTCGTAAATTTACGTACATCCTTTCCCTGTCACCGCTGTTGTGCATGGAGATTGGTATGACAATACTGGTTCCGGATCGCCCCTCCTGTGCTCACGCAAATTCTTCTTGTTAGCTTCGATCCTCTTAATGCAGGATTCTCGGCGCGTCGCGGAATAATGAACAGAATATGACTGTGCGAATAAACTTTGCTATTCTGATAACTTTCAATAACACTTTTTAATGTACGATTGGAATACACTTTTTTTAACAATATTAACTCGGCGGAACTCGTAATACGACCGCCCGCTATCACTTATTGAGACAAAAAGATGAACATATAAAAATTCTTCAGTTGAAGAGCGTATCTCTACTTGTTTTGTTTCAATGCCAATACAGGGCTATTACAAATGATTGAAGCGATTTCATAAATTCACTGTAGTTCCATTCATTGACATATGGTCACGACACACTACAGATACGTAGAAAAACTCATAAAGTTTTGTTCGGCTGAAGCCGCACTTCAGGTTTCTGCTGCCAGAGCGCTCGAGAGCGCAGTGAGACAAAATGGCGACAGGAGCCGAGAAAGCGTATGTCGTGCTTGAAACGCACTCACATCAGTCAGTCATAACTGTGCAACGACACTTCAGGACGAAGTTCAACAAAGATCCACCAACTGCTAACTCCATTCGCCAATGGTATGCGCAGTTTAAAGCTTCTGGATGCCTCTGTAAGGGGAAATCAACGGGTTGGCCTGCAGTGAGCGAAGAAACGGTTGAACGCGTGCGGGCAAGTTTCACGCGTAGCCCGTGGAAGTCGGCGGATAAATTGGCTCATGCCACAACTGGAGACCGACAGCGCCGACTTCATCTTTCAACAGGATGGTGCTCCACCGCAGCTCCATCACGATGTTCGGCATTTCTTAAACAGGAGATTGGAAAACCGATGGATCGGTCGTGGTGGAGATCGTGATCAGCAATTCATGTCATGGCCTCCACGCTCTCCCGACTTAACCCCATGCGATTTCTTTCTGTGGGGTTATGTGAAAGATTCAGTGTTCAAACCTCCTCTACCAAGAAACGTGCCAGAACTGCGAGCTCGCATCAACGATGCTTTCGAACTCATTGATGGGGACATGCTGCGCCGAGTGTGGCAGGAACTTGATTGTCGGCTTGATGTCTGCCGAATCACTAAAGGGGCACATATCGAACATTTGTGAATGCCTAAAAAAACTTTTTGAGTTTTTGTATGTGTGTGCAAAGCATTGTGAAAATATCTCAAATAATAAAGTTATTGTAGAGCTGTGAAATCGCTTCAATCATTTGTAATAACCCTGTATTATCTATGGTACAAAATTATTATTATTTTAGGTATATATCTTACATGTATAAAAAGAAAAGAACGAGGGAGAAAAAAAAGAAAATAATAATAATAATAATATGATAAATTACAATTTACATGACAAGGAAGACTTTACTGGTTCCGGCGGATGGTTTTTCAGTGTGCAAATGTCAGCATGGGAGTAGCCAACTGAACAATGAAGGAGAAGCAACGTCTCGATACTGCACAGTTACGCTCTGCGTGGGGTAAAGTATGTCTTCCGTCAACCGCTTTACATCGGGCTTCTGGTGCGTTTTTATTTTTATTTTTAATAACTGGCGTGAAATCCGATCCAGCACAACTGTTGACAAAGCGTACTTCGCAAAAATGAATGATTAATGTTAATAAATATTTGTTTGCCTCAGTTCAGCCTCCGGTCAGCAATTTTCATGTTGACAGGGACTGAAAATTTAATAAAAGTATTTTAAGCTAACAATAGGTACTTTTTCTCACTGTTTGCGTAGAGTAACTGTCAATATAAAGCACAGCTGTACTCCGTAACAAACAAAATTTTTGAAAACATGACGGCATAAAACGCTCTGAAGCCAATATGCGAACATGAGTGTAACGGTAACGGTATGTGATGACGACAATGGAAACAAAACTTCTTTTACATGACTAAATAGGCTGTAGCATTAAATTTAGCTGTCAGATTCAACCTGCATATGGAATCAGGTATCGAACACACGCAGTCCTTTCCATGGCCACGTTCTTACCAAACTGGCAGTCAGAGCACATGTCTCAGCCCTAATAAAAGTTGCCATATCCCAGCAGATCTTTCAAACTCTAGATGTGGGCGTTGTCAGGAGAATATAAGGACCCAGCTATGAGGCGCTGTCTGTCACAGAGTATTAATATTCAAAACATGTTTCTGTACAGTAAACTACCATGATAATTGTGAAGACGGAAGTGGTCGTGATACTAATGATGGCGACTGCTAGCGAGAGCTTGAGAATATCTCTAGTTCATCTTAAATTTTACAAGCAAGTAGCGACGGAATCCGTTGACGTGATCACGGAAGTTGTGGTGCAGGATGAAGTTAAGTGATATCATCGCCTTGAAAAAATCACGCTGGGACCACGAAACCTGGTACTAGATACTCCATCTTCGATGCGACACATGTTTCCTAACCATGGATACCGTGGCGGAGATAATGGTTGTTCAAGTCTTGGTGTAGAAGTTATCCCGTTCAGGAAACGTTTCACTTCGAAAATCACGTTATCGACGTTCCGAAAATGCTTGTCACGCAATGGTTTCTCCACCGGAGGAAAGAGCAAGAGGTGACTCGGTGCCACGACAGGAGAGTACGGGGATGAGGGCGAGAGCGTGGGAGGGAGGAGGTGAGGCGATGTCTGATAGCCCGAAGCCGCAGCATATGTGACTGAGCCTTGAGCAGAGAAATCTTGGGAACTACCGTGGAGGAAAACACTCCATAAGACAGTTTAGTGCGAGTCTTCGTGTAAACACCTTCACATAAGCTTGTCGGTAGTATGCACCTTAGGAGCACAATTTGTCAGCGCCACGATACGGCAGTCCCTAAAAACACACAGCATCAGTAATATACTATTATTGGATAATCCATACCGTTGTTTTATTGATGGTATTTAATGAACATGACTGCTTTCGTAATTACAAATTTTCGTCTTCAGATTTATTGGAGGAAACATTGACGTACATACAGCGATCCAAAATGTAACCACATGGAAAAACAAGTAGTTTTACTGTAAACCTTTAATATGCCAGTTCTTGTGTGCACAAAGTATGAAGGCTAATTACTGTAGGCTGGTGCAGGCATTTTGTGATGCTCACGACAGCATATGCGGTGGTAGCTGACGATGCAATTAGCATGGTTCAAATGGCTCTGAGCACTATGGGACTTAACATCTGAGGTCATCAGTCCCCTTGAACTTAGAACTACTTAAACCTAACTAACCTAAGGACATCACACACATCCATGCCCGAGGTAGGATTCGAACCTGCGACCGTAGCAGTCGCGCGGTTCCAGACTGAAGCGCCTAGAACCGCTCGGCCACTCCGGCCTGTCCAATTAGCATGCAATGGCGGTGTTAAAGGGACCTCTACAATAGTAACAGTAGTACTAGTAATAGTAGTAGTAATTATCATTGTAACTACAACGGCGGCAGTGCTGTGACCAAAGTAAAGGGTGATTATAATTAAACTTTCGCTACTTGAGCCATCGTGGACGGATGACTATTTACCGTATAGGTATCCAACTTAATAGCAGTGATGTTCAGACTGTGCGCTGCAGGATTTACGTTGTTAGTAGTGTTAGTGTCATGACTTGCCGGCACTGGTACGGAGAGATAGGGTTGAATCAAAAGCATCAGTGTGCTTTAGAGTTGCAGTCGATCAACATGGGTCTGGACAAGGTGAGCAGGGCTTTACTTTTAAAGCTGTTTTATCGAAACAACAACAGTGCTGCTGCTCTTCGCGAGTGTCGACGCACTAAAGGAATATGGAGAGGTCCTCTTTCCACGCCAGGTTTAAAAAACATCATTCGTAAGTTCAAACTACGGGCGATTTAGGAATTGCTCCTGGGAGAGACCGACGGCCAATTGCGCCACAAATCGTTGAGGTTACTGTTGCCATGGTTGAGAACGCTGTAAGCAACGTGCGATCTTCAAGCAGTGCGCGAGCTGTGTCACAACAGCTGAACCTTTCGGAAAGAGCTGGGAACAACTATGAAATGGTATCCGTACAAAATCCACATTACTCACCAACTTTTGCCAAGTGACGCAGACATTCGAGTAGACTTTGCCCTTACGTTTCTTGCAAGGACTAAAGTTGATTCGGAACATTCTGCGGAGTGATGAAGTACCCTTTACGCTCACTGGGAAGTGAACACTCACAATTGTCGCATTTGGGGATCGTTACTGCCAACGAACGTTCATGAAGGTCCCCATCACTGTGTAATGTAGCTTCACGGCACAGTTCATGCTTGGTCCATTCTTCTTTGAGTAACTCAGACCCCCAGGGCTAAGGCCATGCAGCGTGAACGGCACATGCAACTGTGATCTGCTTCGCCAACATGTGGTTCCTGCTCCACGGGAGAGAGGTGCTTTGGGTTCAGTTGTTTTGACGCTCGATAGAGTTTCACCTAACATTGCTCGTGCGGTCACTTCGGTTGCACCATAAAACATTTGGAGAAAATCAAATCACTGGCTGCGGTCGGTTCAAACTGCGTGGCCCGTGTGATTTCTGACTGTGGGTTAACTGAGGGACAGGATTTATCAACGAGACACAAACACACGATGAAGGTTGAATATGAGCATAGCGAGGGTGGTAGTCAAGACCGCACCATCAGTAGAGCAATCTCTAGTGCGGTTCCAGGTTGTCGTGGAACTGGATGGTCGTCACACTGAGCAACATTTGTAGCCTACAACGTAAACATTGTATGCAGTTAACAAATGTTACCTTCTCACGTGAGAATTACAATGCGTTTCTTTCAAAGGTTTATTGTCTTCAGTATCTCTTTACAAATGTTTTCACAAAGTTTCAGTGTCTTACTATCACTCTTGGGAGTGGTCTCAAGTAGCGAAAGTATAATTATAACTACATCGGTATCCCGAAACTTTAGGTTAACAATTCGATCCATCACGACGCAAATAACAATAGGAAGTTGAGAAGCCAAGGACAACACTGACACAAATACACTGCATGTCACGAATGTTTCCGTGTGTACTGACGCACAAGAGCGTAAACTGTTCCGAAAATTTTATGATACAAATTGCCGACTTACCCAAATGACTAACGGGTATGAAGACTCGTTCGTGGTCAAATCAGATATATTTGTTCTCGGCAAGCACACTGGCAATTTGCTACTGCACAGTTGCACATCTCACCTGTAAATAAGAAAGAAATGTAGTCAGTATACATTGCAGTGCCTTTTCAGTGACAGAAATTTATTATGATGACAAAAGAAAAAACTTTCACAATAATTCTTGGCGTCACAGATTTGGGCCATGTTCAGATTTTTCACATAAAAGAGAACCCATGCTAATAACAATGCGAAGAAGAACGCAAAAAACAAATGCAGCTCTCATAAATATACACTCGAGTATAAAAGCAGAAACTGGCGTCCATTTGCTCTCAGTACCGCTGTAAACGGCGTGTCGCCCCCTTCTTCCGTCACACCGGGCACGGTGGATTCGCACTCTGGAGGACGGCACTTGAAATCCCCGTTTGGTCATCCAGACTTAGGTTTCCTGTGGTTTACCGAAGTTCCTTAGGGCAAATGCCATAATGGTTCCTACAATTACCGGTTTTTGGAAATAGTTGCTATGTTCATATTGCCGGCCGGTGTGGCCGAGCGGTTCTAGGCGCTACAGTCTGGAACCGCGCGACCGCTACGGTCGCAGGATCGAATCCTGCCTCGGGCATGGATGTGTGTGATGTGCTTAGGTTAGGTAGGTTTAAGTAGTTCTAAGTTCTAGGGGACTGATGACCTCAGATGTTAAGTCCCATTGTGCTCAGAGCCATTTGAACCATTTATGTTCATATTGATTATCCACAATTAAACTTCATACAGTCGTTTAACACATTTCAATGACTGTACATCATATCGCCACATGCAAAGGTCGCATACTTCCAGTTGGCAATATATCGTTTTTTTAAAGCTATGATGATTCCTTTGAAATAGTACGGCTGACTCCTTCCCTCATCCTTCCCCTGTCTAAACCTGTGTTCGGTCTGTAATGACTTGATCGTCGACGGAACCTTAAACTCCTTCCCCTCCCTTCTTCCGCCTAGCCCTCCCCGTAGGCGACTGAGTGTATGAAGCGCTGTGAGATAACAGGCTTGCCTTTAATCTCGCCTCACAAGTCTGGCATATAGCAGCTCCTGAGCAGATACAGAACACCTTACCCGTTCACGCCACAAGCCAGTTGGAATGTTAATCTCTTCCTTCGGTGAAATCTGAGTATATCTCCTGCAACCTAATACGACGGTGACGAAATGCTGCGGCAGATACCAATGCATTTATTCCCATTATATTATGAACGTGTCATATTACGTACGACACGTCTACTCGGCACGGTTCTGTATTCATTCCCTTTCTGTTCACAGATCGATCAGTTAGATGCATCGAAGACAGCTCTCCTCAACGATTTTAATTTCTAGTGGTAATAACGTTCGTTGCGGATAGGTAAATGTTGCTTCCGGTGCTGATGTGTTCGTGGTCATTCGCACCTGATAATGCGTAACTGGACCTTCCATAAGATTATAACAAGGAACACTGTGGTCAAATAAAAATATGACGGTCAAATACTACGGCAGCTATACGATCTTCGTCAAACCGAGAGTAAGATGTTCATGTAACCCCTTGGTAAGGGCTTTTACGTGGACGGTATTTCACTTTCTCTCTTTGCCGTTTATCGTTACAATGTAGAGAAGTTGTATGAACCCAATGCACGCTAGCAGCTTTCTTTCACGCACTGAGTGAAGAATTCACAAATGCCTAGTCACGGTCATAAATTAATAATAAAAACAAACGTTATCGGTTCGGCCTGTTATGGCTTATTTTAAAAACGAGAAATAATGAAAAGCGATGCAAGCCCATTAGCTATCCCATCCGGAATGCATTAAGGAATCTACCAGCACAGACTAATACCATTATAATGCGAAAGAGCAATAAATATCTTGCGAGCAGTTACGACTAACAAGTCTACTGAAGTTACTGCCTAAACTACTCTTCTCCGTCCTTTTCTGGAGGATTGCTGGTCAGCGTGGCATCCGCACCAGATAAAGCTGACGAATGACATCGAAGACGCCCAAAAAAGCGAGTCTCCTTTTGTATTATTGCGAAACAGAGGTGAGAGTTCAACGGATATGATACGCGAATTGGGGTGACAAACACTAAAACAAAGGTGTTTTCCGTTGCGACAGGATCACCTCATGAAACTTCAATCACCAACTTTCTCCTCCGGGTGCGAAAATATTTTGTTGGCGCCCACCCACAAAGGGAGAAACAATCATCGATAAAGTAAGTGAAACCAGACCTCGCACAGCAATAGTGTTCATTTTTTCCGCGCTGTTCGACAGTGGAACGGTAGAGAAATAGCCTGTAGGTGGTTCTATGAACCCTCTGCCAGGCACTTAACTGTGAACTGCGGAGTAACCATGTAGATGTAGACTGGGGTCGTGGGTAAGTTCGTAGCGTTTTTCCGTAAGTTTAATACGAACAACAGAAGCACATAACAGAGACTTTTATAGTGCAACAATATATTCTCCTTCAATATTTACGACATTCTGCCAACGATGGGGTAGGTTTTCGATCCCGTGACTGTAGAAATCACGTGTTTTTGAGGCGAAGAACTCGTCAAACCATGTTCGGAACGCATTTTCAATCGGTTAGGAAGTTCCTTGAGGATTGTTAGACAGAGAGCGGAAAAGGTGAAGATCTAACGGTGCAAGATCAGGTGAATAAGATGGGTGCGGAATGGCTTACCAGCCCAACCCCCATACAGTGTTTTTTGTCAGTCTAGCAGAAAGTTTTTGGATTGCGTCTGCAAGACATCTCAGTTGTTGACAAAAAATGTCAGCAGTGATCTTTACACCTCAGGGAACCAATTCGTAGTACACCATGCCGTCGCTTTTCCACCAGATGCACAATTTTATCTTTTGTGAATGCTGGCAGGTCTTCGTACGGGAAGTTGTTGCTTTGTTTGGGCTCAAGTCATTCCTTTCTTAATCTCATGTTAGCATAAAGACACACCATTTCTCGTCACCTATTACAATACAGGATAGGAACGGTCGATGTTGCTCACGAGCCAATTGATGCCGAACAAGCGAAGATGCCCACAACGACAACCGTTGATTTTTGTGATTTTGGCTTAGAGCATGCGGTACATAATTTTTGAACTTTCCCCACTGCATGCAAATATCGCATGATGGTGAAATGATCACAGTTTATCACATTTGCCAGTTCTCGAGTACACTAATTTGGGTCATAGTTGATTAATGCGTTCAAACGGCCTTCATCAAACCCCGCAGTTCTTCCAGAACGTGAATAATCGCTAACGTCAAAACGATCCTGCTTAAAACAAGAAAACCATTTTTTCCGTGCTTTATCCAATGCCATTATTCCCGTATGCGGCACAAATGTTTCTGGATCACTTTACTGAACTCAATCAGAAGAATATGTCGGAAATGTTTCGAATTCTCCATTTGGCACTCCATTTTATAGCGCCCACAGCTACACTCACTACATCTAAATGATAAAGGGAAAACATGTAAACTCAAACAGAAACAGTCAACTAAAAAATAAAAAATGACAATCGATAAAAAAAAAAACATGACAACCAGGGAACACCAACATGGAAAACAAAATCACTACCAATTTATGCACCAACCTAATAGATGTAATTATGGCAGCGCGGGGCGTATTAATCTACATTCAAGAGCCGAAGAAACTGGTACACCTGCCTAATAGCGCATAGGGCCCCCGCGAGCACGCACAAGTGCCGCAACACGACGTGGCTTGGATTCGCCTAATGTCTGAAGTAGTCCTGGAGGGAATTCACACCATGAATCCTGCAGGGCTGTCCATAAATCCGTAAGCGTACGAGGGAGTGGACATCTCTTCTTAAAAGCATGCTGCAAGGCATCGCAGACTTGCTCAATAATGTTCATTTCCGGGGCGTTTGGTGGCCAGCGGAAGTGTTTAAACGCATAAGAGTGTTCCTGGAGCCACTCTGTACCAATTCTGGACGTACGTGGTGTCGCATTCTCCTGCTGGAATTGCCCAAGTTCGTCGGAATGCACAATGGACATGAATGAGTGCAGGTGATCAGACAGGACGCTTACGTACGTGTTACTAGTCAGAGTCGTATCTAGACGTATCAGGGGTCCTATATCACTCTAAGTACACACGCCCCACACCTTTACAGAGCCCCCACCAGCTTGAATAACCCCTGCTGACATACAGGGTCCATGGATTCATGAGGTCGTCTCCATGTCAGTACACATCCATCCGCTCAATAAAATTTGAGACGAGACTCGTCCGATCAGGCATTATGTTTCCAGCCAACATGTTTCCAGCCATCAACAGTCCAATGTCGGTGTTGGCGGGCCCAGGTGAGGCGTAAAGCTTTGTGTCATGCAGACATCAAGGGTACAAGAGAGGGCCTTCGGATCCGAAAGCCCATATCGATGATCTTTCGTTGAATGATTCGCACGCTGACACTTGGTGATGGCACAGCACTGAAATCTGCAGCAACTTGGGGAAGAGTTGCACTTCTGTCACGTTGAACGGTTCTCTATGGGCGTCGTTGGTGCCGTTATTGCAGGATCTTTTTGCCAACGTAGCGATGTAGGAGATTTGATGTTTTACCGGATTCCTGATATTCACGGTACACTCGTGAAATGGTCGTACGGGAAAATCCCCACTTCATCGCTACCTCCGAGATGCTATGCCCCACCGCTCGTGCGCCTACTATAACACCACGTTCAAACTCACCCACATCTTGATAACCTGCCACTGTAGCAGCAGTAACCGATCTAACAACTGCGACAGACACTTGTTGTCTTATGTAGGCGTTGGCGACCGCAGCGTTGTCTTCCGCCTGTTTTCACATCTCTGTATTTGAATACGCAGACCTACTCCAGTTTCTTTGGCGCTTCAGTATATTTTGAACGTGGGATGATAGTCGGTGCATGATGTGTGGGGCCATAACATATCTTAGATGACAAAAGAATTCGTGTTTCGAAGCTCAACAATGTCTAGTGTGTGGACTGTGCGGCTGGTCCCGGCGGAGGTTCGAGTCCTCCCTCGGGCATAGGTGTGTGTGTTTGTGCTTAGGATGATTTCGGTTGAGTAGTGTGTAAGCGTAGGGACTCATGACCTTAGCAGTTGAGTCCCATAAGATTTCACACGCATACTATACAATGTCTAGTGTGGATCTAAATATTCCAGAGACAATGTTTCCAGACGCATGAACCGCCACACAGGATGACCAGAAGTAACTGAGGAAAGGGTGTCAAGTCGCCTTCGCAGAGCCATAGGGGTGACCGACGTTCTTCCACGAGTCAGATCGCCGCCGATTTGGGGCGTCAAAAACTCATTCATACCAGTGCAGACATAGACTCCACCAGCTGGAGACCTACTTTTCTCCCTTTACTGAAACCTCGACACACAAGAGGACAACGGGTGGGCCGGCCGTGGTGGCCAAGCGGTTAAAGGCGCTACAGTCTGGAACCATTCGACCGCTACGTCGCAGGTTCGAATCCTGCCTCAGGCATGGATGTGTGTGATGTCCTTAGGTTAGTTAGGTTTAAGTAGTTCTAAGTTCTAGGGGACTGATGACCTTAGAAGTTAAGTCCCATAGTGCTCAGAGCCATTTGAACCATTTGAACAACGGGTGGCAACAACAATAGTCCTAGCGGCGAACACACCAGATGTCTCATTGTTACGTGTCATGAAAGAGCAATGGTGGTTGTCTAAACTGTGTCGTTAGCGCCAACAGATAACACTATTGTGGTATCACTCATCGATACGACCCCACGGACGTCACAGTTGGTAACGGAATTGCAAGTTCGCCGGCCGGTGTGACCGTGCGGTTCTAGGCGCTTCAGTGCGGAACCGCGCGACTGCTACGTCGCAGGTTCGAATCTTGCCTCGGGCATGGATGTGTGTGATGTCCTTAGGTTAGTTAGGTTTAAGTAGTTCTAAGTTCTAGGGGACTGATGACCTCAGAAGTTAAGTCTCATAGTGCTCAGAAGTTAAGTCTCATAGTGCTCAGAGCCATTTGGAATTGCAAGTTCCCCTCTGACGCCAATAGCAGTCGCGCGGTATCTATAGGACCCAATGGCGCTTGTGCTGGGCCACGCCTCTAGTGGCTGGACTATGACGCACTCTGCCGCCGCGATATAGGGCGGCCGGCGGCAGCCATTCAATCCACTTGTACTTGGAGCCTGTTCACTATGACAGCATCTTCGTGCTTATTACAGCGAATCCCATCTCAGTTGCTATTCTATGAGTTGGATTCTAGTTCTTGCTGCATTATTTGCAATGAGTTTTCGGGCACTTAGAGAAATACCAGTTCCGCAAACCCTCTGTTTGTTGTGTTAACTTGTTCACTAAGCATTTCTGTTCCTGTCTAGCTTCCATATAACGACAGCTGCCTCACCACTCTGTAGCCCACCTCTCCTTAACGTCGTGTACGAAGTCGTACCCAACAACTATACGCTGCTGAGACTTTTCCTGGCGCCAGGATAGTACTTGCGGCACAGTTTGCCCCCACCCGCTTGCAGCTGGTCGACAGAAACGATGATTGTATTTGTGAGGTAATCGAACGATTGCTACACGGCCGTGGCGAGAAACGGCGCATCTTCAGCTGTACGATACAAGCCTTGGCGAAAACGGGAGGCCCAGAGACGACCACTGCGTCAGCGGTTATCTCCGTCTGGAACTCGGCACAGCGTGGCAGCTGCGACCACCTACCGCTGCGGGCTTCCGCCTCCCCTCCAGCCCCTCCCCCCCCCCTTCCTCCTTCCTTTTGTAAACATGACTGGCGGATTCTAGTAGGCACGGCACGGCGCGGCTGGCGGTAGTAATGGGGCCAATGGCCCCGACCACGCACACCAGTCGTCAGCTCACCAGAGAGGATCTGCGAGGGACGTTCGGAGCGCTGCGCTCATTGCATCTACTGGTCAACTGTAACCATCAGCTACGATCAAACGTAAATCGCGCTTGCGACACTGTTTTGAAAGACATGCTCGTCAACTCAAATTTGCTACACAACGGCTACTTAATTTACAGCTGTATAGGAGTAGAAAGAGTGCGGCTAAAATTCAAGGTAAAAAAGTCAATCTATATTATAAAAATGGATGTACGTATATTTGTACAAGGTGTGATAAAAACGGTGACAATTTTTGTTTTTCTTGAAATATTCTTGTTTATTCATCAAAATCAACTTTATCCCCTTCAAAGCAATCCCCCTAACATACAACACACTTGCGCCAGCCCTTTTTCCAATCCCGGGAGCATTTCTGGAGCTCACTTTTCGTTATGGTGTTCAGCTCTTTCAGCAATTCTGTTTTAGCTCATCAATGATGGCAAAACGACGTCCTTTCGTGGTTCTCTTCCGCCTCGGGAATAGAAATGGGTCGCAGGGGGTCACGTCCGGCGAATACGGTGGCTGAGGCAACATAACGTTTTTGTTTTTGCCAAAAAATCATGAACAAGCACTGATGTGTGAGCGGGAACATTATCGGGACCCAGTGTCCGCGACTGGTTTTGCCCCAATTCCGGCCGTTTTCTTCGGATTGCTTCACACAAACGGCGCATAACTTCCAGGTATTATTCCTTACTGACCGTACGACTATAAGGCAGGAACTCGTAATGCACTGTTCCATTGTAATAGAAGAAAACAGTGCGAAGCATCTTCAAACGTATTCGCACTTGAATTTTTTTCGGTCTTGGCTCTTCAGGCAGTTTTCATTGGGACGACTGGGTCTTTGTTTCGACATCATACCCGTATATCCGTGTTTCGTTACCTGTTACAACCTTCTTTAGAAGTTCTAGATCGTTGTCGACTTCATTAAGCAGTTCCTGAATGACATCTACGCGACGTCGTTCTTGGTCAAAATTCACCAATTTCGAAAAAACTTTGCTGTTACACATTTAAAGCTCAAAACATCCGAATAAATTGCTTAATATGAGCCACAAAACATGCTGACATCATCAGCAACCTCTCTGATTACGTTTCGCCGATTTTCCAGAACCATTTTCTTTACTTCTTGTACACTGCCGTCAGTAATTGATGTACTAGGGCTTCTAGTACGGTCGTCGTCTTCAACGCCTTCTCGAACCTCATTGAAACGTTTACACCAGTCGTAAATTCTTGTCTTACTCATAGTACGTTCGCCAAAAGCCTCAGCCAACATTTCGAATGAGGGGTACTGCACTTTATTCCAGGTTTTCAAGCTAAATTTAAAATAAATTCTTTGATCCATCTTTTTCCTAACTAAAAATTTGTCGAGCACTCGAAAACACGTATAACCTTTTCTACTGTCAACAGTAAACTAAATACTCAAAACAGCTGAAAATGCAAACATACACCAGAAACACGTGTACGAACAAGGAAAAAAAGTTCTGTAAATCAGATGTATAAAGCTTGCGAAATAAAAAACTCAATTTACTTTTTGATCACATCTCTTATGTTCCACATCTCCTCCTAAACCACTGCACTGATTTCAACAAACTTGGTAAACATACACGTTACTGTCAGGCAACTGTCGATGTGGGGTTAGAACCACGTAGCTACCATAGTTCAGGAGATACTATATCGTAAACAATGACATGCGTGAAAAAATTCTGCATCATGCGTAACGTTTTAATACAGTTACTCTTTACTACTAACAAGGGAACCTCCCCATCGCACCCCCTTCAGATTTAGTTATTAGTTGGCACAGTGGATAGGCCTTGAAAAACTGAACACACACCAATCAAGAAAACAGGAAGAAGTTGTGTGGAACTATGAAAAAAATAAGCAAAATATACAAACTGAATAGTCCATGCGCAAGATAGGCAACATCAAGGGTGATATGGGCCGAGGAGCACCGTGGTCCTGTGGTTAGCGTGAGGAACTGCGGAACTAGAGGTCCTTGGTTCAAGTTTTCCCTCGAGTGAGAAATTTTTTTATTTTTTTTTTATTTTCAGACAATTATCAAAGTTCAAGCACTCCTGTGCGATTGTGAAACTGTTGCGTTCATTTGTTGCAGTTTATGTGACAAACTCTTATGTTTTCATCACTTTTTTGGGAGTGATTATCACATCCACGAGAAAGCCTAAATCGGGCAAGGTAGAAGAATCTTTTTACCCATTCGCGAAGTGTAGAAGTTAGGTGGGTCGACAACATATTCTTGTCATGTGACGCACATGCCGTCACCAGTGTCGTATAGAATATATCAGACGTGTTTTCCTGTGGAGGAATCGGTTGACCTATGACCTTGCGATCAAATGTTTACGGTTCCCATTGGAGAGGCACGTCCTTCCGTCTACTAATCGCACGGTTTTGCGGTGCGATCGCAAAACACAGACACTAAACTTATTACAGTGAACAGAGACATCAATGAACGAACGACAGATCATAACTTTGCGAAAATAAAGAAAGTAAAATTTACACTCGCGGGAAGACTTGAACCAAGGACCTTTAGTTCCGCAGCTGCTCACGCTAACCACAGGACCACCGCACTACTGAGCGCATGCTATCATTGATGTTCCTATATTGCACATGGACTATTCAGTTTGTATATTTTGTTTATTTTTTTCATAGTTCCACACAACTTCTTCCTGTTTTCTCGATTGATGTGTGTTCAGTTTTTCAAGGCCTATCCACTGTGCCAACTTATAACTAAATCTGAGGGGGATGCGATGGGGAGGTTCCCTTGTAAGACATCCCTACAGTTGAGTCAACTTCAGGAAACCACATACACGTAGCAGCGCTTTCGACAGCTGTCAGCTGCGAAGCGCAAACGGCTATAGACGAAAGCAATAACCAACACATCCCCTATTATTGAATGTCACATCGCCAATTACTTTACTACGAACCTCGATCCGACAAAACTTTGGAATGGCATAATGCTGTGTGTTAGGAAGATGTTGGGTAATGTACTTGAGGCGATCACCTTAGCTAGAAAGGGAGAGAATGAAACTGTGTTAAGTACCACGAATACGCCTTACTCCGACAAATCTCCCCTCTCACTTCAAGAGAATGCCGTTTCCAGTGAGACTTCGATTTGCCATTACAATTAACAAGTCATACAGGCTGTCTATTAATACTGTGGAGTGACATCTCCATGTTTTCTTATGGAAAGCTTTATGTCGCTTGCTCAACGGTGAGCTCACCCAAGATTTCATTCATCGTAACTTCTGGATATCTAACTAGAAATACTGTTTATAAATAAATTCTGACTTAAATAACGTTACAGAGAACTTTTATTTTGCATATCATGTATCTTAAGTTGGATACCGTACTAACACATTTGTGCATTACGCATATTCCTTTACACGACTCTTTCAAAATTTCGAAGGTATTTTCATTACTACATGGAAATGAAATTTTTTCGATATTACACTAAAAACACTGTTCATTTTTTGTTTTCGTTTCTGATAGAAAATTGGCGAAATGAATAACCGGGCAATACCAGATTTGTCAGGAAGTATCATTCATAAGATCCGCTGAAATTACTATCCTCAGTGACAGCGAAGAAAAATTACAGGACATACTGAAGGGAATGGTATACTGAGCATGGAATATGGATTGTCAGTAAACGGGAGAAAGATTAAAAAGCAGTGACGATTAGCACAAATGATACTAGCGAAAAATTTAACATCAAACTTGCGGACCACGAAGTAGACGAATTGACGGAATTCTGCTACACTGGAAGCAAAATAACGTATGACAAACGAAGCAAGCAGAGTAGTACAGGCAAAGAGTGCATTCGTGCCAAAATAAGTCTGCTAATAGGGGATAGTAGCTTATATTGTATGGCTGCTAATTAGTAAGACTGCTATAAAAATCGTACGTCTAGTATTACAAGACATTTACTGAGGTCAGCGTGAAATAAGTGCTTCTTGGAGCCGTATTGTTACCTAAGAGCTCTGTGCGTTTAGGAACAAATTGTTTGAAGACAGCGCCGGCCGAAGTGGCCGTGCGGTTAAAGGCGCTGCAGTCTGGAACCGCAAGACCGCTACGGTCGCAGGTTCGAATCCTGCCTCGGGCATGGATGTTTGTGATGTCCTTAGGTTAGTTAGGTTTAACTAGTTCTAAGTTCTAGGGGACTAATGACCTCAGCAGTTGAGTCCCATAGTGCTCAGCGCCATTTGAACCATTTGAAGACAGCGTTGATTTTCGGTACGGATAGAAGCTGCAGTAATGAACCGAAATTTGTGCCAAGGCCGGGACTTTGATTCAGGTGTCTTGTTTAGGAGGCAGATGTATTATCCACTATACCACCCTGGCACTGTGGCAAACATAGCTGCACCGACTACCCTAGTTCAATGCCCTCCCTAACACAAACTTCAATTCACACCTCAGCCCATCTTGATTTTCCCCTTCTTAAATCGTCAGTAATGCCGAGCCTCTCCAATACTGGAATAAAAACCCAGCTTTGTAGGTAATTTGGAAATCCTGCCTGCATCTCAGGCGTAGGTGATTTATTGATCTGATGTAATTACATTTTCCTGGAGACATAATTAGTCTCAGCTTTGTCTTCGATGTGGACAGAAGCCGATATAATGAATTAAAATCAAGATGGGCTTGATTGTGAATTGACCTTTGTGTTAGAGATGGCAAACGACTAGGGTAATCAGTGCAAGTGTGTTTATTACAATGCCAGGATGGTGAAGTGAATAACACATCTGCCTAGTAAACAGGAGATCTGAGTTCAAGTCCTGGCTTTGGCACAAACTTTAATTCCTTATTTCAGCTTCCATTCTTATCGGAGATAAAGTTGAGACTCAATTTGCGCCCAGAAAAACGTAACTACGTAGGCATTGATTTTCTTGTAGTTTTCATCTAACTTTTTGTGTACTTGGCGGAGAGAATTACTGTTATAACCTAACAGGCAACGTCATTTTCTATTTAGAAGTGAATACACACTGAAATAATCTGTATTAGTTGTGGTTCGTTAGTAATAAATAAACTGACAAACATAAAATGGCGACATTGCCTATAATGTACCGCTGTAAGTTTCCGAAACTGTAGCGCTACAATTTGAGAAACTTGTTGGAATAGTGAGCTTTAAAAATGCGTTTGGCTTTATTAGTGCAACATAATTTTTAGAAATGATGTGATGAATTTTCTAAAATCTTCTTTAACCTAAGCTAGTAATTAAAAATTATTTTGTATTATATCACGGCAACAGAAGGGCGTTATGGAAAGTGGTGCACAGATGATCTGCATTTAGCTGTAACAATATATCTAAATGGGGATAATGAATTAAATGAATGTGCTTGCATGTCAAATGCGTCTAATCAATAGTTAAGGGCCATGCGGAAAATGCAAACTGGCATGCACAAATTTTTTGGTCGCAGTTAAGTGTTTCGCAACGAATTGGAAGAGTATATTGTTACAAGTGAAGAGATGATGTCCGGTTTAATAATGACTACGCGCAAGAAAACTTGCGTTCGATATTGCAGAAGCAAATTGACTGCTCCATAATATCAATATAGAAAAATCCATGGTAATGTGAAACAACAGATGAAAGCTCAAGGGGAAGAAATCTAGAACTACAGTTCCACCCGCCAAAGGAAGTGTTTTGCACATCTAAGGTGAAACCAACCCAGAAACACATTCGTAAAACAGAGAAATGGTACATCGAGTTGTCCGAAGAAGATCGGATAAAAGGAATGATCAGATATATGAAATGCAAAATGTGGATCCATACAGAGTGTGCAAGATGGGAAAGGAGGGAAAAAGTTATACTGCTATGTCTGCCCAACAGTGAAATAAGAATTAAAATGTGGAACATTTCCTTAAACTAGTACTTCAGGGTCCTAGTCGATACGGTAGGACAATTTATGCAGCCACTG
Organism: Schistocerca americana; assembly: GCF_021461395.2. Lineage (NCBI taxonomy): Eukaryota > Metazoa > Arthropoda > Insecta > Orthoptera > Acrididae > Schistocerca > Schistocerca americana. The sequence continues at coordinate 641,792,422 of NC_060121.1, read as the reverse complement.
ACAGAACTTAGGAAGCCAAAATCCTAATTTTTATCTCCGTCCGAACAGGCCTTGGAAGGCCCAACGGGACCGATCGGCCACCATGTCATCCTCAGCCCACAGGCGTCACTAGATGTGGATATGGAGGGGCATGTGGTCAGCACACCGCTCTCCCAGCCGTATGTCAGTTTACGAGACCGGAGCCGCAACTTCTCAATCAAGTAGCCCCTCAGTTCACTTCACAAGGGCTGAGTGCACCTCTCTTGCCAACAGCGTTCGGCAGACCGGATGGTCACTCATCCACGTGCTAGCCCATCCCGACAGCGCTTAACTTCGGTGATCTGACGGGAACCAGTGTTACCACTGCGGCAAGGCCGTTGGCCAATTTGTATCGCTTGCAGATATTTAGAAAATGAAGTGTAGCCTGTTTATTTTTCTCAGAGTGTACTTTCTTTAAATCTCATACCAAGAACAAAATGCTGCAACAGAGGATTCCATTGTTTAAACAATTTTGTAACTTACTGTTTAGCCTATGATAAATCAAATCTCGAAATTGGTACAATTTAGGCTACTATCCCATATGTAACATAGGTCTTAATTTGTGTAAGAAATTTCTGGGGAAGTACATCTGTAGCACAGCATTGTACGGAAGTGCATTATGGACTGTGGGAAGCCAAAAAGTAAAGAACTGAAGCGTTTGAGATGTATGCTATACGTTACTTGGAGCTAGACGGATCCGACATTCCCTTTCGGAAATTGTTAGAGAATTCAGTATTCCGAGATCCAGAGTATCAAGAGTGTGCCGAGAATACCAGACTTCAGACAATATCTCTCACCACGGACAAAGCAGTGGGCAACGGCCACTCATTTAACGACCGAGAGCAGCGGCGTTTGCGTAGAGTTGTCAATGCTACCAGCAAACATCACTGCGTGAAATAACGACAGAAATCAGTGTGGGACGTACACGACGAACGTATCCGTAGAACAGTGCCGTGAAATTTACCGGTAATCAGCTGTAGCAGCAGACGACCTACGTGAGTGCATTTGCTAACAGCACAACGTCGTCTGAAGTGCCTCTCCTGGGTTCGGGACCATATCGGTTGGACGACTGGAAAACGTTGGCTCGGTCAGATAAGTCCCGATTTCAGTTGATAAGAGCCGATGACAGGGTTCGAGTATTGCGCAAACCCCACAAAGCCAAGGACTCAAGTTGTCAACAAGGCACTTTGGAAGCTGGTGGTGGCTCCATAATGGTGTGGGCTGTGTTTGCATGGAATCGACTGGGTCCTCGGTTATGTTCGGCTACTTGAACACCATTCATGGACTTCATGTTCCCAAATAACGGTGTCATTTCACCGTGTCACGATTGTTTGCAGTTGGTCTGAAGAACATTCCGGACAGTTTGAGTGAATGATCGGGCCACGCAGATTGTCCGACATGAATCCCATCGAATCGAGCATTTATGGGACATAATCGAGAGGTCAGTTCGTACACAGAATCCTGCACCGGCAACAGTTTCGCAAGTATGGACGGTTACAGAGGCAGCACGGCTCAATATTTCTGCAGGGGTCTTCAAACTACTTGTTGAGTCCATGCTACGTCGAGTTGCTGCACTACGCTGGGCAAAACGTTGTCCGACACCGTATTAGGACGTATCCCACGATACTTTCTCTCTCTCTCTCTCTCTCTGCTATTAATGATACTTGACAAGGATTCTGAACTAATCAACAGTACTCAAGAAACAGTCGACCGGTTGATTTGCAAGCCGTTTATTTCGTGGATGGATTAAGTTTCCTTACGATTATGCCAATGAACTTTCCTTACAATTATGCTAATGAACTTCAGTCTTACATCCTTTTTTACTACTAATCGTTTTATGTGATCGTTCCACTTCAGGTCGCACCAGATGGTTACTCTAAGGTATTTTTCGGTGGTCCCTAATTGGTGTGATTTGTCGCCAATAGTATAATGGAACAATAGCGTGTCTCTTCGCCTATTTATGGACAATAAGTTATATTTATTTACGTTCCACGGTCAACTGCTCGTCCCTGCACCAATCGTCCATCTCCTGCAGGTCTTCTTGAATTTCGCTGCACTTGGCTGGCGTTGCAATACCATCGTTCGCGAACAGTCTTACGGAGGCTTCAAAGTTAAGGTCTAGATCAACCTTATTTTTTTTATTTTTATTTTTTTTTTTTTTACCTACAGCCCACTTTTGTATGTCTGTTAGCAGTTCAATTTTCTAACGCACACCGGTGCCACAGTTATCGTTGTTTATAAAGTAGACAAGTAACTTTATAAAATTTATAAAGCAGAATTATAGCAAGTTAAAACACATAACAATAATTACATACGAAATACTTTATATCAAAATTTTATGAAAACTTAATGAATATTTTTTAAACCCCTACCGCGTACCGCCCACCATGAAAGCCGGAACGCGCAGTAGTGGGCGGTAGGGACCAGGTTAACGATAACTGCCCTAGATCATAATGGAGATTGTAAATATACACATCATAAAAATTTTTGCATAACCCAGTTCCTAGAACTACTGACGACAGACGTTGACTGTGGATATTGTACCACAGACACAGTCCCTTTGACTGTTCAGAGGTGTCAGTAAACCCACCCAAAGATGTAAACAACCATGTATGAGCAGCATCTATTACACGGAGGGGATCCGACAGCCGATCAGTTCCAGTAATTCCACCAGGAAGAAGGTGCACGGCTCGTGTTGTCTGTAGTTCAAACATGCCTAGACGGTCGTTACCGCAATTCGATCGCGTCTGCATAGTCACTTTGTGCCAGGAGGTCTCTCAACAAGGGAAGTGTCCAGGCGTCTCGGAGTGAACCAAAGTGATGTTGTTCGGACATGGAGGAGATACAGAGAGACAGGAACTGTCGATGAGATGCCTCACTCAGGTCGCCCAAGGGCTACTACTGCAGTGGATGACCGCTACCTACGGACTGTGGCTCAGAGGAACCCTGACAGCAACGCCACCATGTTGAAAAATGCTTTTCGTGCAGCCACTGGACGTCGTGTTACGACTAAAACTGTGCGCATGATGCGCAACTTCACTCCCCACGTCCATCGCAAGGTCCATCTTTGCAACCACGAGCAGTGCGGTACAGATGAGCCCAACAACATGCCAAATGGATAACTCATGTTTGGCATCACGTTCTCTTTACCGATGAGTGTCGCATATACCTTCAAGCAGACAATCGTCGGAGACGTGTTTGGAGGCAACCCGTTCAGGGTGAACGCCTTAGACAAGCTGTCCAGCGAGTGCAGCAAGTTGGAGATTCCCTGTTGCTTTCGGGTGGCATTATGTGGGGCGGACGTACGCCGCTAGTGATCATGGAAGGCGCCGTAACTGGTGTACGATACGTGAATGCCATCCTTCGACCAATAGTGCAACAATATCGGCAGCGTATTGGCGAGGCATTCGTCTTCATGGACGACAATTCGCGCCCCCATCCCGCACATCTTGAGAATGACTTCCTTCAGGATAACGACATCGCTCGACTAAAGTGGCCAGCATGTTCTCCAGACATGAACCCTATCGAACATGACTTGGATAGATTGACGATGTGACCCACCAACCACTCTAGAGGGATCTACGCCGAATAGTCGTTAAAGAATGGGACAATCTGGACCAACAGTGCCTTGACGAACCTGAGGATAGTATGCCACGACAAATACAGGCACGCATCAATGCAAGACGACGTGCTACTGGGTATTAGAGGTACCGGTGTGTACAGCAATCTGGGCCACCACCTCTGAAGGTCTCGCTGTATGGTGGTACAACATGCAATGTGTGGTTTTCATGAGCAATAACAATGGCGGAAATGATGTTTATGTTGATCTCTATTCCAATTTTCTGTACAGGTTCCGGGACTCTCGGAACGGAGGTGATGCAAAACCTTTTTTGATGTGTGTAGTAGCGGCTATTTAACACTGCTTTGAGGCACACTCGAAATTACCTTTACATTTGTCGACGTCGTTTCCTTAAGAACGACGTGTTGAGTTCTGTCAGCGAGGAAACGCTATATGCTATCACAAATCTGCTCCGATAGTCGGTAAGCGCTTATTTTGTTCGCTAAACGACAGTGAGGAACTGTATCGGAGGCCTAAGGGAAGCAAAAGAACATGGCGTCAACGCGAGCGCCTTTGCGAACGACACTCTGCAACTCGCGGAAAAAAAGAGCGGGCTAAGTTTTGCAAGACCTCTGTCTGCGTAATCCGTATCGACTTTTACAGAGATTTTCGTTCTCCAAAAACATCATAATGCATGAGCATAAAAACATGTTCTGCAATTCTACAACAGATTGACGTCACCGACATAGGCATAGAATTATACGCATCTGTTCGAGTACCTTTTTTTAAAACAGGAATGACTTGCAATTTCTCGAATCGCTAGGTACTCTTTGTAGTTCCAATGGCCTACGACAAACTGCTGCTAGAAGGGGAGCAAGTTCTCCGGCATAATCTCTGTAGAGCCACACAGACATCTCATGCGACCAAGCTGCCCTTCTGCTGTTAAACAGTTTCAGTTGATTTTCTATTCGGTGATTGCTTATCTCAGTATCTGACATTTCGCCATTCGTGCTATGAATGAAAGGAGGAACCGTCCTACTGGTTCGAGCGGTGACACAATTTCTGAAGACCGAATGCAGTATTCCGGCCTGTGGAGTACATGGCAGCCGCGGTTCGTGAGATCAGGAGCCAACAGTGGTCGGACGTGCGATTAGGAAACTGTCAGTGGGCCGGTCGTTACCCGCCTACTGACATTTCAGATAATGACGGGAGGCATTACCTCATTACAATAACGAGGTGCTAGTGCAGCAGGCCCGCACTGGTCCACAGCTTGTATAAACAACCGCCCATATGGCGCCGATACGTATGAGCAGTACAGCCCCGTGAAGAGGTTCTGTAATAGTATTCGTTGTTGCAGCTTTCTTTGCTACCTCAACTGTAGTATAACGTCCATCAGATACTGTCGTTTTTAGTCTGACATTAACTAATGGCAGCTATATTACTGTTGTTAAAGTACGCACTTTCACTGATGAAAAACTAACTGGGCATGTGGCTACGCTGAACGAATAGCACTTCCGCCGCCTAGGTAACTGGAATGGTTCCTCGTAGCTGCCATTCTCTCGAGGGACACACAACTGCATATCACCCAAGGTTGTTGATGAAAAACTAATTGGGCATGTGGCTACGCTGAACGAATTCGTAGGAAGGACGGAAAAAAGGGACATTTGCGCTTAACGTTCAAATGGCTCTGAGCACTATGGGACTTAACATCTATGGTCATCAGTCCCCTAGAACTTAGAACTACTTAAACCTAACTAACCTAAGGACATCACACAACACCCAGTCATCACGAGGCAGAGAAAATCCCTGACCCCGCCGGGAATCGAACCCGGGAACCCGGGCGTGGGAAGCGAGAACGCTACCGCACGACCACGAGCTGCGGGCGCTTAACGTTCCGTCGACGACGAATTCATTAGAGACGGAGGACAAAATGGGAATACGCTTAGGGTAAGGACAGAAGATATACTCTTTAAAATTTAGGGATTGAACGTTCTCATGTCATTTAAACACATCTCGCGTTCTCACTACATAAGAGACATTCTGGCTTACACGGAGGGCAAACGACAATCTTTCTTCTCCCGCACTATTTGAGAAAATGACAGGAGGCAGAAAAACACGGCTGATGCACTGCCTACCGTCCCTTTCTTGTCTTGTGTGTGGTGGAGGGTACTTTGTTTACCAGTATCATTTCCCTAGAAGCTAGAGACTTGAAACTTTACAACGTAGCTCAGAACTGGGAGACAACGCAACATTCATTTATTTCTTGTCTGGGGTGTGCCGGATAGTGCTTTGTTTACCACTATCATTTCCCGAGAAGTTACAGAATGGAAATTTTAACGTATCTCAGAATTCGATGACAAAGCAATATTAACCGACTCTCGTGTCTGGTGTATGGCGGAGGTTACTTTGTGTACCACTGCTACTTCTTCCCTTTTTTTGTTCCACTTGCGAATGTTTCGTGGTAAGAACGGTTGTTGTTAAGTCCTCCTGTGAACTCTGAATCTCTCTCATTTTTATCTTCAGTATCTTTTCGTGAGATAACAGTAGGTGGAAGCAATGTATTGGTTCTCTCAGGTGACAAGAAACTGAAATAATCATGAAATTTACGCACGTTTCTACTGTAATCTCATCAAAACGTTTGAAAACGATTGAAAAATTTGACACACAAAGACTGAAAAGCAAAACATTATTATTTAAATAAAAACTTGTTAAGATAACACGTTTTTAAAAATGACTAAAAAGTTTAAAATAACACCATACAGTCAGTCCTGAAAATATGTGTTTTTGAATTTTTAATAGCTATGAAAATACTTGCACGATTCTGAAACAAAAAAATGAGGCGCATGCAGTACATAACTAATGCTTTAATAGTTTTGGTGGCTAATAAAAATTCACATCCACAAATTTTCAGGACTATCCCTATGGGGTTAGAGATCTGTATGAGGCTAGGAGAAATTATTTTATACTTTTTAGTCCGTCTTAAAAATGTTGTCTGATGTTGTTCCTAGTTAGGCTTGCGTGCCAAGACTCCAACGTGTTTTATTTGAATTTTCTCTTGAACATAACTGCTCTAAATACTGATCATTGCTTTCTCGCAATGTAAATTTCTCAAAATTTCGTTCTGATAAAGACACCCTTAATAGACGTCGAAACCTAGATCAATATACCAAACAATTATTTGCAACCGGTTGGCTGTAGAGTTTCTGTTTGAAAATTATATACGGTTGCTGATGAAACAGCCATGTTTAAACTGTAATTATTTTCGTTATTGTGATGGTAAACATGTCTGAAAAGTATTTGCACAGTGTTAGCCGAATCGGATATTTAGTCTGGTGTCAACTATCAAAAAGGTTACACGTCTTTTGGTAGCATCGGTGATAATTTGTTTTGTATAAAAGCGGATCAGACAATTTTGTTTTAATTCCTACTATAAGAACAGAATAAATTGACACAAAGATTCAGATTTGTTACATAATGCCTTTTGTGAGCTTGCTATGAGTAAAACAAGGGTTTATGAATGGTGCAAGCGTTCCGAAGAAGGCCGAAAAATCTTGAAAATGACGAGCGCCTTGGATGTCCCAGTCAGGTCGTGGATAAAGTGACGCAAATGACTATGAACGATCGCCGAATCAAAATCAGACAAGACGCTCATGATGATGACGTATCAACCGGTTCATGCCACGAAAGTTTTCGGATGTTTTGAACACGAAACTTCCGATGGAAAGCGTTCGGATTTGTCGCGAAACAATTCGTGGGTTTTTCACCATAATAATGCACCTGCTCAAACTTAGTTGTTGGTTGGTGAATTTTTGGCAGGTAGACGGCGTCTGGCGCAAAGACCCAGAAAAATGAATCACATACCGTTGACATCAGGTGACAGTGGGTGTTAATGGTACAACGCGGGATCCGTAAGCCGTTTTGCTATCCTTTCGAAGAAAATCACGTCGCGCATTTGCAATCAGCGCTTAATTTCTACAAGTTTACGTGTCGGAACTCACCTCTTCAACCCCCCCCCCCCCCCCGCTATAACTTATTACACATAATTCCTTATTATAATCAAAACAATAAAACGACAAAGATTTAATATAAACAACAGGAACTATCGTGTGTATTCGTAGCAGTGCTCCATAGTTCTGCTCGCTATATATCGACACAAGTAGGCGGTTACGTGTTCTTGACTACGACGTCATCTTTTTAACTGCTGCCACCCGAAATCTTCAAACACTTTCACTGTGGCGCTCGGTAAACGTGTGACCGATATTAATTAATTCTAGACAGGAAAATCTTCGTAAAATTAGCGACTGAAATTGGTATCTCTTCGCGGTTCCCGTCAATCTGGGCACATATGAGACGAGTGCTATTGAATACCTTCATGGTAAAGCTAGTTGTTAACAATGGCTGAATTATTTATTGTCTGACTCTAACGATTGGATGATGCTGGTGCTCTTGTCGTTAATATTATGAATGCTCAGTAATGATGTGCCTGAAACTTCCTGACAGATTAAAACTGTGTCCCGGACCGAGACTCGAACTCGGGAACTTTACCTTTCGCGGGCAAGTGCTCTACCAACTGAGCTACCCAAGCACGACTCACGCCCCGTCCTCACAGCTTTACTTCTGCCAGTACCTCGTCTCCTACATTCCAAACATTACAGAAGCTCTCCTGCGAACCTTGCAGAACTAGCACTCCTGAAAGAAAGGATACTGCGGAGACATGGCTTAGCCACAGCCTGGGGGATGTTTCCAGAATGAGATTTTCACTCTGCAGCGGAGTGTGCGCTGATATGAAACTTCCTGACAGATTAAAACTGTGTCCCGGACCGAGACTCGAACTCGGGAGCTTTGCCTTTCGCGGGCAAGTGCTCTACCAACTGAGCTACCCAAGCACGACTCACGCCCCGTCACGACTCACGGGGCGTGAGTCGTGCTTGCGTAGCTCAGGTGGTAGAGCACTTGCCCGCGAAAGGCAAAGGTCCCGAGTTCGAGTCTCGGTCCGGGACACAGTTTTAATCTGTCAGGAAGTTTCATATCAGCGCACACTCCGCTGTAGAGTGAAAATATCATTCTGGAATGATGTTCCTGTTTTCTAATATTTGGCATATTTGTTATTTGGCTAAGACACACACACAATGAATGGGTAATTTAGGGAAGAGGAAAATTTTCTCGAAGAAGATAACGTGTGTGTGCAGATGGCAATGATGTAGATCCAGACTTTGAAGAAGCAAGAGAGGAAAATGATGGATCGGAAGTGACCTTGGATCTAGCTACGTATTGCTTGATTTGTAAGAATAATAATATCCAAAACAGAAGAATCTCGACTCATTTTGTGTGTAAAGTTTTCTTGGAATTAGAATAACTATCATAATTTGTAAATGGTAGCATAAATCATGACTTCTTTTCCAATAACACTTTGAGCAGTAAAATTCAATTATAGGGTTTGAAACAAGAAATGGTTCAAATGGCTCTGAGCACTATGGGACTTAACATCTGTGGTCATCAGTCCCCTAGAACTTAGAACTACTTAAACCTAACTAACCTAAGGACATCACACACATCCATGCCCGAGGCAGGATTCGAACCTGCGACCGTAGCAGTCGCGCGGTTCCGGACTGAGCGCCTAGAACCGCTAGACCACCGCGGCCGGCTTGAAACAAGACATTTTGTATTTATTTTGTATGTAACATGCCACAGGAGGTCTAATAATTGTATTTAACAAATGCATAACCTATCAATTATGACTTCCTTTGAAGAAAAAATTGGACTCGAAAAATTTACGCTTGTTTTGTAGCAATGTAACGTTTTGCCTCCTTTAATGCTCTAGCGATGACTGACGATGAAGATATTCCGGGTCCGTCAGGGTCACGCACAATTCCGGTTTCCCGAAGAGTACGAAAAACAAAACACGATGTGACATGAGACACAGAGCTAGATGCATCAAATATCATTTGGGGTCTACTCACTGAACTGTATTACAACTGGACTGATTCAAGTTCATACTCATTATTACAAATATGCAACACCTTTGAAAACGAACGTCCCTATAACACATTTTCACGAAACATTAATTCCGTGTGCCCTTTGTACAAATGATAGTTACGTAACGATTTAATACGCGTATACTATTTTAAATCTCTGGTATCGACTTGTTCCAGTGAGTTAAAAAAAAATCCCTGGGAGGTTCCGGAACGCCCTTCCGGGCGAAATTAAGCCCGTGTTGTAACTGAATTGCACCTTTTGAAACGAAAAACACCATTTGCTGTCGTGTTTTCGCCATCTCGAGTCGATGCATACTGAATAATGATCGAGCAGCTACAGTAGGTACACCTGAGAGACCCCTCCCTGGAATCGCATTAACCATTAACTTACACCTGGTACCTGCCTAGGTAAACTGTCTGTTTCGATGCGTAATTTATCCCAAGTTTGCGGCCGGAGTGGCCGAGCGGTTCTAGGCGCTGCAGTCTGGAACCTCGCGACCGCTACGGTCGCAGGTTCGAATCCTGCCTAGGGGATGGATGTGTGTGATGTCCTTAGGTTAGTTAGGTTTAATTAGTTCTAAGTTCTAGGGGACTGATGACCTCAGAAGTTAAGTCCCATAGTGCTCAGAGCCAAGTTTTATCTTCAGTCATATAAGATAAGGTCTTGTGAAATAAGAAGAATCGTTTTGAAATAGTCTGTACTAATTGTACCACAATTTTAGGAAGGGCTTTCGCTTTTCTAAGCCGTAAATACGTGAAATAAGCAAACAAGAACTGTTGTGTTTTCGCGACGTCCTTTGGGCGCTGAAGACAGTTCCGTCCATCTCGCTCATCCTTGAATAAGATAAACGAAGGCAAAGGTTTAAAGCACTGATATGAGAAGGAAAACATGAGCGCCATGGTGTCGATACGAAGCTATTCCGGCGCATTAAGAGCGCACAGGAAGTGCTGATCCGGAACGCGGCCATATCGCGGCGAGTTTTATCAGCCGGAGCGCCGTGTCGGCTTTTTACGAGCGCGGCCGGCACAGAGGAGTCTGGCAGTTGTTGACAACCAGAGAGCGGCCCAGTGACACACAGACGCGCTCCTCCATTATCGGCCCACTCATTAACTCGGAATACATTTGCCGCGCGACGCACGTGGGAGCGACAATCAGCTCCACACACGCTTCTCTGTGCTGTCTGCGGCACGGCAAAACACATAACGTACGGTATTTTAGTTATCAGCCAGCTAGTGTGCGTATGATCACGGCGGCTGTCAAGAGACGTTTAATTAGCGAATGCACTACACCGACACAGGCACCAGCCTTCTGTTTATGAGCCCGCATCTCGTGGTCGTGCGGTAGCGTTCTCGCTTCCCACGCCCGGGTTCCCGGGTTCGATTCCCGGCGGGGTCAGGGATTTTCTCTGCCTCGTGATGGCTGGGTGTTGTGTGCTGTCCTTAGGTTAGTTAGGTTTAAGTAGTTCTAAGTTCTAGGGGACTGATGACCATAGATGTTAAGTCCCATAGTGCTCAGAGCCATTTTTTTCTGTTTATGAGGCCGCTATGACTGACAATGTTATCACGACCACAAAAAGGACAAAACCTTTTAATTTCTTTCCTCTGTCAATAAGGATACCACACACTAAATAACCCAAAGCACTTATCTGATACGCATTCGAAAACCCAACTCCACACCCTCCCACACATGTACAGAAGCGCCGGCCGCGGTGGTCTAGTGGTTCTAGGCGCTCAGTCCGGAGCCGCGCGACCGCTACGGTCGCAGGTTCGAATCCTGCCTCGGGCATGGATGTGTGTGATGTCGTTAGGTTAGTTAGGTTTAAGTAGTTCTAAGTTCTAGGGGACTGATGACCTCAGCAGTTGAGTCCTATAGTGCTCAGAGCCATTTGAACCATTTGACACCTTCCCGTACACCATGGCATCATCAGCAAATAACTGCACATTGCTATCCACCCTATCCAAAAGAACATTTATGTAGATAGAAAACAACAGCGGACCTACCACACTTCCCTGGGGCACTCCAGATGATACCCTCACCTCCGATGAATAGTCACTATCGAGGACAACGTACTGGGTTCTATTACTTAAGAAGTCAGTCCGGAGCCACGTGGCTGCTACGGTCACAGGTTCGAATCCTGCCTCGAGCATGGATGTGTGTGATGTCCTTAGGTTAGTTAGGTTTAAGTAATTCTAAGTTCTAAGGGACTGATGACCTCAGATGTTAAGTCCCATAGTGCTCAGAGCCATTTGCAACAATCATCGGAAGAGTCCGGGCAGGAGGAGGGAGCGTTATGGTGTGGGGTACGTTCTGAAGCATTTCCTGGATGACCTCGTAATTCTGAAGGGGACAATGAATCAACACAAGTATACGTCTATCCTTGGGGGCCATGTCCATCCCTACATGGTTCGTTTTTCCTCGGCACAACGGCATCTACCAGCAGAACAGTGCAACGAGTCACATGACTTGCAATTGTAAGTGTGTGGTTCGAAGAGCACCAGGATGAGCTTACCTTACTCCCCTGGCCCCTAAACTTCACGGAGTTAAACCCAATCGAGAATCTGTGGGACCACCTCGATCGGGCTGCTGCACGATGTATGGATCCTCAACAGAGAAATCGAGCGCATTGGCCACGGTACTGGATTCACCATGGCTCCAAATCCATGTCGAGACGTTTCAGAACCTCACTCACAATCTTCCTGCACGTCTCGCAGCGGTCCGCGTTCCGAAAGGTGGTTACTCAGGGTTTTGACAGGTGGTTACATTAGTGTGACTCGGACAGTTTATAATGTTGTGCTAGTTGTGCATCATGCTGGTAGTGCACAAGCCTTACTGTTCCAAGCCTCACTATGTGTGTTATAATAGGAATTACATTAGGAGTTGTCATAAGAATATGGTTACTCAAAACCTGCTTATTTTTATGGCATTCAACAGAAATTAGTTGGCAATGAGTTATAATAACCTAAACAAACGGCCGGCGGCCAGAAATCGGTGGCCTGCAGGTCGGATGCGCCGGCAATTAGTTTCATTTCGGCCCGCGGAAGAAATTCGTATTTCCGCCGACACTCGGCTTGCATCAGGTTTGCTGCTCATGTCGTAGAGCAGTGGAAGTGAGTGTGCTCCCTGCCGCCGTTGGATAAGCAGCTGAGCAGCAAGTCGTATATTCCTAGCTCACTCATTTGTTACATAGTTTAATTCTTAATTTCTTTGCGTGTTTTTGGTACTTGCATTGTTTAATTCATAAATTTCGGGCGTATTATAGTATTTGAGAGTGTAGCATCGCGTTTTAGTACCTGAATAGTGTAATTTCGCTTAGTCTCCTTCCGCCGCCGAGCAGTGTCAGCAGTGCGCAAGTAGTAGCATTACTGCATTTACTAGGCAATCTTGTATTTTAATAACCGTTTAAATTTTATCGATTTGTTTGCGCTCTCTGTAGATTAGTTCAGACGTTCTTTGTAAAACAGTTTTTAGCATGGATAGGGACTGCAACTGCTGTGTTCGGATGCAGGCTGAGTTGGCATCCCTTCGCTCCCAGCTTCAGGCAGTGTTGGCTTCGGTCACACAGCTTGAGGCTGATGCCAAAGGGCATCGCTGTGGGGGTCCGGATGGGGGTTTGTCGGGGACGGCCAGCTCGTCCCACGCATCCCCTGATCGGACTACGACTGTGGTTGCCCGGGATACTGCCCGCATTGAGGCTGATCCCTCACCTGTGGTAGAGTGGGAGGTCGTTTCAAGGTGTGGCAGGGGGCGAAAGACATTCCGGAGGGCTGAACGGAAAGCCTCTCCAGTTTGTCTGACGAACCGGTTTCAGGCTCTGTCTCAGGCTGATACTGATCTTCGGCCTGACATGGCTGCTTGTCCTGTTCCAGAGGTTGCCCCTCAGTCTGCAAGATCCGGGCAGTTGCAGAGGGTGGGCTTACTGGTAGTTGGGAGCTCCAACGTCAGGCGCGTAATGGGGCCCCTTAGGGAAATGGCAGCAAGAGAGGGGAAGAAAACCAATGTGCACTCCGTGTGCCTACCGGGGGGAGTCATTCCAGATGTGGAAAGGGTCCTTCCGGATGCCATGAAGGGTACAGGGTGCACCCATCTGCAGGTGGTCGCTCATGTCGGCACCAATGATGTGTGTCGCTATGGATCGGAGGAAATCCTCTCTGGCTTCCGGCGGCTATCTGATTTGGTGAAGACTGCCAGTCTCGCTAGCGGGATGAAAGCAGAGCTCACCATCTGCAGCATCGTCGACAGGACTGACTGCGGACCTTTGGTACAGAGCCGAGTGGAGGGTCTGAATCAGAGGTTGAGACGGTTCTGCGACCATGTGGGCTGCAGATTCCTCGACTTGCGCCATAGGGTGGTGGGGTTTCGGGTTCCGCTGGATAGGTCAGGAGTCCACTACACGCAACAAGCGGCTACACGGGTAGCAGGGGTTGTGTGGCGTGGGCTGGGCGGTTTTTTAGGTTAGATGGCCTTGGGCAAGTACAGAATGGGCAACAGCCTCAACGGGTGCGGGGCAAAGTCAGGACATGCAGGGACCAAGCAGCAATCGGTATTGTAATTGTCAACTGTCGAAGCTGCGTTGGTAAAGTACCGGAACTTCAAGCGCTGATAGAAAGCACCGAAGCTGAAATCGTTATAGGTGCAGAAAGCTGGCTTAAGCCAGAGATAAATTCTGCCGAAATTTTTACAAAGGTACAGACGGTGTTTAGAAAGGATAGATTGCATGCAACCGGTGGTGGAGTGTTCGTCGCTGTTAGTAGTAGTTTATCCTGTAGTGAAGTAGAAGTGGATAGTTCCTGTGAATTATTATGGGTGGAGGTTACACTAAACAACCGAACTAGGTTAGTAATTGGCTCCTTTTACCGACCTCCCGACTCAGCAGCATTAGTGGCAGAGCAACTGAGAGAAAATTTGGAATACATTTCACATAAATTTTCTCAGCATGTTATAGTCTTAGGTGGAGATTTCAATTTACCAGATATAGACTGGGACACTCAGATGTTTAGGACGGGTGGTAGGGACAGAGCATCGAGTGACATTATACTGAGTGCACTATCCGAAAATTACCTCGAGCAATTAAACAGAGAACCGACTCGTGGAGATAACATCTTGGACCTACTGATAACAAACAGACCCGAACTTTTCGACTCTGTATGTACAGAACAGGGAATCAGTGATCATAAGGCCGTTGCAGCATCCCTGAATATGGAAGTTAATAGGAATATAAAAAAAGGGAGGAAGGTTTATCTGTTTAGCAAGAGTAATAGAAGGCAGATTTCAGACTACCTAACACATCAAAACGAAAATTTCTGTTCCGACACTGACAATGTTGAGTGCTTATGGAAAAAGTTCAAGGCAATCGTAAAATGCGTTTTAGACAGGTACGTGCCGAGTAAAACTGTGAGGGACGGGAAAAACCCACCGTGGTACAACAACAAAGTTAGGAAACTACTGCGAAAGCAAAGAGAGCTCCACTCCAAGTTTAAACGCAGCCAAAACCTCTCAGACAAACAGAAGCTAAACGATGTCAAAGTTAGCGTAAGGAGGGCTATGCGTGAAGCGTTCATTGAATTCGAAAGTAAAATTCTATGTACCGACTTGACAGAAAATCCTAAGAAGTTCTGGTCTTACGTTAAATCAGTAAGTGGCTCGAAACAGCATATGCAGACACTACGGGATGATGATGGCATTGAAACAGAGGATGACACGCGTAAAGCTGAAATACTAAACACCTTTTTCCAAAGCTGTTTCACAGAGGAAGACCGCACTGCAGTTCCTTCTCTAAATCCTCGCACAAACGAAAAAATGGCTGATATCGAAATAAGTGTCCAAGGAATAGAAAAGCAACTGGAATCACTCAATAGAGGAAAGTCCACTGGACCTGACGGGATTCCAATTCGATTCTACACAGAGTACGCGAAAGAACTTGCCCCCCTTCTAACAGCCGTGTACCGCAAGTCTCTAGAGGAACGGAGGGTTCCAAATGATTGGAAAAGAGCACAGATAGTCCCAGTCTTCAAGAAGGGTCGTCGAGCAGATGCGCAAAACTATAGACCTATATCTCTTACGTCGATCTCTTGTAGAATTTTAGAACATGTTTTTTGCTCGCGTATCATGTCATTTCTGGAAACCCAGAATCTACTATGTAGGAATCAACATGGATTCCGGAAACAGCGATCGTGTGAGACCCAACTCGCCTTATTTGTTCATGAGACCCAGAAAATATTAGATACAGGCTCCCAGGTAGATGCTATTTTTCTTGACTTCCGGAAGGCGTTCGATACAGTTCCGCACTGTCGCTTGATAAACAAAGTAAGAGCCTACGGAATATCAGACGAGCTGTGTGGCTGGATTGCAGAGTTTTTAGCAAACAGAACACAGCATGTTGTTATCAATGGAGAGACGTCTACAGACCTTAAAGTAACCTCTGGCGTGCCACAGGGGAGTGTTATGGGACCATTGCTTTTCACAATATATATAAATGACTTAGTAGATAGTGTCGGAAGTTCCATGCGGCTTTTCGCGGATGATGCTGTAGTATACAGAGAAGTTGCAGCATTAGAAAATTGTAGCGAAATGCAGGAAGATCTGCAGCGGATAGGCACTTGGTGCAGGGAGTGGCAACTGACCCTTAACATAGACAAATGTAATGTATTGCGAATACATAGAAAGAAGGATCCTTTGTTGTATGATTATATGATAGCGGAACAAACACTGGTAGCAGTTACGTCTGTAAAATATCTGGGAGTATGCGTGCGGAATGATTTGAAGTGGAATGATCATATAAAATTAATTGTTGGTAAGGCGGGTACCAGGTTGAGATTCATTGGGAGAGTGCTTAGAAAATGTAGTCCATCAACAAAGGAGGTGGCTTACAAAACACTCGTTCGACCTATACTTGAGTATTGCTCATCAGTGTGGGATCCGTACCAGGTCGGGTTGACGGAAGAGATAGAGAAGATCCAAAGAAGAGCGGCGCGTTTCGTTACCGGGTTATTTGGTAACCGTGATAGCGTTACGGAGATGTTTAATAAACTCAAGTGGCAGACTCTGCAAGAGAGGCGCTCTGCATCGCGGTGTAACTTGCTCGCCAGGTTTCGAGAGGGTGCGTTTCTGGATGAGGTATCGAATGTAAAATTAGAGAGATTAGAGCGCGCACGGAGGCTTTCAGACAGTCGTTCTTCCCGCGAACCATACGCGACTGGAACAGGAAAGGGAGGTAATGACAGTGGCACGTAAAGTGCCCTCCGCCACACACCGTTGGGTGGCTTGCGGAGTATCAATGTAGATGTAGATGTAGATGTAGAAGTTGTCCTTACATCGCGCAAGCCATTTCGCCGCCGCTGGATTCGAACAACAAAGTGAAACACATTTCCAGGCGGTGCACTTCATTTATTCAGTGTTACAGAAACAACCCATAGCTACGCAGTCTTCCATCAAAAGTATTTTTGGATAAATATTAACAAAAATGCTTGCCAGTAATGCTTATGTATATGTATACATTATATGTGAAACATTTGAATGACCTGCTTGTGGCCAAAAATCGTTAACTTACTCCTGATTGCTTGTCGGCAGGGACTGCGTATCTCATTGCCATATTTTTGTTTTCCTATTCTTTCTCGCATTAACATTAGTAAATAATTCTGTCGACGTATTACAACATTGCTACTACTGAAACCTAAGGGAATTTATAATGAATTAGCTGCATCCAGCTTATTTTTCATTTACTTTTCTGGTCACAATTCAAGAAGTCTGACATCTCATCTTCAGATGGTTTCTTTTATTTACGTGTCGTGAATATTTTTTCTTCACTAATGGTGTTGCAGAATTTCGCAATGAAATTTGATAGTGTAATAAGGAACTTCGTCAAAGTTAGGCCGTGGTTAAATTTTCTTTGACCAAATTTAGAGCCTCGCCTTAGATTTGATCAAAGAAAGCGTTCGTCTTCTGTTTACAGCACGGAGAAATGCAATCGCATGGAGTGCTAACATCGCTGCAGCTGACATCTAATGTCCATCAACATGGTTTCGAAAGCTACATTGTGCGTCGCATAAACAACAAAATTTACATAAATGAAGCACTGTGTAACTTGCGACCTCTCGAATACAGAAACAGAAGAAGAAGTAGAAGAAATGAGAGCTACAAAAATACTGGAGAGGTACAAGCGGTGAAGTACGGCCAGGACGTTTCCTCCGAGGATATGAAGAGGAAATCTACAAGTTTTGTAGAAATATGAATTTTCTTTTGGCTATAGTATGTCCTACGCAATATTTGCCTACAGATATTTCTTCTTCAGTGCTTTAAAATAGCTTCAGACGTTTCTGATATTATTTTCGTCAACGTGTACTGCGATATTCGAGTAGTGTACTGTAAACTAGAGTAGCTCTCTCCTGTTGCAAATCGTAGTGTTGCGGTAGGTCTGTCTTCGGCGGATATAGCATAATTTTGTATGTAAAGAGTCTAAGATAAACGACTTGTCATAAAGTCTATCCAATATGATGAAGTGAACTGTAAATAAAAAAGCTTTTTTTTTTCAAAATCCCGTGTTCCAATGCGACAATGTAAAATTTCACCACAAAAATGTGTTGCAGTTGTGTACGAGGTGTTGTGTACAAGGTCTAACATGCAACCGGCATACAACTAATTGAAACTGACTAACGTATTATGCGTGAAATTCTAAGAATTAGCATTTTATCCACCCACATGTGGCGATCACTTGGAACCATAATTAAAAGAAATCATTACGAAACGAAAAAGAAATACAGCTTTTCACAACTGTGATTATTGAGATCTGAAGATGATCATTAAGTAATCGAAACTGGTTATCAAGTTTGACTATTTGCAACTGAGGCTGTTACAACAAATTTTTGAAAAAATGCCTGCAGTTGCAGCATCTCTCATGAAAATATGTCACTCATTAACAAAATTAAACATTTACAACAACTTGAACTGATTTATCGAGCCGTATAAAATACGCACAGAACCAACAATAAGGTATGAAAGCTACTTTGCATTAGCCTATTGTGTGAGTGTGGTTCTGACTCACTGTCTCTTCTAGTATTTGCACCTTTTCCCTAGGTGAGCGCACACAAGTATATTTCAACCATTTTTTTAAATCATAGGTGTGCGTTTATGCAACGCTTGTAAGAGACAATATTATCCTATTTCCAGCAAAAGCCACACGGTTACCGGTCAACATCCATGCAGAATTGGAGGGCACCACATATTACATATCTTGTCCAGAAGCTGCCAATATCGACATTTAGCAATAAACCTCTTACCAGTCGTCCTTTCCTCCAAGGTCAGCAGAGCATACTGTTAATGACATGTGTTTATGAGCTATTCCAAATCACAGGTACTTTGAGGACAGCAGACGTTATTTCTCATGCAGCCCAGAAGGGAGCTGAGGCTTGCTGTGATTTTGTGACGATGTCGGTATCAACTGACAGCCTTTTTAAGGCTGACAGCAGCCACAATCATCATGTATTCACCCGGGGCTGTTGTGTGAACTGCACTAAGCAAGTACATATATTATCGGCTATGTTGGAACTCCCTATATCGGAAAAAATTTAAAAATTCCCGTAATAAATGTTTTCTTTACTTAAATATCCCGTATTTTTCCCTGCAGCGCTTTGAAAAAACTTGTCGCGCTACTCGCATCGTTTTTCAAACTGTTAGATTTTTCTCTTCTCTGTTACTTTTGGATATTAAAAAAAAAAACAAATGCAGCCACAGTTTCTTATCAAGTTGCAGTGAACATATGACTTTTATTTCTCATGGCTATTTGCAGAAAGCTAAATAGGTAATTATAAGCCCTGAAAAATCCACGCGAAGTTGAAGAGTGGTATACAGTTCATTAATAATTTCCACCCAGCTATGCCTTTTTTATAAGGCCGTTGTTGGTTAGTAAACGACAACTAGACGCAGACACCGGCACAGTTTCTAGGTCCGAAGGAATGAAAAATAAACAGGACTTAGACCCAAAAGGTTACTTGAAAACATTCTTTTTGAGTCATGAGTCTTCTGAGTGGTCTGAAGCGGCCTGTCACGAATTGGTTCAAATGGCTCTGAGCACTATGCGACTTAACTTCTGAGGTCATCAGTCGCCTAGAACTTAGAATTAATTAAACCTAACTAACCCAAGGACATCACACACATCCATGCCCGAGGCAGGATTCGAACCTGCGACCGTAGCGGTCGCTCGGCTCCAGACTGTAGCGCCTAGAACCGCACGGCCACTCCGGCCGGCGTCACGAATTCCACTCCTGTATTAAATGTGGTTCTGTAAATTGTTCGGTCACTCTTGCGATGTTCTTGCCTGTGAGGCAAGGAACCAGTCTGCTATGGAGATTTGTGTAAACACTAACCTCTCTTTCTTCCTTCCGCGTGCTGGCTTACTGGCACGTAGTCAAATCGAGTCTGGGGGAAATGACAGCAGGGGAGGAGGGAGGGGAGATTAATACAGAATTCAAAAGTGAATGCTTTTCATACTATAAGAAAGCGAAACGGATGAAACAATAATTCTTCTAGTATTGAAGAATCGTACTTGTACATACTAAAATCATTATACTTTAAAGCAAGCACTGAAATAAAAGTGGAATTGGTTCTTAACTTCAATAAAACGGGAACACGTTCTTAATCTTACCGGAAGCAAACAAGCGGTAGTTCATATTTTTTGCTGACTAAACGGCACTTTATAAACAGCTATTTACAAATCCCTACGGAAGTAAAGACTGCGGTCTGACCAATCAGTTTTGGGTTTTCTGCAGTACCTCTAAATTACTTAAGCCCATGACGGACGATGTCTTTGATAACACCACAGCTGATTCCCTCCGTTCCCTGCGCCACCTGGGCTATAGCTCCATCTCTAATGACATTTCTGTTGCATGCAAGAGTGCACTGTCTGGCACTGTTAATGTAGTGTGTAATGGTAAAGAGCAGATATTTTTACTGGTGACTGAGGGCAGTGTACTAAACAACATCAAATCAGTATTTACGCCATCTGCAGACTAGTAATTACAGCTACTACAAGTTGTTTTTAGTTTGGGCAGCACCTCCAAGTACGTGTGACAATAACAAGCCATTAATGCTTATTTTCCCCCTGAGCAGCAGGTCAGGTATTGAAGAGTGGACACACGGACGCAAAATGGTTTGTCTATACTGATGCGGGTAGTCCACTTAGTGGTGCAGTTACGACTATACAGAAAACACCAGGTAATAAATTATGTGACATGTTTGCGGGCAGACTGTTCGACGCAGACAAACAGCAACTAACACATTGATGTGAGTACGTATGAAGGTACCACATATAAAAATATCTGCACTTATACCTGTTACTCCCAGTATGTTGACGATGTAATTTATATTACCAAGTGACGACAGTGACAAATTCATGTTTTTTTTTCATCTAACGTTAATGATTTTATATTCGCCTAATGTGATGCTGTAAGAGCTACTAAGAACTTGATGGTGGTCAGTCAACCGAAACTGGTTGTTTACATAAAGATTTCATCATCAGCTCATCATTTTAAACACCTACCAGCTGTGGGGCACCACATCCTGCAAATCTATTCTTAAGTCCATTCTTTGGTTTTCGGTACAGCGACCGTCGCAGTATACACCCAAAACGAAGGTTGCCACAACCTGCAACGGCCGGACGTGTGGGTTCTCTAAGTGTTCAGTGCACTCCTCGATATCGCTGCAGCGATACACCGTGGACAGAAATGCTAGGATTTTCCATCCCAGCTATTTCCACGTCGATATCAATTTTTGAGTGAACACGGGATGGGTCTATGATAATGAACGGGTATAATTCAGGAGCGAATTTTTGTTGGTCCGCGGCTATCGTCACAGCTTCGTGCTGGATAACGTCTGTCTCCTTAACATGTGTGAGTAAGCGTAAAAGCCGTTCGCGAGCGCTGGCCGGCCCATCGGTACCGACCGACCGCTGTGTCGTCCGCTGCCAATGGCGTCTTTAGATGCGGTATGGAGGGGCGTAGTGTCAGAACACCGCTCTCCCAATCGTTATCAGTTTTCGTGACCTGGAGCCGTTACTATCCGGTCAAATAGGTCCTCAGATGGCATCACGAGGCTGAGTGCACCAGTTCGATCCCTCCCACCAAGGAGAAACCGCTGTCTGTACCAGGAATCGAGCCCGTGTCCTTCACATGGCAGTCAGCCGTGCTGACCAGTCAGCTTTGGAGGTGGACGACTAACAGCACTGAACGAAGAGTATCGATATTTTACTCATGGTTATTATCGTGATAATAGTGTCGTATTCATAACAGTATCAGGAGAGAAGTACGATACCCTGAGTTATCGATATCTATATTTCATAAAAAGATTACATGTTATTGCCTTCAGTGTATCCATCCCTCTGTGTTTAATTATCAATAACAGAGAGACAGATAAACAGACAGATAGATAGGTAGACAGACAGAGAGACGGAGATAGAGAGATAGAAAAGCATTTTAAATAGAATAATATAAGCATTAAATCAAATAATATTTTTTATATTCATTGCAGATCACAATTTTTAAAATTCTTGAACCTGAAATATGATATTACAGAACGGGTTATCAGACAATCGGCTGAATAGTACGAAAACGTACATAAATTTAATCTTACTCATTAGAGATGCCGCAACTTTACAGCCTTTAAAATATTTATTGTAACACTCTCAGTTGTAATTTACTGACAACCAGTTTGAATCACATTTGGTGATCATCTCCAATTCTAAAAATTGGATGAAATAAAACATTAATAAATAATTATTTAAGTAAATAACAAAGACTGAAAACATATAAAATTCTTAAAATTATAGCTGAGTAAGCTGATAACACAGATTAACAAAATTTAAAATTTAAGATTGGTTAGTCACGAGCTGTTGAGACTCAAATTTCCCTAAAAAAGAATAGTCACAAGCTGTAAAAAGAAAAAAGGAACAGCACTATAGTACACTTGTGACGCCATTCAGTCGCATCCAGTATTCTATCAAACCGACTTTGCATCATACAGACCCCTGTTTCCTGGATGGTGGTTACGGGAGGAAGGTGGCTGGGAGGGGGGGGGGGGGGGAGAGGACAGGTACTAACACCGTGCGGTACTAAAATGTAACAAAGATATTGTCTAAAGGAAGTATGCAATTGCAGGCGGGGTGGCATCGCCGCGTGGGCAGGCTGAACCCCGTGTACATAAGCAGACAAACACACCTCACAGCCCGCCTGCTGAAAACGTCTTGCACTCTTGCACTGAATGTTTTAGAAAAAAAAATGGTTCAAATGGCTCTGAGCACTATGGGACTTAATATCTGTGGTCATCAGTCCCCTAGAACTTAGAATTACTTAAACCTAACTAACCTAAAGACATCACACATATCCATGCCCGAGGCAGGATTCGAACCTGTGACCGTAGCGGTCGCGCGGTTCCTGACTCAAGCGCCTAGAACCACACCGGCCGGCAATGTTTTAGATCAATATTTTAATTTCATTATGAATTTAACAAGATGTCTCATACATCAATATTACGAGCATTTATAAATTGCTTCTTGGTTTCAAATGAATTGCATTACATCTTCTAGAAAGTATCTTTGTTACATTTTAATGCCAGATCGTTCCGTATTAAATCAGCACAATGACTGAGTTTCATGTTCTCAAATTTTGATGAAGCTAAGTGTACCTAGTGTCCCTCCATAATTATGAATAAAACCATATTTTTTCGTGATTTAATTAAACATTTATTACGCCTCGAATCTTCAAATTTTCGTTAGAAAGTACTACACGCTGCAGTAGTAAATTGCCATTTTCTCCGGAACCAGGTGAGATACAGACCGGCAAAATCTCTCATTTTAAATCTCTTAAGATGGACTTTCATTTGGTATTCAACATCACAATTAAAAAAATTAAATAACTTTTATATTTTAATTTTCTAAAAAAAATCTATATTTTAAAAATTTTGGAAAATCACAAAAGTTCTTAGCACTATACTCTCACACCTCTGAAATTTTCATTTTGGGATCATCACAGGATCACGTGTAGCAAAATTGTCAAGTTCTATGTGTTGTGTGAATAATGACTTTCATAAAGGCTTTACCTTAAGAAATCACCAACTTAGTTTTAAAAAATTTACTTACTACACGACATTTATAAATTCTTGTAAACTGGACGCTCTGTTGGTTTTGACCTTGTCATTTTCAGGTAAGATGTGTACACGGCCTGTTGAATTCACTGGAGTGACCTTACGTAGAACATCCACCACACGAATCAACGTAACACTGGTTTTTTCCGAGTATGCAAAAGGATATGGACCACATGCATGAGGAAATGTCACCTTTAGCTCATCTTCATCTTTCTCCAAAATTTACGCAAGCCACCACTTGTTGTTATACACTGAAATTTTGTACCCATTTCTACCTGTCAATTACAGTGTTTCTTTTGGTCTGGTGATCAACTGTAGCAATGAACTTTGAGCATATGAGGATATCTTGACAAAGATTTTTGTTATACTTGAAACTACGGGAGTGAATGGATGAAACATTTGAGTCCGTGGAATTATTATTTCCACAAAGGTGTTCCAAGAGAAGGAACTTCGAACGAAACGTTTTCAAGGTTGGTGATGCATCGCAAATATTTTCGTGCACTTGCTCTGTCGTTCGCATGCACGGCCCTCATTCAATTCTTGGCCTGTTGGGGCTCGTGTATTCGGTTATTGAAAAGTGTTGTCACTGCAGCTGTGAACTTTCCGACCACGCACTCTTGCGCCCATGATGATACGACGTGTTTCCGTCCACAAATATTTTAGCAGTGACTTTTCGGTCAAAAACGCCAAAGTCGAGAATCCCAGGGAGCCGAGCTGCGTCATTCGGCCAAAATTTTAGATAAATAATAAATACGTAACAAATGGTTACTGTGATCATTCGATGCGATTTCTGCTATGAAGTACTGATATTAATTAAACAGTATCTAGTAGAAATATGTCGGTATCGAGTGAAAATACTTAACACGAAGAAATATCGAAGAATCAACGACAACAGATTCCAATATGAACACACCGTTGTCATCGTAGAAAAAACTGGGCACGTGTGAGCAGAACTAGCGCTCTGAGCGTCCCATACTTAGTTGATTATCGCAATACCAACTTTCAAAAACAGAAATCCAGAAGATCCCAAATCGCAAAAATTTAACACGTGCATGCGTGCAATCCGGAAATCTTCCGGGAAAAACGGAAAACTTGGCAGGTATAATTATGTATATAGGTAGTTCATCCATACCAGGAATCGAGAATCTCGTCGCTTTTTGCCTGTTGTCGACACTTAATGGCAAGATATCGGTCCCGGGAATTCCAAGACTTCCGAGAATGTTTTATTTTTAAGTTTGAAGACGGGGAACAACAGAGAAAAGAAATATTATTTTCGTGTGTTATAATTACAAATTAACAATTATCTGAGTTTTTCACGTATTTGTACTTTTCTTCTTCCAAATTCATGGCCTATGAGGCAACAGCAAGTACACCATAGGTTTTAATGAGTGAATTTGCTATTATCAAAATGTGTGACATAAACGGCCATATATTTTGGTTTCAATGAGTTAGAAGCTTAACTTTTTTGCACCACCAAGGGACCATAGACCCTAGTATGTGACAAATTTCAACTTGATGTCTACCCGTTCATGTGGAAAAGGTGTCTTACAAGTCATATGGACAGTCAGTCAGATAACAAACGACAAAAACGTTTTTTTCCTGTGAGATAATTGCCAATTAACAGATTTTTTAAAATTCTTCCCTCACTTTTAGTGTTAAACATTCCTTCCTGCCATATTTCGTGATTCTAGAGTAAGGGCAAGTACTCGACAGGTTTTGATGAGAGTTTGAGAGTACCAAAATATGCAAGTAATTGGTCGTATCTTTAGAGTGCATTTACTTACAACCTTCAATTTTTTATACCGCCATGGGACTCTACACGTTGGCATGTGACGGTCTAGCCGTTCATGTGATAAAAGGGTTTTTAACAGTCGGACAGAGAAACAAGCAGGCAGATGGACAACAATGAGACTCTATAAGGGTTTCGTTTTTAGCGATTGAGGTACGGAACCCTAAAAATAAGAGTTGGAGATCATTCTGCAGAAATCCCGGCGTAGGGCGAGCAGGACGAGTTGGTCACGGTCGCAGTTCGGCTGTTGGCGCCCCGGGACAGACCCAGCCGCCACTCAACATGATTGCTCTCCTCCGCCTCCAGCCTCAGACGCGCCGTGTGCTGTAGTAGCCAGTACTGGTGCACAGCTGTCACTGCAAACGGCTAGCAGCAACGCAATCCCCTAGAGCTTCGCTTGTCAGCACTGAACTGCGAACAGGTGGAAAACCAGTTGAACTTTAGTTCGGCCCGTTACACGCGCAGCATTATAACTCTGAGATATACTGTCAGCTGTAGCCGTTGGCAATAAAGAAGCAATACAGCTGCTGCGGAACAACAATGTTCATTTGTGTCTCTGCAGATTAAAGTTGTTTGCTGCGCTCTAACTCGAATTCAGAACTGAACTGCGAACAGGTGGAAAACCAGTTGAACTTTAGTTCGGCCCGTTACACGCGCAGCATTATAACTCTGAGATATACTGTCAGCTGTAGCCGTTGGCAATAAAGAAGCAATACAGCTGCTGCGGAACAACAATGTTCATTTGTGTCTCTGCAGATTAAAGTTGTTTGCTGCGCTCTAACTCGAATTCAGAACATTTCCTTTGGTGAGCAACGCTCTTAGTGGGTGGGTTAACCGTGCCCGACTCACGACCCGCCCACACAGCAGTTACTGCCACTGGTCTCTCTCTCCTGCATTCCAAACTTCACGAAAGTTATCCTGCATGTCTTGCTGCACTAGCACTGCTGGAAGAAATGATACTTCAGAGGAATGGCTTAGCCACAGCCCAGGGGATTGTTTCCAGGATGAAATTTCACTCTGTAGCGTAGTGTCCGCTGTTTTGAAACTTTCTGGTTTATTAGGTGTGACGTGCCTGATAGCCCAATTCATACCCGTGAAAGGCAACGCTCCGGATTTGAGTCTCAGTCTGGCACTCAACTATGGCGCCACCTTGTTCAGCCTTATTTCTAGTTAGGTAAAGGTAAATACTCCATGTATCAGCTCACACAACGGTTTTCAGAAAACACGATAAAGAGGTTACATTAAATGCCTTAAAACAGTAGACGTTAAACTGCGGCGAGCGGGCCGCAAGCGATTCGAATGAAGTACGGCACACGAACCACTCACATTAGCATGATCACCAACACGATTCGACGTCTACGTGCAATCACAGATGGCAGGTGGCAGGACAGGCAGAAGAGGCACTCGTTGTCGCAGTGCAGAAACGGAGCAATTTATCTGACGTCCGAAAGGGTATGATCATCGGCCTTCGGGCCAAGCGTGAAAGCATTTCCGAAATGGCTAATTTTGTAAACTTTTCGCATGCCGTCGTATACTATGCATGGCAAAATGGCACTATACAAAACCGGCACCGAGGCGACTGTGATGTAGTATTGTCCACAAAAATGGTTCAAATGGCTCTGAGCACTATGGGACTTAACATCTATGGTCATCAGTCCCCTAGAACTTAGAACTACTTAAACCTAACTAACCTAAGGACAGCACACAACACCCAGCCATCACGAGGCAGAGTAAATCCATGACCCCGCCGGGAATCGAACCCGGGAACCCGGGCGTGGGAAGCGAGAACGCTACCGCACGACCACGAGACGCGGGCTATTGGCCACAGATGAGAGAGCTGAACCACAAATGCGGGGAGTTTTTAGGGCAAACAGACGTGCAACTGTTGAGCAACTGACCGCCTAGATGAAGAAAAGGGCTACCAACAGCGTCTCCTCAACGACTGTTCGGCTTAAGATGCTGCATATGGGCCTGAAGCATCAGGCGCCTGGTTAATGCGCCCATGCTCACTGCTGTTCATCGGCGACGAAGGCTGGAATTTGTACGCCGATACCACAACTGGACGTCCCCTGAGATGGCCTTTTCTGATGAACCACGTCTTATGCTCCATCGAACAGACGTCCATTGGCTTGTACGGCGTGAAACACCTGAAAGCAAACACAGGAGAGACCGTTGTGGTCTGGGGAATGTTTTCGTGACATTCCCAGGGTGATTTCGTCATTCTGGAAGGCACAATGGGTCAACACAAGTATGCATCAATTTTTGGGGACCATGTCCATCCCTATATGCAGTTTGTTTTGTCTGTGCACGATGGCACCTACCAGCAGAACACTGCAATGTGTCACACAGTACGCAGTTTACGAGACTGGTTCGAAGAGCAGCGTGATGAGTTTATAGTAGTCCCCTAGCCACCAAACTCCCCGGATTTGAACCTAACAGAGAATCCTTGGGACCACCGCGGTCGCCCTGTTCGCGCCATGGATCCTCAACCGAGAAACCTAGCGCAGCTGGCCACGGTACCGGAGTCGGTATGACTCCACATCCCCTGACCGTGCCTTCCAGAAGCTCACTGACTCTCTTCCTGCACGTCAGCGCTGCCAAAGATTGTTATTTAGGCTTCTGACAGGTGGTCACATCACTGTGACTGGACCGTGTACTAGTGCGGCCTATGTTTCGGGGTCGCGTTAGGGACTTCTTAGGAGTACAACTTTTCTTCTCAGAAAAAAATAAATAAACAAAAGCTTAATTCTAATTGGCGTTGGTGAATTCAGCTGTGGGCTAAGTAAAGTCAGCCACTTACATCAGGGGCAGACGGGTAGGTACCGTTGCCACCGCGAAGATAAAGGATGGAAGAGTCGGAATGTTTTATTGTTTGTCTTTCAGTACTGACAACCCATGGGCGTTTGCCATACCGATGAGCTGTTACGATATTAATAAAACAGATAAACTGCAGGGACGGATTCTTAACTGGAAATGGAGGAAAAATGGTCCTGTTATCATGTGTCCGAAAACTGACGGTGTGTGTACAACGACAATAAACGTTCCGCAACTCCGGAACGCAGTACAGAGCTGCAGCGCATCCACGTCACAACAGATGTTCAAAGTGGCCTCCACTGGACTATCGGTGAGAGGAATAGTACAGGTTGTCATGCAGGATTCACATAATCGTACTTTGGCTTACACCATACTGGCGAGCCACTTGCCTGAAGTTTGTACTAGGGTTCTTCCCAATATCCTGTAGAATCTGGTCCTCCAAATCTGGTGTATGCATTGTCTGCCGCCCCCTTGAACGTTCGTCTATCTGAAAGGATCCGTGATCACACAAACGCGTAAAAAGAGCTTGAAATGCGTGATGTGGTTGATGTCGGTGAAGGTACTGTTTTGGTACAGCCGCACTGCCTCTCGGCCGTTTCCATCTGCTTGGCCGTACACAAACACCATCTCGGCTTGTTACCCACATGTATAACGGACCATTTTGCTGCTTACAGTACGCTGCGCAAATCACGCAGTGTGCAGCACTCAAGAAATACACGACATGTGCTCAGAGGAACTGTCATTCGCCAGCGCCATCTACCGTGGCAACGATGCATTTCCCAACACATGTCCATAAGACATTTATCCCTCCATTTCCAGTCAGAAATCCATCCCTGCAGTTTGTCGGTTTTACTAATGTTCACTCTGTACATTTCTAACGGAAGTTACATGGCTTCGTGACTGCGCTTTATAGAGATAGTCATCTTCAAATGCGGTACATACATGAAATTAAATCAAAGCTGTTTTAATACAACGTAACGAGTAGAGGGAAAACGATATTCAAAACATTTAGTAAACATCTCTTATGGTGTCTCTATTGCATATTGCATTTAAATAAATACAGTTACTGTTATTAGTCAATTAATCATTCCCTCACGCAGAATGCAAAACAACAACACTTCCACAACTACATTGTCATAAGTTTGAAGTCGCCGAGGGTGCCGGCCGGAGTGGCCGAGCGGTTCTAGGCGCTACAGTTTGGAACAGCGCGACCGCTACGGTCGCAGGTTCGAATCCTGCCTCGGGCATGGATGTCCTTAGGTTAGTTCGGTTTAAGTAGTTCTAAGTCTAGCGGACTGATGACCTCAAATGTTAAGTCCCATAGTGCTTGGAGCCATTTGAACCAATTCTGAACCATCATTTACTGTCTGGGAGAATCACTGTAGGGGTACGAAACCACACAACTATCAGAGCAGTGTGGGAGGGAGAGAGGGTGAAATAGCAGTGTAGCACTCGATGCGAAAATACCCATACAGTACTTGAGGAGAGAGTATTTAAAGACTTGCAACGAACCTTACAAATAATTTTAAACCTTTACGAAGCAGTTTCTCGCTGACGACCTCCCTCCCCCCCCTCCTGCCCCCCTCCCACCAATATATGAAACGAAAAACGTTTGTCGCTTATTGCATTTTCGCTGTTCACGCAGTAAAACTGCCACATGAAGCAAGACGGTCCAAAAAAATGGTTCAAATGGCTCTGAGCACTATGGGACTCAACTGCTGAGGTCATTAGTCCCCTAGAACTTAGAACTAGTTAAACCTAACTAACCTAAGGACATCACAAACATCCATGCCCGAGGCAGGATTCGAACCTGCGACCGTAGCGGTCTTGCGGTTCCAGACTACAGCGCCTTTAACCGCACGGCCACTTCGGCCGGCACCAAGACGTTTCAATTTATTACTTATTTACTTATTTTGAGACACACTCTGTGGACACTATTCACATACACCACTGAAAGTACAAGAAAAATAACATCATCGAACGCCATTTAGTTCTGGAGATACGACGTTATAAACATTGAACGCGTGAAAAACTGTCGCATCATGCAAGATGTTTAAATTTATTACTTCGTTGCTACTACTCCATTCGCAGCACTTTTCGCAGCCAGTTTACATATTAACCGTACCCACAAAAATATATTACTGTACGACACGTGGTTCAGGACATATTATATCATAAACACAGAGATGCCAGGAGCAACCGCCATATCTGGCAGAACGTTTTAATTTATTACTTCTTTGTACTAACTCTATTCACAACACGTTTCGCAAACAGTAGGCACATACACCACTGGATGTACCTGCAAAATCGTAACATTGTACGGAACATAGTTCAAGAGATACATCATAAGCAGTAAGCTGCGCGAAAATGAAATTGCAGGGTGAAACTCGCTAGACATACAGGCGAAATACGTGTACAAATACGCGTTAAATATGTGTGAAATATATTTGGCATGTGCGTATGCGAGAAAATCCAAGGTAAAAAGTTCATCCTAAACTGGTGGAACGATTTCAGTCAGATTTGGTACACACACTAGTTACAGTCTGAATAGAAACACTGTAGGGGTAAGAACCACCAGCCTACTATTGGGGTGTCACAACATGGAGAGAAAAGAGAGAACGAGGAGATGGAAAGACAGCGAGGGGACAGAGCAGATAGGTACAGAGAGGAGGAGGAAGAGATGGGCAGAGATAGCGGAGGGAGGAAATGGAGAAACAGAAAGAGAAAGACAAAGAGAGAGCAGAGAGAGAGAGAGAGAGAGAGAGTGGTGGTGGTGGGTGGTGGTTAGTGTTTAACGTCCCGTCGACAACGAGGTCATTAGAGACGAAGCGCAATCTCGGGTTAGGGAAGGAGTGGGAAGGAAATCGGCCGTGCCCTTTCAAAGGAACCATCCCGGCATTTGCCTGAAACGATTTAGGGAAATCACGGAAAACCTAAATCAGGATGGCCGGAGACGGGATTGAACCGTCGCCCTCCCGAATGCGAGTCCAGTGTGCTAACCACTGCGCCACCTCGCTCGGTGGAGAGAGAGAGAGAGAGAGAGAGAGAGAGAGAGAGAGATAAAGAGAGGAGAGGAGAGGAGGACATGGACAAAGAAAGGAGAGATCACATGGACAGAGACAGGGGAAGGAAGTGAAAGGCATAAATGAACAGACACAGGGGGAGAAGGAAATGGACAGAGAAAGAGAAGAGGAGGACACGGACAGACAGAGGGGAGAGGACAAGGTGGACACAGAAAGGAAAGGAAATGAACAGAGAGAGGGAGAGGAGGAGATGGACAGAGAATGGGGGAGCAGGAGATGGACAGGGGAAAGGAACAGGTGGGCAGGGTGGAAGGAGTAGGTGGACGGAGGGGGAAGGGCAGATTCATTGAGAGAGGGGCAGGAGGAGATGGAATGAGAGTGGAGGGTGCAGGAGGTGAACAGAAACAGGGTGTTGGTGTGATGGCGAGAGAGAGAGAGAGAGAGAGAGAGAGAGAGAGAGAGAGAGAGAGAGAGAGAGGGGGGGGGGGTTCGGGGGGAGGGGGGAAGTGACGGATAGGGACATGTGGGGTTGATAGAAGAAGGAGCAGAGGTGTATAAAGAGTGTGAGGATGAGTAGAGAAGGGGGGAAAGAGAAGGTGGATTGAGGAAGGGGGAAGGGGAAGGTGGACAGACAAAGGAGCCAAGAGGAGATGGACAGAGAGAGGAAGGAGGAGGAGATGGACAGAGGGTGTGGGGAGATGGAGAGAGCGAGAGAGAGAGAGAGAGGAGGGAGGAGGAGATGGACAAATAGAAGATTGAAATAAATAAATACCCAGGCAATGCCGAGTTTCTAAGCTAGCGAAATTATAATAATAGCCCATGGAAAGAGAATCAGAGCCATATGACAAATCAGAAAAAGATATCTTAAAGCAATTCGTGATCCAACAGTGTCCTTATGCAAATAATAACAATAATAACGCTTGGCACAAATGAACCACTGAAAAAACGCTAAAATTACCGGCACCATCTGCCAGCGTCAAAGAATTGGTGGCACTACAAGCCAGAAAAAGTTGTCGAAAATGAATATATCAAGTGAAGAGATAAATATGAAAATGAGTCCGTGATCATACGGTGGCACTTTATTTTACAGGTTCGTCTTGAACACTCAAAAACTTTTACACTTCACTCTTACCGGTTTCGGTTACTGCCATCTTCAGATCATAAAATATTCTGATGTAGGTATCAACGTCAAATTATATATGTACGTAGACAGTAGTAAATACATCAGAGAGCACAATTGTAGAAAAAAAGGAAATGTGGATCACTAACATTGCCAACCCAGGCGACAACAAAATGGTTCAAATGGCTCTGAGCACTATGCGACTTAACTGCTGAGGTCATCAGTCGCCTAGAACTTAGAATTAATTAAACTTAACTAACCTAAGGACATCACACACATCCATGCCCGAGGCAGGATTCGAACCTGCGACCGTAGCGGTCACGCGGTTCCAGACTGAAGCGCCTTTAACCGCACGGCCACACCGGCCGGCAGGCGACAACAGATTCGATGAGAAACAACTGGAATAACTTGCCAGATATGAGGATTTGAAAATCAAACTACAACGACTCTGTTCCCAGTAGTTCTCGGCATACTGGGAACAGTGTTGAAAGATCTTAGGGGGCACTTGAAAACTGCTGGCATTGATAAAATATACGTATACCAACTTTAACGAGTTCTGCACGAATTATATGAAATAAAATCGTCGTAACTCCTGAACGGTTTGCGTTACGACTTTCAAACGGCACGGTTGGCCGCGGGGTATGATGAGAATTAGTATATGCATGAGCATGCCCTTTGGTGTTGTCGGCCATTTGCACATAAAAACGTCACGGTTCAGCGTGCCTGAGCGTATAGCAACTGTGAAGGCCTGCTATGCGAGCAATAACATTCCAACTGTCGCTGAAAGGAAGTTTGCGGTCGGGTTCAAGCTGAAAACAACCGTTCCAAGTTGCTAACAATCTAAAATTTGATTCACAAGTTTGAGAGATCGGGTTGTTTCGTGATGACAGTGTTGGCAATGTCGGTCGTCCAAAAAGGATGAAAACTCCTGAAAACATCGAGAAGATACGCGCTGTGTTTCAAACTGGCCCTAGGAAATCGATCAGAAGAGCTGTACAACAGTTGGGAATCAAGTGGAAGACACCGCGACTTATTGTTGTTGAAGACCTGTATCTCTTCCCACACAAAATTCAAACTCATCAGCCATTAAGCCACAGGGCCATGGAACAGCGGTTTTATTTTGCCAGCACTATTGTCCACAGAGTTGACGAACGGACTTTGATGTAAATATGGTTTGGTTTAGCGACGAAGCCTATTTTCATTTGAATGGGTTCATCAAAAAGCAAAATGGGCGCATTTGGGGCACTGAGAAGCCGCATTTCGCGACCGAGAAGTCTATTCACGCTCAATGGGTGACTGTGTGGTGTGCGATGTCCAGTCACGGAATAATCAGTGCGATATTCCTTGAGGGCGCGGTGACTACAGAACGGTACGTGAAGCTTTTGCAAGATGATTTTCATCCCCATTATCCAAAGTGGCCCTTATTTCGACAAGATGTTGTTCACACAAGACGGAGTTTGACCCCATCGAGGCAGCAAAGTGTTTGATGTCGTGGAGGAGCACTTTTGGGACAGCATTCTGGCTCTGTGGAATCTAGAGGCCACTGGCATGGGCATCGATTGGCCGCCATATTCTCCGTACCTGAACACATGCGACTCCTTTTTGTGGGGCTATATTAAAGACGAGGTGTTTAAATCCGAATGTATGTAGTGACGTTTTCATGTTGGACAACGTGTGCACACGCCGTAGTCTGTAACTAATTTACGTTTTTTTCCATATAGTTCAATAACTGTCACCCCATATCATTCAGTCTTACACGTTTGCCGGCCGCTGTGGCCGAGCGGTTCTAGGCGCTTCAGTCTGGAAGCGCGCGACCGCTACGGTCGCAGGTTCGAATCCTGCCTCGGGCATGGATGTGTGTGATGTCCCTAGGTTAGTTAGGTTTAAGTACTTCTAAGTTCTAGGGGACTGATGACCTCAGCTGTTCAGTCCCATAGTGCTCAGAGCCATTTGAACCATTTCTTACACGCCTCAGAAGTGTCCGATCATTGACAAAATGGGAAATCCAGCTTAGTGTAATAATAATAATAAAATAATAATGTTTACAGCGGCAGGAAAGTTGTAGGAGTTAAATGAATATACTCCGTTAACCAATGCACGTGATGTAGCGCATCACTTCGTCATTGAGATGCCTATGTTTGGCAGTTCTAATAGTGTGCAACAGGCTTCTATTGTCATTTGTCGTGACTCTGCCTCTCTCACGAGCCGAGTAATTTTTGCACGAGGAAAACGTCGCCTTTCGCTAAGTTTACACATTGCTTCTGACACATTCATTAAACTTGTTGCGAAACTTCCCCCGGAGGCTAGAACTGTTAGCTAACAGCTCTCGGTCGGTTCACACAGAATTTTTTGGGAGAGCTGATATTAAATGGTGCTGCGTTCTCACTTAGCTTGACACTTTTAGGGTTACTGGCCGTAATTTAGCATCTCATCATGTTTTTCAGAAACAAAGAAAGTTATTATAACCCCGGTTCACAGTGCAAGGTAAGAGTTGAAGAAAAAGACTTAATCGGGATGTCAAGGCTATTCATGAACATATTTTTCGCTTTTGGACGTGAAGGCATCGCGTTATGTCAGCTTACCTTACAGGGAATGAAAATCAACAACGTAGGGGTGTCTGATCAACAGTATCCGAACACCTATCAGTGGGCATTAATATGGAATCTGTCCGCCTTTTCAGGTCGGGAAACTGGACACGCTAGTCCATTTCAGGAATCTTAACGTACAAAAATCAGTTCCTCTCAGAAGCTGAATAATGACACAGTGCAGCGTCATGTCGATACAAACAAATTGATTCTTTACTGTAAGCAGTTCACAATGCTGCAAAATGTGTCCAATTCTTCACATCACCTCCTCATCACACATGATGACAGGTAACGTTCTCCAGCCATTCTCTGAAACCAAGCCAATCCATCGGACTGCCACAGGCTACAGCGTGATTCACCACTCCAGATCACTCGCTTCCAGGCATCTCTGTCCAATGGTGTCGCTCTTTACACCACCTCAAGCATCGCTTGGCCGTGACTACAGAAATGTGTGGCTTATGAGGTGCTACAGCCTACCGTCAGCGGCATCTGATGTAGAAGAACAACAACAATATGTACATAAATTTCTACAACATGACAACTGTACAGATAACACCAGACACATAAGTCAGTTACCATTATGTATCTCTATAGCAATGACATGCGTGGCAGTTATTACGACAGGACATTATATCCGTTCTATCACATAGTACAC
The DNA here is from genome assembly GCF_021461395.2 of Schistocerca americana. Lineage (NCBI taxonomy): Eukaryota > Metazoa > Arthropoda > Insecta > Orthoptera > Acrididae > Schistocerca > Schistocerca americana. The sequence continues at coordinate 641,756,756 of NC_060121.1, read as the reverse complement.
AGGTTGTCATGTATGTTACTGTTGTCAAGTCTTGACCAGTGTCAGTTCTTGACATCTGACATAACTGTCTCGTAGAGTAGACGTGGAACTTGCAGCTCAAAGTGTCTACATTACATATATTTTGTTATTTCTGAGCTCATATTTATACGCATCTGTGACATGTATTGATACATACTTTTATCGACCTCAAACTTCCGCCCTCAGAACAGTACCGTCTGGCCACACAGAATGCCTTTCGTCAGTGGCAAGAGGACTGGAACGTATTTCCACTATTGGGGGAAGATATTACGCCTGCGTTCAACCTGTTACTCCACGCAGAACCTGGTTTCGCGATATTCGTTTTGCCAGATGGCTAATGTCTACTGTCTGCCGCATGAGATTCAACCACAGAAGCCTTCCCGTGCACCTCCTCTGCATTGCAAATACTCCAACCTCCTCTGTGACTAACAGTGTTACAGAATGTGACTTCAATCACATCCTCTTTTAATGTGCAAAATGGGACAGGCACAGGCAAACATTTTTACAACAGTTAGGTCTACATCTGCATCGATACTCTGCAGTCTGCCTTACGGTGCGTGGCGGTGCGTGCCCCGTATCACTACTAGTCATTTCCTTCCCTGTTCGAGTCGCAAACGAGGGAAAAATGACTGCCTATACGCCTCCGTACGAGCTTTAATTTCTCGTATCTTATCTTCGTGGTCCTTACGCGAAAATTATGTTGGAGGCAACAGAATCGTTCTGCAGTAAGCTTCAAATGCTGGTTCTCTAAATTTTCTCAGCAGTGTTCCTCAAAAATAACGTCGCCTCCCCTCCAGGGAGCCCCATTTGAGTTCCCGAAGCATCTTCGTAACAATTGCGTGCTGTTCGTACCTACCACTAACAAATATAGCGGCCTGTCTCTGAATTGCTTCGATATCCTCCTTTAATATGACCTGATACGGATCCCTAACACTCGAGCAGTACTCCAGAATAGGTCGTACTAGCATGCTATATCCAGTCTCCTTTACAGATGAATCACACTTTCCTACAGTTCTCCCAACAAACCGAAGTCGACCATTCGCCTTTCCTATCACGCCGGCCGGAGTGGCCGTGAGGTTCTGGGCGCTACAGTCTGGAGCCGGGCGACCGCCACGGTCGCAGGTTCGAATCCTGCCTCGGGCATGGATGTGTGTGATGTCCTTAGGTTAGTTAGGTTTAATTAGTTCTCAGTTCTAGGCGACTGATGACCTCAGAAGTTACGTCGCATAGTGCTCAGAGCCATTTGAACCATTTTTTTCCCCCTATCACACTCCTCAAATGCTCGTTCCTACATGTTTGTACATTTAGCATCAGCTGCCAGTCATCACACCAACTAGAAATTTTGTCTAAGTCATCTTGTACTCTCCTACAGTCACTCTACTTTGACTCCTTACCGTACACCACAGCATCATCAGCAAACAACGCTGATTGCTGCCCAGCCTTCAGGACGGCAGCGATCCAATCACACTTCCTTGGGGTACTCCAGACGATAACCTTGTCTCTGATTAGCACTCACGTCGAGGACAACATACTGAGTTCTATTGCTTGAGAAGTCTTCAAGCCACTCACATACCTGTGAACCTATTCGATATGAACGATATGAACGTACCTTCTTTAACAGCCTGCAGTGGGGCATTCACACAAAGTTAACTGTCTGGATTGTATTTTTATTTATTCGCATAGGTGACGCGTTTAAGCTGACTGTCATCATCGGTTCAATTGACAAAGGAAGAATCGATGCATGACGAAGGAAAAAAACCTGATTATGGATGTGCTGGTGAAAGATGTGAAGAAGGAAGCACCGTGGAATATGATTTTTGCGGATGATGTGGTTCTTTGTGAGCAGAGCATCGACAGACTTGAGGAAAAGCTGGAGGATTGGAGAAAGGCACTAGAAGAAAGAGGGATGAAAATTAGCAAGACAAAGTCAGAATATTTAGCACTGAAGGATGTGCAGATGAGGTCTTGCAAGATCCAGGATGATGAGCTGAAATCGGTCTGCAAATTTAAATACCTGGGATCGTACATACAGAGAGATGGAGGACTGGAAAGCGAGATACAACACCGAATAAATTGCGGTTGGAACAACTGGAGGAAAATGAGTGGAGTGTTGGGTGACAAGAAGGTGAGCATTGGGTTGAAAGGGAAAGTATGCAAGTCGGTGGTAAGGCCTGCTATGATATACGTAAGAGACATGGCCAATCACAGTAGCCCAGGAAAGGAAGATGGAAGTGGCGGAAATGAGGATGCTGAGGTGGATGTGCGGGGTAACAAGGAAGGACAGAATTAGAAATGAATTTGTTAGAGGAGCTGTAAAAGTGGGACCCACGGGGAAAAAGATACAAGAGAGCAGGTGGTACGGACACTTACAGAGAAAAGGGGAAGAGTATATCGGAAACAGAGTTGAAGATATAAAGATTGAAGGAGCGAGAAGGAGAGGAAGACCTAAGATGAGGTGGAAGGATAAGATATCTGGGGACCTAAGGGAGAAAGGATGGAAGAAGAAGAGGCAATGGATAGAGAACTATGGAGGAGAAGGATCCAGAAGAGCAACACCGACCACACGTGGCGTGGGACAAGGCGACGAGAAAGAAAGAAAGAAAGAAAGAGCTGCAGTCGCGTATTGAGCGAACACGACAGCGACAGATGAAAATGTGTGCCGGACCGGGAGTCGAGTATGGAGTTCCCTCTTTCCACAGGCAGTCACCTTAAGCGCCTCGGCTATCCGAGAGCACGCCCCCCACCCGACCCAAATCCGAATGAAAGACACCATTCATTCATATATATATACGAGGGCTATTCGGAAAGTAAGGTCCGACAGGGTGTGAAATGAAAACCACAGCGAAAATCTGATGAATTTTGCACAGATGTGTTGGGCAGTGTCTCTAGCACGCCGTCGATCGCGTCACGTCGATCTTTGCAGTTCTGAGCGTACAGTGAGCACGAAAGATGCTTAGAACAATAGTGTCTCTTGCCAAGTATGAGGGCGGTGTGAGATTTCGCCTGATGTCATGCAGCCCACATAACGTAACTGTCATACGTTTCCTTCTTCATGACAATTCTCGGCCGCACTCTGGAGGGGCAATGAAGATGTTCCTGCAGCGTTCTCGTTGGGAAATGTTTGATCACCAACAATAGAGCTCGTAACTGACTCTCCCTGAGTTTCATCTCTGCTCACATGAACCGCTAGCTATGAAGACAACTTTCTGACACAGACTACGAACTGTAGACCAGCGGAGAGAACTGGCAGGAAGCACAGGCGGCTTCCTTCTATGACAAAGGTACTGGAAAATTGGTACAACGCTAAGACCAATGTCTAAATCGGAGCGGCGAATATGTGGAGAAGCAGCTGGAAAGTGTAGCTAACTGTTGCAAATAAAACATTTTTTTTATTTTCACGGTGGTTTCCATTTTGCGACCGATCGGACCTTACTTTCCGAATAGGCCTCCTATATACGCCAGAGGGCATTACGACATTTGAGTGCGGAAGCACAACAGTATCCGAAGGAATATAGTTAGGCTGCGAGCACGTGTATTTGTCGATAGGGGGCGCTACTCTGTGGTGATTTGGGTCGGGCGAGAGATCTGCTAGGATAGCCCAGGCGGTTAGGGCGACTGCTCGCGTAAACAGGGAAATCTTGTTTCGACTCCCGGTCTAGAACATTTTTCGTATGTGGCCGTTAAGTTCGCTCAGCGTCCCACTGCGGCTAAATGTCGGACGTTATCTTTCGTCACGTATTGAATACGGCTGGTGATCGAATCAATGGTGTCTGTTCTTTCGGCATGCCTGTCCGAAAGAACGGATACCATCCCGACATAAAAATCGATACAGCGCATCACTTAAAAAATCGTACTTTAACGTACCACACATGGTGCGTTTAAGCACTATTTTTGACATGGTGCACCGTACTGTATTGTTCTGTTTTGATCTGATAATGGGAGCCTGCTGAAACCGCGTAATTCATATGGATAAATTAAGCTCGATTCGAAGTACCGAATTTTTTTATAAGTCATACACGCAACCCAAGCTTACTTTCCACATACTCCCTTCATCTTAGCACCCATGGTAATGCACTGCTCGAGTAAAGTGTCTGCCGTCCTACTTCCAGAAGTACGGCGTGGGTAGGCAGTAGAGGAATCTCTGCCAATATGTCATCGGTTTAAGTGCTGGCTTCTCGCAAACACTACGTCTTCTAGCTTGGTTCTTTCTGTCCCCCTCCCCCATTGAAACATTACTCATCGTCAGGACATAAAAACATGTTTGACGATGGTGCGTAGGTATATCTACAGATATACTCCGATAGCCACCTCTGTGGCAAAGGGTACTGTCACTGCTCTTCGGCTCGCAAAGGTCTGCGGGAATAACTATTGTTGCTAAGCCTTCGTGTGAGCTCGAATCCAGTTTTACCTTCATGATCTCTTCGCGAAGTATACTTTGGAGGAAGAAACCTATTTGTTGATTCTACTAGGAACACTCTCGGAATTCTAACAGTAAACCACACAGCGTGACGCATAATGCCTCTCCTGCAGTGTCTGCACCGTGAAGCTTTCGCGCGTACTAAATGAACCTTTGACGAAAAGCGCTGCATTGCTTTGGGTTTTCTCTATTTCCTCTAGCAATCCTACCTGATATGTATCGCAGGCTGAAGAACAACATTCAAGTATCGTTCGAAAGAGGGTTTTGTAAGCTACCACTTTTGTGAATGGACTACACCTCCTGAGGATTTCGCTGCTAACACAAGACGGGCATTTGTCTTTTTTATGATGGGTTTTATGTGGTTGTTCCACTTTAAATCGCTCCGAACACGTACTTCTAGATATTTAACGAATGTGACTCCTTTCCAGCGATCGTTCTGCAATCTTGTAATATAATGGGTCTTTCTGGGTATTTATGCGCAATATGTTACATGTGTTTATGTGAGGATCAGTTACCAGTCCCTGCACTAAGCGTCAATTCTTTGCAGCTGTTCCTGCATTTTGGTACGATTCTGTGGAGCTTTGACTGCTCTGCATACATCATCCGCGAAAAAGCCTCATCGAACATCCTACATTATCTGCTGTGTAATTTACATACATTGGAAAAGTTGTGGTCCCAGAACACTCGCTTGGGGTACGCCGGAAGTTATTTTTACGTCTGAAGATTTCGATTCGCTAAAAGATTTCGATCCGTTAAGAATGACATGCTATGTTCTGTTTGCTAGCAAATTTTCAATCCAATTCCACAGCTGGTGTAGTATTTTCGTACGCCCGCATTCTGTTCATTAATCGGCAGTGCGGAAATGCGTCTAACACCTTCCGGAAGTCAAGGAACACGGCATGAACCAGGACGCTGGTATCTACTGCGTTCTTGGTCTTGTGAACGAACAGAGTGAGCTGTGTTTCGCAAGATCGTTGTTCGAGCAATCTGTTTCGTTACTACAGAGGAGATTTTTGGTTTCCAAAAATACACGAGCGTAAATTTTTCTTAGATATTGAAATTAGCGATACATGTCTATAATTTTGGGCGACTGTGCTGCGACCCTTTCTGAAAACAGAAGTGATCCGCGCTCTTTTTTCCGATCAAAAAAATGGTTCAAATGGCTCTGAGCACTACGGGACTTAACATCTGAGCTCATCAGTCCCCTAGAACTTAGAACTACTTAAACCTAACTAACCTAAGGGCATCACACACATCCATGCCCGAGGCAGGATTCGAACCTGCGACCGCAGCGGTCGCGCGGTTCCAAACTGAAGCGCCTAGAACCGCCCGGCCACCCCGGCCGGCTATTTCCAATCACTACGCACATTCCCTTGTTTAGTGTCCTATGCCCCTTCTCTTAGAAGAGGAGCAAATTCTTGGTCATAATCCATGCAGAATCATGTAGAGTAATTCTAGCAGCGGTTGTTTACATAGTTTGAAAAGCCCGCCCTATTTCACTCACGCCGTAAACCCAGCCAGTACACCTGCAGCTAGCGACTTGCCTTGGAGTACGCAGTACAACTGAACGACAGCGGCCGAGGTTGTGGTGTCCTTGGCGGGCCGATGGCTGGCCGCGGACACTGCGTCAGCGTGGCAGGTGACAAGCGGCGGACACGGCACGCGGGCCGCCGCCCATGGCGCTGACGTCACCGCGCGAAAGGAAGGGAAGGCGAGTCTCGTTAGACGCCAGACAAGGCGCTGCGGAGGAGTGCAGTAAACCCGACACCGCGACCTTCAGGGGCCAACGCCCCCCAGGCTGTCGTCACCTCCGCTAGTGACACCCCAGAACTCACCAACACGTACTCAAGCACAACGAAAAATGGACGCTTGTAACGTTGCAATGACACAGCATTTGCCTACGATTCCAACTGAGGATAGTAAATAGAGAGGCACGGTGTACCGTAATTAAAAACGTGACTGTTACAGGATATTAGAAGACCTCACAACTGCTTGACAGTTGCTAAGGAACAACAGTTGCTAAGGAACAACTGTCAATTGCTACGGAACAACCAACAATTGCTACGAAACAACTGACCAAAGATAATGAAAGGAAACGTTGAGGGCGGGACCTGTGAACTGCACCGAAGCCTGTGCACAAACGCCCTGTGTGCATTCGACATTTCATGCAGTATGGTCTTTCACAAAGGTCGTTGTCGAACCGATCACTGCGACATTCCGTGTTGTACGGCAACATGTTTGCAAAACGTCATTTGAGTGCTTAACGATCGTGGAAGAGCAGTTGGACGGCTCGAACCCGGTCAAAGTGGTCTCAGTAAAGGGAGTGTCCAAAAGCGCCGCCTCAAGAGTGAAAAGGGCCGCTCAAGGTGGAAATGCTATGCGAAACCATACCCGACGTCGTAAATGATCCCCTACACAACATGAGTATCGATACATAGCCTTAGTGGCGAAAAGGGACAGACATCCGCCGGCCGTAGTTGCCGAGCGGTTCTAGACGCTACAGTCTGGAACCGCGCGACCGCTACGGTCGCAGGTTCGAATCCTGCCTCGGGCATGGATGTGTGTGATGTCCTTAGGTTAGTTAGGTTTAAGTAGTTCTAAGTTCTAGGGGACTGATGACCTCAGGTGTTAAGTCCATAGTGCTCAGAGCCGTTTTTGACAGACATCCTAGGCAGATCCCACCCACAACTTGCAACGGCTACCAGTATACGTAGCTCTGCAAGAACCATTTCGCGGCTTGTTAAATTAGGTTGTTCTGTATGCTCGGAAGTCTGTTAAATGCATTCCACCTCGACGACGCCATTCTCGAGAAAGAGTTCGTTGGTGTAGGGAGCGTGTTGCTTGGGTTCAAATGGTTCAAATGGCTCTGAGCACTATGGGACTTAAAATTTGCGGTAATCAGCCCCCTAGAACTTGGAACTACTTAAACCTAACAAACCTAAGGACATCACACACATCCATGCCCGAGGCAGGATTCGAACCTGCGACCGTAGCGGTCACGCGGTTCCAGACTGAAGCGCCTAGAACCGCACGGCCACAACGGCCGGCTGTTGGTTTGGGTCAGCAACAGTGGTCCAGAGTGATGTTCTCCGACGAATCCAGTTTCACTGTGGCAAGTGATTCTGGCCACCAGTCAGAAAGAGAGGGGAATACGTTACACACTACAGAATATCCACGAACGTCATAGGTATGGCCTAGGATTCATGGCGTGGGCTGGCATTATGCACAATAGCTGAACATCTCTGCATATTTTCGAGTAACACCACAGCGGTATTGCAGGGAGATTATTCTGGTCTTGTCAATCTGTTTAGCGGTGCATTAGGTCCCGACTTTATGGACGACATTGCCCGCCCACACAGCACCAACGAGGTATCGGATAAACTGGAAACTGAAGGTACTGAACGTATGGAATGGCCTGCGTACGTAAACCCTACAGAGCAGGCCCGGAATGCTCTTGGCAGACGTGTTTCTCAATGAACACCCCCTACCTAAACCGTGCCAGAACCGAAAACCGTAGTGAGTGAGGAGTGGAACAATACCCCAACGACTCCTCAACAGTTTGGTAGCCAGTATGAATAACAGGTACAAAATATGCATCAGTGCCCGAGAAGGGCATATGGGTTACTGAGACTCTGATATCGACCTTCAAGTTGACAGTCTGACTGTGTAAAACATGGGCGTTATTTGTGTCTGTTATTATCTTTCCCACGTAGTGAAATATGTACCTTTTTCGTTATACATATACCCTCCAACTCTACCACTATATACTTTCTTTCATGTCGACCGTCACTGCCTGTGATTAGTCCTGTGCAACAATGTCTCTGTTCCTTAGCAGTTGTCAAGCAGTATACTTGAAATGTACATATTTTATTTAAGTCCCCATTAGATGGAGTTCAAATTTTACCCATGGTTCGCAGCAAGAAATACAATACTACTCACTAGATTACGTGTTACTATTTACTTTATACCCTTTAAAGGGAGTGTTCCACGTCTAATATTCGCATCTGGATGCAGTACTGCACTTGTCTTGAAGTGAGTTGCGAAATCTTTCAATCACCCCGGATCATTTTGTAAATCTTGAAGACAGGGTACAATTCACTACTCTAGTTCTTCATCCGTATCAACGGCAGCGATTCACACTTCACATCTGACATGACTCCTAGCAGAAAAATCCAGAGGATTGAGGTGTAGCCGGCCGGTGTGGCCGCGCGGTTCTAAGCGCGTCAGTTTGGAACCGCGTGACCGCTACGGTCGCAGGTTCGAATCCTGCCTCGGGCATGGATGTGTGTGATGTCCTTAGGTTAGTTAGGTTTAAGTAGTTCTAAGTTCTAGGGGACTGATGACCACAGATGTTAAGTCCCATAGTGCTCAGAGCCATTTGAACCATTTGATTGAGGTGTGGGTCTTACTTGAGCTATTCATGTTGGATCCTACAGACGCTGAAACACGTCGTGAAATTTTGTTTGGTGCTGTAGGTTCCTCGGATGGAAATAAGACGTAATGCCCGTCACTGTTTCCCTATCAGCAGTCCGCAGCTCGTGGTCGTGCGGTAGCGTTCTCGCTTCCCGATCCCGAGTTCCCGGGTTCGATTCCCGGCGGGGTCAGGGATGTTCTCTGCCTCATGATGACTGGGTGTTGTGTGCTGTCCTTTGGTTAGTTAGGTTTAAGTAGTTCTAAGTTCTAGGGGACTGATGACCATAGATGTTAAGTCCCATAGTGCTCAGAGCCCTATCAGCATATAAATCATCTCATCTGCTAATCTTCTATTCCCTGGACCGCGGAGAGATCAGCCTTAATCACATGCAGCAGCTATTTCCTGGATAAACGACTTAATCAATGAAGGGTACAGGGGTAGAACTGTTGTAACAGGCAGTGGGTTCAAATTGAATTAAAGGCATTCACGATAAAGACATATAAATGCGACGTGTCGTACAGTTATTAGTATTATTGTTATCAGTCACATTTATTTATTTTACTCGAAAAAACTTTTAATAGCTAAGATTCAATACTATGAACAGAAACAGGGGCACTTCAACACTGTATTTCGAAGCGTGTGGATCCATGGTGTACTTCACTCGTCATGTAAACGTAAACATGTGCACAAATGTGGACTGTTACGTAGTTCAACATCTATCGAGCAGGAGTGGAATGTTATGTGTGTGGACATACCTAGTTACACAAGGTGCTTTTTAATTGTATTGTTTTTATGTATGACATACATGTTTTTATTTTTAACAAATCTGTGTGGAATCCACTACAATGTCATCATGCCGTGTGTGATACAGTCATAATGGAACAGGGTGTGTAACAACAAGTTTTTTGAAGATCAGACAACGGCACTCTTAACTGTTGAAACTGATCATCAGGAATAAACAGTACTGAAAGCGATCTTCGCTATTAAAAGTTTCTTCAAAGCAAATACAGATCGCTCCTTGCAGTCTCTAATAACGATAAATATCAATATTTACATTATGTTTAGTTTAACATATTGCAACGCGTTTCGATCATATTTCGCTCATTATCAGGCGTTTATGCATACAGACGTTACTTAAGGATAAAACGTTTTAGTATATATTAACCAAGAGCTGTTTTGATCGCTTGTTCTGCGTGTTCTGTCGTGTGACTAGGGCCTCCCGTCGGGTAGGCCGTTCGTCGGGTGCAAGTCTTTCGATGTGACGCCACTTTGGCGACTTGCGCGTCGATGGAGATGAAATGATGATGATTAGGACAACACAATACCCAGTCGTTGAGCGGAGAAAATCTCAGACCCAGGCGGGAATCGAACCCGGGCCCTTAGGATTGACATTCTGTCGCGCTGGCCACTCAGCTACCGCTTGTTCTGCTCGTGGAGTAGCTATCGGAGTCTCTGTGGGAGGGGGAGGGCAGTGGCTAGCCGGAAATCGATGTCCAGTGTTGTCTTATGCTAGTGTGGAGCTGTACCTCGCTGTAGCCATTCATATCACGGCCTGTGAAGGATGCAGATGGTTTTGCATTAGTTGTTATTGCGTGATAATCGTGTGAAACACTTTTATATGTCGGTTGTTCACTTACGATTCTGACGTCGCAAATCGTCATCTGTTTCGCTGGTGCACTGGTCGAGCAGTCGTTCAGAGTTCCACTATTGCACAGCTTATTTTAATCCTAGTTTCTGACGCACTTTCATTCCACAAACGTTTCACCACAAATGTAAACAGTACATATCACACGATGGCCTTTCAGCGTGCGGGTGAGTATCGATTATCGTTTCTTTCAGCGACATTCGCGGTACTGACAGTCGTTTCTTTCACACAGGCTCATCTTAACTTAGCAATGGTTCAAGGCCCGAATTCACTTAACTCATTAAATATTATCACCAATTTTGTAATACACATGAAAATTTCAGTTTCTTCCGTGATAGTCATTCCTTTACCACTCACGCCTTTGCATAAGAAGTGCGCAACACCATACTTTTCCTTGACATGAAAATATCAAAACACAACCACCGGATGTTCACAGAAAACTTACTGGTACAGACATCACTAGACCAAACTCCTGTACACATCCCATCTCCCACAAAAAACAACTGCTTATATATCAATGCTATACAAAGCCCACAAACTTCAACATACAGACCTCCAATAAAAAATAGAAACCATGAAATGTATTGCAATACACAAATAATACGATCCTTTACTCATTAATACATTGTCACGAAAGAAAAAGACAGCATGAATCAACAGAAACTAACTACTCTCACTACTGACAGCACACCAGCAGTGAAAAATGTAAAAATGTCATATCATGGAAAAATGTCTGATAAATTAGCTAGGTCATTCAAAAACACAGACGTGGAGATAAAATTCAGTACCACCGATAACCTAAGTAGGAGGCTAATTCACAATATAAAACTGCGAGGTACAGAAATTTCCAAAGTCGATTTAAAGAACATAGTCTGCTTCATATTACAAAAATGCAACAAACCAGCAGTAGCAACACGGACCTGCTTCGAAAATAAAAAACAACATGGAAATTTTGAACAAAATCGAAAAAAGAATGAACATCATGAAAATTTTCATTCATAACACAGAAAATTGTGACAATGTCCGTAATGAGGCAACTGAATTCAAAAACTCAAAATTATTCAATAGCCTTAAACCAATGCCATGTTAAGACAACCCCGCGTGTACATATGGCCACCATATTGTATTTGATTGTGGTGAAACGTTTGTGGAGTGAAAGTGAGTCAAAAGACAGGGTTAAAATAAGCTGTGCAATAGGTGAATTCTGAACAATAGCTCCGCCAGTTACGACGCAGATGACGCTTTGGGACGACGGAATTGTAAGTGAACAATCGACATATAAAAAGTATATCACATGATTATCACGCCATAACAACTGATGCAAAACCATCTGCATCCAGCACAGGCTGTGATACGAATGACAATACAGAGGTACAGCTCCACACCAGTAGAAGACAGCACTGGACGTAGATTTTTGAGCGCCCACTGCCTCCCAAATACACCAATAGCCACTCCAGTAACAAAACGTATGATCATAACAGTTCTAGGTTAACTTAAGACTAAGACAACATCTGTATGCATTAATCTCTGATGACGAGCGAAATATGTTCGAAACACGTTGCAACGTATTAAACTGAACATTAAATAAACAAAAGTGACTGGTGGTATAAAAATGCTAGCGATTATTCCACGGGGTCACGATTCCTGAACTTAGCCAGCATGGCTACAATTAACGAGGTAGTCTTGTCATAAAGAATGTAATTTAGCCAACCCACATGTCTCGGCTATATGGTGAGCTGGTGACTTGCTGTAGGGCAACATAAAAACACATGAAAAAGAATGACACTAAAACGAAAAACGGCAATAACTCGTCCCCAGAGAGAATGATAATCTGAAAAAACTGAAACGAATTGTGGGGACTGAGAATAATGAAAGAGAGTGGTTAACCGTGTGGAGCACGTAATACGAGCTCGTAGGCTGGGTCAACGCGACAAAACTTCCCGTCTTAGCATCAATGGAACAGCAATGCCGTTTGCTCGCGGTGCAAATAAGTATTTACATCTTAATCATGGACGAACTTGCCAACTGCAACGAAACTGGACTGGAAGAGTCTCTCAGAAGTTTGGGCGGACAGTGCGCCTCCTCCCACAGATGAAGGTCCCTACGTCCAACTTGACTGGGGGTAGCACTGCAAACGGCTACTGCCGCCTTTGTCGCAGAGGCATATCGGCTTCCTGGCGTTCAGGTTCGTGACCCCGCGGTGGCGCCAGTTCTTCGAATGTGGGCGGAACTAGTGTCCTTAGGCGCCAAAGTCGTTCCAGCTTGAATCTGAAGGTACTGGTTCTGAACTTCTACAGATTTTCACCATCTTGTGAATTTTCCAAAGCCAATGACTGATGAATATGGAAACTGCTCCCCAAAAACCAGACCCTTCCCCCCCCCCCCCCCCCTCCCCAGCCACCACCACTACAACGATTAAGTTCTGTTGATCCGAGAATTATTCTGGGTCTACGAGAGATCAGATTGTCACCTACGTACATAGATCTCATCACGTATTTTAAGCGGCGCCCAGAATCAACGGAAAGCGCTAATCAGTCGCTGCTGGAGTATTGGTTAAATTTGTGTTTTACTGTTCGTGTTAATGTATATCGCACTATGCTAATTTGGGAAACAAATCGACGTTTCCCATTGACACTAGGAGTCGCATGAAACATACGACGAGCAGTATTTATCTCGACTGACTGTGCCTACATACTGCAAAAACCAAATTGAATTTATGTGCCGATACACCAGAGAAAATGCGCCTGACAACTCTTAGAACAGACACCCTGTATTTATGTGTCAGAAGACTTCTGAAGTCACGCCTGGAGGGAGATGTTAGGTTAGCGAGCTTCGCTTCTGAATACCGTATTTTTAATTTTAATTGTTTACAGTTGCTGTCGTCTGACGCCAGCAGACTGAATGGTCCTTTTGTCAAGATGTCTACAGCAATAACTCGTAAATGAAACCAATCTCAATGAAAAGCAGAGAAAAACAATACACTTCATAAAGTTGTTTGCATAACGGAACTGTTAAAAAAACTGTTTTTTCGCAGTCAGATGTTAATTGCGTCGGAAATTATTCGCATCGTGAATTAGAAGCACCTTTGTACCCAGAAACTTTAAATACAAGCAAAAACGCCAACAACGACAGAAACGCGGACCAACATTTTTTGCTTTATAACTCTAACTTTAGCTCCAGTAGAAACATTTCCTTGTTAAACTTTCACCAATATGACGGCGCTGGAGGGGAGTAAAAATTGGTAGTTGCAAACACTTCTTGCAGGTTTCTACAAAGGCTTCCGGCTGATTGAAGGACAGTTACACATTACATAATGTCCTCTTTTTCACACTAAAGCTTCTCCTCTATTCTTCGCAGCGATGTACAAAACATTTTTAATGCTTGAACTAAAAGCAGTCATTCTTTTCAAAAGTATACTTTGCGAACTTTCACGCACGTCCTGCATTGTATTTGCGCAGAGCAACTGAGCGACAAATGTGGTGACTTTAGATTATGTATGCCTTACATGCTTTCTGTTGACCGTGGTTTCTTTTTTTGTTGTCAAAAATCGAGGTGAGCTACTTTTGTCCTTTACACCGTTCACCACTTGCCGACAACTTTCAACTAACTCGTGGCAGCGAAGCGGTGAAATTTCAGGACTGTGTGTCTGACGAAAGGCGTTCTTATACTAAGATCACTGAGGAGAGGCGTGGAAAATTAGGATTGTTGTTGTTGTTGTTTGCAGTCCGAAGACTGCTTTGATGCAGCTATCTACGCTAATCTGTCCTGTGCAAGCCTCTTCATCTCTGCATACATTTATTTAATCCTGCTTACTGTTCCTCCCCCTCCCCCTCTTCACACTCCCTTCCCTCCCTAAATTAATCATTTAATTATTCGTTGATGCCTAAGTGTGTGTCTTATCAATAGATCAAATTTCTGAGTAAAGTTGCGTCACAAATCTCTTTTCTCCCCTATTCCGTTCAGTACCTCTTCACAGTTATCCGATCTGCGAGTCTTCAGCGTACTTAGATGGCACCAAATTTTAAAAAGCTTCTATTCTTCTCCCACCTGTACTGTTTACCAACCACGTTTCATTCCCGTACACAGCTACACTCCAGACAAATTCTTTCAGCAAAACCTTCCTAACACTCTAAATTACATTAGACGTTAAAATATTTTTGGAAGTGATATCAGTCGGTTAAGGGCTATCAGAGGAGTTGGCGCTTTGAAGATGTTTTCATTGATGATTTTCTTCTATTTATGAGTGAGGCATTGGTAAGTCGTTCACGGCGTTAGATATCATGATAAATAATACAAATGGCAATGAATCGCATCGTGAAGAGAAGGATTTCGTTGCTTTAAATTGGGTTTGTTAACTTGATAGAGGAGCTGATAAGGCCTAACCACAGATGCATATCTCAGATCTAAAAGAAACGTACCAGGTTTTTCTTTTAGGTGATTTACTAGACAGAGTACAATAGTGAGTAAACGGATGGCAGCACTTCGTAACTGAAGCTGAAATTGAGGTTGTTAGCATTAGGTAAGTCATGTACGATCGTGAGCCGGTTAAAATTCGGCAGTGGGGCGCATTGTAAGAGTGGCGTGAGTTTGTTCAGGTACCATGAAGAGTTTACGGAAGTTGCATCCTGAGAAGAGTTGGCGGATTTTGGTGGCTCAAGTTGTAGGAGAGAGATCTGAAATGGAATGTAGAAAATTGGTACAGATGACTTCTGGAGTGTGGCTTTGTCCAAAATTCGGTGGAATTCGAATGGAAGATTAAAGTGGTGTAGCGATTTGGAGGAGAATAAAGTCAAAGCAAGTGTCAAAGAAACGAGTTGGTGGCTGCAAAAGAATAGTATCAAGATCAATACGAGCTATTGTCTGTGGAACCAAAGTGTCTATTTTTCGTCCAATCAAGAGCACTAGCCGTGCTTTTCACTCGAGACTGTGAATGAAGAAAATAAAGAACAAAGACTCGTTAAAGCTTTAAAAAACTCTAACAAGCCAAACCACCGTTGCCATAACTATG
This sequence comes from Schistocerca americana, assembly GCF_021461395.2. NCBI lineage: Eukaryota > Metazoa > Arthropoda > Insecta > Orthoptera > Acrididae > Schistocerca > Schistocerca americana. The sequence goes on along the minus strand of NC_060121.1, from coordinate 641,741,254 downwards.
TCGCTGATGTACTGTGAAATAGTAAACCAAAGTGGTATGTAATAAAAGAGGAGAGATAGCTTTTAGTTAGCTGTTACCGTCCTTAAAACAGTATCCTTGGTTCGGCACGTGAAGCTACGGGTGAAATTTGCTGGTTTACAAGGAAGTCTAGACGGTGCGTGCGAAGAAAGTACAATGCTCAACAAGTCTGAAGAAATGAAAACTAAAAATTCTTAGTTATTGATTCTGTTGTTGACAAATGAATGTCCAAATGAGAAAGAATTCATGGAACCACCATTATAGCAATTTTTCAAATGAGCTTACATTATTCCCCGACAATGAGAGGGCGCTGCAGAAGACGTGACATGCTAGTCAGCTACATCCAAGGATGGATTATACTCACTCTGTGTTTTATTCGCAATGATTCTTAAATTGTCGTGTGAACGAAAATTATGTGACGTGCCCATCGATTTCAGGACCGTAATAGCCTGTGTTCATTAAGTCGGCTATATTAGCTGCCTCTGTCTCTAATGACCGCATTGTTGGCAGGGCGTTAAACTCTGAGCCCTCCACTCCTCTTCCTCCTGAAGACTATTCTTCACATCAGAATGAGCTACGATTATTTGGTAACATGTGCCTTGTCGGTTCTTGTGTACTGTGTTCGAATATATTCGCAAAACAGCAATGTTACTGTCGCAACTTCTGATCAGCTGGAAGAACGAATTTTGTCGTACTCAAACTGCAATAACACGATGAGGGTGAGGGGTACATCTGCCTGTAAGTTTTATCCCTTAAGTTTCAAAGAAAATGTACGTCTACCGAAGGAGTAGGCCTCGAATGTTATATGTTCTACTTTTGTGTTCAGCAGCTGCACAAATTACCTGTCAGAATGGAAGTGCACAACATTTTACAGGATGGCAATGTGCTACATCACCGGGTCACAGTTGTTCGGAATTGTTTGAAGAACATTCTGGACAGTTCGAAAAAATGATTTGGCCACCCATATCGCCCGACATGAATCCCATCTAACGTTTATGGGATATAATCGACAGGTCAGTTCGTGCATAAAATTATGCACCGACAACACCTTCGCAATTAATGGACGACTGCAGAGGCAGCATGGCTCAAACTTTCTGCAGCGGGCTTCTAACGAATTGTTGAGTCAATGCCACGTGGGGTTCTGCACTACGCCGGGCAAAAGAAGGTCCAACACGATATTAAGAGGTATCCCTTCACCTTCGTTACCTCAGTGTATATACAATGCCGGGCAAAAAATGTTAGTATATCCTCTTAGAGGCTTCCAGTTTACCCAAGTTTTACTGTTGCAACGGTGCATATGAAGTCCAAGTGGTTTTGAGGTACCAGTTATTGACCCACGCTGAAACACGCGTATAACTACGTGGTGTAGACTCCACGGGCGGCAATGCAGACGCTGATTCAGACATCCAGTCGATTGTACACATGGCGAATACTGTCCTGGGATACGTTATGCCACGCCTGCTCGACCTGTTCACGTAGTTTTGTTAGAGTTGTTGGCTGACGAGTCACACGAGTCACTTCTCGCTCCATCATATCCCTCACATGCTCGATTGGAGGCAAGTCTGGAGATCGTGCTGATCAGAGAAGTTGCTGCACGTCTTGCAAAGCTTGTTGAGTTTCATGAGCAATGTGTGGGCGAGCATTATCCTGTTGGAATAACAAGTCTCCTTCTTATTGCAAGAACGGCTACAGAACACATCTAATAACATTTTGCACATCCCTAGCACTGGTTAGCGGCCGCTCCAGAAACACAAAGGCGAACGACAGTTGTAGCTTGTTGAACCCCAGACCATAAGGGCTGGGGTGGTGCCACTGTGTCTTCGATGAATACACCCTATGACACAGCAGTCACCAGGCTTCAGTCGTATGTGAAAACGACTATAATTTGCAAGTAGGTAGAATCTGCTTTCATCACTGAAGACCACAGCGAGTGATTCCATATTCCATGTGATCCTCTGATGGCACCAGTTGAGCGGTGCACTTAGATGCTGTGGCGCGAGTGAAAGATGGGCTAGAGGTGTGCGAACTCGTAGTCCCATTGCCAATAACCAGTTCATAACAATTCGTGTTGACACGTCTGGGCTCACAAGCCCTCTATCTGTGCTCTGGTAGCTGTGCAATCTACCACTGTTGCCCCTACAATACGAGGATCCTGGCAGGTGTCTGTGCTGCCTGGAAGTACAGAACCTCGTCTACGGCTGTGTGAAAGTTCACGTGACCACTAATACCAGCATCATTGCACAATTGACGCAGCACATCCAACTGATTCAAAAAAATGGCTCTGAGCACTATGCGACTTAACTTCTGAGGTCATAAGTCGCCTAGAACTTAGAACTAATTAAACCTAACTAACCTAAGGACATCACATACATCCATGCCCGAGGCAGGATTCGAACCTGCGACCGTAGCGGTCGCTCGGTTCCAGACTGTAGGGCCTAGAACCGCACGGCCACTCCGGCCGGCCATCCAATTGGTGTGGCAGTTCTCCGAAAGGCATGTCCCGCCACTCTGGAGGCCACAATTTGATCCCTTTCAGACTCGCTCAGTTGGCTGTACGATTGCCTGATTCTTTTACACGTTTGCACTACACTGAATCTTCTGCATGCGAAAACTCCCTAGTAAAGGGTAGACAGACGAAATTCCCTCAGACTTCAAGAAGAATATAATAATTCCAATCCTAAAGAAAGCAGGTGTTGATAGATGTGAAAATTACCGAACTATCAGTTTAATAAGTCACAGATGCAAAATACTAACGCGAATTCTTTACAGACGAATGGAAAAACTGGTACAAGCCGACCTTGGGTAAGATTAGTTCGGATTCCGTAGAAATGTTGGAACACGTGAGGCAATACTGACCCTACGACTTATCTTAGAAGAAAGATTAAGGAAAGGCAAACCTACGTTTCTAGCATTTGTAGACTTAGAGAAAGCTTTTGACAATGTTGACTGGAATACTCTCTTTCAAATTCTGAAGGTGGCAGGGGTAAAATACAGGGAGCGAAAGACTATTTACAGTTTGTACAGAAAGAAGATTGCAGTTATAAGAGTCAAGGGACATGAAAGGGAAGCAGTGGTTGGGAAGGGAGTGAGACAGGGCTGTAGCCCCTCCCCGATGTTATTCAATCTGTATATTGAGCGAGCAGTAAAGGAAACAAAAGAAAAGTTCGGAGTGGGTATTAAAATCCGTGGAGAAGAAATAAAAACTTTGAGGTTTGCCGATGACATTGTAATTCTGTCAGAGACAGCAAAGGACTTGGAAGAGCAGTTGAACGGAATGGGCAGTGTCTTGAATGTAGGGTATAAAATGAAAATCTACAAAAGCAAAACGAGGATAATGGAATGTGGTCGAATTAAGTCGGGTGATGCTGAGGGAATTAGATTAGGAAATGAGACACTTAAAGTAGTAAAGGAGTTTTGCTATTTGGGGAGCAAAGTAACTGATGATGGTCGAAGTAGAGAGGATATGAAATGTAGACTGGCAATGGCAAGGAAAGCGTTTCTCAAGAAGAGAAATTTGTTAACATCGAGTATAGATTTAAATGTCAGGAAGTCGTTTCTGAAAGTATTTGTATGGAGTGTGGCCATGTATGGAAGTGAAACATGGACGATAAATAGTTTAGACAAGAAGAGAATAGAAGCTTTCGAAATGTGGTGCTACAGAAGAATGCTGAAGTTTAGATGGGTAGATCACATAACTAATGAGGAGGTATTGAATAGAATTGGGGAGAAGAGGAGTTTGTGGCACAACTTGACTAGAAGAAGGGACCGGTTGGTAGGACATGTTCTGAGGCATCAAGGGATCACAAATTTAGCATTGGGGGGCAACGTGGAGGGTAAAAATGGTAGAGGGAGGCTAAGCAGATTCAGAAGGATGTAGGCTGCAGTATGTACTGGGAGATGAAGAAGCTTGCACAGGATAGAGTGGCATGGAGAGCTGCATCACACCAGTCTCAGGACTGAAGACCACAACAACAACAACAAAGGGTAGACGCAGAAGGCGCTCTGGTAGCTATGCCACTATGCTTTCTGTTGGCGGACGAAGCTGAAACCATTATTAGTACAACAACCATCCACCAGGTGGCATATGCCGTCACTGGATCAAAATCGTCGTCGATTTTTCAGGGGGCACTAATTTTTTCCGGCATCTTTGATAGGTACCCCAAATATACCGAGAATGAATAAATATATCGAGGTGTGGTTTCCGCCAAGTTACAGTGGACAATATGGCGAACTACCCGACGTTCGCAGTATTTTTTACCGTTTACAGTCGCCGAATTGCGACACCAACTTTGTTTCTTTTGAGTGGAACTATAAAGTTTCTTCTGTGGCATTTGAAATAAGCTTCTAATAAACGTCAACGACATAAACATACAGGGGACTTGATTACATAGCAGCGCCGCAAAACATTGTCAGGAAAGAGGTTTCACATACGTCTGCCCTATTACACTACGTGGAACCAAACACGTAACTCAGGTACTGTTCTTGTGTTTGTTATCACGGCTGTCATACAAAGTGCTCAAAATGTTAACCTCGAGCATTGCTACCCGCTAGAAAGTGACAAGAGAAACAATACTGCACCTGAATTTCACCTGGAGTCAACGGCAGCACAGGCCCGTATTATAAGGAATTTCATGCCTTCGGGAGTCGTCGGTATTTCCTATTGGACTTCTTGTTTTAATTTTGGTCACAGATAAAATCATAGAAGTGTTAAGTTTGGTAAGTGTGCGCACAATTTTGCGTTTCGTGACCGACGGTTCTAATGCTCGCCGGATTTTCTCTTAAAAGGGTGAGTCATTACATGTGCGAAATGGGAGGGACAACGGTCATGTTGGTAACACTCTGATCGCCTTTTGTCCAATGACTGTGGCAGGCATTCGAGACACTGAAGTGCATTCGATTCCCATTAATAAAACAGAGACCAATGATGCGGGTCTTGAAAAACAAGCACCAAACGTTGACAGACCAAGAGCGTTGATGTCATCCATTTCTTTGCGTCACTGCAGATTTTCAACTGACGATTAGTGTATATTGCGAAGATTCACTTGCTCCTGGTTTGTAAACAATGCTTCTTTCTCAAAAAAAATTTTGTACAGATATTCCATATCACTTTGCACTTTCCGTAGATAACATTCGGAGAACTGTAACAAATTTTGGAAGTTATAGCCAAGAAGCAGTAGACGCAACGAAATGTGAACAGGATTAAAAGCGACAGACTGTAGTGTTCGCAGACCACACATTTGGTTAATGGTTCTCGTACAAACGAGAAGCCTCTTAATGACATTTGCATTGTGTGTTACTACCGCTAAAATGTCAGTTTCACTTCTTTGATCAGTTGCTCTTATTTTGCCTTGGCGTGTTTTATTCTCCACAGTTTCAGTTTCTAGATCTTTTTTGTAATGTTTACAAAGACAAATCGCGAGTTCTTGGCACGATCTGGATAATCTTCAGCAGACAACCGCGCCGCTGCTCTAACAGCTTGGCGACATCCGCCGCAAACGATATCACTTTTTCGATTGTCGTATACACTGTAAATGGCTCAATAGCTGTACGAGCAAGTTACCTGACTGCTACAACAGCAGAACATAGACTGACGGACTTCAAGTGCACAAGGAAACACAAGAACCATAACTGAGTTACATGTTTGCTTACATTTGGTATAATACGGCAGACGTTCGTGGAACCACTTCTACTGACGGCGGGACAGTGGTTTGTGACGACGCTGTTACCTTGACAATATTTGATCATGTCCATACATGCTATGTCGCTGAAGTTCTCTTACAAGCTATTTTTCAAGGACCACAGAAAAAGGATATAGCTCCATTATAAAAAATCGTTGTCGTAATTCGGACTATAAACGATAAAAATTGCCTGCGAACGTCAGGAAATTCGCCATGCTGTCTCCTGTAACTTGGTGAAAACCGCACCTCGATCTATTTATTCATTCTGGATATATTTGGGGTGTCCTTTCTTAGCTATCTCACCTTATATACGCGTGGAAAAATGTGCACCGCCCCTGCAGTATTTTCTCTTATTTTATCTGATATCCGACAGAAGGATGAAATAAGTTGGTAACATCACGAGGATAAGAGCTACGTATTTTTAATCCGCTATTTCTGCCTCCATTTGTAGAGTGTGTAAGCACCACCAGAACACCGCAATTATACAGGGTGATTCAAAAAGAATACCACAACTTTAGGAATTTAAAACTCTGCAACGACAAAAGGCAGAGCTAAGCACTATCTGTCGGCGAATTAAGGGAGCTATAAAGTTTCATTTAGTTGTACATTTGTTCGCTTGAGGCGCTGTTGACTAGGCGTCAGCGTCAGTTGATGCTAAGATGGCGACCGCTCAACAGAAAGCTTTTTGTGTTATTGAGTACGGCAGAAGTGAATCGACGACAGTTGTTCAGCGTGCATTTCGAACGAAGTATGGTGTTAAACCTCCTGATAGGTGGCGTATTAAACGTTAGTATAAACAGTTTACAGAGAATGGGTGTCTGTGCAAAGGGAAAAGTTCTGGACGGCCGAGAACGAGTGATGAAAATGTAGCACGCATCCAGCAAGCATTTGTTCGCAGCCCAGGAAAATCGACTCACAGAGCTAGCAGAGAGCTGCAAATTCCACAATCAACTGTATGGAGAGTCCTACGAAAAAGGTTAGTTATGAAACCTGAACGTCAACTACCCGAGGCGATGGATCGGCCGCCAGGCAGCCCGTGACAGAGCACTTCATCACTGGCCTCCAAGAAGCCCTGATCTTACCCCCTGCGGTTTTTTTCTTATGGGGGTATTTTAAGGATATGGTGTTTCTGCCACCTCTCCCAGCCACCATTGATGATTTGAAACGAGACATAACAGCAGCTATCCAAACTGTTACGCCTGATATGCTACAGAGAGTGTGGAACGAGCTGGAGTATCGGGTTGATATTGCTCGTGTGTCTGGAGGGGGCCATATTGAACATCTCTGAACTTGTTTTTGAGTAAAAAAAAAACCTTTTTAAATACTCTTTGTAATGATGTATAACAGAAGGTTATATTATGTTTCTTTCATTAAATACACATTTTTAAAGTTGTGGTATTCTTTTTGAATCACCCTGTATTATAGTTAACAACTAATGCTACCAAAAGAATAGGTTATGAAAAATGTAGAAGTTCTGCGTACTTTAAAGAGGTGTGAAAGCACTGTTATGGTGGCTGAATGGATGACGACTTCGGCTGGACGGCAAAGTGTCGAACAGACGCTGCACGCGTGGAATGGAAACTCAGAATCAAGGGATGGGAATTTAGCAGCAGCTTCCAGTTGTAGGAGTCGTCTTGTGATTCGCTGTAGAAGTCGTCTAGCGATTCCAGCTATTTTCGTTCGTACAACAGCTATAAAACAGCGCTGTACACAAAAGATGAGTTGTGATTTACATCTATTTTTGTGAACTGCGTTCTTCGTTTGTACTTAAATCATTTCCTCTGAACCTTTTGAGTACAGTATATGTTTTAAACCAAGTATTAAGTCGGAGCTAGGTGTGTGTGGAATTTATTTTCGTTTTCTTATTTAAAATGACTAAAATTGTATGTAAGTTTTATACTTGTGTATACACCGATCAGCCACGACATAATGACCACCGACCTACTATCGATATAAACACGTCCAGGCGATAGCGGCGTCACCAAGCAAGGAATAACTGCTAGTCAGAAACATGCACGATGCATATAGTGTCAATGAACGTGCTGTCCGTCCGTAGAAAGGGGAAGGTGCGCGATCTGAGTCTGACCGAGAGCGGACTGTGATGGCTCGGAGGTTCGGCACGGGCATTTCGGAAACTACTCGGCTTGTTGGGCGTTCAGGGAGTGCTATGGCGCGTGTATTCAACGCGTGGTGAACCCAAGCTGAAACCATGTCCAGACGTCATGGGCTTGGGCTGCCACCCCTCATTACAGACGAAGGACGTCGTAGGTTGTGCAGATTGGTAAACCAGGACAGGCGGCAAAATGTGGCGGAACTAGCATCAGACTATAATGCTAAACAGACTAAGAGTGTGTCTGAGTATTTAGTGCACCGAACACTCCTAACGATGGGCCTCCGCCGCCGACGAACCATGCATTTGCCAATGTTAACACCACGACGGCGGCAACTAACACTGAAATGGGAGCGAGACCATCGGCACTCGACGTTGGCGCAGTGACAGAGCGCTACATAGTTTGATGAGTAGCGATACCTTCTTCATCATGCCATTGGAAAAGCGCGAGTCCGTCGTCTTCCAGGGGAACAGCTCCTTGACACCTGTACTGCGGGACGGAGACAAGTTGGTGGCGGCTCCATTTTGCTCTAGGGAACAGACATGCGGGCATCCATGGATCCAGTGGAGCCCGTGCACGGCACCACGACAGCCAAAGAGTATGGTACACTGGTTGCAGATCACGTACAGCCCTTCATGACGACCTTGTTTCCCGACGGCAGTAGCATTTTTCAAGTTAATGCGCCATGTAGCAAGGCCAAGAGTGAAATAGAGTGGTTCGTGGAACACAGCGGTGAGTTCTCCAGTTGATGTGCTGACCCCCAACTCGCGAGATCTGAACCCCATTGAACACATTTGGAATGGGATTAAACGTGGCGTCAGAGCTCATCGTCCACCTCCCCAAATTTACGGGAATTAGCTGACTTTTGGGTGCACATGTAGTGCCAACTCACTCCAGCGACCTACAAAGGGCTCATTTCTTCCATGCTACGACGCGTCGCCGCTGTTATCCGTGTCAAAGGTGGACATACCGCCTTTTAGGTAGGTGGTCGTAATGTTCTGGCTGATCAGTGTATTCTATTTTACGGGTGGTATGCCCTGAGAGATTAATATTATGTAAAATCAGAGGAACGGACAGCTGAAGGAAGATTAAGAAGGGGGAAAATGAAGACTGGTTTGAAATGTCCTCGATATCGAAAGTATGAAAATGAGGATTTTAACGACTCAAGGGCTAAAAAGGTGGAGAACAGACCATTTGAATCAAAGTGATTAAAGCTGTCGAGAATCTGTGGGCGATGTATGAACATAGAGAAGCTCATGTGTGAGCTATAAATGACGTAAGAAAGAGTCTTTCACTGAATTACGGTGAGGAATGGATGACTGATCACTAAATAATACTTTTGTGGGGGATCAGCACATTTATTTTATGTGCCTTTCCTGTTTAAGAAAGCCTCGAACCCCTACTATTGTACATCGACCGTTGCGACAAAATACTGAAAATCAGTGCTTGTCAGTAAATTTAAAATGTTAGTCGCATCTGAATATTTTTCATAAACTGCACGTATTTCATTGGACTTTCAGAAATGTTGTTTGATACAAGCCAGTTTGTCCCCCAAGAACGTCAGTTTGTTGTACATCAGCGAATACAGGCGCCACGCCATCTTAGAGGGCAGAGATTGCAGCATCACTCACCGTCTTCATCTGTCGCGAGGTAGGACAGACCTCTTTCCCTGTATCTTCGAGCACTGAGAAACAGTGGTACTAAAACGTAACAAAATAGACAGAATCAAAATACAAGTCTGCCTTGTCTTATTTAGCATATAAGCAACATCGCAGGCGAAATTAACTGGACAGTCGATACATATACACAGAAAATATAACATTTTGTAAAATCTCGGGTGATGCTGAGGGAATTAGATTAGGAAATGAGACACTCAAAGTAGTAAAGGAGTTTTGCTATTTGGGGAGCAAAATAACTGATGATGGTCGAAGTAGAGAGGATATAAAATGTAGACTGGCAATGGCAAGGAAAGCGTTTCTGAAGAAAAATTTGTTAACATCAAGTATGGATTTAAGTGTCAGGAAGTCGTTTCTGAAAGTATTTGTATGGAAATGAAACGTGGACGATAAATAGTTTAGACAAGAAGAGAATAGAAGCTTTCGAAATGTGGTGCTACAGAAGAATGCTGAAGATTAGATTGGTAGATCACATAACTAATGAGGAGGTATTGAATAGAATTGGGGAGAAGAAGAGCTTGTGGCACAACTTGACTAGAAGAAGGGATCGGTTGGTAGGACATGTTCTGAGACATCGAGGGATCACCAATTTAGTATTGGAGGGCAGCGTGGAGAGTAAAAATCGTAGAGGGAGACCAAGAGATGAATACACTCAGCAGATTCAGAAGGATGTAGGCTGCAGTAGGTACTGGGACATGAAGAAGCTTGCACAGGATAGAGTATCATGAAGAGCTGCATTAAACCAGTCTCAGGACTGAAAGCCACAACAACAACAAAATCTCACAGGTGTTGAAGTTGTGTAGTTGCGTGTTTATATGTGTGTTATAAATGCAAGTTTCCTACCGAAGTAAAGACAAACAGTAAGGAAAAAAAAATGTAAAAATTCAAGATAAAGTTATATGGGATATATACTACAAATGCTTGATACCACTGGGATATTACTCTACGGGATCTACACGAAGGAGAGAATCCTTCCGATGTACGGTTGTTAGTGATGGATATCTCTAATCGATTAGATGATATTTAAGGCATTTCGGGAGAAATGACAGACGTGTGTTCATGACGTTAAAGGTTTGCTGTTGCGCACGCAAATGTTGCTAATAGTGGAAAATGCGTATTTTAGAGGCCTGCAAAATTGCTAAACGTCACTGTCATGGTGCCGGGGACAGACAAATGCAAATTGTGACAGAGGCGCTTAAATGGAAACCCGTGGTCGTCCGCCTCGCAGCGGCCATCCGCTGTAGGTCTGCGCTTTGTCACATCGCGCGGCAACTGCAACGTTTAGTGCGACCGCAGGGAAATTATGAAATGTCAGCCAGCTAGCCTCCTCCACCCGATACATTCAGCGGACTCATTAACACGTAACAGTTACAACTGTAAGCCCGACACCTGCAACATGTTCACGGTCGCAGTGCAGCGCACTATTTTTTTTTAATTTTTTTTTTAAATTATTTTTTTAATTTTTTTGTGTCCATATGAGCCGACAATCCATTACCCGTCTTTCCCTCCCAGGCCGAGAAATCACTCCCGACACCTACCCCTCCTATCAATTATAACTTATCCTACTTCTTCCTTCCTCAGCCAACAGTTCGAACTCATCCTTTCCCTGCGTAACTGCAATACAATTCGCCTCCTACCAACTACTGCGACTCGTCCTGTTGCCCCTTCCTAATACTAATCTCATATCCTTTCAGTCACTTCGTACCCAAGTCTGTCAATTATGTTCAGTCAGAAGAAGCGCAAAGCACCGTTACCCTCACAATTTCAAGACACGCCCATCACCATCGCATCAAATTATTAACTGAAGTATTTTAATCAATGGCTTAATCTGGCGGATTGAATAACTAATGGACGAACACTGAATCGAATCGGGGAGAAAACATCTTTACGGCACAGCTAATTTTACAGAAAGAGACGACACGTTCTGAGCCATCGAGGAAAAGTGAATTTGGTAATGGAGGAATGTGTGTATGTGCGTGTGTGGTGTGTGTGTGTGTGTGTGTGTGTGTGTGTGTGTGTGTGTGTGTGAGGGTGGGTGCGTCGGCGGGGTAAATATTGTAGAGGGTATATTGTATGATTTGTGTAAAGGAGGTTCAAATGAACGCACACTACAGTATTTCAGAGATGCGCAGGATACATTAGCGTGGAGAGCTGCATCATGTCAGTCTTCGGCCTGAAGACTTCAACAACAATCAAAGGATGAAATGGAAAATCTGATCGCTGCCAGCTGGCTCCCCTGGGGATCTGATTTAGATGAGAAGTCGTGAGATGTAAAAACATTCGATAACAACCGATATTAGAATGGTATCCAAAGTCTTCGTGGTCGCTATACTCCAAATAAAATTATTTTGTGATTGACAGATTGCTGTGGCGTGGGTGGGAGGGGGGGGCGGGAGGGAGGGTGGCAGTATTGCCGGCTTGCACCCAGCCACGCTTCATAAGGCTCTGCTCCCACCTACAAAACAGGAAACACAGGAAGCACGTGGCGCCCAAGGAGGAACCAAGACTGGGCGGCAGCTGGTTCCTACCACTTCGACTCACTGAAATGTGAATCACAGAGTAATTTTAATCGTATTATAGACTCACGGTCCCGATGACGTTCCACTCCGAGGGGTAGTGTGTGCAAAGACAGTGACATGTCAGCATATCATTCTCACGCCTGAAGCACTTTCTACCAAACTTGGCACCGTGTCACTCAATATCTGGAAAAAAGCTACGGTGACCGTAAGACATCCCTGGCACTCCTACAGTTGAGGGTGGAGATGAAAAGGGGTGATACAAAAGGGTAACTTTGGAACGCCTGGTAAATTTTCAGGAAAATTTGGTACTTTTATTTTATTTATTTATTTTACTTGATTTGATTAGGACCACCAGGCTCTCTCTTACATCGGACCAGGGTCTCAAACATCCAGTACCTTTTTACATCACAGTTACCTAAGAAATAGTCATTTTAGTATGACAAATAGAATTAAAAAGATTTGAGTGTCTATAGAGACAATGTGAGTAAATTACACTAATTATGAACCAATAAGGGTAATACTAGCAGTATTTCTACTACTACACCTGCTGCAGTCACTAACAATGATGTTGATGATACTAATAATAATAATAATATCGACAGTAATAATGGGAATAATATCAATCATTAAAGTGCACATATAAAAAAATTGTAGGTGTACAACAAAGATGTTCTCTGATATAGCGAGTTCTGGGTAAAGGAAATTTAAGGAGACTACGCCAGTTAAGAATACTGGGAAACGAGAAAAAAGAATGTACAAGAGTAACTAGAGCGTGCGGGGATGATGAAGAGTCATTACTGTTGCTAAGATAGGTATGTCATTAACTGAAGCTGAACATGTTATTTAATTCTCTAACATAATGCGGGGGGTTATTCCAGAGCTGGGTTCCTGCTACTAAGAAGGACTTCGAGAAAGTAGCTGAACGATGGAATGAGACGTAAAGGATTTTGCTGTGACACGAGTGGTGTTTCTGCCATGTTGTTCAGACAAGAGCGTTAAGATCGACGAGAGATGTGAAGGCCTGTGCTCGCTGATAAAAGCAGAGAAGGCATAGAGTACGGAAATCTCTGCGCTTGTTTGCACACAGCTACTATAGCTGTGCATATTATGCTGAAATATGATCAAAAAGTCGAACATCACAGACATAACGAAAACAGGGATTCATAATCCAGGGATTCATGATCAGTTCAGGAGCTGCGAGCTCTCCTGAGAGACCCTCTAGCATATCACCGCTACAATCAATAACTGGAAGCATACCATGTTTGCACAAATTTCTTCTTCAGGTCAACGGAAAGCAGCTATTTATAATTTTGTAGGGCATGCAGAGATGCCGATTCCTTCATGTACATTGCAGTCACGGGCTCAGTCCAACAGAGATTTTCTTCTATTACTACTCCTAGATTCTTTGCTGAGGGAGAGAAACTGATATTTATGTCATTCAGGATTAAACATGGTACGGATTCCCGATATTTCCGAATAATGAGCCTAGAATGATCAACCGGTTCCGCTTCGGTTTTCAATGGGTTGAGCTTTAATCCTGCACTCTGTGCTCATTTTGGTAGTACAGACAGGCCGTTATTGCGATTGTCGATAGCTGTCTTCAGATTTATTGGTTTTGCACTAAGATACAACTGGAGGTCATCACCGTACACGTGGTATTTGCAGTACGACAAAACTGATGTCACATCACTGAAATACAATGAAAAGAGTATAACACCTAATACTGAACACTGGAGGACGCCTCAAACTACCTACTTCCACTGCGAATTTATGGTGCCGGACATGAAGTAGTGCTGGCGAGACGTCAGGTATGAGCGAAACCACTGCACTTCACTTAACGAGAAATTTATACTGCTAAGTTTGGCATGCAAAACGTCGAAGCTGACAGAATCAAAAGCTTTGCTGAAGTCTAAGAAGCACACGATAGTTGCCTCTTGTGCACCCATGAGAAGCTTCAGGTCATCTGTTACCTTCATTAAACCAGGTGTTGTGCTGCCATGTTTACGGTAATTGACTGGTATTCGTTCAGTAGGTTTTTTTGTACTTTGATAGCTTGTTAGATGGTCGTGGACTGGTATTCGTCTAGTAGGTTTTTTGTACTTTGGTAGCTTGTTAGATGGTGGTGGATTATATATTCTAAGACTTGGGACAGTACAAGAAGAATGCAAATAGGTCGCTAATCAGCGGGTGCTGAGCCAACATACTTTTTACGGAGTGGCTTATCACTTCCTGTTTCCAGGCCTCGGGGAAGACACTTGTGATTAACGAATGGTTGAACATATCTGTTACAGTGGGCAGTAATGGGTCAGTTATACGCGTCATTTGGACTGATATACGGCGAAGAGTGTTGTTCCTGGAAGACAACGTACGAAGGTACACATGATGTTTCTTGGTCGGTGTTTCAATCTAGTTACTGATTTAGAATCATATGAAAGAACAAGTAAGATATTTCAATACGTAGTTTCCGGCAGTTTCTGCTGTTACTGTTGTTACGGGACATAAGGTGGTATTTTTCCAGCGTTTTTAAATATTACTTGTTCTACACATGTAAGTGCTGTATAAGATATTAAAGCTATTTGGAGGATACTGTTACTTCTGGAGTTACAGAGTATTACCGTGAATAAAATTCTGTATATTTTTTAACTAGTAATATAATGTTAGCCATGCTTCGTCAGTCGTGCACCACCTTGTACCTTGTCTTCTACCATGGAACACATGACATTTATTAATGAAACTAGTTTCTTTAATGTCGTAATTATTTTTCCTGCCTTGAAAATGGAAATTTATGTTAGTTGCCAATAACTGCTATTTAAAAAAAATTTAACTCACAAATGGTTTTTGATAATATTTCTTCTCAATTTATTACTCCTTATTGGTGTGTAGTAGAGCGACAGTGTAACACGTAGAGTATTAAATACAGGACTGACATTTTCTAAATTGTAACACTTCTAAATATGAACAGAATATTTATTGCTATGATGTACCTTGGAACAATTTTTCACATTTGGAAAAACCTTACCTTTCCCGAGTAGTTTTTATAATTTTAGAAAAAGGTTGCAACAAGTATGAAATGAATGCTACCATTTCAAAATTGAATGATAAAATATATTAGCGAAGCTCTCAAAAGTGTTCCAATATGCAACACTCTCCCCTCCATGATTTACTTCAAAATAGGTCACTAGGAGAGCACTGCAGCTCCAGTAGTTTTGTCAGTGTTTTGGGTCAAAGATTATACTGGGTGGTTATAACTAAGGCTCAGCTAATCAAGGAGGTCCAGTGTGGGCTGTAATTACATAATGGCAGCGAAACTTGTTAGACATGCTAACGCGGAAACGTTTCATGCTGAAAAATTAGTTCCAATTTGTGCCACCAGGTGCAAATCTGGCGCTGTACAGCATCTCATCGACATCTCCGGTGCTCATATTGAACAAATGGTGTAAGCGGCGGTTACTAATAATATCAACATTACGTCTTTCTCATTTGTATGACCTCTTTCCCCCCGTCCTATTCCTAATCAATTACATATGGAAACATTTCTACACATTTTTCTTGCATCCACAGCGCCAGATTACACCTGGTGGTCAAAATTGGATCTAATTTTTTTTCGCCGGAAATCGGTTACGCATTAACATATCAGAATACCTACCAAGTTTCGTTGTCATACGATAATTACAGCCCCCACAATGGACCTCTCTGAGTAGTTGCACTTTAACTGTAACCATCCTGTATGTGTGAATGTTACATATGTGTGCGTGGGGGAAGCAGTGTGCAAAGAGCTAGTACCCAATACAAAAGTCAGCAGTTTCCTTGGAAAGTTGTCAGTATAGCACTTTTAGGTGAAACATCATAATTGCTTTCTCGAAATAGCTCCTGCGTATTACATCTCACTGCCCTGCACAATTTTCTTTCGTTTACATACGCGATAAGAGCAACGTACGCGCTCCAAACCGCTTGGTCTGCACAGTGGCTGAAGTAAAATGACTAGGAACATCGCCGTCGCTTCGCGCGCACTGGCTGTGCCCAGTGCGGACTCCTCGTATATTTGCGCGGGTGTGCGGTGCGTGCTTGGGCGGAAACCGCGCATCCATTGGTGGCTTCCACATTAGGCTAAATCGAGTGGACAGCACGGGCGCTAACACTGCACTTCGCATTTAGCATCGGAAATAGCCGCGGGGACACGGGCAGCTTCGGCGGTGACCGGAGGTAGCTGTTGGATCGGAAGCTGTGTGTGGGACGCGACGCGGGGCGGTGGTGGTTGGTGGTGGTGGTGGGGAGGGGGGGGGAGGGGGGGGGGGAGGCGGGCTGGAGGAGGTGATGCAGTGAGAGAGGAAAGGGGAGGAGGGAATTAGAGGTGGGAGCGCCAACTAATGGCACAGCCGCAGACCACCACGCGCTGTCGCAACCATTTGGCTACTGAGGGTCGGAGAACACGACGTTCGGGAGTGCTTGTATGCCAATGACCAGTCGGACGCCTGCGCTATTTTTCCCAGCTGCCCCGTACCACACTAATGCGAAATCACTTTTTACACCGGTTGTTTGTTGGTGTGTGGCGGTCTAGATCTCTGTAGTATCTCCAAGCAAGTAAACGATTGTTCTTAATTTTGATTAGAGTCAAAGTTTTTTTTTTTTTGTCGTCCCGCAAGAACTTCAAACTTATCATGTAAGAGCTCGAAAACTACTGAACTATTGAACTCTCTGAAACGCTTGAATTATATCGTTTTGCTGCACTGGCCGTCACTGTTAGGACTGAACCATCGTTATATACTGTTTTGCTACGGCTGTTACGAAGTATAAAGCAGCGATGGGTTGTCTGGTCGAATAAAAAGACATCTTACAGGACATAATTCGATAAGTACATATACTTGGGATATAGTCAGCATTCTTGTCTATGGCACATAATTTTAGAAGCCGAGCGTAGTTGGCCTGAAGTAGTACAATAAAATATACAAATCATGGCTGTGCGCGCTATTGCAACAAAACATCCCTGAAATAAACCTACGTGTTTCTTCGTTGATTACAAAAATTTCAGTTACTTTAAACAGTGCTTTAACATTAAATCCTACTTATTGTCATCGATCCAAATACTGGTCTGACGCAACTTTTACACTGTATCTGGTGCAAGTCCTTCCATATATGCATAACTACTGCACCCTACATTCATCTGAATCTGCTTACTAAATTCCAACCATGGTTTCCTTGTACAATTCGCCTCCTGCTCTTCCCTAGATCCATTATCAATTTAACTACACCTTGATGCCTACGAAACTATTCCAACAAACTACCCCTTCCTTAATTGAAGTTGTGCAAGTAGGTTCTTTTCAGTCCTCTTCGTTAGTTATCGACCTACCTCACTATTCTTCTGCATTCTCCTGTAGCGCCATTTTTCGAAAGCTTCAGTTCTCCTTTTAGCTGTATTGTTCATCGACACGTCTCTGTTCCGAATAAGACTATTCATAGGGCACCAAAAGCTGAAAAAAACAGCCACTGTGTACGGGCCTCATAACCGAGCACCCTTTGAGCTTTGACCGTAGACTGGCCAACAGCGGCACAAGTTTATTTACCAATTCAAAAGCCAAGACATACACGGTGCGAGAAAACTACTTTTATGTACTGCGAAAGGAGGAGGATAAGGTTTAACACTCGGTCAACGACGTAGTCATTTTGACCAATGTCGAAGGAAAAAAACTGATAAAAATGCTGAGAAACGATTATATGAGAATGTTTCTCTACCTGCCCTTAATAGTGTTTGAAAGGCATGTCACTTCAAACCCGTGAAGAGACTTGATTCCAGCATGATACTATTCCAGCCCACAAACATTGAGAGCGTTCGCTTGCAACATTTGTTAGTAAGTGACTCGCAAATAGTGGTCCTACTGGCTGGCCTCCACGATCACCAGATCTAAAACTAGTGGATTATTTCTGCTGCATCACGTGAAGAATTTTAGTGTATTACAAACCTCGAGGGCGGAGAAAAGTTTTGCATCTCTGCGGCTATCAAAACTGGCAGCCAAATACCAGTTATCTTTGATTATGGTTGACAGTCTCTCCTAAAAAGAAGTATTTTCTGTTTGAGTGCTGGAGACGGAAATTTTCAGCCATTACAATTGCAACATCCGGTTAATAATTACAGTGTAACGCCTAGCTTTCTCATTTCACATAATTCTAACTCGACCGTATTACAGTTGTTGAAAAACCTGTCACTTTTTCGTGTCCTTTGTCATCCTTCAAAGTTTGTAGAAGTACTTCTTCGATGTCCCGCAGCACTAAATTACGAATCCGATCACTTGATTATTTGCCATACATTTCGGGCTTCAGCTTCCCCCAGACCACTAGCTAGGGCCTTTTGCCTAAAGAAATCATCCCGATGCTTATCTAGAGCAATATTTTGTTCGAAATAGCGATTGAATATCGTGCCCGTTCTGGGAGTCAGGCGACCTTTCATTCTCCTGCTCCTAATAACACTGTATGCTAATCTTTCTTCCATTCATCTGCATAATACTCGAAAACTGAACTGAAAATTATCACGAGACTCTGCAAACATTTTTTTACCGCCATTCATGTTCTTGAGACGTGGATAAGATCGAATTGCTTGAACTCATTGCTTCCCCTGTATTTTCATCGCACCGCAGAGCTGAGGTCGGATATGTTAATCCACAACGCCAAAAGTACGACTCATTTTGTTCATTTTCCTTAGATTTTTCCATTTTTGAGGCAGATATTACTGCTTTCGTATATTATTTTCCCATCACGACGATTTGTTAGACCGAATGACGATACTCCTGGATTCTGCAATCTGCAACCTACGTTTTGGGACAACAATATGTTTACGTATGCTCTGACATGCTTCAGCATCTGTCAAGTCATCGTCAGCGGGCTTGAAATTAAACCATTCAAAACTTTTAACCTACAGCCTGGCTCATTATAAACAATCATGATAATACATTTCGTAGTTTAAGATATTTAAATATATTATACATATTTCACCTATTAAGATTAGGGCTGTCAGGCTCTCTCTAAACACTAACAGAAGTCAACATAACGATTTATATAGCACATCAGCAATATATAAAGTGCGTCCAAATGAAAAGGAGACTATAGTTATAAGTAAAGAAATTTTAATATTATAATTACATTTCATGCGGAACAGTACAACTATACATAATTCGACTGACATCGATACACCGATCCCAGGGTGTAGAAACGGAGTGGATGGCTTCAGTGTAGAAACGCCTGGGTTGCTGACCGATCCAGTTTTCCACTGTGTCCTGCACTTCTTTGTAACAGGGTGAACCTCTGATGTTTCAGAAATTATTTTAAGGGGTCGCAGATACAGGGGCGTATCGGGGCTGTAAGAAAGATGTTCCAAGAACTCCCTTCATGATTTTTGAAGGAGCTCGACTAGTCTTCTTGACCACACACACTACCTCATAACGCTGGCACCACCGGAATATTGAGCATCGTGCGAGAGACTACTCCGTACAGCTCGTTCATCTTGGCGACAAGTTTGTGAAGCATGCTCACTTTCTACGGGAAGAGACTGGATAACTGCTCTTTTTGCTGCTCGGAAGGAGATTATCGTGCAACAATGTGCGGAAACAACTCTCCGCAAGAGGAATTCAGTCCGGAACCGCGCGACTGCTACGGTCGCAGGTTCGATTCCTGCCTCCGGCATGGATGTGTGTGATGTCCTTAGTTTAGTTAGGTTTAAGTAGTTCTAAGCTCTAGGGGCTGATGACCTCAGATGTTAAGTCCCATAGTGCTCAGAGCCATTTGAGGAATTGTTGCGAAGCCGTTACCTCCGCTTGTGCAACTGGGAATACCAACACACCTTCTCCCGGTAAACGCACTGGGATTACTCGGATCACATTTAACGCTTCTACAGCGAAGGTATCTTTTTCAACTGTGCATACCTTCTATAATAATAGTGATAATAATAATAATAATACGTGCAGTTACAAATACGTAAAATTTAAGAAATGTTTTTCTTATTAAAATTAAGCAATTTCCTCACTTCTTTCTAGTCGAATGTAAGTTGAGATATGTAACAGAAACTTGTCTCAACAGTACAGAGGAAATCAACGCGGAGAAGAATTGACGTCTGAAAAAGAGAGAGAAGCAACTGGGTAAAATTAGCAGACGAGATGGAAGGCAGACAACAGAAAGGTGAAAAGTATAGATATTTTACAATGTGACAGATACTCTGGTTCCTTGTTGGACAGAAAGAAAACATCAGGGATATGCCGAGAGGGAAGCTAAGCCTATGATAACAGATAATTTTTAATATCCTCTTGAATGCACAGTGGTTTTCGATAAGATATAGATTGCAGGATAATTTGTTCCACAGTCTCATGATCTAAATGCAGAAGTACATGGAAGAAGACTTAGTGTTATGTAAAGGCACAGGCAAGATGCCTGAACGAATCCGATACGGTACTGCATATATATATATATATATATATATATATATATATATATATATAATCAGGAATTCACTGACAATTATCAGGATATACTAAAAAATGTTTTCGTGAAAGCATGCAATTCCTGTTCTTACAGAATTCGAAATATCGAAAATGAAATTTACTTTGTTAAAATAAAAAAGTAAGAAATACAATACTGAAAGGCTGATTATAACTTGTAGCATTTGCTATTACTCTACGCTCTGCATCCGACAAGGCGCTGCTCTAACCTTTTTAGAAAACTAGTGTTGTTTTGTACGCCGCTGCCGGATCGCGTTTTGGTATGCTCATTCCGTAGCAATGAGAGAAACAATTTTCACCGCCCTTAGCAACGTTCAACAATTAATCTTTTTTTAAAATAAAAGAAAGTGTGTCCCGATGTAAGCAGTCACAATGTATGTGACACGACCAAGTGTTGCTGAGTTCGGCTGCTGGACGAATGTTCTTTTTAATATTCGTGCATAACAGACGTAAATAAAATATTTTTGTTGGTCTCTGCTGCCTTTTCATAGTACAGTTAACATGAGATTAACCGTCGTGAAGTCGTCGTCTGACAGAGGTTTCGGCGAATTTTAAAATATGAAGATACTTACGCTTTAAAACCAGCTTACGTGGACAGTACCAAGGCAACATCTAACAGCGAAACATTTCGGGAATTGTTTGTCGCATGCTCATCAAGGCATTAAACAGAGTGCACAGAACAACACGTCCCTAATGTCACACGTAACGGCGGGAAACGCTCTATGGAGTGAAGGAAGCAACACACCGCAGCAAAGTAAGCAAATTAATTTTCGCACAAGGCCCTGATGTCCGCGCTTAAACAACGGGTCCACAGGGAGCCGGCTACTGCTTTGCCCGTATTACGACGTTATTACATTGCGAGGCGGCAACGCAGAATCGACTTTCCCGCAAAGCTTGTGTCGTTGCCCCATCCAGGACAGCGCAGCGAGACAATACTTTGTGGATGAGTGAACAGCATTAGGAGACCGAGCTGCAGTCCTCGTAGTATATTTGCGCATACAGAGGATTAAAAAAAAAATACGTAAAATAATATGGAAAGCTGACTCGGTGTAAAAACAATGACAGAAAAGAGTAATTTCACTTGATTCGTCACACAATTCGTTGTTCAAGGGTTTCGGAATAACTATTTTGTACATAAAAGTGTAAGAGACTTGGTAAAAGTACTTAATAGAATCGAATAGACACAGTGGGAAGAAATGAGGGTTCAAGTGAACAGCGAGTAGACTGGCTGAACACGAAATTAGGTGCAAGGGACGGAATTCTGGCCTCACACTGGCAGAGCATGCACTGAGGAAGATCATTACTGCCCACCACAGGGTCACGTCCTCCGCTTAGTAAACAAAGGGAGATCTTCTGGACGCTCTGCAAATCAATAAACGTTTGGCACAGAGTCCCCTTATAATATGAAATCCTCAAACTCATCTCAGTACTTCCTCTCTTCTAGACTACTTAAGCCCCACACTGCTTCATTTCTTTCCACATTGTCTGTACCATCCTACTGACCCATTTTGTCTTGTATTTATTTATTCTATGTGATTGGAAATGTATTCCATCTTCTTATATATTCTGTTGTTTTACCATGAACATATCTTCCCCTTAATAACGTGCAGACCCGGTTACAGGCGCAAGCGGCCCAAGTCGGTGAGGGACGGGGGAGTGGAACGCATAATGATGTCGAAAAAATTAACTACGTGCGACTACAACTCGCGCACTGGTGGCTCCTTACAAACTTAATTATGTATATAGACAGTTCATCCTTTCCGGGAATCGATAGTCTCGACAAGTTTTGCATATTATCGACACTGATACTAACAAGATATCGATCCCGGGGACTTCAAGATTTTCGAGAATGTATTAATTTCAATGACATAAATGTGTCGTAAGGTCATGCACGAGGCAGGCGACAATTATTGTAACAATCAGTAGTTCTCCATTCAGTCTGACTAGGTCGCAATGGCAAAGGTCAAACATCAGGCAAGCAACGTCTTGATTGCTTATATGACGCGTTTCGGAATTTATCCGTCATCAGATATCCTGGAGTGATTACTGCATGTAGATATGGCGTTTTACATACAACTTAAAACGCCATATCTAAGTGCAGTAATAGCTACTGGATATCCGATGACGGATAAGTTAAGAAACGCGACATACGAGCAACAAAGTCATTCCTTGCCTGATGTTTGACCTTCGCCATTCCGATCCGGTCAGCCTGAATGCAGAACTGCTGACTCTTTTAATTTCCAAGTTTCACGTCGGATAACAAATGACTCAAGAAATATTTTTTTCACGTGGTAAAATTACAAATCAACATTTTTCGGATTTTGTCCTTTACTTGTACTGTGAAACCTTACTTCTTGCCAAATTTCATCATTCTACGTCAAAGGGAAGTAGCCTATAGGTTCTGGGATTCTGATGAGTGAGTTTGCGAGTATCAAAATATGTGACATAAATGCCCATATCTTCTGAATGTGCTAATTTAGAAGCTTCAACTTTTTACACCGCCAAGGGACATTAAGCCTTAGAATGTGGCATAAGTTTCAATTTGATACGTCTACCAGTTCCTAAGAGAAAGCTGTTCTTAACAGTCGGACAGACAGACAGACGAACGGAAAGACCGGCAACAAAGCGATCCTACAAGGATTCGTTCCGTTTTTAGCGATTAAGGCACGGAACCCTATAACAGTTCTCGAAGCGGCCGTAGTAATGTGTAATTCTTCATAGCTGCGGATACAAAGTTTGTTATGTATTTCCAGCTATATAACCATCGTCAATGTTGTGTTTTACTTTGCATCTGCATCACCTTCAGATTTTTCAAGCCATTCTCAAATAATACCGTCTTGTAATTATTTTGTTTTATGGTGACTGTCAATTTAACTTCAGTTGTTATATACGCTATTCAGTTGATCTACCACGTGTATATATCTCTTTTAGTAAACGTAATGTTTATATTTAAGTAAGATACAAACGTGTACGCAGTACATATAATCGTCACAAATTTATATTCATGAGCAGCACGAGTTCTTTTTGTTCGTATTGTCCTCTTCCTCTTCTGCTTCATTCACATACACACATTTCTCAATATTTAATCTTAATGTTTCGGGGAAAGTTCCCTTCGTATTTATATACTGTGTAGCTAAAATATTTTCAGGTATATTGCAATTGCACTACCAAATTGGACAGTTATTCTGTTTTTGCACCCCCCCTCTCCAAGTGTTATACCCTTTCCGAACTTGTTCACTATTATGGTATCTTCCTTGATGATGGTAGTCAGTCTGATGATGGTCTTATACACCGAAACCGACTGGTTAACTAAATACAGCAGCGTAATTTTTGTTCTTGTCACTTATAAAGATGAAATTATTCCACGAAAAAGTGAAGACAGAATCAATTAATATGGAAACATAAGTTATTACATAGATAACGGATTAATAAGGCTTCGGTGTATACCACAATATTTTTAACCCACTAAACAAAATCCACATAAAAGTTGAATGGAAGAAGATACAAGAAGCAGACTCGCACAGGCAAATAAAGCTTTCTGCAGTAAAGGAGCTCAGCTGATATATTGATGTGGAACTGAGGAACAAATTCATGAAAGCGTATGTTTAGAGCATAGGAGTGTACGGAATTAGCACGGGGACCATAGGAAATCCGAAGAACAGACTGGAGGGATTTGAAACGTAGTGCTACAGAAGAACGTTACAAATAAAAGAAATTAAGTATAAAATGAAGAAGATCTACCCCGTCTGGTACAACATTCATTGCGAGAGTTAACTTGTACAGACTTCCCCGTGCGAGTTAGTAATTATTATAGCACACGTTTAAAAAGTTGGATAGGATAAATACTCACGACACACTTCATAGTACAATGCAACGCAGTAAAATGTAGCCAAAACTAATACGGGACGCATGATCTACGTTGGCCGGCCGCGGTGGTCTAGCGGTTCTGGCGCTGCAGTCCGGAACCGCGGGACTGCTTCGGTCGCAGGTTCGAATCCTGCCTCGGGCATGGGTGTGTGTGATGTCCTTAGGTTAGTTAGGTTTAAGTAGTTCTACGTTCTAGGGGACTTATGACCTAAGATGTTGAGTCCCATAGTGCTCAGAGCCATTTGAACCATTTTTTGATCTACGTTGTGCTTAGCGATGGAAGCTGCCAACCAAACACTGCGACATTCAGCTGAAGAACGTAAGCACAATTAGTTATAAACATTAAAATGGACAAGAAAACTTTGCAGAAATGCGTTGAAATATCGTAGACAAACGAACTGTAAATGCACGATGGACGAACTTAGAAGTTCAGTGAAACGATCGCAAAACACGATCACAAGGGCAGTGCTAACTGAGCTAGATTATCATCAGCATTAAGTCACACTTCCGGATGCAGCATTAGCGACTTATGCCGTTTGGTGCAAGGGCATATCAACAGATAGTTTTTAAGCCAACTTTGTAAACGAACTAAAGCAAACGCTGCGAAAAGGCCGGTTGCGTGTACGCATTGTTCCGTAACATCAGGGAGCAATTGAGGATGAAACATGTCAATCTCAGCCGCTGCAAGGTTCATTTCTTAAAAGGCCATCGGTCATATCCCACGCATTTCCTGCGTGTAAACGTCGGTCAGAAGGCTGTGCCTATGGAGAGAGGAGGACCCTAGAGCAAATAGTTCCGTACTATGAGCGTTGGTCGCAGGCAGACTAATAACGCACTCACGCGGCGACATGTCACAACCACTTAGACACCAGACCTTCTCGACTGATCTCGACGACAGTGCTGACAGAATATCTAGAGCGCTGCAAAAATTGTACTTTCAGCGACCAGAGTACAGGCAGCTACGAGCATAGACAATAAATAATTTCCACAAACAATACTAGCGAGACAGACGACAGTAATAACGGTACCAGATCAGAAGACAGCGGCACAGGCGGAGACAGGAAAACATAGAATAAGGACTAAAATTATAGTCACAGAAGTGTCACGAAAACAAGTATTCATTAGACAATAATATTGGATTGTAAGAGAAATGTAGAAACAGAGGACAGCACACGGTACTCCCTAGAGTAACCTAATCGAGATGTAGGATCACGCCATCTGAGGGCGAGACGCTCAAAAACTGCTCCTGAAGTCCTCAGTCTCGAATGGCGAGTAGAAGTACATGGGTCGGTGGCTGCTCAAGAGTTGTGAAAACATGACCTGTGTTAGTAACTAGGCGGCACGTCTAAATTCAATCATTTGCCACAGGTTACTGTATTCAAAAGATATTGTAGTAGCTTTTGTTAATTTCAAAAAGGATTTTGATTCCATTGACAAACAACCTGCAGATAAAATATTCCGGGAATTTGGTGTAAAATATAACTTAGCAAATCTAATTCGTGAAACATTTGCAGAGACAGTATCTTCACGTGATGTTTGTGGGGGGAACTACCACAGCCCTTCGAAATAAACACCGGTGTAGTGCAAATGGTACTAAAGGCTCTGAGCACTATGGGACTTAACATCTGAGGTCATCAGTCCCTTAGAACTGACGACTACTTAAACCTAACTAACCTAAGGACATCACACACATCCATGCCCGAGGCAGGATTCGAACCTACGACCGTAGCAGTCATGCGGTTCCAGACTGAAGCGACTAGAACCGCTCGGCCACCGCGGCCGGCAAAACGTCCTCTCGCAAAAGTTGACAGTATGGCTGCGGGACCCCTTGCCCGTAACATAATACAGTATACTAATTACGATACTGGGTTCCTGTGTTATTTTGAATTACGATGCAAAGTTCCTTTCGACATGTATGTATATTAAGAGGAACAGGCACTGCGGCGACTACAGCCGTTGTGAAATACATCAAATGTATTCGCAGTTGCGAATATGGACAATCATCAGCTGTAAATGGATTGACGACGACGAAAATCTCTGCCGGATCGGGACTGAGCTTTGATTTCCCACTTATCGCGAGCGTTCATCCCACAATTTGGCTATCCGACCTCGACGCACGTCCACACCCAGCCACGCGTCATGCACGGATAGCCAAATGGTAAGGTGATCGCTTGGCATAAGTGGGAATCCGGGTCCGAGTCACGGCCCGGTACAGATTTTCATTATCGTCATTCAGTTCTACAGCTGATGGTTGTCCATATTCGCAATTGCGGATACATTTAATATATTTCATAACGGCTGTAGTCGCCGCAGTGCCTGTTCCTCTTACATGTCGAAAGGAACTTTGCATCGTAATTCAGAATAAGACAGACACTGCAATATCGTGTTTACCCGCCGACACTGGGCAAGAGACATAATGGATGT
Organism: Schistocerca americana; assembly: GCF_021461395.2. Classification (NCBI taxonomy): domain Eukaryota; kingdom Metazoa; phylum Arthropoda; class Insecta; order Orthoptera; family Acrididae; genus Schistocerca; species Schistocerca americana. The sequence goes on along the minus strand of NC_060121.1, from coordinate 641,714,481 downwards.
AGGAGTATGGAAGTTTGGGTCTGGCTGTGAGTCGTGCACGAATAGCCAAATGGTAAGGCAACCGCTCGCCATAAACGGGAAGTCCGGGTTCGAGTTCCGGCTGGTTCAAATGGCTCTGAGCACTATGCGACTTAACTTCTGAGGTCATCAGTCGACTAGAACTTAGAACTAATTAAACCTAACTAACCTAAGGACATCGCACACATCCATGCCCGAGGCAGGATTCGAACCTGCGACCGTAGCGATCGCTCAGTTCCTGACTGTGGCGCCTAGAACCGCACGGCCAGCGAGTTTTCCGGTGCGGCACAGATTTTCACTGTCGGCATTCCATTCTACAGCTGATAGTTGTCCATATTAGCAATTGGACTACATTTAATGTTGTATAATAGTTCTACGTGTACTGTATGGGTGGATCGCTTCTGGTTGCAGTAGTCTCCATTGGCAAGAGCGGGCAGTTCGCGGGCGACTGTAGGAGGAACACAAATTCCATGGCGTGAAGAGTCATCTTTAAGCTAGCGATGTGCGATGGAGGTAAATCATCGATGCTAATTTCGATTTCGTCGTCGACGTCTAAACATCGATAGCCGATTTTAATAGACCATAAAACACCCTTGTTAACTGACTAAATTTGTAGAAAGGCGTAAAAAGCACCATACAACCAATACTCGTATATTTAATATCATATTTACTAACCAGTAAATGCACCTATACCCCACAACGTTTTGTTTACAGACTTTAAAAATAACATTTTTCGAGAAGTTGCATAGGCAACTTCTGTTAACAGAGGTGCTTTTATAACCAGTTCAAATGGCTCTGAGCACTATGGGACTCAACATCTTAGGTCATAAGTCCCCTAGAACTCAGAACTACTTAAACCTAACTAACCTAAGGACATCACACACACCCATGCCCGAGGCAGGATTCGAACCTGCGACCGTAGCAGTCCCGCGGTTCCGGACTGCAGCGCCAGAACCGCTAGACCACCGCGGCCGGCTTTTATGACCAGTATTTCAGAAACTGATGACGCGGCTATACAGCTCAAATATTGAAGTGCACCGTAGTTTTTAATAGGTGGTACCACTAATATGATTCCGCATTTGTGTATCTGCACAGGCGTGACAACGCCGCGAAATCGTCACTTCTCGACGGTGTCTCGACTACGGCTACTGGGAGCAGGACCCTGGAAGAGGGAACAAACTCGGCCTGCGAGTCAATCTACGGAGGAGCACAGTGAGTGAACGCCGCGTAGAGACGAGCGCGGAGGAAGATACAGTGCAACTGATCAACTTGTCACGCAGAACCCAGAGCACGCCGCGAGACGAATCGACTGTCAGGTTCCAGATTGTTGATGTCGGCGTTAAGTACTGCCGCGCCAGGCCTATTGCCGGCGAGTACTGGAAACACCCAGGTCACACAACGCTTCGCCAGTTCATCTGTGTCCATCTCGATGTCTGCTGGCGGGGATACTAAAATACTAATGAACAGAGTTTAACTTTTAAAAGGATGTCTCTGACGTAATAACTGAACACGGTTGCTTTGTTTATGTTGCAGTTTTCAAAACTATTCTGTTCTTGTACTGTTTTATAATGCTAACTATATAAATGTACATCTATATCTACATCACTACTCTGCAGTTCACACTCCAGTGCCTGCCAGAGCGTTCTTCGAACCACTTTCAGACTACTCTACCGGTCCACTTAAACTTTCTGTACGAGGTCTGATTTCTCTTATTTTATTACGGTGATCATTTTTCCCTATGTAGGATGGCAACAATACAATATTTTCACGTTCAGAGGAGAAAGTTTGTGACTGAAATTCGTTAAGAGACCATACCGCAACGAACAAAAATGGTTCAAATGGCTCTGAGCACTATGGGACTCAACATCTTAGGTCATAAGTCCCCTAGAACTTAGAACTACTTAAACCTAACTAACCTAAGGACATCACACACACCCATGCCCGAGGCAGGATTCGAACCTGCGACCGAAGCAGTCCCGCAGTTCCGGACTGCAGCGCCAGAACCGCTAGACCACCGCGGCCGGCCAACGTAGATCATGCGTCCCGTATTAGTTTTGGCTACATTTTACTGCGTTGCATTGTACTATGAAGTGTGTCGTGAGTATTTATCCTATCCAACTTTTTAAACGTGTGCTATAATAATGACTAACTCGCACGGGGAAGTCTGTACAAGTTAACTCTCGCAATGAATGTTGTACCATACGGGGTAGATCTTCTTCATTTTATACTTAATTTCTTTTATTTGTAACGTTCTTCTGTAGCACTACGTTTCAAATCCCTCCAGTCCGTTCTTCGGATTTCCTATGGTCCCCGTGCTAATTCCGTACACTCCTATGCTCTAAACATACGCTTTAATGAATTTGTTCCTCAGTTCCACATCAATATATCAGCTGAGCTCCTTTACTGCAGAAAGCTTTATTTGCCTGTGCGAATCTGCTTCGTGTATCTTCTTCCATTCAAATTAGTTAAGAGACCATACCGCAACGAACAACGCCTTTATTTTAAAGACTGACGCCCCAAATCGTTCATCATATCCCTGACGCTCTTTCCCCTTTCCGCGATAATACGAAACGAGCTGTCCTTTTATTAACTTTTTCGATGTCCTCCCTCAATCGTATTTCGTAAGTATTCCATCGCACACAGTAGTATTCTAACAGAGGACGGACAAGCGTAATTAGGCAGTCTGGTTAACAGACCTGTTACATCTTCTGTTTTATCAAGAAAACGAAGTCTTTGGTTTGCCTTCCCCACAACATTATCTATGCCATCATTCCATTTTAAGTTGTTTATAACTGTAATTCCTAGGTATTTCATTGAATTCACAGCCTTTAAATTTGTGTAAGATATAGCGTAACCGAGATTTAACAGACTTCTTTTCGTACTCATGTGGATGATCTCACACTTTTCCTTATTCACAAACATTTGCCAATTTTGGCACTATACTGATATCGTGTCTAGTTGTACGTCATTTTGCAATTGGTTTTGATCTTTTAATCACTTTACTAGACGGCAAATGACAGCATCATCTGGAAATAGCCAAAGAGAGCTGCTCATATTGTCTCCTAAATCGTTTATACAGTTTATTTCGTTTCTCTGTTTTCCTTGAATATATCAACGTGCGGTCCATCCTCATCGAGAGTCGGTTCAACAGCAGAAAGCAGATCGTCGATGATATTCATTAGCTTCGAACATGAAAGCGCCTTGAAAGTACAAGGTGGTTAAAATCAAATTTTCGCTACTTTTTTGAGCCAGTGTAGACGGAAAACTACCGTACTTACCATATGGCTACCCAACTTTGTAGGAATGTTGCTCACACTGTGCACCGCAGGTTTTACGATTTTAATAGTGTTTGCGTAATGACGTTCCATTGGGCACCTGTACTCTTAGGCACCGTAGGGTTCAAACACAAGCATTAACGTGCATTACAGTTGCAGACAGTCAACATGGTGGGCAATGCATTCATCTTAAAGCTGTTTTAGCAAAACAATTGCCATAGTGCTGCTGCTCTACGCGAATATCGACACATAAAAGAATACGGCGTCGTCTTCTTTCCGTAAGGGGTTGAGGAGCATGATTCGAAAGTTCGAATCAACTGGCAATTTGGGAAATTCTCTTAGGAGCCACAAATTGATGAAGTTACGGTTGCCATGGCTGAAAATGCTGGACGCAATGTGCGAACTTCAAGCAGCGCACGGGCTGTGTCACGACAGCTAAACATTCCATGGTCCTTTGTTTCGGGCAGCAGTAGACGCAATCTCCAGTGCGGTTCCAGGCTGTCATGGATCGTCACATTGCGTAATGTTTGTAACCTTGGTATGCAATTAACAAATGTTACCCTCGCATACGGAAATTAAAATGTGTTTTCTTTCTCTTTCGCATGTCCTTACAAATGTTTCCACAACGTTTCACTGTCCTGCGATCACTCGGTTTTCATAGAGGCCCTCACAAGTTTAATCATAACCACGCTGTATATTCTTGATTCCAGGATCAAGCAACGTTGATGTAGCTAACTTGTTAACATGTTCAGCTTGTATCAAGCGCTTTTATATTTCCGTTTTGCTGTTACTCTTCAGATGCTTTCGAATTATCTGTATTGAAAGAGTAAACAGCCATTTAACTGTGTATTGTCACATTTATCTTTTGTAATATCCAGATTTTGACTTCTATGCCATTATCAAGTACAGTACTAAAATTTGTTAGACTATTATTAAGTCATATTTGTTAAGGCAGTCCAAAGCTGGTAAACAAGGCTAACAAATGTCTTTCGGATGTTACGTCTTAAAGACATGTATTAGCCTTGTTTGCCTGCTTCGGATTGCCTTAAGAAATATGACTTAACAATTGTCTAACAACATTTCGCGCTGTATTTTATAACGGCATAAAAGTCGAAATGTAGGTAGTACAAAAGACAAATACTATAACACACAGCCATATAGCGGTTTACTCTTTTAAAAAGTATTACATGACTGTTGCTCAATGCTATCTAAAAATTTTTAATCTGTATTGGTTGCATGCAAGATGTTTTGATATACAACACACTAGTTACTAGGATTATATTACTGCTTGCGAGGTACTTTCCTACACAAATTTCACGATCAGCTACTTCTGTAGACCGCAGAACAACCAGCTGCCGGATTTGCAATATCTGCGGCTGTTAGCATGAACGGTGCAGTACGTCGCAATTAGTGATATTATTAATCACTGCAAAAATCTTTCAATTACTTGGAATACTGAATTCCGTCTAGTGGATATTTCTTGAGTTAGCCTGAGTCTGATTCTTTTTTCAGGTCATCACTTGCTACTGCACTTTGTTTACAGTGTACTTTACATCATTCGAAGTATTTTTGGCTGTTACTCCAAACAATACTGGTTCACAGTACTTGACACCACCAAAGCACGAAATGAATGAACAGTGAAAGGCATTAGTTTACGATTAGCTGCAACAACGCGTGTTCCTACCTTACTTCGTTAAAAAATATGCCATGCCTCCCCCCTATCCCAACAGCTATGTTTGCCACGTTATAATGTTCTCCACTGGTACATTTATGAAAAGTGTTCAGAAAAATATTCTTTTCAGTGGCGAATAATTTATTGATCGTTGTAACAGGTAGTCCGCTTTTTTTGCCAACATTGACGTCAGATCTTTTGTCTCTGACTTCGATTTTACAATGTTTCAAAGGTCAGAATCGATGTTGAATCATAGATCTTTGCTCCCAATGTTAAAATTCTTTAGTATCGATAACCATACCGCAGTTTTTCCCACAGACCCTTATTTATAAAGATTCATTATCTACATACCTGATTTCCACAATTTCAGTAGGTCTAGTAAGTGCGCCTTGCGCCTACGTAGCTCAGTGAGAAGAGGGTCCGGCTCCTACGTGAGGAGGACCAGGGTTCGATTCTCGATACTACGAAAGATTTTTCCTTGGAGGGAGGACTGGAATGGGATGCACTCAGCCTCTTGATGCCAACTGAGGGGCTGCATGAATGAGAAGTAGCTGTTCCAAGGTCTAGAAATCCGACAATGGCTGGAAGAGTGGTGTGTTAAACCCAAGTTCCTCCATACACGGGCGACAAGGCGGATGGGTCGACGGATCAGAACACGGAACTTTGCTAGTAAGTGCTGAATTTAGGTGGACAGGCCAACAAATCGGCAACTGGATAGCTGTGGACATCATTCCGATTACGACATGCAACAGCACGATGGCTCGAAGGTGTATGAACCTGAAGCAGGTAGCGGTAGGAGTAGCGACGTAATCACGGCAGTATTACGGGCCAGATAGCGACGCGCGGAGGTGAGTCACGGCTCGCTACGCCAGCTGCTTGCTGTTAGCGAAGTCGCCGTCAGTAAACATCGTGGTCATCGCTCCCACGCCTTACGCAACCTTGTCTTCCACGCCGTGCGTTTCACGATCAACGTGCAACCTGCTGCAGCCAAAATCTGACAGAGAATTACTGAGCTTCCAAAAAACTTATTAGTGACAAAGCGAGCGGAAGTACAGATTTTCCCGATATGTAATTGTTCTACCTTATGGATTACTGTTTATCTGAGTTACAGCTGTTGCGCCACGTGCGACACCGATTATTCAAGGTATTTCCGCCAAAACGCGGTGGATACTAGAGCTGACCGCGCAGCGGTTTTACCAGAGGAGGAGGTTTTCGCATCATAACATCAGAGCCTTGGAATGGCTACGGTTGGATACGAAGAGAGAAAATTTCAAACAGTCTACGTAATTTCGGAGTAGCATTGCTTCCTCACATCCCACCTACAGAATATGGCATCTACAAGGTACAAACGAGGGGGCGAGAAAAGAATAATAAAACACGGAAATAAACCTAATAAACATAGACCTGGAAACAAATAGTTTCCCAATACGACGGACGTATTACCACGGAGTACATGATCCTTTTGTGAAACAGCCAGGATGAAATTTTCACTCTGCAGCGGAGTGTGCGCTGATATAAAACTTCCTGGAAGATTACAAATGGTTCAAATGGCTCTGAGCACTATGGGACTTAACATCTGAGGTCATCAGTCCCCTAGAACTTAGAACTAATTAAACCACACACATCCATGCCCGAGGCAGGATTCGAACCTGACTGAAGCGCCTAGAACCGCTCAGCCACAACGGCCGGCCCTTGGAAGATTACAACTGTGTGCCGTATCGAGACTCGAGCTCGGGATATATGCCTTTCGCGGGCAAGTGCTCTACCGACTGAGCAATCCAAGCTCGCGACCCGCCAGTAAGTGTGTGTCGTGCTTAGGTAGCTCAGTCGGTAGAGCACTTGCCCGCGAAAGGCATATATCCCGAGCTCGAGTCTCGGCTCGACACACATTTTTAATCCGCCAGGAAGTTTCATCTTGTAATAGTGTCTCCGAGGATCCAAACAGCAGATATGCATTTGAGGACAAACATATTAAACATGCCCAATGTTCACATGAATGCAGGACCTAGCACACCTCCTCATCAAAGTCCGTACACGTTCAAAAATCCCAAGCGTGCTCCAAAAGCGTGCTCGGGGTTCACCGACGCTATGATCAGGACTAGAATACGCCAAAGCTCTGAAATATCCCCACACAACAATATCCAACGGGTTCAAGTTTGAGGAGATGCTTATTAGGATTATTTCCGTGTTTGATTACCCTCTACTCGCCCGTTTTGTTTGCATCTGTAATAGTTAAGCAAGAATTATATCACTTAACATTGTTTTAGACACACTACAAACATAGCTAATTTTTTGCCTCTGAAGGTTAGTTATTAAGGGTTCATAAACTAACGAACGGGTTCATGGATTTAAATTTTCAAATCAAACTTTTTTTTTTGTTCCAGTGTAGTAGAACGAGATAAGTTCTGTTGCTCTTTATGATTTCTCGAAAAGTTAGTGCAGTGTCAGCAAACACATATTTACAAAAATATCATTATAGATCTAAAGAACATTTAGAAGTTAATAAGGCTACAAAACTAAGAACGAGGTATGCTCACAAAGTAACTGAAAGTGTTTTATTAGTCTGATTCACACGATTTTTTTGTTATTATGTTGGCAAACATATCTGAAAAGTATCTGTGTAGTGTTAGCCATAAGGGATGTTTAGTCTGTTGTCAGCTGTCGAGGAGGTAGTAGCGGTATTATCTACAGTGTTTAAAATGGATCAGAAAAACTGTATAAAAATTCCTGTAAGAAGGATGTAAAGTGCAGCAAAGTTTTAGAAATGTTAAACACTGCTTTTAGTAAGCCTGCATTGAGTAAAAGACGAGGGTTTATGAGTGGTTTAAGCGTTTCGAAGCAGGTTGTGAAAAACGCATAACATCATTTTGCACATGCCTTGAATTTTTTTTTTTTTTGTATTGGTTACAAAATGTCTGACAGAAAAATTTGTTCCAAAGGTGTTTAATTTTGAACAAAAGCAGCGGCGATTATAATTTGTTCAGGCAGTCGGTATATGACGTCAACAACGATGCCGAACTACTGAAACGTGTCTTAACAAATGGTTACGCGTGGATTTACGGATATTCTGCACTTTGTATGTATGTGATGAACACTAATAAAACCGACAATCTGCAGGGACGGATTCCTGATTGGAAATTGAGGAAAAAAGGTCTTATGAACACGTGTCCGGAAATGCATCGTTGCCACGGTAGATTGCGCTAGCGAATGGAAGTTCCTCTGACCACGTGTATTTCTTGCGTGTTGCAGGCTGTGTAATTGAAGCAGCGTGCTGAAAGCAGAAGAATGGTCCGGTATTCATGTCGGGAACAAGCCGAGATGGTCTTTGTGTTCGGCAAAAAAGATGGAAACGGCAGCACGGCCCCAAAACAAGTACCCTGACAGACACCAGCTATATCATACAACATTTCAAAGCCTTTTCGAGCGTTTGTGTGATATGGTTCCTTTCGTACAGACGAACAAGCAGCGAGGCGACGGACTGCACGTACAACAGATATGGAGGACCGGCTTCTACAGAATACGGAGACGAGCCCTAGTACAAGCTCCAGGCAAGTGATCCGCCAACATGGTGCAAGCCAAAGTAAGGTCATGTGTATCCTGCAAGATAACCGCTACTATCCCTATCACCTACCATCCCATGGAGACCACTTCGAACATCTCTTGTGACGCAGATGCGATGCAACTCTGTACTGTGTTCCGGAACGATCTGCTGTCGTTGCACGCACATCATCCATTTCCGGACACATTTTCATAGGATCTCTTTTCCTCCATTTCCAATCAGGAATCCGTCCCTGCAGTTTGTCGGTTTTATTAATGTTCACTCCGTATATATGGATACACCTCCCAAGTGTAGTCAGGCGCATTTTCTATGGCTGTTTGGCAGAGATTTGCAATTTTGTTTTTTGCAATGTGTAGCTGGTGTCAGCCTGAAAAATGTGCTAACCTCGTCGCTCATGCGGAACCTAGTGTCGACGGAAAGCTTCGGTTCGTTTCCCGTTTTTTTAATGGAATTCTACATGCTATAGATCGGATCCACATTAATTGTCTGTGATAATTGTTTTATCGATATACGTTAATATGCACATTAAAACACGAAAAATAACCAACATTCCAGCAACAGTTGACTAGCGCAGATGAATGGCAGTAGACATATCGCAGGCTATGGCACTACTCAGTCACTGCTGGAGTACAAAGAAGTGTTTTAATGCTCCTGGTAACATATCGATAAGGCAAATAACGCACTAGACTAATCTGAACAACGCTCTATCGAATGACCACGTAAAACTCAGTTTTAAAAAACATTTTGTTTGCAACGGGAAGTAAAGCAACACTTTCCGTCGATAGTGGGGGTCGCATGAAAAACTTGATGAGCACTGTTTCAGATGACTCCAGTTAGACAATGCAAAAACGAAATTGGACCAGAGGAAACGCGTGCGCTTTGGTGCGTGTGTGTGTGTTTTTATATCACTATTTGGGACTCTTTTAACATTTCTAGACGATGACTTTGCTTTGCGAAATGCGGCATGTGCCTTACCTTAGTGTCCATTGGATTTGTGGTAGTCATAACGAGGGCGTGCTGAAAAGTAGCGCCTCCGAACTTTTTATATGAAAACTCATAAAGCTTTATTCAATAAAACAAATATTATTAACATTCTACATCTTCATCCTTCATGGCTGCATATTTGTTGCTCAACATAGTCACCCTGGCGACGCACAGTTTTCTCCCAGCGAGATACTGGTTCGTTGATACCTTCACTGTAAAATGTTTGACTTTATTGACAACGTCACAACCTCACTTCTGGTTGCAGCGCTTCATAACTCAAATGTTTAAATGTGTGTGAATTCCTAAGGGACCAAACTGCCGAGGTCAACGGTCCCTAGATTTACACACTACTTAAACTAACTCATGCTAACAACAACACACACATCCATGCCCGAGGGAGGACTCGAACCAACGGCGGAAGAGGCCACGCAATTAGTGACATGGCGCCTCTAACCGCGCGGCCACTCCGACTTCATAACTAGTGAAATGAAGTCCTCGAAGGTGTTCTTAAAGTTCTGGAAACAATTAAAATCGGATGGCGCCAAGCCGGAACTATATTGAGGATGATCGACGACAGTGCACCCAAGACATCGGACTGTTGCAGATGTCGCAGCGCATTGTCATATTGCCATTCTGAAGAGCAGGATGCTCTGCGTGTGGATGAACTCTTCGCATTCGAAACTCGATTACAGAACGCTGTTTCTCATGCACAAACGTGGTGACGTTACACAACGCCATGTTACACGCTACACATCGAAGCCCTCCAAAGGCAGAGGGCTGCAAATATGCACGAAGAATAATGATGTATAATTTTAATAACGTTTGTTTTATTTAGAAAGCGTTAACATTTTTCATATTAAAAGCACTTTGAAGCACGCCCTCTTGTGTTGATCAGATCATGTGGACGGTTGTCTAGAGCAATAAGCGTCACACACACTTTAACCAGACGATCAAATCTGCTAATAGTGCCTCGCTACCGCTCATCCTATGGAGTATTAAAAAACAACAGATTCTGGCTTGCACTTCCAGCTAGGGGCAGTATTATTAAGGAAGCAGCTGAGATTAAATTATCAAGAGACCTTATAAGTAGAGACGGAGGTTTTTGTTTAAGTTATGCTTGGAATGCTGCTCTCTCACTTGTTAAACCATAGAGGGACCAGGGACACGGTTAATGGTACTTGCTCACCTATTAGTAATCATTATTCGATATCGACAACCTCTGATGTTAATGGTTCTCCGGTGGACTAGTTGCTTACATCTTGTGTGTGTGTGTGTGTGTGTGTGTGTGTGTGTGTGTGTGTGTGTCTTGTGTTGTCTTTTTGCGTATGCGGTATTACGGTTCTTGATCGGCTTAGCTTTCAATTTCCTTGCGCAGCGCTCTCTCAGGGTGGAAAGAATTTTTTGTAGCAATTTGTGTCCACGTAAATTAATGAGCCCTGGATGAGATATCTTAGGAAGAATTGTAAAGGTTGTTTTATTACTGGGACGGGGAAAGTGGTTATTTTATGTGGGGCAACACAGTTTGGTACCAGATGCGGGCCAACTGGCAGATGGTGGCCAGCACGCTTCATTTCAGGCGTCTGTTAAACACGCTGAAACGGCTTGAGCACGACTTCAAAGAGAACGGCTGCGAACTCATTTTTGCTCGTCCTTTTTTATTCTTGGTCTCCAAGTAAGTGCCAACAAAAAGATATATACGTAGTAATATTTATGTTTTCGAGGGCGCGGTATGTCATAGGCAGAACAATAAAATGTTTCACATACCTAGAAATATAGAAGTATCATATTCACGCGTTTTTCATAGTCTCGCCAACATACACCAGCTGCTCAATGTAATTTACGAGCTTTGTTGGAAAAGAAAGAAATGAATACAGAATAAATTTATAGAGTACTTTAGCACTTTCGTTAACGTCATATAGTCATCAATAAACGTAAACACTAACTCAGTTTGGTTTAAGGTTTATATTCCTAGCTTGTATCACTGAAAGTCAGGCACTGTGAATATAAATAAAAACGAAATGCTCCTTCTGCAGCCCCCCCCCCCCTCCCCACACACACACATTTTAAGTTCAACTACATTACCTGAACTAAGGCTGAAGCAAATGGGTCCTAACAATCCGCTGACTTGTCAGGAAGGAAAAAAAAGAAAAACAATGAAAATTACCACTCGCATACCATAACTTGGTACCACGTTAGCGTGGTGTGCCTGTAGGATCTGCTCCTTGAAGAGGTGGAAAGAGCGTGAGGGAGGGGGAGGGGCGGTGGACACACACTCCGCCTCCGTGTACTGTTTGAGAACGCAGCGCACGTAACGCAGACCAGTGTTACCAGCTTCATGAGCTCCTCACAACCGGCTTCCTTTTCCAATCTGGAGTAGATGATGACACCCGCGATTAGCCAGCAACCGCATCGTCACTCATTTTCGAAAAATCAAAATGAAAGTGGCGCAACAGAACACAGACAGCGACAGCGCAGCTAGGCGACAAAGCAGACGGCAATGCGATCAACACCGGTTAACAGTACGCCGCACAGTTGGCAACGAACATCTGCATATTGCTATGGCACGAAGTCTCCCGAGCGCTGCCGACCGCTAACGGTCAGAATTGGGCAGTCCGCGTGCAAAGTTATACTTCCCACAAAGCACATAGCTATAAAATATTGCAACATACCACGTGCTCGTCTTGAGGTAAGTGCGTTTGGCTGCTGCTAAGAATGTTGGCGCACAGTCGGGCGCTCCACATACCTGAAAAGTTGAAAAACAGCCGCTAATTTTTTTGGTCCACTAGTTATCACACGGGTTATACGTCGTGTTAACGTCGATAAACTTCTAGCAAAACATAAAACACAGAATTATGGGAAATATTGTTAAATTATGACTAAATATTCTTATTCACCCTGTTTACAGCCATGTACGTCACATCATTATACGCTATGCTACTAGGATCTACTTTTTTTATTTGGACTACAGAGTTTGTACTCTTTTGAGGCATCTCAATCACATATAGATATTGTGTTTATTTTTTAAGTCATATTGACTGTTAATCGACCATAGCTACTACAAAAATATGAAAAAGGTTTTTTCGAGACAGTTAATAGCCACAAATTTTTGTTCACTTTCTTCAATTGTTTAATGAAGCAACGTGTTTAGAGGTACAATCCTCACATTCAGGCAACAATGGAAATACAAAAACATTTAGCAAAAGTGAACATAGAACTGAAAAATTGTTCTTTATAGACTTGGCATGTGCTGCGGAGAAAGAGATGGATAACTTAATATGAGGGAACATTCCTTTCGTTTGTTGGTGTGCTACTCACACAAAAAAAGTTCAGTAATCAGTCGTTATTCATATGAAATAACTATCTCCTAGCGGAGTACTGAGTTACCTCCATTGTTATGGGTCCTGGGGCTTATTAACCACTGTTATAAACTTGCAATGGACACTTGAAACAATCCACTTTACGGCGTATTAAAAAGAACATGGCGGTCAGAAAAAACGCTTGTTTCGATTTAACTATCGATATGTCGATTCTGGTATTATCAGTCACTTGCAGTGTCTTATGCCCATTTTGCTGTCGCGTCACTGATTCTGGTCGATTAAATATAATACAATCTGTGACAGTTTGATGTTAAGAACGACAGTATACAATTATTTTAAAGAATTTCTGAGTTATTGCTATTGGAACAAAGGTTCATTGATATTCTTAATCATTACGTATTTTCTATATTAACGGCATTGAACAGAAGCGGGTGAAGAAATGGGAGTTCTTGAAAATTTTAGTTCCGGTTAGGATCCCGCTTCCCCACTTTTGGCCAAGGATGAAAATTTCCGTTTTCTCCAAGACGTTCATTTTGCAGCTCTTCCATAAAGCATGCAGCACTTTAATATCGGTTTCAACTGCAACACTGTGGTCTATACGCTTCGATAATTTTGTTCGTTTTATCAGACCTGAAAGAATCGATATGTTCTTTAAAACGGATTTTAAAATTTCTAGTACTGTATTTTTTGCTACAACTGTATGTCACTTTGTAAATTCCTGAGTTGCTCAGTTTCTCAGCTGGTTGTGAGATGTCATGCAACCGTTTCTTACTTAACTTGTTGGTGATGGGGAACGTCCATTAATTACGTGAGCTAAAAATTACATGTGGGTCCGGCAAAACCTCATCAACTCTCATTTAACGGGAGGTGGGGGCAACGAAAATCCCAGGTCAACTTTTTGATTCAGAGAATATACATTATTAAAACGGATAACATTTTGTTTAATAATGAATAAAAAAATAGGAATGCGGGTAAGCTACTACAAACAGCGTAGTGAACGCATTGTTGTGGCCAAGATAGACACGAAGCCCACGCCTACTACAGTAGTACAAGTTTATATGCCAACTAGCTCTGCAGATGACGAAGAAACTGAAGAAATGTATGCTGAAATAAAAGAAATTATTCAGATAGTGAAGGGAGACGAAAATTTAATAGTCACGGGTGACTGGAATTCGGTAGTAGGAAAAGGGAGAGAAGGAAACGTAGTAGGTGAATATGGATTGGGCCTAAGAAATCAAAGAGGAAGCCGCCTGGCAGAATTTTGCACAGAGCACAACTTAATCATAGCTAACACTTGGTTCAAGAATCATAAAAGAAGGCTGTATACATGGAAGAATCCTGGAGATACTGACAGATTTCAGATAGATTATATAATGGTAAGACAGAGATTTAGGAACCAGGTTTTAAATTGTAAGACATTTCCAGGGGCAGATGTGGACTCTGACCACAATCTATTGGTTATGAACTGTACATTAAAACTGAAGAAACTGCAAAAAGGTGGGAATTTAAGGAGATGGTACCTGGATAAACTGACTAAACCAGAGGTTGTACAGAGCTTCAGGGAAAGCGTAAGGGAACAAATGGCAGGAATGGGGGAAAGAAATACAGTAGAAGAAGAATGGGTAGCTTTGAGGCATGAAGTAGTGAAGGCAGCAGAGGATCAAGTAGGTAAAAAGACGAGGGCTAGTAGAAATCCTTGGGTAACAGAAGAAATATTGAATTTAATTGATGAAAGGAGAAAATATAAAAATGCAGTAAATGAAGCAGGCAAAAAGGAATACAAGCGTCTCAAAAATGAGTTCGACAGGAAGTGCAAAATGGCTAAGCAGGGATGGTTAGAGGATAAATGTAAGGATGTAGAGGCTTATCTCACTAGGGCTAAGATAGGTACTGCCTACAGGAAAATTAGAGAGACCTTTGGAGAAAAGAGAACCACTTGTATGAATATCAAGAGCTCAGATGGAAACCCCGTTCTAAGCAAAGAAGGGAAAGCAGAAAGGTGGAAGGAGTATATAAGGGCTCTATACAAGGGCGATGTACTTGAGGACAATATTATGGAAATGGAAGAGGAGGTAGATGAAGATGAAATGGGAGATATGATACTGCGTGAAGAGTTTGACAGAGCACTGAAAGACATAAGTCGAAACTAAGGCCCCGGGAGTAGGCAACATTCCATTAGAACAACTGACAGCCTTGGGAGAGCCAGTCCTGACAAAACTCTACCATCTGGTGAACAAGATGTATGAGACAGGCGAAATCCTCTCAGACTTCAAGAAGAATATAATAATTCCAATCCCAAAGAAAGGAGGTGTTGACAGATGTGAAAATTACCGAACTATCAGTTTAATAAGTCACAGCTGCAAAATACTAACGCGAATTCTTTACAGACGAATGGAAAAACTAGTAGAAGCCGACCTTGGGGAAGATCAGTTTGGATTCCGTAGAAATATTGGAACACGTGAGGCAATGCTGACCCTACGGCTTATCTTAGAAGCTAGATTACGGAAAGGCAAACCTACGTTTCTAGCATTTGTAGACTTGGAGAAAGCTTTTGACAATGTTGACTGGAATGCTCTCTTTCAAATTATGAAGGTGGCAGGGGTAAAACATAGGGAGCGAAAGGCTATTTACAATTTGTATAGAAACCAAATGGCAGTTATCAGAATTGAGGGGCATGAAAGGGAAGCAGTGGTTGGGAAGGGAGTGAGACAGGGTTGTAGCCTCTCCCCGATGTTATTCAATCTGTATACTGAGCAAGCAGTGAAGGAAACAAAAGAAAAATTCGGAGTAGGTATTAAAATCCATGGAGAAGAAATAAAAACTTTGAGGTTCGCCGAAGACATTGTAATTCTGTCAGAGACAGCAAAGGACTTGGAAGAGCAGTTGAATGAATGGATAGTGTCTTGAAGGGAGGATATAAGATGAACATCAACAAAAGCAAAACGAGGATAATGGAATGTAGTCGAATTAAGTCGGGTGATGCTGAGGGAATTAGATTAGGAAATGAGACACAAAGTAGTAAAGGATTTTTGCTATTTGGGAAGCAAAATAACTGATGATGGTCGAAGTAGAGAGGATATAAAATGTAGACTGGCAATGGGAAGGAAAGCGTTTCTGAAGAAGAGTAATTTGTTAACATCGAGTATAGATTTAAGTGTCAGGAAGTCGTTTCTGAAAGTATTTGTACGGGGTGTAGCCACGTATGGAAGTGAAACATGGACGATAAATAGTTTAGACAAGAAGAGAATAGAAGCTTTCGAAATGTGGTGCTACAGAAGAATGCTGAAGATTAGATGGGTAGATCACATAACTAATGAGGAGGTGTTGAATAGGATTGGGGAGAAGAGAAGTTTGTGGCACAACTTGACTAGAAGAAGGGATCGGTTGGTAGGACACGTTCTGAGGCATCAAGGGATCACCAATTTAGTATTGGAGGGCAGCGTGGAGGGTAAAAATCGTAGAGGGAGACCAAGAGATGAATACACCAAGCAGATTCAGAAGGATGTAGGTTGCAGTAGGTACTGGGAGATGAAGAAGTTTGCGCAGGATAGAGTAGCATGGAGAGCCGCATCAAACCAGTCTCACGACTGAAGACCACAACAACAACAACAACAACATTTTGTTTTATAAAATTAATCCGGAGCACAGACAATATTAAATGCTCAACTCTGCTTTACACGTGTGCATTCCCTGGTTTTTCCGATCTGAAGCAATAGTCGCCCAAGTGTCTGAATTCATTCGCGTAGTTCCATGCTGCGCCGTTCAAAATCACTGCATGTTAAGTCATTGAGTCAGGTACTCGTGATACTCTGCAACTCACAGAAAGTCAATTCAAAATGAATTTGTGTCGCAACTTCTACAATTCGTATGTTAAGCAGCAAGCTGACAAGTCGAAACAAATGTGCCAGCAAGAAGTTAACAGTTTGTGGAAGAAAGCCAAGCTGAAGTTCGCCGAGAAGAGTTCTCTTAGTGGTCACATAAATCAAGAGACTGAAAAGATACGTAATCAAACTGTTCAAAGAAATGTACAAACAATGTTGTCTTCCATCTGCAAAGTAAGTAAAGATTCAGTGACACCCAATGTATACAATACATCAATAAAAAGACAATCTTTTGAAGATCCGTCAAAACGGTTACTAGTGTTTTCGCGGAGCCTTTTTGTCCGTCAGTATGTCCATCCGAATACTACTCAAGATTGGTGCGTTTAAAATAAAAGTGTTTTTAAACACATGTTAAAGTATTGTTTAATACAGCTTCTAAATCGAGGTGTTACACTTTTTGTGAAATTAGAGGTGAAAATGATAACTACGTTTAAGATGCACTAAAACAAGTTTCGTAAAATTAACTGTCTTGAAAGCTGCCAGAAGGCAGAGAATATCCATTGTTCTAATGGATTTTGTTTTATAAAATTAATTTCGAGAAACCTAATAGGTATTGTATTAGTATGAAGCAGAAAAATGAAAATATCAAATAAATTTCATTATTTAAGTTATGGGGCAAATCTTTCGTGTGAGGGAGGGAAGGGGGGAGGGCCTCTCCCACTACATCTCACCAAGGGAGGAAGGGGGACCAATTTTTTTTTAAAAACGTCCCGTAATTAAAGAACGTCCCAGAGGTAAAAGTGATTCTCATTTCTGTGTTTTTAAACAGTTTGGCATTGCCCTCACGGAGCTTCTTGTTGATATTTTTAAGTAACTGCTCGTCATTCTTAGCAGCGTATACTGGATTTTTGTTTAAGTGTTCCTCTCAGCTTTGTGATCTGTTACTAGTTATTCAATGCACTGGCACTAAAAACAGGTAAAGGTTCTACAGTAGTGATTCTGTACAAGTGTAAAAATGTAAACAAGGTACGTGATTACTTTTAGCATATCGCCTCCATGAAAATAAAGATCTTTTCGTGTTCGTCAATGAGAGCCAGAACGCCGAAGAGAACGGCTCCCAGATTGATACCTCCAGAAGGAATTCGGTACAATCCTTCTCTGCCCTTAACGAGCAAAATAGGACCTTTCAGAGTTTCGGGCCAGATTTGTTACTTCTGCAGACAAAACTCAACTAATACGCAAAGGCATTGGCTGCGAGGGAAGTGCCAGACGGGGATTCGAACCCGGGTTCCTCATTGATTTCAATTAATGCCCACTCTTAGCCCATGTCTGTAATTCCTTTGTGTCTTAATTCATACTGGCTGCTGGATTAAAATGGCGTCTGGTCTTTCGAACATGTCCGAAAGAACAGACATCACATATATAGAACTCAACTAGTTGTGAAATGCACGAAATCGACAGATGTAAAAGTACCTCCAATATTATAGGGCGGTTACTGTTTTATAACATACATGAATTATTTAGTGGATAGCGTCGGAGGTTCCATGAGGCTGCTCGCAGAAAATGCTGTTGCTTCCAGTGAGCTGAAATTTTGGAAGATTGCTGCGAAATGCAGGAAAATCTGCGGTCGATTGGTGAGGAGACTAACAGTTTACCCTGAAAGTAAATAAATGTTATGAACTGAGCATAAACTAGGCGATCCACTACTGTTTAGTCACGGGAGCTAAAGTGGAATGACTACGTAAAACTTATAGTACGAAAACCAGATGTCAGCCTAAGAATCGTTGGAAGAATCTTAAGGATTCGTAATTCATCCACTATGAAGTGGTTTACGAAACACTTTTAAGACCACTTCTTGAACGTTGTACGGCTGTCTGGAACCCTAAGCAGGTACCGAGCGAGGTGGCGCAGTCGTCTTCACACTGGACCCGCATTCGGGAGGATGGCGGTTCAAATGCACCTGCGGCCATCCTGATTTAGGTTTTCCATGATTTCCTTAAATCGCTCCAGGCAGACACCAGGATGATTGCTTTGAAATGGGGACGGCAGATTTCCTTCCCCATCCGCAAGAAAAAATAAATAAATAAATAATAATAAAAGTACCGAGCTTACGCTCCATCTACACTCCTGGAAATGGAAAAAAGAACACATTGACACCGGTGTGTCAGACCCACCATACTTGCTCCGGACACTGCGAGAGGGCTGTACAAGCAATGATCACACGCACGGCACAGCGGACACACCAGGAACAGCGGTGTTGGCCATCGAATGGCGCTAGCTGCGCAGCATTTGTGCGCCGCAGCCGTCAGTGTCAGCCAGTTTGCCGTGGCATACGGAGCTCCATCGCAGTCTTTAACACTGGTAGCACGCCGCGACAGCGTGGACGTGAACCGTATGTGCAGTTGACGGACTTTGAGCGAGGGTGTATAGTGGGCATGCGGGAGGCCGGGTGGACGTACCGCCGAATTGCTCAACACGTGGGGCGTGAGGTCTCCACAGTACATCGATGTTGTCGCCAGTGGTCGGCGGAAGGTGCACGTGCCCGTCGACTTGGGACCGGACCGCAGCGACGCACGGATGCACGCCAAGACCGTAGGATCCTACGCAGTGCCGTAGGGGACCGCACCGCCACTTCCCAGCAAATTAGGGACACTGTTGCTCCTGGGGTATCGGCGAGGACCATTCGCAACCGTCTCCATGAAGCTGGGCTACGGTCCCGCACACCGTTAGGCCGTCTTCCGCTCACGCCCCAACATCGTGCAGCCCGCCTCCAGTGGTGTCGCGACAGGCGTGAATGGAGGGACGAATGGAGACGTGTCGTCTTCAGCGATGAGAGTCGCTTCTGCCTTGGTGCCAATGATGGTCGTATGCGTGTTTGGCGCCGTGCAGGTGAGCGCCACAATCAGGACTGCATACGACCGAGGCACACAGGGCCAACACCCGGCATCATGGTGTGGGGAGCGATCTCCTACACTGGCCGTACACCACTGGTGTTCGTCGAGGGGACACTGAATAGTGCACGGTACATCCAAACCGTCATCGAACCCATCGTTCTACCATTCCTAGACCGGCAAGGGAACTTGCTGTTCCAACAGGACAATGCACGTCCGCATGTATCCCGTGCCACCCAACGTGCTCTAGAAGGTACAAGTCAACTACCCTGGCCAGCAAGATCTCCGGATCTGTCCCCCATTGAGCATGTTTGGGACTGGATGAAGCGTCGTCTCACGCGGTCTGCACGTCCAGCACGAACGCTGGTCCAACTGAGGCGCCAGGTGGAAATGACATGGCAAGCCGTTCCACAGGACTACATACAGCATCTCTACGATCGTCTCCATGGGAGAATAGCAGCCTGCATTGCTGCGAAAGGTGGATATACACTGTACTAGTGCCGACATTGTGCATGCTCTGTTGCCTGTGTCTATGTGCCTGTGGTTCTGTTAGTGTGATCATGTGATGTATCTGACCCCAGGAATGTGTCAATAAAGTTTCCCCTTCCTGGGACAATGAATTCACGGTGTTCTTATTTCAATTTCCAGGAGTGTATAATGACTTCGTTGTCGGCAGTACGTTAAGCGCTAATCTTCCTTCCTTCCCGTATCAGGTTGGATTGGATTAATGGAAGGGAAAGAGAGAATCGAAAGAAGAGTGGCACGTTTCGTAGCGGGATCGTTTATCCGACAGCGTTACAGAGATGCTCATCGAATTCTAGCGGCGGACGCTACGAGAGAGCCGTTGTGCACTGAGGTAACAGTCAAGGGAAATCTAGCATTCCGTCGGACCTCCTGTTGCCCGGCATAGTACAGTAACTAGTCATGGCATGGACTTAAGTCTTTTCAAGTACCCTGCAGAAATATTGAGCCAAGTTGGCTTAAAGTAGTACACGACAGGAAAAGTGTTGCCGGTGCAGAATTTTGTGACGAACTAACCTCTCCACTATGGTCCATAAATGGTCGATGAGATTATTCTCAAGCTATGTGAGTGGCCACATAATTCGCTCGAATGGTCCAGAAAGTTACTCAAACCAACGGCGAACAATTTTGGCCCGGGAACATAGCGCATTGTTACCCATAAAAATTTCATCACTTTTTGGGAACATGAAGTCCATGCATGGTTGCAAATTTGTCTCCAAGTAGTTCACTTGGACCAGACGACCCAGTATATTCCACGTACACACACAAACCATTATGGAGCCACCATGGCTTCGTGGTGTCTGAGCCAAACTCGAACCCTACCATCAGCTCTTATAAATTGAAATGGGGACTCATTTGACTAGGCCATCCAGTCGTCTAGGCTCAAAACGATATAGTCACGAGCCGAGGAGAGATATTGCAGGTGATGTCGTGCTATTGAGCAAAGGCACTCGCGTCGGTCGTCTGCTGCCATAGCCCATTAACGCAAAATTTTCTCTGCACTGCCCTTACAAATACGTCCGTCGTAGGTCCCTCGTTGATTTCTGCGGTCCTTTAGCGCAGTGTTGCTTGTCTGTTGGCATCGACAACTTTACGCAAACGTCACTACTTTCGGTCGTTAAGTGAAGGTTTTCGGCCACTGCGTTGCCCTTAGTGAGAGGTAATGTATGAATTGTGGTACTCTCGGCACACTCTTGACGCTGTGGCTCTCGGAATATTGTATTACCTAACGCTCTCCGAAATGGGAGATCCCATGTCCCTAGCTCCAACTACCACTCTGCGTTCAAAGTCTGTTAATTCCCGTGGAGCGGCCGCAATCACGTCGGCAACCTTTCCAGATGAACGACCTGAATACAAATGACAGCTCCGCCAGTGCATCTTGTGTACGCGATACTACCGCCATCTGTACATGTGCATATCGCTATCCCGTGCTTCGCCCCACAGACTTTCGTGAAATGACCACAACGAGAAAATCAGAGAATAAAAACTGATACAGAGCTTTGGGGCCGGGGGGGGGGGGGGGGGGGGAAGAAGATATTGCTATCAGAAGACCCTTCGTAACACACCGCAAGGGTGTTTGCAAAGCACCAATGTAGACGACGTACTTGCGCTTTGGGACGGCACGAAATAAGCGATTATCTCCCATTATTACGGTTGTGAAAATGTAGCAATCAAAAAAATATGTAGCAGTGTTTTTTTTCTGGTTCAGGATGTACGAGGACGTCGGCAGACAGCGCAGTCACGGGGCCGCGGGGGCGGCAGTATTGCGTAAACAGGTGTTGGGGGAGGGGGCGGTTGGTGGCGGTCAGCTGGTTATTCTCAGGAAGCGGCCGCGGCCATGGCGCAGTGTGGGCGTGCGCGGGGTGCTTGACCTCAGCCAACTCGCTAAGTAATGCACGGCTCTCGTCCAGCTTACGTCACATTCTCCTCAGTTCGATGCCATTCGTGTGCGTCCGTACCTACCAAAATTCGTCACAAGTTACGAGCTACATAAGACCACGAAAATTTTATGATGTGAAAGATTACAGAATGCCTCACGCTGAAATTACGTGATGCTTTTTATTCAAACAACACACACGATCGATTTTGGGATATATATGCGAACATGTTGTTAGTTCGTTTTACAATACGTACGGAACCCGAACTGGCCGTGGAGCCTATCGAACATAACTAAGGTCTACCGACGACAGCGTATTCCCTCTGACGGACCACGGAGGGATACACTGAGGTGTTCCCACATCCTACGTCGCACCCCCTTCCGCTGCGCTGAAATCAATGCTCCTGTTCCGCGTCGTAAGCGCTCACGAGCCCATTGCGACTCACGAAATGTCACACTGCGGCCAGGGTACTTTTTATCCCTTTACACATCCACATTTACTTCTATAGTCTGCAAGACATCTTATGCCTCTCTTGTAGGGCATATCACAGGAGCTTCTTGATCATCTCTGTGAACTCTCGCACCGACAAAACGTCCCGTGCCCAACGCGCCGCTGTTCGTTGGATCTTCTCTCTTTCTTCTTTTAATCGTACATAGTATATATATATACAGGGCTACTACAAATGATTGAAGCGATTTCATAAATTCACTGTAGCTCCATTCATTGACATATGGTCACGACACACTACAGATACGTAGAAAAACTCATAAAGTTTTGTTCGGCTGAAGCCGCACTTCAGGTTTCTGCCGCCAGAGCGCTCGAGAGCGCAGTGAGACAAAATGGGAACAGGAGCGGAGAAAGCGTATGTCGTGCTTGAAATGCACTCACATCAGTCAGTCATAACAGTGGAACGACACTTCAGGACGAAGTTCAACAAAGATCCACCAACTGCTAACTCCATTCGGCGATGGTATGCGCAGTTTAAAGCTTCTGGATGCCTCTGTAAGGGGATATCAATGGGTCGGCCCGCAGTGAGCGAAGAAACGGTTGAACGCGTGCGGGCAAGTTTCACGCGTAGCCCGCGGAAGTCGCCGAATAAAGCAAGCAGGGAGCTAAACGTACCACAGCCAACGGTTTGGAAAATCTTACGGAAAAGGCTAAAGCAGAAGCCTTACCGTTTACAATTGCTACAAGCCCTGACACCCGATGACAAAGTCAAACGCTTTGAATTTTCGACGCGGTGGAGATCATGATCAGCAATTCATGTCATGGCCTCCACGCTCTCCCGACTTAACCCCATGCGATTTCTTTCTGTGGGGTTATGTGAAAGATTCAGTGTTTAAACCTCCTCTACCAAGAAACGTGCCAGAACTGCGAGCTCGCATCAACGATACTTTCGAACTCATTGATGGGAACATGCTGCGCCGAGTGTGGGAGGAACTTGATTATCGGCTTGATGTCTGCCGAATCATTAAAGGGGCACATATAGAACATTTGTGAATGCCTAAAAAAACTTTTTGAGTTCTTGTATGTGTGTGCAAAGCATTGTGAAAATATCTCAAATAATAAAGTTATTGTAGAGCTGTGAAATCGCTCCAATCATTTGTAATAACCCTGTATATATATATATATATATATATATATATATATATATATATATATATAATTTTGTGACATCCAATTAAACAAATTTCCTTTTTCTGACGGACACATGTCCAGATCGTCCGCTCAAAACTCTGGCATCTGTCTCTGCACATCCACCACTGCTGGCGGGTCACCTCCAACTGAACAACGCTACGTGCTGTTCACATCCAGCTGCCCAACACTACACAAGCTAATATTCCAACAGTAAGTCCAGCCAGCCACAGACTGCACACAGCACAGTCAGTGATTTCCATACAGAGCGCTACGTGGCGTTACCAACATAAAAACCTAAACAGCCTACTTACAGGGGGACTAGTCCGGAATCTTCTGCCAACGGAAAGACCATCGTGATACTTTTTCAGTTACAGGCTACAGGTCCCGTGGATACACGTTATGTCTTTAAAGCAGTGGTTTCCATTGTCTTCTGCATCCTCATGCTGTTTGCCATAGCTGATTCTTCCGCCTTTTAAGGGCAGTTTCCCACCGGAATGGCAAGAGAGTGCCCCGAGCCTCTGTCCCAGCTCCGTTCTCATTGACAAGGCAGCGGGCAGTGTCTTCTTGAGCCGGAAGTCTTCGGCCGCCATTACTGACAATTTTTACACAAAATTTAAGCAGTGACAGGATCGAACACGGGACTGATGACGTTTTGATCACTAAGCAAGGACGCTATCCCACCTTGACCCCTTTTCTGTGTGGTGTTCTGAAGTATCAAGTTCATGCAAAAAAGTCCACAAACATCTAAGCGTTCTTTGCCTTTTTTCATTCCTTCTACGGGGTTACCAATGTTATATGGGTTGAGGCAGTGATGGTAATAGTTTGTGGCCGGATACCATTACTCACGCCAGCATTCGGCTCGGGCAGAAACCTGTGCACCCCACCTGCCCTCGTCTAGCGTGAATCCTTGAATAAGTGTGATAACGTTTTCTAAATGTTTGCGTAGCATTTATCCGAAGCGGGTCGTGGGTGTCACCCCGCTATTTACCTAGGTAGGTGTGGGAAACCGCCTAAAAGCCATATCCAGGCTGGGAGCACATCAGCGAGGCAGATTCGGTGCGGAGCAGGCTCGTATCCTGGAATCGCCGCAGTAACACGCTCAGCTATCCGGTCTGGTGGCCACCCTAGCAGTAACGGCCGAAATTCGATGCTGTATGAACGAAATACCACGACATTTACGCTAAACCATTACTGAAAATTTCGCCCGAGGCGTACGCGTGTGCCGTGGAAGCCCTGGCGGCCATTTGCTGGATGTATTGTTCCGTTCATAATTCTTTAACGCCTCCATTATAAGTAATACCTTGCTCTGCTACAGAGAACCAAGTTTCGCTTAAAATTCAAATCTTGCGCTCTTATTGTAACGCCCAATACATGGTAAAAATTACAGTTACCGTAACTCTAGCGGATACATTTGGTTGGAAACAACTGCAATGCAAAGCAGTAACTGACACGGGGCACTCTAACGCAACTGCTTCTGTAAGGTTCATCAATATGGGAACATAAATTTGTAGAGCACCAGCAGTATCAATACATCACGCTGTCACAGGTTCTGATGGTGTATAAAAAAGCACGGCAATTCATTTTTCCTGTCTATACAGTATAACGCTCAAGGCACTCAGGTGGACAGAGAGATGGACACCCGGCTTGTTTGCCACTCTGCTTATCGCTGGTGGAGGGGGGAGCAACCGTCACTGGCTTCCAAAGCTCCACTCATTTTATCTTTGTCCACAGCAAACAACACCGCGCCCCACACTTCTATACGCTGGATGTAGAACCGCAGCTTCCACCATTTCTTTGCGACTGCCCAAGCGGCATTTCTAATGTATAAACAGTATTCTGCGCAAATTTTGTATCCTAAAGGGAAGATACTGCGCAATTTTAATACCGTTATAATGAAAACTAGGTGTGCGTCATGCATCCGCTAACAAAGCTGTGATGTTATCGAGGATATATGTTTATTTGTAATGTGTTTCAAAGTACTGGTCTACAGGCAACTTCATATGCTAGTTGTAAGTAGGCTGTTTAGATTTTTGTGTTGGTAACGCCACGTAGCGCTCTGTATGAAAATCACTGACTGTGCTGCGTGCAGGCTGTGGCTGGTTGGCATTGTTGGAATATTTGCTATTGTAGTGTTGAGCAGTTGGATGTGAACAGAGCGTAGCGTTGCGCAGTTGGAGGTGAGCCGCCAGCAGTGGTGGATGTGGGGAGAGAGATGGCAGAATTTTGAGAGCGGACGATCTGGACATCAGAAAGAGTAAATTTGTAATACTGTGTATCATGAACTGATATATATAATGACTTTGAATATTATTAAGGTAAATACATTGTTTGTTCTCTATCAAAATCTTTCATTTTCTAACTATGCCTATCAGTAGTTAGTGCCTTCAGTAGTTAGGATCTTTTATTTAGCTGGCAATATTGGCGCTCGCGGTATTGCAGTAGTTTGAGTAACGACAATTTTTGTGAGGTAAGTGATTCATGAAAGGTATAGGTTATTGTTAGTCAGGGCCATTCTTTTGTAGGAATTATTGAAAGTCAGATTGTGTTGCGTAAGGGGTTTACCAGCACAGTAATTCATAAATTTTTCGAAAGGGACGTTTCATACTTAACAGATAATATTATTAGCTACGTTTAAGTAACAACAGCAGAGAAGCTATTTACACAATTAGATAACAGTTTTGTTATATAGCACACTGCAGGCTTTCGAGGTCGGCGTTTGGGTGCTTGGTCCTTTTATGGGCATTAGGGCGTGATCCAAGCCATATTTAACTGCCTAACTTTTCGTTTCCATTGTTGGAGATGTATGCTAGTTTGTGGTAGAAAAATCACCAAAAGCGTTTTACTTGTTTCAATTTTGTAATCCAGGACACTGACGGATGATGACAGGCTCGAAGTTATCGCAGATATACACTATATGATCAAAAGTATCCGGGCATCTGGCTGAAAATTAATTACAAGTTAGTGGCGCCCTCCATCGGTAATACTGGAATTAAATTGTTGTTGGCCCAACTCTTAGCCTTGATGTAGCTTCCACTCTCACAGGCATATGTTCAACCAGGTGCTGGAAGGTTTCTTGGGGAATGGCAGCGCGTTCTTCACGGAGTACTGCACTGAGGAGAGGTATCGATGTCGGTCGGTGAGGCCTGGTACGAAGTCGGCGTTCCAAAACATCCCAAAAGTTTTCTATAGGATTCAGGTCAGGACTCTATGCAGTCCAGCCTCTTTACAGGGATGCTATTGTAGTGTAACCACTCCGCCACAGGCCGTGCATTATGAACAGGTGATCGATCGTGTTGAAAGATGCAATCGCCATCCCCGAACTTCTCTTCAACAGTGGGAAGCAAGAAGGTGCTTTAAACATCAATGTAGGTCTGTGCTATGACAGTGCCACGCAAAACAACAAGGGGTGCAAGCCCCCTTGGCCCTATACACGCTGGCAGATGACGTTCACCGGGCATTCGACATATCCCCACCCTGCCAAAGGATCGCCACATTGTGTACCGTGATTCGTCATTCCACAAATGTTTTTCCACTATTCAATCGTCCAATGTTTCCATTATTCAATCGTCCAATGTTTACACTCCTTACACCAAGCGATGCGTCGCTTGGCATTTACTAGCGTGATGTGTGGCTTATGAGCAGCCGCTGGTCCATGAAATCCATTAAGACCCTCTTCAACTGTCGGCGGTCTCTGTCAGTCAACAGACGAGGTCGGCCTGTACGCTTTTGTGCTGTACGTGTCCATTCACGTTTCCATTTCACTATCACATCGGAAACTGTGGACCTTGGGATGGTAAAACAGAAGTGTGGAAATCTCGCGTACAGGCGTATGACGCAAGTGACACCGTATCACCTGGCCACGTTCGAAGTCCGTGAGTTCCACGGAGCGCTCCATTCTGCTCTCTCACGATGTGTAATGACTACTGAATTTGCTGATATGGAGTACTTGACAGTAGGTGGTAGCACAAAGCACCTACTGTGAAAAATGTATGTTTTTGGGATGTCCGGATACTTTTGATCACATAGTGTAGCTATCAAAGCACAATTAATACCTGGCCAGTGTTGCGGTAATCTTTCGGAAGTGAAAAAAAAAAATTTGTGAACTTTACGACACTGAAGAAAGTCAAACATGCAAACATGTAATTTTATGCGTCTGGGGGAGGGAGGGAGGGTGGTCGAGAGAGAGGTAGAGAGAGAGAGAGAGAGAGAGAGAGAGAGAGAGAGAGAGAGAGAGAGAGAGAGCATTCATATAAAACCTTGCAGGTAACGCTAGTATATTCGCATAATTTAAAAACAGAGAACCCAAGTGGAAATAATTTGCCAAATTACTCGCAATCGAATACTCGCATACCTTTTCGTCGTCTGCCCTATGACTGGTGTGATGCACAAAGTGGGACTACCACTTCTATCCAACATCATCATCTGCCTTCACCCACAGTTTTCACCCCCTAGTGCTCTTTCTAGTACCGTAGACGTAATTCCCTGATAATCTTAGCATACTTCGTGTCATTGTCCCTCCTGCAATAAGCGCCGTCCACATAACCCGTTCGTCGTCGACTATGCGGAAAGTCTCCTCGTTCCTTTTTTTATCAGCCCACTAAATTTTAATCGAACGTTTCGTTTCCGCTTTTCCCAGAGACAATGACTCACTTTCTTAAAAGTTGTGCTCCATTGTACGTTATCAGAAATTTCTTCCGAAATTAAAGCATATATTTGACACTACTAACTTTTTCTGTCGTTTGTTCTAGTCTGCTTTTTATTTCCTTACTGGTTCCTCTGTCACGTACTGCTTTGCTTCCAAGATGACAGAACTTCTTCACTTCGTCTACTATGTGGTCCCCAATTTTGACAAGTTTGTCGCTAACCCCATTTCTGCTACTCTACAACACGTGAGCAATTGGTATGGTGTCTCACCTAGCCTAGACACATGTCCCCTGTACTCTGCGGTCTATGGGGTGTCTTCGTAAGCCTGTGCGAAGCTTTTTTAAGAATTGACATATTGTCTAATGAAAGCATGCGACTTTGTAATTGTTAATATTTTTTACCTTGTGACGACATGATGTACATTTCAAGTAACATATTTTATACCATTTCATGGTGTTAAGAATGCATATGACTTGGGTTTGTAATGCGAATGTTGTAGTAATTAGCGACTTTGCGACGTATTTCTTCGTTCTAAAGCTACATATACAGCATGTCCCTGGAGGAATGGCCAATATACAGGGATATGACACGAACAGTCTTTCGAAGCAAACAAGTCTAGTAAACATCGGCTGTAAAATGCATTCCTTACGAGCTATGAGCACATCTTCATCTTCGATACTCCGAAACACCTCACTTCTGTTGAACAAGTGCTCACAGCTCTTAAGGTACGCATTTTAGAGACAATATTTACGGGGATTTTTTGCTTCGAATGATCGTTCCTGCCCTAACCCTGAATACTCATCATTCCTCCTGGGATACCCTTGTATACTCTGTAAGCCACTGCGAAGTGCATGGGGAGGGGGATTTTCTTTCGTGTTCCATTCGTGTACCAACGGAGGAGGGGGGGGGGGGGAGAACAACAGTCAACCGTCTCTGCACGTGTCGTAAATTTCATTCTGACGGTCCGTAAGGAGATGTACATTGATGGCAGAATTATGGTCGCACATCCTTCTGCGAATAGAGGTCCCCTAAATTTATCCAACCGGATTTCGTGGTAACTGCGTCATATTTTTTCTAAGGATTCTCATACAAATTTCTCAAGAATTTCTGTTACACATTTATATGGGCTAAACCGACCTCTTACCCTCCTTGCAGCTCGTCTCTCAATTCATTCGGAGTCTGTGGCGAAGCAAACTTGACAATATATATAAATGGAAAAATATTTTAGAATGGGTTGCACGAGCGTCTTGTATGGGTTTTCATTTACTAATTACTTGAGTTGTCCCAGAGACGCCCCACCAAATCCAAGACTTTCGTTCGTTTTCCCTAGTACTGATTTTACGTGATCGATCCATTTCATATCTTTCTTTAGTTTTACCCGTAAATGCTTATACGATGTTACGTGCTCGAGAGTTTACCACCATCTTGTAATCAGAAAATACCTGGTTCTTCCTCTTTGTTACGAGCATTACCTTCGTTGACAGCGGTCCTGTCCTGTGTACTGTGCTGTTGGAGCTCCCACATCAATTATTTGTGGTATTTAAGAGGGTGAAAGTCGATATGGAGTCCCAAAAAATAAGCCTGGTCTACACGTAACATTTTGTCGCTAGCCTTGCATCATTATGCCAGATTTGTCAAATAAAACATTACGTATGATAGGTATGATAGTGTTGCGTGAACTGAATGAAGTCTGACCGAGTTCCAAAAGGCTGATGGGCTCGAGCTTTGTGTACATGCAGGGCTGCCGGCAATTGTGTGCATGTAGCACACGACAGTCTTGTTGTGGCTTGGCAAGACGGCCAAACCACTAGGAGGAAGCCGAAAGGCACGCGTTTAAGCTCACGCAGGCTGGCGTGAGGTCTGGAACAGGTAAAGTAATTGAAACTAGCAAATAAAGTACGTAGCTGCTGGAATACTTAACTTTAATCCATAATTGGTGAACATCGGTCTGACGGTACATGCATCACAAGATAAATAGCAATTGATAATGGCGCCTTGCTAGGTCGTAGCAAATGACGTAGCTGAAGGCTATGCCAACTATCGTCTCGGCAAATGAGAGCG
Organism: Schistocerca americana; assembly: GCF_021461395.2. NCBI lineage: Eukaryota > Metazoa > Arthropoda > Insecta > Orthoptera > Acrididae > Schistocerca > Schistocerca americana. Next base: position 641,684,202 of record NC_060121.1, on the reverse strand, counting down.
TAATTTGTCAGTGAACCATCGCTAGCAAAGTCGGCTGTCCAACTGGGGCGAGTGCTAGGACGTCTCTCTAGACCTGCCGTGTGGCGGCGCTCGGTCTGCAATCACTGATAGTGGCGACACGTGGGTCCGACGTATACTAACGGACCGCGGCCGATTTAAAGGCTACCACCTAGCAAGTGTGGTGTCTGGCGGTGACACCACAAGTCTTATCGCTCAAACTTAGCTCTGCTGCCAGTCGACTCTCGGTGATGTCAGAGGTTCCAGCTGTCATTTTAGTGCGTGCAGTGGCGAAAGAAAATTGTAGGCTTGCGACTATGGACTCAAGAATTTTTCACGGAGTTCCTAGAGCTAAACCATGTAAGGACGCACAAGCTGTCGTCCTAAATGCAACAAAAAGTGCCGCAAGGGCTGGCTTTCTGAGTAATGATACAACCACATAAACACTGCAGCGATTCCCGAAAGGGCCGGCCGCGGTGGCCGAGCGGTTCTAGGCGCTTCAGTCCGGAACCGCGCGACTGCTACGGTCGCATGTTCGAATCCTGCCTCGGGCATGGATGTGTGTGATGTCCTTAGGTTAGTTAGGTTTAAGTAGTTCTAAGTTCTAGGGGACTGATGACCTCAGATGTTAAGTCCCATAGTGCTCAGAGCCATTTGATTCCAGAAAGGTCTTTCGTATTGCAGAATAGTACAAGAGGCCAACGCTTGGTGTTGCGTTTTTCACGCTATAGGTGCCAACAAGTTGATCCACGGTGTCAACATCCCCTTTGTGTTCGTTGTAATGCTGCATTGCTTCTGGTTTCTTTTCATCATCAACTACAGTTCTTGATAAGTGAAAGGAGGAGGCAAGTATAACTGCTGATGATTTCTTCGGTACATAAGATACTGGTGATATGGAATCAGAAAATCCAAAACAGATGAATTTACTTCTCTTGAACTATGTGGCTGCATCTCCTTAGCAATTTCAGTCTTGTTTTTCCTTAAAGTTCCAACATAGGAGGTTTTCACTGCCAGCATTTCCCTCGCTATGGGTATTCCACAGAAAAAATTGTCAGCTACAGTACTGCGGCCGTTATTGAACCATTTTGCATTTAGATCTTTTACGACTGTGGAAGCCTGATTTCACTTCTCTCTGTTGGCCAGGTTGTTTTCCCAAGTCAATCCGTCCATTCAGTGGAAATGCATTTCTAGAGTAGCAAGCCCACCATATTTTATACCATATTTAGCAGGCTTGCTTTTCATATATTGTCGAAATGTACATTTCCCTCTCAACGCAACAAGCTGTTCATCAATAGTTATGCCAAAGCCTGGACTGTCTATGGAAGAAAGCCATGAAATTATCATTCCCAAAGGCCTCCAAGTGCAGCTAATTATCATGGGTTCTATGACCTGCCCTTGTTTCTTTATTGTCAAACCTGAGAAAACGTGTGATAGCTTGAAAACTTTTCAGACGGATTATTGCCCTGAAAATAGACCTACCATGTTTCTCGGTCCACTGTCCTTCCTCCCTGATCTGTAGACTCCAGAAGCTATAAACTAACCAATGTGAGCCTCTGATTCTTCCCCATCTAGTTCCCTCGACACCTTAGGCTTACTATAATGATAATCCTCATTCCACTTTCTGTACGCATGCCTGGCATCTCTGTTAGTTTTCCTTACCACAACAGATATTAGTTCTGGGGTAATTAGGAGCTTTAGGGCTTGCTTACGGCTTTAGGACCAGGGTTATCCCGAATTATATTTTGAGATGGAGTTTGGGCTTAGTTGGAGGTTTTTGTACCAAATCATTCAATTTTTTCCCGTGAAATAATCTTTCATATTGTTGTCATTACTTACTATTACATCATCATTACTATGAATGACGTCGTCTTCATTATCTTTCTCTTCCTCTTCCGTTACTTTACTGCCGTCCTCCTCTTCACTATCTGACAGCAAGTGCTCACCGTAATTCAGGTCAGAAACACGTTCACTATCGACATCAGCCTAATTCCACATCTGAAGAAGAATCTTGTAGGCCTCTTCTGACCGAACAAGTTTTCCAGCAACCCTAAACAAAAAATTAATCTCGTACTTAAATTCTAAGTTACCAGACAATAGTTTTCCTTACGATTCAGACAATTTTCATAATTTTTGACTTACGTACGTCGTAATGAAAGACAATTCTTTCTTTTTATGAATAGTACCATACGTATATGAAGAACTGTAAGATTTGGAAACAAATACTGAGCTTATCTAATAAAGCCGGCCATCATCTCCTTCTTTCACATCAACAATACTGTCTGAAGCACGACCAATGAGTGCCGATTCCAATAATTGTTAACAAGCTCTGCCAACTTCAGCCATTTGCTGGTAACACTGAGTCAATTAAACCAGCTGGGTTCTCCGAAGACGACAAGTACTCACACCCGTTGATTGCTAAACTAAGCCGTCAAAAACTAAAGAAATAGTTACGTAATGCCATTTTTGTATAGTGGTCATTTAGATCAGAACTACACGAGAGAGATGTCCAGGAAAGCGGAGGGAGAGTGCAGCTGCGCGATTTGTGTCAGTCTTGTCAGTCTTGTATGGTCACAGAAGACTGACGACAAAATGTTAACGTGTAGACCAGGTGTAAGTCGGGCAACAGTACTGGAAGGAAACGACGGCGGCGTTCTTCAAACAAGACTAAACGTCCAACTTGATCCGGAATCTGAACGCAAAGTACCGCCTACTGTGTAAGTGAGGCGAAGTGCGAGGAACGCGTCGGGTCGGGCGCACAGAGAGAGCGGCGGCGCTAAAAGTGTCCCGCGGCAGCCATTATTCCGGGCGGCGGCGCGCGGCGTCCTGGCGAAGGTCGCCGGCGGCGGCGATAAGGCGGGGTGTTTGACACTTTGTCCTTCCCGCGGCCGCCGTCAACAATGCGCGGTCAAGGTCGCCGCCCACACCGATATCGTCGCCGGGTCGCGACCCGCCCGTCTGTCACGTGCAGCCTCCCAGCTCTGCTAGGGGTCCCGCGGAATGGGGGTCAGTCGCGCTGCTGCCTCTGCAGTGTCTGACGTCGGCTTTCCACAGGCAACATTTCTTAAAAAGTGGGTGCCCCCACCATCATTCGCGTACCACAGCATACGTGTGGAAATACCCTACAACCACACTGTCGTCCAGCTTCCGCGGAAGCTGCAAAAGTTCAAAGGCGTTTAACTTTCTTGCACGAAGCGCTTCCCCCAACACCGTCTACGAGCTTCAGCAACTGACACTTGGTGGATCTGCATTCATTCTGCTCTCGTCCGTTGGACAGCATACGTATTGAAACGCTTGTTTATGTACGTGAAAAAATAATGTCGTTCGTGTACAAATAAATAAATACTTTGTAAAATGGCGCAATTTTGTTTAAACCGTGCGATAGGAGCCTCACTCATTCCGCAATCACTTACTTGCTATAAAATAACAGCACCGTCTGAAGTGACATATGGACTTGAGAAATAATGTAACACAGAGTGCGGTCTTGCTAAGGTTCATTTTGCAGAACAGTCAATATTCTAAAAGTATTTTTTTAAATTTCAGTATAGTGGAAATAATTTTTTGCTTCAGTCAATAAGTGTAAAGACGGGTAATGGAAATATAAAGTTTATTTGTGCCTTTAGGGACTTAAAGCTACTTTCGACCCTAATTAAAATCAGATGTAAATATCACAGTTTTCGTACTTGTGCAATCGCTGAGTAATGACCGTACCGCACAGTAGTAGAAAGTTTCGTTACAAAATTAAGTACCTTATCGGTAAAGTAAACGTTGTTACCCGACGTTTCAAAATTAATATTGGGGTTTTAAGGCTTTGTCCCATTTATTACATTCAACTTACAATTATAAATAATACATCAAATGGAACAGCATATACCTTTGCGCATGTGCACTGTTTCCTGTGTCTTCCGTCAGAAAGCAGTAGCAGTAAGGATGGCGACTATGGACGAGTCCCTGACAGATCCCGTGGGCTGGGCGCAACTCCTCCGCTAGTATACTGCAACCAGTCGCGTTACGCGATTCTTTGAACGTCTCTTCGGCAACGTCTCAGGGTTGCCGTAGCTCCTATACACGGCTGTTGTTTTCATCTGCAACCGTCTGCGCTTCGTAGATTAAAGCAGCAGCGGTGCCGACTGTCAGGCATCAAGTTACGCCGAACAGTGAACAACAAGGTTTTTTGGGACTGATCTGTTCTTACAGTGCAACGTGCGTTCCGTACCAGTTTTATAGTTTGCAAGGACTGAATCTGTTCTTACAGTGCAATGCGCGTTCCGTAGTTAAGTTTCATTGCAATCCTCCAAAGGATAATAACATCCTTAGATGATTTCATCACTACAAAGACACCCGCTGTCTTTGCAAAGGGAAGAGTACGGGACGACCAGGAGTAACTGAAGAACATACTGAACGAGTGAGGAGTCTTTCACGTGTAGCTTCAAGAAATCGATTTGCAAGGCTACTTGTGAATCAGCAGTTCCAGTAACGTCTGTCTGGATACTTCTACAAAAGAAAAAAGCACTCTGTCTTCAGGCCACAAGTGGCCCATCGGGACCATCCGACCGAAGTGTCATCCTCAGTGGGGATGCGGATAGGAGGGGCGTGTGGTCAGCACGCCGCTCTCCCGGTAGTTACGAGGGTTTTCTTTGACCGGAGCCGCTACTATTCGGTCCAGAAGCTCCTCAATTGGCATCACGAGGCTGACTGCACCCCGAAAAAGGCAACAGCGCATGGCGGCCTGGACGGTCACCCACCCAAGTGCCGGCCACACCCGACAGCGCTTGACTTCGGTGATCTCACGGGAACCGGTGTATCCACTGCGGCAAGGCCGTTGCACGGAGACTTCTAAGAAAACGCTTAAAATTACTTCCTTATCCTTTGTATCTGTTACAAGCTCTAAAGCCTACAGACTATGTGTAAACCAAACGTTGCTGCACGACGATGAAGATTTTCAGTGTCGTGTCGTCTTCAGTGATGAACTGACATTTCACCTAAGTGGAAGTGTGAAGACACGTAATGTGCGTATCTGCGGGTAGCAAATCCCCACGAGATGGTGCGGATGGGAGACTCGCCAAAATTAAATGTTTTTTGTGCCACATTCCGGTGGAACACTTATGGGCCTTTCTTTTTCCGTGAAGCAGCTGTAATTGGTGTTTCTTGTCTTAATGCGCTAGAACTATGGCTCTTTCCTCAACTGCAAGAAGCTACACCACAGAACTTGGCAGCACGATGGTGCGCTGCCTCACAAATGTAGCTCAGTACGCGATTGGTTGAACGACGTAGTACCCGACCGCTAGCTTGGCCGCAAGCGACCGGATGACTCGATATCGTTTCGCACGGCCTCCGCGTTCACCCGACCTGACGTGATTTTCACGTTTGAGGATTCGTAAAGGATCAAGTGTACGTACCTCCGCTGCCAACTTAAGAAACAGGACTGAAGCAGTCGTTTCAACAATTACTCCGGACACACTGATCAGGGTCTAGGAAGAGCTCGCCTCTCGACTCGATGCGTACCGTGTGACGAATGGTGCTCACACTGAACACTTCTAAGAAAAACTGTTTTGAGTTGCTCTTTCATTTGATGTAGTATTTACAATTGTAAGCTGAATGTAATAAATGCCACGCAGCCTTAAAACCCCGACTTTCATTTCTAAAGATGCGTATTTACAACATCTGTGACCTTTCAGAATCTTGAAAAACTCTAAAAATAAAAACAAAGCAGAACTGTTGAGACAAAATACAATTTTTTTTTGGTCATCAGTCTACTGACTGGTTTGATGCGGCCCTCCACGAATTCCTTTCCTGTGCTAACCTCTTCATCTCAGAGTAGCACTTGCAACCTACGTCCTCAATTATTTGCTTGACGTATTCCAATCTCTGTCTTCCTCTACAGTTTTTGCCCTCTACAGCTCCCTCTAGCACCATGGAAGTCATTCCCTCACATCCTGTCCCTTCTCCTTATCAGTGTTTTCCACATATTCCTTTCCTCTCCGATTCTGCGTAGAACCTCCTCATTCCTTACCTTATCAGTCCACCTAATTTTCAACATTCGTCTATAGCACCACATCTCAAATGCTTCGATTCTCTTCTGTTCCGGTTTTCCCACAGTCCATTTTTCACTACCATACAATGCTGTACTCCAGACGTACATCCTCAGAAATTTCTTCCTCAAATTAAGGCCGGTATTTGATATTAGTAGACTTCTCTTGGCCAGAAATGCCTTTTTTGCCATAGCGAGCCGGCCGCTGTGGCCGTGCGGTTAAAGGCGCTTCAGTCTGGAACCGCGTGACCGCTACGGTCGCAGGTTCGAATCCTGCCTCGGGCATGGATGTGTGTGATGTCCTTAGGTTAGTTAGGTTTAATTAGTTCTAAGTTCTAGGCGACTGATGACCTCAGAAATTAAGTCGCATAGTGCTCAGAGCCATTTGAACCATTTGCCATAGCGCGTCTGCTTTTGATGTCCTCCTTGCTCCGTCCGTCATTGGTTATTTTACTGCCTAGGTAGCAGAATTCCTTAACTTACAATACTTCACATAAAAATGATGCTCTTCTGGATGCGATATGTGTATTCCGTTGATGACAAAAACTGTCTCCAGTTGACAGATATCGCTATGTTCCTTGTAACTTAATGCGAGCTGGCACAGCATATCGCATACGTGTATTAGACATTGGTATGGAGCCTGAAATTTGGGCCGGCCGCAGTGGCCGAGCGGTTCTAGGCGCTTCAGTCTGGAACCGCGCGACCGCTACCGTCGCAGGTTCGAATCCTGCCTCGGGCATGGATGTGTGTGTCGTCCTTAGGTTGGTTAGGTTGCATGGGGGCTTAATTAAATATAAGATTGAAAATGATTTAGGTAGCTGTATGTCCGATTACGCAGTGTCTCGTAATCGGTTGGCCCTGACTAGAATTGTTACGCTATCTGACTGCAACAAACAATGTAAGAAAATTTTCGTAATTAATTAAGTCCCCAGCAACTATAAAACCTACAAAATCCAAGCACAATGTAACTGTTCTGTACGTGGGAGTGTGACTCAACGTCCACATTTGGCACGGTTCTTTTCCAACAAGACAAGAATTTTTAAATATCAACTATGCTGACGTGACAAAAGAAATTTAGAAAAACTATAATTACGCAAGAAAACCAGAATTCACTCTAATACAAGAACACAAGCCAGATGCTTTGTTGACTGAACCTGTAGTGACGCATTATTTCAGACACACAATTAATAAAAGAACATTGTAATTTTTACCTTCATATATATTGACGAAATGCACTCATTACAATAACATCTACTATCTCTCCCATCAAATAACTGCATAAAACATGGAACAACACTCTTTACTACCACATCTCACTCCGACTTCACGACAAGCAGTGCCCACTAGCACATCTCGGTACGAACTCTTAACACATACTGTCCTCTCCGATCTCCTAACAAGCACTGACTGCCACGAACTCCTAACACGCACTGACTTCTACGATCTCTTAACACGCACTGACTGACGTGAGTTCTTAACATGCACTGTCCTCTACAATCTCATAACAAGCACTGACTTCTACGAGCTCTTAACACACACTGTGGAGGCGGCTTAATAGTACTCTTTGGCGCACTCTCTGGCGCAGTGGCACAGTGTAGCCACCTTTCATATGCCCCTCCTCCACAGGCCAGAATTTGATGGTATTTTTTGCCAGCATTGGTGGTGAAAATACCACCAAATTCGTCCAGAAAAATACAGACAAAAATAAAAGATAATATTAATACCTAAATATCACATAATTAGTTAAAATTTTTGGCTTTGCACTGACCTTTTACTAACCTAATATATGAAATATAGTAAGCAATACAACTTCTTTTCATACATGTGACTTTACATAATAGTTTACACAATATACAAAAAATCAGTTTATACAAATCTTCACATAAAATGCTTTCAATGATTAGTTTATACAAAAAAGAACACCAACAGGTAACATCTTTTCAGTAAAAGCAGTCCATCAGTTGCACCCAGTAAAGTTTAGCAGGTACACCCGGCAACAAGTCACATTAGTTCAGTAGAAGCAATCCATCAGATGCACCCAGCAATGTTAAGCAGGTGCAGACGCCAACAAGTGACTTCATTTCAGTAAAAACAGTTCATCAGTTGCACCCATCAATGTTGAGCAGGTGCAGACACCAGCAAGCAACATCATTTCAGCAGAAACAGTCCATCAGTTGCACCCAGCAATGTTGAGAGCAGGTGCAGACACCAACAAGTGACACCATTTCAGTAGAAACAGTCCATCAGTTGCACCCAGTAAAGTTGAGCAGGTGCAGACACCAACAAGTGACACCATTTCAGTAGAAGCAGTCCATCAGTTGCACCCAGCAATGTTGAGCAGGTGCAGACAGCAACAAGTGACATTATTTCAGTAGAAGCAGTCCATCAGTTGCACCCAGCAATGTTGAGCATGTGCAGACACCAACAAGTGACATCATTTCAGCAGAAACAGTCCATCAGTTGCACCCAGCAATGTTGAGCAGGTGCAAACACCAACAAGTGATATCATTTCAGTAGGAGTAGTCCATCAGTTGCACCCAGCAATGTTGAGAGCAGGTGCAGACACCAACAAGTGACCATCATTTCAGTAGAAGCAGTCCACCAGTGGCACCCAGCAATGTTGAGTAGGTGCTCACAGCAATAGGGGACATCTTTTCAGTAGAAGCAGTCCATCAGTGGCACCCAGCAATGTTGAGTTGGTGCAGACAGCAACCAGTGACTTCATTTCAGTAAAAACATTTCATCAGTTGCACCCAGCAATGTTGAGTAGGTGCAGACACCAACAAGTGACATCATTTCAGTAGGAGCAGTCCATCAGTTGCACCCAGCAATGTTGAGTAGGTGCAGACAGCAACAAGTGACACCATTTCAGTAGAAGCAGTCCATCAGTTGCACCCAGCAATGTTGAGCAGGTGCAGACACCAAAAAGTCACATTTCTCAGCAGAAGCAGTTCCACAAAATTCACTAACACTGATCACACTGTTCATCAGAGTTTATGAGCAGAAATTAAACATGTCCTAGTGGCACCAATCATGTAGAAAAGGTACAAATAACAGTCCATAATTTTTTAGAATCACTGATCACACAGTTCCTCAGCAGAAATTAAACATGACTAAATGTCACACATCATGTTGAAAAAGTGCAGGTAACAGTTCAGAATATTTATCTTCACTAATCAGACAGTTCAGGCATGAACAATAGTTTGAATACACATACAGTGCTTTTACACTAACATACAAATCATAACAAACACACAAATGATATCAGATAATTTTCATATTAACTATTACAAATACTCAAATACCAGTAAACCTATAATATTTATGGGTGTCAGTGCAAGCCACTACCAACAAATAAAATAATATTTAGGAGATAGGTGGGTAGGATTAGGAAAGGAAAACACACAGAACACACTCACTCATCTCTCATCCACATTAAGTACTACTGTGTAACTGAATAGTGTTAATTGTGTAAATGAAATTCTGTCTAAATCTGATGTTCATCATGTGTATCAAGTAGTACTGGCAGCAATGTATAATAGTCAATAATAGTTTGTCAACGTCATAGTCATCATGTCAAGACCAATGTTTGCCAAGCCAGATTAAAATGTACTGTTGTTGAACAACTGTCAGTGAGCCAAGATATGCAATTACTTCCTCTCTTCAAAAAAAAGTATATACTGCTTAGTGATTTAACAAAGTGTGTGTATAGACTATCTTCCTTCTATTTTAATGTTCTAGTCTGCTATCTTCATCCTCCTTGTTCCATAAGACCAACAAAAAAAAATATGCTCCTCACTTACTTTACCTCTTATACACCAAAACTCCAATAATCATCAACTTCATCCTCCTTGTTCCATAAGACCAACAAAAAAAATATGCATCTCACTTACTTTACCTCTTATACACCAAAACTCCAATAATCATCAACATCACATAATCTCAATACGTCACTAACACTTCTTCAATACGTCGATACATATAACTCTTATCATCAATATCATTTACCTTACCTCTTGTCCACAAAAACTCCAATAATCATCAACTTCATATACTCTCAATACCTATAATAATACGTCGATAAATATAAACCTTAGCACCAATATCATTTCACTTCCATAACAACTCTTTCCTCTAGTCAGTCTCCTCGAACAAGTACAGATAAAATCCTAGTGCAACTTCAATTCAGCATCCCATACAATCCGAAGACACATTGTCAACACACAACCTCTGTGTAATCCATCTGAGCCCAATCTTCTACTCATTATAAATTATAAGATACATTTTGGTTCCTTGTCCATCATTAAATAAAAGAAATGCATACCTGACCTCTAACAGACTTAGTTCGAATAACTCTCAGTAATTAAGTACAATTACGGAGTGTGAATGATCATAATATTTCACAGTGTGTACACCACTTCAAGAATCATAGCAGAAGCAAACATGTGGAGTATTTGTTGTGTCAAGTGTCACTTCCTATTTCAATTGCTCACGAAAAATGCAGTGTAATACTGTCAATGGTCTAAACCTAGTTTTGGTCTGTCATGTCGTTAGCTTCCTTCCTATTAGCATAAATTTATACAGTTTCCATAAAACCTCAGCTCATGTGACTTCTATGACTTTCTTGTACTAATGTCGTTCGTCGAATTATAGCAGTTAATTTTCTTATCTTAAAAATGTAAGGCACTGAGCGTAATCAAAACATGCAATAGCGAGTAAATATACCAGTAGAGAACAGAATGTCAACAAGTGGATGCAGCACAATTCTTACAACGAGGCTCTGCCAAGCGAACAATCTATAATTAATACAGTAGTGTGACCTAAACTCTATGTTCATACACAGTATATCAGCATTTCTATACACCAAATTAAAGAGTAGTTATGCCAACAAAACAGAAACGTGTAAATATGCAATCCACGCGCATAGCAGCAAACATATGTCATCTAACATAATAAACAGGTCATTAGCATCATATCAGCATAAGCAAATAAATGTTCATATGTCATCTTAATAAGTAAACATGAAGGCGCAAGCAGATAAATGACAAAGTATAACTTACATACCTAATCACATCAGCACAATAAATCAGGTTACCATTACAATTTAAATAAATAAGCACAGTAGGCACATAATTAAAAAAAAAAATGACATCAGTGAAAAAGCATAGCAGCCAAGCGATGCATAATATACACAAATGACAATCCTGTTCATTAATAAACATTGTCAAATTCAGTTAACGTACGCAAGCGCGTCGCTTCACACGTAATTTTCATAGAACATGAAATTAGCACAAAGTATGAATCACGTAATCGCGAGCAGCAAATTACGTCTAAAGTACGTACCTAAGTGGAAATATGTTACCTGAAAAATAAACTCAATTAATAGTTACCTTTTTAGTTTATTAGTTTCTTCTTGGAAATTACATTCTTCCTGAAATTTTCTCGATAGCAAGTCGTCTTAACGTCGGACACGCACAGAATTTACCTGAAGTTCTTAAATATTTTATACAACCGTATCCTGCAAAATACTGAATGTTAATAACACAATTCAACAAGTCCTTATAGCTTTATACAGAATTTAGTCGGAGAAATTAGACTGTGTATTTGTTTACGGCTGTCAGTGCATTCGCACTGAGCGCTCGATCAGCTGTAGGCGCGTGACGTAGGAAGCAATTGTTTGCGGTCAACGACTGCCTCGTGCGGCGCGCAGACTTGACTGTTGCTTTGAGTATGTGCCGCCGCCAAAACACAGCGCGGTATCCTTGTACTCTCCGCATGTTTACATCTAGCTGTTAGTTTCTCACAAGTATGTCATTCCACAAAAATTTTAACGTTTGATATATGATGTATTCCTTTAGAGCGTCGTGATTTAAGAGTTTCTACTTCGACAGTGTTATCATGAATAATTTTGCGAATTCTATATGGACCGTTATAAAGCAGAAAAAATTTGCGACATAAGCCTTTTCCTTTGTGAGACAAACGGTGGGACTTAATTAATACCTTTTGACCAACTGACAAGATTTTTGAACGACCAGGACGTCTAGCTGATTTCTCTCTTCTAGCAGCCGCAGATGCAATATTTTGTAGAGCCAGGTTAACAACTTCAGAATGCCGCAGTTTCCGTGAAGGCGGAAAAGGAACGATTTCATAAATGCGATTTGTTGGTACTTTATTTTTTAATATCAATAGAGGCGGTAAAGAAGTTGAGTCATTAGGAAGTTCATTCAGAATGTTTTGAAAAATATGAAGATACTGATCCCAAGTTCTGTGATTCTGATGACAATAAAGACGGCACAATTTATTGATTTCCTTCATCCATCTCTCTGAAGCGTTAGATTGAGGGTGAAAAAGTGAAATGAAAATTGGTTTAATTTTACGACGCTGAAGAGTACGAAGCCAAATTTTAGAACGAAACTGTGATCCATTATCTGATATAACCTTATCAACATGACCAACTTCTTTAAGAAAATGTTTGATGAAAGCATTAGATACTGAACGAGCTGTTGCTTTGCGTAACGGTGTAAAACATACATATTTTGACGTCAACTCCACTGCTACGAAAATGTACGCAAAACCATTAGTAGATCGAACCACTGGGCCAAACAAATCGACTGCAGCCATCTCCTTTAATTTCGCTGGAATGATGGGAAACAACGGTGCTCTGTGAGAAATCGTTGGAGGCTTAGCCATTTGACATAATTTGCATTTGGCAAGAACAGATCGAATACGTTTTTCCATATTACTGAAGTAACAATTTTCTCGTAATTTATGAAAGCATTTTCTGGGACCAAAGTGCGCATAACTGAAATGCGTATACCAAATCAGCTTATTAACCCACTCATCAGGAATACAAACTAACCAAACAAAGTTGTCGACCGATTTTCGTTTAAAAAGAATGTCATTGCGGACTAAATAATGCTGTCTAATCGCCACGCTTTCCTTTCTCCTCCACTTCTCCTTAATGTCCTTCCAGATAGGATCCTTATTTTGCTCCTTAGCGATATCCTGGAGCGAAGACGAGATAAAGTTCTCAAACGCAACACCTTGAATATACATCAAACAATAATTGTTTTCTTTGCAGTCCTCTTCAGCACTTTGTTTCAAACCCATAGGTGCACGTGATAAAGCATCAGCAACAATATTTGAAGAACCCTGTATGTAAACAATACTAAAGTCAAATTCCTGTAGGTACAACGCCCATCGTGACAATCTGCCATGAGTTAATTTTGTTGACATAAGAAATTCCAGAGCTCGATGATCGGTATAAACCTTAGTATGTCTGCCAAACAAAAATGTGCGAAATTTTGTGAAAGCCCAAACAACAGCCAAAGCTTCAAGTTCCGTAATCGAATAATTCTTTTCGGATTTAGAGAGAACGCGACTTCCAAATGCAATAGTCTTCTGTACTACAACGCCGTTTTCTTCTATCTCTTGAAATAAATGTGCTCCTAGGCCTTTGTATGATGAGTCCGTTGCCAAACAAAATTCTTTAGATAAATCCGGATGTGAAAGAAGTGGAGCAGCAACTAAAGCATCACGAAGCTGTTCAAATTCTGACTGAGCTTCCTCATCCCAACACCAATTAGATTTCTTTCCGGATAGTTCACATAAACGAGGTGTGGCCAAATCGTCCAATTTAACAAAGCGTCGCAGAAAATTACAGACACCAAGGAAACTACGAACATCACGTTTTGTAGTAGGAACAGCATAATTACGAATAGCGTCTAATTTCTCTGGATCAGGAAGAATACCTTCTGTAGAAATAATGTGACCGAGAAATTTCACCTGACAACGACCAAATTCAGATTTTTCCAAGTTCACTGTCATGCCAACTCGTGCAAAAATACGTAACAATGAGTCCAAAATTTTGTTGTGCTCACTCCAAGAACGTTTAGCAACAAGAATATCGTCAACATATGAAATAATATTGTCACGAATATAAACAGGTAAAATTTCGTTTAAACTACAATGAATGCTGCAATAGGTACAGTAACTCCACATGGTAAATTCTAAAGTCACTTTTGGGTACAATTAGTCAAATCCGGTTATTGTTTACTTACTCACTAGATAGATTGATAGTCGAAGAGTTGGTTTGACAGATGCAAAGAATAGTAAAAGAGTAGGCAGCGGTCCAGAAAACTAAAAGAGAAATAGCACCACTACAGCTCGGGGCCCTATGGTCGCTACGGCACATATTCACTTAGAGTAGTGAATCCCCTGAGGACTCATATCCGGTTACTGTTTATCTACTGTCTAGATAGATTGATAGTCGAAGAGTTGTTTTGACAGATGCAAAGAATAGTAAAAGAGTAGGCAGCGGTACAGAAAACTAAAAGGGAAATAGCACCACTACAGCTCGGGGCCCTATGCTCGCTACGGCACATATTCACTTGGAATAGTGAATCCCCTGAGGACCTTAATAGCTGCACATAATTTCTAGTTTGTGACTTTGTGGCAAATCTGGCGGAAGTGCGTACGTAAATTGATCTAACCATGAACATGGATGTATGTCATTCTTAGAGTTGCGGAAGATCTTAAATTTCCGAACAGTCAAAAAGTGTTTATAATCAAAGTTTTCGCCTCGTGGCGACAAAGACCTACCGCGTCTGTCCCAGTCCCAATGTCGATTATTGTTAAATTCACGCGCCTCGCGCTCTCTTACTGCATCCCGTAAATGAAATAAATTGCTTTCTTCAAACCCCTCTGCTAAACTAAGACTTGTCAATTTATCTGAGATCTCTTCAACTCTTTCCGATGAGTCACTTAATTGTTCTTTCTGTCTATTTACGTCTTCTGTAAATGTCGCGACTCTTGTTTCGGTGTTGTCACATTTAGTAGTTAACTGTTCACACATTTTCGTTAAGTTATTAATTCTGTCATTTGGTACGGATTCCTCGATTCTTTCAATTATTTCTTCCTTATCTTTTGCACGTTGTAAATTTAACTCTGAAAATTTCTGTACTATCACGCGATCTCTTTCTTCCTGTTCTCTGTCCTGTTCCTCTTGTCTAATTTCTGATGAAATTAAACTATTATTGTGAGAATTCAAAATCGGTTGTACTTCTTCTCTAATTTCTTTATTTGATTCGTCATTCGTGTATTTGAAAAATGTCCCTGTTCGTGAGCCTAACTGAGTTTCCATTGTTCCCCTATCAGTTTCTAATTCAGATCGTAACTGTGATCCCACTGCTTTCATCTCGGCTTTAGTTGTTCCTATTTCTGTTTCAATTGTTCCTATTTTTGAGCATGAACGTGTTGTCATTGCTTTCATCTCAGTTCTAAATGTTTTTATCTCTGTTTTAATTGTTCCTAGTAGTGATTCAAACTGTGTTTCCATTCGTGATCCCAAATTTAATATAGCACCCATCAACTGCTCTATCTCTTCTGTCGTTAATCTCGTAATCTGTGAATTTTCTGATTGAGAAACATTTTGAACTGTTACCGGACTATTTTCCTTGCTTATTAAATTGTTTTCCACTACATTATTCATGACACTGTTTTCCTCTGTTGGCGAGTTCGCCATGTTAACAATTTTGTTATTCTGACTATTCATCATTTTTGCCTGTTTCATTGACCGCGTAATCATTTACACAACATAAAAAAAATTCGTCACTGTTCGAAAATCACACACAATGACTCCTTATCTCCAACAATACTATTCAAATGCAATGACTCCCTCAAACACGATCAATCGAACACTTGAAATAATTGCACTAAATTGTCAAACCCGTTGACAAGACAACAAATTCAATTCTGAGAAAAAAATACCATTAGAAGAATGACAATTACCAAATCTACACACTCAATACCGACTACAATCACTAAACTCAAAATTACTACAACAATACTACAGTCTACTATTTTTACAGTCAGAAAAATTCCAAGGGACGATCCGAAGCAGCGGTCGCCACGTGCATGGGGGCTTAATTAAATATATATAATTGAAAATGATTTTAGTAGCTGTCTGTCCGATTACGTAAGTCTCGTAATCGGTTGGCCCTGACTAGAATTGTTACGCTATCTGACTGCAACAAACAATGTAAGAAAATTTTCGTAATTAATTAAGTCCCCAGCAACTATAAAACCTACAAAATCCAAGCACAATGTAACTGTTCTGTACGTGGGAGTGTGACTCAACGTCCACATTTGGCACGGTTCTTTTCCAACAAGACAAGAATTTTTAAATATCAACTATGCTGACGTGACAAAAGAAATTTAGAAAAACTATAATTACGCAAGAAAACCAGAATTCACTCTAATACAAGAACACAAGCCAGATGCTTTGTTGACTGAACCTGTAGTGACGCATTATTTCAGACACACAATTAATAAAAGAACATTGTAATTTTTACCTTCATATATATTGACGAAATGCACTCATTACAATAACATCTACTATCTCTCCCATCAAATAACTGCATAAAACATGGAACAACACTCTTTACTACCACATCTCACTCCGACTTCACGACAAGCAGTGCCCACTAGCACATCTCGGTACGAACTCTTAACACATACTGTCCTCTCCGATCTCCTAACAAGCACTGACTGCCACGAACTCCTAACACGCACTGACTTCTACGATCTCTTAACACGCACTGACTGACGTGAGTTCTTAACATGCACTGTCCTCTACAATCTCATAACAAGCACTGACTTCTACGAGCTCTTAACACACACTGTGGAGGCGGCTTAATAGTACTCTTTGGCGCACTCTCTGGCGCAGTGGCACAGTGTAGCCACCTTTCAAGGTTTAAGTAGTTCTGAGTTCTAGGGGACTGATGACCTCAGATGTTAAGTCCCATAGTGCTCAGAGCCATTTGAACCTGAAATTTGTCTCTAAAGAAATGCAAAATTGATTTTACTCATTCGAATATGATTTTCGAACGAAGCTTCGTCCTCGACTTATAGTTCCATTACTAGCATATTCGATGTCCTCGAATGATTCGTACTAGCTACCCATTCCTGTACCTAATACTTGGGGGTCCGTTTTTTCATCGTAAACGTCACCGTAAGCTCTTCGACCGAAAGCTGCGCAACTATGTTAACTCTCGTAAGAATAAACTGAAAGGCGCTTAAGTACCTTTTCCAGCTTCAGCGTGTGGAAATTTGGTAATTTCTGGTAAGATCCTATGGGACCAAACTGCTGAGGTCATCGTCCCTAGATTTACACACTACTACTTAAACTAACTTACGCTAAGGACGACACACACACACCCATGCCCTAGGGAGGACTCGAACCTCCGACTGGGGTAGCCGCGCGGACCGTGACAAGCCGCCTCAGACCTCGCGGCTACTCCGCGCGGCCAGCGTGTGGAAAGCTACCTTCCACACAAGAGTAGTGGTGGGATGCCCATAAAAGTAATTCACGCTTTCGGAAGCTGATTTGATGCTTAACAGCGTCGCAACACCATCAACGTCCCCGCGACAGTAACTTGGACAAGGTGTCGTCAAGATGTGTCGGAAGGTGTCACAGGTTTGAACCGTCGGCGCATCCACATCTTCCAACAGCCAGCAGCCAATTAGATCTAGTCTTCCGCCAGATTCCTTGCCGTGAGTATCTCTGGACGACTATAGTTGCCCGTCCCCAAACCACAATGGGGCTGATCTTCTGTTTCGATATTCCTTCATTCAGCATCGTCCGTAGCAACTCTCTGCAACGATGAAGTTTGGGCATAATCACACTGAAGCCCACAGCGACCCAGTGCTCAATATTTGCTGAAGTGAATTTTTTTCTTTATCTTGCGGTCGGCTTCGATCTATGATGTCATCATCCGATGCGACTGTCTTCCTAAACAAACATGAAACTTGGCTAAGAGTTTCAAGTTTTCTTGCCCATGCTTTACCTAACACACGAACGTGAAGACCTACACGCACGAAATTAATTAAACATCCTGAATAACAACCAATTGGCTGCGTTTGTAAATAATTTATTTAATGACCGGTTCCGTAGTCTAGAAGCCACATCACTAGGTTAAATTGGGACTAGCGTTAGCTACAATTGTGGTCGAATTACAGTTAAAGTCAACAGTGAGAAACAGGGCAAATTACTTACATGGTGAATCGCGACATTAAAGTTGCAACTCGGACGGGACTCAACATTTCTTATTTATGAATAAATGACGAAATTAGCGGATCAGGTAAGCGTCAAGTATGGGCCCACGGATCCTCAAGCGTTCCTTAAATATTTTTTAAAAACAACTACAAGAACCGTCAAGAAATATCGTTCTGACGTCATGGACTAGAAGACAGTCAAAAATTAAAAACACCTACCATGAATCCGAAACAGACGACGATAGGCCTAATATAACCGTTAACCATTAGATATAGGGGCACAATTCATTCAGAGTGCCTAAAAGGAAAATCTGGGAAGTACGAGCAGGAACCCACTTCGTAATAAAAATAATATAAAGACGATATCTGATGGGGAAAGTTTTGTGGAAGTGACATACTACAAATACATCAGAACGCAATGCATACAGATGCATGCGAGAAAGCCAGTTATAGAGAGGTAAGCCGTGTAGGGGGCAGAAATCGAATCTACGCATGTGCATTGGGGCAATATGACCTATAGAAATTCGCTGGCGTGGTCTCATTCGTAGACCAAAAATTGTTAGGATCCTACCCAGAGCAACATATCAGAATAATTACAGGTGACAAAGATCATGAGCAAAAAATTATACGATTTGTCATTTGTTAATTACGCACCTACTGAGAATAATACCGGCAATAATCACTACGCATCGACGATTCTTTGAGGCGCGCTTGCTTGAGCATTCTGTAAGAAATAAGTGATAAGTAAAAATATTACTGTCCGTTTTAATGAACAACGGTAACATATTGCGTAAATAGTACAGACCTGGCTGAAAACACTTTATTACAAAATCTGTGTACACAGAAATCCAATTAAGTACGTTAGAGGATTTCCGGGGTTTAGGGTGAGCTGTATTAGACAGCGTCATTCATTATCTGAAACGAAAGCGTCATTGACTTTTTACTGTGAATGAATTAATACTATTTCAATTCGTCTGAGCGCGGCCTTTCTTGTTTTAAATTTGTCCAATAGTTTCCTCACTCCATTAATATTTAGAACACGGACAAAGCCTTAGTGGCTAACAAGTGTATGGAAATGTGTAAATGTGTGCTAAGGACTTGGGGCCATTTAGCAGCATACAAGTTTTCTAAATTTAGGGCCAACATTGACTGAAACAGGAAATTTTTTTGTCAGGGCCATAGCGTTCTATTAACAATCACTCCCCACTCTCCTTGAAAATTTCCAACAGTCGAAACGTGAAATGTGCGTGGAATGTCAAGCGTCTTTGCAGGTAGGCTGGAAAAAATCAGTCAATAGGAAGAACTGAACCGCTTAGTGACAAAAAAAGTTATATCTGCAGTACCATAAACGTGAGAAATATTTCTGTATAGATCGTGCTCCATTCAAGAAAACTCGGCTGAGTGGCCACGTGCATTTTCCGTGACGCCAGCCTACGCCGGAATATTCGAGAAGGATGCTAAAATAACGTCTGGCGCCGTCTCCAACAGTGGACGACAAAAAACTGAAGGAATAAAATCTGTCACACTGACGAAATCACTGGTAAAAGTGCACAATAAGACCTTCATTAGTTTTTTTATGTATGGTGAGAATTTTAAATCGCAGCCGCAACATTATTGCAGAGTGTTAACTCGGAGTTGAAAAACGACAACGTAAGGAATCGGCCATAAGCTTCTGGAAAGAACCATTTCAGTATTTGCCAGAAATGCTGTTTGGAAAAAGCGCGAGAGAAGTGACTCGGAACAGCTAGGCCCGAATTAAAACTCGATTTCTCTGGAGTACCAGTCCGGTTCGTAACGCTACACTGCATCAAACTGGTGACTGGGTATCCCTTTGGGGAAAAATATCCCACCTTTTTTTTTTAGCAGAACACGTACTGTAACGTGGAAAAAACTTTACTGCGTCAGCCTTTTAACAACGCTGTCATAATACGGTTCTACACTGCAGCTGTTTTTAAATTGCACGTTTCAGCTG
The DNA here is from genome assembly GCF_021461395.2 of Schistocerca americana. Lineage (NCBI taxonomy): Eukaryota > Metazoa > Arthropoda > Insecta > Orthoptera > Acrididae > Schistocerca > Schistocerca americana. The sequence goes on along the minus strand of NC_060121.1, from coordinate 641,664,151 downwards.
GGATTGATGCACTACCAAAGCATCGAGAAGCATACGTATAATACACTGGCATAGAACTGTTATTATTTGATACTGTGGAGCAATCAGGGATAAAGAATATTACGCGAGTTGCGTTTTAAGCCCAGTAGTATGCTAACTTCCATCGATAATGTGGAATATAATTTGTAATACTGTTTTCAGTAAGATCACAAACACTGCGGGAATTTAGTGATGAGGTGTACTGCTCTTAAACGGAAAACTGCTCCCAAAAATGAGATTTTCATCACGACTGCTTGCTCAGCTACACATATCACTTTGTTGAATCAGACTTCCAGAGGGCTTAACGCTATTCTCATGTTCTTTCAAATATACCGTTACTAATTTCAACCCTGCACTGACGTTGCTGTATGTGCACATTCTGTACATCCGAAGTCCTCTATAATCTGCCATGAACATACTGTCTCCTTTTCCATCAAAGTTTTTGTGCAAGCCCCCTCACCCCTTCCTCCAGCGACCATTCTGTTAACTGTTCTGGGATATTTAGCTGTTCTCCCACCATTCTGGCCTACACAGACTTCTATCATAACATATTAGAACACACCCTTATTTCATACCGCATTTGACCATTAATTACCAGTTGCCCTCAGGGACACCAAATTTTAGAAATACCAAGCATCCGATTTGTAACAAACTAACTGCTACTATTCACTTACAGATAACTGTTCTAATTTAGATACCATTTGTTTGTTTCATTCCAACGTCAAGTAAGTTACATAAAAAAACTGTGCTTGTTATTGATGTTGTTGTGGTCTTCAGACCGAAGATTGGTTTGAAACAGTTCTGCTCGCTACCCTATGCTGTGCTAGACCTCTTCATCTCCGAATAACTAATGCAACCGAATAATTACTGCAACCTCCATCCATTTGAACCTGCTTACTCTTGGTCTTCCTCTACAATTTTTACCCCTAACACTTGCCACCAGTACTAAATTGCTGATTCCTTGATGTCTCACAGTATGTCCTATCAACCGACCCTTCTTTTTGTCAAATTATGCCACAAATTTCTTTCCTCCCCCATTCTATTCAGTGCCTCCTCATCAGTTACTCGATCTACCTACGTAATATTCAGGATTCTTGTGTAGCACAACATTTCAAAGGCCTCTGTTCTCGCCTTGTCTGAACTGCTTATCGTCCACGCTTCACCTCCGTACTTGGTTGTACCCCCAGACAAAAACGTTCAGGGAAAACTTCCTGATACTTCACCTTTATATTCGACGTTAACAAACATCGCTTCTTCAGAAACGTTTTTCTTGCCATTGCCAGTCTACATTTTATATGCTCTCTTCTTCGGACACTTCCCAAACAGCAACACTCATCTACAATTTTTTGTGTCTCGTTTTCTACTCTACTTCCCTCAGTACCACCTGATTTAACTCGACTACATTTCATTATAATTGTTTTGCTTTTTTTGATGTTCGTCTTGTATCCTTATTTCAAGACATTGTCCATTCCGATGAAATTCTCTTCTGAGTTCTTTCCTGTCGCAGACAGAGTTACAATGTCATCGACAAACCTCACAGTTTTTATTTCTTCTCCCCGAAGTTTTAACTCCTCCTCTCTATTTATTTTATTTCCTTTGCTGCTTGCTCAGTGTTGAATAACGTCAGGGATAGGCTACAAGCCCGTCTCACACTCTTCTCAATCGCTGCTTCCCTCTCGTGCCCTTAGACTCTCATAACTGCCATCTGGTTTCTGCACAAATTGTACACAACCTTTGGCTCCCTGTACTTTACTTCTGCTGCTCTCAGAATTTCAAAGAGCGTATTCGAGAACTATAATTTACATTTAAAATATCCCTTAAGGTCAGTATAAGAAACCGAGTTTCCAGGTAACTCACTGTTCATAACGGTATGTTTGAACTTCCGATTTTACTTCTAGTTTGCGAGATTTTTGTGTCAGTTGCGACTAAAACGTATTAATCTATTCTCAGTATTTTAGGAAACTCTTGGCCACATGCCGAATCACATCTCATTTCCACCAAATACTCGTATCTACACGAGTTTGCAAGTCACGGGGTTGCTGCTTCTTTGTGAAGCTGGTTTATTCAAAGACCTCAAGCAGAAGATGAACAGCTTTGCCGATGCCTGTGATCCTGAGATTAAATATATCGAGGAGAACCATTACGATCTGCTTTTGTAGCAATTACTCTATCCAACTAAGCGATAGAGGTATGCCACTGGACTCGCGTTCGGGAGGATTCAGATTCTCGCCCGAACAATCTGATTTAGATTTTCCTGGATTATTCTTCTTCATTTGTAAGCCAATACATGATCTCAGCAATTTCGTTTGCCCAGACTCGGATTGTTCACTTCTGCTTATCTGCTTCTCCCCACATCTTCTTTCTTCCCGCCCATCCTCTGTGGCGTTTATTCGTACGTCCACTACTATGTTTTTCCTAGTTTGTATTTCTTTGTTTATTTTCCCCAGTTTGTATTTCTTTGTTTAGCTACATATTATTGGGCAAATATAAGTATAATTTTCGTGAACAGCTCTCGTAATAATGTGTAAAAGTAGAAGGGGTAAAATAATGGAGGTAGACGGAGAGGAGTGTGTGTGTGTGTGTGTGTGTGTGTGTGTGTGTGTGTGTGTGTGAGAAAGTTTAGGAGCCCTACAAGGAAGGAAAATGGTATGTCGCGAAAAATACAATAAAACATTTTCCGGGTTGTTTTATAGCTTCAGTTAGTTCGACTGATTATAGCTGTTATTAAAATTGTTTGTATTTTAGCAGTGCCTGGTAGAACAAGACCCTGAAGAACGTCGCTTGCAGCAGGAACCGAAACGTCCTTGACAATGCGGTCACAAACCCAGAAAAAATTTATTGAATGTGACAATGATCTAGAAGCCTACGTTTGTATTTAGTGCGAAGACACTTCAGAAACAAGTTTCACAAAGATCCACCAACTGCCAACTACCGAGCGAGGTGGCGCAGTGGTTAGCACACTGGACTTGCATTCGGGAGGACGACGGTTCAATCCCGCGTCCGGCCATCCTGGTTTAGGTTTTCCGTGATTCCCCTAAATCGCTCCAGGCAAATGCCGGGATGGTTCCTTTGAAAGGGCACGGCCGACTTCCAATCCCCGTCCTTACCTAATCCGATGAGACCGATGATCTCGCTGTTTGGTCTCTTCCCCCAACCAACCAACCATCTGCCAACTCCATTCGACGATGACGTGCGCAGTGTAAAGCGGTTCGGGATGCCTCCGCAAGGGGAGCAAGGGGAAATCAAAGGGTCGGCCTGCAGTGAGTGAAGTAGTGCTTGACCGTGTGCGAGCAAGATTCGCACGTTGCCCACACAAGTCGACCAACAGTGCAAGCAGAGATTCAGTGTTTTTACCCTTCCGCTACCAACAAACTTACGACAACTACAAGCTCGGATCAACAGTGCTTCTGAACAGCTGCCGTTGTCGGAAGAACTTGAAACGTTTTCGTCTTTTTCTGTCTGTGTGCGAAGTCCTCCGACAATATGTCAAATAATTTTGGTTTTGTGGTCTGCTGTTACCTTAACTCTGCATATTCGTCACGGCTGCTAAGTCGTCCTTTAACCCAGGACGCCAATTCTGACGGTCTTACTACTACGTGGAATGATTGTTAATTCTGCACACTCATGTACGCTGAAGAGCCAAAGAAGTTGGTACACCTACCTGACATCGAGTAAGGCCCCCGCGAGCATGCAGAAGTGCTGCAACACGACGTCGCATGGACTCGACTAATGTCTGAAGTAGTGATGGAGGGAACTGACACCATGAATCCTGCAGGGCTGACCATAAATCCCTACGAGTACGAGGGGGTGGGGATCTCTTCTGAACAGCACGTTGCAAGACATTCCAGATATGCTCAATAACGTTCACGACTGGGGCGTTTGGCGGCCAGCGGAAGTGTTTAAACTCGGAAGAGTATTCCTAGAGCCACTCAGTAGCAATTCTGGACGTGTGGAGTGTCGCATTGTCCTGCTGGAATTGTCCAAGTCCGTCGGAATGCACAATGGACATGAATGGACGCTGGTGATCAGACAGAATGCTTACGTACGTATTACCTGTCAGAGTCGTATTCAGACGTATCAGGGGTCCCATATCACTCCATCTGCACACGTCCCATTACAGAGCCTCCACCTGCTTGAACAGTCTCCTGCTGACATGCAAGGTACATGGATTCATGAGGTTGTCTTCATACCCGTACACGTCCATCCGCTCGATTCAATTTGACATGAGACTCATCCGACCAAGCAACATGTTTCCAGTCATCAAGAGCCCAATGTCGGTGTTGACGGGCCCAGGCGAGGCGTAAAGGATTATGTCGTACAATCATCAAAGAGTACACGGGTGGGCCTTCGGCTCCGAAAGCCCACATCGATGACGTTTCGTTGAATGGTTCGCACGCTGGCACTTGTTGATGGCCCAACATTCAAATCCGCACCGGCCGGAGTGGCCGAGCGGTTCTAGGCGCTTCAGATTTAGCGGCCTGCCTGACCCGCCCTGAGGTCGAATAGGATACAGAGTCAAGTTCCAGGCCGGCGGGAAGTGAGTCAGAGCGTGTGTGCGGTGCTGTGCTGAGCGGAGGAAGGACGCGCGGCGCGGCGCGGCGCGGCGCGGCTGTGACCTCGCGGCTATTTGGAGGACGCGCCGCAGCAGCAGCCGGCGTGTGGCGCTATACGCGCACCGGAAGGGCCGTCTGCCACGGCCGGGGCGGGGAGAGAGCGGTTGGCGGGGTGTGCCGGCAGTTACGCAACAGCCCGCAGCAGCTGAATGGGCGCTCGCTACGCACGCCCGCCACCACCGCGCGCTCCCGGACACCTCACACACGCAAGCCTCAACGCAGCTTACCCAGTGTTGCAATAACATGCAGTTAGTTGAATATAAATACAAATCAATGCGACCTGCCGCTTACGAAATGTTTGTTTATTTCTTTTAACTAATTATCGAGCCTCTTTACACATCATAGTGCTAAAGCACGTGCATATAAACCGGAAGGTCGCGGGATCGAATCTCGGTCGGTCCACGTATTTTTATCCGATCTTCTCTTGACCTCTCAACCACGTAATGGTTCGCCAGTAACGACAATGCTTCGGATTCCACGTTAAACAATAGATCCCCTTCCCCAGTTTCGTTTTGGTAATGTGCAGCTGAAGACAACCATAAGAAACGCCCTTGTTGACAGAAAGCGTCGCTTTTTTCTCATTACAAACAAAATTATTTTTTTAAAAATCGGAATGTTTCGTGCCCGATACAGCAATCCCAAATTAGTCTAGTGCGATATTTGTTCTATCTGTACGTTTCAACAGCGACAGTGAAACGCAAAGAATAACAACTACTCAGGCAGCGACTGAGCAACCCCCCTCCCTCTGCACGGTTTTAGAAGTGGTTCAAATGGCTCTGAGCACTATGGGACTCAACATCTTAGGTTATAAGTCCCCTAGAACTTAGAACTACTTAAACCTAACTAACCTAAGGACATCACACACACCCATGCCCGAGGCAGGATTTGAACCTGCGACCGTAGCAGCCTCGCGGTTCTGGACTGCAGCGCCAGAACCGCACGGCCACCGCGGCCGGTGGTTGTAGAAGTCTGCACGCGTATGGGCACGTAAAATTTCGCTTTGAAAATAATTTTGTTCGTAACGGGAAAAAAACCTACGTTTCCCGCCCTCACAGGGCGTAACATGAAGACGCGAAAAGCAGTACTTGTTTGGCCTGACTCCAGCTGCACATTGCAAAAAAAACAAAATAGGAACCTGCCGAAACAGTAGAGACAATGCGCCTGACGACTCTTAATTGTATATTGTGAAAAGTTATGGCCCTGTAAAAATACCTGCCGATTTCTCCTCATTAAAAATAATATGCTGTGTTCTGGTTTCTCGGAACTTTTCAATCGAATCGCAAATCGTCTTCAGAGAAGGCATGCAGAAGTTACGTATTGATTGGGTGCTACAGACTGTTGCTCTGTGAGAAACAGGTAGGAAACACTTCAACGTATCGCTTTACGGCAAGCTGTGGAAAAAAATGGTTCAAATGGCTCTGAGAACTATTGGACTCAACATCTTAGGTCATCAGTCCCCTAGAACTTAGAACTACTTAAACCTAACTAACCTAAGGACATCACACACATCCATGCCCGTGGCAGGATTCGAACCTGCGACCGTAGCGGTCGCGCGGTTCCAGACTGAAGCGCCTAGAACCGCTCGGCCACAGCAGCCGGCGTAAACAGCTATGTCTCATCTGAAGATGAGCCCTCAAAGATTCTAAAATTAGATAATGGTAATTAACAAATAATTCATAAGCGACTTGTTGCAGTTAAACATCCTCATCTATGAGTAGTCCGCCCCCGGCAGCTGAGTGGCCAGCGCGACGGACTGTCAATCCTAAGGGCCCGGGTTCGATTCCCGGCTGCGTCGGAGATTTTCTCCGCTCAGGGACTGGGTGTTGTGTTGTCCTAATCATCATCATTTCATCCCCATCGACGCGCAAGTCGCCGAAGTGGCGTCAAATCGAAAGACTTGCACTAGGTGAACGGTCTACCCGACGGGAGGCCCTAGCCACACGACATTTCATCTATGAGTAGCACTTGCAACATACGTCCTCAGTTATTTCCTGTATGTATTCGAATCTCTGCTTTCCTCTACAGTTTTTACCCACTATAGCTTCCTCTAGTATCATGGGGGTTATTTCCTAATATCTTGACAGATGGCCTATCATTCTGTTCCTTCTTCTGATTGGTGTTTTCCACATATTTCTTTCCTCTCCGATTCCGCGCAGAAGCTCCTCATTCCTTACCTTATCAGTCCACCTAATTTTCAACATTCATCTGTAGCATATGCTTCTATTCTCTTCTGTTCCGCCGGCCGGTGTGGCCGTGCGGTTCTAGGCGCTTCAGTTTGGAACCGCGTGACCGCTACGGTCGCGGGTTCGAATCCTGCCTCGGGCATGGATGTGTGTGATGTCCTTAGGTTAGTGAGGTTTAAGTAGTTCTAAGTTCTAGGGGACTCATGACCTCAGATGTTGAGTCCCATAGTGCTCAGAGCCATTTTAACCATTCTTCTGTTCCGGTTTTCCCACGGCCTATGTTTCAATACCATACTGTGCTGTGCTACAAACATTTACTCATGCTCAGAAAAACACCTTGAACTACTAGAGCTACGACGTTCATGTCTACAGGACATGTACGTTAGTACGTTCTGCAGAAAAGATCAGCATTTCAGTCACCTCAGTTCAGCGTCGTGTCCCGCTGCCTCGTCGGCACCGGGTCCGCAATGGGCCCTGATAACTTGTTCCATGCGTGATGGCATCGACGCATATAAGGCGAGAATGGCGTACTTTGGTACAGCCGTCCATGCTGTATTCACCTGATTCTAAAGTTCATCTGTGGCGCTTGGCATTGGGTTACAGCTCTGCACCCGTCGTTTTACCGTATCCCACAGATTTCCGATTTTCAACAAGTTTGGTGATCTGGCGGGCCAGGCAAAAGGCTGAAATCCTGTGACACCAAGACGGTACGTGTTCGTGCAGCAGCATGTGGTCGTACATTGATTTATTGAAAAATGGCGTCTGCGGTATTGTGCAGAACGGGTACGGCTACGGGTCGCAGGATGTCGCATTCACGTTGGTCAAACTGATCACAGTGTCCTGGACACGAACCAATTGTGATTTGTGATCGTACCCAATAACACCTCATATCATAAGGCCTTGAGATGGTACTGGATGCCTTGTACGTATGCTGTCACTGGGATGCAGCTCCCCTTGTCTGTGGCGAACCAAGATCACTTTCAAACAAACAGAACCTGGATTCATCCGAATACACTACTTGATGCCTGTCCCCAGTGACGTCGTTCCACACCATTGACATCTAGCACGTTTCTGCACATTTGTCAAAGGTATGCGGAGAAGTGGACGACGCGCACGTAACCCATGCCGTAATGAACGGCGGCGAACTGTCACCCCTGATAGTGTACGATTTGTTGCATTGTGCAATTATTGCGTCAGCAGAGCCGAGGAGGGCGCAGATCTTTCCCGCAATGCCGTTCGGATGAAATGTCTTTCTTCATGGGGGGGGGGGGGGGGGGGGCGGTTGGTGCGATCTGACACATCTCGCCTTGTTCTACGGCCTTCACTACACTGCCGAAACACTTGGTTCCCACACATTCTCTCATGCCAGTAATGCGCTCTCAATCTCACTGATTTGACTGTACGCTTTGCGCATACATCTGCGAGGCATCCTGCACGTCTGCTCAAGTCACACTGATCCACTACCTTCGGCTGACAGCGACAACGATAGCCACAGGCACATTTTACCGGTAGGTGGTGTTGCGCCGCGATATCGATGTTGACCTTGAAACTGCTGACCGACATGCTTCAAATGCTAATCATTTCTGCGGAACGTCCTGATGTACATGTCCTGTGATTGTGAACGTCCTAACCTAGTCGTTCAAGGTGTTGTTTTTTTTTTTAAACACAAGTGTACATTCTCAGAAATGTGATTGAGACTAGTAGACTTCTCTTAGCCAGGAATGCCTTTTTTGCCATTGCTAGTCTGCTTTTGATGTCCTCCTTGCTCAGTCCGTCACTGGTTATATTGCTGCCTAGGTAGCATATTTCTTTAACGTTAGTTACTTCATGATCACCACTTCTGATGTTAACTTCCTTGCTGTTCCCATTTCTGCTACTCGTCATTACTTTCGTCTTTCTTCGATTTGCTCTCAATCCTTATTCTGTACTCATTAGTCATTACACTGTTCATTCCATTCAGCAGGCCAAGTAATTCTTTTTCACTTTCATTGAGGAGAGCGATGTCATCAGCGGCCGGCCGGAGTGGCCGAACGGTTCTAGGCGCTACGGTCTGGAGCAGCGCGACCGCTACGGTCGCAAGTTCGAATCCTGTCTCGGGCATGGAAGTGTGTGATGTCCTTAAGTTAGTAAGGTTTAAGTAGTTCTAAGTTCTAGGGGACTGGTGACCTCAGAAGTTAAGTCGCATAGTGCTCAGAGCCATTTGAAGAATTTTTTGTCATCAGCGAATCGTATCGCTGATATCCTTTCACCTTGAACATTCCACTCCTACAGCTTTCTTTTACTTCCATCATTGCTTCTTCGATGTACAGATTGAACAGTAGGAGAAAAAGACTACATCCCTGTCTGATACTCTTTCACCCGTGCACCTCGTTCTTGGTCTTCAACTGTTATTGTTCCCTCTTGGCTCTTGTACATGTTATATATCAACCGTCTCTCCGTATAGCTTACCCCTATTTTCCTTAACGTCTTGCATCATTTGACATTGTCAAACATTTTTTCCAGGTTCACAAATTCTATGAACGTGTTTTGATTTTCCTTCAGTGCTGCTTCCATTATCAACTGCAACGTCAGAATTGCCTCTATTGTGCCTTTACCTTTCCTAAAGCAAAACTAATCGTCATCTAACAAATTCTCAATTTTCTTTTCCACTCTTTGGTGTATCATTCTTGTTAGCAACTTGGATGCATGAATTGTTAGCTGATTGTCCGATAAATCTCGCACTTGTCAGCTCTTGTGATTGGGATTGCGTCGATGACATTTTTCCGAAAGTCAGATGCTATAACGCCAGACTCATACATTCTACACACCAACGTGAATAGTCATTTTGTTGTCACTTCACCCAATGTCCACCCCCGGTAGCTGAGTGCCAGATAGTCTGCCTTCGGCGGTGCTACGGCACGGACGTCTGTTTACGTCCCTGCCGAAGAAGTTCGCGCTCGCGCAGTTGTTTACCTCTTCGGCGTAGTCGCGCGTTTAGACGACTCGATATAGAATGGCACATGCATACCGAAAGTCGACTCTCAAGATTAGTTTTTCGAATGAATATGCGAGACCGAAAGCCCACGAAATAGAAAGGTTCCTACGAGACGAAGTTAAACTTGACTACAACGAACTTATCGGAATCCACCTCTCCATAGTGAACAGTGTCGTTTACGTCAAGCTGATTAACGATGCAGTATGTGACAGAATCATCCGAGATACTGCCGGCCGCGGTGGCCATGCGGTTCTAGGCGCTGTAGTCCGGAACCGCGCGACTGCTACGGTCGCAGGTTCGAATCCTGCCTCGGGCATGGATGTGTGTGATGTCCTTAGGTTAGTTAGATTTAATTAGTTCTAAGTTCTAGGGGACTGATGACCTCAGATGTTAAGTCCCATAGTGCTCACAGCCATTTGCACCAGCCATCCGAGATACTAAACATGGACTCAAATTTCGTCACTCTGATGGACATGTTGGAGAAGTAACTATTGATCACGCAGGACTGGGCTTACGAAACATACGTATTTTCGAACTTCCCTTCGAGGTTCCGTCTGACTTGGTCGTTGACGCCTTACGCCCATATGGAAGAGTGCTTGGCCACGTTGAGGAAAAATGGTCCAACTTCATGACTTACCCTGTTCTCAATGGGGTGCGTCAAATCAGAATAGAACTGACACAACATGTACCCTCGTACTTGTTCATCGGCGGATGCAGAGCTATAGTCATCTACGATGGACAACCCAAAACATGCTCAGGCTGCGGGAAAGAGGGCCACGTCCGTTCCGAATGTATGCAGTGGAGGATAGTGCAAGTTCCAAACGGCGAACCCGTGCCTCCGTCCACGTTGACGCCGCTGCCACTAACGTATGCGGACGCATTTGGAACAGATCCCATCCCGAAGAATGACCAGCTACAGAATCCTGACAGTTTACGGCAAACGACTGCAGCAGAGACCGCCTACAGTGACGAAACGACGCACACTTCTGTCGCTCCGGCGCCGACGACGCCCTTAACCGAGCGGAAAGGATCGGTAGGAGGTATGGAAATCGATCCTGCGGTTGTGCCGACAGCTGCTTTCGTCCCTGGGCACCGGGAGTCACTTCCGCACTCGGATACGGAGGCGCACACGCGCAAACAGCGATCGCCGAAGCGCCGCAAGAAACGACGGCTAGCGCCGTCGGATACCTGCTTACTGCAGTCCACGTCAGACGGACTTGGGTGTAACGTCGATACAGTGCATCCGGATGCGCAACGGGAGGTTCTACCTCCCACACAGCAGTACGACGCGTATCATGCTAGACAGGGGTTGAATGCAGACACACCGGACGGAAAGCCGACGGAAGGAGTCCCTCCACCCCCTGGAGTAACGCCATCGCCTTCGGTCACCCAGGCCGAGAAACACGACGGGAGCTGGACCTCCAGCACAGGAACTGGGCCGACGAATCCGATACTGACCCACAGACCGACGACGCACCAGCAATGGAGAGTGCTGCGTCCACCGGATGTTAACCACACAGAAGATACAGACTGACGCACAGACAGCATGTCACCGGGCAGCAGCACACAAATCAACATAAGCGTTCATGTGCGCTTGACGCACTGAGGGACAGCGGCAGGCATATCGAACAGCCTCTATTAATATTAATACGTTCAGAACGCCTGTCAAATTGCAATTATTACGAGGTATGTTGCATGCGTCAGACGTCGACATCGTTCTGCTGCAGGAAATATGTGTTGAGAGCTTCCCCGACCTCTATGAGTACGATACATACATTACACCTACTACCGACGGCGGCAGCGGAACATTGATATTTCTACGTAGCGGCATAGTAGCCGAGGACGTGGTGTACCTGCCATCAGCGCGAGGACCGGCGCTCACAGTGCTGGGAGTACGGGTCGTTAACATTTACACACCGTCGGGGTCCGACAGACGGCGCGACCGATCCCGATTTTACGCAGAGGAGATTGCAACACTATTCTTAGGTCGGTATGAAGATGTCTTATTTGGAGGCGACTTCAACTGCGTGCTCGCACCAAAAGATCAACACCCACGTTATACTTCATGCCCGGAGCTGCGGCAACTCATACAGAACATGAATCTCATTGATACATGGGAGACGATACATGGCGACAGACGTGGATACACCTACGTCACGAGTCACTCTGCAAGGCGTGTCGATCGCATTTACGTAACACGTCGTCTCGAACCTGCGATCCTCGCTGCGGAATTGTGGCCTGTCGCCTTTTCAGATCACATAGCATATATATGCACGGTCTGCCGGCCGCGGTGGCCGTGCGGTTCTGGCGCTGCAGTCCGGAACCGCGGGACTGCTACGGTCGCAGGTTCGAATCCTGCCTCGGGCATGGGTGTGTGTGATGTGCTTAGGTTAGTTAGGTTTAAGTAGTTCTAAGTTCTAGGGGACTTATGACCTAAGATGTTGAGTCCCATAGTGCTCAGAGCCATTTGAACCATATATGCACGGTCTCCCTGAGTCGTCAACAAGTGTGGAGGAGTCGCAGTGTTTGGAAACTGAATACAGCACACCTCAGGGAACCTGAGTGCAGACGCTTAATCGAAGACACTTGGCACGTGTGTAAACGACGCCTCCTGACATATCCGATGACGTTGCAGTGGTGGCTGGAATGCGTTAAGCCAGCATTGCGCCGAGCGTTAATTGCATATGGAAGAGAGCAGATGATGTGGAGGCGAACTTTCTATACAAACACCTTCACAGGAGCGTCGTGCCGGTATAACACGAGCACAGGCCCAAGTAATTTCCATAACGCGCCGCCGTCTGGAGGGTGTCGCAATCCGTGCAAGGGCCTTTGAACGAGTCCGTGGAGAATCACCGTCGGTGTATCACGTTATCAGATAAAAACAACGTAGCAGCAGAACCTTAATACAGACGGTCGTACTGCCAGATGGACGCCGCATGACAACGCAAAAAGACATTGCCAACGCTTTTGTGGAACACTACGGTCATCTCTATGACGAAGCGGAACACGATCAGGCAGCCTTTCATGAGGTCCGACGAACGCTCTCCGCGTGTCTCGACGAGACGGCCAACCTGGAGTTAACAGGAGAAGTCACAGTTGACGACGTAATGGAAGCGATTGATAAGGGAGCGTCGCACAAATCGCCGGGGCCCGACGGGTTTCCGTTGGAGTTTTATCGTACATTTAAAGATCTCATGACTCCACGATGGACTGCCATGTACTGCGAATTGATGTCTCCCAACGTGCCTCTTCCACCCTCCTTCGTGGAAGGAATGATCATCCCCATCCACAAACCATCCGGCGGCACAGGGATACAGGCCTACCGGCCACTGACCCTTCTTAATTGCGACTACAAGATCTACACCAGGATACTTGCAGCACGCTTTAAACGCGTAATACGCCAAGTGATATCACTCGACCAAACCCAGCTAGGAGGAAATAGCAATATACAAACGGCACTCAGCGACTACCGCGATGTTATCGCACTGGCAGCAGTATGTCGTCTACGGGGTGCATTGGTATCGATAGACTTCGATCGCTCATTTGACAGGCTGAGCCATGCTTATCTCACGGACGTGATGAAGCAAATGAAGTTTCCGGAAAGTTTTGTCACCGTGGTCATGAGACTACTCCACGGAGCCGCATCCAAAGTGCTCATCAATGGACGCTTGGTGGGGCCCATCACCATCTCACCATCGGTCAGACAAGGGTGCCCGCTGTCAACGACATTGTATGCCATCGCTGTCGAGTTGCTGCTCTGCGGGCTCCGGAATCGACTCCAAGGAATGACGATACGGCACAGCAAGTTTATATGCCGAACATACGCAGAAGACCTAGTGTTTTTAGCACGGAAGGCGACGAGGCAAGAGCGACCTTGCATTGGATTAATTTGTATTGTATGGCTACGGGAAGTCGACTGAACATGGCAAAGTCGGGAGCGATGAACATGGGGAGAGGACTCCCGACAGGAAGTGTAGCACCATTACAGCCGATCAACAAGATGAAATGCCTAGGATTATCTTCACTACAGACGTTCGACGCACGGCGGCACTGAGTTACAGCCATCTTCTGCAAACAATTAGTGCGAGTGTCCGAAGTCACAGGTTAAGGACACTGGATATGATACAACGGGTCACCTTTGCTAACACTTATCTAGCTTCTCGCATCCCCCACGTGGTGGTGTTGGCCCGCCGAATCCTGGCGGCACTAGGATATTTTGTGAGCACAGGTCTGCTTTTTAAGGTAGGATACGAAACCCTCTCCCTTCCTCGTAGTCGTGGAGGTCTTGGACTAGTCCACGTACGCGACCGAGCAGTGGCTATTTATGTAACCACAATGATAAAGATGTGGACACGACACCAGACAAGTTTGACGGGCACCTTGATAGACGAACTCGCTCCACCTTCTCGTTCGGCTCCGGTAGCGGTGTCTCACATCTCACCATCACTTGCCCATATGCGAACCTTTTTTGTGGAACACAGTTATGTACATATGGAACTACCGACTACCAGGACGGCAACGGCACGTGATATATATCACATCTTGACTCGACGACGGCCGAATAATGCCGTAGAGCGCCGACAACCAACAGTTACGTGGTCAGTGGTATGGCGTACAGTGCACCACCCACACCTTGATACGCGAACGCGCGCACTGTGGCATCAGGTGGTAAATGGGAAATACGTGACTCGTTCCAGGTTGCATACAATTCATATGGCGGACGAGCCACTGTGTCCGCAGTGCAATGTTATAGACACAGAGGAGCATCGCCTGATAGGCGGACCTTGGGCGGACGTATGGTGTTTGGTCAAAAAAATGATCGCCTTCCTCCTTCGGGTGGGGCCGCAAACAATAGAACCACGCATACTACTTCTACCAGATAGGACATATTATCCCCGAACAAAGACAAACGCAGTGACTTGGATTCGAGGTTTGACTGTGCGTTATTTTTTCCGAGACGGCAGTAAGAATGTGCTCGACGTTTGGGCCTTACTACAGAAACATCACTCACAGCTTATGAGACATCCAAGATATCGAACATATTACGCAAATTTTTTAGGGAGTGCCTTGCTTGATCCTCCACCCAGTTGGGGTGTCCCGGGTAGGACAATGTAATTATTGTCTATAAGTTTCAGAACAAGAAAGGACCAGATTGTAGAATGAAGGCTTTCACGACTGGGTGACATGGCTGTTGATGTACTTTCCGGGATGTGAGGTCGTGGTCCAAGAACTTATCTGCTCCTTACGTTTCGTCCAGGACTGCGCTGGACTTCCTCAGAGGCGCTGCTCCGCTGAGTCTTGCCGACTCGGAGCAGCGCCTCTGAGGAAGTCCAGCGCAGTCCTGGACGAAACGTAAGGAGCAGAAAAGTTCTTGGACCACGACCTCACATCCCGGAAAGTATATCAACAGCCAAGAAAGGATCAGGACAGTGGAGAGGATCTACAACCACACATGAAGAAAATGGTTCAAATGGCTCTGAGCACTATGGGACTTAACATCTATGGTCATCAGTCCCCTAGAACTTAGAACTACTTAAACCTAACTAACCTAAGGACGTCACACAACACCCAGTCATCACGAGGCAGAGAAAATCCCTGACCCCGCCGGGAATCGAACCCGGGAACCCGGGCGTGGGAAGCGAGAACGCTACCGCACGACCACGAGCTGTGGACACACGTGGAGACGTACCCGACACCAACGCGAGGTATAACGGGATTAGCGAGGTACGCGCCCAAAAGAGGAACGTAGACCGTTATTGTTTTGTACTGACATAAGCAGGATTTTTTTTTCACTATTATTTTTAAAAAAGGTCCACTTATCTACGTTTCCCAGAAAAATTTTATTTTATAGAAGTCATCGTCTTATATATTTTAAAAAAATGCTAGCCGCAGTTTATGTTTGTTATTATTCCACCATTCTGCATAAAAAAAGTCCACTTATTTACGCTTCCCAGCAATATTTTATTTTATAAAGATCATCGTCTTATATAAAAAAATGCTAGCAGCAGTTTATGTTTGTTATTGTTACTCCATTATGTACAAAAAAAAAAAAAAAGTGGTCAGCACGACAGGATGTCAATTCAAAGGGCCAGGGTTCGATTCCCGGCGGGGTCGGAGATTTATTCCGCTCAGGGACTGGGTGTTGTGTTGTCCTAATCATCATCATTTCATCCCCATCGACGCGCAAGTCGCCGAAGTGGCGTCACATCGAAAGACTTGTACCCGGCGAACGGTCTACCCGACGGGAGGCCCTCGTCACACGACATTATTACTTCACCCAATGATTTTAGAAATTCTTGCAGAATGTCATCTAGTCCTTGTGCCTTATTTGCTCTTAAGTCTTCCAAAGCTGCTTTGAATTCTGATTCTAATACTGGATTCCCTGCCTCTTCTAAATCGACTCCTGTTTCTTCTTCTACCAGATCCGACAAATCTTTCCTCCTCATAGAGTCCGCTCTCTCCTCTGCAGTTAACAGTGGAATTCCCGTTGCACTGGTAATGTTGCCACCATTGCTTTTAATTTCACCCAAGTTTGTTTTTGTGGTGACGATACTCAGGACTCCAGAGAATACCGCACCACAATCGGTAAGCCGCGCTCGAAACACTGCTAGCGCAGCAGCTGTAGGGGTTGGTAGTACGAACTATACCGAGATCCGCCAGAGGCTGCAGCTGCCAACCCATGGGCATCACGTGTGTGGATACCGATTGGTCGATGCCTCGTTAGCTACAGGAGCACTTAGGCTACGGCGGACGGTTCTCTTCAGTGCGCCGAGTTGTAGCGGGACTTTGAATTTCGCCGCGCTACACGCGTTCCCTCAGATATAAATTATACCGTCGCAGCTGTATGAGCGCTCGACGGCAGACAAAATATATAAGAAAATGAAGGTACTAAAATTGTAACTCTTTTTGTTTTCTACCTGCTTTTGTCTCTCGAGAGCGGAAGCTTAACTTACTTATTATCTAGTCTTGGTCGGATTAAGACGAAAAAAACTTATTGATGTGCGGACGTATTGTGGAAGTTTGTATGAAATTCGGATGTTGGAAGCAGTAACGTAAAATACATTGCATTTAATATCAAGACAGTTTTTGTATACATTAGTAATTCCTGGACAATGAAATTTATTGCAACATTTCGGGGCAGCTACGACTTTTCACGCAGAAATGAAGCAGGAGATTTTTGGACAACAAGACCTGGACGCTGCACGAGAGAAGACATGTTAACATGGTAAAGGATGAACTCTTATCTACGTCATTTCCCCCTGTTAATCACATTTTGTTATTCTCTGGTCTTTTTTAAATAATTGTTGTAGTGGAAATTGGTTTGACTTTTGCTCAGAAACGCCACAAGGACCACCCCAACAATAGCTTTTCCGCATCACGAAGTCGATAACTTTTCTGTAATACGAAGTCCGATTTACATTTCATTCATTTCCTTTTTCACGGTCATTAACCATTTTAAAACCCCATTTTTATTCACCATTTCTTCCCACATTTTCAACCTTTTCTTTTCTTTTCTCCTTTTTTTTCTTTTTTATTAACCACTACAGAGTCTACAAACTGCAGTGTTTGTCGGTCGTCTCCGAGACTTACGGCTCCGCAGGAGTCTTAGGCCAGCTCTCGACTCTACGTAGACATCACGCAGAGCACAGTGACAGGTATTTAATAATTTAAAGCACCTGTAATAAATTCAAACGTCTAACTGTGCTGGACAATTCACAAGAAGAAGCGTCATTTAAGTTGAATAGTTTTTTATATTTAATAAATATCACTTTATTACTAATTGTTGAGAGTCTTTCTGACTGAAGATAATTCACGCCGCCCCCTGCATTCCCAACAGTTTTGACTTTCTTGTACGGTGACTCAGTCATTCCGACAATCATTTCTTTTTCGATTTCTTCACTTTTTCATGCAACCATTTGGTCTTAGCGTCACTGTACTTCCTATTTATTTAATTTCTCAGCGGCTTGTATTTCTGTATTGCTGAATTTCCCTGAACATTTTTGTACTTCCTTCTTTCATCGATCAACTGACGTAGTTCTTCTGTTCAAATCAAAATGGCTCTAAGCACTATGCGACTTAACATCTAAGGTCATCAGTCCCCTAGACTTAGAACTACTTAAACCTAACTTCACCTTAGGACATCACAAACATCCATGCCCGAGGGCCGGCCGCGGTGGCCGAGCGGTTCTAGGCGCTTCAGTCCGGAACCGCGCGACTGCTACGGTCGCAGGGTCGAATCCTGCCTCGGGCATGGATGCGTGTGATGTCCTTAGGTTAGTTAGGTTTAAGTAGTTCTAAGTTCTAGGGGACTGATGACCTCAGATGTTGAGTCCCATAGTGCTCAGAGCCAATTGAACCATGCCCGAGGCAGGATTCGAACCTGCGACCGTAGCAGCAGCGCGGTTCCGGACTGAAGCGCCTAGAACCGCTCGGCCACAGTGGCCGGCAGTTCTTCTGTTACTCATAGTTTTTTCGCAGATATCTTGTTTGTACCTAGGTTTTTCTTTCCAATTCCTGTGATTTCCCTTTTTAGAAATGTCCATTCCTCTTCATCTGTACTGCATACTGAGCTATTCCCTATTGCAGTATCTATAGCCTTAGAGAACTTGAAGCGTATCCATGTTCCATTAATATACAGTCACAGTGTTCTTCATTTTCCATAACAGATGAGCTTAACATCAAATTAGACGTCGCCGAACAATCAGCCTGGTGCAAAGACCAGCAACTACCTCTTAATGTAGAGAAATTCGAAGTTCTACAATTTACTAAACTACAAGTGTTGTACCCTTTAACTGCCAGATCAACGAATAGCAACTCGAATCAACCACGTCACACAAATACTTGGAAGAAGGGATCTAAAGTAGTGGAACGACGATGCAGGATCACACGTAGGGAAAGCAAATGCCAGATACTGGCGGAAGAGTAATGTAACTACACAATTCTCCACCTGAATACGATGGCGTGAACCACAGAAACGTGTTGTGGATAAAATAAATAAATGACTAACGTAGTAAACTGTTCTCTTTATATTATCAACAGTCGCAGCACCCACGATGCCGTCCTTTGCTGACGAAATATTCGCTGGCGAAAGTCATTTCATGCAAACCACTCACGCGGCCCATATGTCAGGAACGGCTCAGGTGTGTAATTGGACTAACGGGGAACATCGAGCGTAGACAAAGAAGGCCAGTGCGATTGGTCAAAAGCGTGTCCGACAGGCGAGAGAGTGCAACAGAAATATGAAAAACCTCATGCTTGCAGACGGCGACGATGGAAAATACACCGTTGCAACTTTTTGAAAAGGTGACTTCACATGTTAAAGGATTTCAATAGGGTCTCTTTCTGCTGGTGTAATAGAAGACGACAGATACATGTGAACATCATTTTACAGCAGTTGTTAACTTATTTTTTGTATTTTTTGTGTGCCACATGCTTGTGGTATCCCAGATTTCAAACTCCGAATCTTATCAAACTTATCGAATGTTTCGTTCTTGAGTGTACGTACACCTATGTTTAATTCCGTACATATTTATTAACTAATTATTTTTGCTTTAGCCACGGCATCTTTGAAGTGCATCTTGGGTCATCAGTTATTGAAGTCGCCGGAATCGGGGATTATCTAAGTTCTCGAATCTTCTTCTCTGTGTCTTTATTTCGGTTTTAAATTGGACACACACCTCTTTCATCAGTTGTAAAAAAAAAAACCTCCTTCTTCTTCTGCAGTAGAAGACATTTTATCCGTGATTATAAAAGTCATAATAGCTTCAGGGAGTGACTGATTTTGCTCCAGCCTGCGTTGTAATGTTATAATGCTATGACGCAGAAGGACGCCCACAAACGTGGCAATCGACAATGAAAACCACTTATATTATACCTAGTGACAGCAGAGCATAATTCAATTGCGAGTACATTATTTTAAATAAATGATAATTTTGTAAACTTTAAATTTAACTTACATACCACTTCGAAAGTACAAAAAGAACGAGAACAACAATAAAACTAGCACTACACTAATCACGAGACTGAACTTGTCGACAAACGGAATGAATGATCTATCAGTGTTGGACGATGACTATGTTTTTGATCTTCATCGTTAATGCATCGGCGACGTGTCGCTAATATCTATGCTAATCTTGATCTTTGTAGACGAAACCTCGAGGTTCTCAAATCATCGATGTATCGTCTGCATCCCAACTTTGGACTCTTGGGAGCACAATCGATAGTACGCTTCCACTTTATAGGTACTGCCGTGCTCCTCTTCTTTCCTGTATCTTCCTAGCTACTGCAACGATTCTCCGTTTTTGCAAGGACATTGCATTTAGTGTCATCTAGAGAAATCCTGCAAGACTTTCCCTATGCGTCTTTCACCACCATATTTTTTTTTATTTTGTTCTTAGGCCTTTACGTTATGTACTTTTTGTAAGACTTTTTTCTCATATTGTTGCCAAGAACGTTCTTCTACTTGTTTTCGGTTTTCAGAGGAATACACGCAAAATAAAATGTATGAACTGTCAACTTACACCGCGGGCTGCTATTTATGAACACTCGCCACGGTATAACCAATATGATTGGCGGCTGACTCCCCGCCCAATTATCTACGTAATTGCCCCCGCCCACCACGGCTCAAACACGTCACAATGCTGTTGACATTCAACAGCGCCGTGGCCCACGCAGACCGAAGTTCAGTGCCCAACAACTCCCACTAATCATCCTCGTTAACAGCTAGTCTCGACTTGAAGACAACGGGAGCATTCATGCCTACAACATGAGGAAAATTTAACTAGTTCTTTCGACTAAAGTTCACTCTGGCGCAGTTAGAGCAAAACAATATTCGAATAGGCCCTAGTCGACACCGCCTACGATAAGTGGCGAACAACAGCCCTCAATTCTTCATGCACTCAGCGTTCAAAAAAAAAAAAAAATGGCTCTGAGCACTATGGGACTCAACTGCTGAGGTCATTAGTCCCCTAGAACTTAGAACTAGTTAAACCTAACTAACCTAAGGACATCACAAACATCCATGCCCGAGGCAGGATTCGAACCTGCGACCGTAGCGGTCTTGCGGTTCCAGACTGCAGCGCCTTTAACCGCACGGCCACTTCGGCCGGCTGCACTCAGCGTTCTTCTAGATTTCTACGCACATCTTGCTTTTTGACCTATCACTATTTGATCCACAAGCCTTTCTTTTCGAGTGACATTTATTTTGAAAGAATGGCTTCAAGAGATGGCCTGTAATCTCCCCACTGTTTGCTACCATATATTTATTAGGTATTTTTCTTCCTCAGCCCCCAGAGTCTAGATCCCACAGCAATACGAAGCCACACTGCAAAGACATACTTTCAGAACCAATTTCCTGATTTATTGGCTGCGACTTTTAAACATGAACACATTATCATTATTATTATTGTTACTGAGCGCACCTTATAACTGAGTAATTTTTGCTACTTCTCTGATTCGCCCTCCTCTGGTAATCATACTTGGAAGACAAGTTAACTAATCAACTTGTTCCCGTAGGTACTTACTCCACAGAAAAACCAAATATCAACCAAACAAATAAAATCATGTGGGGCAGAGTTTGGTGGAAGGCTTTTGGCGTCCCTTCAACGGCTCTATATGCGCTGTTCCCCTTAATTAGTTCAGTAGAACATCTACCCCGGAGACGTCGATTGGGTCCGCTTGCTTAGAGTGCAGATCACAAAAAGCTGAGATGTCATCAGTGGTGATGTGACGGAACTTCTAGCGACAGGAACAACCAGGGCCGTACTCAGGTGGCGACAGATACCATGTAACGCCCCTCTCTCACCCATGAGTTTACTTCACTTCAGAATAAAAAGAGGAAACTTTCTGACACTGGTGGAGCAAGTAGCGTACAGTCCGCGGACCACACCAAGCAACAGAAAGTCCGGAGAATAATGCATCGCAGTAGAGTTCGTGACATTGCTACGCGGGAGTAATTTTACAGCTGTCTTCACGCGTTTTGTAAGTCAAAGAGGGAATTGAATCCATTCCCACAGAGGAGAGCGTTTATAGCGCGGCTTATCCTGCTCCCTGACCACAGTCCTGCGAGCGACCACTTAACCAGGGAGTCACAGTTCAGCAATCGTATCCTTGGCTGCCTGCCTGCTTATGCTCTGCAAGGTTGACGCTGAGCGCAAATGCGAACCTCGGCATCTCTCCTGCACTCAGCTCCCCAGAACCTCATCTTCAGCTGATTCTCCGCAGAAAGCTCACAAACCGACTCCGTGTTTGCTATATTAATAAATATTATAACTTCTTTGTAATAGGGTCTGCAGCTCCGGTGAATTTGTTAAATGACTTCGTGATGCCTTCACCGCGCGTTCCCTTTATTTGATGTATGATTGTACGGTTTTGGCCTTAGTCGATTTTCAGCTATCGAAAACGAAAGCGTTATACATTCGATGCATTAGTTTCACTTATGAATTTAACGTAGGAAGAAGTCATATCCAAAGATATACTGAAAGTTATAACTTACTTTATGGACGACTCTTTAATGGCATATTATGCCATGTACGTCTTTGTCCTTATGACTGCAAGTAACTGTCATAAAATAAAACGAAAATAGTTTTTCGTTATTTAACAAGCATGTTTCTTTTGAACAGTTGTTGTTAAGTTCTTATATACTAAAGCTCGATATTTGTACCGTACTTGCACTACGCAGCTTATAATTACTTTACAGAATTGAGAACAAAGACCTATACAGCTTAATTAACGAATTTCTGCAAAACAATTATAATCTTATAAGTGTAAGTACGTTAGAAACATCGACCTCACATACAAGAGCTTTGCAACAACTGCTCAAAAATAACGTGCTCGTAAAATAACGAAAAGCTATTTCTAATTTATTTTATGACAATCACATACAATTCATAGGAGCTTTGAGGAATGCTAGTCTTGCAAGTTTCACAGGAGAGCAAAGGCGTACGTGGAATACTATACCATTACAGAATCATCCACAAAGTAAATTATAATCGTCCTACTAAATCTTGGAATATGACTTGTGTGTGTCATTAATGAACTGAAAGTGAATGATAAGAAGTTCGTTAGAATGAAATTACAATGAAATGAACACCCTTAGCTGCTTACAGGCGTTGACATACGTCAACGGGGACAGATGAAAATGTGTGCCCCCGACCGGGACTCGAACCCGGGATCTCCTGCTTACATGGCAGA
Organism: Schistocerca americana; assembly: GCF_021461395.2. NCBI lineage: Eukaryota > Metazoa > Arthropoda > Insecta > Orthoptera > Acrididae > Schistocerca > Schistocerca americana. Next base: position 641,641,172 of record NC_060121.1, on the reverse strand, counting down.
CGCTCTACCCATCTGGGCCACCGAGGACACAGAGGATAGCGCGACTGCAGGGAATTATCTCTGGCACGCCCCCCGCGACACCCACATTCTCAACGTATTGTCCCGCACTACTATTGTACTCATTACTCGCGGCGCGTTGCCGATTCCCGTAAGAGTTCGGGCACTGTTCGTGCATTCGCACAGAAGAAGAAGATGGTCAAGTGGCCGGTGAGCCTCAACTATATATTTTACTAAGATGGTATCTGTTCTTTCGGACATGTCCGAATATATAAAATATATAAAATGATAAGAAGAATGAAGTTTATCGGATCGATTAATAGTTTAAATTAAAGTGAACAAAAAAGTTAATTTTATTTGGTCTTGCTAATTATTGCTGATTGTTGACAAATCAGTATAGTTAACAATATTCCATGTTCAGACAATTTTGTATGAAAGGTAATTTGCGTAACAATTTATCTTTAGTAAAACAGTTTAACAGCAGTTAGCATTACAGTGAGAAACGCAGTTCAGTTGTTACGTAACTGGTAGTGTACAGAACTAGTAATTAATTTCATGAAGTAGTTTTAAGTTTGTTTTTGTCCTTGACTGAAGTTTTTCTGGGTGATATTGTGTTTTGACAATGAGCGCGAGTCAGTGCATTTGCAACTGTCGACGCCTGCCAACACGCTACAATGATAAAGTGATTTCATTTCAAAGTCACGAGTTTTAATTGATTTCGCTCACACTAAGTGAGCTGGCGACCATTCATTTACAGTAATTTCCAAACAGAGTCAAAATTAATTCATCATTTCGGACCAAAATTTCACTAGCTAGTTTCCGTATTATTTTGTACATTTTCTATTTCTGCCGATCGTCACTGCGCCAAGTAAATCGCACAATAACGATCAAGTTATGACAGCACCTGACCTCTTCCAGGTAATACTTTCACTTCTGATTCGGTGCCTTATTCCAAATTAATACCACCCCATTAGGAACACGATAATTCTTTAATTAGTCTACCACCCGGAGGGGAAGCAGGATTTTATAACCTCCTGTGAAGTTTTAAAGGTAGGAGATGAGGTAATAGCGGAAGTAAAGCTGTGGGGCCGGGATGTAAGTTGTGCCTGGGTAGCTCAGTCGGCGGTGCACTTGCCCGCGAAAGATAAGATTCCGAGTTTGAGTCTTTGTCTGGTACACAGTTTTGATGTGCCAGGAAGTTTGGTGTGAAAGTTTCATTCTGGATACATTTGTATTATCGTGTATGATGGGAACAGAGTCTTTCGCCATACAAGTTCGTAGGTCTCAACTACAAGGACGAAGTGGTGCAGTGACAGTGCCGTCTTATTCCTCCGTGAGTACTAAAGTAGTTCATCTGCGCCGAGAAAAAGAGCTGTCGGCACGACGTGAGCCGCGAACTGTTAACCGCACCGTTCAGTTACTCGCACGTTCTACGCAGGAGAGTTTGAACGGAGCAATGCGGAAGACCAGCTGCGTCTGGTCTCCATTAGCTAGCAGATGACTGGCCCATATGCAAGCACCGGCGAACTCCGCGTAACAGCACGTCCTAGCATTTCTTTCGGTTGCAGTTCGAATCCTGTGTGACGCAGCCTCCACAAAGTGGTCGAGACCCTGCGATGTTAAGAGGTCTGTTTCATAGCATGGTTAAGAGTCTTCTGCACAACGTGAAGAAATTAGAAATTACTGAATGAAAATTATTCTGTTAAACAGCACTGTTTCGCAGACTTTAAGTGGCACGGTACCAAGTATCACGAAACCAATATCGACCGCGATTCAAGAGCAGTTGGGACAATTTTAATAAGATCTGATGAGGGTCACACTGAAGGTAACAAGAGTTTGACAATATGAGAAAACCGCAACGATCGCACGTATTGCTTTTATTCAGTGATCCCGCGAGGTCTCGGGCGCCTTGCCACGGTTCGCGCGGCTGCCCCCGTCGGAGGTTCGACTCCGCCCTCGGGCATGGTTGTGTGTGTTGTCCTTAGCGTAAGTTAGTTTAAGTTAGATTAAGTAGTGTGTAAGCCTAGGGACCGATGACCTCAGCAGTTTGGTCCCAGAGGAACTTACCACCACCACAAACAGTTGAGGGTATTCGGCCTCTATGTGTCGCTTACCGTAAGCATTGTTTACAAATGGCTTGTTAGAAAGTCAGGGATACGATCTTCAACATTCTGCACGAAACAAAATAGGACAAGTTACAAAACAATTTAAAAAGGGCTAGAGATTAAATATAGCTCCACGGTAAAATGTTAGTTAAAATGCAGTTAAAAAGAGCTAGGCCATAAACATCGATTAACAGTAAATGTTAGGTATTATTGTAAATACTGGATCTCAAACAAGTGTCTGAGACATAAACAAAACCCAATAACGTATATTATGAAGTGTGCCGCAGTGATTTATTTACGATATGTGTGCTGTTTGCTATAAAACAGCATATATGTATGTCAACGTGAAAAACCATATGGACCAAAAAAAAAAAAAAAAAAAAAAAAAAAAAAAAAAAAAAAAAAAAAAAAAAAAAAAAGAAAAACCGCCGTCTCCTGGAACTTCCTATAGCGGCAGTTGCCACGTTGCTGATCAAAACATCTGTGTAGCTGAAAATATTAGCGAACAGAAGATAGCATTGTAGCCCGAAGCCGGTTATGACAGTGAAATAAAACATTTTAAAAGTATTTGTGTCTGTTTACCTCATTCACCAACTATTATAACGGCCGAGGAGTTCACAAGCTCCAACAAAGATTTCTCCATCTAGATTGTCAGGCATGCTCTTAACAGAACGTAGTTGGAATATAGAGAAGTCACCAAAGTTTAAAAAAAAAAAAAAAGTCTGAGTTGTTGGTCCGCGAGTCGGGTTTCTCATGAACGTTTCTTTTTCAACGCTCACTTCTTGAATCGCAGTCGACAGTGACATTTGTTCAAATGCTAGCCGTTATTCTCGCAATGTTGGTTGTAGCTAACATGTGTTCTCCATGTATATCTATTACCACCGGAATGAATTTGCTTGCGTATTTGCAGCTGACACATATACTATGCAAAGGGTTGCCCGCATTCGCAAAAGCCTCACACAAAGAGCCTAAATAGCTAATAATAGCCGGCCGGAGTGGCCGAGCGGTTCTAGGCGCTGCAGTCTGGAACCGCGCTACCGCTACGGTCGCAGGTTCGAATCCTGCTTCGCGCATGGATGTGTGTGATGCCCTTAGGTTAGTTAGGTTTAAGTAGTTCTAAGTTCTAGGGAACTGATGACCTTAGAAGTTAAGTCCCATAGTGCTCAGAGCCATTTGAACCAGCTAATAATAAATGACTAACAAGACGCTAAGTGTAATACAAGGACAAAAGCATGAGGTAAATCTGGAGACAATATCGAACACTTAGGTAACACCAACGGGAAGATTTATCGAGAAGAGAAAAATTTGCACTTCCATACAAGTTTCTGTGGTGATTAGGCCTCGTCTTTTCTCCGGGTTTGTCCCGAAACCGTTAAATTACATTTGCAACAGAAAAAGATACTTCGGGACAAGCATTCCGCCTTGTACTCAGTTCACATAGTACTTTTCGCAAACTTCTTTCCACTCAAAAGATCTTACATGAAATTTAGTCTGGTATAAAGTTTAAGCCCTTTGCGAATATGCTGAACGAATGGATTTAGAAATTTCAGTCTTCATATAAAAGTATAGGCATAATTCTCGTGTAGTGTAAATGATGAAAAGCGCCAGAAAGCAAACAAAAAACAGCAATACGTCAGCCGGTAGAAATCGCTCACGCAGGGAGCCTCACATTTGTTTTTGTACGTTCCCTGCGCCTGTCTACCGTGCTAATCCCTACAATCTGATTCACAAGCAGGACACACAAACATTTAAAACATACAGAGCAAATTTTACAGACGATGATGTGCGTATCGTTCCCCCCCATGTTAGGCTCTAGAGGCGTGGCGACAGTTAACGGCGCTTGGCTGCTGACGAAAAACAGTGCTAAACGCACCATGGGCGACAAAAATTTCACGTGCGTGTCCTGAAACCTGGAATTGTGCGAAACAAGAGGAAGAGTAGGAGGCGAGTCCAAAATGTAAAAAGATATGTTAAAAAATATCACAAAAGACGAGAACCGAAAATCTAGCTATTACTAGGCTCCTCACATAATAAATATACTTTCACTTTTCTGCATAGTAATCACCCGTAGATTCCGCCTCCATGATTTTGGCCTCTCCATTTACAACTGTCCTACCAGATAAAAAAAAGGCACTATAATATCTCAGACCAACTCTCGACCGTAAAGCAACGTGGAAACCGCACCTAACCATACAATAAACTTTCTGAACTGACAATATTTCCTCCTTAGACTGTATTGCTGTCATTTCAGAAATTTTCGATGACTGTGATTCCTTCCCAAAGGAAAGGCATCCAACCAAAGCCCACAGCAGACTAAAATTACCAACCGACTGAACATGAAGACCACAATCCTCTTCGATATTCCATACTTATTTTGGGTCATCAATCCTCTGGTTGGTTTGATTCGCTTCGGCGTGAGCCGCGCTTGCACTCAACGCCCTCAGTTATTTGTTGGTTTATTCCAGTCACTGTCTTCCCCTATACTTTGTACCCTTTACAGCTCCCTCAAGCACCACGGAAGTTTTTCCTTGAAATCTTTATAAATGTCGGCAGGCCGGAGTGGCCGTGCGGTTCTAGGCGCTACAGTCTGGAACCGAGCTACCGCTACGGTCGCAGGTTCGAATCCTGCCTCGGGCATGGATGTGTGTGATGTCCTTAGGTTAGTTACGTTTAATTAGTTCTAAGTTCTAGGCGACTGATGACCTCAGAAGTTAAGTCGCATAGTGCTCAGAGCCATTTTATAAATGTCCTATCATCGTGTCTTTTCCTCTTCTCAGTGTCTTTCAAATGTTCCTCTCTTTGCCGATTCTGCGCAGAACCACGTCTTTTCTCATCAGTCCAGTTAATTTGCAACATCCTTCAATAGCATAAAATCTCACATTCTTCTGTTCTCTTTTTTTCCCAGTTTTCCCCATAGTCTGTGATTCGCTTTCGTACAATGCTGTGCTGCAAACGTACAATCTCAGAATTTTCTTCCCTAAATTAAGGCCGATGTTTGATAAAAGTCGACTTCTTTTGGCCAGCAATGTTCTCTTTGCCTACGCCAGTTTGCTTTCTATGTTCTCCGTACTTCCTCACTCATGGATTATTTTGATTCTCTCCATGCCAGGGCTCTTATCACCCCTTACAAAAGATTACTTCGACGTCCTCTCCCCGTTCCATCTCACATCCTTTCCAAAACATTCTCCTTTCACAAACTCTTCTCATCTTCTCCTCGTTTCCAGTAATTTAAGTCGCTCCGTTTATGTAAAGTTTTGTTGTTTGTATTTTAAAAAATAAAATCATACTTTACTTAAAATCTTTAGTGTACCAAAGCTTGTTTTAATAATTTTAAAAATATGTATCATTTAAATGAAATAACAAGTTTACTGCTACCAAAAAAATGGTTCAAATGGCTCTGAGCACTATGGGACTTAACATCTGTGGTTATCAGTCCCCTACAACTTAGAAGTACTTAAACCTAACTAACCTAAGGACATCACACACATCCATGCCCGGGGCAGGATTCGAATCTGCGACCGTAGCAGTCACGCGGTTCCGGACTGAGCGCCTAGAACCGCTCGGCCACCGCGGCCGGCTTTACTGCTACCAGTCACTGTTTATTTATTTCCATGACGCGTTTCAAAGGCTTAAACCTCCATCATCAGGTGGATATACATCTGTTAGTATTACATTCGTGTGTGTGTTGTGTTACGATTTTGTGGAGAAACTTCTGGCACTGTCTAGTGGTGAAACAAAACATTATTTCAGAACATTGTTATAGGCTTCTTTTGACAAAAAACTAAATGTATGTCTAACGGTAAAAATAAAATAAGTACAACCTGTGACCACTGGAGGTATTCTATTTTAATTATTTTATTTTTACCGTTAGATATACATTTAGTTTTTTGTCAAAAGAAGCCCAAAACCATGTTCTGAAATAATGTTTTGTTTCTCCACTAGACAGTGCCACACAAGTTCCTCCATAAAATCGTAACACAAAATTCACACACAAATGCCAATCTAACTAATATAAATCCACCCGATGATGGCGGTTTAAACCTTTGAAACGCGTCGTGGAGATAAATAAACAGAGACTGGTAACAGTAAACTTGTTATTTCATTTAATGTCAATAACAGTCACGGTAAAGCCTAACCTAAAATGTTCACATTTAAAATGTATTATTTATCCACAATATCCTGACCGAGGGCTCCCTAATTCTCAATCGGTTGAAGTCGGTAGAAGACGGTCGACTTCAAAACACCAGTTTTCTGTGTCTGGCTGCTGACAGCATTGTCGATCAAAAAACAAAGTGACAGTGTGCATCATAGCCATTACGAAGTGACTATCGTGCTGTGCATTGCGAACCACCAAGCAGTTCCACTCTGTCCGCGGTTGTGCTTGTCTTGGGCTTGGATGGGGACCGCACAATCCGTTGAGAACTCGGTAGGGACATCGTGAACAAACTATGCATATTTTGTATTTTAATGTTTTTAGTAACACCGTTTGTGCATTGTGTTAACGTCCTCGCTTGAAGAGTGGCAAAGCAGCGCTGCAAGCCCACTCTTTCCCTGATCGACAAGGGAACGGAATAACAATAAAGAAACAACTTCTACATAGCAACCATTCTCCTCAAAGGGCTAGTACTGTGAAAAAAGCTGCTATAAAAAACAAGACCCTCTGCTTAAAGATAGAGATTTCTCCGCATTTCTTTATCTTCAAAACGTTCAAAAGCAAATTTCCTTTCCCTGATACTGTACCCTCCAAGCAAATGCCTGACGAAAGCTCTGCACACGCACGCGTAATGCACCTTTACAGACCATATAGCTCCATTCATTCATGATCCATTCTCGTCATGCTGACTGTACTGATCTGCTCTCCATAGAGGTGACACACACAGACTAAAACACAAGAAGAAGGATGTTACGTGTTTAACGCGCAGTCAGAAGCAAGCTCATTAGGGACGGATCCGAAAGGACAGGCCAGTTTTAGAAATAGACGACACGTAAGTACAATCATTGAACCTTTCTAGGCATGGTCCTCTTAGTGGTCGTATGTCGTTCCCTTCCTCCGCCTTTGAACTGACCTGAGGCGAGTGAACTGACAGTCCACTGAACTGACCTGAACCAATGACACACTGTCCAGTCACTTAAATGTGACAACCAGTCAAAAGCCTGATTAACCATCTTTTGGAGCGTAGACCAGTGCGAGACGTGCAGGAAGAGTGTCAGTGAGGTTTTGGAAGGTACCAGTAGGGATGGGGAGCTATGCCTACTCCAGTGTGGTGGCCAGCTGCGCTACATTTATCGATTGAGGATCCATGGCGCAAACAGCCCGATCGAGGGTTGTCCCACAGATTCTCGACTGGGTTTAAATCCGAGGAGTTTGGTGGCCTCGGGAGTACAGTAAACTCATCCTGGTGCTTTTCCAGTCACGCACTTCCATCGTGATCTGTGTTGCATTACCATCATGCCCAGGAAAAACAAAATGCATGTAGGGCTCCCCATCGGCCCCAAGGATACATGCATACTTGTATTGATCCAGCGTGCCTTCAGCAATGACGAGATCTCCCGTGGAATGCCACGAAAACTCCCCTGAAAACATAACGCTCTGTTCTCCGGTCTGGAACCTACCGACGATTGTTGCACGGTGTTTGCTTCCAGACGTTTCACGTTGTGTACCGTGTACTTTAACAACGGCGGCGTGTGAACAATTTACAAACTTAGGCGTTTCGGAAATGATTCCACGCTTGGTCCGGAAGCCAATGGATGTCAGATAAATCGCTCCGTTTTCGCATTATGAAAGGCAGAAGAACTTAATTTGAATCGTGATTCTTGTCATAAGATATTACGGGAAGATTTAGGGAAATGGAAACTTAATGCAAAACTTGTCCCTCACACACTAACAGATGAACAGGAAGAGGGGACAGGCGAAGAATTTATACCGAACTGCTGGATAGAGCCAGATATGACTCCACATTTCTGTCAAAGATAATTGCGGGGGATGGAAGTTGGTGCTACCAGTATGACCATCACAGGAATCATCAAAGTGCTGACTGCCGGAATCCTGGATCACCAGCCTCGAAAAACGTCAGACGACAACTTGCGAGAACAGAGACAACGTTGATCGCATTCTTTGATTCACCATGAGTATGTTCCTCCTGGTCAAATAGTGGACCAAACTCTTAACATCGAAATCTTGAAACGTTTGTGGGAAACAATTCGACGTCGCCGCCCTGACTTGTGGCATTCTCAGGACGGTTTCTCACTACCTGACAGTGCAAGACAGCATACTGCTTTATCTGTTACCGAGTATCTGACCAGACATTCAATTATTGGCATCCCACATCCGCCATATCGCCCGACCTTGAAAAGGTGGCTGAAAGCAAAGCTTCATCAAGATATCGCAGACATCCAACGGGCTCTGACAAATAAGCGTACAAGTATCGAAGTTCAAAATTTCCCTGCTTACTTCCAGCACCTCCAGAAACGTTCGCAACTGTTTGTTGATAGCCAAGGGAACTACTACTATAGGAGCTACGATCATTACTTGGTAAGCGAAATTTTCTATTTTTACAAAATCTTGTCCTGGAACTTTTCTGATAAAGGGAGGAAATACAGGGAAATGATTTAGTTGATCACCTGAGGGGAAGTGGTAGGAACGTTTCCACTGACTTTTTTTTTTTACAAGATGTTTCGAGAATGAGATTTTTACTCTACAGCGGAGTGTACGCTGATATGAAACTGAAACTTCCAGGCTGTGGCTAAGCCATGTCTCCGAAATATCCTTTCTTTTAGAAGTGCTACTTCTGCAAGTTTCGCAGAAGAGCTTCTGTAAAGTTTGGAGGGTAGGAGACGAGGTACTGGCAGAAGTAAAGCTGTGAGGACGGGACGTGAGTCGTGCTTGGGTAGCTCAGTTGGTAGAGCACTTGCCCGCGAGAGGCAAAGGTCCCGAGTTCGAGTCTCGGTCCGGGACACAGTTTTAATCTGCCAGGAAGTTTCAATGGAGTTGTTATTTAAACAATGTGCATGGGTCTCCCAATAACTCAGTATTATATTTGTGGAAATTTTTACATTATATCGCCATATCACTTTGAGATCAAAAAAGACCCCATACACATAATATTTTTCCAGAGCTGATACCACGCGAAGATAAATCAGTACTGGCTCCGTGGAAGCGATCAGTTTCCGCAGCTGGATCGGTAAAATCATCACGGATCTACTACAGCACGAGTACGCACCAGGGGTAATCCATTTTGACCAAGAAGTCATTCGCGTAACCCACACGCAAACTTGGGGCCGGGTGTAGAAGCGAATGGAAGCTGACAGGGCCCCGACCTTCGCCACACAGGAGGAGATAGGAAGCTGGCGAGCAATGGAGCAGAGCGGGAAGGGCAGAGCGAGTACCAGGGAAGGGTGCGCCCTGTAGCCTGCAGTCGGCACCCCGTGCCGCACCCCAGCGCATTCCTGCCACAAACAATGCGTCCCGCCCTCTGCCGCCAAATATAAACAGCTGCATCCGGTTTGCGCCGGCCGCACCACGTGGAGGCTACCTCCTCCCCCCGGTAGCCACGCTCCGCGCGTCTACCGGCGCCGCACTGCCAGCTGCTTCCCAAAGTTGCAGGAACTCCAGATTCCATTAGCTCCTCTCAGGATGACGAACTGGGACTTTGATTTAATTTGGCGGTTTACACCGAGATGACAGAAGTCACAGGATGTAGGTATGTATATATAGAGATGTCGGTAGCATCGCGTACACAAGGCATAAAAGGGCAGTGTGGCAGAGCTGTCACTAGTAACCAGGTGACTCGTGTAAAGGTTTCCAACGTGGTTACGGCCGCACAATGGGAATTACGCAGATTGTTAGTTGGAGCTGGACGCATGGAACATTCCATTTCGGAAATCGTTAGGGAATTCAATATCACGAGATCCACAGGGTCAAGACTGCGCCGAGAATACCAAATTTCAGGCATTATCTCTCAACACAGATAACGCAGTGGCCGACGGTCTTCACTTAACGACCGAGAGCAGCGGCGTTTTCGTAGGGTTGTCAGTGCTAACACACAAGCAACACTGCTTGAAATAAACCCAGAGATCAATGTGGAAGGTACAAAGAAAGTATCCGTTAGGACAGTGCGGCGAAATTTGACGCTAACTGGCTATGGCAGCAGAAGACCGACGCGAGTGCCTTTGCTAACAGCACGGCATCGCCCGCAGCCCCTGTCCAGGGCTATTGACCATATCGGTTGAACCATAGACGACTGGAAATCCGTGGCCTGGTCAGATGAGACCCGATTTCAGTTGGTACGAGCTGATGGTAGAGTTCAAGAGTGGCGCAGATCCCACGACGCCGTGGATCCTGCTAGTCAACAAGGCACTGTGCAAGCTGGTGGTGTCTCCATAATGGTGTGGGCTGTGTTTACGTGGAATGGACTGGGTCCTCTGGTCCGACTGAACCGATCATTCAATGCAAATGGCTGTGTTCGGCTACTAGGAGACCATTTGCAGCCATTCAATGACTTTACGTTTGCAAAGAACGATGGAATTTTTATGAATGACACGGTTGTCCGCGATTGGTTTGAAGAACATTTTGGACAGTTCGAGTGAATGATCTGGCGACCGAGAGCGCCCGATATGAATCCTGTCCAACATTTATGGGACATAATCGACAGGTCAAATTGTGCACAAAATTCCGCACCGGGAATGCTTTCGAAATTATGGGCGGCTACATAGGCGGCATGGCTCATTATATCTGCAGGGGGCTTCCAAAGACTTGATGACTCCATGCCACGTCGAGCTGCTGCACTACGCCGGGCGAAAGGAGGTCCGACACGATATTAGGAGGTATCCCATGACTTTTGTCACCTCAGAGTATTTTACAATTGACGCCATGTTTTAGGAAACTGTGACCTCTGTAGTTATAACAAATAAACAAGCAGCGTCTGGATCACTTCTTTTAGTACTGACATCTGCTTTCAATCTGCACCGCACATCATCTTCAGGTCTGGCGCCGTAAAATACAATTTTTCAACTCAGCACAAACTGCACTTTCCGGCGCAAGACCTCAAGATGATCAGCAGTGCAAATTGAAACCGGAAGTCGGTACTAAAAGAAGTGATCCAGACGGTGTTTGTCTATTTAGTATAAGTGTTATATTAGTGTGTTTTCTACAGTTCCGGCGTAGTAAACAGTAACGTTATCCACTAATACAAACGATGTTCTAGTACTCTGATATAAGACCAGCAGATCTACTTATCGTTCGATACAACAATGCAGGCTCTGCACTGACTAGAATAACAATCGCAGATAAGCCTCACGATGACTTGATAAAGTTACAGCCAATTTAATGCTGCAAAGAGTTGGAATTTTGTTTTTTACATCTAACATTCTGGATTACTTGACCGGTATATTCCAGTCTCTACTTCCCCAACAGTTTTTGCTTTTTTTCCAACCCCTCTAGTATTGTGTTCTCTGGTGTCTCAATACGTGTCCCTACCCGCTGCCCTTTCGTCTAGTCAGTGTGCTCTAGGTCGATTCTGTGGAGGACCCGCTCATTTCTCTATCAGTCCACTTCATTTCCAGCCTCCTTCAATAACACAATATCTCAAACGCATCGATTCTCTTCTTTTACGGGTTTCCAGCAGTTTGTGAGTCATTTCCGTGTAATGGCGTATTCCGTCCATATATTCCCAGAAATTTCTTCCTCACAGTAAGGGCTATGTTTGGTACAAATAGACAGCTGTTATCGAGGAATACGCTCTTTCCCTGTGCTAGTCTGTTTTTTATATCCTCTTTGCTATGTCCGCCATGCTTATTTTGCCTTCAAGCTAGCAGAACTCCTTCACCCCACGCTGCTCCACTTCTACCGCTAATCTTAATTTCTGCCGCTCAACATTACTTACATCTTTCTTTTGTTTTTTCCTCAGTCCATATTCCGTGCTCATTAGACTGTTCCCCCCATTCAACAGATCCGGTAATTCTGCTTGACTTTCATTTAGGATACCACTTTTATCAGCAAATATTACGGCTGATGTCGTTTCACTCTGGTTTGATATCTCACTCCAAAACATTTCGTTTATTTCTGTCGCTGCTTCTTCAATGTACAGACTAAACAGTAGGGGAGAAAGACTCCATTCGTGCCTTAACGCTATTCATAATCTGGGCACTTTTCTTTTGGTCAGATTCTTACTCTAGTATACAGGGTGGGCATAAAGTCTTTGTACAATTATCAATATTTATTTTACAAAAGTTTTAGAACCTACACATTTATAGTTTGTGGCAAATGAAAGAATAAATCATCAAGTTTGTTTGCATATCCTTGTTGCAAGTAGAAGCTGATTAGAGAGCACTACAATCGCTGTTGTTGTAAAATGATGTAACGCGAGGAGAAGGCGAAATATGTTCCGTGATAGAAGTATTGTTGCGTAGTGCATGTAGTTTGAACAAACCGGCAATGTGTTAGATCTTCCGTGAAAATGGCGGCCTTCAGTCAGTGACCAAAGTCTCGGAGCTGCGCAACAGGCGTTCTCACGGAGCTCTTCGAAATCTACTCGATACGCATCTCGTGAATTAGGAGTTCGTAGGATCAGAGTGCGAAGAATTCAACACTACAGATTGCACCTGCATGCATATAAAGACCAGATAAGACACGCGTTACAACCAGATGATGTAACTCGTCGAGCTGCTTTTGCGACTGCGATATTGGCACGAATCGACACCAGCAATGAGTATCTTCAATGAATTTGTTTTTCAGATGAGGCTACTTTCCACATGTCAGATAATGTTGACAAGCACAATGTGACGATTGGGGTCTGGTAACTCCAGACTAATTGGACGGTGGGAAAACCAAAACAAAGGAGAATCGAAGCATTTGAGATGTGAGACGAATGTTGAAAATTGGGTGGACTGATAAAAGTAAGGAATGAGGAAGTTCTACGCAGAATCGGAGAGGAAAGGAATCTGTGGAAAACACTGATACGGAGAAGGGACAGGATGATAGGACATCTGTTAAAACATGAGGGAATGTCTTCCATGGTAGTAGAGGGAGCTGTAAAGGGTAAAAACTGTAGAGGAAGACAGAGATTGGAATACACCCAGCAAACAATTGAGGACGTAGGTTGCAAGTGCTACTCTGAGATGAAGAGGTCAGCACAGGAGAGGAATTCATGGCGGGCCGCATCAAACCAGTCAAAAGACTGATGACAAAAAAAAGTCTAGACGTTGCCTTAAGTCACGTTAGGGATTCCCCTAAAATGAATGTGTGATGCTGTTTCATGCACAGCAGAGTCACTGGCCCTTTCTTTTTTGACGAAAATTCCGTAACAGCTAACGTCTATCTGCACATGCTTAAACAGTTCGCAAACGGGAGGGTGCAGCATTATGTGATTTTCCAGTAAGATGGTGCACCACCTCATTGAGGATTACGTGTTAGAAATTTTCTTGATGAAATACTATATTTTCTAAGAGGTGGATCGGGCACGATAGTCCCACTGCCTGCCAGCAAGATCACCACACATCACGCCATTAGATTTCTTTTTGTGGAGCTACGTAAAGGACCAAGTTTACCCTACAGATTTACCTGATATGAATACATTAATTGCTGTTCCTGGTGTTACACAATCAATATCGTCAAACGTATGGTGTGAAATAAAATATCGATTAGACATTCTTCGATCAACAAACGGCGCATGTGATGAAGTACAGCGACATCGTAACAAAACCTTGATGATTTATTCTTTCATTTGTCACAAACCACAAATTTGTAAGTTATATAGTTTTTGTGAAACAAGCAGTGATAGAGTACAAAGACTTTAGGCCCCCCTGCACAATTAAATATTTTCTGTCTCGTAGATTAGTACGCTATGCATTATGCTACACGACTGTCCCTTTCTTTCTAATAGTGCTTAATAAACGACATTGTTTGTGTTAAGATCAGTTGACCTTATGTAACTGTATGGTATCAATACTGCGCAACAGAATTAAAAGATCACTTTTTCGAAACCCCATAATTCCCACAATAGCGACGTATAAGTTTTAAAATTTGGCTTAAAAGTGCACACAGCCTTCCCCTGTAGCTATGCAAAAACGTGGTGCCCTGCTCTTCACCTTCGGGCTCGATGCTGCTCCAAGCAACAAGGTGCCGACACCTGCGAAAAAAAGGCAACTCATTGACACCTCTGAAAATCCAGTTGCCTGCCTACTAACGCCTCGGACTACTATACGTGTTCGTTTTTAAAGCTGTCGACAAAGGTGGCCGGGTGCCACCGAGGGTTCTGTCGAGCTGTGGGCTCTTGAAGAGACCCTCTGCACGTGTCAATATCGCGAAACCCCCCACCTTCCCCCTTCTCCCGTGATCACGCCACAGGAGGACGCCAAACTGATGGGATGCAAAATGCGGAAGTACCCTTCCCTGCCACTACTCACGTTCAAATTTCGTTGAATGGTTGTGATCGGTCTCTAGTTGTTCCAACCTGTACACGAGAGCAAAAATTGTGGCCGCGTTGCGCTCCTTAGGGGCCACATCACGTTTCGTGCGGATACAGTCCCACAATGTCCTTAGTGAAGGGATGAAATGATCGAGTGTGACACGAGTGTCAAAAATTGCCAAGAAAGTCTTTCTGTTCCTCATCGCACCGTCAACTGTCGTTTTCGATACGGATGTGATTGGGAATCAACACTCCAAGGAAACGGGCGGCTTCACTGACGCCCCCTCATGCCACCTTCTGAGTCCTTTTCATGGCGATTCTGAGCGGTGGAGTGTATGAAATGTTTTCCTCGGCCACCCGTAAGAAAACCGCATGATTCAACACCGGCGACGCAGCTCTAACCTCAAGCGCACAGGCAAATGAAGGTTGCATTGCGGGTAAAAGGGACTGTGGGCAGAATTGTGGTGCAGTTTGGTGTCAATGTGACATCGTCGACCCACCTTACTCGTGACAGGTACTTCTTTCTGAGCTGTTACCTTTCTTTCGCAAATGTCCATATCTTGCTTTTTGAAGCGACTCGAGCCCGAGGAGGGCTGGAGGAACCATTGAGCCAGATCTCAACCTTAGGAGTCGCAGTGGGTGGGAATTACAGGGTTTCGAAAAAGTGATTTTTTAATTATGTTCCGCTGTGTAAATGCTTCAGGTATCGCTTTTATATCCAGCTAAATAGCGCACTTGTTCATTTCAGCGACACAGTATCGCAGTGGTGTAGAAAACAGCGTCTGCGTTACTTGAAATTGTGTTTCTCTTTCTGCAACCATTTTTCAAGAACATTTATGCATTTTATATCTTTGTACGTTGAAGCGAGCAAACGTCACACAGCAGTGCGGCAGTGGCAAATTGTTCAGTGAAAACCAGACGGGCATGTATGATGCGCGTCACGAAGACCGCCCCACATCAAAGGCGGAGTAAAATGTGGCGAAAGCTGGAAGGAATTGTGCGAAGTGACGGGCCCGCGGACATCACGCGCACCGAACGGGAAGCAGAAGCTGCGGAGACGAATTTAGTCGAGCTGGCGGGACAGAAATCATTTGCACGAGAAACAGCAGTTTACTTAGCTGCGTATCACGCGGGTCGAAACGTGAATTTTCCGACTAGCCTAATTCTGAAACGAAATACTGGTATTAGCGAACCGAGCAGAATGCAGTAGTAGCAACATGTAATGTTGTTAATACCAGACGTATTTCGTCGCAACTTACGTAAGTGTGGTACACAGAATCTGGTAATGCAAATGAAGCTAACATGAACATTTAACAGAAGCTGAAAAAGGTGCTACACAGACATGAGTAATATTGGTACTGTGTCTCAAAACCTCTCCCTACGCCTTGTAAAACAACATTCCCAGACAAAAATTTTGAAGGTACTTTCATACAGAAAGTGTGTATGATGTAAAACATAAGAAACGTACCTCTATAGTTGCAGTGACTGAAAGGTTTCACATAGCTTACTTTTGACCATTATACAGGGCGTAATGGCTATAAGTGCAGAAATTTCTATCGGGAACTAGGAGTGCTGTACTGAATAACATTACATTAGTTCATAAATGACTCTGAGCGCTATGGGACTCAACTTGTGAGGTCATCAGTTCCCTAGAACTTAGAACTACTTAAACCTAACCAGCCTAAGGACATCACACACATCCACGCCCGAAGCAGGATTCGAACCTGCGACCGTAGCGGTCGCGCGGTTCCAGACTGTAGCGCCTAGAACCGCTCGGCCACTCCGGACGCATTACATTAGTACTTACATCATTTGCAGACTAATAATTGTAGCTATTACAGCACAAGCAAGCCATTAATGCTAATTTTCCCCTGTGCATTAGGTCAGGTGTTGCAGTGTGGATGCGTGGATGTAAAACGATTAGCCTATACTGACAGGTGCAGCTACGGCCGAGCAGAAAACATCCGGTCGTAAAGTTTGTGACGTATTTGTGGGAAGACAGTTATACACAGAGAAAAAACAACGAACACACCGATGTGCGTACATATTAAGGTACCACAGGTAGAAATATCTGCAGTTATATCCGTTACATCCTGTTCACAAATTCATAACAAAATATTACATCTAGATACGTATTTTGCAAAAGGCAACAGTACCCGATACAACATCAGTGATAAGACCTACGTTAGCCTCCATACAACTTCTCGCCACACTGTGGTCATTAGGCTTACAAAAAGTTTAGTTAATAGCAAATTCCTCAACAATATAGAGCCGGCGGGAGTGGCCGAACGGTTCTAGGCGCTACAGTCTGGAACCGCGCGACCGCTACGGTCGCAGGTTCGAATCCTGTCTCGGGCATGGATGTGTGTGATGTCCTTAGGTTAGTTAGGTTTAAGTAGTTCTAAGTTCTAGGGGACTGATGACCTCAGAAGTTAAGTCCCATAGTGCTCAGAGCCATTTTATGAACAATGTGGAAGGAAAACATCAAACCTTTGGGGATGTTAGTGATGTCCCCATGATAATTCAAATTCATCAGCTCAGTAGGACGACGTTAAAATAGACGCAGCGTCAACACTTCGTTTATTAAATTGATAACGGCGACTGTGGCCAGCTAGTCCTGAAACATGCTGATGAGAAACAACTCGCTCACTGTCTACCATAGCACTGCACAATCATTTCATCGATCGGTCTCTTCATACCGGCTTGTATCTGTTTCAAAGGCTGCCGCCCTGGGGACTCCCGGTTGTGGTAAATTTGTGATAAATTCCTATGGGACCAAACTGCTGGGGTCATCGGTTCCTAGGCTTACAACTACTTAATCCAACTTAAACTAACTTACGCTAAGGACAACATACACGCCCATGCCCGAGGGAGGACTCGAACCTCCGACGGGGGAGAGCCGCGCGAACCGTGGCAAGGCGCCTCAGACCGCGTGGCTACCGCGCGGGACCACTGGTTGCTATCGCGGCAGCGCGTTTCGTGGCATTCCCTGAGCGACGGAAAATTGCTAAAAAGGCGGCTCGGAAGATGCGCCCCTTATCGAGACTTCGTTCTCTGTAAGCTACGAGCTCTTGTTACGTACTATCTTAATTACCAAATCATTATACAGTGTAACAGGTGTAAGTGTAGATATTTTTATACAGGGTACCT
The DNA here is from genome assembly GCF_021461395.2 of Schistocerca americana. Lineage (NCBI taxonomy): Eukaryota > Metazoa > Arthropoda > Insecta > Orthoptera > Acrididae > Schistocerca > Schistocerca americana. Next base: position 641,623,516 of record NC_060121.1, on the reverse strand, counting down.
TAGTAGGTACACACATGAACGTGTGTCGAACTGTCTTGTCGTAAACACGTCACATAATTTACTACCTGATGCTTTCTGCACTCTCGTAACTGCAACATTAAGTGGACTACGCCTGTCAGTATATACCAACCGTTCTGATCCACACGTCCACACTGCTGCCAAGCTAGAAAAAATCTTCAACGATTTGCTCTTGCCACATTACTTGGAGGTACTAACCAACCTAAAACATACTACTGCTATACCCAGTTATGATTGTTAGTCTGCAAATGATGTAAATACTGACGTAATGTTGTTCAGTACACTGTCCTCAGTCGCCAATAAAAATACCTAAACTTATAGCTGTTACACTATAAGTAATTTTCAAATAGAGCTGCTGTCTTAAAATGCAACAGGCATTTTTGAAAAGCATGCATCAAACTTCAGCCGAGGTCAATAACACTGCACGCATCAACGATATTGATCTGGCCATGAGGGAGCTATGAAATACGATCCAGAAATACGATCTGTGCCTCCAGCTATTAAAGTGCTTCTATCAAGGCACACATTTTAACGACCAGATAACCAGCGCTTCAAGCGTATGACGTTTGGTGGTGCAGCTGCTCTTACCGTGGCCTGCCGACCAAGAAGTATGCACCAAGTAATGCATGCTGCACTGGAAGTTTGTCCTCTCCTCTCGAACACAAGTTAGTACTTTTCGAAGCTCCGAAACAGCACTCAGTTAATTCCTACAAATAAAGAAGAAAGTGAAGTGTTTAAATATTATCTGCATGCGTTGACATTATCATCGTTGATAAAGTAATGGTACTGAATAAATAAATCCGAGTTTCTAAAAGAAAAGAAAAACCTGGACGTACTGCTGCTAACGGAGTCTTCCTGTCTCATATTTAATTTTTCCGTACAAAATATTTTTCCGTACCTTAAAATATTCGAAATAATACATAATCCTGCTGTGAAGAAAACCACTTCTATGAAACACTGACTTACCCAGAAGTAACGGAAATACGGTTAGGTCAGTCATCTGTTCTCTGAAATGTGCAAAACACCAAGGTATTTCTTTCCTAAATTTGCTACCAAAATTGTTAACATTTTTTCACGGACAGATGGCAGTGCAAAGGTCTCGAAGCTAAAGCACCCAGAATTGCTGTGTCTCGTCCACTGAAACATATTTTCCGGCTGGTGCAAATGGAAAATAATGCGCACTCTTTAAAACGTCCTGTTGACACAGCACGAGCTGTTTTTACTTAATGGAAGCGCAAATGCATGCAGCTTCGAACTGGACCATGCTACGATGGTACATGGTGCATTGTGCTGGCACCTACTGCCAAGTACTCCAAATAAGCGGCCTCAGTAGTCAGACCTCGTGAGAGAGCAGAATGGGGCGCTCCGCAGAACTCACGGACTTCGAACGTGGTCAGGTGATTGGGTATCACTTCTGTCACACGTTTGTACGCGAGATTTCCACAGTCCTAAACATCCCTAGGTCTTCTGGTTCCGATGTGATAGTGATGTGGAGACGTGAAGGGACAAGAACAGAAAAAAAGCGTACAGGCCGACCTCGTTTGTCGACTGACAGTGATCACCGACAGTTGAAGAGGGTCGTAATGTGTAATAGGCAGGCATATATCTAGACCACAGGAATTCCAAACTGTATCACGATCCATTGCAAGTACTATGGCAGTTAGGCGGGCAGAGAGGAAACTTGGATTTCATGGTCGAGCGGCTGCTCATAAGCCACACATCACGCCGGTAACTGCCAAACGACGCCTCGCTTGGTGTAAGGAGCGTAAACATTGGACGATTGGACAGTTTAAACGCTTTTTGTGGAGTGACGAATCACGGTACACAATGTGGCAGTCCGATGGCAGGGTGTGGGTATGGCGAATACCCGGTACTGACAACGTGTGAGGTGCCAACAGTAAAATTCGGAGGCGGTGGTGTTATGGTGTGGTCGCGTTTTTCATTGGGGGGGGGGGGGGTTACACCCCTTGTTGTTTTGCGTGGCACTATCACAGCAAAGGCCTACATAGATGTTTTAAGCACCTTCTTGCTTCCCAATGTTGAAAAGCAATTCGGTGATAGCGACAGCATCTTTCAACACGATCGAGCATCTGTTCATAATGCACGGCCTATGGCGGAGTGGCTACACTACAATAACATCCCTGCAATGGACTGGCCTGCACTGAGTGCTGACCTGAATGCTATAGAACACCTTTGGTTTTTTTTTTTGGAACGCCGACTTCGTGCCAGGCCTCACCGACTGACATCGATACCTCAGTGGAGCACTCCGTGAAAATGGGCTGTCATTCCCCAAGAAACCTCCCAGCACCTGATTGAACGTATGCCTACGAGAGTGGAAATTATCATCAAGGCTAAGGGTGGGCCAACACGATACTGAATTCCAGCATTACCGATGGAGGGCGCCACGAACTTGTAAGTCATTTTCAATCAAATGTCCGGATACTTTAGATCACATAGTGTAATTTCAATGAAGCGTCATCTGACGATGTGCAACTATGTCAGCAGCAAACATTTAAATACAACCTATGTGTTTCTGTGTATAGCGCGAAAGCCGTGTCGCGATACTGGTGATATTTTTCGAATTACTGGTGATGTTTTTACCTGTTACTTTTGTATAACGCGGTACAACATATTTGCAGTTTACCAGTAGTACATTCGCCAAAGCAGTTATCTTTATCTTTAAGGAGAAAGGCTAATGAATAACCATTACTCAGAACCTAAATATAGCATAGTTCGGAACGCTAAACACGAAATACAAAAAGAAAAAAATGGTTCAAATGGATCTGAGCACTATGGGACTTAACACCTGAGGTCATCAGTCCCCTAGGCTTAGAACTACTTAAATCTAACTAACCTAAGGACATCACACACATCCATGCCCGAGGCAGGATTCGAACCTGCGACCGTAGCAGCCGCGTGGTTCCGGACTGAAGCGCCTAGAATATTTTACTTTTTTAAAGGCGGCACAACCTCACCTCTGCTAGCAACGCTACACCACTATGAAAGTGAAGTCCTCGAAGATGTTCTTTAAGTTTTGGAAACACTTGAAAATCGGATGGGGCCAAGTCGTGGCTGCATGGAGGATGATGGCTGACAGTGAACCCACGGCGTCGCATTGTTGTCGATGTGGCTGCGCTCGTGTGTGGTCTGGCATTGCCATGCTGAAGTAGAGGGTGCTCCAAGTGTGGACGAACTCTTCTCATCCGAAACTCGATTACAGCACGCTGTTTCTCATGCACCGACGCAGTTACCTTAGACACCGCCATATCACTCGCTACAATTCGGAGCCCTCTGGCGGCAGAGGGCTGCAAATATGTAGATATGAAGAATAAAGATGTAAAATGTTAATAACTTTCTTTTTATTTAAAAAGCTTTAAGATTTTTCATATTTGCTGGGACATTATTTTTCAGCAATCCCTCGCAATTAAAATAAAGGAATTAAATATAACATACTTCCAAATAAATAAAAATCATATGTTATTTCACCGTCCTAGGTGTAATTCCTAGATTAAGTTTGCTAGTGGAATGTTGTAACTCGGACTGTTGGAGATTTCGATTTCTGCGCCACGCCTTGATCTCCTTATTTGCCTGCTTCTGTACTCAACAAGATATGGCGTGGACACAAATTACGTGCAGGATCACTATTTGTGTGTGGCATTCTCAGCGCTAACGGCACAAAACAAAAGCAGTTCCGATATGTCAGTGTGTGAGTGCCATTTGTAATAATACCTGCACGTGCGATTTGTTCTGCGTAATGTGTGCATTATTATTGACAGAGGGAAACTTCACTAAAGCGATGAATGCAGTACGCAAATTGAAGTACGCACACAAACAAACCTAATGATTAACAGTATATTACAGCTGCAAAACTATTCAAAGCTATCACAGAGTCCCGTAATTAATGTCTGTGTGTGTACTTTCCGCTGCCTGGTGTGTAATTTCGGTCTGCAGGGCAGTGAGCGCTATCTGGCGGCTGCTTCTCTGGCAATTGTGACAAAGTCATGCAGGAAGAATGCGACCATATTGCAAAACAATAGGAGTACTGCGCTATTGCCATGTTGGTCACTAAATGAGAAGCCACTACCTGATAAACCAATGACATTATTTCACGCGTTTCGGGCAGAACCAAACATGAGGTTGTAAGCAACCCAGAAATAAACGGCAAATAACAGAAACTATATCTATAAAAGAATATACAAAAGTAAAAAAAAAAATACAAGTATCGTCAAAATTAGGCAGCTAAAATACACACCATGAACATCTTGGTGATAAGATGTATAACGACGGTATGTAACAAACGAAGCTGCCATAGCAGACTGACTAGCTACACCTATGAAGACAATTTAAGTCGCCAGAGGGCGGTGGTCAGTACAAATGTAGCGACAAAAGTATAAGAAAAAAAATTTCTTTCACAAGAAATATAGCATGCAGAATTAAACATTTACGAAGGTTGACAAAGTATGAATAATAAACGAAGAATAGAAATTTACTGTTCCACACAAAATACCATCGGAAAAAAGACGTACATGTGAACTGACAGATAAACAGAATAAAAATTTCGGAACAGTTACACAAATTCAAACTTTCATACAAAATTACATAAATAAAACAAATGAAGGAAAACAATTTAAAAATCGTAAGATAGGGCAAGGATTCAAACCCTCGCAAGAGTAGATGAAGGAGATCTTACTAGTAAAACTCATTAGAAGATAAAGTACTTGATGTAATAATAAAAAAGGACACAACCTTAAAGGAGGACGTGATACAATTTCCAAAAGCATTAGCCTAAGCGGTAACAACAATCTATTCTTTGTATGAGCATTAATTATTACAATATTAGATATCAAGGATGCTTTGGACTCAAATCCTCAAGAAATACATATAACAAAAACGATAAGTATGGGAAACAGCTGCGTGGAGGTAGAGACATAAAGAATGGGATAACAAATGCGGGAATGCATTAGAATCACAGGTCCAGTATTTCGCTAAATAGTTTAAAGAACTGCTTCCGATTAAAAGATAGCTGTTCGTTCAAAATTAAAGACGCGTTGCGCGATTGTTGTATACATATAATATATTTACATTCTTCGTTCATTTTAATATATACAGGTTGTAAATGTTTATAAATGTTTAATTCTGTATACCGCGTTTCTTGTGAAAAGAAAAGAAAGTTTTTTTTCTTCAGCTTTTGGCACTACGTGGTACTACTTTTGTCTTCTTCACCACCCTCTGGTGGCTTAAATTGTCTCTCTGACGGTCGCAGGTTCGAATCCTGCCTCGGGCATGGATGTGTGTGGTGTCCTTAGGTTGGTTAGCTTTAATTAGTTCTAAGTTCTAGGCGACTGATGACCTCAGAAGTTAAGTCGCATAGTGCTCAGAGCCATTTGAACCATTTTTGTCTCTCTGATTATTGCTTTGTAGCTGGTCAGTTGGTCTGCCATGACAGCTTTGTTTGTCAAAAACTGTCGTCTGCTCACCAAGATCTTCATGGCGTATATTTCAGCTGTTTAATTTCGGCGATATTTGTAGTTTCTTACTCTTGTATATTATTTGTATTATTATATTTTCTGTTATTTGCTATGTGTTACTGGTCTGTAGACCATCTGATGACGGGTTCTACCAGAAACGCGTCAGATCAGCTGGTGGCTTCTTATTTACTGACCAGTACAGTAACTATGCAGAACTCCCAATTTATTTGTTTGTCTGGTGTTATGGTTAGATTGGCTAATTGGATACGTTTCTCTTATTTCGCGCACAATCGCGCTTACTTCATGCCACTTGCGTTTTGTGTTTTAAGTGTATCTTTCCAGTGTAGGTGATCAAAACGGGAATGTGTGTAGTGTAGTGTTGCGTTACTGTTGCACGAAAATGGTGCCTACTTCTGCCGAATAGCACCAAGGGAACGTAAAGTCCCCATCCGACGGACGAATACCATTAACGGGGTCACAGCCCCCTCACGTCGTAAGACATTACGCAGTCGTTCGGTATTCGATACCCGGACATTAACGCAAAGAAGGCCTATGGTGATGGCAACTGCAACGCACCACACCTCCGCTACCGATGAAACTTTATTCCACCACCAGGGCCCGAACCGCTTTCATCCGACTTTACATCTACGCAGATATTCCGAAAACCACTTAAAAGTGCACTGAAATATTAGCGAATTTTTATTTCTACATCTACATCTACATGGATACTCTGCAAATCACATTTAAGTGCCTGGCAGAGGGTTCATCGAACCACCTTCACAATTCACCATTATTCCAATCTCGTATAGCGCGCGGAAAGAGCGATCACCTGTATCTTTCCGTAAGAGCTCTGATTTCCCTTATTTTATCGTGGTGATCGTTTCTCCCTATGTAGGTCGGTGTCAACAAAATAATACAAAACGTGCTGCCCTTCTTTGAACTTTTTCGATGTACTCCGTCAGTCCTATCTGGTAAGGATCCCACACCGCGCAGCCATTTTCAAACGAAGACGGACAAGCGTAGTGTAGACAGTCTCCTTAGTAGATCTGTTACATTTCCGAAGTTTCCTGCCAATAGAACGCAGTCTGCTTAGCCTTCCCCACATTTTCTATGTGTTCTTCCAATTTATGTTGTTCGTAATTGTAATTCCAAGGTATTTAGTTGAATTTACAGCCTTTAGATTTGACTGATTTATCGTGTAACCGAAGTTTAGCGAATTCCTTTTAGTACTCTTGTGGATGACTTCACACTTTTCGTTATTTAGGGTCAACTGCCAATTTTCGCAACATTCAGATATCTTTTCTAAATCGTTTCGCAATTTGTTTTGATCTTCTGACGACTTTATTAGTCGATAAACGACAGCGTCAGCTGCAAACAACCTAAGACTGCTGCTCAAATTGTCTCCCAAATCGTTTATATGGCTAAGGAACAGCAAAGGGCCTATAACACTATCTTGGGGAACGCAAGAAATCACTTCTGTTTTACTCGACGACGGAAGATTTTGCGTCAATTACTACGAACTGTGACCTCTCTGACAGGAAATCACAAATCCAGTCACATAACTGAGGCGACATTTCGTAAGCACGCAATTTCACTACGAGCCGCTTGTGTGGTACAGTGTCAAAAACCTTCCGGAATTCCAGAAATCCGGAATCGATCTGAAATCTTTTGTCAGTAACAATCAACACTTCATGCGAATAAAGAGCTAGTTGTGTTTCACAAAAAAGATGTTTTCTAAACCCATGTTGACTGTTTATCAACTGACCGGTTTCTTCGAGGTAATTCATAATGTTCGACCACAATATATGTTCCTAAATCCTGCTGCATATCGACGTTAACGATACGGGCCTGTGCCGGCCGTTAGTGGCCGAGCGGTTCTAAGCGCTTCAGCCTGAACCCCGCGACCGCTACGGTCGCAGGTTCGAATCCTGACTCGGGCATGGATGTGTGTGATGTCCTTACGTTAGTTAGGTTTAAGTAGTTCTAAGTTCTAGGGGACTTATGACCTGAGATGTTAAGTCCCATAGTGCTCAGAGTCATTTTTTTTATACGAGCCTGTAATTAAGTGGATTACTACTACTACTACTCTTGAATATTGGTGTGACCTGTGCAACTTTCCAATCTTTGTGTACGGATCTTTCGTCGAGCGAACAGTTGTAAATGATTGTAAAGTATGGAGTTAATGCATCAGCATACTCTAAAAGGAACCTAACTGGTATACAGTCTGGACCAGAAGACTTGATGTTATTAAGTTATTTAATTTGCTTCACTACTCCGAGGATATTTACATCTACGTTACTCATGTTTGCAGCGCTTCTTGTTTCGAATTTTGGAGTATTTACTTCGTCTTCTTTTGAGAAGGTATTTCGGAAGCCTGTTTTTAGTAACTCTGCTTTGGCATCACTGTCTTCGATAGTATCTCCATTGCTATCGCGCAGAGAAGGCATTGACTGTTTCTTGCCGCTAACATACTTCACGTACGGTCCATCTGCTTTGCTGGGTGGCAATGTGCTCGCCTCCCATGCAAGCGAGCCCGGGTTCGATTCCCGGCGGGGTTGGAGATTTTCTCCGCTCGGAGACCGGGTGTTGTGTTGTCCTCAACATTATTTCATCCTCATCCGCGGCCGCGCGGAGTGGCCGCTTGGTTTGAGGCGGCGTGTCAAGATTGCGCGGCCCCTCCCGCCGGAGGTTCGAGTCCTCCCTCGGGCATGGGTGTCTGTGTTGTTCTTAGCGTAAGTTAGTTTAAGTAGTGTGTAAGTCTATGGACCGATGACATAAGCAGTTGGGTGCCGAAGGAATTGACTCACATTTGAACATCACCGGCGCGCAAGTCGCCCAATGTGGCGTCGACTGAAATAAGACTTGCACTTGGCGGCCGAACTTCCCCGGAAGGGGCCTTGCCCCTTCCGGTCCGGCCAACGATGCCATACGCTCATTTTTATTTACTTCGCATAAAACCAGAATCTCTTTGGATTTTCTGCCAGGTTTCGAGGCAAAGTTTCGTTGTGGAAACTGTTATAAGCATCTCGCATTAAAGTCCGTGCTAAATTTCGAGCTTCTGCAAAAGATCGCCAATCTTGGGGATTTTGCGTCTCTTTAAATCTGGCATGTTTGTTTCGTTGTTTCTGCAACTGTGTTTTGCATCGTTTTGTGTACCAAGGAGGATGAGCTCCGTAATTTGTTAATTTAATTGGTATAAATCCCTCGATTGCTACCGATACTACTTGTTTGAATTCAAGTCACATCTGGTCTACACCTACATTATTGATTTGGAAGGAGTGAAGAATGTCTGTCAGGAAGGCGTCAAGTGAATTTTTATCTGCTTTTTTGAATAGGTATATTTTTCGTTTATTTTTGTGGGATGGGGGGGTTGTAATATGCAATCTCGCTACGACAACCCTGTGTTCATTAATCCCTGTATCGGTTTTGATGTTCTTTATTAACTCATGATTATTAGCTGCTAGGAGGTCAAGTGTGTATTAAGAGGTCAAGTGTATTTTCACAACCGTTTACTATTCGCGTGGGCTCATGAACTAACTGCTCGAAATAATTTTCAGAGAATGCGTTTAGCACGATTTCGGATGATGTTTTATGCGTACCTCCGAAATTAAACATGTATTTTCGCCAACATATCGAGTGTAAATTAAAGTCACCACCACCTATGATCGTATAATAAGTCGGGTACGTGTTTGAAATCAAACTAAAGTTTTCTTTGAACCTTTCGACAACTGCATCATCTGAATTTGGAGGTCGGTAAAAGAATTCAATATTTTTTTTATTCCGGTTGCCAAAAATGACCTCTGCCCATACTAACTCACAGGATCTATCTATCTACTTCAATTTAGCGACAAGATAAACTACTTCTAACAGCAACACACACGCCACCGTCAACCGTGTTTACCCTATCCTTTCGGAACACCGTTAGGTTCTACGCAAAAATTTCGGCTGAGCTTATATCCAGCTTTAGCCAGCTTTCAACACAGCTATGACAGTACACAACTTTTATAGGGATGGTTCCTGTATCTACCTTTTTCCTATGTTCGGCCTGCGCCCTTTGTAACTGAAGCCCTTGTTGTATATTCCCGAGACCCTCTAACCTAAAAAACCGCTCATTCCACGCCACACAGCCCCTCCTACCCGTGTAACCGCCTCCTGCGTATAGCGGACACCTGACTTATTCAGCGGAACCCGAAACCCAACCACCCTTTGGTGCAAGTCGAGGAATCTGCAGCCTACACGGTTGCAGAACCGTCTGAGGAGCCACTGATTCAAACCCTCCACTCGGCTCTGTACCAGACGTTCGCAATCGGTCCTGTTGCCTATGCTGCAAATGGTCAGTTCTGGTTTTATCTTCTGTTAGGCTCTCGAAACCAGAGAGAATCTCTTCTGACCCGAAGTGACACACATCATTGGTACCGACGTGAGCAACCACCTGCAGTTGGCTGCACCCTGGGCTTTTCATGACATCCGGGAGGACCCGTTCCACATCTGGAATGGCTCCACCCGGTATGCACGGAGTGCACATTGGTTTTCTTTCCCTTCTTGGCTGCCTTGTCCCTAAGGTACCCCATAACGCGCCTAACGTTGGAACTCCATTCGCGTATTGCGCGAGGGAATATAAGTTTATGCCTGTGACTGCGTCCTAAGCTCTCTTGTCTTAAGAACTCCACGTTCCCAGAGAATAGCTACCACACATTTGTGCTACATTAATCTGTTACGTACCCAACAGTGCGTCTCGGAAATCGATGTGTGTTTTCACGCGTACTTGTCTCAAACACAGCATCACCTTATACGCTATTTCCTTTGAAAGCGCTCGGCACTTTCCCCACAACCAACAAATCCAAGTCTTTCATTCGGCGTCCCTAACACTGGTTTTACGTTTCCGTTTCACTCAATATCACTTCGTAGCATTACCCCTAAATACTCATACGCTGTCACACACTGAAGACATTCAGCACTTGTCTTGTAACAGGAAACTATGGGGATATTTCTCTTTGGTGTAGACACAATTCTGCACTGCCCTAAATTTAAAGAGAGCTACCAGTCATGCAGAGGGCAACAGAAACCGCTACGTGAAAGACAGGTAATGAGTAGCCACTGGGCACGTGGTTGGTAATTGATAAAGGGTCATGTTGTTCTCTCCTTTGGCAAAACATTCCGGATTAGCCTCCCCAATCGGGACTCCGGAAGGCAACTGCCGGCGGAAAGGTAACCATGAGAAAAATATTGAACGACCAACAAAAGTGTAGTATACTACGAGTCAGCGAGTGGACTGTCAGAAGTCTGAATATGGAACCTAGAGAATGTGAAAAGGAAAATGCAGAGGCACAATCTAGATACTGTGGCGTCATTGATGTGAAATGGCCAAAAGATAAGGATTTCTGGTTTGACGTAAATCAGATGACATCGCCAGCAGCAGAAATTGGCGTAACAGTATTACGATTCGTTATGAATGGGAAGGTGGGGCAGAGAGTTCGAATTATCGCGAACACTTTACTCACATACACAGAACTGACATTACAGACAGTTTATGACTCGTATACGCTTGGGTTTTGTGTGTTACGGTATTTTAACGGTTTGTGTATCATAGTTTCCGGTGCGGAGATTGAGTACGTACCCAGCATTTGCCTAAACGGGCATGGAAAACCACCTAAAAACCGTACTCAGGTTGGCCCTTGTACCAGACAACGGTCGTTAATCCACAGCAGTCTCATAAGCAAAAATGCTGCGTACTAAGCTGTTCGACTAGGTCACTTGCGCTCGTGCTGGTCCACATTTTTGTGCTAAACCAACAAAAACAATAACAACTACTATAATACCATTGAATCTGCACCTACATACACCTTACAGGCCACTTATGGTGCACGGCGGAGGGTATCCTGTAACACTACCATCAATTGATTATCCTGTTCCTCTCGCAAATAGAGCGAGGAAGGACGACTGTCTTAATACCTTCGAATGAGGTCTAATTTCTCTTATCTTCGTGGTCCTTACGCGAAATGTATGTCGGCGGCGGCAGAATCGTTCTGCAGTCAACTTCAAATGCCAGTTATCTAAATTTTCTCAATAGCCCCCCCGCCCCTCTCCAGGGATGTACTCTGAATTGCTTCGATGTCTTCCTTTAATCCGACCAGGTGGGTATCCCATACACTCAAACAGTACTCAAGAATAGGTCGTACTAGTGTCCTTTATGCGGTCATATTTAAAGATGAACCACACTTTCCTAAAACTTCTCCCAGTAAATCGAATTCTCCTTCCCTACTAACGTCGCTACGTGCTCGTTCGATTTCATAGCGCTTTGCAGTTTTACACATGGATATTTAATCGACGAGACCTTGTCAAACAGCACACACCACTATTAATGCTGCATTCGAACACTACGCGATTGTTTGCATTAGCTTACATTTCTCTACATTTAAACCAAGCTGTTACTCAACACGCCAACTAGAAATTTTGTGTAGCAAGTGAACCACACTACATCCGGTTTCCAGAAATATTTTATATTAAGTTATGGTACGAGAGGTTCAGAACTCAAATATCAGTCCCCCAAAATAATTCGATGCAACTCTTAAAAACTCTCGATGAAATCGACTTTGAAGTTTTCCGACCGTCTTTACTATGCAAGAGCAAGATCAATTTTTCTCGACAGATCGTGGGGCTGTGTGGTAGTAGGTCATCTATCTGGTGTGTCCCACTCAATTGAATTCCAGCCCTGCCAAAGGTGTATGTTCCATGCACATTTCCATGAAGCGCAAAACGCGTAAAGCTGAAATAGAATTCAGTTTGTGATATTTACTTAATTTAAACGATCTTTTACAAAGGCTCAGTAATTAAAATTTACATTTGCAATGAAAAAACTTGATTTTTGTGCAATATGAAAAAATTCCTTCTTCATATGAATAGCATTGAGATATCTGTTATGTAGCACATATTTGATGAATTTTATATTTAAATGACGGAGGTAAAGCAAAGAAAAAATTAATGACCGAAACGTGACTCGAACCGGAGATTACCAGTCACAAGAGCCAGTGGTTTTTTTGCACTTTAAACTTCATTGAATTTGCATCAGTCGGGAATCGAATCTAAAACCCCCACGTTTCAGGCAAGCATTCTCCCACACGGCCGAAGCATCGACCTAGCTTCAGCGTATTAAAGACTGTTGGAAAAATTCAAAGTCGATTTTCTCTATAATTTCTGACAGTTGAATCGAACTTTTTTTAAAGCAGTAATATTTAAGTTCTGTTCTTCACATACCATAAATATAAAACATTACAAAAATCCGACTGTTGAGTGTCCCCCTTCTAAGTCATCCTGCGTCCTCCTTCAGTCACACAACCAAGACACCTTCCCGCACATCACAGTGCCATCAGCAAACAGCCACCGATTGCTGCTCAACCTGTTCGTCAGGTCATTTATGTTTGTACAGAATACGAACGATCCTACCACACTTACCTCGGGCCCCCCTGCCTCTGATGAACACTCTCCGTCCAGAACACCGTATTTGTTTCTCCATTACTTAAGAAGTCTTCGAGCCACTCACATGTCTAGGAACCTATTTTGTGCGTTCGTTAACAATATGCAGTGTGGCATCGTCTAAAATGCTTTCCGGAAATCTATGAATATGGTATGTGCCTGTTGCTCTTCAACCGTAGTTCGCATGATATCGTTCAAGAAAAGGGCAAGCTGATGTCGCACGAACGATGCTTTCCGTTCCTAGGAACTACTACAAACCAACAATTATATTTAGTTAACGGAACGAAAGTAAACGAACTTGGTATCACAAGTTGTGTACACATAAACGAACCAGACACCAAAAATACACAGAGACGGTTTATTACGGCGGCAGGTGGCGCTACCCGAATAAATTACGCCTCTGTGAGCGACAAGAAATGCCCCCTCCTTGCCTCCTGTAGTATTTGCCCTTGCCAGAGGGTGCACTTCCCACTGAAACATTCACTCTCCAAGGTCGACCGGATCGCCTGTGTACTGGACCAGTCCCAGCTTGCCATCCGGACCGACTACCAAGTACCTCATTTGCACGCAGTATCGACCTTGAAAATCAACTTAAGTTATTACAAACTGCTCCTCGTGTTTCACTTCTTGTTTCTTTGTCAATTTATCTACTTTGTCGTGGAATGTGTTGACTACAATACGCTCACCCAGAACAACGATAGAACTTATTCTTCAACCACAATGAAGTACCTGAAGTACCTGTGTTTGCCAAGACTGACGATGTAGCTGCATGAGTAAGTACAAATTTTAGGGAGTTATTCACACTCTTATACAGTCTTCTATTACTAAAATAAAATACTAATCGCAGAAACAATGTTCAATTTTAGCACTCCGCAACGCTTGTGTACGGAAGAACTCATGGACGTAAGGGGGGGGAGAGAAAACTGACCACTGAGGACGCTTAAGATAAAGCAAAACGCGTTTGGTGCATACACGATTTCACACAGCCGCAAAAGACGGTGGAACTCCCATATTACTTGTAAAACTGTGACCGTGAAAAGAGGTCCCAAAAGCAAACTGTTAACACGTTAATAATGTAAACGAAACGAATCATTCTGTTGCAGGAAGAAATGAAAAGGTAGTTTCCATAAAATCCTTGTGCAAGAGCTTTATTATAACGTAAAGCTAATAAGATGCGAACTCAGACAGTTCGATGTAAATAAAATAAAATAAGAATATCAAAGCTACTCTTCCACTGACTAACAATACGTAAGCGAATCGCCCATCACACACGACGCACATTCTTTTGGAATCAAATTATGCGGAGCTCTTATGGATTGGTGATTAATGATCAATAAACTTCTGGCATTTTTAGTATGTTTTTTCCCTCCAACGGATACAGCGTTCCATAGGAAAGCAGCTTTTATTTCCAATAGTGACACTCAAAAAAATCTAGTCTCTTTAAAAATAACGCGAACAATGTGTTTCATACCACGAGTAATTCAGCTACAAAACAAGAACAGACCAACGATGGCGTATTCAAATTCACCGACTAACACAGAGATATCTCTGCGTAATCTGTGATAGCAGTCTCGGTAAACAAATCCAAGTGGTATCCGAAATATTCCTCAAAATAAGAATCACGGTAAGGGACTCCCTTTCCAAGGGAGAAACAGTGGTTCACTGCCGGGACGCGGTGGAGCTGTTACCCTCGAGGACGCCGAGAATGATGTGTTCCTCCCTCTTCCTCTCTCGTTTTCCTCCTCCTCCTTAACACACCTCCGCCATTAGCATATGGATGCAACGATACGAAAAATTCTTAACAGATACGTCGCAGGGAAGACTTTTGAGTACAAACCACTGTAGTCTTCCATTACGCTTTTTCTTACTCACTTTGAGTACTAGGCAAATTGCCTACTACGGTATTCTATCTCGTGCTTGGCCTTCTTACATTTCTTCTTCTATTGTATTTATAACTGACAACCCTTACCAGATGTCTGTCTGCATTCTTATGATCTACATGTTCCTTTCATTTTCTCCAGTTTGCTGTTATGTTTTTCGTTTCAGTCATATATTCCCAAACCTTTCGTTATATCTTCTCTTGTACATTCTTCAACTTTTTTCGGTAACATTATTTCTTGGTATCCTGTGCTATCGCCCATAATTCACTTTTGTAAGTATGGATTTGTGCTGCTACGGTTCTGTAAAACTTCAAATTCGTGTTTCCTGGCTATATCCTGCAATTTTTTTTATAATTGTTCCAGATATAGAACAATTATACCTCATGGTTGTACACCGTTAGTTCAAAATATTACGTGTATGATTTTATTCCTGGCGTATAACGATGGTAGGCAATGAAAACCTCGTAACTCTATTTCGTTGATGTTTGCAAGTGGAACAAAACAGCCTTCTTAAAAAAAATAATATAAAGTGACACAGAAAATTGCTACATGTGTAACTTTATAGTAGATGCAACCTCTCTTCGATTATGCAGTTACTGGCTACTTGAACTGCGTGTTTTTATAGACATATGGAGTTAGAGGGTTTCATTGCCTACGATAAGCGACTTCAGAGCATTAACTACGGTGGTAGCTTGAACTAATAACTGTAAACAACAGGACTTATGTGCATTCGACCAGCCAGCTGTTAGCAGACAGTGTTAAGTACTGGACGTACAGCTGCAGTGTTCGATGTCGTTATCGCAAAGCAGCAACTTCTCTAAATCAAGTCCTCAAGACGTCATCCAGAATATTCTGAAGATGAGAGAAGTGTGTACAAAGTTTGTACCCCACAGCTTGAATCGCGAACAAAAACAACGGCGCGCGACTTGATTGAAACGCAAAACAAGGACACTCTTTTTGTGGAAAAAATCGTCATGGTTTACGATGCTTCGTGTCATCATTTACCAACCTACCATAAAATGGCAAAGAAAAGAAACTGACACGAAGAGTCAATGTTTTTACAACATAACCGACATTCAAGCCAATGTGACTCGCGAGTGTTTAACATTCCAAATTACTTTTCTGACAGTTCACAGGGCTATATGAATGTTCTGTACATTCTACTCAAGGAGGTGTGAGGGGAGACGGAAGACTACATGACATCTGAAACATTAAACCCACTATCTTAACTCTTCTCCATTTTCTTATTACTGCAGTCTCGACTATTTGGACTAATAGAGTATTCATTTGTAATATCTTACATTTTTACTTACGCCACAGAACTCCAACGCAGAAATAGAGAGATTTTCGTGAAGAGGAGCGACTATCCACAATTCTGCTTCGTGACCGTCGGCTACATGATCAATGGGACGAATGCTAATTTCGTCCTGGAAGGATAAACTAAAACGTTTATTAACATCTTCATCTTTTCTAATCCTGTCTTTCTCAGTTGCGTGTAATATTACGGTGTATTGATAATTTTTACTTTTTGGACCGTCTGACTAAAACTGAATGAAACAATTTTCGTGCCATAAGCGTTTCGCCTTTATTCTCTGCAAGGCATCTTTAGTGGCCTGGAAGATGCACATATTTTTACTATTTAGTTTACGTTTTGGGGCAATGTCGCAGTGGATACACCGGTTCCCGTCAGATCACCGAAGTTGAGTGCTGTCGCGCGTTTGGCACTTGGATGGGTGACCATCCGGGCCCCCATGCGCTGTTACCATTTTTCGGAGTCACTCAGATTCGTGATGCCATTTGAGGAGCTACTCGACCGAACAGTAGCGGCTCTGGTCAAAGAAAACCATCGTAACGACCAGGAGAGCGGTGTGATGGGTCACTTGTGGCCTGAAGACAAAGTGCTTGTTTTTTTTTGGGGGGGGGGGGGCAATGTAGCTATAGGTCATAAACAGTTCTGGTGGTTGGTTTCTACTATGATGTAGTAATATTTTAAATTCTGCTTACAGGTTGTGCGGACGATTTTCTACATATTACGTTTCTGTTCCATTTTTGGTGAGATTCCTCTTCTTATAATCGCCACTTGGGGCTTTTTCCACATTTCACAGCACTAGGAACTGAACCCTTGTTTTGATGCAATCTTTTGGTTTGTGTTGCCGACTGTCGCTTGTTATTGCCAAACTATACATAGGTATCACATGCAGGAATTTTAAAACACGGTAAAAGGAAAATATCAGGTGTAGGAAGTACGAAACAAACCATTCCACATTTGCAGAACATTTAAAACACCAAAACTAACATCCTACAAATATGGAACAAGAAATAAAAGTAATGAAAATAAGCAAACATGACAAATATCTTATACAAATGCAAGAAAACTTCCACATTCAGAAATCCATCACTGGAAACAAACATGTGATAATTGGCAATGTTAGTATCGGAGTGTGGCTGGATGACCTTCCTGTCGCCACACTGTATGCCCCAGGACAGAAGTAGTGTACCCCAACTGTCTGCATTTAGTGTAAGCCATTAAATAGTGTGAACGTTTTCAAATGTCTGCGAGTAGTGTAACTGAGGCGGGACATGGGGACCAGCCCGGTATTCACCTAGTGGGACGTGGAAAACTTCCTAAAAACCACATCCAGGCTGGCTGGCACACCGGCCCTCGTCGTTAATCCGCCGGGCGGATTCGATCCGGGGCCAGTGAGCCTACCCGAGTCCAGGAAGCAGCGCATTAGCGCTCTCATCTATCCTGGCAAGTCTATCAGTACAGGCTCCCTACTACACTTAATAAAAGCAATAATAAGATAAAAACAATAGCTCTCATACAAGCAGCCAATAAAAGTATCTCCCCCTCCCTCCACCTTCAGGACACACACACATACACACACATACACACATCACCAAAATAAATGTTATTTCACACCAAAACACACACACACACACACACACACACACACACGCACGTGAATACAAAAACAGGTCAAAAATTACACTCGAAAGTTTGCATTCGATCTTTGGCAAAAACATCCGACAGTCGGCAACGCAAACCAAAACATTGCATCAAAACAAGTGCTCAGTTCCTAGTGCTGTGAAACTCCAAGAGGTAATTATAAGAAGAGGAACGGCACCAAAAATGAAACAGAACCATGATCCGTAGAAAATCGTCCACGCAACCTGTAAGTAGAATTTAAAATCTTACTACATCATAGCAAAAACCAACCACCAGCACTGTTTATAACCTATAGGTTCACTGGACCAAAATGTACACTAAATAGTAGAAATATGTACATTCCAGGCCACTTTATATACCTTGCAGGGAATGAAGGCGAAACGCGTATGGCACGAAAACTGTGTTTCATTCAGTTGTAGTCAGAGGGTCCAAAAAGTAAAAATTATCAGTATACAGTAATAAAACGTTTATTGTCCATATTTGTAGAGAGCATCATCGAACACATTACTTTTAAATAATACATTGCATTAGATGCCTACTGTTGTAATAATAATCTAGCAGTGCTCCTTTTCTTACAACAATATATATTTCGTACAGTTTGTTGAGGCTGCAGAATAGTTTACAAAAGAAATATTCAGTAAATTTTATTTCAGTCATAAATGTTCAGACAAATTCGACTAACAAGTCATTAGCAACTGCCCATCCTCAAGTACCAATCTCACGAAAATGTTGACTCCTAGCATATTCTGACGTAGCCATCGACCAGAAAGTACACTCCTGGAAATGGAAAAAAGAACACATTGACACCGGTGTGTCAGACCCACCATACTTGCTCCGGACACTGCGAGAGGGCTGTACAAGCAATGATCACACGCACGGCACAGCGGACACACCAGGAACCGCGGTGTTGGCCGTCGAATGGCGCTAGCTGCGCAGCATTTGTGCACCGCCGCCGTCAGTGTCAGCCAGTTTGCCGTGGCATACGGAGCTCCATCGCAGTCTTTAACACTGGTAGCATGCCGCGACAGCGTGGACGTGAACCGTATGTGCAGTTGACGGACTTTGAGCGAGGGCGTATAGTGGGCATGCGGGAGGCCGGGTGGACGTACCGCCGAATTGCTCAACACGTGGGGCGTGAGGTCTCCACAGTACATCGATGTTGTCGCCAGTGGTCGGCGGAAGGTGCACGTGCCCGTCGACCTGGGACCGGACCGCAGCGACGCACGGATGCACGTCAAGACCGTAGGATCCTACGCAGTGCCGTAGGGGACCGCACCGCCACTTCCCAGCCAATTAAGGACACTGTTGCTCCTGGGGTATCGGCGAGGACCATTTGCAACCGTCTCCATGAAGCTGGGCTACGGTCCCGCACACCGTTAGGCCGTCTTCCGCTCACGCCCCAACATCGTGCAGCCCGCCTCCAGTGGTGTCGCGACAGGCGTGAATGGAGGGACGAATGGAGACGTGTCGTCTTCAGCGATGAGAGTCGCTTCTGCCTTGGTGCCAATGATGGTCGTATGCGTGTTTGGCGCCGTGCAGGTGAGCGCCACAATCAGGACTGCATACGACCGAGGCACACAGGGCCAACACCCGGCATCATGGTGTGGGGAGCGATCTCCTACACTGGCCGTACACCACTGGTGATCGTCGAGGGGACAATGAATAGTGCACGGTACATCCAAACCGTCATCGAACCCATCGTTCTACCATTCCTAGACCGGCAACGGAACTTGCTGTTCCAACAGGACAATGCACGTCCGCATGTATCCCGTGCCACCTAACGTGCTCTAGAAGGTGTAAGTCAACTACCCTGGCCAGCAAGATCTCCGGATCTGTCCCCCATTGAGCATGTTTGGGACTGGATGAAGCGTCGTCTCACGCGGTCTGCACGTCCAGCACGAACGCTGGTCCAACTGAGGCGCCAGGTGGAAATGGCATGGCAAGCCGTTCCACAGGACTACATCCAGCATCTCTACGATCGTCTCCATGGGAGAATAGCAGCCTGCATTGCTGCGAAAGGTGGATATACACTGTACTAGTGCCGACATTGTGCATGCTCTGTTGCCTGTGTCTATGTGCCTGTGGTTCTGTCAGTGTGATCATGTGATGTATCTGACCCCAGGAATGTGTCAATAAAGTTTCCCCTTCCTGGGACAATGAATTCACGGTGTTCTTATTTCAATTTCCAGAAGTGTATTTGTGGGCTTTCGATAATGAGTGATCAGTTCAGAACGGCAACCCATTAAAGAGTTTACGAGAGCACATGAATGAAATAAATTTTATTGTTAAAACTTCAGTGTTTTCGTATTCACTTTGCCCCTCCCTCTTTTTTTTACGATATATCATTGCTTACTGAGCAGAAAGAAGCTAATCTCACTGCAGTTACATGGTATGTTCAAAATTACTTTTGGACTGACAGCTACGACGGGTAATAGTGAAGATGGAGGGGAGGGGGCTGGGAGGAGGGGCATTCTGCCAATTTCATGAGACTGGTAGCCGCAGCAAGCAGCAAAAGTTGACAGTACTTCACACAATATTCCCATCTTAAACGGTGTTACAGTTTCAGGCAGCTTCCTGTCCTGTCGGATCGTTGCGCTCTGTAATTTTGTTTGTTATCGTTTTACTGTTGCAGGAGTTATTATTTTATTTGTTGTTCCAGTTATTTGTTGCACTGCTACGGTCGCAGGTTCGAATCCTGCCTCGGGCATGGATGTGTGTGATGTCCTTAGGTTAGTTAGGTTTAAGTAGTTCTAAGTTCTAGGGGACTGATGACCACAATAGTTAAGTCCCATAGTGCTCAGAGCCATTTGAACCAATCAGTTATTTGTTGTGTTTTACCAAACAGTGTCAGAAGGAAGTTCGCCGAAAGTTTGGTAATAGGAAAAGTTCGGCGTCGATGTCTTGGCCAGCGGATCGCCGTACGAAGTCAGTCGCGATAAATCGTTTGCGCGTTAAGTTACGTTGTGCAAGACGCGACAGTTGGCTGCGACTGCGACGCTGCCCCCTCCTCTTTTCCCACCCTGGCAGACGGCGACACGGCCGCAACACGATTGGAGTCGTCGCTGTTTCCCAAGCTCCGGTCGGCGGCGGCGGATTCAAATACATAAGAAAAATAAGAATTCCGATTTTCTTGCTGTAAAAAATACTGTATGTTAATGCAACAAAGTTACATCGGCTCCCAGAGTTAGTTTTTCGATACAGATTCTCCTTTTACTTTAAAAAATTGAAAAGTGTCTCTTCCGGTTTTGCGTGTTTTTTTCGCTGTATATTACTTCTCTATTAATTGTGAGGAAAGTAAAAGGCACAAAAAATTGATGTTTGCGTATCTTACAGTTTCACATCACAGCTTGATAATGAGGTGTCTATTTTTCGGATATTCGTCACAGTTATTCCGGTACTTAATTTACAAGTAACCCACTGCATAAAATTTGAATTGTGTACAGTGAAAAATGTGGTCGCTGGCTACTTTACGTATGGTTCACGTTAGGTCATACATCGTTGCCGATGAAAAGAAGCAAACATATCTAAATTATTTTTAAAGTTGAGATCAGAAAGATATCGATCTCCGTTTCCGAGATTTGGGCTCATATATCTCCGGGAGCGTCGCGACTAGCCGCCAGTTCTGTCGACGCGCAACGAGAATCGTGTGGTCTTCACACGATAGAGAATGCATTTGTTTTGTTTCGCTGACACATTTGGACCTAATGAAACCATTTTATGTCATATTTCTCCGGTAAGAGTTACTAATATTTCTCCATATGCTCTTGACAATTTCATTTAAAATGCCACGAAATGTAGGTTTCTTAAAGCCAAGTGATCAAGCAGAACCCATTTTCTTGGTTTTGCTGAGGCATCTGAACCTGTTGCAAGCTTTCTTTCTCGTTTATTTCTCTGATACGAGTCCCGAATATTCCTCCATCTGTTTTTGCACATTTCACCTAAAATTCCAATGAAAGATAAGTTTATTAACAATAAGCGCACGCTAGCGTCATTGGATTGTTTCAAGTTCTTGACAACAAGATAGGGTTACACCTTAAACATTTCTAGAATTTTGATTCTGAACGTCTACAGTATACATTGGCAGAAATGTGGAAGAAATAATGTCCGTGCTTGTTCACAAAATTTCCCCAAATTATACTTGTCAGTTTCTCCCATGCAGAAACTTTTGGAACAAGCTAAGGCAACTTTCATAGCTGACTGAACCTTTATTTCCATCCAAATGAACTTCCATATTCTTATATTCTGACAGCATACATCGTTATGGATGACATGAACATTTAATCTTGCCAAGCTGCACTCAAAAGATGACTCCAGGATTTACAAAAGACGAATTTCAATTGTGAACTGAGTCAGACCAGAAGGGCCTTGTAAAACAGTAGTGCACTTTTGGCACAAGTTTTTTGAGCACCATCTTCTACCAATGAATTGAAGTGAATGTGACAAATTACTTATTGCAGCATACTGTTTGCGCAATCTGTTGAGAAACGCCAACCTCAAAAACGAACATCTATTGATTACAGAAAGCTGTACAACAAACTGGTGGTGGTTTTTCACAACTAGAAGGTATCATCAAGACACCAATTTACCGTTTACTTTCAAAGTGAAGGTATTGTAAAATGTAACTTTCTCGTTGTACTTTAGATTGTTCATTTTATAATGTACTTGCCGTTTTCAATTTTTATCGTCACAAAAAAGAGTAATGCGAAAATTGACCTTCAAGTTCATTTTCATCATTCTAATTCTACATCTGCATGGATTATACTGATTTTCATAACAGGCCTGAAAAATTTGCATTAATGGGAAAATATTATATATTTCACTCACCCGCCAGTTTCAACTGTGCACCAATTTCTTCCCAAATTCTGTCTCTGAACATAGTGTCTCTATATTTAGGGTTCTTCAAATCGTAAAGGCAAGGATGTTGCGAAACCAGCTCACAGAGCATCACATCCTGTGGGTGGCTCATTTCAGTTTTCCTTGACTGGCTCGACATCTTTCTGGCAGCCGTACGTCTTTGTGTCGTGCGACTTCCGTCGCAACACTGCTCACTAGAGTTGTGGCGATTCGTGAATGAGTCGTTCATTTGAACGACTCTAAATAAAGAATCGTAAGAATCGAATCGTCATACGGACGAATCGTCGTTCAAAAGAATCGTAAGAACGATTGCGTGTTTTCGAGTCGTGACGATTCCAAGTTCCAACGATTCATCGATTCTTAGTACGCTATGTTTCGAAGGCAACTTCCGAATCATGGCGAGTCGTGCCGAATAATTACGACCGCCAGATGGCAGTCAAGTGGAGGATGCGTGTGAACCAAGTGGCTATAGGTCCGCCATGTTTGAAGCAAATTGAAGTTCTGGCCGCCATGTTTTCTTTAGTCAAGGCATTCGTCTGCTGTGTCCCGCCCTCTTGTAACTGCGTTTGACTTACTTGAAATAGCCAATACTAGCTTTATTTTTTCTAAAACAAGCAATAGCAGCAGTGATTTCAGTGTACACTGACAGCCAAAAGGGATGTTTTTTGTCGAAATATGGCTAAACTTTTCGATGTAGATAACACTACAAGACAACTCAAATAAGTCTGTCCATCCACTATAACGTTACTTGTTGCCCATAAATTAATGCAATTAGAGCGGGTACCACCAGAATATTACGGTGAAACTTCTAAACAATCTGTGGTTAACTATTAGAAACAGTAACGGGCCAGAAATGCGATATTTTTGTCGCTATTTCAAAGTAAACAGTCAAAGCCTCAAAAACCAGTACACTGTGAACGAGAATTTATTTGAAATATGTGTTACAAGTAGTTAACACAAGCATAGTAATTCAATAACAAAGTCGAAGCGTTCTTGGGTGGGGTAATTTCACAAATTTTCGTAAGTAGCTGTATGCCTTGGCAGAATAAAAGTGTAGGGTCAGGGCAAATTTCCTGAGAATAATGGCATACTTTAGCACTGCACTGAAGTTCCAATAGCTCCTACAACAAACCAACTACATGTTCACTGTTTAACATATCAGAAACTGAACTACATAGCCTTCTTCTCAAACCAGCAACTAAAGTCTGTAACTGCACTATTCTTCTTTTGTGTCGTACACTAAGTTGCTTCATTTGCTTTATCCGCTTCTTTAGTCGCACATTCTCTGCTTGTACTCTGTTATATTGTGTTTTCAACTTCTTAGGGCTTGGTAGACAGTAATTGTGGTCAGCAGAAACAGATGTGGGTCCGACAGGCACTGAAAGAATGTAGTTACATCACAAGTTTATAACTGAGCTACACCATAAGATTATAATAGAAAGTATGTAATTCAAAGTAATAAGAACACGGAGTAAAATTAAATTATTGACTTACTTTGTGCTAATGATGTCACTGTAATAGCACTATCTTGCAAATTGTCGAAAGATCGCTTTCTGGGTTGTGGTCGTAATACTTTATCCTGCTTTTGTAAATGTGGTGGAAAGTTAAAGATAGTAAAGATAGCAGGTACTGGTTTTGACAAAAGGCGCCTCTGGACATTTGTGTGGTACATATATTTCTCTTCAAAATGAGCTGAACAGAGGTAACTGGCTGTAGTAGGAAACCAGTTTTCTCGCTTCATATTTATAACCCATCTTTTTGTAATTTCCGTATCTTTTAAAGGAAATCTGTAATCAACGATAAATAAATTACTTCCTGCATTTGTCTTAAGCATAATTACAGTTCCAATGCAAATGACTCTTTTATACTTACTTATAATATGAAATATTTGTTGTCTTATCGCTGCGATTTGTGCAGTTGAACGCTGAACACACTGCAGGCATGTTAACTTTATATTTTGTAACAAAAAAGTCAACTAGAAAAGTTAAATATTGCAGTATTATCACAACAGCTGACACACTTCCAACACAAACAACAGTAACGCTTTCCTAATGTTTTGACTAAGGAGAACATGGCGGCCGAGGTAGCGTTGGTTGCCGCTAGGAGCGCTGTAACTAGTATCTCAGCCACTCTATGAAATTTTAACTCGTTGGTGTGAACCATGGAGGTAAAAATAAGAGGAGTTGTCATGACGTCACAAACTTGAAGCCGACCCAAGAGAAGGTCCGCCATGTTAGCTACCCCAAAACATTCGCCTCTGGTGGTTTGATTCCATGTAGTCATGAAGTGTTTTGATAAAAAATGCCGGCTTGAGTCGCTCACGGGTGTACTAATCGTTCTGATTGTAGTCTAAAGTTTAAACAAATCACATTTCATTCGTAAGTGAACTTATTTAAGCGCTATTTTCTTATATATACTTGAAATTCTGATGCACTGTAAAGTTTTACAGTATGGTTTTATTTATGTGATTTAACTTTAGATTTCCTATCAATCCAAGGCGAAGAGCTGTCTGGAAGTGAGCATTACACTTGGTTTTCACTGTGTGGTTATTCTGAAGTAACTGAAAAGTCCTGGCAAGAAATATCCTGGAAATGGGGACTAATGTTTTAAAGTGCAATAATTTAATATAAATCTTCAGTAAAATGTGTGGAACACCTGTTACAGCGGTTAAATTATAAGTACTTAAATGGTTACATATTCGTTAAAGCAAAGTTCCCTATCGAAGTCTAGGCTTAGATCATTACATTGATCACTGTGTTGTCGTATTACCCTGTAAATTTCTGTTCTTTGCCACACTGAATGTCATTTGGTAGGTACAATTTAAAAAGAATGCAGATGTGGAAATTGCAATGGGCCTGACAATCTTAAATTCAGTTCTGTTCCTTCGTAATTTAACGTATTTTTCACTTTGTTGACATGACAGCTGGCTTGTTTATATCATCCCTGCATACATCTATGGGACACCAAAAGGAAATAAGGTAAGTTTCTTGCAAACGTGAACATTTAAAATTTGCATTTGACTTGAAAATGCAACGAATACAAATCGGTGCCTCTAAACTATCAATCATTGTTTTTGGAGTTCTGGCTTTATCAATTATCGACACAAACACAATGAAAGTGAATAGAAATGGATTACAAAAGCACGCTTTTCATAGCACATACGTCTCTTCTCGGTCATTTTAAGTGTATAAACAAAAAGGAATTAAAGTACTGAGGCAAGAAGCGTAATATTTTTACGTATTACTGTATCGAATACGCATTTAAGGCCAGAAAAACGTTTGAAGTTGCGTTCCTTATGCTGTGTTGTTCACTAAAACCGAGTAACATTTACTATGTAAAACAAATATCACGTGCACACGACATAAATAACGAACAAGAAGCAATTGTAAACACTCGTCTGCTAATGTTTTGGGGGATCCAAGATGGCGGCAGGTCCCGCCCACTGGCTTCAAAACAACGTACAGCTGAAGTCTATAGCGCCATCTCCCCTTATTCTACCTCCATGGTGTGAACAAAGGAAGCTAGGAACGAACAAACAAAGTTCGTGGGCCGTAATATTACTCGCGAAAACCAAGCTGACACTTGGCAGTGGCCGACGGGAACGAGCGTAGAGGCATTTCCCATTTACTATCGCTACCATCAGCCAGCGCGCCGACGTCAGCTTAGTTTGCGCGAGTAATACACGAACTAGTGATGACAGAAACGATATATAGCGAGTACACAGCTCCCAATACACACGATTAAAATCAAGAAATCCAAGTATGATGAATAAATACGTACCTCTTATTTGTTGAAGATGCAATGCAAAACAAAGACACCTTCTTTACACACGAGCAATAGCACTTGGATTATGTGTATATCGCGTATCTCGAAAACGGCCCTAACGATTTGGATGAAATTTTGTATTTAGACTGGTTTTTGCTTTTTTAGTTCACCTACATTGTTCCATTCCTTCGCAAAAAGTCAATTTTACAATATATATATATATATATATATATATATATATATATTATATATATATATATATATATATCCTACATAGTTCCATTCGTAAAAACGGAATTTTATATTATAAAAACGCAATTTCACATATTTCTATAACGCCATCTCGTAAAACTTTGTTAGTACGTATTGAATGTAGTTGAGGTTTTGGTTTTTATGTTTATCTGTATATAGGTGTATTTACTTACAGCACGCAAAATTTGCTGTGTGGGAGGGCTGTCAACTGAGTTGTGAATTACAAGGGTGATGTGGACTTGGAAAGAGATCTTAGCACAGAAAAACATAGGATGATATGAGCCAAACCACGTCTGCCTCACTGCTAGATTTTGTTACTATAAAACAGACGTCTGTAGTCAGATACGTTCAAGCCACACAACCAAACTGGCTTACCACGTAATTTTGCACCACCTTTCGCACAAATCGACTCCTCTTTCCTGGCATACTGTAATAAAACAATAGATGCAATCAAATCAAACGTGACCTTTCATCAATTAAGGCATTACACGTATAAATCGACTTGTAACGTCATATGCATATTTACTCATAAATAAACTATTTCTGGCATATCTTGTCATGACACAGTTCGATTCTAAGCCCATTGACAATTTCAGACATGTCCTGCCATCTGTGAGTAAGATGTAGAACTTTTTGCGTTCCGTAAGAATCGTGCCATCGCAGACTAGAATGAATCGTGAACGAATCGCAGGAATCGATTCGCAATGTGAGATTGAATCGTAGGAATCGAATCGTGGAAAAGAATCGTGTTGCCCAACTCTACTGCTCACTGGTGCAGTGCTGCGGCAGCTGCCGCAACAGTCGCACCACGCATCCCAAACTCGAACTGCGCATGCGCCAGCAGGCAACTTCTGACGTCACATAGCTACCCGTCGCAGTCGCTAGTGTGCGT
Organism: Schistocerca americana; assembly: GCF_021461395.2. NCBI lineage: Eukaryota > Metazoa > Arthropoda > Insecta > Orthoptera > Acrididae > Schistocerca > Schistocerca americana. The sequence continues at coordinate 641,595,964 of NC_060121.1, read as the reverse complement.
CGCGTCTTGGACAACGTACCTTTACTTGCCGACTTGGAGACTGAAAAACTTCATTGTTGCCCGCTGCTCCATGTTAACAAGCTAATCGATAGAACGTCTGCAGGTTTGTGTATCACAACAAGGCCGTTGTGAATATTAGTAACGAACTGCTCGAGAAAGAAAAGGAAGCTGGAAAAACATTGAAGGAAGAAATTCCGTGGAAAAAACGTGTACGGATGAGTGGAAAACAGATTCAGTTACTGAGGATGCGATTCATCGTCATATTTATTGCTGTTACCACTGTTACGAACGTAATCTCCGCCGACTGGAAGCAAGTCATCATACATTGAGCATCATGGAAAAGCAGAGCAGAATGAAGCTTTCTTGATAAATTCTATGGAGAAGATCATTACTTCATTTAATGACAACATTGACACACGTATAGTCGAAGGCATCTGTCGTAGTGATAAGACTGATGTCAGTGGAATTTTTTCCATTATCACCACAGAAATGAAGCATAGGCGGATTCAGCTGCCAGTTGGGAATCTGCTGTTTACAATTGTAAGCAGCGTCAACTGAAATTATCTCGAGTTAGAAAAATCTGGAAGAGTGGATGAAAATGTGTTGTAATCAACAGATTTTATTCGCCTAATGTGTTCATATAACGTTAATAAATAAAAAAGCCTCCCATATGTCAAAAATTCGGTAACGCCGTTAGAAAATGCATGTTCGCAACCTGTCCGTATATCGTCATATTTAGCCGCAAATAAAACTAAAATAGGAACACAGTGCAGCTCGACCGTAACTCATTAATGGCAGTTCGCTATTTATACAGAGAATACTTTGTCTGTTTCAGCGAGTTGAATGAGTTTCACTGCATGTTTCATAGCCCGGGAACACTTAAAAACTTTACTGTAGCCGAATGAGTAGCATTACAAGTACCAACATACATTGTCTGAAAGAGTAAACTTGTTTCTTTTTTTCGACAACATTCACTTCATATACCCTCCATGTGGGATCCATGAGTGAACCTACAAATGTCGACGCGATAATCGAACTCTTGTTGCCACACATGTCTTCCGAGACTGTGACTGTTGCTTGTGCAATTCTCTTTTTCAGTTCCACACTATCTGGAAGAGGAGGGATAAACAAGGTCCTTTACATAACCATATGAAAAGAAATATCGTGGGACCTAGCAGGCCATTTTAGTACACAGTGGTCTATTGCTCCTACACCACCAATGCAACGATTGGGTATCACTGTGTTCAGACATGCCCCTAACATCACGGTGGAAATGTAGGGGTTCACTATCTTCGTGGAGTTCTCTGATTCTGTTTGCAACGATGGCATTAACCAGTTCTGCAACATCTGAGAAGGACCCTCCATATTTTGTTCAAAGAAGAAAGGCGCATGAACTTTCTTGTGAGACGTGGCATAAGAAACGTTGACCTCCGGAGAATTTACCTTGTGTTTAACAATACTGCTTTCCCGTACTTCATCCCAAGTTTTCGTTGGTCATCCGTTGCACTCTTTGTTTTGTCAGATTCTAGCAAGCGGAAAGCCTTCTCAGCTCCATAACGCGCCATCTTGATTATGATACCACCTAGCGAACATACATGGAACAACCCGTTCCACCTGCTAAGAGGGATAAAAAAGAAAAACTAGAAGCTTACTCTTTCAAATTATCTATATAGTTACCTCTTAGTGCTACTTATTCGGCTACAATAAATTTTTTAAAGTATTTCAGGGCTTTTGAAACACACTGTCTTACTGTCCTACGCGTGTGTTCTGTCCGCCACATGGCACGTCTGCTCCATGCAAAATTATTGCACTCATCTGTTTATAACAAAAATAAGGGCGGAAAAAGAAAGAGGAAGACGAGTACTGTAGTGCCCCTTGAATCGGCACTGTGGAGCTTCTGGAATAGGAGAGGCGATTTACTAGACATTCTCTTCATGGACGGCTCATTAGTGACTATGTACATTGGAGACAATAAGCATTTCGAATTGTTAGAATAAAGCCGGCCGGGGTGGCCGACCGATTCTAGGCGCTACAATCTGGAACCGCGCGACCGCTACGGTCAGAGGTTCGAATCCTGCCTCGGGCATGGATGTGTGTGATGCCCTTAGGTTAGTTAGGTTTAAGTAGTTCTAAGTTCTAGGGGACTGATGACCTCAGAAGTTAAGTCCCATAGTGCTCAGAGCCACTTTTTTTTGTTAGAATAAATGTTGCAAATGCTGTTGCTGGCTTGAAAATTAATTTGACGGGGAATTACACAAACCATGTAATCAGTTCATTCACTCAGGCAGCTGCAGCTGTTAAACTTCCTGTCTCGCTGTATTTCGCTGATTCTTGATTAAAAGTTTTCTTTGCAGCAGTCGGGCGTGCATAAAGGATGGTTAACAGGAAAAGTACTTCATATGAAACCTTGCTGTGTTGCCTAAGACAAAAATTAACCCTTTTCTCTACAAATATCAAAGTATTCAATTTAAGGAAAGAGGTTGTTTTGAAGGTTAACAGTGTATATAATTTACTCCGTAACACTCTTTCTTAAAATGGTTAGACCCACCATGCTCATACTGGCTATTAAATTTACTTCCACTTTCACACTGAAATTCGTCATTGCCATAAAACTACCACGCTATAAAAGTTCGCATTAGCCGTAATAATTATTCCAATAATAATATTGGCCGCCAACGGATATTGGCCGCCAACGGACGCTAATGACTAAGCATGGCGATATATTTGTCCACGTATTTTGGTGTGTTATTACGCGCATTCTCCGCGAATATGTCGATTAATCTCTTAGTGTTGCTCGACTATTCGACGGAAAACTTCTAAACTCATATTTTACAGATACCTACAAACTGTTCAAAAAAATTTGGTTGCCATATCTAGCTGGGGCCTTGTCGGGGACGCTCTGTGATAGGGATGTAGGAATGAAGTAAAACATATGGAACTTGTTGCATAAAACTCCATGCAAACCACTTTTTAAAAAACTGGCACTGTAAGATTGATTCCACAGTCCCTGGCAGCAGTCGATTTCTTTCATCAGTCCAGTGGGTCGACATTAGCGAAAATGCTCTTTCCACAGTGGCGTTGTGTGCTGGAATAGAAAACAAATACTTGCGTAATTTTAGCAATTGGCATTTGTATTCAGGATTTTCGGTTTCCTTAAGAAAGTATATCAACCTTTCTTCCACGGATGTGTTTAGACATACATTCTTCCGTGTCGCGCCTAGTTTCTAAAAAGTTCTTCACATACATATATTCCTGAAAATGTCGCCTGAAATCTGCACACCATTTTTAGTCAGGTATATAATAGTATTTTCAATTGTCACACAATCTGGGCTTTCAGATGGGCGTTATCCAATCAAATACTTCATTTTTATTAAAAGAAATAGTCATTTTCTCTAAGTAATCTAATGCTAAGGTATGGAAAGCCATCGTCTCTTCCTCAAATCTCGAAATCTAGTTATTATTTCTTGGTTAGGGTTCTTATTAAAAAATTTGTTCAGATTCATCTAGGTTTGTATGCCAATAAAACTGGTTGTCTTCCTTTCATTCAGACATCTTTGAGTGTCGATTAATATATTTCTTATTTCAGTTATCGAGACTTCATTCTTCTCCACGCTTTTTTTATATTTTTTTTTTTCAAATAAAGCCAAGTTTGACTGCAGAAACATAAAAGTAAATTTCACCGATCGGACTACTGAAAAAATCTGAAATTATTATAGATCGCTTGTCTTCGGCGTCAAAAAATTGTTTTAATGGAATCCAAAGCCTAAGAATTCTGAAATTCAAAGCTTAAGAATTCTCTCAACTGTGGGTATTAACGACAGCCACCTTGTTTTTGAGTGAGGCAGAGGAGGGTGATGATTGACATAAACGTATAAGCAGAAATTATTTAAATGTCGACAGTTAAAGAGCCCAGCAGCGCTTGATATAGTATTTTGGAGATTATGGGCAGGGCATCCAATTCCTTTTACATTTTTTCCTAGTTGTTCTTTAATTTGGTGAAACACATTCCGCTGGCCGCGTCGACAAAGCACTCCGTAGTTGGTACTATCTCGACAAAAAGCGATTAATTTATGTAGTGGAATTTTCAGTTGATCTTGGTTTCTATGCAACGCCTTGCAAATTTCTCCGATGTTTCGTTATTCAGCGAATCAAACTTCAACAACGTCTGTTGGATTCTGTCAATTTGAGTAAAGTATTGAGCAACTATAGGAAACATCTTTTCAGCCTTGTGGTTTGGCATTCAGTTTTACGATACCGTCACGAGAACTGAAGGATTGATGTTGCTCGACAACTTTACAAGCTCTTTCAGCAGCAAGGAGCAGTTCTTCCTGGATATCTTCTTTAATCATGAATGCAGATATCGATGCTACCGTGAATCTATTTGTATGATTATTGGTAGAAATGTGATGAGTCACATTCCCTTACCTCTCCGTCTCTGAGATGAAACAGCTAAAAACCCCACACAACCCTTCCTGATCCGTAGGTCGTTTCTCAACAAAAGACCACCCTTTCGTGTAATCTTCCGAAAAGTACCACTTTCTCTTTCCATCCTCAGGTATTTTCGTCAGCTATGATAAGTTTATTAGACGGTAAATAGTCGACAATAACACTTTAGTCATCGAAGTGCACATCACTGTACGCTTAACGCTTTATGTACCCGCAGTATACATTTCAAATATTTCTAACTTTCACTCGTTGTTCGTATTACGTTTAGAAAGAAACGTCTTATCAAATCACAATTCAAATGGGAACTGACCGATTCTTCCGCGTGGCGCTGCTTAAACAGTTCCAGCCCCGTAATACTGGAGAAGCCTCGTATTTTCTCGAATGATGGTGCCAGATCTAGAAGGTGCTGGCATCGTCGATGCAGGATACGCAACATGCAACGCCATCTGTGAGACGACCTTGTTAACATATACTTGACATAAATAAAACTAACTGAGGCTACATTTACATGTTGCGGTAACAGATGGCGTTACTTCAGTGCTAGAACCAAGCTCGTAACAGTATTTTGCAAAATCGGGACAAAATTGGTCTTGTCGGGATGTCGGGACAAGAACGTCCATAACGGTGACGGTCGTGATACATCGGGACGGATGGCAGTCCTAGGCATGACATGCCTTGGAACTGACCAACTCATTTCTACATCTATATCATTATTCCACAAGCCACCTGACGATGTGTGGGCCGGCCGCTGTGACCGAGCGGTTCTAGGCGCTTCAGTCCGGAACCACGCTGCTGCTACGGTCGCAGGTTCGAATTCTGCCTCGGGCATGGATGTGTGTGATGTCCTTAGGTTAGTTAGGTTTAAGTAGTTCTAAGTTCTAGGGGACTGGTGACCTCAGATGTTAAGTCCCATAGTGCTTAGAGCCATTTGAACCATTTTGAACGGTGTGTGGCGGAGGGTATTTCTGGTACCCCTAACTGATCCCTCTTCCTCTGTGGGAAGAATGATTATCGGTAAGCCTCTGCATCAGCAATTTCTCAATTCTTTTCGTCGTGGTCATTTCGCGAGATGTATGTGGCACGAAGTAATATGTTCTCCGACTCTTCCCGGAAAGTACTCGCACAAAATTTCGTTAGTGAGCGCCTCCGTGATACACGACGTCTCTCTTACAGCGCCTGGAGTTTGTTGAGCGTCTCTTACAACGCTCTCGCGCCGACCAAAGGAACCCGTGACGAAACGTGCCGCTCTTCGTTGGATCTTTTCTGTGTCTTCTGTCATCTTACGTGGTAAGGCTACCAGATTGATGTACAATACTCTAGAATCAGTCGAACAAGCGCCATGTAAGCCACTTCCCGTGATGACTGGGTGTTGTGTGATGTCCTTAGATTAGTTAGGTTTAAGTAGTTCTAAGTTCTAGGGGACTGATGACCATAGATGTTAAGTCCCATAGTGCTCAGAGCCATTTTTTGAAGCCACTTCCTTCGTGGATGAATCACGTTCACTTAAGATTCTTCCCATGAATCTCATTCTCCCCGTCTGCTTTTCCCACTATTCCACTTAAGATCGCTCTGGATAGTTACTCCTAGATATTTTACTATATAGCCTACGCTCTTTCCATGATTTTGTCATTAATAGTGTTGTTCTAAGCTAGTACAGTTATTTTTCTATGTATGCACAATATGTTAAATTTATTTACGGTCAGGATGAACTGGCAGAGTCTGCACCCTTCATCAATCTTCTGACGATCATTTTGCAAATCGATACTGTCTTCTGACGTTGCTACTTCCTTATTACTAGTCGCTTCATTTGCCAACTGTCTTAGAGAGCTTCCGACGCTTTCTACTACATCATTTATATACATTGTGAACAGCAACGATCTTATCACACTTCTTTGGGGGGTACGCCAGGAATTAACTTTACTTTTGTTGGTTTTGTTCCGTTAAGAAGGACGTGTTGACTTTTACCTGCTAGGAATTTCTTTATCCAGTCGCAAATACAGTCCGATACTCGCTGAGCTCGTCTTTTTTTTTTCCTTCACTAACTTCACTGACCGTCTAGTGATACCTAGACGAGTTACCAGCAGCGCTTTCTTCCGGGAACCAGCGATGAGTGAGACAGTAGGACCGACTACGTCGTACTATTAACGTCGGTAGTTTTCTTTACACAGTCCAACAACGGAGCTACTTAAAATGCAAACATTTTAGGTTTGGCTTGGCCATGGCTGTTGTGAATGCCAGTAGAAACAACGAGTTACAATAACGCGTCACTTTTGTTATATTTTCCACAGGTGGTAATATTTAGCACTGTCACATGAGATGAACTTCACGTGACGATGTAAATATGACTGGAAATGTAGGCCTACATTGCGACCACTGAACAACAATCCCACAGGTTACCTATATGCAGTACACCCACGCCTTACTAACATAAAGCCAATAGAAGAAATGTATTTGCAATTGCGAATACTATGAGACTTCGTCTGCACAATTCATTGGTGACATATGAACATTTGTACCGGACCAGAACTCGAACCCGGATTTCCCGCATTACTCGAGCGGTAGCCTTAACCATTTCGGGCATCTGAGCACGCCTCCCGGACCAACCAGACCCCATCAGGTCGCCGTGTGCCCACTGCTGCATTCACACAGTTGCTGTGATTCCCGTGCAGAGAGAGACTGTCATTGTTATTGTAGCGGGCCCGTTCAAGCATGTAATACTCCTATTTTTTTTATAAGTACGTAGACCTGTTTATTTCTACAATGCTTTACATCAGTTTACAGCTTGAACATTTTGCTATTTTTCAACATAATAACCATTTCCGTCGATGCATTTTGTAGACGCTGTGGCAGTTTTTGTATGCCCATGTCATACCTGCTCGCCGCCATGCTGTTCAGAAAGTTATGAACCTCTTCTTTTACCTCGTCGTCGGAACTGAATCGCTGGGACCACAGTTAACGCTGACAGGTCCTGTGAGACTCTGAAAAAACTCAAACGGGTAAATCAGAACCGAAGAAGAGGAATGTTGTGCAAGGGCGTACACATTCTCCATGACAACGCTCGCCCACACATCACTCGGCAAACCGTTGCTCTCCTGCAACAGTTTCACTGGAACATAATCACCCACCCTCCCTATAGTCCTGACTTGGCGCCCAGTGATTATCACCTGCTCCCCAGGTTAAAGGTACATTTGGCCGGAAAGCGATTCAGCTCCGACGACGAGGTGAAAGAAGAGATTCGTAACTTTGTGGACAGCATGGCGGCGAGCTGGTATGACATGGGCATACAAAAACTGCCACAGCGTCTACAAAAATGCATCGACAGAAATGGTGATTATGTCGAAAAATAGCTAAATGTTCAAGCTGTAAACTGATGTAAAGCATTGTAGAAATAAACAGGTCTATGTACTTATAAAAAATTAGGAGACCTTACATTTGGAATTACCCCCGTACTTTGAAATGTTTGTCTTTTACGGTGCACCGTGCAATGTCCTCCAGACATGCATGCATGTCTGAAGGAATAGCAGAAGTGGTTAAGCCGACCACTCGCGTAGTGCGGGAAATCCGGGTTCGAGTCCTAGTCCGGCACATATTTTCATATGTCGCAAATAAACTGTGCACCTGAACTCTAATTACACTGGCAATTGCGAATACATTTCTTCTATTTCATACAGCTGTATATCGTAGGAGTGTCTGTTCCTTCAGACATGCATGAATCCATATTTGAGGCACATTGCGAAGTACACCATAAAACACGGACACGACAATATAATAATCCACCTTACGACGGAGGTATACACTGAGGAGACAAAAGTGTTGGTTACCACCTAATATCGTGTCGGATCTCCTTTTTCTCGGCGTAGTGCAGCAACTCGACGTGGCATACTGTCAATCCTAAGGGCCCGGGTTCGATTCCCGGCTGGGTCTGAGATTTTCTCCGCTCAGGGACTGGGTGTTGTGTTGTCCTAGTCATCATTATTTCATCCCCATCGACGCGCAGGTCGCCGAAGTGGCGTCAAATCGAAAGACCTGCACCAGGCGAACGGTCTACCCGACGGGAGGCCCTAGCCACACGACATTTCAACAAGTCGTTGGAAGTGTCCTGCAGAAATACTGAGCCATGGTGCCTCTATAGTGTCCGTAATTGCGGAAATGTTGGCAGTGCAGGATGTTGTGCACGAATTGACCACTCGATTGTGTCCCGTAGATGTTCGAGGGGATTCATGCTGGGCGATACGGATGGCCAAATTATTCGCTCGAATTGTCCAGGATGTTCTTCGAACCAATCGCGAACAATTGCGGATTGTCATCCTTAACAATTACATCGTTGTTCGGGAACATGAAGCCCATGAATGCCTGCAAAGTGCAAATGGTGCCCAGGTAGCCGAGCATAAACGTCTCCAGTCAGTGATCGGTTCTGTTGAACTAGAGGACTCACTCCATTCCTTGTAAACGCAGCCTGCATCATTAAGGAGCCACAACCACTTTGCACAGTGCCTTGTTGACACCTGAGTCCGTGGCTTCGTGGGGTCTGCGCCGCACTCGAATCCTACCATCCGCTCTTATCAACTGAAATCGGCACTCAGCTGACCAGGCCTCGGTTTTCCAGTCGTCTAGGGCCTATCGTTTTCCAGTCGTCTAGGGCCTATCGGATATGGTCACGAGGCCACGAGATGTGCTGTAGGCGATGTCGTGCTGTTAGCAGACGCCCTCACATCGGTCGTCTGCTGCCACAGCCCATTAACGCCAAATTTCGCCACACTGTCCTAACGGTTACGATCGTCGTTCGTCCCACATTGATTTCTGCATTTATTTCACGCAGTATTTTCTGTCTGTCAGCACTGAAAACTCTAAGCAAACGCCGCTGCTCTCGGTTGTTAAGTGAAGGCCGTCGGCCTGTACGTTGTTCGTGGTGAGAAGTCATGCCTGAAATTTGGTATTTTTGGCACAATCTCGCCGCTGTGGACCTTGAAATACTGAACTCCTAATGGTTTGGGCCTTCAAGGCCTGTTCGAACAGTGTTTCTTTGCTTTTCTACTGATTTCCGAAACGGAAATGCCCCATGCATCTACCTGACCATTCCGTTTTCGATGTCTGTAAATTTCCGTTGTGCGGCCATAATGACGTCGGAAACCCTTTCACATGAATCACCTGAGTACAAATGCCAGCTCCGCCAGTACACCGCCCTTTTATACCTTGCGTACGCGATACTAGCGCCATCTGTGTATGTGCATATCGCTCTCCCATGACTTTTGTGTTCTCACTGTAATCCCTGAAAACGCGTCATGAAGAATTTGATAACAGAAGTGACTGCTTACACTAATTTGTTTGAATTGGCGATTCTGCTTTGGCTCTGTTCAAGACAGTATTACGGTCATACTTAACGCTTAAAGCCTCGCCGCTCTCCCTGAAACCTCAAACGCAAACTGCCCCACCGAGCGAAGCGCTGTCCAGAGCCAGCAGGGCCAGCGTGACGTCACCCGGCAACTGCCGCCGTCGCCGCCAGAGGCGCACATGGCGCGGAAGGCCGGGCGGCCCAAACGCCGCTGCGACCTGTATTTACACGGAGAGCTCTCAGCGCCGCCTTTTAGCTTCTGTCGCGTCTCGAAAACGACCGGCAAAAAACATCTTCGCGGCTGCTCGCAAGTCGCGCGCCGCCCGCTTCTAGCTGGCGTGTTTACACGCTAACACATCTGCACGACTTCGGACTTGGCAATGTCAGAAATGTATATGCCGTTGACTAAACTACATCTTATATCTGCCTCTTGAAGACACGGTTTGATGCCATCAGCAGAAAAAATTCTGATACTCTCATCAGTCGTTGCCGTTTGTTTGCATGAATGTGTACTAGTTTCACGAACCATCGTCGTAAAAAGCTTCATTCTTCTGAACGTACCCTAATAACTATATCTTTGAATGAGCCACAGTTCCATTCTATACTTTCCAATCTTTCTCGTTATTAATCTTTTTAATAATATTTTTTGTACTAATCTTTTCTCTTCGACTCGTTTCGAGTTTGTAAATACTACTACTCTGTTCAAAACAGAAGGTAGCACACAGAAATAATAAATTTTAAATTCCACATAAAAAAATTTGTTCACGCAAGAGAATATTACCATAATTACATTTGACCGCCCAACAGACTCACAAATGAGGGAAATCGATATTTGCACCCCGGGTATTAAAAAAGGTAAAAACTACTTAAAACGAACACTGCACCGGGCGCTAATGGAATTCTAGCTACATTTTACTTTCCATACGCCACGGAATTACCTCATCTCCTAGCTCATATTTATCGAGAATCGCATGGGGCAGCCATTAGTCCCGTGTGACTGCGAAAGAGCACAGGTCCTCCTGTTTACGAAATAGGTAACAGATTGAATCGCTAACGCGCGTCGCTTGCAGAATCCTTGGCCAAATTCTAATCTCAGACATTATGACACTTCTAGAGAGAGAGAGAGAGAGAGAGAGAGAGAGAGAGAGAAGACACGTTTCTCTTAAAACAGTCGGCACCGATTCCCAAAAACCACTCATGTGAAACACAGCTTGCTTTACTCATACAAGACATCTTGCAGGCAACATATGAAGATGAACAGGTAGACCCCCTCTTCCTAGATTACTGTCAGGCTTTCGACACTGTACCGCATCGTCTACACTAAAGATACAGGGAGTGGACTAAAATACGGAAACACCAAAAACACAACGCGTTACCATGCCCAATTCGATGTAATAGGAAAACCGTCCTCACTCAAAACAGTTTCCAGTCGCCTCGGAATGGATATATACAACTGCTGTGTGGTTTTCAACGGAATCTTCCAAATTCTTCCTGCAAAATAATGGCAATTTTTTGATTCAGCCGAGGATGGAGGTTTATAGCTATCACGTCCCCTTCTCTCCAAAGTAAACAACAAAGGTTCAATAACACTAAGATGTGATGGCTGAAGTGGCCAGGGGAGAAGCAACAATTCATCCTGCCGGCAGGTGTGGCCGTGCGGTTCTAGGCACTTCAGTCTGGAACCGAGCGACCGCTACGGTCGCAGGTTCGAATCCTGCCTCGGGCATGGATGTGTGTGATGTCCTTAGGTTAGTTAGGTTTAATTAGTTCTAAGTTCTAGGCGACTGATGACCTCAGAAGTTAAGTCGCGTAGTGCTCAGAGTCATTTGAACCATTTATTTGAACAATTCATCCTAGTGCTCACAAAAGCAGTCGTGGACGATGCGAGCTGTGCGAATGAGGTCCCTGTTGTTGTGAACTGGCGAAACTACTTTCGTCGGCCACAACTGTGGGTCCTTTGATTGCTAGGTCAGGTGGCACATAAAACTAGAATAAACGAAATATTACTTCACTCTACTAAATTAATAAATGAAAGATTTACTTACCTTTGACACACTTTTTTGCCACTCGAGTACTGAATAATTTACGACTGTCATTGACTAGCAAAGATGCACTAATTAAGAAACTGTTCTCCTGAAGTACAGTGTTCAACATTAACAAAATTACAAGTTCGTCCGAAACTTTAACTACTTGTTGATCCGAGGTGATGATGTTCATTACTGCAGTTGAGGTCTCGAACTAGGCTGAGCTCTTGCTTGCCGAACACTCACTATACTGACCTCAGTGCGAGGGCGCTGCAGTTACTGAGAGGGTGGTGCGGTCTTCTGGAGCGCTTCCCATATGTCGTTGTGGACCGCAGCGAGCCCTCGCTAATGTCTGTGGTACTGATTCGCGTTGCCGACTTTGCTCTGGCACTGCGATCTCTGCACGATATCACATCTCTCCTCTTGGAACACAACACCACTATTGTGGAAATGAACATTGTACCATTGGACGGACCTGGTCGGACAAAACGATCATTCCTTAGAAGTAACGCGACCCTGCAGAGTAACCATGGTACTCATGACATACCATGATATGTCTGGCCAAATCGTCACTGAACCCCCGCCATGTTTCACTCTCGGGACCCAAACTCGGTCAGAAATTGGAAAAAGTGTGCAACGAGACTCATCCGACCAAATTCTTCCATCACTCCATAGTCCAGGTTTCACGGATTCGGCACCGCGTTTCCCTGTTTTGGGGATTCGCATCAGTGATGGTTATGGAATTCCAGCTTGCGCTGCTATTCCCAGCATATGGAGTCCCTCCATGATGTTTTGATTTTGCCACGGTTCGCGAACGCGACATTCACTTCTGCAGTGTCTTTTCCAACTGTTGTCCTCTTATTTTGCGTCACAATCCTCTTCAAAGACCGTCTCCCCCCTCCCTCTCTTCGATCACGCAACATTCACTCAGCGGATAATAAAGCACCCACTACACAAGCAACAACAATTTGCCCACGTTCGAATTCACTAACTGCAACATATGCACTCACTACTACACAGAAGACTATTCTGACCTCGAATGGCACTTGCAACAGACTGAGGACAATGCCACAGGTGCCGTTCGTGGTCAAAGACAACAGCGCACCTGCAGGCTTGGCTAGCGTTAAAGCATGCACTTTTCGCGGTGTTTCCATATTTTTGGTTAACTCCTTTATTTTCATATGGAGTGTTTTCCGAAATGTCTGACTGGTTCGGGGAATTCTTGAATAATAGAAACGAATGTAACACTGCGTGTGTCGCAAGGACCTCTAATAGGACATCTTATGTTCGTAGTACGCATGTATACAGGGTGTTTGTATTGCGTATTACACCGTGGACCTAGAAACGACGGAGAGGCTTCGTCCCGCCGTAGTCCTCAGTGGTTCACAACAGGCCACAGCAGTCCGCTGCCGCACACCGAACCCAAGGTTATTGTGCGGTTCGGCCCCCAGTGGTACCGCCCCCCCACCCCCTAACCACACCCCCGGGAACGTCTCATACCAGACGAATGTAACCCCAAATGCTTGCATGATAGAATAATGATGGCGTACGCGTACGTGGAGACAGTATTTGCGAAGCAATCACCGACATAGTGTAACTGAGGCGGAATAAGGCGAACCAGCCCGCATTCGCCGAGTTAGATGGAAAACCGCCTTAAAAACCATCCATAGACTGGTCGGCACACCGGACCTCGGCAGTAATCCGCCGGCTAGATTCGTGCCGGGGGCCGGCACGCCTTCCCGCTCGGGAAGCAGCGCGTTAGAGCGCGCGGCTAGCCGGGCGGTCTCTATATACAGGGTGGTCAGGAACAGTTTGAAAAGCTAGTCAGGGAGTTGCAGGGTAAGTTGCGCGCGCAAATTCAAGCGGTCCGCCACATACAATTAGTGTCAGTTGTTCTCACAGCGGAGATGGTAGCGCACGAGACTGCCCCGCCTTTGACTCGGGTTCGATGCTTACTATCATCCCATGTACAATGTTTGTATTGCTCTCTTGTTCGGATTTAGGAGAACAAATGACGAACACGTTTGGCGACACCGTCTCAGACGGGCGGCATGAATTTGCGAGCGCAACGACCTGACTGGCTAACTTCAATGGGAATGAACTCGGAAACGGCGCAACGTATCGAATATTTTTCTTAACAATTATTTATCAGCACAATCTACCCTGTAACACACTTACAAGCTTTTCAAACTGTTTCTGTCCAATCTGTATGATCAGCGACACTATAAATTGTTCGCTGACGGTTCAGTTGTGCACAGGAAAGATCGTCTAATAGTATAAGGATTTGCAGAAAGACATCGACTGAGTCTCTATTCGATGTAATGAATGGCAGATCCGTTTAAATGTGGATAAAGATATGTTTGAGCGAGGGTAAAAGTAAGGTAATACCCGGAACAAAGAGAAATAACCAGACAGTGCGGGGGGACTTCAAAAAGTTGGTTATACATGTCGTCCGTCGCTAAGACATTGCACACCACGAGTGGAGAGTGGGCGCATTCTCAGATCAGAGGACAAGTCCCGGGTTTCCTGCAGATCCTGCGGTACGCATAACAGGTGCATCGCAGAGAAGGAGTGACGTGGCGCAGCGACTGGGAGCACACTCCAGAGTTGAAGTACGCGGGGCAGTAGAGGTCTTGTGGGCAAAACGTCTAAATTGCACACAGATTCACCGTGAAATTCTGCCAGTGTGTAGACCAGAAGCAGTATCGCATCCTGCCATAGTGAAATAGTGGCAGCAGTTTGAACAAGGCCTCACGTACGTGTGTGACGCTGATCTGGAAGAAAGACGATCGGCAATGTACAGCCAGTCGAGGAACTCATTCGTAGTAATCGTAGATTTTCGGACGATGAGGACTTTGACACAGCAACACTGCAATACAGTCGATGTCCAGTAAAAAAGTATGCCAACATACAGTCCAAAGTGTAAATCGGGTGCCGTTCCTGCAATCTACACTTTTAATACACTGGATGTGTAACGCTGATCTTAATACGTATGAAAACGTTTGGTCGCTTGACCTTTAATTAATGTCGTTCTCCCTGCTTGAGAATGGTCTATTGTTTGACCGAAACTGACGGTTTTAATAAAGAACTGACATATAGCTATTGTGTCAAATCATGATTTTCGGATATTAATTATGATTTGCGGTACTTTTTTTCAGAATTAGGCATTAACGGGTACTTGGGCGACGAAAATTGTGCATCGCACCGGAGCCCTGTTCTTTTTCCATTTGCAGCCAGTATTCTGGCAGCTCTGCCACCCTATTTCGTCTTGCAGGTCGACTCAAAACTTTGTTCTGGACAGAGCCAATAATATCCTTGAGGCGCAGTGAGGACGCACTAATTGAATCGAGGTTTTTATCGCGCTACGACATTGCGCGCGGGTTTGGTTCGGACGCACAAATGACGCCATGTGGCGGCGCTTCCGCAGCAGACGGCGGCAAAAAATTAAGCTGGCTGTAGCGACAAACGCGACGTTTTTGCTTGCCTGTCTACGCGCTATAAGCAGACCCGCTAGGGAAGGCAGTCCCGGGAAAATGCACATGTCAAAGCGACGTGAGGAACCAGCGACAGATTCACCCAGAGTTGACAAATCTTTGCAAGAAAAAGCAAAGATATTTTTTAAAGTTCTCCAATTTTTCACAAGCCTGCGTCACACATCATTATTAGTAAATGGCTAATCCGATGCTCGGTCCCAGTTGCGGTTGCCTGTCTAACTGCTTGCAGGGGTTACAACAATTTGATTTTTCACATTTCATATAATTACTAAACGAATTGGGAAAGCTGCCTAATCTACTCATTAACACGTGTAATCTTATGTTAAAGATTTAACACAGTAAGCCAAGTACTACAGTTAGAAACGGAGTACACGAGTATGTGTTGAGGCAGCGTAATTCACTGCGTAAATTACCCGGACTTTTTCACCCATTACTTGCGAATGAGAGCAGTTAGCGGCTTGCAACGAACTTTATACATACTTTCCAACCTTTTTCGATGATTTTCTCAGCTATAACACACCCCCCTCCCATACATATACACACATACAAAATCATGAAAGGAAAAACAGTTTGTCGCCTACTTCATTTTTCTGTTTGTACAGTAAGACTTGAGCATCAAAGCATGACGTTTTAATTTATTACTTCTTTACTACTGTACTACCTCTAGACATTTTTGAAGATAGTACCCACACACATCAGTCAATGTACCTGCAAAATCAAATCACTATACGATACACAGTTCAAGATATACGACGTCAGAAACATTGAGATACGTGAAGCTTTAACTTAAAACAGCGCAGGTTCCCAGACTAAAGTCATCCAGTGTTTGATAATGACAGCACTTAAGATTTGCAACAAAGTTAAAACATTAATTTCAAATCTTTTCCAAACTTTTTCTTTCTTATATGGTTAACGTGAAATATTTTAACACATTAATTCATCTGTATAGAAATCAGACCCGTGAAGCTGTTCTACAAAATGGAATTCGCTTCTTTAAAGAATTGAAGGTGGAGGTCTACTAGTCATCACTAACAAGTTTACTATGTCCTCTCGCTTAATCTGGTGAAGTTCCTCGTACGAGGTGCAACACGAAATTTTCGAAAAGTTCAATATTGGTCCAAAGCAGACCAAACTTCCGCCACTTAGCGCCTCTTAATGTGTTTTTCAAAAAATTCAAATGGTTTAAATGGCTCTGAGCACTATGGGACTTAAGCCGGCCGCGGTGGCCGTGCGGTTCTAGGCGCTGCAGTCTGGAACCGCGGAACTGCTACGGTCTCAGGTTCGAATCCTGCCTCGGGCATGGATGTGTGTGATGTCCTTAGGTTAGTTAGGTTTAAGTAGTTCTAAGTTCTAGGGGACTGATGACCTAAGATGTTAAGTCCCATAGTGCTCAGATACATTTGAACCACTATGGGACTTAACTTCTGAGGTCATCAGTCCCCTAGAACTTACAACAACTTAAACCTAACTAACCTAAGGATATCACACATATCCATGCCCGAAGCAAGATTCGAACCTGCGACGTAACGCGGTCGCGCGGTTCCAAACTGTAGCGCCTAGAACCGCTCGGCCACCCCGGCCGGCTGTTTTTCAAATGCCAGTCTTCCTCGTAGCGTGATTGTGGGTGCATCGGCGTGATGGTCGTTGCTGATTTCTTTACACTGTGCTCTACTGAGTCTGCGAATTTCACAACGGCCGCCTTAGAGAGACAAAGGATCTGCATTATGTTTTGTTTTAAGCTTCACAGATCTGCACCTGAAACTCACTGCATGCTAAGAGAGGCTTTAGGTAAGCAAGCTTAGAGTTAAGCAATGTCATTTGAGTTGTTTCAACAATTTAAGGATAGATGTGACTCTGCTGAGGGTGACAACCACTCGGGCATATCAAAAAACATGTCGCAATAAAAGCACCACCTTAGGTCTTCTCTATATTTCATTAATCCGGTCTCGAAACATTTTTTGGACAAGGCGTATATGATCGAAACTCATTGCTTACCCCAATGGTCATGACGTTCTTTAAGTTCTCTCGCGTGGTTCAAGGGAATCACGGAAATCCTACGCAAGAATGGCCGGATTGAGGCCGTTGAATCATTTCCACCAGAACACGAACTCAGTGGCTTAACGACAGAGTTCACCCTTTCGGTAAGCGAATGCATGTTGCATGGTGCGCTGTGCGCAGCTGACGGACGTGTTAGTAAAACTACAGTTGACCACTTGTGGGAACAAGCAGCGCTCAGTCGCAGCCACCGGCAAATCTCATTAACGTTAGAAGACTGCTCGGCGCAGCGCGTGCACAGATGTGTTTGCGCAAGGAAACGCTGCTCTAGCATCTCATAACACTGAAACACACTATGACCTGTATGTCTAGCGTGTGCGCGTACTCATAAAGGTCATCGACGAGCTGTTATGGAAACGTTCAAATTGCAATGCGAAATCCTTCCGCGCTTGAACGTGACACAGCTGTCTAGCCGATGTGCACACACTGCAACGCGTAAATAGATCAGTATTGTGACGCGCTGGATCGTCTGTGCATAAAATCGGGGCAAAGTTATTTTGCACAGATACACGTGTCAGACAGCTACTGTTTTAGAGGCCGCCACATAGTATCGCCCGTGGCAGATTAATTAGACCTCACACGTACTTCTTCAACACAGAATGTGGCAAAGTCGTTAAGACACTAGATTCGCATTTGGGACGAACCGGGTTCATATTCCCATACAGCCATTCGGAATTTGGTTTTCTCTGCTTTCCCTAAATCCATCAGAGAAAGAGTGGTTTCTCTGAACCTGTATCACAGTTCAAATTCAGTGACCTCTTTGTCGACCGGCCTTAAAGCCTAATCATCTGTCCTTTCTTCCTTTACAGACTAGTAAGATATGGCCTTATGTTTCGACTAGTGGCAGAGGGTGATTTGTGTATGTGCAAAACACGGGAGGTAAGCGTTTAAAGAGCCGTTAGATCATTGGACGAGTATCTCAAAGGGAGAAATGTATGGAAAGTGTTGAAGAGTACATTACAGAATACGCCTGGAGCGATTAAGCGAAAGCATCGGAAACTTTAGGCAGGAGAACCACGAGGAATTCGAACTCCGTTCTTCCAAAATTGCATCAATGTGTCCAGGCCGTACTCGAGATTCGCGTTAGGCTGATATTAGCTACAGCATGGTTAATTTATATTGTACGTGTAAATTCGCAGGAAACAATAGTTCATTTCTACCTCTACATCTACACAGATACTCCGCAAGCCGCCCTACGGTGCATGGCGGAGGGTACGGTGTACCACTACCAGTCATTTCCTTTCCAGTTCCAAAAAATGGCTCTGAGCACTATGGGACTTAACATCTGAGGTCATCAGTCCCATAGAACTTAGAACTACTTAAACCTAACTAACCTGACATCACACACATCCATGCCCGAGGCAGGATTCGAACCTGCGACCGTAGCGGTCGCGCGGTTCCAGACTGAAGCGCCTAGAACCGCTCGGCCACAACCGGCCGGCACTTTCCTGTTCCGCTCGCAAATAGAGCGAGGGAAAAACGACTGTCTGTCTGCCTCCGTATGAGCCACACTTTCTAGTACGTTAACTTCGTGGCCCTCCAGCGCAATATACGTATGTTGGCGGCAGTAGAATTATTCGGCAGTTTCAAATTCCGGTTCTTTAAATTTTCGCAGTAGTGTTCATCGAAAAGAAAGTCGCCTTCCCTCTACGGATTCCCGTTTGAGTTTCCGAAACACGTGTTGTTCGAACCACCGGTAACAAATCTAGGAGCCCGCCTCTGAACTGCTTCGGTGTCCCTCTTCTGTCCAGTCTGGTACGTATCCGAAACACTTGAACAGCATTCAAGCATAGGTCGCACCAGCGCCCTACATGCGGTCTTTATTACAGGTGAACCACTGTTTCCTAGAATTCTCCCAATAAATGGGAGTCGACCATCCGTCTTCTCTACCACAATCCTTACACGCTCGGTCCATTTCGCATCGCTTTGCAAAGTTACGCTAGATATTTAAACAACTTGACTGTGTCAAGCACGACACTACTAACGCCGTATCCGAACAGTACAGGTTTGTTTTTCCTACTCATCCGCATTTACGTACATTTTCCCACATTTAGAGCTAGCTGCCATTCATCACAGAAACAAGAAATTTTGTATAAGTCACATTGTATCTTCCTACAGTCACTCAACTTCGACACTTTACTGTACACCACAGCATCACAGCAAACAACCGCAGCTTGCTGCCCACAATATCTGCGAAATCATTTATGTATATAAAGAACAGCGGTCCAATCCCACTTCCCTCAGGCACTTCTGAAGATAAACTTGCCTCTGATCAACACTTGCCTTCGAGGACAACATATTTGATTCTATTACTTAAGAAGTCTTCGAGCCACTCACATATCTGTGAACTAATTACACACGATCGTACTCTCACGAACAGCCTGCTATGGGGCAACGTGTCAAATGCTTTTCGGAAGTCTGGAAATATGGAATCCGCCTGTTGCCTTTCATCCATTGTTCACAGTATGTCATGTGAGGCAACAAATGGTTCAAATGGCTCTGAGCACTATAGGACTTAACTACTGAGGTCATCAGTCCCGTAGAACTTAGAACAACTTAAACCTAACTACCGTAGAACTTAGAACAAATTAAACCTAACTAAACTAAGGACATCACGCATATCCATGCCCGAGGCAGGATTTGAACCTGCGACCGTAGCGGTCGCGCGGTTCCAGACTGTAGCGCCTAGGCGTGTGACAAAACAGCAAGTCGAGTTTCGCACGAGCGACATTTTCTAAAACCATGTTGATTTGCGGTCATAAGCTTCTTAGTCTGAAGAAAATTTATTGTATTCGAACTGAGCAAATATTCACGGATTCTGCAGCAAACCGATGTTACGGATATTGGTCTGCAACTTCGCGGGTCCTTTCTCTTACTCTTCTTATGTACAGGAGTCATCTGCGTTTTTTCCTGTCGCTTGGGACGTTGTGCTGAGCGAGAGATTTGCGATAAATGCAAGCTAGCTAAGTGGTCAATGCCGTCGAGTACTCTTTGTTAACCGAACTAGGATTCCATCCGGACCATGTGACTTATTTTCTTTCAAATCTTTCAGTTGTTTCTCCACGCCAGGGACGCTTATTACTATGTCATCCATACGGGAGTCTGTCGACGGTCAAATGACGGTATGCTTGTACGATTCTCCTGCGTGAACGATTTCTTGAACGTGAAATTTAAAACTTCGGCTTTTGTTTTGCTATTCAACTGCGACAACAGACTAGTAAACAAAGGACTAAGTGGAAACCTTAGACATGCTTAGCGATCTTACATTTGGCCAGAATTTTGGTTCTCTGCCAGGTCTTTTGCTAAGGTATGAAGGTGGTAGTTTCTGTATGCTTCGTGCATATATCTTTTCAGAGATTGTACTAACGCTTTGCTTGTCATCATTCGTGGGTTCTCTTTTGATTTCAGCGGCCGCAGCCACTAACGTCTCTCTAATGCATTGTTGCCTAGTGGACTCTCTTCAATCAGATTTTCAGTTTTCGTATAATTCTCATGGACCTTCTAAAGGCATATGTTGTTTTCGTCTTCAAGATGGAAGTAGGCTAATAAAAGATCACGCATGCGGAATTATGCAGGCATCCTTCCAGCACATAACAACCTCGAATGGAAATGAAAGAACTGCTAAAGTATACTCGCTACAGACATACCCAACGTCAAACATTCTATAGTGGAATGGAGAATATACAGGGTGGTCCATTGATCGTGACCGAGCCAAATATATCACGAAATAAGCGTCAGACGAAAAAACTACAAAGAACGAAACTTGTCTAGCTTGAAGGGGGAAACCAGATGGCGCTATGGTTGGCCCGCTAGATGGGGCTGCCATAAGTCAAACGGATATCAACTGCGTTTTTTAAAAATAGGAACCCCCATTTTTATTACATATTCGTGTAGTACGTAAAGAAATGTGAATGTTTTACTTGGACCACTTTTTTCGCTTTGTGATGGTTGCCCGTTGGCCATTTTGATCACAATAGCCATACATCAACACGATATCGAACTTTTCCGCCATTGGTAAACGGTCCATTTGAACACGGGTAATGTATCACGAAGCAAACACCGTCCGCATTGGCGGAATGTTACGTGATACCATGTACTTATACATTTGTGACTATTACAGCGCCATCTATCACAAAGCGAAAAAAGTGGTCCAATTAAAACATTCATATTTCTTTACGTACTCCACGAATCTGTAATAAAAAATGGGGGTTCCTATTTAAAACACGCAGTTGATATGCGTTTGACCTATGGCAGCGCCATCTAGCGGGCCAACCATAGCGCCATCTGGTTTCTCCTTTCAAGCTAGACGAGTTTCGTTCTTTGTAGTTTTTTCGTTTGATGCTTATTTCGTGAGATATTTGGCCCGGTCACTATCAATGGACCACCCTGTATAGGGGACGATCAAACAGCTTCTGTTTGAGGACGTTGCTACGATACGGGAACATAAATACCGACAATTAAGCGAGGGTTTAGTGTGCCGTTCGGATTTTTCCGACGTAGGTACGGTAAATGTGGAAATGTGAACTATGGCGACGTTGTTACCAAACAGGTCCCGACAAGACCAACGTACTGTTATTGTTTTCTTGGCTGCCGAAGGACAAGACATGCATCGGACAATGAAGAATATGTATGGGGCAGCAACTCTGTCGAAAACCAACGTTTTGGAATGGAGCGCCTCGTTCCTAGTAGCCGCGACACAAGGCGCCATTCAATCTAGAAGGTCAGCCTCAACAGTGAGGCTCTAGTGGCTGACACTCGAGCATCCGCCCAATAGTCTTGATCTCTTCCCTTGCGAATATGACGCCCTGTAGGGTGTACAATTCCTGTCGAACGACAATGTGCTGCAGGCAGTTACTGACTTCTTCATACAGCAGAACACGGTGTTTTACCAAACGGAAGTCTTCGACCTGGTGCGTCGGTGTGATGATTGCCTCAGTGCTCCAGGCGATTTTGCCTGAACGGCATACCGATTTTGGACTCCAAGCCCTTCGAATGGGAATTTTTTGATCGCCCCTTATACACGCGTATGTAACCCACTTGACAGTGATTTGGCGAATGATCAATAATGCGTGTGCACTGCTACCCACTGAAATTTTAACAACAGGAAGGATAGCAACTAATGTTTTTTTCTTATGGTGCAATACAGAATAATAGGAACAACTCATGATTAAGTCTATACGCGGTTTGGGGTATAGACAGAGGGAAATTCAGTACACAGAGCTGCCACTCTGGCAGCAATAGTGGCCCTAGCTTAGCTAGAAACAGCATCGGAGAGAACCTGGATGTTAGGTGCGTGTACGTCATTCCATGCTGCTTGAAATCTACGCCAGAGATCATGAATCTCCGTGGCTTCCGAGTATTGGCGTGCCCGTCTCTCGGCAATTCATTACCAGAAGGGAAAGAAATCTGGAAAACGGGCTGGCAGGGCATCAGTCGGAACACTCTGTATCGAGTTCAACACAGGCAAAACGCTATAGTGCATTACCTTGTTGAAAGATAGCACCCTCCGGCATTAACATGTCAGTTGTGTAACGGCTGCTGTCCAAATTGCCGGCTGCGCAAATCGTAGTTAGTCGTATTGCGTACTCAATGGCACCCTATCCAAATAAAGCCAGTGCTGACCCATTATCACGATGACGAATGGAAAGTGGCAACATCCATTCTCCTTACAGCCTCCACACAGGGATACGTCCATCGTGATGCTGTACACAGAACAGGAACTGGACTGAACAGGCTACCTCGTTACACTCCTGTATTCAGTGTAGACGTCGAGCACACCAGTGTCCGCACGTCACTCCCTACTGCTGCGTCATGGGAAACAGCAACAATGGTCGCAGTGTTGGCAGTCCTTGGCACTCCAGACGCCGTCGCTCTGTTCATCTGGATGCCCGCCTGGCTGCAGAAAAGCCCATTCCCTAACTCAGGGTACGTGACGTGGCCGTACGATCCTGCACAGGTGAGCTAATAGTATATCTTTACTCCCGGGCACTAAACGCGTGGGGCCGTTGTGATCCTGCATGGCGTGTACTATAGCCCTCCTGAGCCCATTGACTCCACATTTGCACAGTAGTCGTGGGATCCCGACCAACACGAGCAGCAATATTGCGGAACGATAAACCGACGTCTCCACTCGCCACTATCCTCGCGATGTCGAAATTCGACACTCGCTGTTCTTTCTGTCTCGCATGAGACTCTACACGCACAAATAGCCAACAGTCAAGGGCATTTCTGAGTGAGAAACCGCTGCGTAAGACTTAAATACAGGAAGTGCAAGTATTTCTATTGATGACTGAGGACGGTTACTGAACGGCCGGCCGGTGTGGCCGTGCGGTTCTAGGCGCTACAGTCGGGAGCCGAGCGACCGCTACGGTCGCAGGTTCGAATCCTGCCTCGGGCATGGATGTGTGTTATGTCCTTAGGTTAGTTAGGTTTAATTAGTTCTAAGTTCTAGGCGACTGATGACCTCAGAAGTTAAGTCGCATAGTGCTCAGAGCCATTTGAACCATTTGGTTACTGAACAACATTACATCTGGATTTATATCATTTGCTGACTAATAATAATAGCTATTACAAATCGTGTGTTTTTAGGTTGGTTAGTGCCTCCAAGTGGATGTGGCAAGAGCAAGCCATTAATGCTTATTTTCCCCTAGGCAGCAGGTTAGGTGTTGAAGTGTGGATGCGTGGACGCAAATGGTTAGTCTGTACTGACAGGCCTGCAAAAAACCTCAAGTCGTGAAGTTTGTGACCGGTTGTGGGAAGACTGTTTGACACAGAGAAAAAATAATTAGCACACCGAGGTGTGTAAATAAAAATATCTGAACTTACTCTCGTTACACCTGTATATAATGTAGAAGGCGTTATTTCCTATTTTGTGAGCTGAAATGCTAATCATTTACATATTCAAGCTTTGTGGTACATTTCCTGCCTATTTTCTGTTTGTTTACTGCACTCCCATTGTGAAGCACTTTTAAAGGCCCACCGTAAATTTCATACGAATACTTACGGGTCCATTTCGTTTCCTGTGGTTTATCGATAAAACCCAATGCAAAGGTCACTACTTTATCTGTAATAAGAATTCTTCATCAGTTTCTGCATTTCTCAAAATGTTATCCCAGTTTCCCGTGGTCCGAACTTGGTAGGAAGTTTTCTTCTTAGAACACTCACTTTCATTTACTTGTCGCACAACGCTACCTAACAACCTTGGCCAACGAAAAGCTTTCGTGTGACCACGTGCCTGTTGATCCGTTCTTCCTCCCCTTTTTCTACATTGTAACTCTTGCGTACAAGATGCCAAGATTAGGCGTAGCCTGGGTAGCGGACGTAACCTCTGATTCAGTTGTAACGAACAAAATACGAGCTTACGGAATCTCAGAGCAGATGTGTTATTGGCTTTCACAGAAAATTATTCGTAAAGGATAAAATTCTTCAGACATAAAAATATCTTAGAGTACACCCCAAGGGACCGTTATAGGACCATTAGATTTCACAATATTTATAAATGACCTAGTCGTTACTGTCAGACGTTCGATGAAGCTTTTTGCGGATGTTGCTGTCGTAAATAGAGCGGTCGGCAAGCTAGAAGATTGTGGCGAAAAGCAGGAAGACGTGCAGAGAGGATCGATGACTGGTGCAGAAGTTGGCAGCTGACGTGCTGTGTATAAATAGAGCTGCTGTAATTTAATTAAAAAATAATAATAAAAAACAGAGAAAAAACAAGCAGACAAAAAAAATAAAAAAAATCCATCATTTAAGACAATAAAACCCATTATATTTAATTACGAAAATTTAATTAACACAGAAAACGTTACATACGAGGGTTGGCACTTAAATAGCGGCAGCTATTTATTCACAGCCGATACAAAAGAGTTACATGTTTGCACCTGTTACTGTCCTTCAAAGTAGTCACCAGCGTTGTGTAGAACCCGTTGCCAGCGATGTGGAAGGCGTAGTACATCGTTAGCAGTGCCTGTTCTGTTGATGGTGCGAATGGGGCGGTCTAAAGTTACGGTGATTCTCGTGTACGAATGTGATGGTGTTATCCTAACGCATTACGTTCCTCCACGCAGACCGTCAGTGCACAGTATTACTGTTCGTTTTTGGAGATCACCTGCGACCAGCTTCGCGAAAGAAATGGCGACACTTTCTGCGCAACCCACCCATCATTTTGCACGACAATGCGCGGGTGCATACAGCGCAAGCTGTGGCTGCTCTGTTCGGTCGATGGGACTGGGAAGTACTGTACCATCCACCATACTCCCCGGACTTAGGCCCTTGTGGCTTTGATTCGATTCCGAAGATGAAGAACCGCCTCGTGGCTTTCGCTTCAGAACTGTTCCAGAGATTCGACAGGCAGTAGACCGCTCCATTAGCACCATCAACAACAGACTAGGCTCTGCTAACGGTATACTACGCCTTCCACATTGATGGCAACGGGTACTGCACAACGGTGGTGAATACTTTGAAGGGCAGTAACAGGGGCGAACATGTAACTCTTTTGTATCGGTTGTGAATAAATAGTTGCCACTATTTAAGTTCCAACCCTCATATTTAGCCTTACACAATTTGAAGGCAACTATTTAATCCACAACTGTGTTTTAACTTTTATTGCAATTCAAGAAACACAGTTAAATAACGTTTACATTTCCAGAAAGAAAACTTTATGTAGAATCATAATGACTGTAAAGCAAGATTTGGCTGAAATGCAAAAATTTATAGATCTTCAACAATTTCTCGGATTTTTTCTCTCCTTAAAAAAAATCTGTAGGTGGAGAAGATTCTCTCAATGATGGAATGCTGCCACGGCGAGGAATGAGACACTAATAAAGGAGTTGTAAGAATGTGTTAGTGTTTTTAATAAATTAATCACAGAAATTTAAACTGAACTACTTAACCGACAATGCAAAAAAAGAATCCCAAAAAGTAATAAAACCGATTTTACCCACTGTTTTTTTTAAATCCCGTGTTTTTCTTAACTCCTGTATAAATAGCAGAAATACCCATTGTTGCATGATTACACAATTACAAACCAATACGGGAACACCCCATATTCATTAAGTATATAAGAGTATACCTAGGGAGCGATGTGGAACGATCTCATAAAACTAACTGCTGGTAAGACTGATGTCAGACAGACTCATTGGAAGAATTCTCAAGGATTGTGGTCCAGCCACAAAGGAGGTAGTTTACAAAACCCCACTTCGACCGATTCGTGTGTGTTGTCCGTCAGTCGGGGATCCTAAACTGGTAAGATTGATAGAGGCAATGGAGAAGATCCAAAGAAGAGCCGCACATGTCGTTACAGTTTCATTTGGTAAGTTTGAAAGTGTCGCAGAGATGCTCAGCCACCGTGGTAGACGCTGCAAGAGAAGCGTTCTGCGTCATGGTGCGATTCTCTGCTAAAATTCTGAGAGTGTACTTTCCCAGACAAGTCAACCAACATACGAGTCGCGGTTCCCACGCACCATTCGCGACTGGAGCTGGAAGGGAACAAGTGACAGCGGTACCCTATCTAAGCACCGCCAGGCACCATAAGGTTGGCGTTTTATTTATTTAATCATGTCAGAAGCATCGTACATAAAATGAGAATGATTAACACGTACATATCAAGTATATAACACATACAAAAAGAGTATAAAAGTATACAGATATATAAGCAGGGTCAATAGAGGAAAGTCCACTGGACCTGACGGGATACCAATTTGATTCTACACAGAGTACGCGAAAGAACTTGCCCCCCTTCTAACAGCCGTGTACCGCAAGTCTCTAGAGGAACGGAGGGTTCCAAATGATTGGAAAAGAGCACAGGTAGTCCCAGTCTTCAAGAAGGGTCGTCGAGTAGTTGCGCAAAACTATAGACCTATATCTCTGACGTCGATCTGTTGTAGAATTTTAGAACATGTTTTTTGCTCGAGTATCATGTCGTTTCTGGAAACCCAGAATCTACTATGTAGGAATCAACATGGATTCCGGAAACAGCGATCGTGTGAGACCCAACTCGCTTTATTTGTTCATGAGACCCAGAAAATATTAGATACAGGCTCCCAGGTAGATGCTATTTTTCTTGACTTCCGGAAGGCGTTCGATACAGTTCCGCACTGTCGCCTGATAAACAAAGTAAGAGCCTACGGAATATCAGACCAGCTGTGTGGCTGGATTGAAGAGTTTTTAGCAAACAGAACACAGCATGTTGTTATCAAAGGAGAGACGTCTACAGACATTAAAGTAACCTCTGGCGTGCCACAGGGGAGTGTTATGGGACCATTACTTTTCACAATATATATAAATGACCTAGTAGATAGTG
This sequence comes from Schistocerca americana, assembly GCF_021461395.2. NCBI lineage: Eukaryota > Metazoa > Arthropoda > Insecta > Orthoptera > Acrididae > Schistocerca > Schistocerca americana. Next base: position 641,568,313 of record NC_060121.1, on the reverse strand, counting down.
TCGGCAGTTCCATGCGGCTTTTCGCGGATGATGCTGTAGTATACAGAGAAGTTGCAGCATTAGAAAATTGTAGCGAAATGCAGGAAGATCTGCAGCGGATAGGCACTTGGTGCAGGGAGTGGCAACTGTCCCTTAACATAGACAAATGTAATGTATTGCGAATACATAGAAAGAAGGATCCTTTATTGTATGATTATATGATAGCGGAACGAACACTGGTAGCAGTTACTTCTGTAAAATATCTGGGAGTATGCGTGCGGAACGATTTGAAGTGGTATGATCATATAAAATTAATTGTTGGTAAGGCGGGTACCAGGTTGAGATTAATTGGGAGAGTGCTTAGAAAATGTAGTCCATCAACAAAGGAGGTGGCTTACAAAACTCTCGTTCGACCTATACTTGAGTATTGCTCATCAGTGTGGGATCCGTACCAGATCGGTTTGACGGAGGAGATAGAGAAGATCCAAAGAAGAGCGGCGCGTTTCGTCACAGGGTTATTTGGTAACCGTGATAGCGTTACGGAGATGTTTAATAAACTCAAGTGGCAGACTCTGCAAGAGAGGCGCTCTGCATCGCGGTGTAGATTGCTCGCCAGGTTTCGAGAGGGTGCGTTTCTGGATGAGGTATCGAATATATTGCTTCCCCCTACTTATACCTCCCGAGGAGATCACGAATGTAAAATTAGAGAGATTAGAGCGCGCACGGAGGCTTTCAGACAGTCGTTCTTCCCGCGAACCATACGCGACTGGAACAGGAAAGGGAGGTAATGACAGTGGCACGTAAAGTGCCCTCCGCCACACACCTTTGGGTGGCTTGCGGAGTATAAATGTAGATGTAGATGTAGATGTAGAAGTAGTTTTTTATTTTATGGAGTCTTGGACCAGAACCTGGCCATGTCCAGCGCTTCCGGGGTGGCATTCATCAAATCCTTCATGGTGCAGGTGCTTGGGCACAGCACACACTGCGTGAGGTGGATGGTGGTTTGAGTGTGTCCACAGTCACACAGCGCCGGTTCATCTGAGAGGCCCCATTTGCACATATTCTCTTTGGATCGTGTGACACCAGAGCGCAGCCTATTAAGAGATTTCCATGTCGTCCATCCTTCCGTATGGCCGGGAGGGAGTTCTTCGCTTGCGACTAACCATTCCCCAAGGTGCGCGTTTTCTTCTCGCCACATTGCCAGCCTCACTTTCTGCGGTGTTCCGACGACGTTTTCTGCTGTGTGCAGGAAGCTTTTTCTAGATTTTAGTCGACGGCGGGCTGGCTGGTGTTTGTACAGCGGGTGGGCAGGTGAGGTCAACGCCTTTGTCTTTTCCTTCCTGGCCGCTACTTTCCTTCTGATGTCTGGTGGGGCCACGCCTGCCAGGCAGTACAATTTATCAGTCGTGGTAGGTCTCAGACAGCCTGTGATGATGCGGCAGGATTCACTAAGCGGTATGTCCACTTGCTTGGCGTGGCTAGAATTGTACCACACTGGCCACGCGTACTCCGCTGCTGAATAGCACAAAGCAAGGGCTGTGGTTCTCGCTATTCCAGGCTGTGCCCCCCATGTAGTGCCCGTTAGTTTGCACACAATGTTGTTTCTCGCTGCTACTTTGTGTTTAGTGTTCATGCAGTGCATTTTATAGATGAATGCTCTATCCAACGTGACGCCTAAGTATTTTGGTGTTTCGCAATGTTCCAGGGGCACTCCTTCCCAGTTAAGTTGTAATCTTCTTGCAGATTGTCTGTTCTTTAGGTGGAAGACGCAGGTTTGGGTTTTCCCTGGGTTGGGTTTGAGACGGTTCCCCTTACAGTAGGTGGCAAGCTGTTCGAGAGCTTCTGACAGATTCTGTTCAACAGTTTCGAAGCTGTCTGCTTGAGCGGTAATGGCACAATCATCTGCATATATGAAGCTTTCGGTGCCTTGGGGGAGGAGCTGGTCATTAGTATATATATAAAGGTGACGTGAGGAGTATAGATGTAGATGTAGATTGGGAATTATGCTCGGCGTCGGCCACTTTTAAATGAGAAACGAGAGGAAATTGCTCCTGCGTAAGGAGACGGGATGCGGCCACGAAGGCGCCGGCAAGGAAGCACTTGTCGGGTGGGCGACGTTGCCACGGTGCCTGGGGGAGGGCAGGCCCGAATCCCGAGGGGCGAGACTGCGTGGGGAGCTGCGGGCCACCACGCCCTGCCACGGGAGGCGGGACCCAGCCGGCTCCAGGAGGCGCTCCAGCGATACTCTCCAGTGTCACCCCAATTCTGTCTGCGAGAGGCGCTCACAAATGGCACCAGGCTGCTGCACTACCCCTCAGAACAGAGGAGCCACAGTGCATTAAACTACGTTAGTACTGTGTTGCTTGAGACATGCCCGACGGACTAGTTGTAAATATGGTTCTCGGCCGAGACGTCAGATGTCGTCGTGAAATTTCCACAAGAATTCGTCGGCGCAGCTGACAAACAACTTCATGTGCGGCGGACAAACTGTTGAGGCTGTCTTTTATTTGTGTGTGTGTGTGTGTGTGTGTGTGTTGCTTGAAATCTCATCACCTTCTGTGGTTCTGTGAGTTGTACTTCTGTAGTGTTTGGTACAAGTAAAAGGTTTGCACGTTTTATTTATTGCTTCAGTCAGCCAGGTTTCAGGCGCTCATTAGGTCCATGAACCAGCTGATGTTTAATTTTTCTTTTTCACATGGGCAGATTTGTAGGACTGGTAATCTCTCTTTGTCTTAATGTCTTGGTTTATGGAGGATCGAACACTGTTGACTCGGCAACTTTGTACTTTTGGTGCGTGTTCAACTGCCCTACTGGACCTGTTTGGCATACTACGCCTCGGAGGGCGTCTAGATTGTCCAACGTCTTTGTGGCCTTGACTTTCACTTTGTCTTTAAGGTGTATCTCACCGAGTTCGCGGTGAAGGTCTCGGTTTCTCGCCTACCAGGGGGCTCCTGTAATCCAACGTAAACATCGATTTCGAAGGACTTGTAGGTTGTTGTTGTTGGTTTTGCACGTTATTCCCCACGATGTTCATCCGTACAATCAAGTTGGTTCTACCGTGGCGAGGTAAAGTTGTGCTTCTGTTCGCGCACTCAGATCTGCGCTCTTCAGAAACGGCTTTAGTGCGCCCATCATGTTCAGTCTGGTTGGCTTCTTATTTCGAATGTGTGTTGTGAACATGTTCTTATCGAGATGGACACCTAGGTATCTGAACGTGTTGGACCAAGGAATTGGCTGACCGGAGCACCGGAGTGTGTCATAATGGTGGTCTAAATGGTTCAGATGGCTCTGAGCACTATGGGACTTAACTTCTGAGGTCATCAGTCCCCTAGAACTTAGAACTACTTAAACCTAACTAACCTAAGGACATCACACACACATCCATGCCCGAGGCAGGATTCGAACCTGCGGCGACCGTAGCGGTCGCGCAGTTCCAGAGTGAAGCGCCTACAACCGCTCGGCCACAACGGCCGGCAATGGTGGTCTCTTCTTCGTAAATACGACAGCCTTCGTCTTATTCGGGTTCACTTGTATTTTGCTGCCATGTGCCCACTGCTCCATGACGTCTGGTTGGCGTTGCATTCGTGCTAGAACTGGGTCAGACGACACGTTTGCTGTAGTTAAGAAAGCCGTGTCGTCTGCAGACAAGCTGACTGGTACCCGTGGTACAGCGCGGATGTTATTAATATATATGTTAAAAAGCAGTGGCGAGAGAACTCAGCCTTGGAAATTCTCGCGGCAACAGACGGAATTGTTGAGTTTTGGTCGTCGATGCGGCTTCTGTCTTAAAGTTGTCCGGAAGTGGCGTAATTTGATTATCAGATTGTGGAGGCAAACTTTACGTTGAGGCTTTGACCGAAGCTTCGTATTTGCGCCAACTTGAGAAGAAACGTCGCGGGCATGAAGCGCCAAATTCGGTGACTAATAGCGCGGATATCCTGGTCAGTAGTGAGAGAGACAGCTACGCCACCAGTCGGGCGATGAACCAACAGCTTCGATACACGACTTTAGCCTCTGCGCGTGTGTCGAAGCTGTTGGTTCATCGCCCGACAGGTGGCGTAGCTGTCTCTCTCATTCGCCACCGACCAGGATACCTGCGCTATTGGTCGCCGAATTTGGCGCGTTCACTCCTATGCAGTTTCTTCTCACCTTTGTTCGCCGCACCTGAAGAAGTCGGTCATTTGCGCCGACGAAATATTGAGGAAAGTTGATAGAGCCACTCGACGTCTCTCTCGAGAACCATATTGACCACGTAAGTAATGCTGCAGAAGTAGCGACTGCACTCAACAGCGTATGTATTTGATGTCGATAGACACACCCGTTTTGAAGTATTCGTTACTGAACCGTTTCGAAGTATTCGTTACTGAATGAGATTACGTATATTTAAAAAAAAAAAAAAATTGCACTCATGTGACTGTGAGTGTTGACACAAATTCATACTTCAGTTTATTTCTTTTATTGGTTGTTGAGCTCCCTAGCTGTGGATTACATTGCCTTAAGAAATAAGACAACCAGCCATTTTTTGTTCAAAAATGGTTCAAATGGCTCTGAGCACTATGGGACTTAACTTCTAAGGTCATCAGTCCCCTAGAACTTAGAACTACTTAAACCTAACTAACCTAAGGACATCACACACATCCATGCCCGAGGCAGGATTCGAACCTGCGACCGTAGCGGTCGCGCGGTTCCAGACTGTAGCACCTAGAACCGCTCGGCCACCCCGGCCGGCCATTTTTTGTGTATCTTTATTTATACCTATACGCGCCTATCTTCAGTTAGCTTAATACATACAGCGTTTGGCTAGAAATATGGAAACATCGCGAGATATCCGTGCTTGACCGTAATGGATGAAGATGCTGGCCAAGTCTGCAGGTTGCGCTGTTGTATTTGACCACAAATGGCACCTGTGCCGTGTCCTCAATACGGTGCAAGTTCAGTCGTGAGTGCATTATGTCGGAGTTCAGTGAATTCGAACGTGGCTACAGTGTTGGTGCTTCCATAACCAAGGTAGCCGAAGTGTTTGGTGTTTCAAGAGGCGCTGTAAGAAAGAGTCGTGCCGCGTACAGGGAAAGCGAAAAACATCATCCGTTAAGTGACAACGCGGACGAAAGTGTGTGTTGTGTGATTGTGGCAGATGGTCATTGAAGAGATTTGTGAAGAAAATTAAGAGGACGACAGCTGCAAACGTCACTAACTACAGATATGAATATCACACTGCCCAACCATGTGAGCACCAAAACCACAGGAAGGGAGTGTCATGAGCAGGGTATTGTAGGTGCGAGCTGCAGTTCCAAAACTACCCATCACTGACACAAATACCCGTAGCAGTAAAAGCGTGGTGCCGAAGCCATAAAACCTGCACTAAGGAGTAAGCTGTTTCCAAATTCTAGCCGAGTTTACGTCCAAAAAATGAAACAAGGCTGGGGTTCGGTGATGATTTGGGCAGCCATATATTAGTATTCGCGTGCCCCATGGTTAATCTGTAGGTCGAATTTCTTCAAAAAATGGTTCAAATGGCTCTGAGCACTATGGGACTTAACATCTATGGTCATCAGTCCCCTAGAACTTAGAATTACTTAAACTAACCTAAGGACAGCACACAACACCCTGTCATCACGAGGCAGAGAAATCGAATTTCTTCCAAGGATTATGTAATCATTTTGCCTGGTCAGGTTCATCCCACTGTACATACTCACCTATGGTGACGCCATGTTCCAAGACGACAGGGCGCTGTTCACATAGCTGCCGTCTTCCTGGGCTGGTTTAGTGAGAACTAGAATGAACTGACGCATCCCCCTGCCCACCAGTCACTGGAACTCAATATTGTTCAGCCTTTGTGGTCTGCTTTGAAGAGAAGGGTGCGTCACAGGTATCCACCTCCATCATTGTTACTTGAACTGGCCACTATTTGCAAGCAGAATGGTACAAGATTCCTTTGAGAACCATACAGGACTTGTATTTATCCATTTCCGAGATGACTGGAAGCCATATTGAATGCTAACGGTTTCCCTACACCACATTAGGCACAAAAATGTTTTGCGTTTCTGGCGTTTCCATATTTTTGTCCACTCCCTCTATTTAAATTTTCAATCAGCACGTCGTTAAAAATATCTTCTGGAATTTAAATGCTTTAGCTGCCCCGAGCAAAATAACGGTTTTTGTTTATCTATAAAATTCGTGAATTGCAAAAAATGGTTCAAATGGCTCTGAGCACTATGGGACTTAACATCTGAGGTCATCAGTCCCCTAGAACGTAGAACTACTTAAACCTAACTAACCTAAGGTTCAAATGGTTCAAATGGCTCTGAGCACTATGGGACTCAACTGCTGAGGTCATTAGTCCCCTAGAACTTAGAACTAGTTAAACCTAACTAACCTAAGGACATCACAAACATCCATGCCCGAGGCAGGATTCGAACCTGCGACCGTAGTGGTCTCGCGGTTCCAGATTGCAGCGCCTATAACCGCACGGCCACTTCGGCCGGCTAACTAACCTAAGGACATCACACACATCCATGCCCCAGGCAGGATTCGAACCTGCGACCGTAGCAGTCGCGCGGTTCCGGACTGACTGCCTAGAACCGCACGGCCACACCGGCCGGCTCGTGAATTGCATCATCAACTCTATTTTCTTTGTTGATACATGTAAATAGTGCAACATCCGCCACGTTGTTGGCTGACATGTTTGTTTACACTGGACAATTATATCTAAAGTCAAGTTACTGTACAATTTGCATGTATGTTCAGAAAGTACTGATCAACTCATTTGAGTGTAATACATTAAATATTTTTAATTTAAGCATCTGAACTGAAATTTATCAGTATTCAATGCACTGAGTGCTATGCATTGTTATTTGCGCAGTGCCGTAGTGACTAATTGACTATACTGAGCATTACAAAAATAATACAATAAATCTACACTAATACAGGAAGGGGAAACGTTGTTAGAAAAAATCTCGAAAAGTTCCTGACCGATTTACTTCAGATTTTCACACAGTACTCTAATAAAACATTCCGACAGAAATAGGTTATATACAGGGTGAACATTAATAAAATCGACAAACTACAGGGACGGATTCCTGACTTTAAACAGAGGAAGAAAGGTCCTATGAACATGTGTCCGGAAATGCATCGTTGCCACGGTAGATGGTGCTGACGAATGAAAGTTCTTCTGACCGCGTGCCCTGTATTCATTGCGTGTTGCAGGCTGTGTGTTAACGCAGCATACTGTAAACAGCAGAATGGTCCGGTATTCTAGTTGGGAACAAGCCGAGTTGGTGTTTTCTTACGTCCAAGCTGATGGAAAGAGTCGAAAGGTAGCACGGCTATATCAAAACAAGTACCTTCACAAACACCAGCCACATCACACAACATTTCTAGCCCTTTTTGGGAGTTTGTGTGATCATGGTCCTTTCAAATAGAGGAACGTGCAGGGAAGCGGCGGACTGTGCGTACACCAGATTTGGAGGACTGGGTTCTACAAAATATTGAGACGAACCCTAGTACAAGCTCCAGGTAAGTGACCTGCCAACACGGTGTAAGCCAAAGTACGATTATATATATATCCTCATGACAGCCTCGACTATCCTTATCACATGCAACCCCATGCAGGCCACTTTGAGCGTCTCTAGTGACGTAGATGCGATGCAGGTCTGTACCGCGTTCCGGCACGATTTGTTGCAGCTGTTCGTACACCGTCCATTTCCGGACACATGTTCGTAGGAACTTTTTTCCTCCATTACCAGTCGGGAAACCATCTCTGCAGTTTGTCGGAGTCATTAATGTTCACCCTGTCGTTATATATATATATATATATATATATATATATATATATATATATATATATATATATATATATATATACAGGGTGAGTAACCTAACATTACCGCTGGGTATATTTCGTAAACCACATCAAATACTGACGAATCGATTCCATAGACCGAACGTGAGGAGAGGGGCTAGTGTAATTGGTTAATACAAACAATAAAAAAATGCACGGAAGTATGTTTTTTAACACAAACCTACGTTTTTTTAAATGGAACCCCGTTAGTTTTGTTAGCACATCTGAACATATAAACAAATACGTAATCAGTGCCGTTTGTTGCATAGTAAAATGTTAATTACATCCGGAGATATTGTAACCTAAAGTTGACGCTTGAGTACCACTCCTCCGCTGTTCGATCGTGTGTATCGGAGAGCAGCGAATTACGTAGGGATCCAAAGGGAACGGTGATGGACCTTAGGTACAGAAGAGACTGGAACAGCACATTACGTCCACATGCTAACACCTTTTTATTGATCTTTTTCACTGACGCACATGTACATTACCATGAGGGGTGAGGTACACGTTCGACGGGCGTTTATAGGACGTGGAGGACGCATAAATTGGCCAGCCCGTTCTTCTGATCTTACACCTCTGGACTTCTTTCTGTGAGGTACGTTAAAGGAGAATGTGTACCGCGATGTGCCTACAACCCCAGAGGATATGAAACAACGTATTGTGGCAGCCTGCGGCGACATTACACCAGATGTACTGCGGCGTGTACGACATTCATTACGCCAGAGATTGCAATTGTGTGCAGCAAATGATGGCCACCACATTGAACATCTATTGGCCTGACATGTTGGGACACTCTATTCCACTCCGTAATTGAAAACGGAAACCACGTGTGTATGTGTGCCTCACCCCTCATGGTAATGTACATGTGCGTCAGTGAAAAAGACCAATAAAAAGGTGTTAGCATGTGGACGTAATGTGCTGTTCCAGTCTCTTCTGTACCTAAGGTCCATCACCGTTCCCTTTGGATCCCTACGTAATTCGGTGCTCTCCGATACACACGATCGAACAGCGGAGGAGTGGTACTCAAGCGTCAACTTTAGGTTACAATATCTCCGGATGTAATTAACATTTTACAATGCAACAAACGGCACTGATTACGTATTTGTTTATATGTTCGGATGTGCTAACGAAACTAACGGGGTTCCTTTTAAAAAAACGTAGGTTTGTGTTAAAACATACTTCTGTGCATTTTTTTATGGTTTGTATTAACCAATTACACTAGCCCCTCTCCTCACGTTCGGTCTATGGAATCCATTCGTCAGTATTTGATGTGGTTCACGAAATATATCCAGCGGTAACGTTAGGTCACTGAGACTCACCCTGTATATATATACAGCAACGTACAGGCTAAGACCGACTGCGAGAAAGAAAATACTGTGCTGTGCTGTACTGTGCCCTGAAAATGTGCGGTTGCGTTTCCTTCCTCGTAATCGCTTTTAACTACGATAAAAGTGTGCAGTTACTCACTTTTAACCTAATATAAAAGACGGATAAAGGGTAATATGTAACGAACGTTATTAATATTCGCAAAACACATGAGAGATACATCGAAACACAAAATGCATGAGGTTCGTAAGGAGTCGTAAACCACACTGCTCTTCTACAAATAATAACCCACACTAAATCTCTTGCCTCGACCTCTCGCACTATCGATGCGTGACGAACGATAAGTCACCTCCGTAGCCTCCCTCTTTTGCGTGTTGAGCGGTGAGTGACCGATGGTGCCACGCTCCGAAAACAGCTAGACCGTTTCTGCCATTACCATCTATGGCATGGATCTCAGCAACTGCAGGTAGCAGATGGGCCATGTGTTTAACGCTGGCTATATCCGGAATCTCCGGGAAGACGGGTGATTTTGAGGTGCATCTGCCGCTCTGCTCGAGCGAACAAACCTGCGGAAGGTTGCCACGTTTTATCTGGAACTGTGTTGTGGTAGGTGGCTGCAGGTGGTGGGACTGCAGGCGCTGGAGGACGTATCGCTGATGGTGGTTTCTCTGAGTGTGTTCCACGGAAATATGGCTTTGCTGGGCGAAAGCGTGGGGCGGCCAGTATGTTTGATTTTTCGACCTGATGGTGTAATAAAACGTGATGGAGGCGGAGTTTCGCGTGTCAGTAAGTTGCATCCCGCAGCTGTTGCGATGTAACTGGATTGTCTGCATCTTGACTCGGTGAAGCTGTGGGGGTGTTGTCCTCTGGGAGTTGCTTGCCCAGGTGAGGTCTGAATTAGCGGAGCTGTGTGTGCGTCTGTAACATTTGCAACCCCCCCCCCCTCTCTCTCTCCCCATCTATCTATGGATGGTTCTGCCATATTGAATTATAACGAAGGTGTGCAAACCGCTTTGTAACACCTGATATGGAGCAGCGTAAGGGGAAAACGGCGATGGCTTAACTGCTTCAATACGTAACCAAACAGTCGTGGAGGTCACTGTGAAAAAAAAAAAAAAAAAAAAAAAAATATTGCTTCATGCCATCGACGCGTGTGATTTAGAGAGTGTTGTTCTGTACAAGAGCAGTATGGTGTACGACTCTGTGCTAACAACGTGCAATTTTTGATTCAGTGTATCTTTCATACGTGTTGCAAGTTTTAATAAAGTCCTTTAGTTGTTACTCTTTGTATGTTTTTTACAGGAAGGTAAAAATGAACAGCCACAGTTGAGACCCTGTTTTGCAAAAATCATCTCTGCGTCGCGTAACTTACCGCGCCGCCACGACAGTAGAGAAGTCACAACCACGCGTGCTTACCTGCAAACAAGAAGAAGAAAACCAAAATCAGTATCGTTCCACTTGCATAGTTTTCCCAAATATTTCGTCGAACCGGGCATTTTCGCTGTATCATCACCAAATACAAAAGCCTCAGTACGGCTACCGACTTTCTGGGCAGGTCATCCGATAGAATGGTTCGAGTGGAGTGCATTTTCCAGCAATATGGCTGTGTAACGATAAAGACTAATTAAAAATTATCTTCCCCAACATGGATGAAGAACTGTTTAAAGTGATATAAGACTTAGTGACTCTGAAGACACAATAGTACAGCGCCTGGCAGGACGTACACGTGTGCAGTGCATTGTACGGCGTCAAGTGGCGGGTCAGAACCTGTTTTCAGAAGACGCAGTACGTACGTACGTTTCAACCATCTCTCTACAACAATAGGTATGATTTCGGCAGCACATGGTGATCTACCGTTATCCACGTCAGCAATAAAGGCGGACGAGATTTTCATTTTTCCCCTCCGGCACTTTATATTATTATAAATATTTTGAATGGGGGAAAATGGCGAGAGTATTTTGCTGTTAACTATGGTACCTGATGTTTTAGAAGATGTAGTTTTTTAGCCCCTTGCGAGTATGCCGGATTTCGACATAAGCGCACCTTGTTCCGTGCAGTGACGATCGGATACTTGAAAGAAGCGATCGATAATTTTGATACACTTTTCTGGGAAACAAAAGTGGGGATTGTAATCAAATTTTCGCCGAATAGCTTCTGAGCCTGGATTTCAACAAGATTACGCAAGGGACCTACGTTTGGAAATAAAGTACAGCGAATTACCATTCAGTGACGAATAGTAGTTTGCTGATTACGACAACTTCTTTCAAGTTCCTTCCTCCTGTGGAGCCGTCGATGAATTCTATGAAAATTTGTACTAAAATGACAATTAAACATTTGTGAACGTAGGGCATGAGAAATTAACTGGTGATTGCTATTTAAATAACAAGTCAAGTAACTGCATTCAGTTTAGAATTAATTTTTAATAAGCTAAAGAGAAACTTACTTTAAACATTTTTTCAAACATTATCGCGGCTGACAATGCCACATAAACTAGCTTTTGTGCTAATAATTACAATTCCTCAGAAACAGGTAAATATCCATTGACTTTTTTTATATGTCGTACTTCCTTATATACTGAGACGTTTCATATCGAAACTATTCACATTACTTATTTTTAACTATAAATTACAATGAACTGTAATAACGTGCGTCTTTATGACAGACAAAATATAAGTGGTATAGGATTTAGTACACATTTTGTTTTCACATTGTATCTCATATTTTGTTTCCCCGCCGTTAGGTTTAAAAAATGTCTTCGACCGCTTTTGAGTACATCGGATCGCAACAGTCATCTTTGGTGCTCTGCGCCAGAACAGGTCACGTCATACCACGCGACTTTTACAATTTCATTCAGTCTTTCATTCTCTGGAGAACTTATTCAGTTACATTCGGTCGATGGACACACATAATGTTACAACTTTACTCAGGCAAGTGCGCGCAACATAGTGCCAGATACTCTGGTTCACGGCGGAGTTGCAGAAATCGACACAATCTAAATCCTTGCGTCAAACTCTCAGAGTATCGATGTTTCCCAAACGACAACTCGAGAAGTGTGGTAGGCAAACAAAACTATTTTGCGCAGGGCAGCCACAGCATCTAAATTACAGTCGATGTTTTTAACAACATACTGATTGAAGATTTAAATACGTTTTATACTAGTTGAAGATGGGCGAAATTCGAAACGCTACTGATATAAATACATAAAGTAGCTCGTTTCTATAATTCTTAAAGTAAAATCATGATGATTACACTATGTGATGAGAACATGTACAAAATTATCTATAGTGTTAACTCACGTGAGTAACATATCGAGTCATTGTATGATATAACTAAGCTCTCCATTTACCTCAGCTCCCTAATGACATTATTTATTCATTTATTTCAGGTAGCAAGACTACAGACTACATGCTCTCTGTTTGATGTAATCAGACTCCAGTGAGTAAATACTACAATTTGTATAATACACTCCTGGAAATTGAAATAAGAACACCGTGAATTAATTGTCCCAGGAAGGGGAAACTTTATTGACACATTCCTGGGGTCAGATACATCACATGATCACACTGACAGAACCACAGGCACATAGACACAGGCAACAGAGCATGCACAATGTCGGCACTAGTACAGTGTATATCCACCTTTCGCAGCAATGCAGGCTGCTATTCTCCCATGGAGACGATCGTAGAGATGATGGATGTAGTCCTGTGGAACGGCTTGCCATGCCATTTCCACCTGGCGCCTCAGTTGGACCAGCGTTCGTGCTGGACGTGCAGACCGCGTGAGACGACGCTTCATCCAGTCCCAAACATGCTCAATGGGGGACAGATCCGGAGATCTAGCTGGCCAGGGTAGTTGACTTACACCTTCTAGAGCACGTTGGGTGGCACGGGATACATGCGGACGTGCATTGTCCTGTTGGAACAGCAAGTTCCCTTGCCGGTCTAGGAATGGTAGAACGATGGGTTCGATGACGGTTTGGATGTACCGTGCACTATTCAGTGTCCCCTCGACGATCACCAGTGGTGTACGGCCAGTGTAGGAGATCGCTCCCCACACCATGATGCCGGGTGTTGGCCCTGTGTGCCTCGGTCGTATGCAGTCCTGATTGTGGCGCTCACCTGCACGGCGCCAAACACGCATACGACCATCATTGGCACCAAGGCAGAAGCGACTCTTATCGCTGAAGACGACACGTCTCCATTCGTCCCTCCATTCACGCCTGTCGCGACACCACTGGAGGCGGGCTGCACGATGTTGGGGCGTGAGCGGAAGACGGCCTAACGGTGTGCGGGACCGTAGCCCAGCTTCATGGAGACGGTTGCGAATGGTCCTCGCCGATACCCCAGGAGCAACAGTGTCCCTAATTTGCTGGGAAGTGGCGGTGCGGTCCCCTACGGCACTGCGTAGGATCCTACGGTCTTGGCGTGCATCCGTGCGTCGCTGCGGTCCGGTCCCAGGTCGACGGGCACGTGCACCTTCCGCCGACCACTGGCGACAACATCGATGTACTGTGGAGACCTCACGCCCCACGTGTTGAGCAATTCGGCGGTACGTCCACCCGGCCTCCCGCATGCCCACTATACGCCCTCGCTCAAAGTCCGTCAACTGCACATACGGTTCACGTCCACGCTGTCGCGGCATGCTACCAGTGTTAAAGACTGCGATGGAGCTCCGTATGCCACGGCAAACTGGCTGACACTGACGGCGGCGGTGCACAAATGCTGCGCAGCTAGCGCCATTCGACGGCCAACACAGCGGTTCCTGGTGTGTCCGCTGTGCCGTGCGTGTGATCATTGCTTGTACAGCCCTCTCGCAGTGTCCGGAGCAAGTATGGTGGGTCTGACACACCGGTGTCAATGTGTTCTTTTTTCCATTTCCAGGAGTGTATATGAGGAATATACAGTATTACAGTAATAATGATGACGATAGTAAGTATAGTAATTAACATGTAGAATTTAAGAAGTACTGGTCTTATTAACATTAAACAATTTCGTTATTACATTCTTGTCCATTGTGAATAGTTACATCTAAAAAGAACGTATGACACACTAGAGAAGGAATCAACGAGGAACAGACGTTCAGTGGTCAGGGGAAGAGCAAGAAATAACAGGGCAAGGTTAGCACATGAGATGGAAAGAATACAACACCTAATAGCAAGAGATGAGAAAAGCGTGTCCGAGACGCTGGTCCCCTGTTAGATAGAAAGAATATAGCTAGATAGATGGGACATGTTGACAGGTGAGGTACGCCGATGATAAAAGATAAAGTTTTATTTTCCTTTTGGACGCAGAGTGGTTTCGGATAGGGTGGAGGTTACAGGATGATCTGTTCCACGGCAGTTAGGCTGACATGGAGGAAGATTTAGTATCATGAAAGATGCTGAGCGTATTCTAAGAATCATAAGCAAACTAATTGTTGATGGAGACGTTACAGTTACCACACGAATCACTCACGCCATCTGTTGCTCGCGCATGACGTTTGGATTCACAGGACAACAAAACGTATCTGAGAGTTTTGAATTCGAGGATGGCAAATAATGCCGATTCAGCCCGAGAGAGACACAAACCGTATACGAGACAAAAGAAAAAAATCGTGATGAGCGACAAAATACGTTCGTTACTCTGTTTCACTACCGACTTGGGCCAATGAGCGTACGCAATGGAAGGAATGAAAAGTATCAAATGGTTCAAATGGCTCTGAGCACTATGGGACTCAACTGCTGAGGTCATTAGTCCCCTAGAACTTAGAACTAGTTAAACCTAACTAACCTAAGGACATCACAAACATCCATGCCCGAGGCAGGAATCGAACCTGCGACCGTAGCGGTCTTGTGGTTCCAGACTGCAGCGCCTTTAACCGCACGGCCACTTCGCCGGCCTGAAAAGTATCGAATCGATAACAATTGCTTGTGGGGAAGAAGACATGCGTGTAACGAAACGTTTTAGGCGGTATCGTAACGATATTTCGAGTCTTGTGCCTCATTCGTTACTCAGTAGCGTATATGTATGCATTCCAACAGTACTATGCGATAGTATACGAACGTTAAGACCAGTCGCCAGGAGAAGACGCTAGAAACAGAAAGATATTAACGTAAGAGGCCGTCAAGGTTTCCTCACGAACAGATATTTTAGTCTACATCTACATCCATACTGCCGGCCGTTGTGGCCGAACGGTTCTAGGCGCTTCAGTCTGGAACCGCGCGAACGCTACGGCTGCGGGTTCGAATCCTGCCTCGGGCATGGATGTGCGTGATGTCCTTAGGTTAGTTAGGTTTAAGTAGTTCTAAGTTCCTGGCGACTGATGACCTCAGAAGTTAAGTCGCATAGTGCTCAGAGCCATTTGAACCATTTTTTTCATCACTCCCCTGGACCTACAAATACTTAAACCTAACTAACCCAAGGACATCACACACATCCATGCCCGAGGCAGGATTCGAAACTGCGACCGTAGCAACAGTGCGGTTTCGGACTGAAGCGCCTAGAACCGCTCGGCCACCGCGGCCGGCTTATGGAGTGGAAAATTTTACAGTTCTGAATATGTAAGGACTATCGGAATGAAAATTAAGAGCTATTGGGATACTGTTATTTCGAATGATGCGTTTCAAATATAACTAAAAACAAAGAACTAAATCCATACTGTCACAACAACGTAATGACCAACGAGCAGCCTCGTGGGAAAGTTTACAGGTCCCAGACACCTTGAAGCAGGTGAGACACAGATACCAGTCCAATCTGTAAGTGCGCCATAAACAGTCATGCCCCGCTAGTTTAGCTATGGTTGCCTGACGAGGGAAACATTCGTCACGAGCCGTTACAGGGGCTATACCCGCTCCGCAACAGAGCCGACATCTGGCCTCAAATGCACGGCGAAATCCAATGATGTCTTCAGCACAGTTGTAGAACTTACATCTGCAAATAATTTACTATCCGACACTGCCACATTTCCTGCCCAAGAAAAGACTTGTGTCGGCCGGGATCGGCCTTCCCCATATCATACAATACAGGCCGTGGTTCAATTACCACCACGCAGAAACCACGTTGCCTTCGTAAAGAAATATATGTGATTGTGTCGGATAATAAATTATTTTCAAAAAAGCCGATCACTATCTTGTCCAGGCGGAATGGACTCTTCTACCGTGGTGTCAACAAGGATGGAGAACTTTTCGCGAGCAAAGGTATACTGTACAGTATATAGGATGACGAGGGAGGTCTCCACATCTGAATTCTGGGAGGCACTGGAGAGACTAATTAAGGTTCAGTAGCTTCCAAACTCTTGCACAGTTCATTCTCAGAATTGTATCAACTGCAAGGAGATTTGTTAGTTCTTGGAGCACCTCTCTAGTGTGTAATTAGCTAAAGGTAATTGCTTTGTTGTCGCAGAAGAGATTTTTTCTTCTTATTTCTTCTACCTTTTATTTGAAACGTTTACTCTGTGGTTTTAGAGCTTTCAAAATTTCGAAAGTAGTTAATTTTCAAATGACATTTCACTAATCCTTATCTACTTTTGTAACCGTTCCGTGATCGGTCCATACAAATAAGCTCTCCTTTCTTAATAACGCTAAAATATTCGCCACTTTTATTCGGAGAACGTTTAAAAACACTCAAAAAACTATACAAATTCCAGTTGTAGCTACTGATTCTTGAAATACTGACAGCCGGGAACGTTTAAAAAAAACTGTTAGAAAAAGTAGAATTCACAATCAAGCAGCTCAGTGATCGTAAAACAGAGCACTACTCCTGGGAAATGCGCTCACTTTCCCTCATTACCAGCCGCTTCTAAGGACGTACAAAGGTAAGGTGGTACACTGGTTTAAATATTAGACGCATGTTCGGAACATCTCCGTAATTGCGATCCATCAACGAGAGTCAGTTTTGTCTTCCGTAAGTTGCACTGAGACCATAAGAAAAACACCACCAGTTCTTTCTGCCTTCCCGTCAAACTGAACAATACTACGTAATAGTAACGGATTCGCCCACAGCGGTGGAAATACTGATATCAGTTGGTAAGGACAAAGAGAGCTGTTATTTACCGTGTTAAAACAGCTGCTGCTGCTGTTATCAGAGCTACAAATAACAGGTAAGGAGGTATCGTTTGTGTGAATCAGGGGACATACTGGGATCGTGGGAAATGGGAAAGCTGATCAATTGACAAAGAATGGAATTCCAGCAGGTGATCTAATTGCTGTAGTTACGGTAATGGCCAGAACTGAACGGAACAACGTGTGGGAACCGAATATCGGCAGAAGGTTACCGGGTAAAAACATACCCACCGACAATTCCCGACGACCGACTAATACGCTGAAAAATGGGATATTAAATACAGCTCGTCTGGCATACGGAACAAGGGGCAGTTTTTAAGGACCATTGCCAGACTGAGATTCAACCGCAACTGCTACCGTCAACACCTCTGGAGAATCCACATCATACCATCACCATACTGGGACTGTGGGCAGCTCCAGGACGTGAACCATCTACAGTATTTTGGCTACCCTAGGTGCAGAGGAGAATCAGACTGGTAGCTTACAGAGCTGGTCCACACGAATCAAGAGCTTTCTTCGAACGTGTTAATTTTCTTGACTACAATAAATATAAACATTTATAAATTGAAATATAAACATTTATAAATTGCCTGTGGAATTCAAGCTAAAATTCAAATGGCTCTGAGCACTATGGGACTCAACATCTTAGGTCATAAATCCCCTAGAACTTAGAACTACTTAAACCTAACTAACCTAAGGACATCACACACATCCATGCCCGAGGCAGGATTCGAACCTGCGACAGTAGAACAGTGTACACTCTCTGGTCGATGTTACTGTGACACTGCACTCCTTCCCCACTCGTGTCTTTTCGGGGGTGCGTTACTCGGTTCTGACTTCATTATAGATGACCACGCGCGATCGCATGGAACAACGCAGGTAGAGGAGCTCTTTGAACGAGAGGATATTTGAGGGCTGGACTGACCTGCCCCTTCCTCCGACTTAAATTGGCATGCTGTGGAGAGAGGTGGTGCAGCACGTCCACATCAACCAACTACCTTGCAGCAGCTGTAAACGGCGCTGGAGGCGGAATGGAGCGCCCTACCACAGCAGCTCCTGACCAACCTTGTGGCCACTGTGGGAACAAGAGCGAGAGCATGCATTGCCATCCGCGGAAATCACACACCCAATTAAGAATCCTGTCCCATTTTCTGTAATGTCCACGGGACATCATGAATCGCGGTGACTTGAATGTAACTGTCTTTGTACATAAGTGATTCCGTTCGTCTCATTGCGTATTTCTTTCAGGTACCTTCTGTACTACGCCGTAGCTGTTCTTTATACGTATGATCCAAGTTTCGTCGAGCTATGCCACTTTTCAGTGACACCTCATGCGAAAGTTACTTTCGACCTTAAGTTTTGCACACCAGCGTAGTTAGCGGTCGTAGAAAGAGAGCCAGTGAACATCGCCAGAATGACAGCTAAGTCCATAACTAGCGGCGTGAACTGCGAATCTGTAACCAACGAATACTTCCGCGAAACTGGAATTGTCATTCTGAAACTGGAGCCTGATGTGTCGGCTATTACTAGGGATGAAAGTAGATTTCTGACTGCGTGAAGCACTACGATTAATCGCTGGAACCCCTTTTAACCTGCTATAGTAGCCAGCAGATTCTCGGCCGCGGTTGGAAATCAACCACACGAGCTCTACTTAACCATCGTTCGGAAGCGCGAACACTAGTCACAAGGAGGAAGTGAACGAATCATCGTACCCCATTAATACAGTGCCTATCGACATCACGATGCAGCTAGTTCCTAGAAAATCACATTCTGAGCATGCAAACATTCAATGATAGAATGTCAATATGATCTTACCGCAGATGGCTCTCACAGGGTAAAGGACTCCTAGCGCCCCGTGTGTTTAAGAAACGCCGTTTTTCATAGGCCCAGGCGGGAAGTGTAATATATTTCTCATTGCATGTAATCCGCCCTGGGTACCGCTCGCACTGAATGGTAGCTAAAGAACGAAATAATGAGTATCTGAAACGTGCTAGTTTCTTAGGAAACATAAGGACTGATTTTTGAGGTGCAACAAGGAATTCTTCTTAATTTGCGATGAACGAAAAAACCTCACTCTTGCACAACATTGAGAAACTCTTCCATTAACTATCATCAATGGAAAAGGAGAGAAGAACCCAGTTTGCAGTATTATTAAATACTACAGAGCTGCAGTTTTATATCTGGCATAGTCGGGTCAACATGTTCACTGGACACTGGCAAAAGATAACCTCCGGCGGAAGGTCGGCTTCTGATAGTAGAGCAGAAGCCATATGCGAAAAACAGTATTCAGCGCGCTAAAAATTGATTCGATCAGAATCTTTTGACAAAAAGCACTACCTCACACTGAACAGACGAGGCATGTTTTGCATGAAATACTTTTACAGTTGTCGGGAAGAATTCGAAAACGTGACAAAATTGATAACGGTTTTAAACATTTCAGCAGACCAACCAAGCCAAACTCTTGGAAAGGAACTTGTTTCCTCCTCATTTTCTCAATCCATCGCCGTGCAAAACTTCTAGCCCTTGGACTTTCAGTTACGGATGCCTTTATCGTCTACTACACCGCTCGAGGAATAAGCGAGAAGTAGCTTTTGTCAGCACAGGAAACAAATCTTTGCTCCGACGTACATTCTGTTTCTCCGGTGACATCACTTCGTTGTTAACTGCAAATTACGCTTCTAACTAGCAATGAGAAAAGCAGCAGTGTGTAATTGCTTATAGTATAAGGTCTGGAAAATGGGACCGACAGCGAAAGGACCTATTTGCTTCTGGAGAAGGATCAAAAACTAAACTAAATTCCGTCGATTTCATGTGGGTCCTGTCCAACCTAGCATTCGTCTAATGTGATTTATAGAAACCATGAAAAACCTACGTGAGATAGCATATAATGTCAGGGTTTTTTAACAAGATGCTTCTGGCTGCGTTCCCACAACACCCAGTGTATGAAACTGGCGGTTGTCAGTATGTAATAATTCTAATTCCAAAGAACGCAGGTGCTGACAATTGTAAACATTACCGAACTATTTTTTTAATAAGTCATTGTAGCGAAATACTAACACGAATTCTTTACAGAGGAATAGAAAAAGTGGTAGAAACCGACCTCGGAAAATCAGGTTACCTTCCATTCGGAAAGTGGATGCACTCACCGACTCGGAAAAGATCAGTTTGGATTCCGAAGAAATGTAGAAACGTGCGATGCAAATAATGGCCCTATGACTTCCCTTAGAAGACTGGTTAAGGAAAGACAAACCTACGTTTATAGCATTTATAGAATTAGATAAAACTTTTGATAATGTCGACCGGAATTCACTCTTTGAAATTCTGAAGGTAGCAGAGGTAAAATACAGGGAGCGAAAGCCTATTTACAACTTCTACAGAAACAGGCGACAGTTTCAAGAGTCGAAGGGCATGAAAACGAAGCAGTGGTTGAGAAGGGAGTGAGACAGGGTTGTAGCCTATCCCAGAAAATTTCGAGTGGGAATTAAAGTTCAGGGAGAAGAAATAAAAACTTGGCGATTTGCCGATGACATTGTGATCTGTCAGACACAGCAAGGGACTTGGAAGGGTAGTTGAGCGGAATGGACAGGGGTCTTGAAAGAAGGATATAAGATGAACATCAACAAAAGCAAAATAAGGACAATGGAATGTAGTCGAATTAAATTAGGCGATGCTGAGGGAATGAGATTAGGAAACGAAACGTTAAGGGTAGTGGATTAGTTTTGCTATTTGGGCACTAAAATAACTGACGATGGCCGAAGTAGAGGCAACGGCAATAAAAGCTTTTCCGAAGAAGAAGAAGAAGAAGAATTTGTTAACATCGAGTGCAGATTTACGTATTACGAAGTCTTTTCTGAACGTATTTGTGTGAAGTGTAGCCATGTATGGAAGTGACACATTGACGATAAACAGTTTAGACAAGAAGAGAATAGAAGCTTTTGAAATTTGGTGCTACAGAAGAATGCTGAGGATTAGATGGATAGATCACGTATCTAATGAGAAGGTACTGAATAGAATTGGGGAGAAAAGAAATTTGTAGCATAATAGAACACATTCTGAGACATCAAGAGATCACCAGTTTAGTATTGGAGGGAAGTGTTGGAGTAAAAATTGTAAAGGGAGATAAAGAGATGAAAATAGTTAGCAGGTTGAAAAGGATGTAGGTTGCATTAGCTATTCGGAGATAAGGACACTTACACAGGATAGAATAGCGTGGAAATCAAACCAGTCTTCGGTCTGAAAACCAGAAAATTTTTTATTACCGTGATAAATGTTGAGTTGCGCAACTTGGTTTAGAGTCAAGGTAAAAACAGAAGGTCTCCATGTAACTGACTAGGTAAATCAAAAGGAAGGTCAGTGGAATCTCCAGTGAGGACCGTGCCTAATGTATCACGATGATGTTCAAACCAACCTTCCGGTTGTTAACCGCTTTACCATTTACAAGGGAATTCATGGAACCACATGATCTCTAATATAAATTTAATAATTTTCACTGGACTTCTATGATCGACGACCCGGCGATGTCACCTTTTGCGACTGAATCCTTGTGTATTAAATGTTCAATGTTTCGAGTTTTACTTCCATCGCGGTGGTCGCCTTAGTTATTTGCTGGGCCTGTCGTCACTGGCCGGTGATAGCGCCATGCAGCCATGGAGAGAGAGTGGCAATGAAAGAATACGGTTTCCTACTACCCTACGGACCAGGCCATTACGTGGTGAGGGAGAGGAGACTGAAACCCACGACAACGCCTCCATTAGAAATGCATCTATGAAGTTCGTGCAGCTCATGGAACTCAACGTACGCCGCACGTTGAGAAATAAATGAACTGTTTTTACTAAAATTATCGCATTTCCATGGATTTCAACAGAGCCTCCAAAATAATAGCCTAACCATGGTCACTATCGAAAATAGAAGCAGAAAAACGGAATTAGAGATGGACTACTCCTTTCCCTGTCCGAGCTTGTGCTACAAGTGTGAAGTGTACGATTGCCAACAGCCGGTAACTAAAGCAAAAATAACAAGTCAGAAATAGTGTACGGCGTGAGATATTACTGCCTATAAGAATTCATTTCCACTATTTTTCTTTGCGGTTTGTAGCAATGCTTACTGCAACTGACGACGGCAGCCGACCGTCCTACTCCATTAAAACAAATGCATCCGAAAGGCGTTCATTGCCTTCTCTCTAGACAGAGAAATGGAAGCTTTTTGTCGTAATTCTGCACATAGTCATTTGTGGAAATAAAGAAATGTAAAGCCAAGACTGGAGCCTTAATCCCAATACGTGTGCGGTCTTTCAGTGGTGAAGCCATGGCACTCGCGCTCGGAGGAGCGTGGTTCAAATGCCCAGCATGCCTTCCAGATTTAGGTTATTACAGAAGACAAATGTCGCGATAATTCCATTGAGAAAGGCTTGTAGCACAAGCTCGGACAGGGAAAGTAGTAGTCCCATCTCTAATGACCTCGTTGTCGAAGAAATGTTAAATCTACCCTCAGTTTCCGTTATAGACAGCAACATTGTAGAACATAGTCTCGCTATGCTGCCATACCAATACATTCGGTGGTCTTGACAATTACTGTGCTCTAATTACACTCCTGGAAATTGAAATAAGAACACCGTGAATTCATTGTCCCAGGAAGGGGAAACTTTATTGACACATTCCTGGGGTCAGATACATCACATGATCACACTGACAGAACCAAAGGCACATAGACACAGGCAACAGAGCATGCACAATGTCGGCACTAGTACAGTGTATATCCACCTTTCGCAGCAATGCAGGCTGCTATTCTCCCATGGAGACGATCGTAGAGATGCTGGATGTAGTCCTGTGGAACGGCTTGCCATGCCATTTCCACCTGGCGCCTCAGTTGGACCAGCGTTCTTGCTGGACGTGCAGACCGCGTGAGACGACGCTTCATCCAGTCCCAAACATGCTCAATGGGGGACAGATCCGGAGATCTTGCTGGCCAGGGTAGTTGACTTACACCTTCTAGAGCACGTTGGGTGGCACGGGATACATGCGGACGTGCATTGTCCTGTTGGAACAGCAAGTTCCCTTGCCGGTCTAGGAATGGTAGAACGATGGGTTCGATGACGGTTTGGATGTACCGTGCACCATTCAGTGTCCCCTCGACGATCACCAGTGGTGTACGGCCAGTGTAGGAGATCGCTCCCCACACCATGACGCCGGGTGTTGGCCCTGTGTGCCTCGGTCGTATGCAGTCCTGATTGTGGCGCTCACCTGCACGGCGCCAAACACGCATACGACCATCATTGGCACCAAGGCAGAAGCGACTCTCATCGCTGAAGACGACACGTCTCCATTCGTCCCTTCATTCACGCCTGTCGCGACACCACTGGAGGCGGGCTGCACGATGTTGGGGCGTGAGCGGAAGACGGCCTAACGGTGTGCGGGACCGTAGCCCAGCTTCATGGAGACGGTTGCGAATGGTCCTCGCCGATACCCCAGGAGCAACAGTGTCCCTAATTTGCTGGGAAGTGGCGGTGCGGTCCCCTACGGCACTGCGTAGGATCCTACGGTCTTGGCGTGCATCCGTGCGTCGCTGCGGTCCGGTCCCAGGTCGACGGGCACGTGCACCTTCCGCCGACCACTGGCGACAACATCGATGTACTGTGGAGACCTCACGCCCCACGTCCACGCTGTCGCGGCATGCTACCAGTGTTAAAGACTGCGATGGAGCTCCGTATGCCACGGCAAACTGGCTGTCACTGACGGCGGCGGTGCACAAATGCTGCGCAGCTAGCGCCATTCGACGGCCAACACCGCGGTTCCTGGTGTGTCCGCTGTGCCGTGCGTGTGATCGTTGCTTGTACAGCCCTCTCGCAGTGTCCGGAGCAAGTATGGTGGGTCTGACACACCGGTGTCAATGTGTTCTTTTTTCCATTTCCAGGAGTGTATATTTCTTGAAGTCATCTAAACGTTTGACACGAGGTTTATATGTTGTCATTAAGAAAATTCGTTATCGTCTGGAAACTACAAACTGAAGAAAAAGTAAGAGATGGGGGAACTATTCGTCGTGGGAGGACTATTGTCAATTCTGTTTAAACAGCTGAAGCTCCAAGAGTTATTTCTGAAACATGTGAAATGTATAAGCAGAAATGCAATTTACACGAAAAACTCTGTTTCCCTTAGACCTTTCAAAAATTAAGTATAGATGAGCTAATTCTTCATGTCGATCCCATCTCATAATGCTGTTAAGTGCGAAGTACCACTTTCAGATAATGTCGGTACTTATAGCACGATAAAGAAACGAGATAAAATATTGGCGACTATCAACACGGAAGTGCGAAACAGAAAAAAAAAGGTCTCGCCTCTCAATCAGTGACAATACCCACTATTCTATCGGAAATAATTTTTAATCTTGTTTCCAAAAATACAATTACTCTGCTCCGAAGCCAGCGCGCATGTCAGTTTCCAAACAATGCCGATGATTATACTTCCACTAATGTTTTGAGAAAAAGAATTTTTTGGTCAAACACTACCGGAATTTCATTACTGAAAGCACCGTGATCACTTTTAATTTAATGAAGAGAGACAGACACAATCTGGATAAATTTTGAAGTTTATTCCAATTATCCGGTTTCGACTCTAGTTAGAGGTCGTCTTCAGATCCGTATCTAATTACAGAGTAGCAGTTCGTCAGCAAGGCGAAGATTCAGCCGAAATAACCAAAAATTTTTACTGAATGTTCGCTCTGGTAACGAACTACGATTCGCAGTAATTAGGCCTGGAACCGAAGATGATCTATAAATCAGGTCGAAACCTGTAATCCGAATAAACATAAAAAGTGACCCAGACGGTGTCTGACTTTCTTCATTATTACAGAAAATTATAATTTTTACGGTACGTGGGCAAGAGTTTGATCGCGTCTATTGCTGTTTCAATTGGACGTCTAGAATTGCTCCCCAGGTCTCTGAAGTTTTATTCTGTTGTCATACCCATTGCGCCATGCCCAGTTACATCAATATGGAGCTGCTTACAGCAATCAAGCGTTGGTCTCCTTCCATCCGTCTTTCCACTACCAAGCTGACAATTCCTTTGTGGCTCAGGATGTGCCCTATCAGCTGATCCTTTCTTTTAGCCAAGTTGTGCTATACATTTTTTTTTCTCCAGTTCGATTCTGTATTTCCTCATTTGTTACTGAAGCTACCCATCAAATCTTCAGCGTTCTTTACAAGTACCACATTTCAAAAGCTTCTATTCACTTTTTGTCCACGTTTCACTTCCGTACATGGCTACATTCCTCATAAAGACCTGCAGAGTAGACTTCCAAATATTAGACGTTAAAAATTTCCTCTTTTTCTGAAATGAATTTCTTGCTACTTCCAGTTTGTATTTTATATCCTCTCTACTTCGACCATCAGTTATTTTACTGCTGCCCAGACAACAAAATTCATCGACTACTTTTCGTTTTTCATTTCCTACGCTTGTTCCCTCAGTATCGCCTCATTTAATTCCATTCCATTCCATTACCCTTGTTTTTCTTTTGTTGTTTACGTTCATTTTATAATCTCTTCTCGAGACACTATCGATTCAAATGCTCTACCAAATCCTTTGACATCTCGGACAGAAATACAATGTGGTTGGAAAACCATTACGTTTTTATTTCTGCACCCTAGCTTTAATTCCCTTTCGAAATTTCTCCTTGGTTTCCTTTACTGCTTGCTCAGTGTGCAGACTGAAAAACATGGGGATAGGCTACGACACTGTCTCACTTCCTTCTTAACTACGGCTTCCGTCTCAAGTCCTCCGAATCTTACAACTGCGGTCTGGTTTATGAACAAGTTTTAAATAACCTTCGCTCCCTGTATTTTACCCCTGCTACCTTCAGATGATCAAAGAACCATTTTTACGAGGTCTGTCATTACCATAAAAGTTGAAACTTGCATTAATAATGGCTGAGATTACCGTGAACATTAATGCGATAGTAAAACCACATTCAGCTTGTTAACTGAAATGAAAAACTATCTGCTACAGTAACGAATCTCACTTTCGACCAAAAGAGCATTTTACCTCCTGTCACATAGGTAATCTTATACACCGAAGAGCAAAAGAAACTGGTATACCTGCCTAATATCGCGTAGGGCCCCAGCGAGCACGCTGCAACACGACGTGGCATGGACTCGACAAATGTCTGAAGCAGTGCTGGAGGAAATTGACACCACGAATCTTGCAGGACTGTCCATAAATCCCTAAGAGTACGAGGAGGTTGAGATCTCTTCTGAACATCACGTTGCAAGGCATCTCAAATATGCTCAATAATGTTCATGTCAAGAAAGTTAGGTGGCCAACGGAAGTGTTTAAACTCAGAAGAGAGTTCGTGGAGCCACTCTGTAGCAATTCTGGACGTGTGGGATGTCGCATTGTCCTGCTGGAACTGCCCAATTCGTTCGGAATGCACAATGGACATGAACGGATGCATGTGATCAGACAGGATGCTTACGTACCTCTCACCTGCTAGAGTCGTATGTAGACGTATCAGGGGTCCCATATCACTACAACTGCACATGCCCCACACTATTATAGAGCCTCCACCAGCTTGAACAGTCCCATGCTGACATGCAGGGTCCATGGATGCATGAGGTTGTCTTCATACCTGTACACGTCCATCCACTCGATACAATTTGAAACGAGACTCGTCCGACTAGGCTACATGCTTCCAGTCATCAACAGTCCAAGGTCGATGTTGACGGGCCCAGGCAAGGCGTAAAACTTTGTGTCGTGCAGTCATCAAGGGTACACGAGTGCACCTTCTGCTCCGAAAGCCCACATCGATAATGTTCCGTTGAATGGTTCTCACGCTGGCACTTGTTGATGGCCCATCATTGAAATATTAAGCAGTTTGTGGAATGGTTGCACTTCTGTCACGTTGAACGATTCTCTTCAGTCGTCGTTGGACCCGTTCTTGCAGGATCTTTTTCCGGCTGCAGCGATGTCGGAGATTTGATGTTTTACCGGATTCCCGATAGTCTCGGTACACTCGTGAAATGGTCGTACGGGAGAATCCCCACTTCATCGCTATGTCCCAATGCTCTTGCGGCGACTGTAAAACCACGTTCAAACTCACTAAAGTCTTCATAACCTAGCACTGTAGCAGCAGTAACCGATCTAACAACTGCACTTGTCTTACATAGGGGTTTCCGACCGCAGCGTCGTATTCTGCCTGTTCACATATATCTGTGTTTGAATACGCATGTATACCAGTTTCTTTGCCGTTTCAGTGTAAAATTGTTACTGTAGACAGGCAGTGGTATTACGTAACGTCGCTGAGTCAGGATCCGGCGTCAATAATGCATTTTAAACGACAAAGTTAACATGCAGCGAGTAGTCTGCAGCGTATGGCCTTTCTTGAAGCACAATTCGTTATTGTGATTATGGTTGGCTTAACATTATTTCGAGTTATGAGAAATTTTTCCCATAAAATGTGTTTCATAGCAGTACGACATTCAGTAAATTGAACTGGGATTCTTTTTGGAAACGAATTTTATAAAAATCTTCATATAATAAATAGGAATTCGTTAAGTGCACGTTTGTGTTCGTCATTTGCTTAGTTATCCTATATCAAACCATCTGCTAACTCCTGAAGCAGGAGTAAGGGACTGAGAGCAACAGCGAGCAATTTAATAATGAGAGTTCCAGTAAAAGAAAGGAATACCGTGCTTTGTCTTTTAAGTGTATCATTCTGACGTCACATTTCTGTCAGATAACGAGAACTAGAAATCCATCAACTAATCGTGTTTCTTGGAGTAAAAAAGTAGGGTATCCCTGACGAAGCTCGCAAAGCCTATGTCCCGTCTGCAAACATGGGTGTGTGTTTTAAAGGTACCGTTCCAGTGTGGGCTTTTTACAGAAAGATAAATGAGTGTGCATGCATTCTTCCAGTTCATGAAGACGACGCTAACAGCTAAGTTCTATTACAAACTGAGTGTTGATTAAATGATCAGAAAGCCAAATACCAAGTTCATTAAAAATAGAAAAATACATAAATAATGAATAATAACAAGCGTAATATTTACGCTTACACAGATGGCGGAAATCATATGATCATATGCCATTACCATGTTTTTTATTTTTTACTTATTTATTTATTTTTGTTTTTTGCTACATCTAGAAGGTTTCCGGTACGCCCAATTTGGGGTCAACTTTGGTAATCCTGAACTGCTGTCCAGAGAAGTGACCCACTGAACTGTAATTGCTCTTCTGCCGTACTTTGAAACTCTTAACAGTGTATCCTTGACGTCATCGGTAGAGGTGTCACGCAGTGGTACAAAGAACGATCTGCTCAGGCGAACTTCACTCGTGTTTCTACTTAAGCGCCGTATGAGCACGGTTGGAGAACCTTATTTCACTCAGAGTCATCGTACTTGAGGCGTGGCTCATAAAAGACGTTAAGGAAGACCGTGAACCTACTCAGACACCGACACTGGAATGGCCTGCCAAAATCGTGCAGGACAATAACCCCGGCGCCTCAATATGATTCTATATACTCGTATACAAAAAAATAGTTACAGAGCTGTTCGCTGATTATTAGCTCTCTCTGTGACAGACTGAATTTGATAGTTAGAGGCGACAGTGTGAGAAATTATGGAAAGAACATTAACGAGAGATTTATCTACAGGAGGCTTATTATTACCAAAGAGTGTGAAACATCGCAAGTGAAAGTTAGTAGGTGAAGAAAGGGGAGTTACAGAACCCCTAAGTAGCATGATTACGGGAGATCTTCGAGACGATACGGTATAGAAGAAAGAGGGACGTAAAGAAGGATATGGAGCAGTAAAGGTCGGGGGGGGGGGGGGGAGGGGGGTACGAGGGGAAGGTTGAGGAGAGTGAGTCTGCGTCAGACTTGGAGAAGGAAAGACACGATGGTAACAGGAGAGAAGTTCCCTAGGCGAAGACTGCTCACGTGCGGAGTCCAGAAGCGTAGGTAGTTGGATACGTGATCCGAATAGCTTCAGAAATTAGCATTCTACACGGTACCTGCCGACGCATCGATCAGTGTGATGTGCTCGATGCGCATTCAATCGTTGGTATCTGGTATTCGTTCGAATACCCGGTCACCTTTCTTCAGTTAAAACTGCGATGTGAATTAACCAACATATTAGGGTGTCCATTTGTCGAGATCACACATGTATAATAGAGTTACTAAAAGAGTGCCTCATTGCGTTATTTAAACTCCCATTTCTGCCATTCACGAACACTTCTCGAACATCTACGCAATCATGTGTCTTCTCAGAACCTGGAACAGTTTCTGTGTTCAGACAATTTTTTTTTTTTTGGGGGGGGGGGGGGGGCGAGGGGGCGCGAAAATTTACTCGGTCGTAAAAATGGCAAATAGTAATCAGGCTTCGTAATAAGAAATTTTTGTATGTGATGGCGCGCAATCGAGACGTCAACAAACAATCTCTTCTCACGATAGTTAATCAGTTGAAAGACACACACACTCTGTATGCATCGTTACTCATTAGTAAAGGAATATGGATCAACTGCGTCTGAATAAAAGCATAAATGATCTTCGATGACTCTATTTTTATGACGAAAATTACAAAGAACAACGAAATGCCTCCTTACATGAAGACAGTCGCGATACAAAGGGGACTTTACTTGCCTAAATTATTTTGAAGAATTACGGAAACGATGTTAATCATTTGCAATGACACAGATTGCAAATCTCTGACATAGCGAGAGATATTAATTTGTTATAAATGATTTTGGGAAATCACGTAAAGCCAGCCGGAGTGGCCGAGCGGTTCTAGGCGCTACAGTCCGGAACCGCGCGACCGCTACGGTCGCAGGTTCGAATCCTGTCTCGGGCATGGATGTGTGTGATGTCCTTAGGTTAGTTATGTCTAAGTAGTTCTGAGTTCTAGGGCACTGATGACCTCAGATGTTAAGTCCCATAGTGCTCAGAGCCATTTGAACCATTTGAAACCAGGTAAACAGCAAATGAAGATGGTCAGACTGGGATTTGAACCGAACCATCTAACTGGAAAAACGCTTACCCGGTGCATCGGAAAGATTTTATTTCTTTCATCTGAGAATATTAACTGTAAGTAACTTAAGTCTTAGCCATATATTGCTGCATGACGCTTACCGTATAAACGTCCAGTAACACAGTGAAACCAATGGAACGTCAAAACTGCGCAGCTCGTCAGTTGCCGGGGAACAGTGACTAGAGAAAGGAATGCACCTGGCTGGCAGCAGCTGCCGCCCGCCCAGCACGCAGAACCAGTTCGGCGAGGAAAGTGCCCGCCCTACACACCGGTCATGTGCCGCATCGTCCTCTGGTGCAATGGAACGCGCCCACTTCCAACGCAAGCATACACCCAGCACGTCACCGAGCTCGCTCATCTTTCGCACGGTTGTTGTACGTACTTACACGTAACGAATGCCGCTCTAAAACGACACCGTTCTCAAGGGCTTTCGACAGATGGATATTCGAAGTTTTACGAGCTTATTGAATGACCGAGCGCCAGCATTCGAACAGCGGCGTTAGCGCAGTTGACTACAGCCATTTTTACTTGATCGACTTTCTTGTCTCAATTTACTCGAGACAAGTGAGTCTACTGCAGCGCCCTTAGCATTTTACTCCTGGCTCGAGAGGTCATTTTCGTTTACACGTCTAGCTCCGAAATTGCGTATGTGTGAGAGCTGTCTGTTACGCAGTTTGGCATCTGAATGGTGTATGTGAGGTTATGCGGAGCTACCCTTGTTACGAAAAAATCGAATATAGTACCATAATGTAGATACAAGTAATGGCAATAGCAAGAACAATACTTCGAAAAGTTTTGGGCCTGACGTATGCAAATGGGATTTGAAAATTGAGAAGCAAAAAGGTGGCGTAAGAAAAAAAAACTGAGAATGCAATAGGTACAATGAGAAACCGGAGGATTACATTTTACGAACATTTAAAAAGAATGGATAAGAAGAAGGTGGCAAAAAAATTCAACATCTCTGACACAAATTCAAGCCGGCCGTTGTGGCAGAGCGGTTCTAGGCGCTTCAGTCCGGGACCGCGGGACTGCTACGGTCGCAGTTTCGAATCCTGCCTCGGGCATGGATGTGTGTGATGTCCTTAGGTTAGTTATGTCTAAGTGGTTCTCAGTTCTAGGGGACTGATGACCTCAGATGTTAAGTCCCATAGTGCTCAGATCCATTTGAACCATTTGAACACAAATTCAAGAATCCAAATTTCACGGTTTTTATATATTAAGAAAGATCTGCAGTAGTTGGGAATAACAGACAAAGACAAAGAAAACATTAATTACGGGAAAAGGAACACAAAAATCGAGAATTTCCAGGAAAAAACAAAAAAGAAGAGAGAATGGATATGAACTGGAAAGTAGAAAAAAAGTAAAACTTAATAAATTAGCGGTTTCACGTGGTAGTGGGTTGACCAAATTCGAATGATAATAATAGTAATAATAATAATCATAATAATAGTGATATATGTAATCAACATATAATAAAAGTCGTGATGAAATGATAATTAATTTGTCGAAATAGTCAAACGCGTACCACAGTGACGACACCTGATTTGAATGACGTACACTGTTTACGCGATACGCGTGTGGATGTATATATAAATAAATGTTCTGATGATGTCACTATTACTACTTTTCCATTCCGTCGAAACGTATGTAGCAATACATATGTCTGGTGGAAGACTGTCAGTGCATCGCGAGCAGTATAATTTGAAAGCCATCACAATTTTAACCCGAGGCTAGCGTAACTAAGAAATTACATTCACGAGACCACCGCCTATGTTCAAAGTCAACGTGCAACAACCATTCACAGAAGGCAGGTGGCAGCATTAGCAGTCAAGGGTATATAAGAATTTTTAACATCGTGCAGCCCCGTCAGCAACTGTGATAGTTAAACATATAACACATCAGCCGCATTTGCAACGGAGGCTGACGTGTTATATGTTTAAGGGTATATAAAGCGTGTCAGGAGGATGCGGAAAACAGCGCGGCCCACTTGAAAGGCAGTAGGGCCGAGCGGTCTGAGGCGCTGCAGTCATGGACTGTGCGGTTGGTCCCGGCGAAGATTCGAGTCCTCCCTCGGGCATGGGTGTATGTGTTTGTCCTTAGGATAATTTAGGTTAAATAGTGTGTAAGGTTAGGGACTGATGACCTTAGCAGTTAAGTCCCATTAGATTAAAAAAAAAAATGCAGTAGGGCCACGGAAGCTAATCTCCCCGCCAAGTCTAATTCCTGGCACCACGCAGACACATTCAAACACGAGAAGGCAATACCCACCCAGTAAACACTGCACCATCAGTACGGTGCAAATTACCCTACAGAGGAAGCTTGCTTGGATGGTAAACAGTGCATTCGTTGTCATAACGCGGGAAAGAAGCGACTTATCTGAAATCCAAAAGAGTGTGATCATTGACTTTCGGGGCAAGGTTGGAAGCATTTCTGGAACGGCCAATTTTGTGAAGTGCGCCAGTGCTGCCGTGTTTAAAGTATACCGTCCTTGGCAAAATGGGGCTATCCAAAACCGGCGCCGAGGCATCTGTGCTGCAAGACGGGCCATAGATGACAGGGGGGAACGGCCGCTGCAAAGACGTGGAAGGGAGGACAGACTTACAGCTGTTGAGAATCTGACCGCCCACATGAACCAAGGCGATACCAACAGTATCTCTTCAGCAACCGTTCAGCGAACGTTGCGGATTATAGGGCTCTGCGGCGGGCGTCTAGTTCTACATCTACATCTACATACATACTCCGCAATCCACCATACGGTGCGTGGCGGAGGGTAACTCGTAACACAACTAGCATCTTCTCTCCCTGTTCCACTCCCAAACAGAACGAGGGAAAAATGACTGCCTATATGCCTCTGTACGAGCCCTAATCTCTCTTATCTTTCTGGTCTTTCCGCGAAATGTAAGTTGGCGGCAGTAAAATTGTACTGCAGTCAACCTCAAATGCTGGTTCTCTAAATTTACTCACAAGGGAACCTCCCCATCGCACCCCCCTTAGATTTAGTTATAAATTGACACAGTGGATAGGCCTTGAAAAACTAAACACAGATCAATCGAGAAAACAGGAAGAAGTTGTGTGGAACTATGAAAAAAATAAGCAAAATATATAAACTGAGTAGTCCATGTGCAACATATGTAACATCAAGGACAACTTGTGGTGAGGAGCGCCGTGGTCCCGTGGTTAGGGTGAGAAACTGCGGAACGAGAGGTCCTTGGTTCGAGTCCTTCCTCGAGCGAAAATTTTACTTTCTTTATTTTCGCAAAGTTACGATCTGTCCGTTCATTCACTGACGTCTCTGTTCACTGTTATAAGTTTAGTGTCTGTGTTTTGCGACCGCACCGCAAAACCGTGCGATTAGTAGACGAAGGGACGCGCCTCTCCAATAGCAACCGAAAACATTTGATCGCAAGGTCATAGGTCAACCGATTCCTCCACAGGAAAACACGTCTGATATATTCTATACGACACTGGTGACGGCATGTGCGTCACATGACAGGAATATGTTGTCGACCCACCTAACTTGCACACTTGGCGAATCGATAAAAAGATTCTTCTACATTGCCCGATTTAGGTTTTCTTGAGGATGTGATAATCACTCCCAAAAAAGTGATGAAAACATAAGAGTTTGTCACATAAACTGCAACAAATGAATGCAACAGCTTCACAGTCGCACAGTTTCCCCTGTGCTCTGTCAAAACATATGTTTTTTACGTTTTCAAATGTTTCCGTGCGTAGACCGTCAACTCCTGCATATGTATAAGCAAATCTGAACATGTCCTGGGATTTTGGAGAGCGAAGTTGATTATGTGTGAGTGCCTGAACTTTGATAATTACCTGAAAATAAAAAATTAAACTTTTCACTCGAGAGAAGATTTGAACCAAGGACCTCTCGTTCCGCAGCTGCTCGCGCTAACCACGGGACCACGGCGCTCTTACGCTGACACTCTCCTAGGTGTTGCCTACCTTGCACATGGACTACTCAGTTTGTATATTTTGCTTATTTTTTTCATAGTTCCACACAACTTCTTCCTGTTTTCTCGATTGATCTGTGTTCAGTTTTTCAAGGCCTATCCCTGTGCCAACTTATAACTAAATCTGAGGGGGTGCGATGGGGAGGTTCCCTTGTCAGTAGCGATTTACGAAAAGAACGCCTCCTTTCCTCTAGAGACTCCCACCCGTGTTCCTGAAGCATTTCCGTAACACTCGCGTGATGATCAAACTTACCAGTAACAAATCTAGCAGCCCGCCTCTGAATTGCTTCTATGTCCTCCCTCAACCCGACCTGATAGGGATCCCAAACGCTCGAGCAGTACTCAAGAATAGATCGTATTAGTGTTTTATAAGCGGTCTATCCTCTGCTGTTCACTGGCGACGAAGCCTGGAATATGTGCACCATTACTGCAACTGGACGTCAACTGAGCGGCGGCAGGTGGCCTTTTTAGTTGAATCACGTTTTACGGTCCATCGGACATGCAAACACCCGGCAACAATCGTCGGTAGCATCTAGGTAGAGGAGGGAACCCTACGGTTTACGGAATGTTTTCGTGGCATTCCCTGGTGGACCTCGTCATTCCGGAAGGCGCAGTGGATCAACACAAGTATGCCTCTATTCATGTGGACCACGTCCACCCCTACATGCAGTTCGTAATTGCTCGGTACGATGGTATCTACTA
Source organism: Schistocerca americana (assembly GCF_021461395.2). Classification (NCBI taxonomy): domain Eukaryota; kingdom Metazoa; phylum Arthropoda; class Insecta; order Orthoptera; family Acrididae; genus Schistocerca; species Schistocerca americana. Next base: position 641,533,451 of record NC_060121.1, on the reverse strand, counting down.
GCAGGGCAATGCAACGTGTCACACAGCTCGCGTGATTCGAAGAGCGCCAGGATAAGTTTACTGTATTCCCCTGGCCGCATTTATGCCCAATCGAGAATTTGTTGGCCATCTCGATCGCGCTGCCAGCTGCATGGATCCTCACCCGAGAAACCTGGCGCAGCTGGCCGCGGCAACAGAGCCGGCATGCCTCCACATCCCTGTCGGTGCCTTCCAGAACCTCCCTGATTCTCTTCCTGCACGTCTCGGAACGGTTCGTGCTGCTAAAGATAGTTACTCAGGCTTTTGATAAGTGATCACAGTTCTGTGAATGGACGACAGTGTAATATCTATACAGCCTAAATGAAGGAAGGTCGCCATCATCCAAAAAAATTGATACCCAGTCCCCACGACACATGGCATATTTTTTTGTTGACAGCTATTCTAAGTGATTGCTTTCTCACGTTTCGTACATCTATAACTACATCTACACGGATACTCTGCAAATCACATTTAAGTGCCTGGCAGAGGATTCCTGGAACCACCTTCATATTAGACACTGGACTCGCATTCGGGAGGACGACGGTTCAATCCCGCGTCCGGCCATCCTGATTTAGGTTTTCCGTGATTTCCCTAAATCACTCCAGGCAGATGCCGGGATGGTTCCTCTGAAAGGGCACGGCCGACTTCCTTTCCCATCCTTCCCTAATCCGATGAGACCGATGACCACGCTGTCTGGTCTCCTTCCCCAAAACAACCAACCAACCACCTTCATAATTCTCTATTTTTCCAATTTCGTATACCGCGCGGAAAGAACGAACACCTATATCTTTCCGTACGAGCTCTGATTTCCCTTATGTTATCGTGGTGATCCTTTCTTCCAATATAGGTCGGTGTCAACAAAATATTTTCGCATTCGGAGGAGAAAGTTGGTGTTTGGGATTTAGTGAGAAGATTCCGTCGCAAAGAAAAACGCCTTCTTTTAATGATGTCTGGCCCAAATCCTGTATCATACAAAACGTGCTGCCCTTCTTTCAGCTTTTTCGATGTACTCCATCTATCCTATCTGGTAAGGATCCCACACCGCGCAGCGGTATTCTAATAGAGGACGGACAAACGTAGTGTAGGCAATCTCCTTAGTAGGTCTGTTACATTTTCTAAGTGTCCTGCCAACAGAACGCAGTCTTTGCTTAGCCTTCCCTGCAACATTTCCTAAGTGTTCCTTCCAATTTATATTGTTCGTAATTGTAATTCCAAGGTATTTAGTTGAATTTACGGCCTTTAGTTTTGACTGATTTAACGCGTAACCGAAGTTTTCTTTTAGCATTCATGCGGATGACCTCACGCTTTTCGTTATTTAGTGTTAACTGCCAATTTTCGCACCATTCAGATCTCTCTTCTAAATCGTTTTCCAATTTGTTTTGATCTTGTGATGACTTTATTAGCCGATAAACAACAGCGTCATCTGCAAACAACCGAAGACGGCTGCTCAGATTGTCTCCCAAATCGTTTATATAGCTAAGGAACACCAAAGGGCCTATAACACTACCTTGGGGAACGCCTGAAATCACTTCTGTTTTACTCGATGACTTTCCGTCAACCACTAAGAACTGTGACCTCTCTGACAGGAAATCCAAATCCATTCACGCAACTGAGACGATATTCCATAAACACGGAACTTCACTACAAGCCGCTTGTGTGGTACAGTGTCAAAAGCCTTCCGGAAATCCAGAAACACGGAATTGATCTGAAATCCCTTGTCAATAGCACTCAACACTTCATGTGAATAAAGAGGTAGTTGTGTTTCACAGGAACAATGTTTTCTAAACCCATGTTGACTGTGTGGCAATAGACAGTTTTCTTCGAGGTAATTCATAATGTTCGAACACAATATATGTTCCAAAATCCTGCAGCATATCGACGTTAACGATGTGGGCCTGTAATTTAGTGGATTACTTCTACTACCTTTCTTGAATATTGATGTGACCTGTGCAACTTTCCAGTCTTTGGGTACGGATATTTCGTCGAGCGAACGGTTGCATATGATTGTTAAGTATGGAGCTAATGCATCAGCATACTCTGAAAGGAACCTAATTGGTATACAGTCTGGACCAGAAGACTTGACTTTATTAAGTTATTTAATTTGCTTCACTACTCCGAGGATATTTACTTCTACGTTACTCATGTTGGCAGCTGTTCTCGATTCGAATTCTGGAGTATTTACTTCGTCTTCTTTTGTGAAGGCATTTCGGAAGGCTGTGTTTAGTAACTCTGCTTTGCCAGCACTGTCTTCGATAGAATCTCCATTGCTATCGCGCAGAGAAGGCATTGATTGTTTCTTGCCGCTAACATACTTCACATACGACCAGAATCTCTTTTGATTTTCTGCCAGGTTTCGAGACAAAGTTTCGTGGTGGAAACTGTTACAGGCATCTCACATCGAGGTCCGTGCTAAATTGCGAGCTTCTGTAAAAGATCGCAAATCTTGGGGATTTTGTGTCTGTTTAAATTTGGCATGTTTGTCTCGTTGTTTGTGCAACAGTTTCTAACACGTTGGTTGTACCAAGGCTGGTCTACACAAATATTATTAATTTGGAAGGAGTGGAGGTTGTGTCTCAGGAAGGCGTCACAAGAATTTTTATCTGCTTTTTTGAATCGGTAAATATTTCATTTATTTTGGAGGATTTGGGGGTTACAATATTCAATTTCGCTACGTGATCGTACAACAATTTTCGCAAGTCCACCACATCTGATAACTAGTTCTCCTGATGAAATGGTCGATAAAAATTCCCAGTATCGTGACAGTAGACTATCCAATTAAGAACCATCAGATTGTTCAAATGGTGGGAATTTCGTATGAAAGCTCACGTAATACCGTGAAAGACGTTATGTATATGAACAGGCCTTCAGCGATCGATGCCGCTTTTGTTGACGAGGAAACATTACAGTGTAGTGTATGGAAAAGCCTAAGCGTAATGCGGATGACTTCTTGTGTCCTACGACTCTAGGTGAAACGCTGATCCACCATGTCACACTGGAGACGACACTGCTATCGAAACAGTTGTTTGTCGAAGGTCAAATTATATCTAAAAAAATAAATGGGAAGATGTTTTTCTAGCATCTGCGAGGTATCACTAACAGCGACTAACTGAAAAATGATTAAACGCTACGCTATGCTGTTGAATCGTTTGCACATTGAATAGGTGCAAACGCGTCGAGGAAGTGAGTCAGATGATAAATCAACCGGTGTGATGCCAACATTGCACGATCTGAGCTTAATTAAGTCCAACAACAGAGTCTGAAAAATTCTTTTGTGATGGAGTACAGGAACTGGAATCTGGTCTAGCTAAATGCGTTGAATACGCTATCAATTATATTCAGAAGTATTTTTTTTGTTTTGCCAAAAATGTTATTTAGTGTTTTGCAAAGTCCTTCTGTACGCTTCCCATTATTCGTACCAGGGCAGCTCTTGGATAGTTTCGTACTAATTGTGGGTGCTTGCCGATATTACATGCAAAAATATTAGCATCTTAATATGGATGTTTCTAGAAAAATGACACTGAATTTACATCCTATATTTAAATGCTACAAGGAATATTCAAAATGCTAAAGCAGTCTATGATAGAGATAATTTTAGGCATGGAATAATTCAGATTTCCTTGCAGACAACAGATAATTCAAGTCTGGAGCAGAACACAGAGACAGAAAAAAAGACGCGCTAAAGTTCAGAGGCTATGCGGTGTCAGCATAACTCTGAAGAATATTTGCTGCGAAAACTGAGCGATGTATTCAGAGGCGCTACACTGATGGATCAGCTCTCGTATTTCACCATCAATCTTGCAGCTGCTGAAGGCAGTCTTCGGAGGTCACCACGAATCTCCATAGTACAAGTCTTATCCAGTTACACTGGTGTTGCCATCTCTATAGCAGAAGCAGTTTCGCTCCGAAGGTCTCACGCGAAACCCTCTTCAGCAATGTGTTACTCGGCAGTGCTTCGAATCTGGATTATACAGACGCCAGGTAATTCACAACTGCGGCCTTGGCACATCATTAAGCTTTACAGGTCGTCCAGTTTTTTTCTCTCATGTCATTTAGTATGGAAAATTTAGCCTATGGCTCTATTGTAAAAATTTCAGTTTTACGTTTGCTGTTGTGAATACGCTAAAATTAAGAAAATGTGAAATGTCGTACAAAAATTACTTCGAAATTTGGCAAATACCGGTTTCATTATGAAAACAAACAGTCCTCGAAGAAAGAACCTGGCGTATAGAGTATATTAGTAAGCAACGTGGTACATTTTATACAGAAGGGCACGAGATCAATTTATACGACAGTAAAGCAGCACCTCAGAAGCTGGAAAGTGTAGAACATAGCAACAGCACAGTATAGGCCCGATACAAGCAGCCCGGACGTAGAAACCAATATGCAGGTCACAGTAACAGCAATGTGTTCTGGTGGGACGCTACACTAATGTATCAGCAGCTTTCGTATTCACTACCAAGTTTGCAGCTTCTGAAGGCAGCCTGAAATTCTAGAAATTATTGCACTAGAACCGCATTTCTCAACTTTTTTTCTTTGGGAGGGCACGAAAGCACGTTTCAAACGTTGGCGACACCCCCTAGAGGTGATTTTTTTTTCCCTAGATGCAAGAAAGCTGCATGGGACGACTATCAGACACAAATTTTACAGACTTATAGGGCACCTGAATATGAAAATATGAACGTAAAAACAGGGCATACAATAATGGAAACTTATTACTCTTAAGTAGGAACATAAATATCTCACGACATACGTGATACGTATTCGCGACACACCGATGTGTCGCGCCACGGCGGTTGAGAAAAGCTGCGGCGAATAATACGAAAATGAAAATAAAAATTCTACGAAGCATTGGACGCTGAATAGCGTGTCAGTCCATTTAGGCCTTACTAAACAATCAAAAGAAGTGAATAGAATTAATAGAAGCAGTAATCTAAAACGCACTGAACTATTTTGAGCTTTGTTCCACAATGGAAGCGGAACCGATATGGAAACATCAGAACTAACGAGTAGTGCGCCCCACATTTAAAACAAAGGATAACCGTTCTCTTAGACGTGCTGCTTTTAGTTTTCACTGGAAATAACATGCTTTAGCTTATCGAAACTTTCAACTGTACAACCACTTTATGACGACCAGGAAGAACAGTAACTCTCTTTTCCCAAAATCATTCGTTCTCGAATTTCTTCGGCACTTCCATGTTAACAGATGACGGACCAAGTCTGCTATGTATTTTAGGTTGACCTTTCACTTTTGTCTGACGTTCGGCGAGCCATATCTAAACTACTTAAGACAACGTTCGCAAATTCAGTAGAACTTGTGAAAGAGGCTGAGCTCCATGCTATGAGTATTACATCATTCCACGGAGAATTTTTTACATGAAGACGTTGCAATACGCTCTAACGGCATCGTATCTTCACCAATGGAAGTATCACAGTGTTTTTTTTATTTTCTTCTTTTTTTTCAAATAATTGGTTTCAGGCTCGTAGCCGAATGGCAATCAGTTTGTAAGTTAATATGCATCCAAAGTCATCTCATTATATCTCATTATCAGTTATCCGAAGTCTGCTGTTGGGTAAAGCCTTCCTTAGGACTTACCCGTGCATTACGGTTTCCATCTATACGCCCCCATGTGTTTTATAATGACATTATGTTATTTTCTGCGCTTTTCTTATTTCTCGGCATCTAGCAAGGGGTATCCTTGGTTCATATACCACTCATTCACCTGGCTACAAGTTTTGACCACTTCCATTTAATTTTAATTACGGTAATAATTATACCAGTTAGTTCCCTAGCCCATTTTTTGATTTTTTCTCTGTCTTCACAATTTCCAAAATGCAATAGTCACACGCCGCGATGCCGTTAGCCTTCAGGCTGGGTAGTTACAGTCAATTGCAGTATTGTTTCATATCACCGTGCGCCATTAGTAGACAGTGTAATGTGGACAATGATTAGATCCTAATGGGAAAAAATTGTAATTCAAAATCCTGTGCTGAATCAAGAACCTACTTCAAGAGTATGACGATGTGCACACATAAAATGATGATACAGCAATTATCCCGACACAGTGACAATATAAAGGATGGAAAGCAGTTTACTGCCACAGCATCGTCTACTTCTATATCTACACGGTCACGTTACAGTAATGTCACCAATGCATGTGCTCGACGTCAACGACCAGTGACCACTCATAAACGGTGGGTGGCAGCACTAGCAGAGCAGGTTACATAAAGCACGCCGGAGGACGCGGAAACAATGCAGTCTTTGTCATAACGCAGATACGGAGCGATTTATTCTGATATACTAAAGGGCATGATCATTCGCTTTCGGGCCAAAGGTAGAAGGATTCACGAAAGTTTGTAAACTATTCGTGTGCCGCCGTGATTAAAGCATATCGTGCATGGCAAAGTGGCGCTATCCAAAACCTGCGCCGGGCAACTGTGGTGCACCATGGCCTTAGATGAAGCGGATGAACGACGGCTGCGGAGATGTGTACAGGCGAACAGATGTGCAACTGTTGGGCAACTGACCGCCCAGATGGACCAAGGGGCTACCAACTGTGTGTCCTCAAAGATCGTTCATTGAAAGTTATTGCCCATAGATGTCCGCGGCGGGCGCCTGATTCATGCACCCATACTGACTGCTGTTGATTGGCGAGGAAGGCTGGAATTTGCACACCAACATAGCAACTGGACGTCCACTGAGTGGCGGCCGGTGGTCTTTTCAGACGAGTCACATTTTGCTCCATGGGACAACTCACAAACACTCTGCAATATTTGTCGGGAGGGTCCAGGCTGAAGGAGGGGACGTTATGGTCTGGGGAAAGTTATCGTGGCAGTCCCCGGACGAACTCGTCATTCTGGAAGGCACAAAGGATCAACACAAGAAAGCATCAGTTCTCGGAGATCGTGTCCTCCCCTACAGGCAGTGTGTTTTTCCTCCGCACACCCGGCCGCTGTGGCCGAGCGGTTCCAGGGACTTCAGTCCAGAACCGTGCTGCTGCTACGGTCGCATGTTCGAGTCCTGCCTCGGACATGGGTGTGTGTGCTATTCTTATTGTGGGGCGGCGGGTGGAATTAATTGTTTATTTATAAGATGTTTTGTTTGTTTTTCCCGGCCGATTAGCAACATACGTGGTGTGGCGTGTGGAATAATTGTTATTATAAATGTTCTTATTTTTTATTTAATGCTGTTGTTTGCTGTTCTCAACACTGGCTCTCTAACTACAATATTGGCAACAAGAAAGGGATTAGCAAAACGTGAAGCCTGTAATTAGAATTCCTAGTGCCCACTTCATCTGAGAAATACACTTATAGCTACAGCTTATAGCTCTGAGGAATTAGGAGATTGCCTGGGATTCATAATAAAAAACGATTCTGTCTAAAATGTTCACTATATTCTGAAAGTCACAGACCAAAAGAAAAAAAAAAAAATAGAATACACACAATCCAACTACCAGAGCAGTTCAGAGTCTAATGCGCTGATGCAACTATAACTGTTCAAATTAAATGTTTAAGTGAATGCTCGCCATAATCTGATGATAATGTTCATCAAACGCCACGCTAAATAATGGTAGAATGTCTGTCCCGCGACGGCACGCGAAAATACGACATACGCAAACTGAAGATAGATCATTAAAGTCATCCCAGAATTAACACTTCACTCGAAAACGATTTCAGGGTTACGCGTATCCCGAGTAATTTATTACGGCATCCGAGGCTGTTTATAGCAATGATACCGACGCGACGCGACTCCCAGCACCGATGGTGCGCTAATCAGCGTCTGGAGAAAACTGGGGCCTTTTTTTCTCGCGCAGCGTTCTTATATATAAAGCCGCGGAGCGGACGGCTAAGGGAACGCCTGATCAATTCCGCTCTCCCGACTAGCCGCTAGGCTAGTAATGCACCACTTTAAGTTATAGAATAAATCATCGCTTACTTTGCTGATGGCCGATGAAGTTCTCAATTTAAATGTGCATTCAGCACACAGGTAAGTAATCATAATAAAAGTCTGACGTTGCTAAGTCAAATATTTTGGGCGAGAGAATTAATTTAATTACACTATATGCAGTAGACGAGCTCTGAACTTGCCCTTTGGAGGTACGCTATCGCTATAGTTTTATAGTTATTCAGTTGAAACTTCTCACATCTTTATAATTATAGCGGATCTCCCTTCTACTTAAATTTAAACATCCTAGCCTTATTTATTCGCCTACTTAATCTATCTTGCTTCCTTAATTTCTAAGACAAAAACCAGAAAATCATAAATTTCAACTAAAATTTTAGTTTGTGAGATCCAGAATACTGTTTCTACTAAATTATTATGCAAAAGGAATCTAAATACAAATTTTTAAGTTTCTAGCTCCTTTCTGTTGCGCCAATGATTTTTACAGAAAAACATCCAAATTTCGAAAATGATTAAAGTTATTGAACTGATATTCAACACATATTGATTTAGTATTACTCCTGACATGCTAGAAACGTTTCAGGTTATTTACTTGATTTTTAAAGTATTACGCAACATTTATGACGTCAGAGCTAGTTACAGCGGACTAGGCTGGCACACAATGGAAAGACTGATGTGAATTTTATACGGCGTGAGTAGGCTGCTTCCCTACATTATGTTAGTTACGTTTAATTAGTTCTAAGTCTAGGGGACTGATGACCTCAGATGTTAAGTCCCATAGCGATTAGAACCATTTGAATCCTCCGCACATTGGGATCTACTAGCAGGACAGCGCAACGTGTCACGCGGTTTGCAGTGTACGTGCGTGGTTCTAAGAGGACCAGGATGAGGTAACCATACTCCCCTTGCTTCTAAGCTCCCCGGATTTAGACCCAATCGAGAATCTTTGGGACCACCTCTATTAGGCTGTTCGCGATACGGATCCTTAACCGCAAAACCTAGCGCAGCTGGTCGCGGCACTGAAGTAGGCATGGCTCAACATCCCAGGCGGAACCGTCGAAAATGTCATGGGTTTCTTCCTGAATATGTCGCGCTGCAAAAGGTGGTTATTCAGTCATCAACTGTTCAACTGTGTGTGAAATGTTATAGGACTTAACTGCTAAGGCCATCAGTCCCTAAGCTTACACATTACTTAACCTAAATTATCCTAAGCTCAAACACACACACCCATGCCCGAGGGAGGACTCGAACACCTCCAACGGGCTGATTTAGTCATCTGACAGGTGGTCACACTAATGCGATTGGACGTTATAAATGAGTACACTGCAATTCATTCTTAAGTGCCTGGTAAAGGGATCATCGAACTACTGTCCACTTTACTGTTCCACTTTATAACAGCGCGCGAGGAAACTGAACACTTAAACCTCCCGCACGAGCTCTGATTTCTCTTATTTTATTACGATGATCATTTCTCTCTATGTACATCGGCGTCAAAAAAATAGTTTCTTTTTCGTACGAAAAAGTTGTTGTTTGAAGTTTCGTGAAGTGTTCTCCTCGCAACGGAAAACGCCTTTGTTTGAATGACAGCGTACCATATACGTGACACTCTCTCCCCTACTTTCGCGATAATTCAAACGAACTGCCCTTCTCTGAACTTTTTCGATGTCCTCTGTCAGTCCTATCTGTTAAGGATCCCACACCGCACAGTTATACTCCACAATCGGGTAGACAAGCGTGGTCTTTAATGGATTCGTTGTATCTTCTAAATATTCCTTCCCCAACACATTATCAATGTGATCTAACTTAAGTTATTCGTATTCATAATTGTTACGTATTTAAGTGAATTGACAGCCTTTAGATTCGTGAGATTTATCGTCTAACCGAAATGTAACGGACTCATTGTAGTACTCATGTGGCTCGCCTCACTTCTTTCTCTATTTAGGGTCCGTTGCCACTTTTCGCACCATATGGATATCTAAACAATTCTCAATTTTTTTTATTTTCTGATAACTTTACTAGGCGGTAAATGACTGCATCGCCTGCAAACAGTCTAAGAGGGCTCCTCAGATTGTCTCCTAAATCGTTTATACACATTAGGAACAGCAGAGGGCCTATATAACACTTCCTTGGGCAACGCCAGATATCACTCCTCTTTTACTCGCTGACTTTCCATCTGTTACTACGAATTGTGACCTCTCTGAATCACGAATACAGTAACACAACTGAGACGATAAGTAAGTTATGCACCGTCACCACATTTCACGTTGTTTTTCGTCCTGTAAATTATCCTAGTGCCTACGTGACAAATACTCGTCACACATTACACAAAAAAAATGGTTCAAATGGCTCTGAGCACTATGGGACTCAACTTCTGAGGTCATTAGTCCCCTAGAACTTAGAACTAGTTAAACCTAACTAACCTAAGGACATCACACACATCCATGCCCGAGGCATGATTCGAACCTGCGACCGTAGCGGTCTCGCGGTTCCAGACTGCAGTGCCTAGAACAACACGGCCACTTCGGCCGGCCACATTACGCACAGCGCAAGAATATTTCGCGACTGAGCTATTAATCTCTTTTAGGACCTTCACACGGAAGGCAACGTTCGAGTCTAGCTAGCACTGTGACACTATGAGATTCTTCACACAACCCAAATCGTCTTTTTTTATTTTTACGAATATATCTTTTCTAGGTATTAATTGCGCCGGCAATATCACACACGCTTTGTAGTGGCAAAAAACTGACAACGAACAGAAACGAAGCAAAGCAGCAAAAATAACGTGTCTTTTCTTCTAAGTTTTTCCTCCGGTCCTTACGAAGTCTTGCGCCACGACATAAAAGTCAATAACTAAATTTATAGCGCTCGTAGAGTGCAGCCAACTCGGAGTAGGACACTGTGCGAACTACGAGTGGAAAGTCTACGATGACGTCACACTTGCCCGAGCACTTTGTAGGATGATGCTGGAATGCTAAACAATCTGTTAATCTCTTCTGTGTCCTGTCCTGCTTCCCGTAATGTCCCCTCCTACACGAAAACCGAAAAATGCTTAAAACGAAATAGAGTAATCTGAGAAGATGCGTCTACAAGCGACATTACGGCTTCCCGCTATTTCGATAGACGATGCTTTCTAGCAAAAAGTTCCGAACCAAGTTTTAGTTCTGAAAGCGGGAGATAAAGAAACACAACTTGTATTCTACTGTGGCAAGTTCATAGACAAACAACAAGGTTCCCTGTCACCCCCCCCCCCCCCCTCCCCCTTAACCAGCCACTCTTTTCTTTCTGAGAGCGTCACTTTTCCAATTACGTATTCCTTCCTCAATCTGTGAGAGTACTCCCGTGAAAATCAATCCCTACTTCCTCTGACTGTTAAATTCTGTAACAAAAATGGCTCTGAGCACAATGGGACTTAACTTCTAAGGTTAGAACTTAGAACTAATTAAACCTAACTAACCTAATGACATCACACACATCCATGCCCGAGGCAGGATTCGAACCTGCGACCGTAGCGGTCGCGCGGTTCCAAACTGTAGCGCCTAGAACCGCTCGGCCACTCAGGCCGGCTCAAAAAAACTAAAGGGAAAGGAAGCAGTGTGGGCTTTGTAGAAAACAACGCAGTCGTAACACCGGGAGCTATTCCCTTTTTCTGTGAAACGAAAAATGAAATGATTAAGTACTCCTGATTGTCCAACATCTCTCTTCTCTTTCGACTGAGATTCACGTCTTTGCCTCTCGGTTCCCTTTTTGCCTCCTTGAATACCGTGTATGTACAATTATTTGCTTTCCGGTTTCACATTATGTATATTTAATGAGGTATGGACTTATTTGCTGTTTAATACGTTTTTCTCATGGCAACTTCGGTGATACTATTCATCACCATGGTTACCGATGAATCAACTACCACCATAATTTCACCTTTATTTTGTGTGTGTTGGACAAATTTTTTCATGTTTCCAAGTGTTCGTGACATCACTGATAAGTAAACTAGTGTGCAGTTTATCACGGTACAAACTGTCCTGCTGCTAGATGGAGCAGTAAGGCTTCAAATGGTATCGAAATCAAAACATGTGCAACATATCACTTACTGGCCGCGCGAGATTGCTCGACGAAGTGTTCCCTTTTATTCTTATTATCGTATTATTATGTAACTGATCTCCGTATTGACCTGATTTAAAAGACGGGTAAAGTACTACGAAATATATCTGAAAAAATGTGTCATTATATACAAACCAGTTACCACTTTTATAATTCCAGAGGACATTTACACTGGTGAATCTTCCAGACTCGTACATTAAGTTAAAGCAATGTCGCCGAGAAAAAAAAAGGGGATTTCGCTTGTGAGGTACGGAACATCCGTAATTTGAATTGAATGTAATTTTTATGGCTTAATAGTTATCTATTGCACATAATTAGTCGAGTTCATTATTGCAAAAGGGCAACCATCCTGTCACCATGTCATGTAATTAATTTATATTTTACTGCGTATATGTGTTTCAGTGAAAAAGTAGGAGAGGCTGGCGGCGAATTGTTCGTAGGTGGACGACCGAACGCTGAACACTGTCTATGTTTTTTCGCCAACTACTTTACAGCAAAAAGTTAGACACCCCCTCCCCCTCTCCTCTGAGATATTTTATCCGATCATCCCCTTGCTGTACATAATATTTTATTGAGAGAATCGCGTGGGCCTGATCAATTATCGCTTTCGAACAATGACACCAGGCAGCCTGTTCACTGGCCTGATGTAAGCCCAATTCAGAGAAAACGTTCTGATGATGGAGTCTATTAAGGTAACGTTTCGGTTAAACCAAGAGGAGTTTTAATGAGCTGCGCTATATGGTGCAATCTAAAGAGATACCACATCATGAATGTAGGTTCCCTCCATGTCGCGACTGTTGAGTTACGCTACTAACTAATGTTGCCCCTGAGAAACCTCATTGAGAGACGGGAGGTAACATCACATCGTTCTCTGTCTGGTTTGTATGCCAGTGCCGACTTCCGCTGTCCGGAAAAGGAGGCTTTTTTCAGTCTAAGATTATGGGCCAGTCCTTCCTTAACCCTCCTACATGAGCTGTGGTGGAGGGGGGCTTTAGGAGAATGATTTTCCCAGAATGGCAGTAGTTTCCCGGCACATGTTAGTAAATAAACTTCTGAGATTCGTGGCACGAAGGCCGCCTTACAGCAAGTGTCCTTAGCGTTAACAGAACACGGCCAATAGAAATGGCTCAATTCTCTTGCTAAAGCTGATTGGGGGAATGATAAATAATTTCGTGGAGCTTCCGGCATCTCACGATTTCGTGGAGCCGCTGGCATCTCACGCTCATGGGCTGCAGTAGGGGAGTTTTAAACTTCCTGGTGCGAAGGTGATGTTCCGGTGTGTATTTCGAAAGTCAGTAGTCTGCGATCAATAAACGTACCAGGGCGTGGAGCCATTAGCTAACTGAGATGGTGTTTAACGAACGAGGCGGACTTGGCGACGGCTAACAGAAGCGATTTAAAGTGGAACGGCCACATAAAAGCAGTCGGAGGAGGCAAGGCGGATGCCAGACTGAGATTCAATGGAAGAAGCCTCAGAACGTGTAGTCCATTCACAAAGGAGCCTGAGATTCGTACCAGATACAACTGACAGACGAAATAGGGAAGATTCCAAGGAAACCAGGAGGTTTCGCTACTGGTTTATTTGACAAGCGTGAAAGCGTCACGAAGATGCTCGGCCATCACCAGTTGCAGACGCTACAAAAGAAGCGCTCCGCATCACAGTGTGGTTTACTGTCAAAAGTTCCGAAAGCGTACATTCCCAGAAGAGTCCTCCAACATATTGCTTCCACCTGCGCGTACGTCACGAGAATACCACGAAGGTAAAATAAGGGTGATTTGAGCTGAAACAGAGGCCTACATCGCTCTTCCCGATTGTAGCATGAAAACAGGGGAAATAACACTGGTACACAAAGTATCCACCGCCACATACCGTCGGGTGGCAGATGTAGACGACAATAAATTTCGTTTGTTTTCGTGGAAACCTGGGTGCGTTTTTTTGTGTGTGTCCTCCTCCTTCATGACTTTAAGACTATTGCCTTATTTTGTGTGTAAAGGGGATTATCGCCTAGAGAGACTCGAAACTGTTTTGATACTATGTAGTCACTGTTCGTGCAACTCGTTTCCCGATCCAATGGTCGGATATGAGAGCCTTTTAAAAGCAGCTGGATTGGTACAGGCCACTGATTAGTGATATAGTAGAAGCGACTGTTTTGAACCCTGTCTCGGGGGTCGAAGTGAAGTTCAAGTGGTTCAAATGGCTCTAAGCACTACGGGACTTAACATCTGAGGTCATCAGTCCCCTAGACTTAGAACGACGTAAACCTAACTAACCTAAGGACATCACACACATCCATACCCGAACGTGCGACCGTAGCAGCCGCGTAGTTCTGGACTGGAGCGCCTAGAACCGCTCGGCCACAGCGACCGGGGAAGTGAAGTTGGTGATCCCTACTTAAACTGATAATACACTGCCTGAGGAAAAAAAAATGAGCAGCCAGAACGGGAGCAGGAAACAAAATGAAATTTCACAGCTTGAGATAGTACGCGATGTTATTTTAATCATTAAATGTCGAGTCAGATTTACAAAGAACTTAGCGATATGACGTTGGATCCCTCTCTGGTTCGGATGCACTCATTGTTTCGGTTGCGAAGGGTCTCATAAAGACGTCGTATCCTTCGCAGGCGAACTGGCCCAAAACTGTTGTTAACTAGTTCTTGACATCATCCGCACGTGCGGAATCCATATCTCACACTTGTTCTATCGGGGACAGATCTGGGGACCTTGGTGGCCAAAGGAGGAACGAAACATCACACTCAGTTCATGTAGACACCATCCATGTGTGACGAACATTGTCTTGTTGAAAAATGGCACCACACATGAGAGGTAACACACGAGGACGCAGAGTGTCCGTCACGTACCGCTGTGCCGTCATTCTCGCAGTTCCCTCAGTTTCTACCAGCCGTAGCTTGCAGTCATACCTAGTGGCTCTCCACACTGTGATGCCATCAGAGTAACACTGCTGTGCCTCTCCCAACGTCATGAGTATGGGACCTCTCCCCAGAACACTGCCTTACTCACCGACAATGGTCATCCGTGATGGTGCACGACCACGATTCGTCTCTGAACACGAAGCGAAGTCTTCCATCAGCAGCCGTGCTTCCCGGCGCTACTCCAGATGCAGCCTTATGTATTAACGAGTTAACGGCAGCCTATGCTTGGTTGGCAGCTGCTGCCAGTCTCTGACCAATGGTGCAGGTTGACATACAAAGTTGCTAGGAGTCCATTATTCGTCCTCGAGTGGCAGCTACAGATGTGAAGGGGTTACAATGTGAATTGTGCACGATATGGTGATCCTCCATTCCGGTTGTCACTTGGTGACCGCAATCTTAACGATTGTGCCTACCATCACGATTCCACGCAGTCCAGCATCTAACCACTATCACATCCGAATGCCCTATCGAAATCTTTCAGGCGTTGATAAAGCTGTCTCACGCGAATGCTGAATCTCACAGTGGTCACTCAACACCCGACGCTGTTCACGACCTTTATGCACCCTACCAGGGCCGGCGAACAACACAAATGCACTCTGCCCTTTCTATCTGTCACGGAGAAAAACAATCCTTTATCATTAACATACCTCCCCGATGGTGTGTACGTATGTGTACGAAGTTACATTGAAAACGAAAACTTCTAGGACGGAAGAAAGAGCAGATCAAAAAGCATAATATTTCTTTATTGCTACCACCAGCAACGCACGTTTTCGGGAACAATTTGACACATGGACCTCCTCCTTCACAGACGAGCCGAATTATCGTACAGTACAGCAGCAGTCGTCCGACTCGGACGAAAATGATCATAACGCCGTAGCTGACCGAGTACACAGGCGATATGATAATACTATCACAGGAAATACCTGCGGGTCGCGCCACCACTGCCCGCCGGACCACGACTCATTCGGGGTGACGACCTCTCAGGAGTGTCCGACTAGGAGAAGAATCCAGTCCACAAGCAAGGGATTTTCCTACCGTTAGGTCGTGGTTATGCCGAGACAAACATATCCATTTAAACGAATAAATTAAAAATTTGCTTTCTTAATGGTAACATAACTGAAACTTCCTCTTTGTATACACTCCTGGAAATGGAAAAAAGAACACATTGACACCGGTGTGTCAGACCCACCATACTTGCTCCGGATACTGCGAGAGAGCTGTAAAAGCAATGATCACACGCACGGCACAGCGGACACACCAGGAACCGCGGTGTTGGTCGTCGAATGGCGCTAGCTGCGCAGCATTCGTGCACCGCCGCCGTCAGTGTCAGCCAGTTTGCCGTGGCATACGGAGCTCGATCGCAGTCTTTAACACTGGTAGCATGCCGCGACAGCGTGGACGTGAACCGTATGGGCAGTTGACGGACTTTGAGCGAGGGCGTATAGTGGGCATGCGGGAGGCCGGGTGGACGTACCGCCGAATTGCTCAACACGTGGGGCGTGAGGTCTCCACAGTACATCGATGTTGTCGCCAGTGGTCGGCGGAAGGTGCACGTGCCCGTCGACCTGGGACCGGACCGCAGCGACGCACGGATGCACGCCAAGACCGTAGGATCCTACGCAGTGCCGTAGGGGACCGCACCGCCACTTCCCAGCAAATTAGGGACACTGTTGCTCCTGGGGTATCGGCGAGGACCATTCGCAACCGTCTCCATGAAGCTGGGCTACGGTCCCGCACACCGTTAGGCCGTCTTCCGCTCACGCCCCAACATCGTGCAGCCCGCCTCCAGTGGTGTCGCGACAGGCGTGATTGGAGGGACGAATGGAGACGTGTCGTCTTCAGCGACGAGAGTCGCTTCTGCCTTGGTGCCAATGATTGTCGTATGCGTGTTTGGCGCCGTGCAGGTGAGCGCCACAATCAGGACTGCATACGACCGAGGCACACAGGGCCAACACCCGGCATCATGGTGTGGGGAGCGATCTCCTACACTGGCCGTACACCACTGGTGATCGTCGAGGGGACACTGAATAGTGCACGGTACATCCAAACCGTCATCGAACCCATCGTTCTACCATTCCTAGACCGGCAAGGGAACTTGCTGCTCCAACAGGACAATGCACGTCCGCATGTATCCCGTGCCACCCAACGTGCTCTAGAAGGTGTAAATCAACTACCCTGGCCAGCAAGATCTCCGGATCTGTCCCCCATTGAGCATGTTTGGGACTGGATGAAGCGTCGTCTCACGCGGTCTGCACGTCCAGCACGAACGCTGGTCCAACTGAGGCGCCAGGTGGAAATGGCATGGCAAGCCGTTCCACAGGACTACATCCAGCATCTCTACGATCGTCTCCATGGGAGAATAGCAGCCTGCATTGCTGCGAAAGGTGGATATACACTGTACTAGTGCCGACATTGTGCATGCTCTGTTGCCTGTGTCTATGTGCCTGTGGTTCTGTCAGTGTGATCATGTGATGTATCTGACCCCAGGAATGTGTCAATAAAGTTTCCCCTTCCTGGGACAATGAATTCACGGTGTTCTTATTTCAATTTCCAGGAGTGTGTAATTCACTGAATCTCTTTGCTATAACCTCACGATAGCAACAGATAAGAGTTCCAGAACGAGCAGTAAGTACAGTTACGACAGGAACGATGTACCAAACAGCAAGTCAGAGAACGATCGAGACAACTGGACGGTTTCGAAAGTAGATACGACCAGAGCAGAGACATCGAACTGAGAATTGTATGATCCTAGCTGGCTGCAAGATGTGACTATTTGTTTCGTAACTGACGGAATGTCCCAGGAAACAACGTTTGCATCACTGTTTTCTTTTTCATATGTTTAGTGATCATGACAGAGTTTTTCATTCACTGTGACTTATTTGTGACGAAGACGTGCTCACTTGTTCCTTTGTAATTACGTACATCAAATGTCGTGCAGCGATTAACTGGCATTCCACGGAGTGTCCAGATACTACAGTATTAATAATGCGAGACTTTGGAAGAAAACGATAGCAAGAGCCCGAGAAACACACAGTTAACGAATGAAGTGCGCGTAATTCTTGGTGCAATGCTGTATTCGTTCCTTGAGCAAGGAGGACAGCTGCACCCGATTCAATTCTCTATTACGGACTACAGAGTATCGACAATATTCAAGCTGAGCGAGTTTGAGGATCAAAGGAAATGTTGTTAATCCGTAACATCGTCCACTCAATTCTGAACATATCTTGCAATTTCTATTGTTCTACTATCATCTTTGGACATGATGACATTGTGGACAACCTACATCTACATAAATACTGCAATTAACTCTTAAGTGGAACGATCACATTGATAATACTGTGGGGAAAGCGGACCAAAGACTGCGATTTATTGGCAGAACACACAGAAAATGCAACACGTCTACTGAATAGACCGCCTACACTACGCCTGCCCGTCCTCTTCTAGAGTACTGCTGTGCGGTTTGGGATCCGCATCAGATAGGATTGTAGGAGAATGTCGAAAAATATCAAAGAAGGGCAGCTCGTTTTGTATTATCGCGAAATTAGGGAGAGAGTCACAATGTGGTACGCGTATTGGGATGGCAGCCATTAAAGGAAAGGTGTTTTTTGTTGCGGCGGGATCTACTCATTAAATTTCAATCACCAACTTTCCAAATGTTGTTGGCGCTCGTCTACATACGAAGAAATGATCATACGACAAGAGAAATCAGAGCTCGCACGGAACGATTAAGTGTTCGTTTTTCCCGCGCTGTTCGACAGTGGAACGGTAGAGAAATAGCTAGAGGGTCGTTCGATGAATCCTCTGGCAGGCCCTTAATTCTGAATTGCAGAGTAATCATGTAGAAGTGCCTGGCAGAGGGTTGATCGAACTACCATCAGACTATTTCCCTACCGTTCCTTCCGTGAGGGGTCTGATTTCTCTGATTTTATTACGATAACCATTTCTCCCTATGTAAGTTGACGTAAAAACAACATTTTCGCATTTGGAAGAGGAAGTTGGTGATTGAAATTGCGTGAAAATATCTTGCCGCAGCGAAAAACGCCTTTGTTTTAGTGATTGCCACCCGAACTCGTTTAACTTATCCGTGAAGGATGGCACTAGAGGATTGTTTTGTACGTACTTGCACCAGTATGACTTCAGCGGTATAAACACCAGTTTCGGAGAATGGTAGCAGAATGTTGTAAAACAGCGACGTGCATTATCAGTGATTTAGTTGGGAGCGACAGTGTGTGGCAAGCTGTAAGATCGTGTCTTTCTCTAGGAAGACAGTGAGAATGAGCGCGCTGTCGAAGAATGAATTCGTAAATATCTCAGTTGAGAAGGTTTTTCAGACGGATTAATGAACGCAAACAACTTTATTCCCGAATCTTTGTATCAACCCAGCAATGACTGCAGAGAGTCTACGGCGCCATCACGCTCTGGTTTCTGTGACTTCCCTAAATCGCTCCAGGCAAATGCCGGGGTTGCTCCTTTGAAAGGGCACGGTCGATTTCCTTCACCAACCTAGTAACATTTCGAGCGTGTGCATCGTCTCTAATGACGTTAAATGCTATCTTTCCTTCTTCCTTTTGCCACCGCACTGCTCTCCGATAGCTTGCTGGACTTGCCGCGCTGCGGTAGTGGTTGTCCTTGGTGCGCGGTGAAGTGAGCCAGCTCATCGTCGGCGACCTGGGCATCGACGACCTGGGCATCGACGACACTGGGTCTCAGGCCACGAGCTGCCAAGTATTCGGCTTCTGGATCGCCTCCGGACAACCAGAGACGTATCTCGCGTGGTTAAATTACCGCTGAAAGGAGCAAGAGCGGGGGGACGACGACGACGACTTTCACTAACTCAAACGTTAGTTGTTTTCATGAAATCACATATGCCGCTGCTCCTATCCTTCGGTGCTTATGTTCTTCGGAAGCAGGTGTTTAGTCAACAGCCTGATCTAAGGAAATTTAAGTGCTTCAAGATGCCGTATCGACTCATGGGGAAACCATACAGCAACCTAGCTTTAAATGAAATCTTCGTAATTCTTCACATTGTAATAATCGTTAGAAGCCCTGACTTATTCCTCTTCAATCCGACTAACGAGCAGAGTCGAGGGAGAATAGTCGTAACTGACTGTATGCAAGAATTAGCTTAAGTCAACCTCGTAACCACTGTAAATAAACTGTAACTTGAAACTTCCTGGCAGATTAAAACTGTGTGCCGGACCGAGACTCGAACTCGGGACCTTTGCCTTTGAGGACGGGGCGTGAGACGTGCTTGGGTAGCTCAGATGGTAGAGCACTTGCCCGCGAAAGGCAAAGGTTCCGAGTTCGCGTCTCGGTCCGGCACACAGTTTTATTCTGCAAGGATGTTTCATATCAGCGCACACTCCGCTGCAGAGTGAAAATCTCATTCTGGAAACTGTTCCTTCCTAGTAAGGAGGTTAAATCATAAATTACATTAAAGTGCTTGGCTTGAACTACCACAACACTTATACGATACTAAAGTCCTTTCAACAAAACGTCATCTACTAATCACAAGTCATAAATTGAAGCTGGAACACAATGACTTATATTCTTGAACTCAGTACATACACTGACGGAAAAAAATCGCTACATCAAGAAGGAGTTGTTCGTCAGAAACTAAAATTGGTAGCCGTGTTTCTACGTCTGAAAGATGTCGTCTATTCAGATTTCGCGTCGGTGGCATGAGTGGCGCTAGTACCTTTAAATACGCGCTGTAACGGCCGCGACCGTTAGTTGCCTTTGAGACTGGACTTTGTTAGTATATGTTAGCCAAGAATGCCTCCTAGGAGACAAACGCGCCATTTTCAACACATCGCTGGGACTGAACAACGTTGCCGGACGTTTAACCAGCGATATTGCTGAAATACTTGACAGGAATGTAGTCACTGTATATGGCAGCGGTGGTCACGAGAATGTACGGTTGCAAGAAGACCGGGCTCTAAAAGCCACGTGGCACTCCGAGATGGAAGACCATCGTGTTCGGCGTGTGCCTATGGCGCATCGTACTCCATTTGCAGCATCTATTTGAGCAGCAGTTGCCACCAGAGCGACATAAGGAACTCTTACAATACGAATACGAAGCTCGGAGCCAGACACCCTGTAGCGTACATTCCACCACAAACCACCGCCATTTAGGACTTTAGTCCTGTTAACCGAGAGCTCATTGGAGGTCAGGGCGGAGGTCTATTGTTTTTTTCTGATGAAAGCTGGTTCTGCCTCGGCGTCAGTTATGGCCTGTGTTGGTCATACGGATGCCAGTTGAGGATCTGCAACCAACCTGTCTGTGTGCTAGACACACTGGACCTAGACGTGGAGTTATGGTCTGGGGTGCAATTTCGTATGACAGCGGGAGCACTCTCTTGTTTATCCCGTGACTCTGAGAGCAGATTTATACGTCAGTTTGGCGATTCGACTTGTTGCGCTGCCATTCATGAACAGCATTCCAGGGGACGTTTTACAACAAGCCCACATACCGCTGTTGTAACAACATGCTCCACAGTGTCGACATGTTGCCTAGGCCTGTTCGATCACCAAATCTGTCTCCAATCGAGCACCTAAGAGACTTCTTCGAACGACAACTCCAGCGTCATCCACAAGCAGCGTTAACCGTCCCTGTATTGACCGACCAAGTACAACCGTTGTGGAACTCCATCCCACAAACTGACATCCGTCACCGGTACAAGACAAAGCATGCAAGTCTGTATGGTTGCTGTGGTGTCACCGCCATACACCACACTTGCTAGGTGGTAGCCTTTAAATCGGCCGCGGTCCGTTAGTATACGTCGGACCCACGTGTCGCCACTATCAGTGATTGCAGACCGAGCGCCGCCACACGTCAGGTCTAGTCTAGAGACACTCCCTAGGACTCGCCCCAGTTGTACAGGCGACTTCGCTAGCGATGGTTCACTGTCTACATACGCTCTCATTTGCCGAGACGACAGTTTAGCATAGCCTTCAGCTACGTCATTTGCTACGACCTAGCAAGGCGCCATATTCAGTTACTATATGTCTTCTGAACAGATAATATTGTGAATCATGTACCGTCAAGAGCGACGTTCCTCATTAATGGATTAAAGTTAAGTATCAAACTAAGTACGTCCGCTTTCTGAATTCTAATTCCTTGTCATGTTCCAGACCTCACGTCAGTATAGCCCTTCCCTCCTCACGCCAGCCTGCGTGAGCTAAAACGCGTGCATTTCGGCGTCTACTAGTAACACGGTGTTGGCTCTTCTGCCAACCCAGCACTTGCATTTAACATTATGTCGGTTACATCGGTTATTAATGTACCAGCATTACACATATGCTGTGGCTTGTCTCGCGCTTACTTTAACCTGTGACCCTGCAATGTTAATCACTTAAATATGTTACTTAAACAAATGTATTCACGAAATTTCATTACTCTATATGAATTATTTTTCGGTGCTGCGCCTTTTGCCGGCAGTGTATTGTGGCGCCAGTGTTATCCCCGAATATCATACAGTCATTTAAATTAGTCAGAGGCAATATCAATCAAATCTAGCTACCCGCTGAACAGCTGCCCATCATATCAGACAGAGCATAAAGACTGACAATACAACTTAATTCTTTTTTTGTCTGCAGTCGGCCTCAGCGGGGAATCTTGGACAGCCGCCGCATTATCTCCCGGCCGTCGGCGCTCTGCCGTCGGTGGCCAGTTACCGGTCGCGCGACTGACAGCGGCGCCACGTGATACTTAATCGCGTTTTCTGTAACACATTTTCCATACGATTAACGGCAGAACTTCCCCATTTTTGACTGTACCCTCAGCTGGTTGTTTGTCAAACAACGAATAGGTCTTGTGTTGGCTTACGAAATAAATTATCACTGTTGTAATGACCGGTTGCTTACACACACACTTTTCGTCAAATCGCAACCAGACTTTCATCTTTCTGCCTAATGTAGGTCTCGTCTTCCACTACAGGTCGGTATGGTATCGTTTCCACATTCGTTGTCTTCGAAAACTCACATCCAAATTGTCATCATCCAGTTCCACCCTGACCTCGGGACTCGTTGCATAAGGGTCTGTCACCACAACTTACATTCGATAAAATAATACACACGCGTAATAGTACTGTCGGTCTGCAGATGAAACCTCAGATGCGTAGATCGCGTAACTATTGAAGAAACACTGAATCGAATGGGGAAGAAAATGAATGTGTGGGATAACTTGACTAAAAACGGGGGCCAGTTCATAGGCCACATCTTAAGGCATCAAGGAATCGTTGTTTTGGTAGTGGTGGGAAACGAGAGAGAGAGAGAGAGAGAGAGAGAGAGAGAGAGAGAGAGAGAGTCTCTGTGTGTGTGTGTGTGTGTGTGTGTGTGTGTGTGTGTGTGTGTGTTTGTTCAAAATGGTTCAAATGGCTCTGAGCGCTATGGGACTTAACATCTATGGTCATCAGTCCCCTAGAACTTAGAACTACTTAAACCTAACTACCCTAAGGACAGCACACAACGCCCAGTCATCACGAGGCAGAGAAAATCTCTGTGTGTTTGTGTGTGTGTTTGTAGGAGGGAGGGTTCCAGTTGCATACTAAGACAGGACTTGGCTGTGGAAGCCGGTTTAAGAGGATGTCCATTGCAGAGGTTATGTGGAGATGAACAAGTTTTCACTGCATTGAATAGCGCGTAGAGCTGCCTCAGACCAGTCTTCCGGCCGAAGACCGCAGCAACAGCACTTAGTATTGTCAGTGAACTGTGTTGCGTATGTCTGCTCACGTATGATGTCTCAAGCCGCAACATCATTACATCATGCATCGCAGCCGACACTCGGTATCGACTAAGTTCAGCTGACCCGGATTATCTCCAAGTCAAGCCGTCTTCGCTTAAGTCGTTCACTTATTTGCTTAGCTGTCAACTTCTGTAGCAGTTTTGTTCGCACTACGATGTAGGACGACCAACATTTGATCACGATTTTAAGGGAGATGACCAACACCTGACCACGATTTTAAGGAAGTTTTGGACACATTTAATCGCAATAAAGTTCAGAAGCACAATTACACAGTACTTTCTTGGAACGAGAGGTGCAACACCAAAAAATGATTAATATAGAATAATCAAATTCCGGAAATACAGTTGTCTAGGTAGCACATTTAAGTGATTAACATTGCAATACACCGGTCAATGTAAGTACGAGACAAGCCATTCCAAATATGAAATCCTGGTACGTTAATAACCGATGTAACCGCCAGAATGTTGAATGCAAGCAACCAAACGCGCATGTATTGTGCTGTACACATGATGTCATGTTTATGGAATGGAGTTCCACGACTGTTGAATCTGGTTGGGCAGTACAGGGACGGTTAACGCTGGTTGAGGGCGGTGCTGGAGCTGTCATCCGATGATGTCTCACATGTGCTCGACTGGAGACATATCTGATGATCGAGCAGGCCAGGGCAACATGTCGACTCTCTGTAGAGCAAGCTGGGTTACAGGAACATGTGGGCTACCGTTATCCTTTTGGAAAACACATCGTGAAATGCTGTTGACGTATGACAGCACAACAGCTGGAATCAACACACTGACGAACAAATTTACACTCAGAGTCGAGGGATAACCACGAGAGTGCTACTGCTGTCATACGAAATCGCACCCCAGACCGTAACTCCAAGTGTAGGTCCAGTGTGTCTAGCACACAGACAGGTCGGTTGCAGATTCTCAACTGGCATCCTTCTAACCAACGCACGGCCATCACTGACACCGAGGCTGAACCAGCTTCCATCAGATAAACACAACAGCACTCCGCCCTGACCTCCAATGACCTCTCGCTTAACACGTCTGAATTCGCAAATGGCGGTGGCTTAGGGTCAGTGGAATGAACGCTACAGGCTGTCGGGATCGAAGCTGTCCTTCAAGTAACCGAATTGTAACAGTTCGTTACGTCGCTCTGATGCCAACTACTGCTCAAATTGCTGCTACAAATGCCGTACGATGCGCCAGAGGCACACGCCGAACACGATGGTCTTCCATCTCGGTAGTGCCCCGTGGCTTTCGCAGCTCGGTCCCCTTGCGACCGTACATTCTCGTGCGCACTGCTGCTAGCAGTCATAACTGTGGCTACATTCCTGCCAAGTCTTTCTGAAATATCGCAGAAGGAACTTCCAGCTTCTCGTAGCCCTATACACGACGTTGTTAAACTCTCGGTGAGGTGTTGCTAATGGCGCCCTTGTCTGCTTAAAGGCATTCTTGACTAATATCTACTCGCCACGTCCAATTTAAAAGGCAACTAGCACTCACGACCGTTACAGCGAGTATTTAAAGCAAACCTGGTTTGTATCCTCGTAGTGGCAGTGCTTGCGCCAGTCTTATGCTACTGAACAGACGTCATCTTTCAGATGTAGAAACATGCCGACCAACTTTCGGTTATGACGAGCCTGTTTGGTGGAGTAAAGAAACTTATGTCTTATTTCCTTTCCACGATCAAAATACCTTACAGAGAGGGGGAATATTTTCCTGTTTTTTGTGGTCGCAGGCATCAGCTGGAATAGCGAAAAAATTGCCTAATTTAGCTGGATCTTCCAAAACATCGATGAAGCTCTGAACACTACTTGGAACCAAAACATTGTACACAATGATTCTGCCTTAGTCGTCATCCTAGCCAAGTTAGACTCATGGAATACATCGTTTGGTAATTTATTTCCACATTTCGTACTTACGTACCTGATGTTATCTTTGACAGTATGAAAACTTTTGTGGACTGTGCGGCTGGTCCTTGCGGAAGTTCGAGTCCTCCCTCGGGCATGGGTGTGTGTGTGTTTGTCCTTAGGATAATTTAGGTTAAGTAGGGTGTAAGCTTAGGGACTGATGACCTTAGCAGTTAAGTCCCATAAGATTTCACACACATTTGAACATTTTGAACAAAACCTTTTGTTTGTTCGCCTGCAACATTTTTCATGTCCTTGCTGTCATTACCAAATATTTGAATAAATTTTAGGACGCCTTCACTTCTACGTCTTTCAGCTTAAGAAAATCTGCGCAAGAACTCACTTAACTCACTTATCGGCCATTATAGGCGCTTCCCACTTGACCTAGCAGCGTAATGTTTGGCAAGACACGAGGATTAGCAGTAATATTTACGACAAAACGCAAAAAGTGTTAATTTGTAGTAAAATGTTACTGGCTGCAGTCGGCATTACCCTTGTGAGCGACGCTGAAGTTATGCTTACATACCACACAGTACTGTTGTTAGAGTCAATTCAGAAGTAAACAATGTAACGAGCGTGTCTGAACACGAATGTCTGTATAATCCACTTTCGAGAGTCCTTATTACTTCCACGTCTTATTTACACCACAGCTGCTGACTGGTACGAGGCCCGCGCGTCCGTGACTGACTGAAACACACGTAAACATTTGCCCTCTCAAGAACCGTCAGGACGCGTAGGTCATGTCATTCTTCCTCCGCTCGACGCATTCCCTTCGCCCAAACCGTCTTCTCTCCGTAGAACCACGAACAGGAGAAAGATTATATATCGACAATAGCGTCGATTATTATACGAAAACTTTTCGAAAATTTGAACTCTCGAAAATACTTCGCTGGATTAATATTCATAACAGTGATCACTGACGAAATTTGGGGAGAAACACGGTGCCAGTCAGGAGCCGAGAGGATTAAAAAAAATTGCTATAATTCAGGAGATCCCTGGAAATACGAGGGTTGACTGAAAAGTAATGTCTTCACCTTCGTCACTCTTCAACAGTTGGCAGCATTGGTATGCGGCAGGTACTGGCTTGTTCCGTAGCCTCTTCTCTACAGCTCCAGTTGGCGGAAAGCCTTAGCATTGAACGGTTGTGTTGTGACAGTGTAAATTATGGAACCCTGCGCAGACGGACAGTCAATGCGATGTAAGCAACGTGCAGTCATTGAAATCTTGACAGGAAAAGGTGTCATCCCAAAGGAGATTCATCAGAGAATGAAAGCAGTTTATGGTGATTGTCTTGTTGTGAGTACAGTGCGTCGTTGGCCGAGTATGTTTAAAGATGTTGAGGCGGGAACATCTGACCTGCGTGACAAACGTCCTGTGACAGCAACCACAGAGTTTCACAAGCAAAATGTTGACAGATTGATTCAGGACGATTGTCGTATGACTCAGAGAGAATTTGCAAGCACAATCGGCATTTCACAAGAACGTGCGGGTCACGTTATTGCTTTGCCTGGCTATCGGAAGATCTGTGCACGATGGGTACCCCGGATGCTGACTCCTGAAATGGAAGCGCATAGACTTGAAATCTGCCAGGAACTTCTCTCGCGTTACGAGAATGAAGACGCACAGTACTCACATCAACACAACCACCATAAATTACTTTCATTATCTGATGAGTCTCCTTAGGGGTGACATCTTCTGCTGTCAAGAATTCAATGACTGCACGTTGCTTAAATCGCATTGACCGACCGTCTGCGCAGGGTTCCATACTTTACACTGTAACAACACAACCATTCAATGCTAAGGCTTCCCGCCAACTGGAGCTGAGCTATAGAGAAGAGGCTACGGAACAAGCCAGTACCTGCCGCATACCAATGCTGCAAACTGTTGAAGAGTTACGAAGGTGGAGGCATTACTTTTCAGTCAACCCTCGTACGGGTGAGTTGGTAGCTCTAGTAGGAAGTGTTGTTCGCAAAGCGAGTCTGCGCCAGGCTTCCCCTCATTATTAGCTCTCTGTGCGATAGCGTCAACGCTGACGCAATCGGTTAGGATAACATCAACAAAAGTTTTCCATCACCCCTTTATTTCGAAAGTCATGGCACAGAAAATAAAAACTGGCTCTGAGGTTTTTGTGTACATTCATCTGTAGCATCCACATCAGCAAATCAAAAAAACGTCGGAATCGTCTCCTTCATAACACTCCCGGGCGATGTCAATACGTGCTCGGAGCAGGCTTGAATCCGTCGTGACATACCACGGTACCATTCAGCCAGCCCACGTCCAAATTGTCCCACTCTTCAATGGCGATTCTCCGTTAGTTGCGCAGAGTACATGGCTGTTGTTGTCCAAAAACAGCTCGTTTCAACTGATCCCACAGAGGTTCGATTGGAATCATATCTGGGCAAGAGGCAGGCGAAGGAATGTGTTCAAGAGAACAGCGCGATGATCCTACGACTTACCATCCATCAAGAAGAAACTGTCCCCAAAATGTTGGTTATACGGCCCCACCACTGGTTGCAGAATCTCGTCCCTGTACCGCAGAGCATCGTGCTTGCTCTCGACAACCACGGGAGGTGCGGTGGCCCCGTGTAACGCCACACTAGAACATCACAGCACGACCACCGTGTTGGACACTTTAGGCGCAGTGGTGGAGGCGTTAGATATTGCCGGGTTGTTTCAAAACAGGTTGTCTGCTATTACCAAGATGCATAAAGATCCGAATTTCGTCCTTAAACAACACCCGAAGCCAGTCCTGGGGCGTCAAATCTGCACGTTTTTTTGCCCATCTGCAACGGAGTCCAGGCTGTTGTAGTGTGCGACGTGGTGCTCACGAAGTAACACGTGTTACTTCGACCACGCCCCCTTTCCTACAGTATGTATGTCGCTCTCGGACGTCCGACCGCTCAGTCGGTAAGACTCATCGGAGGAGCGCCTCTGAGGATGTCCAGTGCGGTCCTGGATGAAACATCAGGAGCATAAGAGTTTCTTGGACCACGACCGCACATCCCGAAAGGTTTACCACAAACCATGTCATCCGGTCGTGATGCCTTCACTCTTCGGATACCCCAAAAGTCGTGCTCTTTCGGAAATGTTCGTGTCGAGTCTCTAGGCGATTACAATCTGTCCTCTGTCAAACGCAGATAGACTGAGCGTCTTCGCCAGGCTACACACGGACAGCACGCTCACTGATACTACATGCGCCGTGCGTGTGTCTTGACAAGCAGTCATTCCTCGCCATGTGACGCTGCTATCGCCTGGATGGGTTCATGTCTATAATGTTCTGGCTGATCAGCGTATGCACTGCAATACTCACGCCGCTGGAGCGGATGTTCAGCCAAATTGAGTAATCTCAGGAGCGCACAGCCAACTTTCTGAAGTTAGAAGAGCCATGTACAGACCTATGGGGACAACAAGAAAAAGTTCGACTCTCTCCTACCTCAAGATATTTTAGGCACTAGTCGGCTCAAATGTAGAGCCCCGCTATGGGAGGCAATTGAAGCGTTAGAGAAGTATGACCCGACAGAAAGTAGACAACATCCACATTCAGAAACTATAGGCTTTTGAACTACCCAAGAGCTCTGGTAATCTACACTATTACATAAAGACAAGTTCGTTGTTTAACGTCCAAATAGGTAACGGAGAAACATTGTTAACAAACATTTCTAAATTTTTTGACCGATTTACTTTAAATTTTTACACGATATTGTAATAAACTTTTTGACGGACATAGGTTATATATTTTTGTTATATAAATACATGCATATACTATAGACGGTGGTCAGAAACAGTCTGAAAAGCTTGTAATGGTGTTGGGGGGAGGGTAGGCTGAGCTGAGAAATAATTGTTAAGAAAAAAGCTCTAAGCTGCGCCGTTTCTGATTTGATTAGCATTGGCGTTGCCGGATGAGATCGTTGCGCGCACTATATACTGCGGTAATGCACAGACATATGTATGTCCGTGAGTTACCACTTGTTCAAACGCTCATTGTCATTTAAAATTTACCTTTTTACAAGGTGATAAATTTAAGCTAGGTGAACAAAAGCTACGTTTGTTCGGTGTGAGGAAATCAAACGACGAATACATCTGGCGACACCATCTCAGGCAGGCTGTTTCAATTTGCGCGCTATCTGATTGGCAACTTCAATGCTAATTAAATCGGAAACGATGCAACATATCGAATTTTTTTCTCAGCATAACCTGCCCTGCAACACCTTTAGATGCTTTTCTCACTGTTTATGACCACCCTGTATATTCCTTATGCATAAATTTAAACTAAAATTGTATACACAACTGTGTGTTGTTTTATATCTCCCAGCCGATTTCAACGCACAACTGGAAAGTTGTATTTATGGCTTACGATTCGAAAACTACTGTGGAATCTGAATTGTCCGAAACTTTTAGTCCTATTCATTCGCAGATTGCATCTATGTGAAATGCTGTCACTGAAGCTTCTATCCCCACAGCCACCGAAGAGATTTGCCTCATACACCGTATACCAATGATCCAAACGGATTTACCCAATCACTTTAAGCGACTTCAATCCCCAATCGTGATTTCGTTGGCAGTAACAATAAATCAGACTCAAGATGGGGGAAGGGGGAGAGGAGATGTACAGAGAGGAGGGGCGTAAATTGACAAACAGAGGAGACAGAAGATGATTGGGAGAGAGGGGGGAAGGAAGAAAGAGGAGACGGGCAAAGAGAGGGGGGGGGGACGAAGGATGCACAGAGAGAGGGGGAGAAAGAGATTAGGATGTACAGTTCCCATACATATACAGCAATTGCGAAGCTTTGCCGAACTCGTTAGTAACATGTAACGTTACAAGTTCTCTCGTAGACTTTCCTTGGCGTTGAAGCAATTGAGGATGTAAAAGAAGCAAGTAAGAAGAGGGTGTAGGACATACAAGCCAGTTTCCTATGTGGTTGTGGACATCTCTAATTCATGCAAAATGTACGCAGGTACGCCATATAGCTAGTAAATAGTGATTATGAACTGTTTGTGTAGCAGGTAGTGCTGCGCGTCTGAGAAACTTGTTGTGAATCGGCATTGAAACCTACCACTCCTATCTTTTGAGAATTATTTACTGGAAACAATATAAGACGAAACTTTCTGAAAGATAAAAGCCTTTAGCCGCACCAGGCCCACGACCCAGATCTTTGTCTTTCGATTCGCTTCGTTAGTAAGTCCTGTGACAACGATAGGTGAATTTCATACTATTACATTTTTTGAAATTTTATCCTTTGGATCCTTACAGTCTTTTAAAGTGTTTCATTACAACGAAGGCACAGTGAAAGACACATTCTGAAACAGAAGAAGTCACTCTTTATGTTTTGGACGCACTAGCCATCATATCACAAGATTAACTTATTATCTCTAGAAGCATGTTTGCTGATAAAACAAGGAACACATTGTGGATCCCTACCGTTTTATCATACAAAACACGTGTCAAAGTAAACACTCGTGTCTGAGTAAACAAACAGAACAAAAAGTGCCGAACTGGTATATTTGGAGTAATCGGCGACAGCGTACTATGATTGTGAACGTGAAAATACAGGTCAGTCTTCTCGTTTGTTGGACTGAATAATAAATAATATACGCGCAGCGGAAATGTCAATCTTTTCGTAATCGAAGCACTGACATTCCTTGTTTGTGAACAACAAGATGATGATTTTAAGTGCTTTAAGAAACGTGTAAAGTTTGAGACAATCGTAACAAACTATATACACCGGCATCGAGAATTGTGAATGCTTACCTGTGTCAAACACGATTTGCTGGAGTACTGAAAACTGAGTCTTCGCCGGACCCACCCGTAATATACTGGAATGTATTTAGGAATGTCTCGAAACATGCACTAGTAGTATGCAGCCACATGTTTCGAACAGGCCTAAGCCACGACGACTCTGAACTTTGGCAGCAGACGTGAATAAACTGCTCTTCGAAAGTCCCTACTGTCACACAAGTGACACCGGTTATATAAAACAGGCTTGGCTTATTAATGCAAGAGATATACCTAATGACGCTTTGTGATCTATACGACTGCAACATGTTTTACAGATATTATCGAAACATCTACGGCAACACCAAGTCCCTTAGTATTGGTGCAAACAAGATCAGGGTCCTGAGGCGAACAGGCAGCATTAATGAAACCTGTCACATAACGCGGAGAGAAAAAAAAGCAACACGAAGTTACTGCCTTCCGAGTATTACTTTACAGTCTCAGCAGGGCACAAATAAGAAAGATAAGTAAAATGGTTGGGCATAGTTGTCGGACAGATCTCTAAGGGTGACTATTACTGTGAAAGTATGCTTTATTCCTATGCATCAGCAAATTTCTTTGCAGTGTGGGAATGTTGTATCTTGTAAGTGCAACTTACTATAACGCGCGGTTGGCTGATTGGCCCAGTAAAGTCTAGTGTACTGTTGTCGATACTTATAACGGATAGAAAGAGAAGGGGATGAAGCTTGGTAGCAGTTCAGATCTCATGTTGGATAACATTAACGCCCCATGTAAGGATTGGCTACTATCAAGAGCAACCTAATAAACGGCTGAGCAGCTTTGAATTTAATTCAGGGTATTAGAGCCCAGTCTCACTATCAACAACCCCTCCCGCCACCCCCCCCCCCCCCCCCAGTTCATACTGGTGTGCAGTGCAGTCGCTCAATCAAAGAAATATGCGATAGTCAACTTAACATTTCATTTCTGAGTACACCGTACCGATATTCGTCTCCGCACGAATATTATTCTTTTAACCCGCTTGTATATTAGGTCGCTTCTTTGTGTTTTCGGCACAAATTTTGCAATTCATTTTAAACTAGCTTCCCGATGTGCTACAGACTTGAAAATTTCAACACAGCTCGTAATTGGATGACAATACAATATTAAACCGCTTGCTTGTCTGGTCTATGGCGGAGGCCACTTTGTTTACCACTGCTAAGTAACAACTAGTAACTACGACAAAATAGCTAACTGGAGTCACAGAACTTGGAAATGCTTAGCCTGTGAGACAACAGTAGGGTACCATATTTGACTTTCTGAAAGAATGATCTGGTTTTAGGGTATTATTGCGTTTTAGGAAACATTGTACACGTACCAGGAGAGTGAAGATGAGCCCAGTTCGTGCTGTTAT
Source organism: Schistocerca americana (assembly GCF_021461395.2). Lineage (NCBI taxonomy): Eukaryota > Metazoa > Arthropoda > Insecta > Orthoptera > Acrididae > Schistocerca > Schistocerca americana. Next base: position 641,500,725 of record NC_060121.1, on the reverse strand, counting down.
CTGAATTCAAGTAGCTGTTTCTTCAGGAAAAGCACATAAAAATGTTCGGCATGTAGTCATCATATCATCACCACCTTCCTCTCAAGGATTAGGCTATTGCCTATTCCAAACTCACAAACAAAATCATTTTCATCTTTTTCGAGGTCTTCCAGTATCTCTTTTCCCATGCGGCTTGTAGTTCAGGATCTTCTGGGGAATTCTGTGACCTGATATTCTCACGAGGTGTCGCCTCCAACTTAACGATAATTTTGAATTTTTTTCATTCATACTGAAAATATTTAATTTTGTTCTAACATCTTCATCTTAAGATAGTGTCTCTTCTTATGCAGCCCTTCGTCTTCCTTGGGAACCTCATCTCTGCCGTTTGAATTTTACTTTCTTGTTTTCTTTGTGGTAATTTAGCTTTCGCTTTCATAGGATAACACAGCAACTGCCATCACTTTACATACATGTAGCCATATTTAGAAATTACAAATTGAAAAATTAATTTGCAACTTGAGTGTAAAATGACTCATTCCCCATCATTATCATTTATCATGCAAATGATCCATGGAAGATGAAACTAACTAACTAACTAACTAACTACCTGTCATTTCCCGATGAGTTTCAGACTTGGAACTTTCATCATTGCCGGCCAGAGTGGCCGAGCGGTTCTAGGCGCTACAGTCTGGAACCGCGCGACTGCCTCGGGCATGGATGTGTGTGATGTCCTTAGGTTAGTTAGGTTTAAGTAGTTCTAAGTTCTAGGGGACTGATGACCTCAGAAGTTAAGTCCCATAGTGCTCAGAGCCATTTGAACCATTTGAAATTTCATCATTCCTCAGAACTGGATGAAAAGCAATATTAACCCGCTTTCGTGTTTGGTGCACGGTGTATACCCCTGCTTTGTGTACCACTGTGATTTCTCCCTTTTCCTGTTCCATTTGCGAATGTTTCGTGGTAAGAACGGTTGGTGGTAAGTCCCCGTGTGACCTAAATTCTCTCTCATTTTTAACTTTGGGGTCTTTTCGTGAGATAATGGTAGAAGGAATCAATGTACTGGTCGTCTCAGGTGAAGAGAAACTGAAATAATCGTGAAATTTACCCTATGCCTATGTTGTAATCGCATCAAAATGTTTGAAGAATTTAACACACAGCCGGCCGAAGTGGCCGTGCGGTTAAAGGCGCTCCAGTCTGGAACCGCGAGACCGCTACGGTCGCAGGTTCGAATCCTGCCTCGGGCATGGATGTTTGTGATGTCCTTAGGTTAGTTAGGTTTAACTAGTTCTAAGTTCTAGGGGACTAATGACCTCAGCAGTTGAGTCCCATAGTGCTCAGAGCCATTTGAACCATTTTTTTGAATTTAACACACACAAGACTAAAATAGCTGTGGAAATAGTTGCAGAATTTAACACGAAAAACGTGGGACCCATGCAGTACATAATTTATGGATGGATAGTTGACCAGTCTACAATTATCTATTGCATACGCATCATGTTTTTTGTTTTAAGGTCTCAAATTCTAAAAAGTATTTTCGTACCTATTAAAAATTTCACAAGCACAGATTTTCAGGACTACCTTATGGGCGTTAGGAAGCGATAAGGCGCTATGAGAAATCATCTTATACATTTCAGTGCGTTTGAGACGCGTGTGATATTAAAAAGGTTATTAACGTAAATTAGTTTTTCTTCTTTTGTTCCACAGCGGAGCTTCATCTGCACTGTTATTGTTCTCCACTGCGCGTAACTGCGAAACGAGACCTGTGCGTACAGCACTCCGCGTACCTCGCCAGCCACCCGCCTTGTGGCGGAGACGCGCGCTGTGTTACAGTGCTGGGGGGAGGGGGGCCTTGGGGCAGTGTTGCGAGGCTCGGCCGCTACGGGAACCCGTTTGGCCACTGACCTACGGCTCGGCTCGGCCCGCACCGGCCGGCCGCCGCCCGCCGCCCGCCGCCCGTCAGTATGCTAATGCTCGCCGTATCGCCGGCCGCCCCCGCGTCACGCCACGCGACGCCGGCCCAGGCTGCGCACGCGACGCGCCTCGCACGGCCGCCTGCATTGTAGGTCGCTGCTCTGGCGCCTCTGCCTCTAGCGTCGCAAGCTCTACATTTCCAACGCGGAACCCAATTTCTCTGTCTCGTCCTTGACTGCACGTTCTAGTAGCCTTAAGCCGCCGGCACACGGACAGTGCACCCGAACGTTGAGCGTGCCAAGTTTCTGACGTCATAGCGTGGAATAGCACGTTCGGGATTCTTTCCGAACGTGCAGAGCAATATCTGGCATGTCAGATATTATGAGCGTGCGTCTGAGCGTTGACCAATGAGATGCAACAACGCCACCTACGTCACACGCGCGCCGTCTCCCTTCAGGACAGAGTTGTGAGGCGCCATATTGGCATTCATTTCAAGCCTATATGTATATATGCCGTTTCTGAGCACCAGCAAATTGAGAATCACTGGAAAACCCGTTGTTAGTTGTGTGATTCTATCCAATACAACAATGAGAAACATCATATTCGAAGCCAAAGAATTATTGTAACTTGCGTATTATGAGAGTAGGCTATTTGAAGGCAGCGACACACTGAAGATCCACCCAAAACGCATTGTTCTTGGTACAATTTGTTATAATTAAATTTCAATTAGTACCATAATTATCTACGATTAACGTTTTTAGCAAGGGGTAAGATAATATGATATAAGCACCCAAGCCGTGTTGTTGCTGTAGCGTAGTGAGTAGCGTATCTAGCCACTAATGATTTTTTTTTCATGGGGCGGTGGTTCGCGTATTATTACTTTAATATAAGTATATACTATAATATTTGATGTTATGTAAATATAAGTTCATCTTTTTTTGAGGGGTGACTGTTCGATTGGCTTAATCTACAGGACGGCTTCCGCTACTTGTATAAAGATATTTTGCTCCTTTTTCTTTTGACACTCCGCCTTCAGGCCACGAGTAGCCTACGGGGACCATCCGACCGCCGTGTCATCCTCGTGGAGGATACTCTCAGTCGTAAGATGGTATTCTTGACCGAAGCCGCTACTATTCGGTCGAGTAGCTCCTCAATTGGCATCACGAGACTGAGTACACCCCGAAAAATGGCAAACGCTTCGTAATTCACACGTTGCAAAGATTCTGCTACTGGCTAGGAACAGTGATCAACTAAGACTGACCTTGGGGTTTTACTAAAATGTGGGGATGATGAAATAATGTTTATCTTATGCGGAGAAGTATTCCAAATTTGTACAGCACTGTTTGTAATGGAACTTTTATAAGCCTGTGTCCTTATTGATTGGACAAGGTACTTCCCTTTTCGTGGACGATGAAGGAAATGTGCGTTTTAATAGAGCTAACGTGGGAATTTTACGCGCGCCCGTTGAGTAAACAGTGTGATTTACGAACTAGAAACATCCCTCAACCGCCGCTGGGGTGCGTTGCGATTGCGTATTCCACGTTGGGGCCCGCGTACCGCATGCACAAGTCGCATCGCTCCTGAGCGTTCAGCAGCACGTTGAACTTGGCACGCTCAACGTTATCGTTCGACAACACGGTCCGTGTGCCGACGGCTTTACACTCTCGGCATGTAGGTGCCGGCGCCAACATGTGGCCACTGTCAAATTGCTGTCCTCCAGCATCTTCCTGTCCACACCACACAGATATAGAGGGTGTAACGGGCATTAGTGCAGATATTTCTGTTGGTGACTGAACAAACATACATCAGTATTTACGTCATTTGTAGACTGATAATTATTACAACCATTACATGTCTTATGTTTTTAGGTTGGTTAGTACCTTCTGACACTACAATAACATCGACGGTCAGTGGCAGACGACATCGCAGAGGCTCTCTGAAATAATGCAAAGATACTATTTCTACAGGTTGGTTATTTTCGCAGGAAATCAGTATGGTTACAAAATGTGTGTGAAATCTTGTGGGACTTAACTGCTAAGGTCATCAGTCCCTAAGCTTACACACTACTTAACCTAAATTATCCTAAGGACAAACACACACACCCATGCCCGAGGGAGAACTCGAACCTTCGCCGGGACCAGCCAGTATGGTTACATAGTGTATCTATGCGCCATATGTCTTACACGAATTTTCCGTAGAATTAAAATACAGTACTTATATTCGCTGAAGAACAGCGACATTTGCCGGCTGCAGTGGCCGAGCGGTTCTAGGTGCTACAGTCTGGAACCGCGAGACCGCTACGGTCGCAGGTTCGAATCCTGCCTCGGGCATGGATGTGTGTGATGTCCTTAGGTTAGTTAGGTTTAAGTAGTTCTAAGTTATAGGGGACTGATGACCTCAGATGTTAAGTCCCATAGTGCTCAGAGCCATTTGAACCATTTTTAAACAGCGACATTAAGCCACAGAAAATAGTTTTAGAATGCCAAAATTGAGAAAGTTGTAGAAATCTTTGTTATTTTGGACGGACTACTTTGTGTGTCAGAATGTGGCGGAAACAGCGCAAGTGCTGAGGGGCCTATACACATGTTGCTGGGGGTCTTTACCGTTGGGGCAGCGCTAGAGTGTGGATGTGACCATTTAACTGGAATAAACTAATGTGTTTTAAAACAGTGATCTTGTATTTAGCCCAGCCAGCTGCATTATGTGAACAAACACCACGTAACGTTAGTACTGAAAAGAGGCTAAGCGAAATCGTCCCTAGAGAGAGCCAATAAGTTAACTGAAAACAACGACGAGGTTTTTCGTCGTGAGCAGGGCCGTTTAGCGTTACAACCTCCACGTTCATGTGGCAGGAGCAAGCCATTAATGCTTATTTTCCCCTGGCAGGAGGTCAGGTGTTGAAGTGAGAACGCCAAACAGTTGGTCTATACTGACAGGCGTACGCCACTTTGGTGCATTACGACTGTGCAGAAAACATCAGGTCATAAATAGAGCGACGTGTTTGTGGGAAAGTTACTAACCTGATTGATAGCGTGTTGGTCCACATCTGGCATGCTTACAACAGTGATACTGCATGGCGTGGATCCGACCTGTTATTGGTCTCATTTAGATGTACACTATCTGATCCCAAGTATCCGCACGCCCCTAAAGTGGAATCAACCACTAGATGTCATGAGAAGCGGACCCGCCAGTATAAAAGCAGACGGGCAGTGTTGTCATAGAGAAGGAGTAGCAGCAGTATGGTTCGATCAGGAGAGATCAATGACTTTGAACGTGGGCAACTCATTGGAGGTCACGTGATTAACAAAGCCAAGAGGGACATTTCAACCCTTCCAAAACTACCCAAGTCGACTGTTGTCGATGTGATAAAGTGGAACTGCGAAGGAACAGCCACAACTAAACCAAGACCAAGCAGCCTTAACATACTGACGGACAGGAAGCAACAACCGTTGCGGAGGGTGGTTGTAAAAAAAAAGCATAAAATCAGCGGAACTCGTGAATTACAAAGTGCTACGAGCAGTCCAGCTAGCACAGTGACTGTGTGTATGGAGCTACTTACAACCTGCACATTTCTGTAGTCAGCACTAAATAAAGCATGAGGTGGTGTGGAGAGGGATGCCTCTGTGCAGTAGATGAGTTGAAACTGGTGATTTGGGGTGATGAGCCACGCTGGACCCTGCAGTAATCCGATGGAATTGCTTGGGTTCCGCGAATGCCTGCAGAACATTACCTGTCATCGTGCGTTGTGCCAGCAGCAAAATACTGAGCACTTGGTATTGCTGTATGGAGAGATTTTCCTGTTTAGGATGTGATCCCTTTATAGCGCTTAAGAAGGCGCTACATGTGGAAGGTTCAAATGGCTCTGAGCACTATGGGACTTAACTTCTGAGGTCATCAGTCCCCTAGAACTTAAAACTACTTAAACCTAACTAACCTAAGGACAACACACACATCCATGCCCGATGCAGGATTCGAACCTGCGACCGTAGCGGTCTCGTGGTTCCAGACTGAGCGCCTAGAACCGCTCGGCCACAACGGCCGGCCATGTGGAAGGATATGAACTGATTTTACAACTTTGTGTACTGTGTGCAATAGAGAAACTGTTCGCAGACGACGATCTATTGTATTAGCAGGTCAATGAACCCTCGCAGAGCAGCATACGTGAGGCAATGGCTTATGGATAATAACATGGATAGTAGACTGTCCTGCCCAGAGTTCCGACCCGAACTTAACGGAAAGTTTCACTCCAGACCCCAACATTACCTTCTTTGATTTCGGCTCTTGAAGCAGAACGGGCTAATATTCTTCCATGCACACATCCTATACCTCACTGAAAGTATCCTCAAGTTCGAGCCGTCGTAAAGGCGAAGAGTGGACGCAGCCCATATTAATATCCTGTAATAGGTGTCTGGATACTTTCGACCAAATGGTGCAAGTGGTACCAGATATCTACGCACAGGTTATGCAGTGGTTCCACAGTAGCCCAAGTGAATGTCTCCCATAGCGTAATACTGTCCCCCCCCCCCCCGGTATGACTCCGTGGTGCGGTGCATATTTCGAGCAACCGTTCGCCTGAGCACTATGGGACTTAACTTCTGAGGTCATCAATCTCCTAGAACTTAGAACTACTTAAACCTAAATAGCCTAAGGTCATCACACACATCCATGACCGAGGCAGGATTCGAACCTGCGACCGCAGCGGTCGCGCGGTCCCAGACTGTAGCGCCTAGAACCGCTCGGACACTCCGGCCGGCGAGAGTGGGAAGAATGATGTCTTGTGATCTTTTGTATCAGCTGAATTAATCTTATTCTGACCATCCATGTGAGAGCGATGAGCATGGAATTTGAATTTTTTACTGAAGATGAGTTCTTACAATATCATTTTTCGCTAGACAGTACCGTCTTTCCCCATCTGTCTGTCAGCTAAGAGTTTTGGCCACTTCTGTGACACTATTCAGTGAGAAAAACAAGCGTGTGACCATTCGTGATATGAAACTTCCTGGCAGATTAAAACTGTGTCCCGGACCGGGACTCGAACCCGGGACCTTTTTTAGAACACTTGCCCGTGAGGGAAAGGACCTGGAGTCACGGTCCGGCATCACAGTTTTAATCTGCCAGGAAGTTTCGTATCAGCGTACACTCCGCTGCTGAGTGAAAATACCTTCTGGCGTTTGTAGCGTGATTTTATGTATACGCTCGATGTCGTCTGTAAGTCCAACCTGCTAGGATCCCGTTCGCATGCACAGGTTTCTCACAAACGTTCAATATATGTGTTCCGTGGACAAACTGTAGGTCTTCAGTACGCCATCAGCGAGAGGAAACAAGGAGCTTAATTTACTCGCAAATAAAAATACATGGTATCATCATTTCGCATCACCCGGGATTGTTATTCCCTAGTAGTTTGCGGTTGGGAGGGTTGCTCTCTCACTATCCTTTACACAGTCAGTCCACCTATCTGGGTAGGTTTTAGGTTGTCTGCCCCTTCGCTCTGCGATGGTATATACTGGTTTAGCCGATAAAAGCAGCGTTGACGAAAAGTGAGCTGAATACCCAACACGCAAAGGGCACATAACTCCAGACCATGAGCAGCATCTGAAAGTTAGTTAAACTATCAGGCGTTCGGGATTCTTGTTTGACTCGTTTTAAAAATTTTAAAATTTCCTATAATCTGTTATATTGTCTTTCAAACACAGAAATGGCTATGAATGCCTTATTCAATATCCCGACACTAATTATGCAGTGTTACTGACTGTCTCTGTAATAAGTTCACACCCAAAAGCAGCCAGAAGATATTTAGTACAACCCGATATTTTAAACGTCCCAAACAGTCACTGACCCACGACTACTTGCGAGTTAACACAGTCAGTCGTTCAGTAGTCTTCTGGTACGGAAGTGCTCGCCATAATGCCTCGTAATTTGCACTAAACACGCCACGCGGAGTTTATGTAGGACTTGAAATGTTCACACGCGAAATCTCCTAAAATAAGCCACTTACGAAGCTCAAACGCTCTCAAAACACTGTACGAAGTAGTCGCTTTTCATGAACTACACGAGAACTGATCAAACGCGCGAATTTCTTCATTTTGATACTAATTTGATCAGCGCCATTTAACATAAGTGGTGACTAGAAGAGGGCTCCCGAGCGACTATCTCGGCTCATTGATTTAAGGCACAAAGCCCTACTCAAACGCGCGGGAAATGCTGAATTTCTATTGGCTAGTATGTTTAACAGCCAAGTCAGATCATTTCGAGCGCTTCCACACTCGTGGTATTTCTAATTTCAGCTAATCAGATTACCACACGTAATGTAGACTAGAAATCTCGTAATTCCGAAACTAGATAAAATTTAATGAAAACAAAATACTCTCTACGATTCCTTTCCACAAAATAAATTACTAATAAATTTAATACCTAACGCCCCTTCTGGCTGTCTTTTACAAAATCAGTCTCACTCGGACTTACGTCACAAATTACCATATTACACAACAAATTTCTCACGCTTACATTTACATAGTTTTAATAAAATATCACATTCTCACCCTACGTATGTCCTCCATTTACTTTCTGTCTCTACAAAACACTCACACAACAAAAGAATGAAATAATAATTTTACAATGTACTGTTAATTACGTCAGGGATCTGTGGCAATAAAATTAAAGAAAATTTGATTATATGAACCTATTCCCGTGGTTGTAGTTTCAACTGATACTATTGACGAATACATTACAGTCCCTAACTCAGTTTCACAATACCAGCACGGTTATTATGTGTTTTACGTAAAGTAGCGAAGATATTAATTTGAAGTTTTAACAGTATGGTTGTGTTACCCATAGAATTTGGTGCACTAAGTGTGAAAAAGATCGATTAATGTTTGACAGTTCTTCTTCAGATTCACAGAGAGTATGTGTAACGTACTGCACGCAGCGTCAGGTAAGTGTACTAAGCCGGGCGTCCGCTGTCCGAGCGTCAGAACCATCATCTCCTCTCCTCCCGGCAAGCTACATTTTCAATGCAATATGACAACTAATAATACTTCACTACGTTATGAGTTGCATGATATGACTAATTCGTTTCATCACTCCTTAATCTTGCAATCAAACTTGTCTCATCTTTTCGTTCGATCATTGCCAAATTTCATATTTCTCTAAATTTAGAACTAGTTGCCAGACATTAACAAGTGGGTAGAATATTTAAAGATTCAAATGCTCTATCCCCTCCTGGAAGCGATCTTTGAGTGCCCGTGATCTCTCTGTCCACTAAAACCTTGGTCCGGGATAACGTAATATTGCTCAACTATCACTTTAAATAATTGGGTTAGGATCCCCAACCTAGCTATTACCTATGAATACGGATAATACTATTTCCACAACTATCCTCTGCGATTATATCACCTGTATCCCATCCACACACTGGGTCAAATTTAACAAACCTTGTAGAGATTCTACTTTCCTTTCCTGGTAAATTTTAAACTGTATACGTTCATCGAAACACGATAGAACTTAATTCACGATTGACAGGATCATAAATGCTCTGCTGAGGTCGAAGACAGTAGAATAATTTTCTTTACCTTTGATACTCTAATTATTCCAGCACGCATGTAAATTGTAAGTGGCTTCCCCTCTCTTCACAGTGTCTGCTGATCAACTGACGTCACTGGAAAGAAACGTTAAACTTTGACTATGGGCACCAGAGTAGCTCTTAGCCCCCATTCGCCGCAACGCCCGCTACTTCTGTGAGAAGAGACTCTGAATTGCTGTCTATTTCGGCAGCAACGAAAGCAGTTCGCTCGAAGCTGCTTCTGAAGTTTGGCTGTCCGCGGCTCTTCTTTGAGTCTACACTAAAACGCCCCGAACAATCCTTCTTCTCCACGCTGCACACCTTAAGAGTCTAACGTGAGACACCGCTACCCAGTAGATTTATTTCCATACCAGGTCTCACAAACCATCTGCAGTGCTGTACGTTGATAGCGATAGTCTCTCGCAACCTACCTAATTACCGAAGTTCATTACGATCCCAACTTAATTTTGCAATTCAGTCGCGCGTGGCCTCTTCAAGAAACCACCCCGGCATTCGGCTGAAGCGACTCAGGGAAACCACGTAGGGGCCAAATGAGAGTTCGGTGACTGAAGTTAGTCTTCTGCCAAAAAAGATAGCAAGACTTAAGAAATGGAGTGAAGGATACATTTCGTAACAAAAACGTAATGTCCTACACAGGGTGTCCCGGGAGGAATGTCAATATGTAGGGATATGACAGGAACGGTTATTCTAACAAGGGGACTGCACGAACTTCCTCGCTCTGATTCGTGGGTAGGGCACGGCTAGGGGTTCAACATAAGTAAACAGGAAGACGCAACTCTCAACCGTTTACGAGAAAATCGAGTGAAAAGTTTGCGCGTACTTACATATTTTGTATGGTCGTTAGTACTCATGGATTCCGCACTCGTAGTAGCGCTGTTTGATAAGCGCCAGGTATGTGCATCTCGCTGCCCGGTAGTCTCTTTTTTTTCCTTCTCGCGTAATTCTAATGACAGATATGGGTGATACTCCATGACACTATGTGATGACCGGGAACCGATTATGAATACAAATGAGCTTTGTTTGGCAGCAGACACACTGGAAAAATCATGCACATACAGAAATTCGGCGTTCATTACAACTGCTTTGTGTCGCAGTAATTATTGTTTCCCATGTTTCTATGATTAGCATCATCCTGATTCGTGCAGTGTTCCATATTTACAGATTATACTTGTCATAAATGTAGAGATAGTAACATCAATAAAATGGCTACACTGATTTCATTGAAATTCTTGTGTATCTTTTTTTTTTTTTTTTTTACTTCCAATCCTCTTACGAAAATTTTTCTTCCTTTTTTTCAGTATTAAGATTATGCAAATAATGAGTTATTAAATGGTGATCATCTGCACACTCATAATAAGTCTGTTAGAATAAAGTGAGAATGAAAAAATAAAATAGTGCCAGTAGCGAAATTGGATCCAAAGACTTCCCACTTTTGAAACTACGCGCTTACTCTCTCGTCTGGGGAAGTCTTTAGCACTAGCGACCATCCAACGCATACAAGCACTCATAAACTTTCCAAAGTCGAATTTCTCGAAAACGGTTGAGAGTTCCGTCTTCCTGTTTTCGTACATAGAAGTCCTAGTCGTGCCCTATGCGCGTGGCCTCTTCAAGAAACCACCCCGGCATTCGGCTGAAGCGACTCAGGGAAACCACGTAGGGGCCAAATGAGAGTTCGGTGACTGAAGTTAGTCTTCTGCCAAAAAAGATAGCAAGACTTAAGAAATGGAGTGAAGGATACATTTCGTAACAAAAACGTAATGTCCTACACAGGGTGTCCCGGGAGGAATGTCAATATGTAGGGATATGACAGGAACGGTTATTCTAACAAGGGGACTGCACGAACTTCCTCGCTCTGATTCGTGGGTAGGGCACGGCTAGGGGTTCAACATAAGTAAACAGGAAGACGCAACTCTCAACCGTTTACGAGAAAATCGAGTGAAAAGTTTGCGCGTACTTACATATTTTGTATGGTCGTTAGTACTCATGGATTCCGCACTCGTAGTAGCGCTGTTTGATAAGCGCCAGGTATGTGCATCTCGCTGCCCGGTAGTCTCTTTTTTTTCCTTCTCGCGTAATTCTAATGACAGATATGGGTGATACTCCATGACACTATGTGATGACCGGGAACCGATTATGAATACAAATGAGCTTTGTTTGGCAGCAGACACACTGGAAAAATCATGCACATACAGAAATTCGGCGTTCATTACAACTGCTTTGTGTCGCAGTAATTATTGTTTCCCATGTTTCTATGATTAGCATCATCCTGATTCGTGCAGTGTTCCATATTTACAGATTATACTTGTCATAAATGTAGAGATAGTAACATCAATAAAATGGCTACACTGATTTCATTGAAATTCTTGTGTATCTTTTTTTTTTTACTTCCAATCCTCTTACGAAAATTTTTCTTCCTTTTTTTCAGTATTAAGATTATGCAAATAATGAGTTATTAAATGGTGATCATCTGCACACTCATAATAAGTCTGTTAGAATAAAGTGAGAATGAAAAAATAAAATAGTGCCAGTAGCGAAATTGGATCCAAAGACTTCCCACTTTTGAAACTACGCGCTTACTCTCTCGTCTGGGGAAGTCTTTAGCACTAGCGACCATCCAACGCATACAAGCACTCATAAACTTTCCAAAGTCGAATTTCTCGAAAACGGTTGAGAGTTCCGTCTTCCTGTTTTCGTACATAGAAGTCCTAGTCGTGCCCTATAGATCCTGTCAACATGAATCAAATCGGCAAGGTGAAGTTCGTACAATCCCCTTGTAAGCAAAAAAGTCTAGAAAATTTCGGCTCTAAAATGCACACCTAAAGAGCTATCACCACTTCTTCATCTTACATACTGTGAAACAAATCTCTTCTACTAAACAAGTGCTCATAACTCTTAAGGTATGCATTATAGAGTCGATGGTTATTGGATTTCCTTTGCTTTGAATAATCGTTTCTGTCATATCCCTGAATAATGACCATTCCTCCTGGAACACTCTGTATACAATACGAATGAGCCACAAGTGGAGACAGAAAACTCTACAAATACATCGGTGTAACAGTTTATAGGGATATGAAAAGGAATGATCACTGTCCTAGGTAAAGCAGGTGGCAGACTTCAGTTTATTGGCAGGATACTTGAAAGATGACATCGGTTTCAAAAGAGAAACGCTAGAGCAATATTGCTCCCGTGTATGAGATCCAAACCAAAGAGAAAGTAAAGCGGATACGAAATGTACACAACAAGGGCAACACGATTGGTCAGGAGTTTTTGCAACTTGCGGAAGAAACGCTGACCAATCTGGACTGGTAGACGCTAGAGATAAACGCTAACCATTACGCAAAGGCCCTTCTATAAAGCATCAAGAAACGGTATTAAGTGAGGGACTACGACTGTACGGCAGCCTCCTACGCATCGTCTCCGCAGGGACCGCAAGGTCAAGACTAATTACTGCCAAGACTAATTACGACGCGCACAAATGCAGTCATTCCTGCCGCGTTCCACATGCCAATGGAACGGGAATTGACCCTAATACGTGGCACAATGGGAGTTCCATCTGCCATGCACTTCACAATCGCCTATGTAGATGTATATGTTAAAAGTATTCAGTCTACTTAGTAGGGAAAAAAAGAGGTCAAAAGCACAGTAATATTCTGCATAATACGAGATCCACATTGGTATGGAATGGTCGTTAAATACATTGACTTCAGCGACGATTTAAAGCAGAACAAGCAAATACCCGTGGTTGCTTCCATGGACGTTCACAAGGGAGGGCAATAAGGGGCACTTGCTCCCTTTTGGAATCTGGGTACAGCCTTTTCATTTATGCTGTCGTTTGTCGTCCAGTAAAGTCATCAGAAGATCAAAACAAATTACAAAACGACTAGAAAAGATATCTGTATGATGTGAAAATTGGCAATTGATGCTAAATAATGGCACATGTGAGGTCATACACATGAGTGCTAAAAGGATACACGATAAATCAGTCAAATCTAAAGGCCATAAATTGAATTAAATACTTAGGAATTACAATTACGAACAACTTAAGTCGGAAAAACACATAGAAAACGTTGTGGAGAAGACAAACCGAAGACTGTGTTTCACTGGCAGGACATTTAGAATAACAGACCGACTACGTTATACTTGACCGTCCTCTTCTGGAGAACTGCTGCGCGGTCTGGGATCCTTATTAGATAGGATTAACGGAGTACATCGAGAAAGTTCAAAGAAGAGCAGCACGTTTTGTATTACCGCGAAATTGGGGAGAGAGTGTCACTGACATAACACGGTATTTGGGGTGGACATCATTAAAACAAAGGAGTTTTTCGATGCGGCGGAATCTTCTCACGAGGTTTCAATCACCAACTTTTTCCACCGAATGTGAAAATATTTTGTTGCCGACGACTTACATGGGGAGAAAGGGTCATCATAATAAAATAAGGGAAGTTAGAGCTCGCAAGGAAAGATAAAGGTGCTCGCCTTTTCCGCACGCTTTTCGAGAATGGAGTAAACGAGAATTATTGTGAAGGTGGTTTAATGGACCCTCTGTCAAGCACGTAAGTGTGACTTGCAGAGTATCCATGTAGACGTAGGTGTACAGAATTTTCTGGAATTTGTAGCAGTAATGACCTGCGACACTACTAAACTGCACATTTAGCACTGCCGCCTGCGACGGTCAATAAACGATCCAGGCACACTAACGTGACCATATGTCAGAAGCCTGCGTAAGCACCATTTGCAGCGCGGACGTTCGAGTAGAGAGTCCTTGAGGTTCTGGACGCTACCGACAGGGATGCCGAGTCATGCCGACTTCAGTGCCGTGACGAGCTGCTCCGGGTTTCTCGGTTGAGAATCCCTAGCGCGGACAGCCCGATCGAGGTGGTCCTGCAGTCTCTCGATTTGGTTTAAATCCAGGGAGTTCAGTGGCCAGGAGAGTACGGTAAACTCATGCTAGTGCTCTTCGAACCAAAGACGCACACTGCGAGCTGTGTGACACGTTGCATTGTCCTGGTGGCAGATGCCATCGTGCCGAAGAAAAAACAAGCTGCGTATATGGGTGTATATTGTTCCCAAGGATACGTGCACACTTGTGTTGATCCGCCGTGCCTTCCAGAACCGCGACTGTTACGAAAACATTCCCCAATAGCGCTGTCTCCTACCCTCTGATAGTGGTTATTGCATGTTGACGTCGAACACAGGCGGTGGTCACATCGATGTGACTGGACCGTGAAACAGCTACAATAATCTCCGTATGTCTATATCTACGTGATTACTCTGCTGTTCACAATAAAGTGCCTGGCAGAGGGTTCAATGAGCCACCTTCAAGCTGTCTCTCTACCGTTCCACTCTCGAGCGGCACGCGGGAAAAACGAGCACTTAAATTTTTCTTTGCGAGCTCTGATTTCTCTTATTTTATCGTGATGATCATTTCTCCCTATGTAGGTGGGTGCCAACAGAATGTTTTCGCAATCGGAGGAGAAAACTGGTGATTGAAATTTCGCCGGCCGGAGTGGCCAAGCGGTTCTAGGCGCTACAGTCTGGAACCTTGCGACCGCTACAGTCGCAGGTTCGAATCCTGCCACGGGCATAGATGTGTGTGATGTCCTTAGGTTAGTTAGGTTTAAGTAGTTCAAAGTTACAGGGGACTGATGGCCTCAGCAGTTAAGTCCCATAGTGCTCAGAGCCATTCGAACCTTTTTTTTTATTGAAATTTCATGAGAAGATCCCGTCGCAACGAAAAACACCTTTGTTTTAATGATTGCCACTCCAATTCACGTATCATGTCTGATACACTATCTCCCCTATTTCGCATTAATACAAATCGAGCTGCCCTTCTTTGTACTTTTTCGATGTCATCCGTCAGTCCTACCTGATGCGGATCTCACACCGCACAACAATACTCCAAAATAGGGCGGACATGAGTGGTGTAAGCAGTGTCTTTAGTAGACCTGTTGCACCTTCTAGGTGTTCTGCCAATGAATCGCAGTCTTTGATTTGCTCTACCCACAATATTATCTATGTGATCGTACTTATTTAGGTTATTTGTAATTGTAATCCCTAAGCAGAGTGTGCTCTCTGCCGCCCTTGGATAAGCAGCTGCCAGCAGAAAGTCGTATACTCCTAGCTCACTTATTTGTTACATAGTTTAATTCTTAATTTCTTTGCGTGTTTTTGGTACTTGTATTGTTTAATTCATAAATTTCGGGTGTATTATAGTATTCGAGAGTTGTAGCATCGCGTTTTAGTACCTGAATAGTGTAAATTCGCGTAGTCGTCTGTCTTCTGTTTTTGTTTTGAACGGCCAGTGTCGGTTGGTCACAGCCAGTGTGCTCCCTGCCGCAGTTGGATGAGCAGCTGCCAGCAGAAAGTCGTATACTCCTAGCTCACTTATTTGTTACATAGTTCAATTCTTAATTTCTTTGCGTGTTTTTTGGTACTTGCATTGTTTAATTCATAAATTTCGGGCGTATTATAGTATTTGAGAGTTGTAGCATCGCGTTTTAGTACCTGAATAGTGTAAATTCGCGTAGTCTCCTTCCGCCGCCGAGCAATGTGTCAGCAGGGCGCAAGTAGCAGCATTACTGCATTTACTAGACAATCTTGGATTTTAATAACCGTTTAAATTTTGTGTCGATTTGTTTGTGCTCTCTGTAGATTAGTTCAG
This sequence comes from Schistocerca americana, assembly GCF_021461395.2. NCBI lineage: Eukaryota > Metazoa > Arthropoda > Insecta > Orthoptera > Acrididae > Schistocerca > Schistocerca americana. The sequence goes on along the minus strand of NC_060121.1, from coordinate 641,484,595 downwards.
ACGTTCTTTGCACAACAGTTTTTAGCATGGATAGGAACTGCAACTGCTGTGTTCGGATGCAGGCTGAGTTGGCATCCCTTCGCTCCCAGCTTCAGGCAGTGTTGGCTTCGGTCACACAGCTTGAGGCTGTTGCCAATGGGTATCACTGTGGGGGTCCGGATGGGGGTTTGTCGGGGACGGCCAGCTCGTCCCACGCATCTCCCGATCGGACTACGACTGTGGCTGCCCGGGATACTGCCCACATTGAGGCTGATCCCTCACCTGTAGTAGAGTGGGAGGTCGTCTCGAGGTGTGGCAGGGGGCGAAAGACATTCCGGAGGGCTGAACGGAAGGCCTCTTCAGTTTGCCTGACGAGCCGGTTTCAGCCTCTGTCTCAGGCTGATACTGATCTTCGGCCGGACATGGCTGCTTGTCCTGTTCCAGAGGTTGCCCCTCATTCTGCAAGATCCGGGCGGTCGCAGAGGGTGGGTTTACTGGTAGTTGGGAGCTCCAACGTCAGGCGCGTAATGGGGCCCCTTAGGGATATGGCAGCAAGAGAGGCGAAGAAAACCAATGTGCACTCCGTGTGCCTACCGGGGGGAGTCATTCCAGATGTGGAAAGGGTCCTTCCGGATGCCATGAAGGGTACAGGGTGCACCCATCTGCAGGCGGTCGCTCATGTCGGCACCAATGATGTGTGTCGCTATGGATCGGAGGAAATCCTCTCTGGCTTCCGGCGGCTATCTGATTTGGTGAAGACTGCCAGTCTCGCTAGCGGGATGAAAGCAGAGCTCACCATCTGCAGCATCGCCGACAGGACTGACTGCGGACCTTTGGTACAGAGCCGAGTGGAGGGTCTGAATCAGAGGCTGAGACGGTTCTGCGACCGTGTGGGCTGCAGATTCCTCGACTTGCGCCATAGGGTGGTGGGGTTTCGGGTTCCGCTGGATAGGTCAGGAGTCCACTACACGCAGCAAGCGGCTACACGGGTAGCAGGGGTTGTGTGGCGTGGACTGGGCGGTTTTTAGGGTTAGATGGCCTCGGGCAAGTATAGAAAGGGCAACAGCCTCAAAGGATGCGGGGCAAAGTCAGGACATGCGGGGACCAAGCAGCAATCGGTATTGTAATTGTAAACTGTCGAAGCTGCATTGGTAAAATACCGAAACTTCAAGCGCTGATAGAAAGCACCGAGGCTGAAATCGTTATGGGTACAGAAAGCTGGCTGAAGCCAGAGATAAATTCTGCCGAAATTTTTACAAAGGGACAGACGGTGTTTAGAAAGGATAGATTGCATGCAACTGGTGGTGGCGTGTTTGTCGCTGTTAGTAGTAGTTTATCCTGTAGTGAAGTAGAAGTGGATAGTTCCTGTGAATTATTATGGGTGGAGGTTACACTCAACAACCGAGCTAGGTTAATAGTTGGCTACTTTTACCGACCTCCAGACTCAGCAGCATTAGTGGCAGAACAGCTAAGGGAATATCTGGAATACATTTCACATAAATTTTCTCAGCATGTTATAGTCTTAGGTGGAGATTTCAATTTACCAGATATAGACTGGGACACTCAGATGTTTAAGACGGGTGGTAGGGACAGAGCATCGAGTGACATTATACTGAGTGCACTATCCGAAAATTACCTCGAGCAATGAAACAGAGAACCGACTCATGGAGATAACGTCTTGGACCTACTGATAACAAACAGACCCGAACTTTTCGACTCTGTAAGTGCAGAACAGGGAATCAGTGATCATAACGCCGTTGCAGCATCCCTGAATATGGAAGTTAATAGGAATATAAAAAAAGGGAGGTAGGTTTATCTGTTTAGCAAGAGTTATAGAAGGCAGATTTCAGACTACCTAACAGATCAAAACGAAAATTTCTGTTCCGACACTGACAGTGTTGAGTGTTTATGGAAAAAGTTTAAGGCAATCGTAAAATGCGTTTTAGACAGGTACGTACCGAGTAAAACTGTGAGGGACGGGAAAAACCCACCGTGGTTCAACAACAAAGTTAGGAAACTACTGCGAAAGCAAAGAGAGCTTCACTCCAAGTTTAAACGCAGCCAAAACCTCTCAGATAAACAGAAGCTAAATGATGTCAAAGCGTAAGGAGGGCTATGCGTGAAGCGTTCAGTGAATTCTAAAGTAAAATTCTATGTACCGACTTGACAGAAAAAGTTCTGGTCTTACGTTAAATCGGTAAGTGGCTCGAAACAGCATATCCAAACACTCCGGGATGATGATGGCATTGAAACAGAGGATGACACGTGTAAAGCTGAAATACTAAACACCTTTTTCCAAAGCTGTTTCACAGAGGAAGACTGCACTGCAGTTCCTTCTCTAAATCCTCGCACAAACGAAAAACTGGCTGACATCGAAATAAGTGTCCAAGGAATAGAAAAGCAACTGGAATCACTCAACAGAGGAAAGTCCACTGGACCTGACGGGATACCAATTCGATTCTACATAGAGTACGCTAAAGAACTTGCCCCCCTTCTAGGCTAGGCGCAAATTGAGACGCGTATAGCACGTGTGACGTGACACTAGACTACAGCGCGACACGCACGTGCCGTACGAGTCGCGTGGGTCCGGCGCATATTGCGACGCGTACACCGTACTTCGCACGCGCCAACTGGCGACGCTCTGCGCTGACAGAACCGAAGCGCGCGCAACCTGTTATCTTTCTCAAACGATTTTACAGACTCTATCCACTGAAAATATTGATTTTTGCCTTACTTGTAGCGTAATATGTCAGCTTCGTGGCGAAGTGCCCATTATCTCGCTAATGACCATTCTTATTGTGATGTACACATTTTAGTAAGACACTACGCAAAACTCAGAAAGTTTACAACGAAAATTAGTTGTCGCTATGATTTTGCGTTTGGTGCGTATTACACCATATGTTGCTGCGTATGAAATTTAGCTAACATGCTGAATTTTTGTTTAGACTTGGGAGGAGGTCTCCATCTGCCTCCGATCTCGAGAAAATGGATCCCATGTAGCGCGCTCACTTCCGATCTCACGCCCGCGAGAATGAAATACTCGCAACATCTCTCATACCTCCTAAACCGCTCGAGACATCGAAACTAACGTTTGGCGAACGATACCACACAAGGAGGAGAGTGTTTTGCCAATTATTAAACACACTACTCATACTTCCTTTTTTATTTATTTCACTCCAGTGACTGTAATTTTTAAGAGTTATCCACAGCTAGCGAAACAAGAGCTTCCTAGTATGAAAATAAACATGAAATTTCTTCTTTTATGTTACTGCAAACCGATACTATGAGGTTTTTCGAAAGCTATTGAGCTCTGTGATTGACAATTACTTGTTTAATGAGGCCCTCATTTTCTAAATTCTGTCTGCTGTGAGATGAGTTTGGCAATTTACATTGTGACAAAGGAATCATAAATGGTGATACTTCTTCAGATGAGAAAAGGTTAACAATTCACACAAAAATAGATTGCCAATTCTGTTGGAATTTTGGTGGAATCCCCGTAACGCATCGTATTTTTAACACTGAACGACTGGAATGGAAATTTACCAGACGATTTTATTCCTTCTCTTGATCTATGCAGTATTAAAATAATGACGAGCGTTCCTTCAGGCGGAATGATAGACAAATGCCAGATACTGGTTGCTCACCTACAGCTTGCCAAACTGACAATGTGTAATCGCGAAAAAAAAGTTGCTATAGATAAAAATAAACAATTGATCTGTCGCACAACATAATGGTCAGTGTATTGTCAGCAGCGGAGGATAATGCGCACGACAGGAATGCACAAGCTAGCCATGTGTGCCTTGTGAGATGGAGTTCGAAAAACATTGTCATGAAAGTAGATCTGCCTTTGTCAGCAGTTCATTTCAACAAATTAAATATATCGAATCATAGCACTCTTTTAGGATATTCCTATTTTCGTAATAATACCGACCATTTTCTTCATTTGCGTAGCCTCTTGTTGTATAATTAGTTTATTAATGCTGATAATGTCCATGCAACAATTGAAATGCTTTTTCTCATCACGGCGAACCAATTAAAACATTGTTATTTGTGACTGCTTTTCGATTGTTTCTAGCTTGCAGTGGAAATATGTTGTTCACATGCATGTAGTACAGTGTGTCGTATTACATTATTACATCCATATCAGAGTACTATACTTCAGATCTTGGACGCTTTTTACCACAAGAACAAAGGGATCACACCTGTGGAGATTATCCCCTTTCTAAATTTTTGTAACAGATCGTGCAGATACGCTAGCTTACTAGGCGGCGAGAAGATAACCTTATTTTACTTTCCTGCCTGGCTTCTTAATCACATGATTTTATAATGTTCCTTGCTTCCTTATTCACTATCCTCTGTCCCTTCTTGCTATCTGAAAACATCGCGGAGGCATATGATACAATTCCAGCAGCCAATGGCTCATCAGTTACTGAAGTACGCATTGTTCTTGACAGAAGAAAAACAAAACAGAACAAAACAAAACTATACAGATATAAATAACAGAAAAGTATAACGTACTAACGAAGAAAGCTGGAGCGTTTAAATGGCGAAAAACGAAACACGACCCAAAGGCAATAAAATTTAGTACACAGTAAGGCAAAATTTTTCGTATGGGCAATACTACCACTGCTCATATGCGCCGTTCCGGTGTGAGCATATGGCCGGGCTACTTTTCCGCTCCCCGCCCCAGATTTCCCACGGTGCTAACGAGGAACGCGCGACGCGCGGCGCGAGACACTGTGCCTCAACCACAACGCCGCGCGACCTGGCGCAGGCGCGTGTCGCGTCCCAGTCGCGTCGCGTCGCAATTTGCGCGCTCCCATTTGAACCTGTGATGTTACAAAAATGTGCGCTGCGCTGCGTCGCGCCACACGCGCTATACGCGTCTCAATTTGCGCCTAGCCTAATTTTAGAACATGTTTTTTGCTCGAGTATCATGTCGTTTTTGAAAACCCAGAATCTACTCTGTAGGAATCAACGTGGATTCCGGAAACAGCGATCGTGTGAGACCCAACTCGCTTTATTTGTTCATGAGACCCAGAAAATATTAGATACAAGCTCCCAGGTAGATGCTATTTTTCTTGACTTCCAGAAGGCGTTCGATACAGTTCCGCACTGTCGCTTGATAAACAAAGTAAGAGCCTACGGAATATCAGACCAGCTGTGTGGCTGGATTGAAGAGTTTTTAGCAAACGGAACACAGCATGTTGTTATCAATGGAGAGACGTCTACAGACGTTAAAGTAACCTCTGGCGTGCCACAGGGGAGTGTTATGGGACCATTGCTTTTCACAATATATATAAATGACCTAGTAGATAGTGTCGGAAGTTCCATGCGGCTTTTCGCGGATGATGCTGTAGTATACAGAGAAGTTGCAGCATTAGACAATTGTAGCGAAATGCAGGAAGATCTGCAGCGGATAGGCACTTGGTGCAGGGAGTGGCAACTGACCCTTAACATAGACAAATGTAATGTATTGCGAATACTTAGAAAGAAGGATCCTTTATTGTATGACTATATGATAGCGGTACAAACACTGGTAGCAGTTACTTCTGTAAAATATCTGGGAGTATGCGTGCGGAACGATTTGAAGTGGAATGATCATATAAAATTAACTGTTGGTAAGGCGGGTACCAGGCTGAGATTCATTGGGAGAGTCCTTAGAAAATGTAGTCCATCAACAAAGGAGGTGGCTTACAAAACAGTCGTTCGACCTATACTTGAGTATTGCTCATCAGTGTGGGATCCGTACCAGATCGGGTTGACGGAGGAGATAGAGAAGATCCAAAGAAGAGAGGCGCGTGTCGTCACAGGGTTATCTGGTAACCGTGATAGCGTTACGGAGATGTTTAGCAAACTCAAGCGGCAGACTCTGCAAGAGAGTAGTGTAGCTTGCTCGCCAGGTTTCGAGAGGGTGCGTTTCTGGATGAGGTATCGAATATATTGCTTCCCCCTACTTATACCTCCCGAGGAGATCACGAATGTAAAATTAGAGAGGTTAGAGCGCGCACGGAGGCTTTCAGACAGTCGTTCTTCCCGCGAACCATACGCGACTGGAACAGAAAAGGGAGGTAATGACAGTGGCACGTAAAGTGCCCTTCGCCACACACCGTTGGGTGGCTTGCGGAGTATAAATGTAAATGTAGATGTAGATGTAGAAGTATTTAGTTGGATTTACAGCCTTCAGATTTGTGTCATTTATGGCATAATCGAAATTTAGCTGATTTCTTTTAGTGTTCATGTGAATAACTTCACACTTTTCTTTATTCAGGGTCAATTGCCACTTTTCGCACCATACAGATATTTTTATCTAAATCATTTTGCAAGTCGTTTTGATCATCTGATGACTTTACAAGACGGTAAATGAGAGCATCATCTGCGAACAATCTAAGACGGCTACTCAGATTGTCTCCTATGTCTTGGGCTTTCTTAGTTGTCACTCTATTCACACGAAATAGCGCCGATTCCTGGGTGCGGCAGCAGTTCTGCAGCTGTTCTGTTGTCGACCTGAACTGTGGCGATATAATGTCTTCACTGGTTTTCTGTCGCTTCCTCGTTCAGCCCTTACCAAGTTATAGAAAGAAGTCGCTCCAACACCCTAGCCCAAGGATTCTGTTAAATACGGCTACATGGCAACAGTGTACGCACACCATCTGTCCTAATTCTCATAATGACGCCCCTTCTCTTGCTCCAAAATGGAAACACAAAAATAGTTTAGCATTTGTCTGTGGAAAACGAAATTCCATTATGGATTGTTGATTCTACATTCCGTCTGACAAGTCAGGGCTATTGTAGTACACTTGGAAGGACACAGCCACACTAATCTGCAGGTTTGTACATCTACGTGAACCTATGGATTCAAATGGCTCTGAGCACTATGGGACTTAACATCTATGGTCATCAGTCCCCTAGAACTTAGAACTACTTAAACCTAACTAACCTAAGGACATCACACAACACCCAGCCATCACGAGGCAGAGAAAATCCCTGACCCCGCCGGGAATCGAACCTGGGAACCCGGGCGTGGGAAGCGAGAACGCTACCGCACGACCACGAGATGCGGGCATACGTGAACCTATGGTCGCATATACTGTGTAGTCAGAAACAGTCTGAAAAGTTTGTAAGGATGTTACAGGGTAGATTGTACTGAGAAATAATTGTCATGAAAAAAAAAAGTCGATACGTTGCGCTGTTTATGGGTTAATTAGCATGAAGTTAGCCAGTCAGGCCGTTGTGCGTACAGATTCAAGCGCCCCGCCAGAAACGACGTCGCCAAACGTGTTCTTCGTATGGTTTCCTATAACGGAACAAGAGAACGATACAAAAATTGGACATGGGATGGTAGTAATGATCGAATCCGAGCCAAAGGCGGAGCAGTCTCATGCGCTATCGTCTCCACTATGAGAACTGTCTATCGCTAGAGCCTTGTTCCGCAGTTACGCAGGGTCAGCCATCGTCAATCGGATTTGGCATGTTAATGGTTAAGGGGTGGCCGGATGCCCTTCCTGCCGCCACACCGTATCCCCGCCCCCCAGGATGGAATCAATGCACCCCAACTGTGTGCGTCGAGTGTAATCCATGGAATAGTGCGAATGTGTTCAGATGTCTGCGAGCCGTGTAACTGAGGCGGAACATGGGGACCAGCCCGGTATTCACCTAGCGGGATGTGGAAAACCGCATCCAAGCTGGCCAGCGCATCGGCCCTCGTCGTTAATCCGCCGGGCGGATTCGATCCGGGGCCAGCGCGCCTACCCGAGTCCAGGAAGCAGCGCGTTAGCGCTCTCGGTTATCCTGGCGGGAATCGTCTACACTACGAGAACACCTGATACTAATTGTATCCGGCAGGCCGCTTGACTTCGCGCACCCAACTTCAATACTAATTAACGCGGAAACGGCGAAACGTATAGAATTTTTTTCTTAAGAATTATTTCTCAGCACAACAAACCATGCAACAACCTTACAAGCTTTTTAGACTGCTTCTGAGCACCCTGTACGTTTTTTTTCCACCTTCAGTTGCGGCAGTCAGCACTAAAAATTAGAAATTATGCAAGTAATGCACCAAATCCATTATATGAACAAATATAAAGTTTTATAGGCAAACAAAGTGTTACAGTGGCATCGAAGCTGAGGAGGCCTAACCCCTTTTCAAATGTTTTTTCCTGTTTGTCCACTTCAAGCGGCATTAATGGCCAATTTTTGTTGATATCCAGCACGAGGTAAAAAAGTAATCCGCTATAAAAATAATAAGATAATAACAATATATGTTGTAAGATACATCACGTTCTGTCTACTACTTGTCAAATTTAGATCTTGGGGAACGATACGACTCGCCGAATCAGTTATATAACAACTGACAAATTCTGAATGTTCATCCCTCTTAGAAAAATTTCTTCGGACGACCACGGTTGTTACTGTGCTATTAAACTGAGAACGCTTTTCCCATTTCCTGCTTACGAGACTCTTATTTTTGTAAACGTTTTTCTTCGTTAGTCTAACTTACTGCTGGTAATAGGTAAAGCCTATGGCGTGTGGCCGGGCTTCTCGGCGGATAGCATGTAGTGCCGCGGCGATGGCGGGCCCATCTTCCCGTCCGGGAAAGATCCCCGGCACTCAGTTCAATAGCAGCCTAAGCTGACCTGGGCTGTGCGAGATATTGAACACGGTACCTCCAGTGTGGGAGTGTAGCGCTATTTCCCGCTACGTCATCACGACCTCTTTACTTCTGCGCTTGGTCCCAATAACCGCTTCATATTCTCTGTTGTTGTGGACATTGACGACGAGGTTTAAGGTATGACTAGGAGAAGACCCCACCTCAGCGAATTAGGTTAATTTGGTCCTACTGTTCCAGATGCGGGATGGATTAAAATACCACAACACACAGAAGAAGTTTTTTTTTAAATTTACACAGTAAAGAACCGCGATTAACTAGTCATGTTCTTCTGATCTGGTGGGCAAGGAAGGATGTCTCAAATCAGATAGGGCGTTTTTATTATTTCGCCTTCGTTCACATTGTTGCCTGAGTAATTCATCAGTGGCGAGGAGTTATACTACCTTTTCTGACACGGCAAAGAGAGTTGAAGCAAGGAAAAAAAATCATTTCGCACCAGAAAAAGCAGTACATGTTAAAGAGAAAGTTATCTGATAATTTTATCTGTTATGTGAACAAAAATAAATTTAGGTTAGCTCCCAAATATTATCCGTAAGCGCCATGAAGTATAGCCTTTCGCTGAGCCAGCTGCCAGCATTCCAATTCTGGACACGTTTTAGAAAGAAATATTTTTCTCCGCTAGCATGCATGATGGAGATCACATTTACGTCACAACGTCGTTTATTACGATAAATAAAGTGCTGCACATACATGGCTTGTTCATGTATTACAGAGAAATCTAGAGAAAATTATTTTATACCGATAAATAAATTCTGCGAGATGCATGTTTTTGTTGATGAAATCTAACTAAAAATATGTTTAAAAGCGTGGTGTTACACAATTTTACCATCTGTTGCATCTTTTGCTAAACAGCAGTTACCTTTTATGTTTCCACAATCGGACCCACCAAAAATAAAAAAAGGAACTTTCCTATATTGCTGATTTCGGGGAGGGGAGCAAACAGCAAGGTTCAAAAAATGGTTCAAATGGCTCTGAGCACTATGGGACTTAACTTCTGAGGTCATCAGTCCCCTAGAACTTAGAACTACTTAAACCTAACTAACCTAAGGACATCACACACACCCATGCCCGAGGCAGGATTCGAACCTGCGACCGTAGCGATCGCGCGGTTCCAGATAGCGCCTAGAACCGCTCGGCCACCCCGGCCGGCCAAACAGCAAGGTCATGGGTCCCATTGGCTTAGGGACGGATGAGGAAGGAAGTCGGCCGGTGATTTCAAAGAAACCATCCCGGCTTCTGGTGGAAGTGATTTAGGGAAACCACGGAAAACATAAATCAGGATGACCGTCTCCTCCCGAATGCGAGTCCACCAGTGTGCTAACCACTGCGTCACCTCGCTCGGTAAACTTTCCCTATAGTTGATTCTAACAAACATGTTAGTGGGTCTAACTCTAGCCTTAGCAAGAAAAGTATTTTTTTAGATTCTCTGAACACTCCCAATCGTGTACTGATATTTTCAACTAACAAAAAAGGATCTGCATCAACGACCCTCTGGTTCATGACTATGTTGTGATTAATGAAAATTTTGTACCACACAACGATTGGCAATCTAATTTATTTATTTTCGCTGCTATTTAACTTAACAATTTGCCTATAATAGCTCATCTCGATGCCTGAGTCAAAGTTTCGCTACCACAAATTTTCATTAGTCACGACGTATTCATTGCATTGATGAATCAGCATTACTGAGCAGTTTTCGCCTATAGAATTTCGTGTCATTGTAGCCATTCATTTAACTGCAGCGTTTATAATTCAATTGACCTTTTATGAACATCCTCCGGGCGTTTTAATGATTACGCTATCGTCGGTATCAGACAGATTTCCTCGCTTTTTGCATTTGAAATTGGGTTTCTGGCATGCAAAAAAATCAGTGTTTTTGTTGCAGTAAGCGACGTGACGACATATCGTCTTGGATATGGTGAAACACTACTGCTAGGTACACCACTCACGTATGCTATTAAGACAGCAAACTGGCTCGTAATGCCATAATTTTACTGACAAAAGAAATTTGCAGGCTGCTTCGCACCGCTAGTAACCTAGCAAACACGGACAAATAATTTAATTGTTTTCTAGAGTCAAAACTAACACAGATGCCATCATGCAACTCACACACACAATTCATTGTGTATGTGACACACTTAGGCGAAGTCTTGTTACGAAGACGACACGGTTGGAAGAAGGCGCAAATGGTGCTATGCTATGCTCAGTTTTCGTCGTTTATTGTGGTACGAAGGTAGTTCAGGCGTGTGTATCACAAACAAGGAGCAGATGTCACGCGGATAAATGCGTGGCAAAGACAGGATGTAGATACTGGAGACGTATGTGAACTCCTGGAAGAGGATCGTGCATTTCTAACAGGCAGGTAGGCGACGTCCGCCAGAAGTTCGTGCGCAGCCCACAAAAGTTAGCTGAATCGCAGCACTGATAAAATAAACTGCCACATATACCTTAATGCGAATGGTTTCCCGGACAGATCACATTTAACGAACATTTATTTGTTTTTGAGCGAGTGATGCGTACGTATTTGTCTTACCCACCCGACCTCTTTGACGTTGAATTCTAGCGCAACCTACCTCGTTGCTTTTAGTCTATTTGCTCGAGATGTCCGCTTGACACAGGAATATGAATGTCATTTTTCTCCAGTCTCTAGAATGTTCTACCTTTCCAACATCATTTGAATTATTCAGCACAACTTTCTGCATTCTGTGATTCAAACCAGATGCCCGTATAGCTATCTGTTTCGTAAATAACAATGTACTTTAAATATGTTCAATTACGGAAACCATTCGGAATAGGGTATATGTCGATATGTTTTTCTGCTTCAAAAAGCATTCATGTCATATTTCTGAATACTGACCATTCCTTCTGGGGCATCCTTTATGCTAATGAGTTAACCGATGAACTAAACGCTCCGTCCGAATAGGCCTCGGAAGGCCCAGTGGTACCGAAGGACCGCCGTTGTCAGTATCCGTGACCACAGCGGCTCCTTGTCAGTCAAGTAGCTCCTCCATTGGCCTCACAAGGGCTGAGTGCACTTCGCTCGCCAGCAGCGCTCAGCAGTCCAGGAGGGTCATCCATCCGAGTGTCAGCCAGGCCCAACAGCGCTTAACATCGCTGATTTGGTGTTACCACTGCGGCAAGGTTCAAATGGCTCTGAGCGCTATGGGACTTAACATATGAGGACATCAGTCCCCTAGAATTCGAACTACTTAAACCTAACTAACCTAAGGACATCACACACATCCACGCCCGAGGCAGGATTCTAACCTGCGACCGTAGCGGTCGCGCGGTTCCAGGCTGAAGCGGCTAGAACCGTTCGGCCACACCTGCCGGCACTGTGGCAAGGCCGTTGGCAATTAACCGATAGTGTTACTCCACTGTCAGAGATGTTGCATAAAAACTCTGGTATTATTCAGGGTGAAGCGTCAAGCTGCGTCTGTGACTACACGCTTGATGAAACAACTGGAGTCTGTGGTTGTCACACATTTACTTGTGAGTAAAAAAGGATGATGACACGACGTGGAATGAAGGTTATGTCTTAGGTTTAAGGAAATTGGACGCCAGGTTTCGATACATCGCGAGAATATGGGGAAACAATGTTTCGTTTGCAAAAGAGCATCTCTGGGAAACGCTTGTTAGAACTAATAGGGCACACTGTCGGACTCCACCGTCTCGTGGTAGGGGGTTTGAATCGAAACTCCGAAATAAATGTGGGTATTAAATGTGGCCTTATGTGTGTACTATGGACACACAGAGAATAAAATGACAAATATTCGTACGTGTCACCATTCGAACACAATGGAGAAGAAAATAGTATGCCCTAATTGAATAACAAGATACAACTAGCAGAACATCTTCATGTACGTCTACACTCCACTTGTCGCCTTGCGGTGTGTGGCTGAGAGTACTTTGTACATTATTGTCACTTCCCCTTTCCCTGCTTCAGTCGCATATGGTTCGCAGAAGAGTGTGGGTAAGCCTTCGAGTTAGCTCGAATCTCTGCAATTTTACTTTCATGATCTTTTCGCGAGATATACGTATGGGCAAACAATACACTGCCTGACACTTCTACAAACGTACGCTCTCGCAATTTTAACGGCTAACCGTACGCTTATGCAAAATACCGATCTTGAAGCATGTGCCACTAAACCCGTGGCGAAACGCGCAACTCTTCTTTGGATTTGTTCTATTACTCTGTCGTCTGTTATGGTCGCAAGCTGATGCGCAGTACGTAAGTATCAGTCAGACGAGGGTTTTACAAGCTACCTCTCTCGTGGTTAGACTACACTTCTCGAAGATTCTCCCAATGGATTTCAGTCTGCATCCGCCTTTCCTATGAGTAGTTTAATGTGGACCTCCCACTTTAAATGGCCGAGCGGTTCTAGGCGCTTCAGTCCGGCACCGCACGAGTGCTACGGTCGCAGGTTCGAATCCTGTCTCGGGCATGGATGTGTGTGATGTCCTTAGGTTAGTTAGGTTTAAGTAGTTCTAAATTCTAGGGGACTGATGACCTCAGATGTTAAGTCCCATAGCGCTCAGAGCCATTTGAACCATTTTTAGCCCACTTTAAATCGCTCTGTACATGTACTCCCACATATTTCATTTATATGACTGTTTCGAGTTAATGTTCAGCAATCGTGTAAGCAAACAATAACGGATCATTCTGCCAATGTGTGTGCAGTAAGCTTTATTTATATATGTTGAAGGTCAACTGCCAGTCGCTGCACCAAGCGCCGACCATCAGCAGGTATTGGTCAGCATTTCGCGACTGTCTCTGTACACAATAGCATCGCACGCGGTCTCAAGGAGCCTCCAATGATATCGACGAGACTAGATTATTTATATACTGCACGTCAAAGATAAAAGCGACTCCACCCCGTAAACAACACGTTCTGATTTTGCTGTTTCCATCTCAACTGTTCTTGGAATGCCGGCCGAAGTGGCCGTGCGGTTAAAGGCGCTGCAGTCTGGAACCGCGAGACCGCTACGGTCGCAGGTTCGAATCCTGCCTCGGGCATGGATGTTTGTGATGTTCTTAGGTTAGTTAGGGTTAACTAGTTCTAAGTTCTAGGGGACTAATGACCTCAGCAGTTGAGTCCCATAGTGCTCAGAGCCATTTTTTTGTTCTTGGAATCATGCGACGGTCGTGGTTAATAGTCACAGGTTTAGTTGTTGCCTGAAGATCCTGTGAGCGTCTTTTCGTCGTTTTCTGAGTTACTCAAGTAAACTATGCCGTATTCTGTGTATTAAAAAGTATGTATACTCGAAGCGCACATCCTTACTTTTCCATCTAAGTAGACCCGTGACATGTTTTCGTGAACCAATCCGGAATTTGAATAGGTCTGCAAAAAAGTGCTGTTCTAAAGCGGATAACCCAATGGCGGTCCAGTGGCGAATTCTCTAATCACGACTGTAATCGCAAGCCTTCAGTTCGAACTCTGAAAGCAGTTGAAAACATTTAGCAGATACTTATTGCTAACCTGAAAACAACCTGTCAGGACGCTTTCTTGAAAATGGTTCAAATGGCTCTGAACACTATGGGACGTAACTGCTGTGGTCATAAGTCCCCTAGAACTTAGAATCACTTAAACCTAACCAACCTAAGGACATCACAAACATCCATGCCCGAGGCAGGGTTCGAACCTGCGTCCGTAGCGGTCACGCGGTTCCAGACTGTAGCGCCTAGAACCGCTCGGCCACAAAGGCCGGCGACGCTTTCTTAAGAGACAGCTATTAACCGTAGCCTATGTCTTGTCATTTTGTATTGGAGTGGTTACAAATGTTCAAATGTGTGTGAATTTTTAAGGGACCAAACTAGACTTACACACTATTTAAACTAACTTACACGCCTATGCCCGGGGGAGGACTCGAACCTCCAATGGGAGGGGCCGCGCAATCCGTAACATTGCGCCTCAAATCGCGCGGCCACTCCGCGCGGCCTGAGTGGTTACACATGAAATCATGACGCGTTTCTTATTATCAGGCATTCTTCCCACTGATAAAAAAAAGATGGTTAAACCATGCGAATGGTTGCATAAATAGGTTGCGGATGCCGAAATTGAAGTGACCTTTTACTTCAACAGTGATGAAGCTCAGTTTCACCTTTCAGGCAATATGAACAGCCGGTCTAATAACTACTGGTCCGCCGACAATCCTCACAGTACGCGAAAACAATCCTGAAACGATAGACTTACTGAAGGAAAATTTACGCCGGAAAACTGAAACAGACGATGTTGGAGTGAAATGAAATGTCGTGTGGCTAGGGCCTCCCGTCGGGTAGACCGGTCGCCTGGTGCAAGCCTTTGAGTTGAAGCCACTTCGGCGACTTGCGTGTCTTTGAGGATGATATGATGAGGACGACACAACACGC
The DNA here is from genome assembly GCF_021461395.2 of Schistocerca americana. Lineage (NCBI taxonomy): Eukaryota > Metazoa > Arthropoda > Insecta > Orthoptera > Acrididae > Schistocerca > Schistocerca americana. Next base: position 641,469,578 of record NC_060121.1, on the reverse strand, counting down.
GGTCCCTGAGCGGAGAAAATCTCCGACCGGCTGCGGAGAAAGTATCCGACACAGCCGGGAATCGAACCCGGGCCCCTTTACACGGCATTCCGTCGCGCTGACCACCTCTTTTTTCTGTATGACATTATGTGGCAGATATGATACGCGAATTGGGATGGAAGTCATTACAGCAAAGATGTTTTTCGTCGCGGCGAGATCTATTTACGACATTTCAGTCACCAACTTTCTCTTCCGAATGCGAAAATATTTTGTTGAGCCCAACCTACATAGGTAGGAATGGTCATCAAAATAAAATAAGATAAATCAGAGCTCGAACAGAAAGGTTTAGGTGTTCGTTTTTCCCACGCGCTGTTCGGGAGTGGAGTGGTAGAGAGATAGTATGATTGTGGTTCGACGAACCCTCTGCCAAGCACTTAAATGTGAATTGCAGAGTAGTCATGTAGATGTAGATGTAATTTATTATTCTCATCATTTTAACAAATCGCTCTTTGTCCACATTCCTTTGTCCAGCATCAACATTTTGTAACAAACTACAACCAGTTTTTCTACATGAAAGTGATTACTTATTTTCTTACTCGTCAGTCATTTGTAGTGTATCATACAATAAGTTAACGATAAACGTAAAAATGAAATGTATTGCACCCCTCTCTATACATTACAATTCTGTCGACAACTGTAAAATGTTATAAACAGAAGGAAAAATTCTCCTCCGGGTCGGATCAGCTATCGGTGCGGACGATGTTGCAGTTCCACGTAAGGTGGGTTTGAATAGGATTTTACGAGTATAAAAATGCACAGGAGGTGCACTGCGACCATTTTCAACATATCTCGTGATTTGCAAACTGTTGCGATTAATAATAGTATACACTCCTGGAAATTGAAATAAGAACACCGTGAATTCATTGTCCCAGGAAGGGGAAACTTTATTGACACATTCCTGGGGTCAGATACATCACATGATCACACTGACAGAACCACAGGCACATAGACACAGGCAACAGAGCATGCACAATGTCGGCACTAGTACAGTGTATATCCACCTTTCGCAGCAATGCAGGCTGCTATTCTCCCATGGAGACGATCGTAGAGATGCTGGATGTAGTCCTGTGGAACGGCTTGCCATGCCATTTCCACCTGGCGCCTCAGTTGGACCAGCGTTCGTGCTGGACGTGCAGACCGCGTGAGACGACGCTTCATCCAGTCCCAAACATGCTCAATGGGGGACAGATCCGGAGATCTTGCTGGCCAGGGTAGTTGACTTACACCTTCTAGAGCACGTTGGGTGGCACGGGATACATGCGGACGTGCATTGTCCTGTTGGAACAGCAAGTTCCCTTGCCGGTCTAGGAATGGTAGAACGATGGGTTCGATGACGGTTTGGATGTACCGTGCACTATTCAGTGTCCCCTCGACGATCACCAGTGGTGTACGGCCAGTGTAGGAGATCGCTTCCCACACCATGATGCCGGGTGTTGGCCCTGTGTGCCTCGGTCGTATGCAGTCCTGATTGTGGCGCTCACCTGCACGGCGCCAAACACGCATACGACCATCATTGGCACCAAGGCAGAAGCGACTCTCGTCGCTGAAGACGACACGTCTCCATTCGTCCCTCCATTCACGCCTGTCGCGACACCACTGGAGGCGGGCTGCACGATGTTGGGGCGTGAGCGGAAGACGGCCTAACGGTGTGCGGGACCGTAGCCCAGCTTCATGGAGACGGTTGCGAATGGTCCTCGCCGATACCCCAGGAGCAACAGTGTCCCTAATTTGCTGGGAAGTGGCGGTGCGGTCCCCTACGGCACTGCGTAGGATCCTACGGTCTTGGCGTGCATCCGTGCGTCGCTGCGGTCCGGTCCCAGGTCGACGGGCACGTGCACCTTCCGCCGACCACTGGCGACAACATCGATGTACTGTGGAGACCTCACGCCCCACGTGTTGAGCAATTCGGCGGTACGTCCACCCGGCCTCCCGCATGCCCACTATACGCCCTAACGCTCAAAGTCCGTCAACTGCACATACGGTTCACGTCCACGCTGTCGCGGCATGCTACCAGTGTTAAAGACTGCGATGGAGCTCCGTATGCCACGGCAAACTGGCTGACACTGACGGCGGCGGTGCACAAATGCTGCGCATCTAGCGCCATTCGACGGCCAACACCGCGGTTCCTGGTGTGTCCGCTGTGCCGTGCGTGTGATCATTGCTTGTACAGCCCTCTCGCAGTGTCCGGAGCAAGTATGGTGGGTCTGACACACCGGTGTCAATGTGTTCTTTTTTCCATTTCCGGGAGTGTATTATGATTTTAAATAAAATGAGTGATTATGCGTACTACTAAAGCAGAGTCGCTTTTATCTTGGAGATACTATGTGCCTATTTGATTACATGTATCCGGACATCCCTACGAATGCAAAATTGACCACTAGATGTCACGAGACGCGGACCCGGCAGTGTAAATGGAGGCGGTGAGCGTTGTTTGTCATTGCAGAAGTAGTAACAGAGAATGGGTCGGTCACGAGACTTCAAAAGTGGCCCAGTCATTGGACGTCACCTGAGTAACAAGTCCGTCGAGGATATTTCAACCCTTCTGACGCTAACCGGGTAGGCTGCTGATGATGTGACTGTGAAGGCGAAACGCAAAGGAACAAACACAGCTAAGCCGAAACCGAGTAGACTCGTGTGACCGTCGAGCACTGCGGAGTGTAGTTGTAAAACATTGCGTAAGATCAGCGGAAGCAATCACCCGAGACTCCTCAAGTGCTACCAGCAGTCGGTCTAGCACAACGTGCGTAAGGAGTTAAAAAGAATGGAGCACAGTGGATGGGCAGCTCCTGAAAAGCCACACGTTTCTGTAGTCGATGCTACGCGACGCTTGAGGTGGTGTGTAGAGCAGCGCCACTAGACAGTGGATGAGTAGAAACGAATGACGTGGAGTAACGAATCACGTTGTAACACGACGAAAGGGTGGTGTTAAGGTACGTGTGTTTCTGTGGTCAGAAAACGCTAAATGCGGAAGGATGTGAACACATTTTACAGCATTGTGTACTTATTTATTATTATTATCGTATGCGTCAATTACAGTAATACACATTTAGCAAAACAAAGAAATATATATAAAAATGAACATGTGCAATTATATACAGTACACTAGTTTTAAAACGGCTCAGACTACACTCGGATGTTGATGGACTCGATCCAGCGCAGTGCCTCGTGGGATGCTTGATGGAGCTTCTCGGTGCCACCAGGGAAGCGTCTGATTGGACATTCATTCACAATGTGGCTCACTATTTCGGTGTCACCACAATCACACACACTGTTACTTGAAAAGCCCCACTTGTGTATGTTGCATTTGCACCTACCCTCTTCAGTCCGATATCTGTTTAACTGCACCCACACCTCCCTTGGTTGGTGGAAGCCTGGAACTGTTGGATTGTCTACAAGTTCGTGGTTTCTGGTTCTTGTAGCTTGCCACTCACGTTTACACTCTGCGTCCAGGTCGAATCCTGCGGATAGCATTTGGACTCCCGTTTCATATGCTGGTCTTCTAGATTTGAGGCGTTTCCTGGGCAGTGATAGCAAATCGTCATGAAGAGGGATCGAGTTGTTTTCAGAAACTTGCTGACAGAGGTTGTAAAGAGCAGCCTTTCGACGGAGGTCTGGTGGACAGATGTGTAAAAGCACCACTAATTACTCTCGTAACTGAGTTCAGTTTGACGTCTACTTTCACTACGTGGGCGCTTCGGAGCCATAACTGGTGCACAGTATTCTGCTGCAGAGTATACCAGTGCAAGGGATGCTCCTCGGAGGACTGATGTGGTTGCTCCCCATGTACTGCCTGCCAACTTTATCACAAGGTTCACTCGAGTTTGTATCTTCTTGGCCAAGTTGGAAAGGTGTTTTTTGTATGTTAAAATTCTGCCCAGAGTGACTCCCAGGTATTTTGGGCTTTCGTTGTATCTCACTGTACCAAGAGGGTCGAATTGTGGACTGATCTTTGCTGATGAAAGGCGATTAGAGAGGTGGAACACGCTTACCTCGGTTTTAGAAACATTTGGTCTCAGTCGCCATGTCTCAAAATACTCATAAAGTTTAGTAAGGCTGTTCGTTAGGTATTCTTCACGTACAGAAAGGTCTTCACTCTGATATGAAATTGTGCACTACATTCAGTAGACGAATAAACGATCGTATTAGCACGACAGTGCACCCTGTCATAACACAGCGTTTCTCATGCAGTGGTTTCTGGACAATAACATTCCTGAAATGGACTGGCGTATCCATTGCCCTGACTTGAACCCAATGGAACACGTTTCTGAGTCAGAACATCGACTTCGCTCCAGACCTCGGCGCAGACATCACTGCTTCCTCTGGTTTCGGTTCCTGACGAAGAATGCGTTGCCATTCCTCCACAGACACTGAGACTCCTCAATCAATGTATCCCCAGCCGAGTTCGAGCGGTCATAAATGCGATGGGCGGACACAGCCCGTTTTAATATCACTAATAGATGTGCGGATACTTTTCATCAGATGGTGTACTGTGGACAGTAACGGTCCTGTAACGTATCCTCACCGAACGCCGCTAGCTACTATTTTATCTGAACATTTCTTTCTATTAAGAACAACACAGACTTGCTGTGTTCTGTTTGCAGGGAACTTTCCAGTCACAAAAGTATTTGAATCTCATGTGGCTGATAGATGATCGTAGACCACTAAGAGAATAAGCGGAGGGGTGTCATCGAGCATATACGAAGACCGGCATGGCGAATGTTTTTACAACGTTCCCAGTCAGTTTTATGGCAGCCATAGTGGCTCGTATTCTCGGCAAAACCGGGGCAGTGATATAAATGGAAAGCTTAATAGCAAAATTCGTCTACCGTTTTTGTAGCGTTTTATTACGTCCATGTACATTTCGCAGTCACAGCTCCATCATCAAGGATGCGATTCTTGCGTGAGGCCCTTCACTGCAATGTCAACAGGCCAGAAACTTATATCTGTGGCAGTTACAAAGCATTCATAAATGTTGTTTCCGAAGTTACGGTGTAATTCGTACACAATTGTATAGGAATATACATAGACTTTTGTTAAAGCTTATACACACATAAAAAAAAACGTTTGCATCACCCCCTGGCTCCAAGAACTCCTGTGGATATCGTATCACAAACACAGTCCCCTTGACTGTTCAGAAATATCACTAAACCCGCCCAAAGATGTAAACAACCATGCATGAGCAGCGCCTATTAGACGGAGGAGTTCGACAGCCGATCAGTTCCAGTCATCCCAGCAGGAAGGAGGCGCACGGCTCGTGTTGTCTGTAGTTCGCCCCCATGCCTAGACGGTCAATACCGCGGTTCGATCGCGTCCGCATTGTTATTTTGTGCCAGGAGGGGCTCTCAACAAGGGAAGTGTCCAAGCGTTTCGGAATGAACCAAAGCGATGTTTTTCGGACATGGAGGAGATACAGAGAGACAGGAACTGTCGATGACATGCCTCGTTCAAGCGATCCAAGGGCTACTACTGCATTTGATGACTCCTACCTACAGATTATGGCTCGGAGGAACCCTGACAGCAACGCCACCATGTTGCATAATGCTTTTCGTGCAACCACAGGACGTCGTATTACGACTCAAACTGTGCGCAATAGGCAGCATGATGGGCAACTTCATTCCCGACGTCCATGGCGAGGTCCATCTGTACAACCACGACACCATTCAGCAAGGTACAGATGGGCCCAACATCATGCCGAATCGGCCGCTGAGGATTGGCATCACGTTCTCTTTACCGATGAGTTTCGCATATACCTTCAACCAGACAATCGTCCGAGACATGTTTGCAGGCAACCCGGTCAGGCAGAACGCCTCAGACACACTGTCCAGCGAGTGCAGCAAGGTGGAGGTTCCCTGATGTTATGGGGTGCCATTATGTGGGGCCGACGTACGCCGCTGGTGGTCATGGAAGGCGCCGTAATGGCTGTACGATACGTGAATACTATCCTCCGACCGATAGAGCAATCATATCGGCAGCATTTTGGCGAGGCATTCGTCTTCATGGACGACAAAACGCGCCCCCAACGTGCACATCTTGTGAATGACTTCCATCAGGATAACGACATCGATCGAGTGGAGTGGCCACCATGTTCTCCAGACATGTACCCTACCGAACGTGCCTGGGCCACCAACCACTCTGACGGATCTACGCCGAGTCGCCGTTGAGGAGATGCAAAGTCTGGACCAACAGTGCCTTGATGAACTTGTGGATAGTATGCCACGACAAATACAGGCATGCAAGAGGACGTGCTACTGGGTTATTAGAGGTACCGGTGTGTACAGCAATCTGGACCACCACCTCTTAAGGTCTCGTTGTATGGTGGTACAATATGCAATGTATGTTTTTCATGAGTAATAAAAAGGGCGGAAATGATGTTTATGTTGATCTCTATTCCAATTTTCTGTACAGGTTCCGGAACTCTCGGAACCGAGATGATGCAAAACTTTTCTTGATGTGTGTATCATACCTGCGAATGTAGTTGATTTCTTTTCTATTTGACATTACAATGAAATAATCAATTTCGAAGGTGTGTACCCTACGCTTCGACACACGTCTGCGTATGTTATTCAGTATACATTTCAATACAGTCTCGTCAACAACAGTTAAGAAAGCTGTATAGGTCCCACATATACGCGTTTCTGGGGTGGTGACATTTCAGTTACATAAGAACCCGAAGCGTTGATGTTGGAGCTGCGACTGCGAAACATACATTGGCATAGTAAAAAATATTATAAAGACAGAGAGATTTTGTCACTGTCTCACTGAGTATAGGAGAACTACGGTAGTGTGCAGATAATCAGGGTATTATCGTGCGGTGAAAATGATCGGTTCAGTTACTAGTGCCAGGACGTACGTAAACGGCAGGCTACAACACTTAGACGAAAACTGCTGTAAGGATCAGAAGATGACGCTGCAGAGCTTTGAACGTTGCTGCTACTATTGTATTTAGTCCGAAGATAGCTCTCCACGCTAGTTTGTTCTGTGCAAACCTCTTCCATCTCTGCGTAACTATTACAACCCACACCGATTGGAGCTTCCTTCCAGTAGCCATGCCTTGCTTTCCCTCTACCGTTCTTACCGTCGAACCACCTCCTCCTCCCCCCACCTCCATACACAAACTCATACATTTCCATCCATTACCAAATTTAAGATTCCTCGGTGCCTCAGGATGTATTCTATCAACCCGTCCCATCTTTTAGTCAAATTATCTTTTGTAACACAACATTTCAAATGCTTCTTTCAGTACAAAGTTACACTCCACAAATATCTCTAGAAAAGACTTTCTGAGATTTTAAGTTATGTTCGATGTTGAACTTCTCTTTTCCAAAAAACGCTTTTCTTTCTATTTCAGCCAGTATTTTACATCCCCTCTCTCTTGGCTATAGTCAGTTATTTTCTTCCTCAAATAGCAAGCTCATTTAATGTGACATTTTATAATCTAATTCCCTCACCATGGCTTGATTTAATTCGATTATATTTCATTACCTTTGTTTTTCTTCTGTTGATGTTCATCTAATAATCTCTTTTCAAGACACTAATCATACCGTTCACCTGTTGTTCCAAGTCCTTTGCTGTCTCTGACAGACTTACAGTGTCATCAGCAAACCTTAACGTTTTTCTCTCTTCTCCCTGAACTTTACTTCTATCTCCAAATTTCTCTTTGGTTTCTTTTATCTCTCGCTTAATGTAAAAAATGAACGACATAAGAGATAAAGGACAATCCTGTCTCATTATCCTCCGAACTGCTACTTCCCTTTGATGTCTTTCGACTCTCTGGTTTCTTCACAAATTGTAAATAACCTTTCGCCCCCAGTATTTTAACCCTGCTAACTTCATTTAACATTGTTAATATCACTGCCTAAATCTCCAAGTGCTGGAAGTGAACGATTATCTTCCTTCAGTCTGTCTTCTAAGACATGTTGTAGGATCAGTATGGGCTCGGGTGTTCACACATTTCTCCAGAACCCAAACTGATCTTACACGAGGTCGCTTTCTACTAGTTTTTCCATTCTTCTGAAATAAATCGTGTCATCGTTTTGGAAAAATGACTTACTTTATGGTTCCGTAATATTCACACGTGTCACCACTCACCTTCTTTGGAACTGGAATTATTACAGTCTCTTAGAGGTCTCAGGCCATTTCACCTGTCTTGTGCATCCTTCATACCAGTGTATTAGTTTTTTCATAGTACGTTCTCTAAAAGATCTAAACAATCGAGGTAATGTCGCCTATCGCAAGGGCCTTATTTCAAAATAAGTCGTTCAGTGATCTATCATATTATTCTATAGTCTCATCTTCACCAACTTCTTCCTTCCTTTCTGCAGTGAGGTGACAAAAGTCATGGGATACCTCCTAATGTGGCGTCGGACCTCCTTTTAGACGGTGTAGTGCAGCCACTCGACGTGGTGTTGACACAACAAATCGCTGGAAGTCCCCTGCAGAAATACTCAGCAGTGTTTCCTCCGTGACCATCCATAGTTGCGATTGTGTTGCCGGTGCAGTATTTCGTGCGCGAACTGACCTCTCGATTATGTCCTGTAAATGTTCGACGGAATTCATGTCGGGCGATCTGAGTGAACAAATCGTTGGCTGGAGTTGTCCAGAACGTTCTTCAAACCAATCGCAAATAATTGTGACCCGGTGGCAGGATGCATCGTCAGCCACAAAAATTCCACCATTGTTTGCGAACATGAAGTCCATGAATGGCTGCAAATGGTCTCCAAGTAGCTGACCTTAACCATTTCCAGTCAATGATCGGTTCATTTGGACCAGAGGACCTAGTCCATACGATGTAAACAGAGGCCACACCATTAGGGCTCTCCACCATTAGCTTGCACAGTGCATAGTTGACAACTTGGGTCCATGGCTTCGTGGGGTCTAAGCCACACTCGAACTCTGCTATCAGCTCTTACCAACTAAAATCGGGACTCGAGTGACGAGGCAACGGTTTTCCAGTCGTCTAGGGTCCTATAGATATGGTCACGAGCCCAGCTTAGAAGAGGCTGTTAACAGTGGCACTCGTGTCGTTGCTATAGCCCATTGAGGCCAAACTGCATCGCACTGTCCTAACGGATACTTTCGTCGTACGTCCCACATTGATTTCTGTGGTTATTTCACACTGTACTGCTTATCTGCTAGCACTAACAAACCTACTCAAAAGCTACTGCTCCCGGTCGTTAAATGATGGCCGCCGACACATTGGGTTGTCCGTGGGGGTGGTTATGCCTGAAATTTGCTTCACACTCTTGACACTGTGGATCTCGGAATCATGATTTCCGTAACGATTACCGTAATGTATCTCCCATGCGTCTAGCTCCCACTCCGCGTTCAAAGTCTGTTAATTCCCGTCGTGCGGAAACAAATGACAGCTGCGCCAAAGCACTGCTCTTTTGTACGTTGAGCACGCGATACTACCGCTGTCTGGATATGTGCATATCGGTATCCCATTACTTTTTGTCACTTCAGTGTACAAGTTTGTTTCCCTTTTATACACTCGTCGTAAGTACCTACACTTACACAGTTCTTTGCTTTGGTATCTTAACTATTAATTTTGATAGAACTTCTTTTCTCGAAATGCGCCTTCAATTTTTCTACGGGCAGTATGTACCTTTCCGGTAGACATACGTGCTTTTTCAGTCTTGCATTTGTCCTGTAGGCATTATTTTCTTGGTCTTTTTGCAGTATCTGCCCATTATTAGATGATACACAAGTGCCCGGCGAGGATTTTGGTGCACATTACGTACAACTCGTACATGAGGTACGGAAGAAGAAGGGTGGCATTAATACGTAACTTTTATCCGATACTTTCCAGAATGAGATTTTCGCTCTGCAGCGGAGTGTGCGCTGATATGAAACTTCCCGGCAGATTAAAGCTGTGTGCCGGATCGAGACTCGAACTCGGGACCTTTGCCTTTCGCAGGCAAGTGCTCTACCAACTGGCAGAAGTAAAGCTGTGAGGACGGGGCGTGAGTCGTGCTTGGGTAGCTCAGATGGTAGAGCACTTGCCTGCGAAAGGCAAAGGTCCCGAGTTCGAGTCTCGGTCCGGCACACAGTTTTAATCTGCCAGGAAGTTTCATCCGATACTTTTCCGAAACTAGTATAGTTAAAGACCTAGCACCATGTACGATCAATAAGTTAAAGTAATACAAACTTTTTTCATTTTGAATTGCACTCTGACGTACCTAAAATAGATCTGCAAAGTGGAGTTAATTAAACTTGGGTCAGAGAAGCTCTTCTTGGAGTGCGATTGTGCTCCAGCTGTTGCGTCACGCGGCACCCGCCCACTGTTTACGCGGCGGCCAAAATGGAGCACGCAGGCAGGCGAGCCTACGGCGTCCGCACGCACTGCACGCAGCTCGCGGCGCGTGTCTGCTATCGATCGCTGGCGGCGGCGCAGCGGCGAGCGAGCCTCCGGCGCGGTGCTCAGGCCGTGTTGTAACCACCCGCCGCCAACTGGGTTAGCCGAGCCGGCCCGTGCTTTCACCCGCAGAGAAACCGGCCGGCTCGGGAACTAGACACCGCCACCGGCCACGCTGCCGCCTGCGAGGTCCACCACCTCCGCTGACGTCACTCTCCATCACACCAGCGTCTCACCAATTGTTGCCACACCACCGAGCGTCGAAAACATTTCGGTACGTTCACCTGCTCTGTGCCGCTGGGCGTCTGTCGTAGCACCATCCCGACTAGTACGCAGAGCGCAAAATAGCGCATACGACGTCACTGCGTGGGCGGTGACTGTTGATCTCTACCTCAAAGAGCCGCACGCTCGCTTTTCGCAATGTTCTCACTGTGGTGCTCTATCTTTTTTTGCGTAGCACGTTGTCGTGAAAATATCACGCAGCAGCAAACGAAGAAAATCAGAATGTCTAAAAGACAAAATACAGTTACACGGTCTGCCATTAGCGCTGAAACAGAAGAAGTGGGCAAAAATGAGGCAGCAAATTCGTCGTATAAGACTTCCGCTGGCAAGGAGGAGATTTGAACCCCACTGCTCTAGAATGCATATCCCGTACTTTAACCATCGAACTAACTTGCTTGGCAGTAAAGGTGCCATTCAGCAATTACATTCTGCGAAGCAAGGCCCTTACGTCGACCTTGCACCACTGATCATATTATGAAACGATATCGCTGTTTGGGTCTGACATCGCACGGAAACAAGGGCACCCATACTCGGGTCAAGCCCCCCCCCCCCCCCCCCCCCGCCCCAAGCTCGCAGGGAAAGGAAAAAAAAAATGGTTTTTTCACTGTTTTTCTCGCGAGAAAATGATTTAAACATCGGTATTACGACGTATTAACAGGGTACTTACAAATCACCATTCATCTTCCAAAATACCGTATTAAAAGTACTTCATACCTCCAGGTCTCTTCCTTGCACGGAAACAATGTATTAACGAAAAGCGAAGCAACAACTCATGCGGCGAAGATGAAAAGGAAGCACAGCATCATTTGGGTGCATTACGTCAAAATGATAGGCGCTTGAACGTACTGCCAGTGTGAATCCCGTCTCCGCAGCGTACCTACTCTTTAGGCAACGATCATGTGATGCTTATCGACATCAGAAGTCCTATCCAAGTATGCGGAGGTTTGGTCTATGACGCTTGTTTTCTTACCACCTCACGCGTTGATTCGAAGAAAACACTAGACCTGGAGGTACGCCCATTTCGACCATAAATATCCTCACACGAGAAACACAAACCCGCAATCTGTGCGAAAACACGGTAATAACTAGTCGATAAATGGTCTCAGCATTACACTAACTCAAGCGGGAAATGTAAAAGCGATACACGAAGCACAGCGTCCGAGAAATGGCGTCTCACGTGGCAGCGACGACGCTTCATTCACTCCTCTGTCGCTGTCCACATTGCTACAACACACGCGTTCGCCCGTGATGCTTCTCGCGTAGACGGTAGCCTTCAGTGTCCTCCGTGCACAGCAGCTAATAAGAAGTTAAGAGCGGGACAATAATACAGCCCTGTTCTCATGTATCATACAGCGCGACTCGAGAAGACGCTACGATGTAAGCGTGTGTTGCCATCGATAGTTCACTGGCCACACATGTATACTTCATGCGCTACGGTTATTGACGTCGGAAAGAGGAACAGACTAGTCGACAGTTTACATTCGTTTAGGATTCAAAGAATGCCATATTCGATCTACGGTCACAAACATGCAACAGTTCATTCGAAAAGGCGTTATAATTCTCTACATACCTGTGACAGTCCTCTGCAAGTACCAGTCGGCGACGAACTATCACTCGAAGCTCTGCAGTCGTCCCTCGTACACCAAACACGCCTCCAGCGCAGCGCCGGAAAATGTAGCCGGCGGCCTTACCAGGCACTCGGTAAGCTTCTTGGCGTCGACTGGGGGCACTGTAATCCAACACTGCGACTATCTTTTGCACCGTTGCACTGAGAAGAGTCGGTAGCACTGTTCACGATTAGGCGGGGACGTGAAGCACTGTTGACGAAACGCAACGTCGCGCTCGCGGAGACAGAGAGGAAAGAGCAACGCAGTGCAGCGGCTGCACAGGCAGTTGCTTCTGTACGACTGCTCGGGGCGGACGCTGGCACTGGTGTGAGCGCTGCGCCAGCTCAGGGACGGCGGCCAACCCCAGGAGTGCCAACCTACCGCAGACACAGCGTCTCCGCGCCGTGCCGCACCACGCGCCGCCCCTCCGCCTCCTGCCGCGCTGCCAACCTGCTACTGTCTGCTGTCTGCTCCGCGGTGCGCCCGCCCGTCCGGAGCGAGTTGTCCAGCCGCACGCGCTGCTTGTTTACACCCTCCGCCGCGTTTTCGGCGTCCTCGGGGCTAGCGCTGCGGTTTGAAATCTAGGACAGGGGTCTCCAAACTATGGCCCGCGGGCCGAAACCGGCCCGCGATAGCTGACCGGACATCCCCGGTATCCGGCCCGTCAAATATTTGAGGTGGTACCTATACTGCCAACAATTGAGTTTCGAGGCCGATCGCGACCAATACACCGCGACATTGGCTCTGCTACTCGCTACAAGACTACATAACTAAACTTATGCGTTGACATACTTTACCTCTGTTACTTCTTGCGGTAATAGTGTTGCTAACAATGATTTTGACATTTCGTTAACTTTGCAGGACGCTTTCGTGAAGAATGTGCAGTGACATACTTTTTTGTCGGTGAAATTTGCCAGAATAAAATACGCCAGAACTTCGGTCAGGTACGTTCACCAGTCAAAATTATGTAATTAAATAAAAATCGTGCTAGGGTGCTTTAATCCCACTAAGTAGATCTTGGCCCTTATGACTTCGTGGAGGAGTCAATGTGGCCCGCGGACTAAAAAGTTTGGAGACCCCTGATCTAGGAGAATGTTGCGGTTCGTCCTCGCGTAGAATATCAAACCACTCTTACGGTGATTAACGTGGTAATGTTGTTGAGCCGCAATGTTCTCTCACAATATTCTCTCAAATTGTTGAGTTACAACTGCGACGACGCTTCAACTTATGGTTAGTATGCTAATGCAGCTTGTTTCGTTTAGAAAATAAATCGCCTTTCCCGGGACATTCATGTATACTTGTGGTTAGTATGCTAATGTAGCATGTTTCGTTTAGAGACTAAATCGCCTTTTCCGGGACATTGCTTTAGATGGTGCATCCATATCTAAATGTGAACATCTTTCGTTAGGCTTTACGGTGACTGTTATTGATATCGAATGAAACGACCAGCTCACTGTTACCAGTTACTGTTTATTTATATCCTCGACGCGTTTCTAAAAAATGGTTCAAACGGTTCTGAGCACTATCGGACTTAATATCTGAGGTCATCAGTCCCCTAGAACTTAGAACTACTTAAACCTAACTAACCCAAGAACATCACACACAGCCATGCCCGAGGCAGGATTCGAACTTGCTACCGTAGCGGTCGCGTGGTTCCAGACTGAAGCGCCTAGAACCGCTCGGTCACACCGTCCGGCCGCGTTTCTAAGATTTAAACCTCCATCGCCTGGTGGATTTATATGTGTTAATACAACAAGTATGTATTGTGATACGACTTGTAGGTAACCTGTGGCTCTGATTAGTGGAGGAGGTTTCTGACTAACAGCTAAACGTAAATGCGAAAATAAAGCAACTAAAATAGAATACCAGCAGTGTTCATGGACTTCTTTCTCTGTCGTTATACATTATGTTGTCGTTGTGGTCTTCAGTCCAGAGACTGGTTTGATGCAGTTCTCCATGCTACTCTGTCCTGTGCAAGTTTCTTCATCTCCGAGTAACTATTGCAACCTACATCCTTCTGAATCTGTTTAGTATATTCTTGCATTGGTCTCCCTCTACGATTTTTACCCTCCGCGCTTCCCTCCAATACTAAATTGGTGATCCCTCAATGCCTCAGAACGTGTACTACCAACCGATCCCTTCTTCTAGTCAAGTTGTGCCACAAATTTCTCTTCTCCCCAGTTCTATTCAATACCTCCTCATTATTTACGTGATCTACTCATCTAATCTTCAGTATTCTTCTGTAGCACCAAATTTCGAAAGCTTCTATTCTCTTCTTGTCTAAACTATTTATCGTCCATGTTTCACTTCCATGCATGGCTGCACTACGTAGAAATACTTTCAGAAAAGACTTCCTGTCACTTAAATCTATACTATACATATAAATATTAGATACAAACTGTAATACTTTGTAAACAATGATGGTGTCTGGAAAGTACTCGGTGCAAAGAATGTGTAGCAAAAACAGAAAAAATTATGTCGAAATGCAAGGAACATATAGCAAAACAACACTTTTATTTCAGAGAAAGCTTTAAAGCATTTGGAGATCTTTGATTGAGATTATTTGTACATCCATTGGACTAAAAATTTCAAGTGGTGTACCAGGTGTTACAAAAAAGCAATGGAAATTTTTTAATTTCATAGGGTTTATACAGCAGATTTTCAATTTTGTTATATTGTTGCCACGCATGTATCTGATGTATGTTTGCATTTTCAGCTGTTTTGAATATTTGGTTTATTGTTGACAGTCGAAAACGCTATACGTGTTTTCGAGTGCTCGGCGAATTTGTACTTTCGAAAAAGATGGATCAACGAATTTACATTACATTTTGTTTGAAAATGGAATAAAGTGCAACACCGCATTCGAAATCTTAATTGTGGCTTTTGGCGAATCTGCTATGAGTAAGACAAGAGTTTTCGAGTGGTATAAACGTTCCCAAGACTATCGAAAGAGATTGTAGAGGACGACCGCACTGGACGCGCTAGCACATCAACTACTGACGAACAATGTGGTAGAAGTAAGGAAAATGGTTCTGGAAAATCTCCGAATCATGTCACAGAGGTTGCTGATGATGTCGACGTATCCTTCGGCTGATACAAAGAAATTTTTTCACATTTTTTGGGCACGAAACGTACAGCAGCAAAGTTTCTTCCGAAACTGTTGAATTTCGATAAAAATCGACGTCCCGCAGACATCGCTTAGGAATTACTGAATGAATCCGACAACGATCCATAATTTATAAAGAAATGTATAAAAGGTGACGAAACATGGGTACACGGATATGACGTCGAAAGCAAGGCCAAGAAGAAGAGCCAGGACCGAAAAAAATTCGACAAGTGCGATCACATGTGAAAATTCTTCACAGTGTTTTCTTCGATTGCAGTGGGATAATGCATTATGAGTTCCTGCCTTATGGGTGAACGTCCAGTAGGGAATAATACCTGGAAGTTATGTACTGTTTGCGTCAAGCATTCCAAAGAAAACGACAGAATTGTGCCAAAACCAGTTGTGAAAATTGCTCCTGCTCACACCTCAATGCTTATTTGTCATTTTTTCGCTAATATCAAAACCGTTTTGATGCCTCAGCCACCGTGTTCGGCACATGGCCTCCTGCACCTTCTTTCTATTCCCGAGGCTGAAGAAAACTATGAAAGGACATCGTTTTGCCACCATTGATGACATACAAACAGAATCACTGTAGTAGTTTAACACCATAATGAAAAGTGAGTTCCATAATTGCTTTCAAGATTGGAAGGAGTGCTGGCGTAAGTGTGTTGTATGTGAGGGGGATTACTCTGAAGGGGACAAAGTTGGTGTTGATGAATAAATAAAGATTCTGCAAGAAAAACAAAAATTCTCGTTACTTTTGGATCACATTTTATGCAAGTCCTTTTCTGTGAAGTTTGTTTGGCGTAACTTTCGTATTCGCTCATGCAATAAGGTGACATGTTACAAACTTGAAATGGAATAATTATATTGCCAATAGTGATAAAATTATACATAAATAACAATTTTGGCTGGGACTGAGTGATAGAGGATGAAAGGATTACGAGAAACAG
The DNA here is from genome assembly GCF_021461395.2 of Schistocerca americana. Taxonomy (NCBI): domain Eukaryota; kingdom Metazoa; phylum Arthropoda; class Insecta; order Orthoptera; family Acrididae; genus Schistocerca; species Schistocerca americana. Next base: position 641,453,237 of record NC_060121.1, on the reverse strand, counting down.
AACTAAGTTTTGGATACGCTATAGCTATGGAGCTATGGGTTTGTTTAACTTACAACTAAGTAAATGATGAAAGGCTGGGTTGTGTTGGGTTGTTTGGGGGAACAGACCAAACAGCGAGGTCGGTTTCATCGGATTAGGGAAGAACGGGAAAGGAAGTCGGCCGTGCCCTTTCAAAGGACCCATCCCGGCATTTGCCTGGAGCGATTTACGGAAATCACGGAAAATCTAAATCAGGATGGCCGGACGCGAGATTGAACCGTCGTCCTCCCGAAAGCGAGTCCAGTGTACTAACCACTGCGCCACCTCGCTCGGTAAATGATGAAGTAATTCATTGATACATACTTAAAGATAAACGGAAAGATATACTCTTAATAATATAAAGAGATATGTGAAATATCAGGCTGAAATGGAGTACAAACGTCGGTTTTATTTGGGAGGATCTATTGAGTTTTATGTGATAATCTAATTGTTGTTCATTTGGAAAATATCAAAATAAACACGCAGATTATTACTGTTATTATCACAGGATTAATTAATACGGAGATCAATTAACAACTACATTTTGTTGCCTTCCTGATATTTTCTGTCAAGCCTGTCTAGTCAGTGCCTCCTGCTTACGTATCCCGCGATGCTCCATAATTTCGATGGTGTGGTCATTCCCAGAACGTCGTGGTCTCTCGCGTTTATGTCTGAGAGGTGGTTTCCATTCAGAAATTTCCTTTGGCTGTCGATGATCTGGCATTCTCAACAGATGTGCGTACCACTTTTTTTCAATTCTGTCTATCAGCGTTTCATCTGTCTTCATTCGAGCTCTCACTTTGTCATTAGTTTTCTATTCTTGATATTCTGGGATTCCTTCGTAAATAGTCAATTTCCACGGCTGTTATTCTTCTTTTAAGAACAGTATTTAAAATCCGTAGTTCTGACCCATAGCTAACCTAAACATGAAAAATAGCTAAATTAATTCATGGAAAATATGAAGGGGAGGAATCAATACAGGGTGCTTCACAATTCATGTTACACACTTGTAGAGGTTATAGAGGGAACTCAGTGGATCAAGTTTTACATGGGAACCCATGCCCAGGAACGTCATCCGACGACGCTACAGAGCGTCGAAGTTATTGGCGCCGGCGCCTGTAAATGTATGCACATACAGGGTGATACCATGATGATGTTACAGACTTTCACAGATGATGGAGAAGGATAAATGCAACAATTTGAGGTAAGGATCGCTGTACCGGAAACAGAGGAGTCGAAAGTTATAGGCGAAAACCGTTCTGATACCTCTGACAGTGCAATACACGACCGGCACTGTTGTTGCTAAGAATGTAGAGTATGCACCTTTCAAAGGTGATGGTATGGAGCAAAACAAGAAAGATGTTAGGTAAACATGGGCTCTAAAATGTATACCTTAAGAGCTATGAGAACTTGTTGAATAAAGATGAAAAAGTGCTCATAGCTCCTCAAGTATGCCGTTTAGAGCCCATGGTTATTGGACTTTTTTCCTTTTCTTGGTTTCTGTTAGCATTAAAAGTTGCATACCCTACATTCTTTGCAATAACAGTACCGGTACATGTATTCAACTCCCAGAGATATCAGAAGATAAAACGGTGTGTATACATACATTTACAGGCGCTGGCTCCGATAACTTTGGCGATGTGTAGTGTCGTTGGATGACGTTTGCGGACATGAGTTCCTATGTGAAACTTCATCTACTAAGTCGCTTCTACACCCTTCAGAAGTGTATAACATGAATTGTGAAACACACTGTACAACCCACAATTATGACTGCAGGCGATTTGATACAGCTGCACGGTTTGCCTCACCGAGAAGCTGGGCGATACTACCGAAGATTCAACCTTGGTCTATCTGGTGGCGTAATCACTAAATCATTCTCTCGAACTGTGCATTATGTCTTTTAAACCAATGGCGAATTATTGTGGCCCGCCGAGCGTTCTCAGGCGCCGTGTCACGGTTCGCGCAGCTCACCCCGTCGGGGGTTCGAGGCCTCTCTTGGGAATGGGTGTATGTGTTGTCCTTAGCGTAATTTAGTTTAAGTTAGATTAAGTAGTGTGTAAGCCTAGGGACCGATTACCTCAGCAGTTTGGTCCCGTAGTTCTTACTACAAATTTCCTAAAGTTGTGTCCCAGTAACACGGCGCCTTGTCATCCATAAAAATTCCAAATAATCCATCGTTGTTGGGAACATCGTGACGTCCATGAATGGCTGCAAACGATCTCCCAGTAGCCGAATATAACCATTTCCTGGGCGGCCAGAGTGGCAGAGCGGTTCTAGGCGCTACAGTCTGGAACCGCGCGACTGCTACGGTCGCAGGTTCGAATCCCGCCTCGGGCATGGATGTGTGTGATGTCCTTAGGTTCTTTGGTCTAGGGGACTGATGACCTCAGCAGTTAAGTCCCATAGTGCTCAGAGCCATTTGAACCACAATTTCCTGTCAATGATCGGTTCAGTTGGACCAGAGGCCCCAGTCTACTCCACGTAAGCACAGTCCACACCATGGTGGAGCCACCACCAGCTTGCACAGTGCCTTGTTGAGAATTAGGGTCTATGGCTTCGTGGTGTCTGCTGTTGGCAAAGGCACTCGCGTCGGTCGTCTGCTGCCGTAGTCCAGTAAGCCAAATTCCACCGCACTGTCCTGCGGTTATTTCACGCAGTGCTGCTTGTCTGTTAGCACTCTACGCAAACGCAGTTGTTCTCGGTCCTGAAGTGAAGGCTGTCGGCCACTAAGTTGTCCGTGGGGAGAGATAATGACCGAAATTTGGTGTTCTCGGCACATTCATGACACTTTGGATTCCGGAATACTGAATTTCCTAACGATTTCCGGAATGGAATTTCCCATGAATCTAGCTCCAAGTGTCATTCCGTTTTCAAAGTCTGTTAATTCCAATTGCGCGGGCATAATCACGTCAGAAACCTTTTCACATGATCACCTAAGTGCAAATGACAGCTCCGCCTTTCATACCTTGTGCGCGGGATACTACCGCCATCTGTGTATGTGCGTATCGCAATCCCGTGACTTCTGACACTTCATTGTACATGTTCAGATCGGAAGATGGCAGTTAATATTGCTGAAACTAGTAATCCACTAATCTGTTATCAGAGCGATCTTGGCAGACAAATAAAAGCACTCCGTCTTCAGGCCACAAGTGGCCCATCGGGACCATCCGACCGCCTTGTCATCCTCAGATGCGGATAGAAGGGGCGTGGGGTCAGCACACCGCTCTCCCGATCGTTATGATGGTTTTCTTTGACCGGAGATGCTACTTTTCGGTCAAGTAGCTCCTCATTGGCATCACGAGGCTGAGTGCACCCCGAAAAATGGCAACAGCGCATGGTGGCCTGGATGGTCACCCATCCAAGTGCCGGCCACGCCCGACAGCGCTTAACTTCGGTCATCTGACGGGAGCCGGTGTATCCATTGCGGCAAGGCCGTTGCCCTTGGCAGACAAATAACAGTTTTCATAAGCAGACCCCTCTTGCTAAGAATGAGACTGCAATTTCTCAGCTCTTTCTTTAGAAGGAAGGAAGAAAGGAAGAATTGTCCTGTCGACAACAAAGCCATTAGAGACGGAACACAAATTCAGATTAGGAAAGAGTGGGGGAGGAAATAGACTGTGCCATTTTTTAAAAAAAAGGCTCCGGGGTACTCCTTAAGCGATTTAGTGAACTCCTGGAGGACCCAAATCTTGATGGCCAGACGGGGATTTGAACCGTCGTCCTCCCGAATGCGAGTCCATTATGCATTTCCTTTACAATCCTCCTTAAAGGCTGTAATCGTTCATTCTGCCTTTCTACTTGTCTACAAGTCTCCATGTTTTATGTGAGCCAGGCCTAAAATAGCTCCTGCAAACTTAGTGTATCAGTATGGGATGAATTTATTTTCTACGCATTTTTTAATAAATAAATTGCAGCTTGTTTGTACTCAAGCAATAAACTGAAGCTATTTCACCGTTCAACTTGGTATCCTGCGACCGTATTGCTATCTTTTTTGGAGTGGTTCTCTTGCTACCAACTTGTTGCTTGGAGACAAATTGTTGTTGCCGAGAAATTCTTCTTTAAAATTTAGACTGTGTGTCCCCATGTGCACCCGTATAAACTATGAATTGAAAGTTAGTTGAAAAAGTCATTGTTCGTAGGGTATCTGAAAGCGTGGTTGGCTCAAATGGCTCTGAGCACTATGGGACTTAACATCTGAGGTCATCAGTCCCCTATAACTTAGAACTACTTAAACCTAACCAACCTAAGGACATCACACACATCCATGCCCGAGGCAGGATTCGAACCTGCGACCGTAGCGATCGCGCGGTTCCAGACTCAAGCGCCTAGAACCGCTCGGTCACACTGGCCGGCAAAGCGTGGTTGCCTTTTTAAGATTTGAGGATGCTAATCACTAGGGGGCCAAACAAAAGCATTTGTCACATTTAACCTGAAAATCTAGTTGTTAAGCTCAAAACTACGCAGCCAGTTATTTGCGGTGAAAATATAATGTTCACAAGTCGCAGTATTTTACTTTTTAACAAAAACTCCGTTTATTCAGTTTATCACTGTATCAACACAGTAACTGTTTATTATGAGTTGAAGTACAACGGTTTGAGAGCTTAAAACTAAACCAGAGCAATATCTCATGTGAAATGTCGCACAAACCTCCGGAAAAAGATAGGGAAATAAATCAAAGTTTATTCGGCATATGTTTTAAATTAACGTAGCTATTAAAAGAGTTAAAATTACAATTTCATATCACTAGCAAATATTATCAGTAAAGTTCAGATTATTTCGCCTGACGTGAATCATTATAGTTCACAAACCGAAATATTTTCAGAGTATTCGCTGTCATCACACGCGAATACCACAAATCTCCGTTTCAACACTAACATTTTGTAGACTATTGAGAGGAGATCAGTTCATCGCTCATACATAAGTTTTGCCTCTTCTAGCACTCAAAGCCGAATGTGTCCAACTGACCAACTCACCACGAGCATGATGGCTGCCAGTTATTTAAATCCTCGGGTTGTCGCGAATCAAGTTCATACACTCCAGTTTTCCGGGAATTACTTAGAAACTATTAATTTTATGCTAAATACACGTATCATACATAAGATTGTATGTAAATTCCATCAGCTTCAGATTGCTATTCTTGAATTTATACTAAATTTAATATTGTTTTCAGTAACTTAATTATGTTATGTTATGGTAAACGTTGTTTTATGCTGCTTCGTTGTTAATAAGTACAAATAAACAGAACTAAGTTTATGTTTATGTTAATATTGTAGTGCTTATAAGCCCAGCCACGCCCATTACACTGTCGCAACAAGATGGCCACTCATAATCGCGTCTGCTTTTTACAATTTATGGTCATTCTTATAGGGATGTAATCTCACCACCACTATCCACTATTAATCCCAGAAGTTTGTGAGGGATAACTGTTTTCTGTTACGGTCTACTGAATTTTGACATTCTGTGAAGTGTAATATTGTATATAAAAAGCTAGTTACTTGTCTTTGTACCATGTAGGTATGTTACCTAGATCCTACTGCAAATAACTGTAGTTTTTAGTGGGCGTTTACATTATTTATTTATTTTGTGTCAGAAGCAAACTAAAACATTATTGCATACATTACTGCATTATATTACTACATACGTTATGGTTTATAAATAAAACCAGTCAAAGAATACAATGTATATACACTACTGGCCATTAAAATTGCTACACCAAGAAGAAATGCAGATGATAAACGGGTATTCATTGGACAAATATATTATACTAGAACTGACATGTGATTACATTTTCACGCAATTTGGGTGCGTAGATCCTGAGAAATCAGTACCTAGAACAACCACCTCTGGCCGTAATAACGACCTTGATACGCCTGGGCATTGAGTCAAACAGAGCTTGGATGGCGTGTACAGGTACAGCTGCCCATGAAGCTTCAACACGATACCACAGTTCATCAAGAGTAGTGACTGGCGTATTGTGACGAGCCAGTTGCTTGGCCACCATTGACCAGACGTTTTCAATAGGTGAGAGATCTGGAGAATGTGCTGACCAGGGCAACAGTCGAACATTTTCTGTATCCAGAAAGGCCCGTACAGGACCTGCAACATGCGGTCGTGCATTATCCTGCTGAAATGTAGGGTTTCGCAGGGATCGAATGAAGGGTAGAGCCACGGGTCGTAACACATCTGAAATGTAACGTCCACTGTTCAAAGTGGCGTCACTGCGAACAAGAGGTGACCGAGACGTGTAACCAATGGCACCCCATACCATCACGACGGGTGATACGCCAGTATAGCGTTGTCGAATACACGCTTCCAATGTGCGTTCACCGCGATGTCGCCAAACACGGATGCGACCATCATGATGCTGTAAACAGAACCTGGTGTCACCCGAAAAAATAACGTTTTGCCATTCGTGCACCCAGGTTCGTCGTTGAGTACACCATCGCAGGCGCTCCTGTCTGTGATGCAGCGTTAAGGGTAACCGCAGCGACGGTCTCCGAGATGATAGTCCATGCTGCTGCAAACGTCGTCGAACTGTTCGTGCAGATGGTTGTTGTCTTGCAAACGTCCCCATCTGTTGACTCAGGGATCGAGACGTGGCTGCACGATCCGTTACAGCCATGCGAATAAGATGCCTGTCATCTCGACTGCTAGTGATACGAGGCCGTTGGGATTCAGCACGGCGTTCCGTATTACCGTCCTGAAGCCACCGATTCCATATTCTGCTAACAGTCATTGGATCTCGACCAACGCGAGCAGCAATGTCGCGATACGATAAACCGCAATCGCGGTAGGCTACAATCCTACCTTTATCAAAGTCGGAAACGTGATGGTACTTATTTCTCCTCCTTACACGAGGTATCACAACAACGTTTCACCAGGCAAGGCCAGTCAACTGCTGTTTGTGTATGACAAATTGATAGGAAACTTTCCTCATGTCAGCACGTTGTAGGTGTCGCCACCGGCGGCAAATTTGTGTGAATGTTCTGAAAAGCCAATCATTTGCATATCACAGAATCTTCTTCCTGTCGGTTAAATTTCGCGTCTGTAGCACATCATCTTCGCCGTGTAGCAATTTTAATGGCCAGTATGTACATTGGTTGATTTTGCTATACAATGGATGCCCAAAAATTAGCAACGCCCAGTGCACTTTGTGTAGCATTTACAAGATCTTCCATAGTGCACACAGTTGGAGGTAATGTGCTTTGTAGCAGATGTGATGATGTCTGCACGGCAGCTGCACAGTCACACTTGAGAAAGTCCACCTGGAAGCCCCACCTCTGCAGGTTGCTCTTCGATCTTGTGACACAGGAAAGCAGGCGAGTAAGTGATTTCCATGTGGACCTCTCTCTGTGTGGACTGGGCGAAGAGTTTCTTGTGGAATCAGCCACTCCTCCAGATGCTGGCATCTGGCGTGTCATCTCTTCTCCCCGTATTGGTGTGGAGTGTCAGCGAGTGCTTCTGTGCTGTGAAGAAAGCTCTTTCTAGACAGAAGTCTTTGCTGTGCCAGTTGATGGTCATGTAGTGGGTGGGCTTTGGAAGTTAGCGCCATTTTAATTTCATTTTGTGCTGCTGTATTCCGTTGGATGTCTGGAGGGGCTAGGCCGGATAAGCAGTGCTGTTTTTCCACGGGTGTGGCTCTCAGACAGCCTGTGATGATACGACATGTCTCGTTCAGAGCAGCATCAACTTTCTTGGTATGTGTGGATCTGCACCATACTGGGCAAGCCTATTCAGCTGCAGAGTAGCATAGCGCTAGTGCTGATGTCCGCACTGTATTTGGCTGTGCTCCCCATGTTTTCCTGTCAGCTTCCTAACAGCATTATTCCTGGCAGCCACTTTGTTTTTAAGCAGTGCTCCTTGTATGTGAGAGCACGGTCCAAAGTGACCCCGAGGTATTTTGGTGTCTTTCAATGTTCTAGAAATGTTCCTTCACACTCTATCTGTACGGTTCTGCTAACCTATTTGTTTCTAAGGTGGAAAGTGCAGATCTGGGTTGTAGATGGATTTCGTTCCAGCTGATTGTCCCTGTAATAGACACAAAATTTTGTCAAAGCATCAGTGAGCTTCTGCTCCACACTCTCAAAGTAATATCCTCACGCTGTGATAACAGGGCATCTGCATATATGAAGCTTTGTGTTCTGCTTCTTTGTGCTTGATATTCCACAAAATATCTTCGATTCTGCAGTAGATTTCTAATATACAGGTTAGTTGGTAGTCCTTGGTGAGGTTATATAGCTTCAGCAACAAGAGCCTATGGTTGACAGTGTCGTAGGCTGCTCAGAGATCTATAAACACAGCTCCTGTGATCTGCCGCCTTTCGAAGCCGTCCTCTATATGCTGTGTCAGCTTGAACACCTGTGCTGTGCAGCTCTTCCCTTGTCTGAATCCTGATTGTTGGGGGATCAGTAATCGTCTATCATGTCTGTTACTCTTTGGAGGATTAGCCTTTCCAACACCTTGTACAGGTGGCTTAGATGGGTGATAGGCCTATAGCTTTTGGGATCATCCCGGTCTTTTCCTGGCTAAAGGATAGCTATGATTTTTGCTTTCCTCCAGGATTTCGGTATCTTGCAGCACTTGATACAATTATTCATTAGTTCGAATAGCCAGCACTTTACGCTTGGACCAAAGTTCTTGATCTGTTCAGTTCTTGTATCACCAACCCCTGCTGCTTTTCCCACTTTGCACTTGTTTAGAGCAGAGTCGAGGTCGCTCAGACAGAAAGGTCGAGACAGAAAGGACGACTCGGACTCGGACTCCCTTTCCAGGGTTCGTCTCCCGATTTTACTGGTGCGGTCAGGTTTACCACTTTTCAAGAGCTGGTATGCAATCTGGCTGGCCTTCGCATTTGTATGTGTATTTGCTTGGGAGAAATCGTTGTTGAGAGGTCGTAGCAATTTACTCATAGAAAGGCATCTCATTTGGACCATTCTTACAAATTACTTTACTGGCCAAATTGTTAAGACGATAATGCGACAGTAATGGTGACGTCAAACTCCCATGCGATTCACCCGCAAGGGCTGCCAGACAGCTCCTTGATGTCATAGCTCCAAGCAGCTCCACGATGTTCGTTTGCATCCACGCCTTTCAGCCAGTCATCCTCACGGACAGAATTAAGGAATTTCCATTGTCACTTTTCTAACTGGTTCCTGCCAGGCAGTTTCTCAACTTTTATTTCCAACATATGTTGCAAACAATCAGCCATCATGGAAAAACTCACTGGCCTCGTTGCCCATATAGAAGGCTCTAATCGCAATCGATTTAGAATAATTACGGAAGTCCTATCCCTAATCTCCTGGCTGGAAAAAAACCCTCCGTCCATTGGATACTAGAAAATTGACTCTGGTGTCCGCGTTAGCCAAAACAAAAGCCCTTATGCGCAGCCAGACCTGGTATTCTCTACCTCTTTGCGAATTTCGACGCTAGGTGGAGTCACAGTAGGTGAGACTTTGACAATTAATAAATGCTGACATTCGTGATGAGCTTGGAAAGTTGTTACATCATGAGAGGAGGCAGTTTTGTTTGTGATATTTGCCACAGTAAACACTTTTCCTGAGTACATGTGAATCGTTAACTGCAGAAAGGATATATGTTCAAAATTTTAAAAATTCGTTTTTTTTGCATTAAAGAAGTCGAACTTGGTAGGTGCGCCGTTTACTGCAGATACGTAACTTTTCCACAGTCAATAAAGCGCCTCTAGTAACAAATATAATTCACCAGTTACTACAGAAGGGAAGTATGTCTTGGACGTGTTTCCTTTCTGCTGTTAACAATACAGGGATTTTGATATGATCGGGAGAAAACTGAGAAAACAAGAACGAAATCACACTTTTATTGAGGTAATAAGCCTCACACTGGCTTCTTCGTAGAAGAAAGACAAATTTAGTGTTATTCTCATGAAAACAGAAGACATTAGAGATTACAATGCATTGTGCGAACAAGGAAATCGCGTGGCAGGCACTACGTGTCGAGCGTTGGTTGAAGTTTGCATCTATAGCTATATAGCTACTCTGCAATTCACAATTAAATGCCTGGCAGAGGGTTCATCGGACCACCTTTAAGCTGCTACGCTACCGTTCCACTCTCGAACAGCACGCGGGAAAAACGAACACTTAAATCTTTCCAGGCGAGCTAAGATTTCTCTTATTTTATTATGATGATTGTTGTATCCGGGACGTACGGAACAACAAAGACAGGAGTCGTCAGTGGAAAAACAAGTTTAATCTCTCAGTTGAAGTTCACACAAGATCTGAACACCAACACTGTCAGACGGAATTGTACACTGAGTCTCTATCACACTCATACAACACTGTCACTTCAAGTCTGCGTAAGTCCTTAGTTACAAGCGGTGACTACGAACACTTTGCGAGACTGCAGCCAGACTCAACACTGCCGTCCGTGGAGGGGCGTGTGCTCTTAACTAGTCCGGGCGCGCGTGAGTGCACAGGACGCCGGTGAGCCCGCGGTGGCGTGGCATGGCGTGATTGGCCCGTAGTCAGTAGATTGCTACACTCCTGGAAATGGAAAAAAGAACACATTGACACCGGTGTGTCAGACCCACCATACTTGCTCCGGACACTGCGAGAGGGCTGTACAAGCAATGATCACACGCACGGCACAGCGGACACACCAGGAACCGCGGTGTTGGCCGTCGAATGGCGCTAGCTGCGCAGCATTTGTGCACCGCCGCCGTCAGTGTCAGCCAGTTTGCCGTGGCATACGGAGCCCCACCGCAGTCTTTAACACTGGTAGCATGCCGCGACAGCGTGGACGTGAACCGTATGTGCAGTTGACGGACTTTGAGCGAGGGCGTATAGTGGGCATGCGGGAGGCCGGGTGGACGTACCGCCGAATTGCTCAACACGTGGGGCGTGAGGTCTCCACAGTACATCGATGTTGTCGCCAGTGGTCGGCGGAAGGCGCACGTGCCCGTCGACCTGGGACCGGACCGCAGCGACGCACGGATGCACGCCAAGACCGTAGGATCCTACGCAGTGCCGTAGGGGACCGCACCGCCACTTCCCAGCAAATTAGGGACACTGTTGCTCCTGGGGTATCGGCGAGGACCATTCGCAACCGTCTCCATGAAGCTGGGCTACGGTCCCGCACACCGTTAGGCCGTCTTCCGGTCACGCCCCAACATCGTGCAGCCCGCCTCCAGTGGTGTCGCGACAGGCGTGAATGGAGGGACGAATGGAGACGTGTCGTCTTCAGCGATGAGAGTCGCTTCTGCCTTGGTGCCAATGACGGTCGTATGCGTGTTTGGCGCCGTGCAGGTGAGCGCCACAATCAGGACTGCATACGACCGAGGCACACAGGGCCGACACCCGGCATGATGGTGTGGGGAGCGATCTCCTACACTGGCCGTACACCACTGGTGATCGTCGAGGGGACACTGAATAGTGCACGGTACATCCAAACCGTCATCGAACCCATCGTTCTACCATTCCTAGACCGGCAAGGGAACTTGCTGTTCCAACAGGACAATGCACGTCCGCATGTATCCCGTGCCACCCAACGTGCTCTAGAAGGTGTAAGTCAACTACCCTGGCCAGCAAGATCTCCGGATCTGTCCCCCATTGAGCATGTTTGGGACTGGATGAAGCGTCGTCTCACGCGGTCTGCACGTCCAGCACGAACGCTGGTCCAACTGAGGCGCCAGGTGGAAATGGCATGGCAAGCCGTTCCACAGGACTACATCCAGCATCTCTACGATCGTCTCCATGGGAGAATAGCAGCCTGCATTGCTGCGAAAGGTGGATATACACTGTACTAGTGCCGACATTGTGCATGCTCTGTTGCCTGTGTCTATGTGCCTGTGGTTCTGTCAGTGTGATCATGTGATGTATCTGACCCCAGGAATGTGTCAATAAAGTTTCCCCTTCCTGGGACAATGAATTCACGGTGTTCTTATTTCAATTTCCAGGAGTGTAGTTCGGAATCTATGGATTGAAATCTCAGGTTTATTAGAAATGTCAAATAGGCAAAACCTTTATAAAAAATTTGAAACATAGTTTATAACCTCAAAAATTAATTTGTTCAAGTGAAGAGGGTGGCGTCTCTTATATACTTTTAGCTACTGTACTGGATCTTTTTTGTGGTAGGTTGACATTAGTTGTCTACAACTGGCTTCGATTCACGGCAGGGTTGGAGATTTTCTCCGCTCGTAGACTGGTTGTTGTGTTGTCCTCACCATCATTTCATCCTCATCAACAGCACGCAAGTCGCCCAATGTGGCGTCGACTGAAATAAGACTTACACTTGGCGACCGAACGCGAATGGGGTCTCCCGGCAACCAATTCCGTACGAGCATTTCTTTTCATTTTTTTTCAAATTATTGTTACTGCTTATAGGCGTTTTATGCCAACTGGGCAGTGATTCTGTTAATATGAAGTGGTTTGCAAATGTGATGTATGGTATGTATGTCCATGTTCAAGTGCTTTAGGTTTCCAGAGTACCTTGTGCTACAGTTTATGCTTGTCTTTCACTCGTGTGAAATGTAGCGAAACAGACTGTTTATAACTTGCTTTTCAAGCTCAGAGTATGTAACAGAACGTTTCTCCCGTCATCTCATATGTTCATACAACTTTTTTGGTTATTCCGATAACTGAGGACAGAGTGCATAATACTCGCTACGTTCTTTAGGAGACAGGAAAGCTAATTCACATGCATTCGGCGTTTCTTTAATAGCAGAAACTGCTATGCAGCACTCGTATCAAAACACAGAGGCGTGGTGGTATCCACCCCACCCTGAGAGGTTAAAATCTAACCTGCTTCATACATACGACTGTCGTTCAATAAGCAGTGCCCACATTTTTTTTAAAAGGCCATTAATGTACACAGACTGACGTCCTTGATTGTACTTCACATTTGTTGTTTGTTCTGTGGGCCGGTGAAGTTTCGAACGATTCTAGCCGATGACAGACCCATAGTACAGCGTTAAAAATGACGTCTACATACGACTCACGTTACAAGCAGTGTGCTATGTGCAGAAAAAGAAACGGTGGTGAGCATCCATAAACGTTTGTCTGCAATATATGGCGATGCTGCAGTTCGTAGGAGTACACTTGGGCGATGCGTAAAGAAAGTTACAGCCTCAAGAAAAGCAGAAAGGGAGCTCCATGATCAGCCACGCTCGGGACGTCCTGTCACAGCCACTGCTCTAGACATACCGAATCGTGCGGATGCCGATATTCGTGCCGGCCGGCGCATCACAGGTCGACAATTGGCTCTACAGTTGTCAGTCAGCACTGGAAGTGCGTCTGCCAATGATCGAGACTCTCGGATATTCAAAGAGGTGCTCACGATGGGTTCCACGAATGCTTACAGCGGACAACAAGATTCAAAGAAAGGCCATTTAATCTAAATTGTTGGAGCGTTTTGAGGCCGACGGAGAGACGTTTCTGTTACAGGGAACGAAAGATGGGTGCACCACTTCGCGTCGGAAACAAAAAGGCAGTCCATGGAGTGGCATCATCCACATTCACCACAAAAGAAGAAGTTCAAGACAACCCCCTCTGTCGGAAAAGACATGGTGACAGTCTTCTGGAATTGTGATGGCGTCATTGTCGTGGATGTGATGCCAAGAGGGTCAACCATAAATTCAGAGGCAGTCTTCACGACTCTGAAGAAATTCAAGAATCGTTTCCGAAGTGTTCGATCGGCGCCAAACGCGAAGGGGCATTGAATTCTGCGCGGAGTGTAAGATAGCTTGTTCCAGAAGGAGACAGCTGCAACAGAAAAAGGAACTGACGAATTTATATGCACGCGCACAGCTATGTTTCGATTATGGCGAAGTGATTGGTACTTGATCACTGATCCGGGGCACAGGAGTCTGTGCACACAGACGAGCCGATTAAGTCGAGATAGCGAATAATGAAGCAGTCACAATGTCAAACAGGCGGATGTTGCAGACGCAACGCCTATAAAGATTTGTGATCAGTTCTAATTGTCTAGAGCTTTCACCACTCCACCCGTGTTGAAGTACATCTTAGTAGTGGAGTATCGGCATCACGATTGCTTGCATGAGTTAACATTTCACTTCCTCTGGAAACATGCTCGAAAACTCCAGGAGGGCGCAGACGCAAGCAGAAACTTTCCTGCACGTTGCAGTACTGTTTCTCACCAGTTGAGGTGCTCATCGGAAGTTACTCCCAAGTCCTTCATCGTTTTCTGATACGATATTTGGCTAGGAATAGAAAAGCAACTGGAATCACTCAATAGAGGAAAGTCCACTGGACCTGACGGGATACCAATTCGATTCTACACAGAGTACGCGAAAGAACTTGCCCCCCTTCTAACAGCCGTGTACCGCAAGTCTCTAGAGGAACGGAGAGTTCCAAATGATTGGAAAAGAGCACAGATAGTCCCAGTCTTCAAGAAGGGTCGTCGAGCAGATGCGCAAAACTGTAGACCTATATCTTTGACGTCGATCTCTTGTAGAATTTTAGAACACGTTTTTTGCTCGAGTATCATGTCATTTCTGGAAACCCAGAATCTACTATGTAGGAATCAACATGGATTCCGGAAACAGCGATCGTGTGAGACCCAACTCGCTTTATTTGTTCATGAGACCCAGAAAATATTAGTTACAGGCTCCCAGGTAGATGCTATTTTTCTTGACTTCCAGAAGGCGTTCGATACCGTTCCGAACCGTCGCCTGATAAACAAAGTAAGAGCCTACGGAATATCAGACCAGCTGTGTGGCTGGATTGAAGAGTTTTTAGCAAACAGAACACAGCATGTTGTTATCAATGGAGAGACGTCTACAGACGTTAAAGTAACCTCTGTCGTGCCACAGGGGAGTGTTATGGGACCATTGCTTTTCACAATATATATAAATGACCTAGTAGATAGTGTCGGAAGTTCCATGCGGCTTTTCGCGGATGATGCTGTAGTATACAGAGAAGTTGCAGCATTAGAAAATTGTAGCGAAATGCAGGAAGATCTGCAGCGGATAGGCACTTGGTGCAGGGAGTGGCAACTGACCCTTAACATAGACAAATGTAATGTATTGCGAATACATAGAAAGAAGGATCCTTTATTGTATGATTATATGATAGCAGAACAAACACTGATAGCAGTTACTTCTGGAAAATATCTGGGAGTATGCGTGCGGAACGATTTGAAGTGGAATGATCATATAAAATTAATTGTTGGTAAGGCGGGTACCAGGTTGAGATTCATTGGGAGAGTGCTTAGAAAATGTAGTCCATCAACAAAGGAGGTGGCTTACAAAACACTCGTTCGACCTATACTTGAGTATTGCTCATCAGTGTGGGATCCGTGCCAGATCGGTCTGACGGAGGAGATAGAGAAGATCCAAAGAAGAGCGGCGCGTTTCGTCACAGGGTTATTTGGTAACCGTGATAGCGTTACGGAGATGTTTAATAAACTCAAGTGGCAGACTCTGCAAGAGAGGCGCTTTGCATCGCGGTGTAGCTTGCTCGCCAGGTTTCGAGAGGGTGCGTTTCTGAATGAGGTATCGAATATATTGCTTCCCCCTACTTATACCTCCCGAGGAGATCACGAATGTAAAATTAGAGAGATTCGAGCGCGCACGGAGGCTTTCAGACAGTCGTTCTTCCCGCGAACCATACGCGACTGGAACAGGAAAGGGAGGTAATGACAGTGGCACGTAAAGTGCCCTCCGCCACACACCGTTGGGTGGCTTGCGGAGTATAAATGTAGATGTAGATGTACCTTTGTGAGAATGTGTTACATAACAGTAAAATATAGGCTAGAAGGAAAAATGTTTTAATACAGTTTTGTAGCTGAGTGGTGAAGCATCGGACTGACAATTCCGATTCTTGCAGTTTGATTATGACTCTGTCGCAAGTGTCAACGTCGATATCAACCTTGCCAACACAATGAGTGTAAGAAACGAATTCACTTTGTGGTTCTGATTTCACGTTAAATTGTAGGCCCCCCCATAATTGGCTCCGGGAACTGGATGTGAGTTTAAAGATAGGTAGCGGCGAAGAAGATGCGCAGTAGGGTATTGCACTGTTCAAAATATCTGTTGTGATCGCGGTCGCAGCTCTGCAAAGTGTAGTGCTGGAGTCAGCCTCTAGCCATCTTTACACGGAAATTGCCGACATCTTAACAAAAGTGGAGCGCATACAGTCGAGATCGGTTAGCGATGTACGAGGCAATCAAATGCTTTCCTCCTCAGCTGGAAGCCCGCGAGTTTACCATCTTCACAGATTGACTTGCGACAGTACCTCATAGTCTTTTCACCGACGTAGCACAACCAGCTGTAGTACATCGCGCAATTCAGCACCAACATTCAACACAATGTGGTATCAGACTGTCTCTCTCGTGTCAGCAGCGTCTCCGCCACAGACTATGCGTATCTCGCAGCACTCACAGACCCGGAACTGCAAGAGCTGTTGCAGGAAACAAAGTCGCCGTTGGACCTGCAATTAGCGTTCCAGACACTTTAATCAAGTTGTACTGAGACGTGTCCAGAGCAAAATCACAACCTTTTTACCGGCAAGGCTAAGGAAAAATGCGTTTGAATCTTTGGACAACCTGATCTTAGATCGCTTTATTTGGCCAGGGATGAAGGAAGACTACCGTGAGTGGACACGTTGATGCATTCGGTGCTAGCATAGCAAGGCCAGCCGGCACGTGCATGCGCCAGTCGGAACTTACCGCCACTCGTTTCTCACATGTACACGTCTTTGACGCCGGGGGACCATTATCGCCCTCGCACGGTCAAATTTATCCACTGACGATGATCGAGCGATTCAGGCGTTGGCCAGAAGCGGCACCTGCGGACATCTCAGCAGAAACCCTGGCGTATCCAGAATGAGATTTTCACTCTGCAGCGGAGTGTGCGCTGAAATAAAGCTTCCTGGCAGATTAAAACTGTGTGCCGGACCGAGACTCGGACTCGGGACCTTTGCCTTTCGCCGGCAAGTGCTCTACCATCTGAGCTACCGAAGCACGACTCACGACCCGTCCCCATAGCTTCAATTCTGCCAGTACTTCGTCTCTTACCTTCCAAACTACTACTACCTGTGGCTAAGCCATGTCTCCGCAATATCCTTTCTTCCAGGAGTGCTAGTTCTGCAAGGTTTGCAGAAGAGCTTCTGTGAAGTTTGGAAGGTAGGAGACGAGGTACTGGCAGAATTGAAGCTCGGGGACGGGTCGTGAGTCGTGGTTGGGTGGCTCAGATAGCAGAGCACTTGCCCGCGGATGGCAAAGGTCCCGAGTTCGAGACTCGGTTCGGCACACAGTTTTAATCTTCCAGGAAGTTTCAACCCCGGCGTATGTTTTCGTGTTTGCACGGGTTGTGCAAAACTTCAAACGCATTTTTCCTTAATCTAGCCGGTAAAAAGGTCGTGATTTTGCTGTGGATACGTCTCAGTACAACTTGATTCCAGTGCCGGGAACGCTGTCCACTGCACATTACTATAGACCGTGGTAAATAGATCGAATCGCATTTGTCCGCCAAGCTAACGGCGTTCTGTGAAACGAGCCATCACAAAACAAGCAGCTACCATCCGCCCAACGATGGAATGATGAGTGTTGGCACCGAGCCCTAAAAGGAAACCTGAAGTGCTTCGACGCCGGGTGTACAGAAGCTTCGCCGTTGGCTATGCTTGGCTTATGAAACGCGTAAAAGCCTGATTTGAACGGTTCCTCCGGAGCACTAGCGAATGGAGAGTCGTTACGAATGCTTGGCGAATTTATAGATCTGGCTCCTTTGCCTGATATAGACCCGTCCAGCTTCGTCGGACGTCTGAGAGATCATATAAAGAAATTCCGATATCCACAACCGTCTAGACACGGAACTGTTTCCAAGTTCATCCACGAAGACCTCAGTGCGTGCGTGCGCACACACACACACACACACACACACACACACACACACACACACACACACACACCATGTTACGTCCTGATGGCGTCAGACCGGGACTCCAACCGCCATACACCGGGCCACATGGAGTCATCAATAGGGGAGACCGCACCCTTGTCCCTTGTACATTCTGGTTGACGGAAAACACGCAACCGTTGAAACTGACGACGTCAAGCCTGCTTACGACTTCAACGAGCCTACCCCCACCGAGACTCGACGGACACAGCCTCGCCCAGCCCAGCACCTGGACCAGCCAAAGCAACTCCGGCACCAGCGCCTGCCACGAAGTCAGCTCTAGGTGACTGGCGCACCACGAGATCTGGTCGACGCGTCCCCTTTCCGGCGCGTTTCCTGGACGGCACTCCGCTTCCGCCAAGGGGGCTATTGTAGCCACCGCGGCCAGCAGTTCTGTGCAGCGTAGTACCCGAGTGTATTACGTGAGTGTCGTGGCACGCAAGTGTTCGAATTCGCGCTATGAAATTAGTTCGGCGCCGGCCGCCAGGAGCGCTGCATTTTGTTTGTTAATTCCGTGGGTTTATTCTCAGTTTATAGCAATTTGTATGTTCATGTGTACTCTGTTCTAAGTTCTGTCATGGCTGTAACCAGTCAACAAGAGTTTTTTTCGTTTTCTCACGAGTGTTGTCTTGGAAGACACTGCGTCTAAAAGACGTTCTGTACTAGTTGACCTACGAAGAAATAAAGTCCTCCTCATTCCAGCAAGGCGATATCGTTTGTGCATTATTTGCTGTAAACTAAGCAGACTAACCGGTCGAACGGGCCTGTGCTCAGGCCCTACAGGCAGAGATCTTACAGGCTCATAAGAGCTCTAATTAAGATCTTTACGCACTGTATTGTCGAATCAATTCGGTTATGCTGACACGTAACGCTGTTTCCCTGGTGATGTTGTTGACTGTAAACAGATTTTTGTTGTGAAATACGCAATGGCTTTAACGTGTCACTAAGAGGGTATTTGCTTCAGTGATAACAAAGGCAAATTTATTTAATAGTAGAGCGACGTAGTCATGGTAACAGCAAAAACGTTGAATGTCTCAGCTCTGCCCAACATGCTTCACCATACGTCCTTTGATGCAAGATCACCACCGGACAAGAAATTAGTCCAAATGTGTGTGAAATCTTATGGGACAAAACTGCTAAGGTCATCAGTCCCGAAGCTTACACACTAGTTAACCTAAATTATCCTAAGGACAAACACACACACCCATGCTCGAGGGAGGACTCGAACCTCCGCCGGGACCACCCGCGCAGTCCATGACTGCAGCGCCCAAGACCGCTCGCCTAGTCCCGCGCGGCCAAGATATTAGTCATCCGCTTAAAAGAGCTCACTGATCTCTTTGGGGCCGGCCGGTGTGGCCGTGCGGTTAAAGGCGCTTCAGTCTGGAACCGCGTGACCGCTACGGTCGCAGGTTCGAATCCTACCTCGGGCATGGATGTGTGTGATGTCCTTAGGTTAGTTAGGTTTAATTGGTTCTAAGTTCTAGGCGACTGATGACCTCAGAAGTTAAGTCGCATAGTGCTCAGAGCCATTTTTGATCTCTTTGGAGCGCTGTGGATGGTGGGAACCTGTACACGCGATCATGTGAGCCTTCACTGCTGAGGTAAGTCAAAGCAGTGAAATGATGTTTATGATTCCGTCGGGTGTATGGAATCAGCGCGGTAAAATGGATCGATGCGGATACGTGACAACGGTCGAGAGCAGCAGTCGAAATTGGACGGTCCATGACCACGACATGAATGAAGTTGGCTGAACTGTAGGTCCAACATGCTGTAACTTAGCAACCTGTATCATACCCGTTATCTAACAAGTCTCAAAGAATTGGTGCTTTAATCTCCTTCGCCGACCGCGGTGGTCTAGCGGTTCTAGGCGCTCAGTCCGGAACCGCGCGACTGCTACGGTCGCAGGTTCGAATCCTGCCTCGGGCATGGATGTGTGTGATGTCCTTAGGCTAGTTAGGTTTAAGTAGTTCTAAGTTCTAGGGGACTGGTGACCACAGCTGTTAAGTCGCATAGTGCTCAGAGCCATTTGAACCATTTTTTTTAATCACCTTCCTGTGATTATCTGTGATGGTGAACTATTAGATTATGTACACAACACTGTACAATGTGGTTTTCATTTGTCCTCACATTTATTAACACTGTGTTCAGTCTGATAATCAGATTTGTAAACTATACGACATCTACGACTTTTCACAACTCAGTAAACTACACAGACTAGAGTAATGCTGAGTCATTTCACAAGTGGCAATAATCAACAAAATATTCACCGTGAACTTTACCATACTGATATTTTAATTATATACATGTATACACATTATATACATTTTATAAACATTTATATTTATATTTTATATTCATTTTAATTACCGGGCACAGAGTGACTGAAAAAGCGAATAACGTGACTAGTCGAAACTGGTTGAATGCTAGCACGCCACGCACTTACACTATCCAGTCACACTGATGTGACCACCTGTCAAAATCCTGAATAACCACCATTTGCAGTGCGGACCTTTGCGAGAAGTGTAGGAAGAGGATCAGTGAGGGTCTCGACTTGAACGCCATGGCCAGCAGTGAGGTTCCTCGGTTGAAGATCCATGGCACGAACAGCCCGATCGGAGTAGTCTCACAGATTCACCATTGGGTTTAAATCCGGTGGGGGGGGGGGGGGGGGGGAGGGGGGCTTGCCGGCCAGAGGGATGCGATTAGCTCATCCTGGTCCTCCTCGTACCACGCATGTACCGGTGATCAAAAAGTCAGTATAAATTTGAAAACTTAATAAACCACGGAATAATGTAGATAGAGAGGTAAAAATTGACACACATGCTTGGAATGACATGGGGTTTTATTAGAACAAAAAAAAAAAAAACAAAGTATTGCTAGACGCGTGAAAGATCTCTTGCGGGCATCGTTTGGTCATGATCGTGTGCTCAGCCGCCACTTTCGTCATGCTTGGCCTCCCAGGTCCCCAGACCTCAGTCCGTGCGATTATTGGCTTTGGGGTTACCTGAAGTCGCAACTGTATCGTGATCGACCGACATCTCTAGGGATGCTGAAAGACAACATCCGACGCCAATGCCTCACCATAACTCCGGACATGCTTTACAGTGCTGTTCACAACATTATTCCTCGACTACAGCTATTGTTGAGGAATGATGGTGGACATATTGAGCATTTCCTGCAAAGAACATCATCTTTGTCAGTAAACTCTTCCGGGCTAAGTTGCCGTGGTCGATCTGTAGAACTTCTTCTCCCTGACGTTTCGTTCTCAACTTCGGAGAACATCTTCCGAGGTGAGTCGACGACTGGCTGCTAGGAGCTGGGGCCGCCGCTTATATAGAGATCGTAGGGGGCGCCACCACACGTCACGTGGCGTCGATGTGCAGCTATCTCTGGCTATCGTCTGTTCTCTCGATTGCAGGCAATCGACTGTCACGTGATTGATGCAACGTCGACCGCCATATCTTATCCAATTTTAATCCTTCTTCTTTACGATTAAAATTGTATTGATGTTTGTCGATTTCAATTGCCTCTCTATACATACGTGTATAATAGTGCGACGTCCTCGCTAGCACGCTTGTTTCACCAAATTTTATTTCGTGATCTCCATCCTTAAAAACATGTTCCGCTACTGCCGATTTGTCGATATGTCCCAAGCGACAGTTTCTTTTGTGCTCCGTCAACCGTGTATTGATGCTTCTTTTTGTAGTTCCTATGTAAACCCTGCCACAACTATGTGGAATTTTATATACCCCGGGGGTGGCTAGGGGTTTATTTCGGGATCTCCATCCTTAAAAACATGTTCCGCTACTGCCGATTTGTCGATATATCCCAAGCGACAGTTTCTTTTGTGCTCCGTCAACCGTGTATTGATGCTTCTTTTTGTAGTTCCTATGTAAACCCTGCCACAACTACACGGAATTTCATATACCCCGGGGGTGGCTAGGGGGTGACGAGCATCTTTTGTTGATCTTAGGCATTCACTAATTTTCTTAGTAGGTCTAAAAATGGTCTCTACCTGAAACTTGGCTAGTACTTTTCCAATGCGATCCGTGATATTTTGGATGAACGGAAGAAATACTTTTCCAGCTGATGGTTGTTGCTGTCTCCTATTTTTAGGCATTTTTCTATTTGGGTGAAGTGCTCGGTTAATCTCGTTTTTCGTATAACCATTTTTCGCAAAGGCCATTCGTAAATGATTTAGTTCTTCTTGTAAGTAGCCTGGTTCACAAATATTATTGGCCCTATCCACTAGTGTTTTTATGACCCCCCCTTTTTTTGCCTAGGGTGGTGGTTTGAGTTCTTATGGAGGTAGCGATCAGTATGTGTACCTTTCCTGTAGACCTTATGGCCTAAGGTCCCATCCGTCCGTTTGATAACTGATACATCCAAGAAGTTAAGTTGTCCATTCTTCTCCTTCTCCATAGTAAATTTAATCTTTGGGTTGATGCTATTTAAGTGTACCAGAAAATCATTCAAGTCTTCTTCCTCATGATTCCATATTACAAAGGTATCATCCACATACCGATACCACTTCGAGGGGCTTTTTTGGCCGACTGCAGTGCTTGATGTTCAAAATATTCCATGAATAAATTCACAGTTGCGGGACTTAGGGGGCTTCCCATGGCTACCCCATCGATCTGTTCATAAAATTCACCATTGTACTGAAAATAGGTTGAGGATAGACAGTGTTGGAACAAGGCTACTATATCAGTAGGGAACATATCGGCTATATGGGAGAGAGCTTCATCAACTGGAACCATCGTGAACAAAGACACTATATCAAAACTGACAAGTATGTCATTAGGACTGACAGTAATTTCCCTCAATTTCTCAATGAAGTGTAGAGAGTTTTTAATATGACTCTCAGTTTTGCCTATGTAAGGTTGTAACAAAGAGGCAAGGTGTCTGGCTAGTTCTTGGGTAGGAGCTCCAATTGCGCTGACTATTGGTCTCAAAGGGACATCAGGTTTATGTATCTTTGGTAATCCATATAATCTCGGAGGATAAGCCTCCGTTTTACAAAGATACTTTTAAACTTCTGTAGGAATGGAAGACTGTTTTATCAGACGATTGGTGGCATTCAGCACATTCGTTGTGGGATCCTTTTTCAACTTCTTGCATGTGCTGGGTTCCAGGAGATCACTGATCTTCTTGTGATAATCCTCAGTATTCATTAAAACAGTAACATTTCCCTTGTCAGCGGCAGCTATAATAACATTCTTGTCTGCATTGATCTCCCGCAATGCCTTCTTTTCCCCTTGAGACAGATTGCTGCTGGGTGGCTTAGCTTTGCGTAATATCCTGGAGGTTTCCATTCTAATTTCATCAGCAGAATATGATGGTAACTGAGGAATTCCTGCCTCTATATTAGCAATAAAGTCCTCCACAGGAATCTTGGATGGAGTTATTGCAAAATTCCCTCCTTTAGACAGAACAGAAAGTTCTTCCTTAGACAATTCTTTTTCCGATAAATTAATAACCGTTTGGGAATTGTTTGGAATCATTTACGAATGGCCTTTGCGAAAAATGGTTATACGAAAAACGAGATTAACCGAGCACCTCACCCAAATAGAAAAATGCCTAAAAATAGGAGACAGCAACAACCATCAGCTGGAAAAGTATTTCTTCCGTTCATCCATAATATCACGGATCGCATTGGAAAAGTACTAGCCAAGTTTCAGGTAGAGACCATTTTTAGACCTACTAAGAAAATTAGTGAATGCCTAAGATCAACAAAAGATGCTCGTCACCCACCGGGGTGTATAAAATTCCGTGTAGTTGTGGCAGGGTTTACACAGGAACTACAAAAAGAAGCATTAATACACGGTTGACGGAGCACAAAAGAAACTGTCGCTTGGGACATATCGACAAATCGGCAGTAGCGGAACATGTTTTTAAGGATGGAGATCACGAAATAAAATTTGGTGAAACAAGCGTGCTAGCGAGGACGTCGCACTATTATACACGTATGTATAGAGAGGCAATTGAAATCGACAAACATCAGTACAATTTTAATCGTAAAGAAGAAGGATTAAAATTGGATAAGATGTGGCGGTCGACGTTGCATCAATCACGTGACAATCGATTGCCTGCAATCGAGAGAACGGACGATAGCCAGAGATAGCTGCAAATCGACGCCACGTGACGTGTGGTGGCGCCCCCTACGATCTCTATATAAGCGGCGGCCCCAGCTCCTAGCAGCCAGTCGTCGACTCACCTCGGAAGATGTTCTCCGTAGTTGAGAACGAAACGTCAGGGAGAAGAAGTTCTACAGATCGACCACGGCAACTTAGCCCGGAAGAGTTTACTAATAAAGACGCCGGCCGTGAAAGCGTACATGGAATGAACATCATCTTTGCTTTGTCTTACTTTGTTATGCTAATTATTGCTATTCTGATCAGATGAAGCACCATCTGTCGGACATTTTTGAACGTTTGTATTCTTTTGGTTCTAATAAAACCCCATGTCATTCCAAGCATGGGTGTCGATTTGTACCTCTCTATCTACATTATTCCATGATTTATTCAGTTTTCAAATTTATACTGACTTTTTGATCACCCGTTACATTACGAACTGTATGACACCTTGCATTGTCGTGCTGGTAGTTACCATCATGCGGAAGAAAAACAAAGCGGTGGACTTGGTCCTCAAAGACAGATACGTACTTTTGTCGATTGGATCTTCTAAAATGAAGAGATCACCCAGGGAATGATACGAATACATTCCCCAGATCATAACGCTCCCTTCTCCTGTCTGGACCCTTCAGATGATTGTTACAAGGTGTTTGCTTTAAGATGTTTCACGTCGTTTACCTTAGCTGCCATCTATCCGATGAAAAGGTCATCTGTCGACACTCAGTGGACATCCAGTTGCCGTACTGGCATGCAAGTCACAGCCTTCATCGCCGATGAACAGCAGTCAGCATGGGTGCATGAACGAGACGCCTGCTGATGAGGCCCGCACACAGAAACGTTCACTGAACGGTCGTTGAGGAGACACCGTTGGCAGCCTCTTGATTCATCTGGGCAGTCACTTGCTCAACAATTGCGCGTCTACACAGCTGTTATTCTCCCCTGTTGCCCCAGCGCCATTTTGCCATGCACGGTGTACTTTAACCATGCGCGTGGCGTAGTATAGACATTACAAACTGGTAAAACGAAGCACTATTACATGTTACTTTTAAACAGACAGAAAAAAATGAAAGACACAAAGATAAAATAGACAGATAACAAAGTTTATTGAATTACTAGCTGAGAAAGCGAGCATGGCCTGGTTATTTATTTATAGCTGTGCTCGAGACTTCGTATGCATGGAATTTAATTTTGATTTATAAAGCTTCTTTGTATACAACGTTTGAAGTAGTATAAGTCGGAGCATGAACGAAGAGCTCGTTGGCTTCACTAACACAGAAGAGAGCTGGACAGGCGAAAAGCAGCTGACACTAAGATCCGTGCTAGAGCCACGTGCGGCATGTGCCCCGCGTTATGTTTATGACCGTGGCGTAACATAAGCTCAATGGGAATTGTACACGTTTAGCGCAAAATCGTAAATTGTTAGGAACATGCAGGATTTGCGGTATAAAAACTTGTTCGTCTGCTTCACTTTCCGTCAAAATTTCCTCTTATATAATGTTACGTTGAAGAAAAGTACCTTTAAGCCTCTGAGTGAAAGTATCTGAGATAATGCTCTGGATCAGGATTACGTCGGGACTGACTTGCGGAAGGAGTTTTCGAAGAGTGAGTTAAAGCCTCATGTTCTCGAGCCACAGAAAGTGTCACACCTCGATCCTCATTGGATTTTTAAGACTGCATAGTCCTCAGTCTTTTAACGTTCCCAGTTATTCAGAAAGATTCGACCGTTTTCTAGGCGCTTTTATTCATTAACAAAAACAAATCAAAATTAATGAGCAAGCACCCAAATCGTAAAACGAACTTAATAAATTCGTTTTTCCTAGCAAAGAATGTAAATATAAACTGTCGAAAGAAGCAAAGCAATGTCGGTAAGTTTTTAATACACAAAGCGAAATCAGTACGTCCATATATCCTAGCCATATAAATTCATTGGTCGTTTGTATCCATAAAGATAATATTGCCGTCCTTACTCTGTCACTGAGATAAAATTCCGAAAATACTTCGGTTATTGAGGTAAAAAGTTAACAGTTCTATTTATTCGTTCTTTGGAGTGCTAAGAAAATAACAGCGCCATATATTGGTTCTTTGGTGTACTATGCTGCTATGATTATACACGTGAACTACTAAGCTGAGCAGATGATTTTTAGATAAAACTTCAGATCATGATTTTTCTCCTCTATCCAATTTTGATGAAAAAGCATACACGTTGCTCCAAGCTACGCTCAAGTTACCTATGAAATCCCATGAAAATTCGTCTAGTAGTTTTGGAGATTAGGGTGTTCAAACAGACAAAAAAATGGTTCAAATGGCTCTGAGCACTATGGGACTCAACTGCTGAGGTCATTAGTCCCCTAGAACTTAGAACTAGTTAAACCTAACCAACCTAAGGACATCACAAACATCCATGCCCAAGGCAGGATTCGAACCTGCGACCGTAGCGGTCTTGCGGTTCCAGACTGCAGCGCCTTTAACCGCACGGCCACTTCGGCCGGCTCAAACAGACAGATGTGATGGCGTTACAGTTCTATCATTTGTGTAGAAGAGCTGCATAACCAGTTAATGAGTGAAAATTTTTTCCTAATTGAATTAATTAACAAACTAACAGGTAATAGACTGTTGCCATCAGCAATCTGCAAATTACAAGTGAGTAAAGAACTTTAATTAAATACTTCATGAAAAGATGCCAGTTATTTCATGCTTTTATCGACAGTGCACTATTATTACAAATAAATCAGGTAAGGAAAAATTTTTTTATTCAACTGTCTTTATCACAAAGTTTTTCCAACAAGGCTGCCTACATGGGCTATGCAATAGCCGTCTTCAGAATCAACAGTATAAGTAAGTGATAAAAGCATTACCGTCTACTACATTCAGAGGTTAAAAAAAACGGAACAGACATTATAATATAAAAACTATACACATCTCATTCTGCTGCACAGCAACAAATCATAAACATGTAAAAAATAACGCGAGAGAAAGTTGCCACGGATGCTTCAAGCGAATAATTGGATGCGAATGCATTCCTAGAGGTCACTGATGCATGCATGACGTACAGATAATCTCACAAAGTAACTGGAAGAAGATTCCTTCAGAGGTAATTAATAGTGGTGGGGTATTTTGCGAAATTTCAAATTATTACAAACGTTTATAAAATAGTTTTTAAGAACGCTAATTACATTTCAACTTCTGTATGAAACACTTTTGTTTATGTTTTATGGTTTCGAAGGTATTCCCTCTAAACCTAATATGCCAAATTATCTTTATGGTTGTGTTTTACCCCTTAAAAATGAAACCGGGCAAAAAATACGTATTGCGTTACATTGCTCCCTCTACATACCCGCCAAGTTTCATCAGGATCGTTTATTTACACCTGGGAATCTTCCCTTGTCAGTCTTTTGCCGGCGGTGTCTGCCCACGGGCAGTGTTGATCTGGATGGCCGTACAGGGGTTTAAAACCGACTCCACCTGAACGCGAATATAGTGTTGTGGTTGCTGCCCCGAGTCCGTCAGTGGTCAGAAATTAAGACAGTTATCAGATTTTAGAGATTACTGTAGATACGAATCAGGCACGCGTAATAAAAGAAAAGGGAATTTGGGCCGTTGGAGAGGAGTTTCCATACCACTGTGTAAGGAATAAGCAAACTGTTACTTGGCCCGAAGACGCGCCGCCAAACCTGTTAGGACAACGCAACCGCAAAATGCCGTCGCGCAAGACATTTTCCGGTTTTAACGACAACGATTTCCAGCTGTGCGGAGGCTGTTGGTCCCGCTAGATCCACTCGAAAGCTATAGTGCGCAGTAAATCCTGATGACAGCTTAAGGATAACCCTCTCATAAAGACAACATTTTTTTTCCCAATATTCATCCGTTCCTGCGTTGAGGACAGTTTATTACAATAAATGCAAGCAGCATCTGTCTTCGTAGTACACACTGAACAGCATTTTACTTGCTTCTTCGTAAGAAACAATATTCTATTCCGAAATCACATCTTTAACTGTCTTTTTCCTTTCAGTTTACTTTCCTCTCTCTTTACTCTCACTGTTTTTAGACAAAATGGTTCAAATAGCTCTG
This sequence comes from Schistocerca americana, assembly GCF_021461395.2. Taxonomy (NCBI): domain Eukaryota; kingdom Metazoa; phylum Arthropoda; class Insecta; order Orthoptera; family Acrididae; genus Schistocerca; species Schistocerca americana. Next base: position 641,425,130 of record NC_060121.1, on the reverse strand, counting down.
AGCACTATGGGACTTAACTTCCGAGGTCATCAGTACCCTAGTACTTAGAACCACTTAAACCTAACTAACCTAAGGACATCACACACTTCCATGCCCGAGGCAGGATTCGAACCTGCGACCGTAGCGGTCGCGCGGTTCCAGACTGTAGCGCCTAGAACCGCTCGGTCACATCGGCCGGCCTGTTTTTACTTCATATTTGTTCAATCTGTTGTAAAATTGTGATTTCTTTTACTTTTCGTCTCGCTGAAAAAGGGTGAACAATCAGTATGTGAATCGTATTGTTACCCATATAGCTGCTAGCGTGTTGCAGTTAACAGGAAGTTCAACTGCAGTGGTGGCTTTTTATTAGTCGTCGGTCTTCCGACTGGTTTTATGCCGCCCGCAACGAATAAATGCAAGCAGCGTCTGTCTTCGTGGTACACATTGAACAGCATTTTACTTGCTTCTTCGTAAGCAACAATATTCTATTCCGAAATCACATCTTTAACTGTCTTTTTCCTTTAAGTTTACTTTTCTCTCTCTTTACTCTCACTGCTTTTTAGACAAAATGGTTCAAATGGCTCTGAGCACTATGGGACTTAACTTGTGAGGTCATCAGTGCCCTAGAACTTAGAACTACTTAAACCTAACTAACCTAAGGACATCACACACATCCATGCCCGAGGCAGGATTCGAACCTGCGACCGTAGCGGTCGCGCGGTTCCAGACTGTAGCGCCTAGAACCGCTCGGCCACATCGGCCGGTCTGTTTTTAGACACTTCATATTTGTTCAATCTGTTGTAATATTGTGAATTCTTTAACTTTTCGTCTCACTAGGAAAGGGCGAACAATCAGTATGTGAATCGTATTGTTACCCATATTGCTGCAAGCGTGTTGCAGTTAACAGGAACTTCCTCTGCAGTGGTGGTTTTTTTATGGCGGTCTTCCGACTAGTTTTATGCCGCCCGCAACGAATTCCTCTCATGTGCTAGCTTCTTAATCTCAGAGGGCACTTGCAGCCTACGTCCTCAATTATTTCCTGGATGTATTCATGTATTTGTGTTCTACAGTTTTTACCCTCTACATCTCCCTCTAGCACTATGGAAGTAATTCCGTGATGTCTCAACAGATGTCCTATCATTCTGTCCCCTATTTTTGTTAGTGTTTTTCCACATATTCCTTTCCTCGCTGATTCTGCACAGAACCTCCTTATTTCTTAACTTATCAGTACAACTAATTTTCAACATTCGTCTACCGTGGCATGCGTGTCCCATTTTCATCTGGACTACAACTCTTGCCACTTTCATAAACTCTGTCTTGTTACGAGATTCTAGTTTACAAGTCACGGCTGGTTTGATCGTAATTTCGCGCGGAATAAGCATGTGTTAATCGAACTGATCCGTGTTAGGAGGATAAAGACCAGCTGTTGACTACCACGAGGCCACTGGCGGCCGCAGCTGAGCCTCGCGCCTAAAGCAGCCCTCTTACGGAACGTCAAAACGCACGTGAACGAGGAGTCGTTGATGTCACAGCCAGTGAGATGCATGGGTCCTGCGGAGTACGTCACAGCACGTAACACTACAGGTCTTACGAGTGCCAGTGGACGTCTCCGGCGGGGAGCTGGTCACTATTTCAGACGAGTTTAGTAATTCTTAACTGTTGTTGTTGTTGTTGTCTTCGGTCCTGAAACTGGTTTGATCCAGCGCTCCATGCTGCTCTATCCTGTGAAGGTTCTTCACCTCCCAGTACTTACTACAACCTACATCCTTCTGAATCTGCTTAGTGTATTCATCTCTTGGTCCCCCTCTACGATTTTTACCCTCCACGCTGCGATTTTTACCCTCCACGCTGCCCTCCAATGCTAAATTTGTGATCCCTTGATGCCTCAGAGCATGTCCCACCGACCGGTCCCTTCTTCTCGTCAAGTTGTGCCACAAAGGCCTCTTCTCCCCAATTCTATTCAATACCTCCTCATTAGTTATGTGGTCTACCCATCTAATCTTCAGCATTCTTCTGTAGCACCACATTTCGAAAGCTTCTATTCTCTTCTTGTCCAAACTATTTATCGTTTATGTTTCACTTCCATGCATGGCTACACTCCATACAAATACTTTCAGAAACGACTTCCTGACACTTAAATCTATACTCGATGTTAACAAATTTCTCTTCTTCAGAAACGCTTTCCTTGCCATAGCCAGTCTACATTTTATATCCTCTCTACTTCGACCATCATCAGTTATTTTGCTCCCCAAATAGCAAAACTCCTTTACTACTTTAAGTGTCTCATTTCCTAATCTAATTCCCTCAGCATCACCCGACTTAATTCGACTACATTCCATTATCCTCGTTTTGCTTTTGTTGATGTTCATCTTATACCCTCCTTTCAAGACACTGTCCATTCCGTTCAACTGTTCTTCCAAGTCCTTTGCTGTCTCTGACAGAATTACAATGTCATCGGCGAACCACAACGTTTCTATTTCTTCTCCATGGACTTTAATACCTACTCCGAATTTTTCTTTTGTATCCTTTACTGCTGGCTCAATATACAGATTGAATAACATCGGGGACAGGCTACAACCCTGCCTCACTCCCTTCCCAACCGCTGCTTCCCTTTCATGCCCCTCGACTCTTATAAATGCCATCTGGTTTCTGTTCAAATTGCAAATAGCCTTTCGATCCCTGTATTTTACCCCTGCCACCTTTAGAATTTGAAAGAGAGTATTCCAGTCAACATTGTCAAAAGCTTTCTCTAAGTCCACAAGTGCTAGAAATGTAGGTTTGCCTTTCCTTAATCTATTTTCTAACATAAGTCGTAGGGTCAGTATTGCCTCACGTGTTCCAACCTATCTGCGGAATCCAAATTGATCATTGCCGAGATCGGCTTCTACCAGTTTTTCCATTCGTCTGTAAAGAATTCGCGTTAGTATTTTCCAGCCGTGACTTATTAAACTGATAGTTCGGTAATTTTCACATCTGTCAACACCTACTTTCTTTGGGATTGGAATTATTATATTCTTCTTGAAGTCTGAGGGTATTTTGCCTGTCTCATACATCTTGCTCACCAGATGGTAGAGTTTTGTCAGGATTGGCTCTCCCAAGGCCGTCAGTAGTTCCAATGGAATGTTGTCTACTCCCGGGGCCTTGTTTCGACTCAGGTCTTTCAGTGCTCTGTCAAACTCTTCACGCAGTATCGTATCTCCCATTTCATCTTCATCTACATCCTCTTCCATTTCCATAATATTGTCTTCAAGTACATCGCCCTTGTATAAACCCTCTATATACTCCTTCCACCTCTCTGCTTTCCCTTCTTTGCTTAGAACTGGGTTTCCATCTGAGCTCTTGATATTCACACAAGTGGCTCTCTTTTCTCCAAAGGTCTCTTTAATTTTTCTGTAGGCAGTATCTATCTTACCCCTAGTGAGATAGGCCTCTACATCCTTACATTTATCCTCTAGCCATCCCTGCTTAACCATTTTGCACCTCCTGTCGATATCAGTTTTGAGACGTTTGTATTCCTTTTTGCCTGCTTCATTTACTGCATTTTTATATTTTCTCCTTTCATCAATTAAACTCAATATTTCTTCTGTTACCCAAGGATTTCTACTAGCCCTCGTCGAAACTACGCATTTAAATACATGCAAACTCTCGATTACACGAGACAAAATTAAGACTTAATTGATGCCTTTTCATTGACTACTGATTTCCCGTGGGCTCGGCATATAGCCGAGCGTTCGCAATAGATGGCGGGCTGGTCGACTAGTGTGACGTACCGAGTTCGTTGCGGGTCCAATATTTTAGTTAAACTAAGTATTCGATGGATTTTCTTTATCATGGAGTACGTGGTATGAATACAAGTTGTTTCAGCAGCATGGGGATCTCTCAGAAACTCGTTATTCTAACTACGATTTGTTATAATAAAATGACAGGAAACTACGTATCGGTAGATAAAGGCTTCCTGTATTTAATGCTTTTCGTGTTATACCCTGTGTTCCATTTCAGTGCTACGGGACAATGATGATATATGCAAAGCGCGTCGTTTAGATACAATTTGTCATAGTTAAATATCAAATAATGACACTTGTAGATAAAGTCTTTAGAAACTGTGTACCACGAACGGAGGCCTGGCTGTCATGTTTAAGTTATAGCTAAGTATGAAACTTCCTGGCAGATAAAAACTGTGTGCCGGACCGAGACTCGAACTCGGGAGCTTTGCCTTTCGCGGGCAAGTGCCCTACCACGTGAGCTACCCAAGCACGACTCACGCCCCGTCCTCACAGCTTTAATTCCGCCAGTACCTCGTCTCCTACCTTCCAAACTTCACAGAAGCTCTTCTGCAAATCTGCCAGGAAGTTTCATATCATCACACAATCCGCTGTAGAGTGAAAAGTTCATTCTATAGCTAAGTAAATAGCATTGTGAGCTATGAAGTAATAGGTAGTACGTTTGCCTCTTTCACCTTCCAAATTTTTTTCTGATATTTTGCTTTCTAAAAGAGTCTGGGTCCTTTTTATTAATTTAATATAAGTATTACCTTGAGTAGTCGACGATATTTATTATAAACAATGCACTTGATGCAATTCTTGTTGGAAAGACCTACAGATGGAATGTTTTTCCAGTAACTAGAAATCTTAACATAGCTGCCAGTCTACGTTAGAAAATAACGACAAGTTACAGACTGGAAGTTTTTGCTCTTAGGAAATTTTGTGTAAAATATATATACCTTTTTCTTGGTTTGATGGAGTGCCTCATGTTTTTATCTTGACAGTATATATCTTTTTTCAGTTATAGTGAGCAGCTACGAAAAAGTCCCCCCCTTCCATTCAAATGAAGTTACTAAACGAATCCACGTAACGAAGTGCGCTTCTTCGGCGCGATGGTAATCAATGCAACATCGAGAATGAGGGTACTACGCTAGAGTAAACTGATATTAAACGCTACAATTGTATTCAATTTAAAACCGAAAATGTGATGCAGATTCAACTGAATTCATGAATAACTTCTACTATTATGTACGTCAGGTTGTTGTACAGTATAACTCCCTGTTCTAACCTTAAACAAGTTCAGAGTTTGCTTCGCGATTTCCTCCACTTTTTTTCGACAAGCGCTAACAGCTGACGCAGCTGTTTTACGCACGTCCATTCTCGTAAAGAAACCGTGCTTTACGCAACAGATACTGCAGACTGCCACTGGAGAGCGCTGAGGTCTCACATCACAAAGAGCACGTTCCGTGAGATGAAGCAACTCGTTCCAGAGCATTCAGCAGCAGCATCGACGGATAGCTCGTCTGGCGTGCTACGCGGTGAGAAACACGTCCCGTTGCAGTACGCCTTAACGCCGTGTTCATGGTATTGCCTGGCATGGCGGTGAAACATCCGTCACTATGCGTACGGACGTCAACGTGTTAAACGCCTTACTGGCTCAATATATTTAAAGTAATGCAGAAGCGCAGAAACTTAAGTGTTTTGAAACTCTTTCCATCCACAATAATTGAATTAGCCTGCCGCTGTATAGCGTGTCATCTTACCTAGATCCATGTTGTTCCATTGTGTCCGAGGGTTGTGATGTTTAAACATAAGAGCTAACCCCCATTATTTCGAAATAATATTCCTTAGATGTCTATCTTAGCTTCTTTGTGTTCAAAAGATAAGAACAGGACAAAATATTGTGAAGAGCAACGTATAAACAACAATTTGCAACAACAGAACAAATCGTTATAAGTAGTGCAATAAACAATCATTAATATCAGGAACATAATCCACAGCAACGCATTTTGGGAGTCAAATTCTCATCATCTGGCTGTCTAAGTTAATCCTGCATTCGTAAGCACTCAGGGTCAAAACATAAAAACAAAATTCAGACAATAAGTCCTCGTCTTACTTTAAAAATGGCAGCACCAGATTCCCTGCACCGCTTATCCGTGTTACCGCACATCCTCCAAAGCGTTGCTTCCGTAACGCGGTAAACACCGGGCACATAAGCTGCCTCAGGTACATTATCAAATTTAAGCCGGTGGGTTCCTGTTTCGAGTTCCTCAGGCAGGGCACGTTTCTTTGCTTTACTTTCCACCTGTGTCACCTGATAGTCCCCTTCTGTGTCTTTCAGATGTGGTGCCCAAGGCGTTGAGAGACACTATACTATTAGTTACCTGTGCCAAATTGTTCACATTTATTGCACGAATACCAGGCTTAAAAACGATCTAAAAGAACCATTGACGAAGGCGTTACCACTCTCGTTAGCCTCGGCTTGTTTGCTCGAAGTAAATAGTGGTCGAACGATGTGCCGATACTAGTTGTAACACGGCACTTTTCATTCTAGCTTCTGCGTACAATAACATTGTTGTTATAAGGAATTCTACCAAAGTATAATGAAAAAGCCAACGTATAGTGAGAAACTCTCATGTTATTGTAGGCTAGTTTCCCCTAAATTTTTTCGAAAAATGTTGGTTTTGCCGGCCGCGGTGGTCTAGCGGTTCTAGGCGCTCAGTCCGGAACCGCACGACTGCTACGGTCGCAGGTTCGAATCCTGCCTCGGGCATGGATGTGTGTGATGTCCTTAGGATAGTTAGGTTTAAGTAGTTCTAAGTTCTAGGGGACTGATGACCACAGATGTTAAGTCCCATAGTGCTCAGAGCCATTTGAACGATTTTTTTTGTTGGTTTTAATATTCACTTTCTCAGAACAGTCGCTGTAGACAAGTAAACACTTAAACATGCCAAACAGAATATTTCTGTCTGTCTCTCTTTAAAAAATTCTGCTTGGTGAAAAAATTAACAATATTTCACTCATTTCGGAGCAAATATTTATGTGCAAAATAATCATAACGAAAATTCATTCGAGAGAGTGAGAGAGAGAGAGAGAGAGAGAGAGAGAATGTAAAGTCAACATAATTCGTAAATGTTGCTGAGGTACCTCTTGTGTAGAAGGAGCGAATGTTCTTTACGCAGACGAAAATGACAGTTACTGGCAATAAAGATAGAACGTTTGAAAGACATTTTACAAAGATTTAATGCACACAGATTTACTCCTCTTTTTAATATTCTGCTTCTGAGACATCTTCCGTGTCTACTTTCTTAGTCAAGAGACATCCACGAAAATGCCTTAGCCTAAATTCTAATCAGTGATATAACGGAGAACTATCTTTTTTACTTACACGTCCTTCAAGGAGACACAGTAAATACTCTGGGCTCCCTGTTCTCTGAACATCCTGTGGTTCCTCTTTTAAGGGAAATAAAAGCTAGTTAGACACAAAATTAATCCTCTCCGGGAGACATCTGTCTAATAATGTGTGAGATCACCTCTGTCCTCGATAATGAGATCAGTTCGGCTACGCAGACTGCCCACTACTTCCGTCAGCTATGCTATATCCAGCAGATGTCCGTAATTGGTGATAAGATCACGTAGAGCTACCAAACTGGAGTATAGTGATTTCTGCAGCAGACTAACAGCCTTCTGTATACGCAGTACTGTATAATTAGATATGCCACACGAGCGACTTAGTCCATTATTTCAAACAAAACGTTATCAAGTAAACATTAGTAAAGTTTATGTTTAAAGGCAGAAACGATTTTTGTCGACCAGATGTCTTTACTACTGTGGAGTTACTAATTTACATGGTCCCGTCAGCTTCCGTTACCGTGAAATTTATCGACTTTGCGTAAATTTTGCTATATGGAGCTTTCATACAAACTTTATGAAACAAGTGAACTTTTCGTGAAACGGAACAGCTTCATTTTTGTGAACTTCAGCAGTGATTGTTCTGTTATAAACGTCACGCAAAATATACAGTTTCAGCTACGAATTGAATACGAAGATAAAAATCCAGAGTGTGTCTAACAAATTAATGACATAGTTACTTCCTTATCAGAGTATCGGCGCAGTCTAATACATATGATCACAACCGTCTTTGGTGCGAAAGTTGTTATTCACACGCGTCGTAGAGATAGTTTCTTTTTAATTATTTTATACGTAAATAAAGAATGAGCTATTATGTTTTTGGGTTCCATGCGTCAGTAAATTACCAAGAGATATGAATTACCGTGAAAAACGTGTAACAACAGTCCAGTTATAATGACTCCGTGACAAGTTACTACTTATTCACGAAGAATTGAAATATGAAATGTGTGTATATGAAATATTTGCTGCTCATTCCGCTAAATGCAAGAGAATATATTTCCTGCCGTTATTATCATAGATACTTTAACGCATAAAATTTTGTATGGACTGTAATATTCGCCCATTCTTATACTTCACTTGACTTTCTAATACACGAATATTTTTCTGAACGTAATTACTTTTGCTTCAAAAGAAAGTGCGTTGAAGAATCTCGCCGCTTGTGGCTCAGGTATAGTAACAATTGTGAAATTCGTTTCTTCTGTCTTGCCAAACAGTCTAATTGCTTTTGACGATTTGTTATCACGTCTGTGTGGTTTTTACCTTAAGCTGCAGCTGTGGTTGGTTATTTTGTACGTTAAATAATGTAGGTATTACATTCCGTATAGGTTTCTTGCGTTACACATTCATTCACTGATATGGCTGAAAGTGTAGAGAAGAAAACTCCACTTAGATGGGTAGATAAACGACGTCTTTCTGCAAAGCGTCAGGTCTTCTGGTGTTTAATACCAGTTTTTTGTTATTAAAGGAAAACAACGCACGTTACAAGAGAATGGTAAATAAAGTGCCCTATAAAGTACCCTTTCACACCCCCCATGGTCCTTAGGAAGCTAAATAATATTTTTTACTTATTGTCGATTTTTATGGCACTACATTCACTCTCTATTGTAAAAGCTAAGTTGTAAATCAAAGTAAACGTCTGTATTCGCACTGAAAATGAAATGAAATGTCGTGTGACGAGGGCCTCCCGTCGGGTAGACCGTCCGCCTTTCGATTTGACGCCATTTCGGCGACTTGCGCGTAGATGGGGATGAAATGATGATGATGATTAGGACAACAACACCCAGTCCCTGAGAAAATCTCCGACCCAGCCGGGAATCGAACCCGGGCCCTTTGGCTTGACAGTCTGTCGCGCTGACCACTTTTTTTTTTGTGTAATTGATCGGAGGCCTTCTGCGCCCCGCTGGTAGTATGTTGAGTCACGTCTTCTCGAAATTGATGTGTTCCGTTAAATTGTTCAGAAATGTTCATTGGTTCAAACAGGAAACCTTCTTCTCTCTTGGCTTAACACATTCCAGCTGCGAGGCGGGTCGTGGAAAGCACTCCCAAGGAAGTTTGAGAAAAATTGTCTGTATTTTGGGTGACGGACAATGACATAATGACGGTCATTGATGTATGTCCAAAGATCGAGTACAGAGTCTACAGTTTGTCCAAATAGGTAGTGAATGGCATGTCCGCAAATCCAATTCACAGCATTGGTCTTTGTCCGAGGAAAATAGTCACGTTTCGGAAATAATAATGAAAGGGGAGTAATCCGATCCGGAATGTCCCGTGTTAGAAGAGCCACAATACGACGAACCAAGTGCCAAACCTCCGCCGCCGGTCCGCAAACAAACCGATGTTCATCATTGTCTGACACTCCACACGTGGAACATAGAGGTGATTGGGCGACGTGGATACGATGAAGGCGAAATTGGTTGATTTGCTTACCATTGACAGTTAGGTACCAGACAGACTGAACATTCGTGTCAAGGTAACAGGCGAACACCGCGCGCCATACATGACGCCAGTCAACCTGGGGGAACTTTTCTTCAATCGGGTTAGGTGGACGACCTAACTGGAGGACATTGTATACTGCCTTTGTCTTGAGTAAAAGTTGTCTTGGTAAGGTGAGGCGTAGATAACTGAGTTCAAGAAAGAAGTATCGTATATAATGGAACTGCAGCGGAACATCCGAGATCATCACTGGGGCTGACGGTGAGACCGGCGAATATGCCGACAGGAGGAGACCAGTGAGGCTCGTTGGGCAACGTGTCCATACCGTCATCTGGGAGCTGACAAATAGGGCGCGAGCTCTATCCGGCACGTGAAACAGATCTATCCCACCTCGTTCGCGGGGAAGAGTAAGGGTTGCATAGTTAACTTTGAACAATAGCCCAGAGCTGACGAAAGATGCCATCGCTGCCAACATGCGACGTGCCACAGTAAGCGGAAAAGGGAGAACTTGTGCTACATGGGGAACTCGCGATGCGATATATATATATATATTTACATATCGAGCTCGTTGGACAATATCTAGGGATCGAAGGCGATGGTCCATAAGACCTGCTCTGATCATTAAAAGGAGGCGTCGGCAGTTGATGGTGGCTGAACGCCGGAGATCAGATGAAAAATCTATTCCCAAACAGCGAATGGTATCAACGGTGGTGAGAGGTGTAACGCACTCCACGGGAAGTTCCGTGCCAATGAACATAACTTGTGACTTACGTACGTTTAAAGAGCTACCCGATGCCTCACCATACGTCGCTACCCACGTCAAAACAGATTGAACCTCGTCGGCATTACGTAAACAGATGACTACATCGTCAGCATAGGCCGTGCAACAGAATCGGTAGCGTTCTGTGGACAACCCTACCAAACGTTGTCTGAGTCCACATAGCAAGGATTCCAAGGAAAAGGCGTACAAAATCGCTGATAGAGGGCAACCTTGACGTACAGATCGACCTATTTTTATCGGAGGAGTGAGTCTGCCATTGTACATAATCCTGGATGAGGCACCCCGCAGAAGGCGCATCACTACCGTGATAACTGCGACTGGGAAACCCATATGGTGGAGAACGGCCGTAAGGAACGAATGGTCAACCCTATCAAAAGCTTGACTAAAGTCCAAAGACGCAAGTGCCCCAGCGAGGCGTTGTGCCTGGGTAACGGCGATCATATCCCTGTAGCGGCATAAAGCCGTGCGGATATTATCATCCCCTCCCAAAGATGCTTGGTCTGGCGACACAACATATCGGGCAACGTTTTTAAGTCGTGCCGCCAAAAGGGGAGTGAAGATTTTCATATCTCTGTTAAGGAGGGTGATGGGCCGATAATCACTGATATTGTTGCCACCATGCGGTTTATGTACAGGAATAATAATTCCTTCCATGAATGCGTCCGGCACAGGTACTTCCGGAGATATCAGTTCCCGACAGATGGAGGTGAAGGTGGACTCTAACAAATCACGGAAGGTGCGATAAAATTCGAGGGGAAGACCGTCGGGTCCTGGGGAGCGATTGATGGTTCCTGCCCGGATCGCATCGCGGACATCATCATCAGTCACCTCTGACATCAAGTCAATCGCCGCATCTCCTGGGATACCACCGAAGTTGAGCTGTGAGACTTCCTCGATCAACTCTGGGGAATGTGGAATTACGGCGTAGAGCTGCTGGTAGTGGGCGTGAAGCCCATTCCCTATTGCAGATTGGGTTACGTAGCGACGCCCTTCTTGGTCTGTTAGGACGTGAATCAATTTTCGGCGTCGATTTTGGCGTTCTTGGATGATATGGTACATCGACGGATGTTCAAGAGGCATGCGATCAGCAGTACGAGATCGTGCTATCGCTCCTTCCAAATGCCTCCGCATGAGATTGGAGATTTGTGCCTTAGCATGGTTCATCCTTGTATGGCGCTCAGGGGAGGCTAGCATCGTGGAGCATTCTCGTAGGATCCTGTAGTAAAAGTCCATAGTGCTCTTCCTCCAGGCTACAACATCTTTGCCATACCGGATCAAAGTTTTTCGAAGAGCAGGTTTTGCACACTGGATCCACCAGGATATGGTAGACGGATACGTGGGACGGCGTCTATTACATGTGATCCAAGTCTCTTCTATTAGAAGTCGACAGTCAGGTGAATTAAGAAGTGCCGTGTTCAGTTTCCATAAACCACGTCCGTGCCATACTGCCTGTCTTGTGATAACAACATCACAGAAGTAAGCCTCATGATCTGAGAAAGCAACAGGCCAGATTTCAGCCTGTCAAGTGTGTTGAATTAGGGATCGCGAGATGTAGATGCGATCCAGTCGGATAGAGGAGTGCGCAGTGTAGTACGTAAAGCCCAGAAGATCACCGTGAACATGTCTCCACGTGTCGACAAATTGTAGCCGCGTGACGACTGTTTCCAGAGCTGCGCATGGTGAGTGACGCGGCAATTGATCCTGAGGTCGCTGGGTGCAGTTGAAGTCTCCACCCATGACCCAGTCATCGTGTGGTCCCATAAACAGGGGTGTAACTTCATTCGCGAAGAAGGCATTGCGTTCGCGACGGTAGCTGGAGCCCGACGGCGCATAAATGTTGACGATGCGTACACCAAAGAGAGTAAGGGCCATACCTCTGCCGTTGGGGAGGTATAGGACATCTTCGGCAGGAAGACCTTCTCGTAAGATGATGGCAACACCACTACCAGTGTCCGAAGCGGGAGAAAGATGCGCCGTGAAGCCATGTGGTGGTGAAAAATCGGCGACATGCACTTCCTGAAAAAGCGCAATATCTATGACCGCATCATAAATCATATCGCGGAGCAGCGCTAGTTTGTGGGGCGCACGAATGGTTGCGAGGTTAATCGTTGCGACACGATAATGCTGGTGTTGGAGTCCCACAGGCACAGGTGGGGTTCCTTCTTCAGGAGCGAGAGGTCTTCGATCTTGCCGGTCCGCTGAAGAGGCTGCTATTGTGGAGAGTTTGCGGGCGCGGGCGCAACCGATGGGGGAGCCCCAACATTAGCACCGTCCACCCCAGTCCCTTCGATCTCCACGTCGTCTGCCCAGGAGACTGATACTGCGGTAGGGCATCGGCTGTGCACATGATCCACGTGGAGAGGAGACGTAGTTTTCGGCTCAGCGGATAGGCTCTCTTCAACGTCGACCTGTGGGGACGACGGCGCCAGTAAGGAGGGGTGTTCGTTGCCAGTGGTCGCCTGTGGCGGGTCGTTCGCATCAGACTTTTGGTCATCAAAGAGCGGTTTGTCGTCCATCTTCGGGTCTGCATCCCTGGTATCCATCCGTAGAATGGATTCATCAGGGGGTGTAATGTTACGTTTCTTTCTCTTTCGTGTCGACCCTTGTTTTCGAACATGTCGTTCAGAGTCTGATTGCGGGTGGCTTTCGTCTGACTCCGGACCAGTCTGAAGGAAAGCAGAAGTCGGTGCCACTCCCGAATCAACGTCCATCTCAGTAGCAGTTTCAGTCACAGTGCTGCGAAGATTCGAAAGGTCAGGATCTGGCGTCTGTGGCACCTCAGAAGGAATCTCAGTAGCGGTTGCATCTACCTGATCAGACGACGTCAACGGAGCCGGAAGACCCTGTGTAGAGGTGCTACCTTCCTTGGCAACCTTGGCATATGTGACAAGGATCTGAGTGATCACCGCTGGGGACGCTTCCTAGCCGACCGGCGTCTGGATCAGGCGGCGTCGCATGCAGGCGGATCTGACGTGGCCTTCTTGTCCACAACCCGCACATGTTCCGGGTTGGCCGTCGTACATGACAATGGCTCGCACCCCGCCAATTGTCAGGTATGATGGTATACGTTTTTTCAGTTCAATTTTGACCTGACGCACACTATTAAGGACATGGTAGGTCGTGAAGGTTTGCCATTTTTCCTCTACGTAACCGATGACGTTACCGTATGGTTGTAATGCAGAGACAACTTCGTCCTTCGGCACTTCAAAAGGTAGTTCAAACACCCTAATCGTGCGATGACCGTACTCTGCAAGTTTAAGTGTTACAGCTCCGACGTGACCATCAGAGTATTTGAACTTAAGTCCATTGGCATGGCGGCGAATAACATCTTCACACACCTCGGTGTTTGTCATTTTAATATAAACGACACTACTCATGATCGAAAAATGGATTCCGTTAACGTGGTTAGGATCTAAACGAACTTCTTCACATACGAACGTTTCAACTTCATGTGCACGAGGTCGCGCATGTTCAGCTGGGAAGGAAACTTTAAGGGTCGCACGGCGGTAAGCGCTCGACATGTTCACGGTGGACGGACACAAGCCTTAAAGCTACGATGCGGAAGTAAACGACGCCTGCAGCGGAGCACTGGCCGGCGCGCGGGGCCGTCCGCACGCTGCCACGGCTGAGAGCCGACTGTCCACTCAGCTACCGGGGGCGGACTGTATTAGCACTTATCCGATATTATATTCATAAGTGTCGCTTGTCCAGCCGCTTGGTGCGCTGCTGTCGTTGTGGGTAACAAAAACGAGACGGAGTGTCGCGAGTGGTTAGACTGTAATATCAGACTGTAGTATCGGACTGCCTTAATACCTACCAACACATAAACATAAACTTACCAACACAATAACGTACTGAAAGTTCCATCCCATTTCTGAATCAGAGGCGATGGGCGTAAGTGCAATGCTCCTTGCAAAACAAATCTTTGATCATACAAGACGAGCGGGTACAATTCTCGTGCTCATCTGCATTTTAAGACAGCTGATCGTTGACTTTGGTCACTGTGCACAACGTAACGCCGTCACAATGAGACCAACAAGCGTACAAGGGAATTGTCCAATCCGACATGTCGAAACTTACCCTGAAAATTTTAACACAGGAAGAAAAAACAGAAAGAAATGCACTGTGAAAATTTCAGTTGCCAAGGCTTATTCCAGAGCTTTTTTCAGAAATGTAAAGCTTATTTAATTTTGCCGCACGAATAACTGCACATAACAGGGGGTTGTACAGATCATCTTGCCTTGTGCGCGATCGGCGAATAAGCTGTGACGAGTGAACATAACAGCACGCAACGCAAAGTCCAAAGTGCACAAAAGCGAATTTTAAGCACTTAAACCACTCCAAAAACGTTTCAGATAACAAGTTTTTCTGAATACATTGCAGTTAATTTCAACAGCGAAACTGTTATAGATCTAATTGTTGGTCAAGTGGTGGTGGTAGTTAGTGTTTAACGTCCCGTCGACAACGAGGTCATTAGAGACGGAGCGCAAGCTCGGGTTAGGGAAGGATTGGGAAGGAAATCGGCCGTGCCCTTTCAAAGGAACCATCCCGGCATTTGCCTGAAACGATTTAGGGAAATCGCGGAAAACCTAAATCAGGATGGCCGGAGACGGGATTGAACCGTCGTCCTCCCGAATGCGAGTCCAGTGTGCTAACCACTGCGCCACCTCGCTCGGTCATGTTGGTCAAGTGACTAGCAGAGAAAAGAAAATCAAAACAGTGTATGACTTCACATTACAGCCAACTTCCATCACTAGGAAGTTTCGTTTGTTGACTTAAACATAACAAAGCCTGTAGCTTAGTTCTTATGACAATTTCTGAATAATGTGTATTTTACTATCAATGAAACAGTTCCTTGTTTATTCCCTGTAGTCGCCAAAAAATGCGAAGTGTCTATTTGATGACGAAAACAAATATTTTCCTTACACCAGGCACATCAGAGAAAAGAAAAATTAATGCATTCAAATACTTCACAGTAATTACTAGTTTTATTTAGGCAGTGATGGAACGGGGTAGGAAATGGTCGTAGTCATTCTGAGTACTGTGCTGCATACCAAACATACTTGATCAAATCCGTGAAATTTGGTTATGGGTACTGACGATGCAGAAATGAGTGAAGTTTAAGAACACTGTTCCCATGAAAAACTGCAAATGGCAGGTAACTATCGGAAATTATTTGTCCATCAATTTTCTGAAAAATACACTGTTGAAAAGTTTTTTTTATCGGGAGGCTGAATCGCACTAATAGTTCCGGGTGGAATCTGAGTTATATTAACAGTGTTTTCATCGTCGTCCTCCTAAAGGCAGAAGTATCGTTGCGTCCAGTCCAGTAGTCCAATAAAAGCAATGAATTTTAATTCAATTATTTTCTGCTAAGGGTACGAAGACGTTTCTGATGTAACGATGAAAATTATTCTCTTCCATTTTTCCAGATTTTGCTACTTCGATTACAAAATTTTAGCTGTAAACAGTCTTCTTCTTAAATTTGCGGTTATAATTTGCGTTGAAGTTGCTGAAGACAGTTTTAAATCTGTGAAAACAGTAGCCACTGATACTTACCACTGCGGTTGTTGCATCTAAAATATGTCACACCACACACCGACTAAGCAAGTGACACACTTTTTTTCTGCTATAAATGATGTGCAGTTGGCACGCAGTTCTTGCACGAAATCAGTGACTGGCTTTATATACGGCATTTTAGGGGATAACAAGCAGCTTCGTCTTAACGTCAGCCACGAATTTCTCTGTAGTATTACCTATTAATGACATCCCGTCTACACGTTTACTTCAGCTAAGCTTCGTAACTTTGCAACTTCATTTTCTGTATGATTTCCTGAATCTATTTAACCAGGTCGAAGAAGCCTTGAATTCAGTAATGTTCATTTTACTTGTACTTCAGAGTGCCCGGTCTGGTAGGTCTACCTCGGTAATGCTGCAATGACTCTCGCGAGCTGTTCTACATCTTTCGAATAGTCTACTTTCACCCTTCTGCGAATTTCATTTTAGCGCGTATTTTGTGCTTCGTGTAAGTTTCTTCCATTTATATAACTTATCTTCAAATTTTACGAAACACAGCCGGTTTTGCATACTGCTGAAGTTTACGTGTTTTCTCATTCCTTCGATTAACCAATAGTTTTACAGTCTTTCCCTTGTCACTGAAAGCTATTACTGAACATATTTTCCTTGGGCTTAGAAGGTCCTCTGTTTTTGTTCTGGATTTTAGTAGCACAACAATCATCGTTCGAGCCGCAATTAATGGAAAATGGCGACATCATTCGAATGTATGATGTAGAAATTAAGTAATGAAAACACGTGTGTGTCTTCAGCGGAAGTAGGTGATTTCGACTGCATACTACATACTTCATATTTCAGCTTCCCAAGGTTGATAACGTTAAACTTGTGAACTTTGGAACCTGCACAAGACAGATGCCATTAGCAAGCATATACACGGAAACCATGAAGAAAATTAATTCAGTTTTATATGTTTTGTTAATGCGTAGTGATACCACAAACGCAACTGCTGATTGTTATGGATATTAAAAGAGTTACAAATTCGAGCGAATAGTAACTATTAACAACTTCGTTAGAGAAACTATCAACGGACACTGAAATTCGCTTTACAGATTATGATCATGTTGTGCCGCGTTACCTGGTTACCAGTGTGTCGTCAACCAAGGATATGTTCCCGCCGTGTTGCGCATGCGCTGTGTGCTACAGCTATGGCAGGGGTGTACCTTTCTGTAGCTGCTTGGCGAACTATCAATTTGACAATCTTCAACATTTAAAAAAAATTTGTAGTGTGTCTTAGCAACTTCGATGTATTCTTCCTGGATAAAAAATTTCAGTGCAGGTTTCGACATGTCGGATTGGACCGTTTCCTTTTCAGTTGTGCCCCAAGTTATTACTACTGGGACGTCTAACAATGGTTCAAATGGCTCTGAGCACTATGGGACTTAACAGCTGAGGTCATCAGTCCCCTAGAACTTAGAACTACTTAAACCTAACTAACCTTAGGACATCACACACATCCATGCCCGAGGCAGGATTCGAACCTGCGACCGTAGCGGTCGCGCGGGTCCAACAATGGTTAAGCTGTATGACACTGTAAAGAATCTTGGAAACCAAGTGAGGAGTTATTTAACATTATTTGCTCCAATGACTGACAGAAATCAGATGAAAAGTTAACAGAGAACGAAGTTCTCTAAAACTCAAATCAAGTTACAAAATGACACTAATACTGTAGCGAGGTATCTAAATGTGTGGAAAACTATGTAAAGAAAGCACAACAAGATGTACTCATCCGGGCAGTTTGTTAAATCGAAGTCAGCAATAGAACAAGACGCCTCCAATTACTACCAAATTAAGCAACAAAAGTTGCATGGCAGAGTAAGCAATTACCCAGCTGATCAGAATACGCAACACGCTCTGTAACTGCAACACATATATTTCCTCAAAATCGGCAAACTGTGTGCCCATCAGCACCAAATGGCGGCTGGGAGATGGCTGACACTCACAGCGGGCAACAATCATCAGCAGATAGAACTCTCAAGGCAACACTCTACTTCCGAAAAAACTCTGTATGGAGGGGATGCCACAATGCTGTTGCCAATTGGATGCTCGAGAATATCACTTATTTCGCGAAAAAAAACCGGGAATACTGAAAAAAAAAGAAAAAACTTCTCACTCTTGGCATACAAAGCACACATTAACAAATAAGAGGTTGGTTCTTGAACGGAGGAGCGTCCCGGCAATTGGTTGTCTGCTTCATACTGAGCCCAGTGGCGGGGGAGCTCAATTCGATTGGGATTACAAAATTTTGGAGCAAAAGGAGTAAACCTTCCTCCGCTGATAGGGCGGTGTCTCGGTGTCTCATCCTGTCATGACTGAACAGAATAGGTAAACATGGTGCTCTGTTATTCTCTGAGAGAGGCACCAGCTCTGCCAACGAAAGAACAAAGCAGGTCGCAGCCTCTTTTCCGTAAAAACTGCCCATCTCCCAGTGAACATTCTCCTTTTCTAATGAGTGCCACTGACCACCTCCCGCAGAGAAAGAGGACCCAGAAGACGACAGCAGGAGAATACCTTCCCAGTGAGAAAAATGTCAAAGCTTTCCTCCTAGCACATATGCCCAGTACACTTTAAATAAAATTAACCACGAAATGGTGGCAAAAATGAACGACTAAGTCGTAGTGATATGTGACAATGTCACAAGACAAAACTAAGAATAAACAAACTTAAATTAACCTGTATAAATTTAAATATTATATCTTATCGTGTGCACTAGAGAGTGCTGTATCATAGCCATCATGTAAACTGCTATGTTACACTATATTTCATCTGCTGTTCGGTAAGGTACCAGACGTTTTCTATGACATTAAGACTGGCTGTTCTAGATGACCATTCGAGATGTGATAGAGTGCCTGAATCTTCGTCAAATCAGGGACGTATGCATACAGATTGTCAACATGGCTGTTGTCATCTGGGAAGACGGACTCCCCAACATACTCATCATGAAGCTGTACGACAAAGGGCAATATTTGGTACATGGGAATAAACATCCTGGTTCATGTCAACTGTAACCTGAATGAGGCCAAATAATCAGATAATGCTACGAAAATCCCCAAAAAACATCAAAGAACCACATCCGGCCTGAATTACATACATCGACAAGCCACGACGCTTGTCTCGGATCATGTCTGTTAAGTTCCTTTTATGATCATCGTTATTAGATGACTTGAATGGTACGCCATTCCCTGTAGACACGTTGGACGCGTCGATACACCAAGAAATCGGGGAACGTCTTTCAGGGATTGGTCATGGGTATGTCCAGACACATAGCTCATATCTGCCATTCGGTTACGGCTCCCCTTCAACCCATCTTACTCCATTGATTCCATACAGTTGCTTAACTGCCATACGTTTCATAGCACGTTTGCTGGTACAGACATACATTACTAGACTGGCAAAGGTGCATCTTGTACTGAAGCCTGACGTTTAGTAGTTGGGAGCTCCAACGTTAGACGCGTATTGGGGCCCCTTAGGAACTTGGCTGCCAAGGAGAGCAAAGAAGCCAGTGTACGCTCCGTGTGCATTCCGGATGTGGAAAGGGTGCTTCTGAATGCCATGAAGAGTACAGGGTGCAGCCAACTGTAGGTGATGGCTCATGTCGGTACCAATGGCATGTGTCGCTTTGGATCGGACTGGTTTCGGGCGGCTAGCGGAAATGGTAAAGACTGCCAGTCTTGCTTGCAAGATTAAGGCGGAGCTCACCATTTGCAGCATCGTCGATAGAACCGACTGTGGTCCTTTGCTGCAGTGGCGAGTGGAGGGTCTGAATCAGAGGCTCAGGCGGGTCTGTGACCGTGTAGGCTGCAGACTTCTTGACTTGATCCATCGGGTGGTGGTGGTGGTGGGTTTCCGGGTTCCGATTAATACACTACACACTACACACAGAAAGCGGCTACACGGGTAGTGGGGGTTCTGTGGAGGGGACTGGGCGGTTTTTTTAGGTTAGAGGGTCTCAGGGAACCACAGCAAGGGCGTCTCTCTAAAAGGAGGCAGGTAAAACACAGTAAAGCAGTAGTAGAAACGATCGGTAGTGTAGTTGTAAATTGTCGTAGCTGTGTTGGGAAAGAACTAGAGCTCCAAGCCCTAATAGAAAGCACTGAAGCTCAAATAGTTATAGGTACAGAAAGCTGGCTAAGCCAGAAATAAGTTTAGCCGACATTTTTTCAAGCGATCCAACAGTGTTCAGAAAGGATAGATTAAATACAGTTTGTGGCGGAGTATTTACTGCTGTCAAAAGTAGTTTGCCTTGTAGTGAAATTGAAGTATATTAGTTCGTGCGAAATAAGCTCGGTAGGGGTTAAACCTGACAATCTGACTAAACTATTAACTGGATCGTTTTACCGACCCCCCGACTCAGGAGATATAGTTGCTGAACAGTTCAAAGAAAACCTGAGTCTCATTTCAAATAGGTACCACACTCATACAATTATAGTCGGTGGTGACTTCAATCTACCATCGATATGCTGGAAAAAATTATACGTTTAAAGCCAGCGGCTGGCATAAAACGTAATCTGAAACTGTACTGAATGCTTTCTCAGAAAATTATTTTGAACAATTAGTTCATGAGCCCACTTGAAGCGTAAATGGTTGCGAAAGCATACTTGACCTCTCAGCAACAAATAATCCAGGGCAAATAGTGAGTATCGTGACGAATACAGGGATTAGCGACCACAAGGCAGTTGCTGTTAGGCTGAATACCGGAACACCTACAACCTTCAAAAAGGAACGCAAAGTATATCAATTTAAAAAAAGCTGATAAAAATGCGCTTAACGGCTTTTTAAGAGACAGTCTTCATTCCTTTCTATATGATCATGAAAGCGTAGAAAAGTTGAGCAATGATTTCAAAGAGATAGTATCGACAGAAGTTGAGAGATATATACTACGTAAATGAATAAGTGATGGTACTG
Source organism: Schistocerca americana (assembly GCF_021461395.2). Classification (NCBI taxonomy): domain Eukaryota; kingdom Metazoa; phylum Arthropoda; class Insecta; order Orthoptera; family Acrididae; genus Schistocerca; species Schistocerca americana. The sequence goes on along the minus strand of NC_060121.1, from coordinate 641,404,289 downwards.
ATCCCCCATGGTACACAAAGCGTGTCAGATCGCTGTTTGCAAAAGCAGTGAAAACAGCATGCCAAATTTAAAAGAACGCAAAATTCCCAAGACTGGAAAAGTTTTGCAGAAGTTCGAAATATAGGGCGCATTTTAATGCGAGATGCTTTTAATAACTTCCACAACGAAACTCTGTTTTGAAATCTGGCAGAAAACCCAAAGAGATTCTGGTCATACATAAAGCACACCAGTGGCAAGACGCAATCAATACCTTCACTGCTGGATAAGAACGGTGAAGTCACTGATGACAGTGCCACTAAAGCAGATTATTAAACACGGTTTTCCGGAACTCCTTCACCAAAGAAGACGAAGTAAATATTCCTGAATTCCGATCAAGAATAACTGCCAAGAGAGAAACACAGAAGTAGATATACTCGGTTTAACGAAGCAGCTTAAATCACTTAATAAAGCCAAGGTGTCCGGTTCAGATTGTATACCAGTCAGATTCCTCTCAGAGTATGCGGATACAGTAGCTCCATATTTAGCAATTATATACAACCACTCGCTCACAGAAAGATCCGAAGATTGTAAAATTGCTCAAGTCACACCAATACCCAAAAAGGGAAATACGAGTAATCCGCTGAATTTCAGGCCTATGTCACTCACGTCGATTGGCAGTAGGGTTTTCGAACATATACTGTATTCGAACATTATTAAGTACCTCGAAGAAAACTATTTAATGACACACAGTCAGCACGGATTCAGAAAATATCGTTCTTGCGAAACACAACTAGCTCCTTATACTCATGAAGTAATGAGTGCTATCGACAGGGGGTGTCAAATTCATTCCATATTTTTAGATTTCCAAAAGGCTTTCGACACCGTACCTCACAAGCGTCTTCTAACCAAACTGCGTGCGTATGGAATATCGCCTCAGTTGTGCGACTGGATTCGTGATTTCCTGTCAGGAAGGTCACAGTTCGTAGTAATAAACGGAAAGTCATCGAGTAAAACAGAAGTAACATCCGGCGCCCCCCAAGGAAGTGTTACAGTCCCCTTATTGTTCCTGATCTATATTAACGACATAGGAGACAATCTGAGTAGCCGTCTTAGATTGTTTGGAGATGATGCTGTCATTTACCGTCTTGTAAAAGTCATCAGATGACAAAAACGAATTGCAAAATGATTTAGTTATATGTATAGTGAGAAAGGTAGCAATTGACCCTGAATAAAGGAAAGTGTGAAGTTATTCACATGAGCACTAAAAGAAATCAGCTAAATTTCGATTACGCGATAAGTCACACAAATCTGAAGGCTGTAAATTCAACTAAATACTTAGAAATTACAATTACAAATAACCTAAATTGGAACGATCACATAGATAATATTGTAAGTAGAGCAAACCAAATACTGCGATTCATTGGCAGAAGACTTAGAAGGTGCAACAGGTCTACTAAAGTGGTGGGATCCGAATCAGGTGCGACTGACGGATGACATCGAAAAAGTACAAAGAAGGGCAGCTCGTTTTGTATTATCGCGAAATAGGGGAGATAGTGCCACAAACATGATACGAGAATTGGAGTGGCAATCATTAAAACAAAGGCGTTTTTCATTGCGACGGGATCTTCTCATGAAATTTCAGTCACCAGTTTTCTCCTCCGATTACGAAAACATTCTGTTGGCGCCCACCTACATAGGGAGAAATGATCATCACGATAAAATAAGAGAAACCAGGGGTCGCACAGAAAAATTTAAGTGCTCGTTTTTCCCAGGCGGCGTTAGACAGTGGAACGCTAGGGAGACAGCTTGAAGGTGGTTCATTGAACCCTCTGCCAGGCACTTTATTGTGAATAGAGTAATCACGTAGACGTAGATGAGTAAAAAACCATGGGTCAACCTGGTATGGCCGATACGAAGACGGCAGAGGATGGGAAAGTCGGAGGGAAGAACGCAATATTATGGGAGTGTCTTTGATTGCTTGAAGTTTATTAGCCAAGGGAGTAGCCTGCCAAAACTAGGCCCCCAGTATTAAAATTCTAATCTTAGACATAAAAAGTAAAGTGAGGACTGTGGTAGTGAAGGCGAATGGTCGACTTCGGTTTATTGGGATAATTTTCGAATGTGTGGTTCATCTGTAATGGAGACCACATATAGGACGCTGGTGCGACCTATTCCTGAATTTTGCTCAAGTGTTTGCGATCCGTACCAGGTCGGATTGAAGAAGGACGTCGAAGAAATTCAGAGACGGTCTGCTAGATTTTTTACCAGTAGGTCCGAAAAACATGTAATTCTTATGGAGGTGCTTCGGGCACTCAAATGGGGAATCCTGGAGGGAAGGCAACGTTCTTTTCGAAGAACACTACTGAGAAAATTTAGAGAATCGGCATTTGAAGCCTACTGCCGAATGATTCTACTGCCGCCAACACACATTGTGCGTAAGGACCAGCAAGATATGAGGAATCAGGGCTCATGCGGAGGCATACAGATAGTCGTTTTTCTCTCGATGTATTTGCAAGTGGAACTGGAAAGGAAATGATAAGTAGTGGCACAGGTTACCCTCCGCCATGCAGGTACGGTGGCTTGCAGAGTATCGATGTAGATATAGATGTGAAGTCTGTGGCATTCAACCGTGAACGGGCTTCTGCCTGACTGCACGTACAGTGGAGCTTTTCGTTCGCCGTAGTACCGCGAGATTGATGGCTGCGGGCCGATGGACCCGGCCACTTTTACCCCCAGGGAAGATCCCTGTCACTCATCTGATATGAATCTGAGTGGATCTGGGGCTGTCCTGGAAGGACCGCAACGAGGAAAACTTCCCGCTCAAACCAGAGATTGAACCTGGAACCTCGATAGCAGCTAGCGCTCTTCCTGACACATAATCACGATGGTACTCTTAGATATAGTTTTGCTTCATCTTCAGATTCATGAGCATGCCCTGCACCCGGCGCCAATGGCCTTGCCACAGTGGTTCCCGACATATAACATAAGTTAAGGTCTGTGGGCTTGGCTAAAATGTGGATGGGCGACCGTTCTGGTCTGCCGAGCGCTGTTAAGCGACGTTCACTCAGCTCTTGTGAGGGCAATTGAGGATCTACTTGACTGAGAAGTAGTGGCTCTGGCCACGAAAACAGACAACGTCCGGGAAAGCAGGGTGCTGACAACACACCCCTCCATATCCGTATCAAGCGACGTCTATCGTTTGAGGTTGACACGGCGGTCGGTCGGTAACGTTGGGCCTTCCGAGACCTGTTCGGGTGTTAGTTTTTATGCTCCCTTCCTCTCCTCTCTCCTCCCCCTACACACACACACACACACACACACACACACACACACACACACACACACTATTGGGGCACTCAGCTTTAGCATTACGTTCCACAAAAAACAAAAACAATGAAATAATGTTGTGGTACCACGCACGCTGTTTTCATTTGAAAAAACGTTTACCGTGTCACACATCACGCGACTAACTGAATGCCCGCTGAAGATTTGTTTTGGTATAAAAACATGACCGGTTGTTTAACAGCATTCAGCCGTTACGGGGCTGCACTAACACTAACGCAGAGCGGGTACTCTGTCGCAGCGAGCGGTTCTCGCAGTATAGTACGGCAACAGCCGAGCCAGCCATGCCAGGGGCAGAAACTGCATCAGCAGCAGTTGACGATAGTGGCTGCCCGTGGCCGCGGGTGCTGCTTTGACGTGGCCACGACCGCAGGACTCCGTAAGCGACGGCGGCCCTCAGGGCGACGTTCACATTACCGAGCGGTCTTACGGGCGGTGAGACGCTTTAGTTGCTGCAGGGTTTACCGGCGAACTATACGCCACTCTGTGTCTGCTAGTTTGGCGCTTTGCTGACGTCGAAGTGAGCACCCTAGACGCAGAGGCAGTGAAAGGACAAATGTCAGAGCGTGCGCATCTAACGCCGTGTGTGATGTTCGCTTGAACTCCGGCGGCGCATGGCACCGGCTTAACAAACGAAAGGACGCTGTGCTGACGAGGGAAGCAAACACCGAATGGTTAACCGATTTGGTCATCTTTCGCACGATTGCTGTACATATGTAGATTCAACAAATACTGCGCTGTTTTAATGCGCTATGCGAGCAGACCACAAGTCTGCCTGAAGTGCGTTCTAAATTTCTTGTTTTCGTTTGTTTCCTAATCTTCCACCAAATACCAGTATCGCTACAAGGAGTCATTTTTCTACGGAAAGGAAGAATAAGGATTTTGGAATGTTAAGTGTTGCCTGATGGTTCGCAGAGAACGCTACGCGAATCGGGGAAAAGGGGGCATGGGGGGGGGGGTCTTTCGGAAGGTCGATCTGGCATGTCAGGGACAACCGTATCCAGCATTCTTCTCGAGGTCAACAGTCCAGACACATTTAATGCGTAATGGCAGAATTTTTCGTGACTGAGTCTCACATAGGAGTTTACTTTCATCAATAGTAACTTTCAGAAACACTGTTGACATTAATAATGGATCACAGAGGAAATGAAATATGCAACACTGATTATTCAAAATTCAGAACTTGAGTTTGAAATCACGTATCATAGATCTCAACAGCTTGCTGTACGTGTAATTGCTAACTTTGGCGATGGCTTACTATGCATTACATACATTGACGTCTACCGAATAGTTTTCTGGGGCAATTCCACACACACACACACACACACACACACACACACACACACACACACACACACATAGTATTCACTCCACAGAAACATGCGGTAAGGATAATATCTGCTGTCCATTCCCTTAATTCATGTAGGCAAGTATTTTAAAAATTAGGCATACCGGCAACAGCCCCTTACGTTTGTTGTAAAGAAAGGGGCATAGTAGAAGCAGCATTCATTCATAAAGGCAGTACTAGGAATAAGAATAGCATCCACTATCACATCTTAACTTGCGACATTATGGTATAAGCTTATGGAATTATCCATACCCTTTGGAACTTTCTGTGCGATCTGTGAATAATGTCTTTGGTACATCTACATAGCAAGAGTCGTAAGCTTAGCCGCACGGATCCCTTTCTATTCCTCTCAACAAAAAAAGCCACGGCTATTGTTAATCAACAATAAAGATTGTTAGTAATTTTGTATATATGCGCGTGCGGACACTGTCTGCTCTGTTCGACACGTTGTTGAGACGGCGGCCGTAAATATCGCATTTCAAAGGAAAGGCCGACATCAGCTGCATTCGTCTATCGAAACAATTCGATGGTGAAAGTTAAAAATTTGTACCGGACCACGACTCGAACCCGGATCTCCCATAAAAAGCGTGCAATTGCACGATTGCGGCCGGCGTCGGTATTTCCTTCGAAATATAATATTGTTAGCGAAAGGTGGAAGGAGTATATAGAGGGTCTATACAGGGGCGATGTTCTTGAGGACAATATTATTGAAATGGAAGAGGATGTACATGAAGATGAAATGGGAGATACGATCCTGCATGAAGAGTTTGACAGAGCACTGAAAGACCTGAGTCGAAACAAGGCCCCGGGAGTAGACAACATTCCATTAGAATTACTGACGGCCTTGGGAGAGCCAGTCCTCACAAAACTCTACCATCTGGTGAGCAAGATGTATGAGACAGGCGAAATACCCCCAGACTTCAAGAAGAATGTAATAATTCCAATCCCAAAGAAAGCAGGTGTTGACAGAGGTCAAAATTACCGAACTATCAGTTTAATAAGTCACAGCTGCAAAATACTAACGCGAATTCTTTACAGACGAAAAACTGGTAGAAGCCGACCTCGGCGAAGATCAGTTTGGATTCCGTAGTAATGTTGGAACACGTGAGGCAATACTGACCTTACGACTTATCTTAGAAGAAAGATTAAGGAAAGGCAAACCTACGTTTCTAGCATTTGTAGACTTAGAGAAAGCTTTCGACAATGTTGATTGGAATACTCTCTTTCAAATTCTAAAGGTGGCTGGATTAAAATACAGGGAGCGAAAGGCTATTTACAATTTGTACAGAAACCAAATGGCAGTTATAAGAGTCGAGGGGCAGGAAAGGGAAGCAGTGGTTGGGAAGGGAGTGAGACAGGGTTGTAGCCTCTCCCCGATGCTATTCAATCTGTATATTGAGCAAGCAGTAAAGGAAACAAAAGAAAAGGCCGCGGTGGTCTAGCGGTTCAGGCGCTCAGTCCGGAACCGCGCGCTTGCTACGGTCGCAGGTTCGAATCCTGCCTCGGGCATGGATGTGTGTGATGTCCTTAGGTTCGTTAGGTTTAAGTAGTTCTAAGTTCTACGGGACTGATGACCGCAGATGTTAAGTCCCATAGTGCTCAGAGCCATTTGAACCAAACAAAAGAAAAGTTCGGAGTAGGTATTAAAATCCATGGAGAAGAAATAAAAACTTTGAGGTTCGCCGACGACATTGTAATTCGGTCAGAGACAGCAAAGGACTTGGAAGAGCAGTTGAATGGAATGGACAGTGTCTTAAAAGGAGGATATAAGATGAACATCAACAAAAGCAAAACGAGGATAATGGAATGTAGTCGAATTAAGTCTGGTGATGCTGAGGGAATTAGATTAGGAAATGAGACACTTAAAGTAGTAAAGGAGTTTTGCTATTTGGGGAGCAAAATAACTGATGATGGTCGCAGTAGAGAGGATATAAAATGTAGACTGGCAATGGGAAGGAAAGCGTTTCTGAAGAAGAGAAATTTGTTAACATCGAGTATAGATTTAAGTGTCAGGAAACCGTTTCTGAAAGTATTTGTATGGAGTGTAGCCATGTATGAAAGTGAAACATGGACGATAAATAGTTTGGACAAGAAGAGAATAGAAGCTTTCGAAATGTGGTGCTACAGAAGAATGCTGAAGATTAGATGGGTAGATCACATAACTAATGAAGAGGTATTGAATAGAATTGGGGAGAAGAGAAATTTGTGGCACAATTTGACTAGATGAAGGTACCGGTTGGTAGGACATGTTCTGAGGCATCAAGGGATCACAAATTTAGCATTGGAGGACAGCGTGGAGGGTAAAATCATAGAGGGAGACCAAGAGATGACTACACTAAGCAGATTCAGAAGGATGTAGGTTGCAGTAAGTACTGGGAGATGAAGAACCTTGCACAGGATAGAGTAGCATGGAGAGCTGCATCAAACCAGTCTCAGGACTGAAGACCACAACAACAACAAGACTGGATTTGTAATGTAACCCCACTAAGTGATTAGGAATTAAAATTCTCACTATTTATTAAATCAGTTCCACACATTCGAGAGTGAACTGGTGAAGACTAACCTAATTGCTGTAGTAATTCCGACGTAAGTATGACTGGAGCAAACATATAATTGTTCAAGGTCATTATAAATTCAAATAAAACATTTTGTATTAGCTTCCAAAGTTCAAAATTATGCTGGCCCACATGTAAGTTTGTAGGAATGAAACGCTTAAACGTTATAAGTTCGACTTCGTGATATAATTCAAAATCCAGACCGGCTCTGCGCCCAAATAACCCAAGTGTGGCCAACTGCCTGGTAGAGAGTTTAATTGTACTGCCAGCGCCGAAGTCCTACTCGGAACGTTTCAGACAAATTGCAAATGTCGATAGACACGAAAACCTCATGCAGCTATATCACCGCACTGAGAGAGAGATCTTTCCTCTTCAAATGCTTCTAGCGCACTGCCCGAGAGCAATGTGGATGCTCTTTTATAAAAGGCATTCCTGTTTCCCCTTAATTGCAAGGACCTCATTTTGTCGTTCACTAGCCAGAATTGCAATATTTTATCACTGTGTGCCTTCTTAAAACTATAGACACCAAAAATGCGTGCCGCGAATATTTAAAATGCCTTTTATAAGACATTTTAGGAACAGTAATTCACCCACAATCGAAATTAAAATGGAAGCAATATCGTCAAACTGTGGCTTAAACATTTACAGCACACATGTAAGTGGTAAATCAATCTCTTAGGTAATGACGTGCTTTCTCATCTGGTATCACCCAAATTTATGTTACTCTGATTTTAAATTATATTGAAAACTAAGCAAAATCGGATTAATTATGCAGAAATAGCAATTAAAAAGTGAAAACTCGCCACCTACAATCTTCCGTAATGAATTATCTCTCTGCAGTGGAGTCTGCGCGCAGATACGAAACTTCGTCGAAAGTTAAAACTGTGCGCTAAAGCCGAACTCGAACTGGGGACCTTTGCCTATCCCAGGCAAGTGCTCTTCCTACTGAGTTACCAGAGCACGGCTCACGGCCCGTCCTTGCAGCATTATTTCCACCAGTACCTCACTACTTACCAGATTCGAGTTCAAGTCCGGCATACAGTTTTGATCTGAAACGAAATTTCGTACTTAAATGTTGTTCACAACGTGTGGTTACGCATTCCAACGCATGCTGCAATGCTATATATGCATAGTAAGTTATGCTGAATTTAATTAATTACGTAATTCCGACGCTTCTCATCGGATAACTAGATGCATGAGCAACTCATAGGATTCGCATCGAGGAGTGCTTTCATATGGTAGGACTATCTTCTCTGTGGCTTGTAAATGTTAATCCAGTTGTACCAGAAAGTCGTTACCTATCGCTTTTCCACTCGTTGACTAATCGAATACTTGATTTCCCTAATTAGTCTACACGTTAACATAATTGTCTCGTCAATTCGACGGATCGTGCTTTGCCGCACATTTAATGGTTTACACTCGACATGCATGATTGTGTTATTACAATTACTGGGAATGAACTGCTAACGACGGAAGTGACGTCACACACGGACACAGACGAATCTGTCGAAAGCACGAGGGTCCTGCCACTACCTCCATTCTCTGGTGCAAAGTCCACGTTCTCGTCAAACGTCAACTGGTATTCGTTTATTGGGGGCGCTCAACTGCGTGGTTATAAGGGCCCGTAGAAATTCCCAATTTTTTTCACTGTCCAGTCTCGCCACTGCCCAGTCCGTTTGCGGAGAAATTCTCCGACCCGGCCGGGAATCGAACCCGGGACTCAGCGATTCAGAGGCAGCAACGCTAGCCACTCGACCACCGGCTGTGGATGTCAAACGTCAGAACAGTGACAGACGTGCAACCACGAGCTCAAACTAAAACCACTTCGGAGCTCTTTTCAGTCTGTATTTTACACAGGAAGGGGAAAAGCACTCTGTCATAAAAATATTTGACCTTATTTCTTGTGAACTAAATGTACTAGAAGAAAATTAAAGGTATAAAAATAAAACGAAATCTTTCCTTCTTGACAACTTCATAGATGAGTTTGAGAGGGGGCAGAGAGAAACGTGTGTGTGTGGGGGGGGGGGAGAAAGGGGTGTGTGTGGGGGGAGAGAGGGTGTGGGGGTGTGGGGGAGAGAGGGTGGGGGGAGAGAGGGTGTGGGGGTGTGGGGGAGAGAGGGTGGGGGGGAGAGAGGGTGTGGGGGTGGGGGGAGAGGGGGTGGGGGGAGAGGGGGTTGGGGGAAGAGGAGGTTGGGGGAAGAGGAGGTTGGGGGGAGAGGGTGGGGGTGGGGGAGTGGTAGGGCGTGGGGGCTGGGGGGGAGAGGGGGGAAACTGGGGGGAGGGCATGGGGGAGAGGGGGAGAGAATGTGGGGGGAGGGCATGGGGGGAGAGGGGAGGGAGAAAGTGGTGGTGAGGGCATGGGGGGAGGTAGGGGGAGTATGAGCATGGATATCCATTTCAGGTGAAGCTGCTGCAATCAAACTTCCAGTAACTGGTACCTTCTTAACTCTCTCAGCACCAAACCCATGGATTCTACGGGCCGCGCTCACTTCCTAAAGCGCCAAGGCTGCAGCTTGGTTTGTTGATTAAAAAAGCCCTGTGCATTGTTTTCGTACCACTGACTATTGATATGGCATATTTATACTATTATTTATTAATTGCGTGTACAGATGGCGCGAATGTGCATCTTGTTATCGCTGTATTTCCTTCGTTATGACGAACTGTTTTCACCTGCAGATAGAGCACTTTATTGGCATTTGTGTAATAGAAATGGTGTATCTTGGTTATCTGATGAAGAAATTGCCGATTTATTGAATGTTAGAGTCATTGTCGATTCTCTAGATAGTGAAGATGATTTGGACGACGCAAGTGTCTGGAGGCGACTGTAGTACAGTGTGTTCGGTCACAGAATTTCAAAATGGTGGCGGAAACTATTTCTTCGTTTGCTCTTGGAGTGTCGAATACATTTTGTTTACACAGTTCACTTCGTACCAAGCAAATGACAATAACTGATTTCGTTACTAATCTTGCCAGCAGCTCTAAATAACCAAAATGGGCCTGTAGAGTGACTGACACAGACACATTTCCTGCAACTTTTCACACTCGAGCAAAAAATAAGTTTCCGTGCATGTTATGTTTGTTCTTCAAAATCAAAGACAGAAAGTGGGAAAGCATGTCGCGAGGAGACGTTATCAATGCTACAGTGCTGCGTGGCGTTGTGTATGGAACCTTGTTTTAAAAAATTTCATAAGAAAATACAGTATGAATCTATGTAGAAAATGCTACTGTATTTAAATACGATATTCAGCACTGATCATTGTGTACTGAATGTACGACTTTTATAATTTTACGAAATCAATGCCATTTAGAATAATATAATTTCTCCATGCTACACCACACAGGATTTTATTCATAGTTCCATATTAAAGAAAGGCTTAAAATAGTGTTAATTTTGTATTTGTGTGTTCGATATTTTTCACGACACAAATTTTTGAATACAGGTAAAATTTCCTGGATTTTGCGAACATGGACAAGTACAGGGCTTGTACTGAGAGTGTTAAGTCTGACTCACTGGATAAAACTAAGACGACGACGACGACTGTCGGTGGAGGTGGAGAATTGAAAAGATAAATAAGGTACTTGTATTTGTCTGAGGGTGGGCGGGGGAGGGTGGGGGGGAGAGGATACACACACACACACACACACACACACACACACACACACACACACACACACAGCACGTCCAACAATAATACAGATTATCAATGTCCGATATGCATTACGAATCCATACATTACCAATCTATTACCAATTCACGTTGCGATCAATAAGACACCCAGGAATTTTGAATATTCTGTTTTATAAATTACCTTTCCTAATGCTAATATTCACGATAATGCTGCTGCTTCAGATTTCAACTGGTTCTCCATCGTCTCCTGTTCATAGCATCTTCAATGATCCCTTTGTATGTTCGTCCGTTTCTAATGTCGTCAATCATCCCAGTTCTCTTCCAACTCCTTCCTTTTATTCTTTCCATTTTTTCCCTCCATAATTGCAGACAATTCATAAGTAGTTCAACATTCGTGGTGAAGGACTGTTAGGTGAGGTCACAGACACACAAAGTGCGTTGTAATTGGAGGAGAAAATGGACTATAAAATACGCGGATAATCAAGCAGTACTAGCTTAATCACAATGGGATGGCTCAAATGGCTCTGAGCACTATGGGACTTAACATCTTAGGTCATCAGTCCCCTTCACAATGGGAGTTACGGCATATGTTGAAGAGTATTGCTGCAAGGGGGGCGAGGGATAGGACATGAAAATAAATATGCGAAGGGCAAAAGTGATGAGCAAATAAAGGAGGAAGCCCCAGTTGATATTTTTAACGGTAAAAACGTAGGATAATTAAAATTCTTCCTGTACATGGGAAGTTTAAAAACATGGAACGCAAGTTGAACGGAAGTATGGAGGAGGATATCTACGGGAAAGAAAGCATTTGGAAAGGTTAAGCGATTACTACCATATAGAAGAATTTCAGTGGATCTGAGGGAAAGATTTGCTGCTGTTATGTCTGGGATGTAGTATTAAACAGGAGTGAATAACGGAAATTAAAAACAAAGGAGATAGATATGTAGGAAGTTTTGGAATGTGGCTCTGGAGAAGAATGCTTAAGGTAAAGTCAACTGACAGGCTTACGAAGAAATAGGTAATGAAGAAAATAGGGAAAGAAATAAGATTATTGGAAGTGATCAGAAAGAGGAGAAAATCTTGTCTGCGATGAAGAGTATCACTGCGTAGGACGAGAACACACTCTTATACAACATAGAATTAATTGTGTTCTTTCTACATTAAGTGACAAACACATTACCAGCGAAAAATTTTTTCTTAGTATTTTGTCTGTTGCTCTCTGCAGTGTTGCGAAGAAGGATCGCAGTAGGGGAAATATCGTCATTTCGATATTTTAACACATGCCGCATGAAATGGTAGACCGAATGTTCTGTGTAGAGACCCTTTTGCGATCGAATTTGAGACTGATTCAGAAACTCTTATTTGTATATATGCTCGCCTATTTGGAAGTGCATTACCTTTTATAAAACTTTTGTGAAGATGTTAATAGTGAAAGGGTCAACACTCTTACAGCCCTTCCTAGTACGCGTTGAACTACTGTCTGACAATAGTATACTTTAGTTTGTGTGGATGTGAAAATGAGACATTACATATACTGTAACAGGTATTAAGTGCAGATATTTCTGTCGCTGACTGAGGACGGTGCACTGAACAACATAGCAGTATTTTCGTCATTTGCAGACTAATATTTCTGACTGTTACACATCTTGTCTGACAATCATAGTCCATATTGCGGTGAGATTACGACCATGTAGAAAACATCAGATCGTAAAGTTTGTGACACAGATGTAAAAACAACTAACACACTTAAGCGTGTACCTGTTTAGGTACGACATATAAAAATATCTGCATTTAAACGCGTTACACCGTGTGTAGATGTGCACAATAGTTACATCAAGAGCACATGCTTGTAATGCTTTGTTTTAAATACTATTAGGCCTAAGTGAATTTTTTGCCTTGCTGGGAACTAATTATTTGCTTAATTTCTCTGAAAGAAGGTAGAATAGCATAAAAGTGATTGAATACTTTTAGTACTGATTCCTTCATATATGGCAACGCTTTTTCTTCTAAGCAGATCATATCGAGTTTGTTACGTTTAGCTAACTAGATACTTCCAGTCATGGACGACTTGAATATTATCTTTAATTATACCTGACCCTGTTCCTTGACAGACTCCTCAGTTTCCCTTCTAACTACTTGCATACTGCTTTTATTTTATTTTCAGGAGTATTAATTTCTTACACATCAAGCAAGCTCTTTTTTTTTCACTCTTCGCTGTGAACAACAATACCTCCTATTACATGAGAGCACTTGCACAGCTGAGCTTATCTGGATGTTTTGTGCACTTCTATCTGCCACTTGATACTTTAATACCTTTTGTTATAAAAGCTTCTTACATACAGTATTGCAACTGTATTTCACATTTCTCATTGGGAAGCAGCTCTTAAATGGAGAGAAATTTACTTATAAATGCACTATATTTAAAATATACACTCCCTCTGCCTGACATAGGCTACCTCATTCCAACTGATACATCGTTGGGATCGTCGGCTGCTTCTTATAATCTCAGTAACAATTTTTCCCAGTTAAGACTTCACTAAGTTGCGCTGCCTATTATGACCCATTGGTATTGTGGTCTGGTAATACTGTTAAAACTACACTGACATTAACGATCCTGTTTGTGTTCTCTCACGTAAAAATACCTATTATTATTAAAAAATAATGGTTCAAAAGGCTCTGAGCACTATGGGACTTAACATCTGAGGTCATCAGTCCCATAGAACTTAGAACTACTTAAACCTAACTAACCTAAGGACCATTCCATGTAGGCTTTCACGGCCGGCGTCTTTATCAGTAAACTCTTCCGGGCTAAGTTGCCATGGTCCGATGTGAGTCGACGACTGGCTGCTAGGAGCTGGGGCCGCCGCTTATATAGAGATCGTAGGGGGCGCCACCGCACGTCACATGGCGTCGATGTGCAGCTATCTCTGGCTATCGTCTGTTCTCTCGATTGCAGGCAATCGATTGTCACGTGATTGATGCAACGTCGACCGCCATATCTTATCCAATTTTAATCCTTCTTCTTTACGATTAAAATTATATTGATGTTTGTGGATTTCAATTGCCTCTCTATACATACGTGTATAATAGTGCGACGTCCTCGCTAGCACCCTTGTTTCACCAAATTTTATGTCGTGATCTCCATCCTTAAAAACATGTTCCGCTACTGCCGATTTGTCGATATGTCCCAAGCGACAGTTTCTTTTGTGCTCCGTCAACCGTGTATTGATGCTTCTTTTGGTAGTTCCTATGTAAACCCTGCCGCAACTACACGGAATTTTATATACCCCTGGGGTGGCTAGGGGGTGACGAGCATCTTTTGTTGATCTTAGGCATTCACTAATTTTCTTAGTAGGCCTAAAAATGGTCTCTACCTGAAACTTGGCTAGTACTTTTCCAATGCGATCCGTGATATTATGGATGAACGGAAGAAATACTTTTCCAGCTGATGGTTGTTGCTGTCTCCCATTTTTAGGCATTTTTCTATTTGGGTGAAGTGCTCGATTAATCTCGTTTTTTGTATAACCATTTTTCGCAAAGGCCATTCGTAAATGATTTAGTTCTTCTTGTAAGTAGCCTGGTTCACAAATATTATTGGCCCTATCCACCAGTGTTTTTATGACCCCCCTCTTTTGCCTAGGGTGGTGGTTTGAGTTCTTATGGAGGTAGCGATCGGTATGTGTACCTTTCCTGTAGGCCTTATGGCCTAAGGTCCCATCCGCCCGTTTGATAACTGATACATCCAAGAAGTTAAGTTGTCCATTCTTCTCCTTCTCCATAGTAAATTTAATCTTTGGGTTGATGCTATTTAAGTGTACCAGAAAATCATTCAAGTCTTCTTCCTCATGATTCCATATTACAAAGGTATCATCCACATACCGATACCACTTCGAGGGGCTTTTTTTGGCCGACTGCAATGCTTGATGTTCAAAATATTCCATGAATAAATTCGCAATTGCGGGACTTAGGGGGCTTCCCATGGCTACCCCATCGATCTGTTCATAAAATTCACCATTATACTGAAAATAGGTTGAGGATAGACAGTGTTGGAACAAGGCTACTATATCAGTAGGGAACATATTGGCTATATGGGAGAGAGCTTCATCAACTGGAACCATCGTGAACAAAGACACTATATCAAAACTGACAAGTATGTCATTAGGACCGACAGTAATTTCCCTCAATTTCTCAATGAAGTGTAGAGAGTTTTTAATATGACTCTCAGTTTTGCCTATGTGAGGTTGTAACAAAGAGGCAAGGTGTCTGGCTAGTTCTTGGGTAGGAGCTCCAATTGCGCTGACTATTGGTCTCAAAGGAACATCAGGTTTATGTATCTTTGGTAATCCATATAATCTCGGAGGATAAGCCTCCGTTTCACAAAGATACTTTTTAACTTCTGTAGGAATTGAAGACTGTTTTATCAGACGCTTGGTGGCATTCAGCACATTCGTTGTGGGATCCTTTTTCAACTTCTTGTATGTGCTGGGTTCCAGGAGATCACTGATCTTCTTGTGATAATCCTCAGTATTCATTAAAAGAGTAACATTTCCCTTGTCAGCGGCAACTATAATAACATTCTTGTCTGCATTGATCTCCCGCAATGCCTTCCTTTCCCCTTGAGACAGATTGCTGCTGGGTGGCTTAGCTTTGCGTAATATCCTGGAGGTTTCCATTCTAATTTCATCAGCAGAATATGATGGTAACTGACGAATTCCTGCCTCTATATTAGCAATAATGTCCTCCACAGGAATCTTGGATGGAGTTATTGCAAAATTCCCTCCTTTAGACAGAACAGAAAGTTCTTCCTTAGACAATTCTTTTTCCGATAAATTAATAACCGTTTGGGAATTGTTTGGAATCGCTGTTTCCTGTCGACCCTCTTGTAGACGATCAAACTTGTCCTTCTGCCTATTGGAAGACACTTCTGCACTAATCTCCATAGATCTAAATGTTAAACTGTCCACTTTGTTCCAATGACAAAACTGCATAGTATTGCTAATAAGTAAATGAAGATTTAGCAGTTGGCCATCACATACCGCCAGTCCTCGTCGTGTCTGATGTATCCGCTCATGTAGTAATGCCAGTTCCATACGAGAATAAATACGGTTAGCTTGTGGCGAATGAAACATTCTTCTCACTTTTAAAAACTTGGGAACTATACCGGTATCACGACAGCGTAGCAGAAAAGTGAGTGAGCAAAGTTGTTGACCTTTCTTCTTGCGTAGGTTCTCCAGTCGTCGTACCCTAGTTGACATTTCCTCCCCGTAGAAGCGTCGAATCATTCCATGTAGGCTTTCACGGCCGGCGTCTTTATCAGTAAACTCTTCCGGGCTAAGTTGCCGTGGTCGATCTGTAGAACTTCTTCTCCCTGACGTTTCGTTCTCAACTGCGGAGAACATCTTCCGAGGTGAGTCGACGACTGGCTGCTAGGAGCTGGGGCCGCCGCTTATATAGAGATCGTAGGGGGCGCCACCACACGTCACATGGCGTCGATGTGCAGCTATCTCTGGCTATCGTCTGTTCTCTCGATTGCAGGCAATCGATTGTCACGTGATTGATGCAACGTCGACCGCCATATCTTATCCAATTTTAATCCTTCTTCTTTACGATTAAAATTATATTGATGTTTGTGGATTTCAATTGCCTCTCTATACATACGTGTATAATAGTGCGACGTCCTCGCTAGCACGCTTGTTTCACCAATTTTTTGTCGTGATCTCCATCCTTAAAAACATGTTCCGCTACTGCCGATTTGTCGATATGTCCCAAGCGACAGTTTCTTTTGTGCTCCGTCAACCGTGTATTGATGCTTCTTTTGGTAGTTCCTATGTAAACCCTGCCGCAACTACACGGAATTTTATATACCCCTGGGGTGGCTAGGGGGTGACGAGCATCTTTTGTTGATCTTAGGCATTCACTAATTTTCTTAGTAGGCCTAAAAATGGTCTCTACCTGAAACTTGGCTAGTACTTTTCCAATGCGATCCGTGATATTATGGATGAACGGAAGAAATACTTTTCCAGCTGATGGTTGTTGCTGTCTCCCATTTTTAGGCATTTTTCTATTTGGGTGAAGTGCTCGATTAACCTCGTTTTTTGTATAACCATTTTTCGCAAAGGCCATTCGTAAATGATTTAGTTCTTCTTGTAAGTAGCCTGGTTCACAAATATTATTGGCCCTATCCACCAGTGTTTTTATGACCCCCCTCTTTTGCCTAGGGTGGTGGTTTGAGTTCTTATGGAGGTAGCGATCGGTATGTGTACCTTTCCTGTAGACCTTATGGCCTAAGGTCCCATCCGCCCGTTTGATAACTGATACATCCAAGAAGTTAAGTTGTCCATTCTTCTCCTTCTCCATAGTAAATTTAATCTTTGGGTTGATGCTATTTAAGTGTACCAGAAAATCATTCAAGTCTTCTTCCTCATGATTCCATATTACAAAGGTATCATCCACATATCGATACCACTTCGAGGGGCTTTTTTGTTTTAAAAGTGAGAAGAATGTTTCATTCGCCACAAGCTAACCGTATTTATTCTCGTATGGAACTGGCATTACTACGTGAGCGGATACATCAGACACGACGAGGACTGGCGGTATGTGATGGCCAACTGCTAAATCTTCATTTACTTATTAGCAATACTATGCAGTTTTGTCATTGGAACAAAGTGGACAGTTTAACATTTAGATCTATGGAGATTAGTGCAGAAGTGTCTTCCAATAGGCAGAAGGACAAGTTTGATCGTCTACAAGAGGGCCGACAGGAAACAGCGATTCCAAACAATTCCCAAACGGTTATTAATTTATCGGAAAAAGAATTGTCTAAGGAAGAACTTTCTGTTCTGTCTAAAGGAGGGAATTTTGCAATAACTCCATCCAAGATTCCTGTGGAGGACATTATTGCTAATATAGAGGCAGGAATTCGTCAGTTACCATCATATTCTGCTGATGAAATTAGAATGGAAACCTCCAGGATATTACGCAAAGCTAAGCCACTCAGCAGCAATCTGTCTCAAGGGGAAAGGAAGGCATTGCGGGAGATCAATGCAGACAAGAATGTTATTATAGTTGCCGCTGACAAGGGAAATGTTACTCTTTTAATGAATACTGAGGATTATCACAAGAAGATCAGTGATCTCCTGGAACCCAGCACATACAAGAAGTTGAAAAAGGATCCCACAACGAATGTGCTGAATGCCACCAAGCGTCTGATAAAACAGTCTTCAATTCCTACAGAAGTTAAAAAGTATCTTTGTGAAACGGAGGCTTATCCTCCGAGATTATATGGATTACCAAAGATACATAAACCTGATGTTCCTTTGAGACCAATAGTCAGCGCAATTGGAGCTCCTACCCAAGAACTAGCCAGACACCTTGCCTCTTTGTTACAACCTCACATAGGCAAAACTGAGAGTCATATTAAAAACTCTCTACACTTCATTGAGAAATTGAGGGAAATTACTGTCGGTCCTAATGACATACTTGTCAGTTTTGATATAGTGTCTTTGTTCACGATGGTTCCAGTTGATGAAGCTCTCTCCCATATAGCCAATATGTTCCCTACTGATATAGTAGCCTTGTTCCAACACTGTCTATCCTCAACCTATTTTCAGTATAATGGTGAATTTTATGAACAGATCGATGGGGTAGCCATGGGAAGCCCCCTAAGTCCCGCAATTGCGAATTTATTCATGGAATATTTTGAACATCAAGCATTGCAGTCGGCCAAAAAAAGCCCCTCGAAGTGGTATCGGTATGTGGATGATACCTTTGTAATATGGAATCATGAGGAAGAAGACTTGAATGATTTTCTGGTACACTTAAATAGCATCAACCCAAAGATTAAATTTACTATGGAGAAGGAGAAGAATGGACAACTTAACTTCTTGGATGTATCAGTTATCAAACGGGCGGATGGGACCTTAGGCCATAAGGTCTACAGGAAAGGTACACATACCGATCGCTACCTCCATAAGAACTCAAACCACCACCCTAGGCAAAAGAGGGGGGTCATAAAAACACTGGTGGATAGGGCCAATAATATTTGTGAACCAGGCTACTTACAAGAAGAACTAAATCATTTACGAATGGCCTTTGCGAAAAATGGTTATACAAAAAACGAGATTAATCGAGCACTTCACCCAAATAGAAAAATGCCTAAAAATGGGAGACAGCAACAACCATCAGCTGGAAAAGTATTTCTTCCGTTCATCCATAATATCACGGATCGCATTGGAAAAGTACTAGCCAAGTTTCAGGTAGAGACCATTTTTAGGCCTACTAAGAAAATTAGTGAATGCCTAAGATCAACAAAAGATGCTCGTCACCCCCTAGCCACCCCAGGGGTATATAAAATTCCGTGTAGTTGCGGCAGGGTTTACATAGGAACTACCAAAAGAAGCATCAATACACGGTTGACGGAGCACAAAAGAAACTGTCGCTTGGGACATATCGACAAATCGGCAGTAGCGGAACATGTTTTTAAGGATGGAGATCACGACATAAAATTTGGTGAAACAAGGGTGCTAGCGAGGACGTCGCACTATTATACACGTATGTATAGAGAGGCAATTGAAATCCACAAACATCAATATAATTTTAATCGTAAAGAAGAAGGATTAAAATTGGATAAGATATGGCGGTCGACGTTGCATCAATCACGTGACAATCGATTGCCTGCAATCGAGAGAACAGACGATAGCCAGAGATAGCTGCACATCGACGCCATGTGACGTGTGGTGGCGCCCCCTACGATCTCTATATAAGCGGCGGCCCCAGCTCCTAGCAGCCAGTCGTCGACTCACCTCGGAAGATGTTCTCCGCAGTTGAGAACGAAACGTCAGGGAGAAGAAGTTCTACAGATCGACCACGGCAACTTAGCCCGGAAGAGTTTACTGATAACCTAAGGACATCACACACATCCATGCCCGACGCAGGATTCGAACCTGCGACCGTAGCAATCTCGCGGTACCAGATTGTAGCGCCTAGAACCGATCGGCTACCTCGGCCGGCCTTAATATTATAGGTGCTACTTTTCTTCACCACTGGTAATCTGATATTCAGTGATTTTCTGCATCATATTTTTTCTTATCATCATTCAAGAAGTCTTATTGAAATCAATTATTTGCCTCATTTTGTCAGACGAGAGACAGCACTTAAAAAATTCCAAAGTCCGATAGTCTTCTGGTAAGAATGCATAAAAGAAAATTGTGGCAAGCGTCGTGTTATGCAGTATCGCATGCTTCCATCTGTTTCTCTGTTTACAAACGTATAATGTGTGATTGTCGTATACACAACAGCTCCCTGTCCTCTTTTAGAATGCTGATTTATGATCGTTTACTTTTAACATTTTTCTATATTTAAATGTTTATGAGGCAGGCACAGCACATCGACAACTTTTTCTTACTTCCTAGTTTATTCAACGAAAAAGTTATTGCTGTTTTGCAAGCCTCTAACGTTACAATGCATGGTAATGGGCTTTCCAATTTGTACTTCTTTAATCTCTTAGATTTTTGAAATTTTTAACTGTCTTGACCGCATCTGGCAAACTTGGCAGTTGACCGATTTAGATTCTTATCAGCCACCGTGAGGACAAGTATCTTGCTACGAAAGTAAATCTTTAGTCATCTACCACCAACCGTGGTCACTTAAAATCATCTGTCGAAGTGCCATAGATTTTTGGGCTGTCGTACGGGCTGGTGAAAGTATGGATCATGTAGACGTTCTACATTTAAAGGGTATACCGGCACCACCTCTTCTTTCTCCTTGACAATAACCACATTTCTGAAGCGAACGCTCATCAGACGAGATATAGAAGCAGTTTTCACTCATCACTACAAGTGATCCACTCAATTACCGACGTGAATGGCTCTAGTGTACAGATTCCCAGCAAGCAGCTACATGCCAGCAGCAAAGAGCTATTTGCTAACAACGAGACTGCAGCGTGAACGCACGATTACGGAAAACGACGTGCAGAAACGTTTTGAATAGTGAAAAGAATAAATGCTGATTGAGTGGCTTCAAGTGAGTTCTACTTTGAAAGTTAACTGAATCAACTTGGCGAGTGAAAATTGTAACATCAGTCTCATTACTTTTGTGTTGGTCCTTGCAAACACCTCGGTGCATACTTTCTTAGCCAAGTCGTCGAGAATCGACAGAGTGGCCGTATAACAGCCCAGGTATAACTTTTCTCTGTGAGACTGGGAAAAACAGAATATCCATGAGATTTGTCCACTGTCTCGTGGTATCTTGAGGGTAGCATCCTTGACGTTTTAAGCTGTGTTCTCCGAGATTCCCATAGTAAAACGGAATCGTGAGCCAAAAAGTTTACGTAAGTGTGTAAATACTTTTAGTTACACTGAGTTTGATTTATAATGACAATAACTGTTCTACTGTTTATGTGCCAAAAATAAAGTTTTCTTTCTTTACTTTGTGCTCTGTATGCATTTAACAAGAGAGACTGATTGCCAGACTCCTTGTTCTTATGAGTGCGTCAGTTTATCTTAACCCAGAAGCCCCATGACAGTGTCCGTTCGAGAATGGAGTAAATAAATCTTTGCTGCACATGTTAGCTCTGTGCTTAGCCATATTTGTAATTTTTCTTTTAGGAATGGTCCGTTTCCAGGACGTTTAAAGTACTCTGTAGTAAAGTCGCCTTATGAAGAGGGGAAAAAAGGTATAATGTAGACAATTTTAGACCTATTTCTATGCCATCAGTGTTTGCTAAAGTTATTGAAAAGATTGTGTGTGTGTAAGGACAATTGATCATTTTATATCATATAATTTACCGTCAAATGTACAGTTCGTATTTAGAAGTTGTTGAACAACTGAAAATGCTATCTTCTACTTCCTCTGTGACGTACTGGATGGATTAAACACAAGGTTTCGAATGCTAGGCATATTTTTTGATTTAACTAAAGCGTTTGTGTTGATCACAAAATATTGCTCCAAAAGTTGGACCATTCCGGAATACGGGAGTAGCTCACAATTGGTTCACCTCTTACTTTAACAACAGACAGCAAAAGGTCATTATTCACAGTGTCGAGAATGGCTGTGACGTGGGGGTCTGAGGTCTGAGTGGGGTACGGTCAGTTGGCGGGGGGGGGGGGGGGGGGGGGTTCAGATAGTGTAGTGCAGTTCATGGCTTGTAGAAAATAAAGTAATGCTAAATCACAGTAAAACTCAGTTTTACTGATTATAACACACAATTAAACAAAACTCGACGTTTTAATTTCATAAAATGGGCGTATGATTAGTGAAACTGAACAGTTCAAATTTCTAGGTGTTCAGGTAAATGGTAAACTGTTATGGAAAGCCCACGTTCAGGATCTTGTTCAAAGACAATGCTGCCATTTTTACTATTCTAATGGTATATGAAGTGATGGTTCGACATGAAAATTAGTCTCCTTTGCTTATTTTCATTTGCTTATGTCGTATGGTGTTATACCTTGGGATAACTCTTACCATTCCCAAAGGATATTTTTGTTTCAGAAACGGGCAGTTCGGGCAATAAGTGGTGTAAGTTCGCGAACCTCTTGTCGGCTCCTGTTCACTAGTCTGGGTATTTTGACTTGGCTCTCTCAATATGTATGTTCTTTATTGTCATTTCTTGTTCACAATATCGGCTTATTTCCAAGAATTAGCAGCTTTCGCTCGGTTAATACTCGGCAGAAATACAATCTGCATTTGGATCGGACTTCCCTAACTCTTGAGCACAAAGGTGTGCAGTATACTGATGCATCCATTTTCAGTAAGCTACCACTCTAATTAAAAAATGTTAGCAGTAATTCTCGCGCTTTTAAATTGAAACTGAAGAGTTTCCTCATGGGTGAATCCTATTCTGTTGAGAAGTTCCTTGAAAAATTAAGCTAGTTCCTATGTTATATTGTTGATTGTATTTACTTAAACTTATGGCTTGACAAACGTTTTATCTTATCTGTTATTACTTTTATGCTATAATTTCATGTACTGACACGTTGCATGACCTTTGAGATTTGTTCCTCAATTTGGTCCTACGGAACCAAATGGGTCATATGGCTCTGAGCACTATGGGACTTAATATCTGAGGTCACCAGTCCGATAGACTTAGAAATACTTAAACCTAACTAACCTAAGGGCATCACACACATCCATGCCCGAGGCAGGATTCGAACCTGCGACCGTAGCAGCAGCGCGGTTCCGGACTGAAGCGCCTAGAACCGCTCGGCCACAGCGGCCGACCTAAGGAATTAGACATGTAAATAACAAAAAAATAAAAAATAAAGTCTCTTCGAGTTCTTTTATATATCTTAGAGGCCCCTGTGAACAAGTCTGTGAATACATCTGTTAGAAATGTCTCAGACAATGAAAATGCGCGCTTATCTCTTGATGCACCAGAGCGTATGTGGCAATCTATGATGCATGCTTACGGAGTTCGTCATTAAGAAGCAGTACGTAAACCACGACAAATTTTAGCACAAACTGTTTCAATACGTTATCGAAGTAACATACAAAGTACACTAGCAATGAAACATTGTTATTGATGGTATCAGAGCACGTAATGTTTATCAAAAGATGATGCGTGTCTCCTCCCCCGCCGGCTCTCTATTCTTGGTCCGCACCAGAAAGCAATGACACAGCATGACGGAGCTTGTTTCAATCCTTAACGAGTATACTTATGGGTGTTTAATGTAGCAATTATCCTTCAGAAAATAATGGCTCTTAATTCTCGATAAATAGAAAAAGAAATTGTTGCAGATTGGCCACAATATTAATGACCTTTTTTCTCTCTTTCCATCTACGTTGCCTACGTTAATTCATATGGATCCAGTTTGGTAAAGAACGACGTAGTTTTGCTGGTTTCCTTTCAGCAGTGGTCATCAAACTGCGGCCCTTATCAGTTATTCTGGCGGCCCGCGGTTCTCACTCGTATTTTATGGTAGTATGCGTCTAGCAAGTAACAACCGAATCCAAAAACATCAGCTAATGTGAAGTGGGTAAGAGTTTAGTTTTCTTGCTTAGTAAAAAACAGATAAAGTAGTTTTAAGATGTGCTTAATTGTAATTGAGTCAAAGCCTGCCGGGGCGGACACACCGGTTCCCGTCAGATCATCGACGTTAAGCACCGTCGAGTGCCGTTGGCACATAGATGGGTGACCATACGGGCCGCCATGCGCTGTTGACCTGTCGGGGTGCACTTAGCCCTGTGATAAATAAGGAGCTACTTGACGGAGGAATAGCGGCTCCAGACCATGAAAGCTGACAACAGCCGGGAGAGCGGTGTTCTAGCCCCACGTCCTTCCACATGCGCATCCGAAGACGTCAGTTGGCTGAGGATGACACAGAATCACTCGGTGCCGTTGAGCTTTCGAAGAGTTGATCGGACGGAGAGAGGAGTTTAGCTTTAATTGCCGTTGGTGCATTTGGCAGCGAGCTATGTAGTTGCAGAGGGGTAAGTAGCGCGGCCACTGTGGGGCTAGAGGGTGTGAGGAAGGGTATGTTTCCTTACTTGTCTTCCAGTGCTAACAACTCACTGGCTTACGTTGTCTGCTAACAACTCACTGGCTTACGTTGTCTTGTACCAATCAGCTGTTACGGTATACATTTCAAACGGAAATAACAGATTCATGAAAGCTCATTAGAGCGACTGATCTTCAAATACGGTACATATTTGTAGCACATAATATGAAATCGAGTCTGTTGTAACAACGTATCTAGTGAAAGAAAACGACAATCAAAACGTTTAGTAAACATTTGTGATCGTGTCTCATACTGCATAAAGCATTTAAGCATTTGAACATGAGTACAATTACTGTTACTAACACTTTGTCAACACCCTCAACTGATGTAAAGCGAAAATTTCTGTGGACTGCGGATCCCGATATGGTACGTCATACAATTTCTACAACTTTTTAATATGAAACCACGTACACTGACGAGCTCGATCGGCCTTCATTATGTTGCGGGTGACAGTTTCTACAACAGCCGTTTGTTGTGTGAAGTCAAGCTGTGGTGGCCGGCAGCTGCTCGTTCAGTACGTAAAGAAACGAAATACATAGCTTCTCGTTGTCTTATGGACGACGAAATTGTACGTGAATTGCAGCAAGATTTTGTTGATAACGAGAGTGGAGGTTGCTGTATCGACGACTCCTATGGGTATCCTGACTTTGGCTAGAAGAATTGTGCCAAACTTCAAGTGAATATTTCTCACTTTCATTTCGTTAAAGTTTGTTGAAAAGTTGCGTTCTTTTCTGATGTTTCTACATTAAAAATTATAATGTATGAAAGAAATGTACAACAATTTATTTATGTAATCCAGAAGTTTTATGAAAGAGTGTATCACAGTTAAATATTGGCTACTGTTGGTAATAAAAATGCCCGGTTTTCTAAGAAACCAGAAGGTTTGCTTGGCCGGCAGTCATCCGTTCACAGAACACTCCGCCAGGTGACTACATTGTCTCAACGTTGGGGTGCCGAGGGCGGCAGCAGTCTGAAACAGAATAATCGATATGAAGTGTTACGAGTGGTACCTACTTAAAGACCAGTACTTCGGTAACGGCGGCACGCCTACCGCGCCCTTACTACGGCAAGTCTGTTAGGGGGGGGGGGGGGGGGTGTGATGACATACTAATTTAATAGCTTACCAATTTAATAGCTTACCAGTTAGTAAGATCAGTATTTTATGCAACCCGAGGCTCCGCACCACGACATCCGTATTGGGTCCTGAGCAAAAATGTCTGACGACCACTGCCTGATAGTCTTCCGAGTGCCTGTCCCTTTACTGATTTCATTACAAAAATATACTTCAACACGAAGAACGACCAGCAAGGCCAAATAGGTCTGGTGTGACTGTCAGACTGGGCGTATATACTGTCAGCCCAAAAAATTCAGAGACTGATTTATTCCTGGCGTGTAAGTGATTTCAGCAGATTTACTGGGTCGGCAACGTGAACTAACAACTGTAAACAACAGAGTGCGTTCGACCACTCATCCGTCAACAGGTAGTATTAAGTAGGACACGTGCGAACGTAGTGCATCGACGTTGATGTTGCACGAATCGCAACGTAGCAACTTCTCTAAATCAAGTGTTCCAGACATTCACCAGAACGTTTTGAAGAAAACAAGTGTGTGCGAAGTTTTTCCTGCACTCCTTGACGCCCGAACACGCGTGGATGTCCGCCGCGACTTCATTGACATGCAAAACATAAGAAGTTCTTTTCTGAAAAAAGTATCGCGGTCTTACCAGTACGAACTTACCACAAAACAACAAAGGTCAAAGCTTAAACTACATAACCGACATTAAAAGCCAATGTGCCGCACGAGTTAAATAACGTCTCAAAGAAGGATCTTTCTGACAGTTGCACATGGTTGTATGGACATTCTGTGCGTTGTTTTCAAACGAGTAAGACTATGTAGAACGTCTGAAGCATTAGAACCACCATCTGAACATTTATTTTTATTAATCCAGTCTCGAAATTTTTTGGATTCACCGGGTAGGATGATTCCAACAGCACTATCCATTGGTGTATTATGGAAGGCAGAAGCTATAAAAACTTATTTTATGATTTTTCAAGACGTTCGCGTACGCTCAATAACATATCACTCTCCTGGCATGTAATACACAGGAATCATTTATGGTACTACCAAAATCCAGTTTCTGTACTTTCTCCTCTAGCCGCTAGTGAATAACAACTAAGGTCACTCTGTTTTTCTGTCTGAAAAGTTACGTTCAGTCCATCCCCTGCAATGATCCGGGACCAAATACACAGCGATTCCTCACAGTTTACTGTTGTGGTGCGGCTGCGTAGAAGTAGAGTCTTTAAGCGTGTACTCGTTATTTACCGACAGAACTGAGACATTAATCATCATCTAGTTTCAACATGTCTGAAGCATTAGTATCAGGGCGTCGGAAACTTGACAGAGTCACGCGTTTTCATACTCACGAGCTCATGTTGATGTGTTCAAACTCAGCCACTGAGTGAATGTGAATTAATGTATGTTGTGACCCTATAGTAACGTCATTTAAGAAAATCTTTCCAGCTCCATAGATGCCTGCTGGAATGACAACACAAACGTCGAAGGAACTGGCTCCAACTGTTCAAAAGAACGCATTAGTTGCTTTTCCTTCTTAAGTGTTAACTAGCACCGTCTCGACCAACAATTGTTTAAGGAGGTAAGGTTTGTCCTACGACTTTCGTTCCCGAACGAATTTAAATCTCATAACAATATTCGTGTTGAAGAAAGGTACCCAGTTCTGAGGTCCGATTCAGCAGTTATTTTTTAGCATATCAGATATGTAAATGACTTCTCTCTTCGACTAACATATAATACATAAAAATAATATCTCCGAAAACGACGGCAGCCGAACGCGCTCTGAAGTTAACTTCCAAAATTGTGCTTCTGTCGGTTACTGCTAGTATTGCGCTACATGCTGAATGGTTGCATGGATTTCGGTGCACCCAATGGCCTGACTGGTTTACATGCAGCGGTGAAGAAGGCGTTGTCTTGATCACACACACACTCACTACCCTTCCCGATTCTTATTAACGTTCTGGTAAATCAAGTTTGTAACTAACACATAAGAAAATACGAGACGAAACGTTACACTCTTCGAACAGTACAGATCCTCTCATGAAAATGTAACAACTGTCTCAGCTCTATCTCTCGATTCTGAAATACGTAGTTCGATGGAGAACCAAGGCTTTTCATTTACTTAATGCGTCGTTCTTCAGGCACAGCGCGCAATTTGAGGACAAATATTTAGATGAATCCTCCAACTGCTAGCGGATCGCGAAGCTTGCAGAAGCTTTTCAACAGTCTAAAAATCGATGCTGCAAGAAAGTATTCTCCCTTTCAGCAATTTCGGTGTCTAATACTCGTAATGCAAGTCTATCAGGCGTCTAAAAAAGAAAACTATTCGCCGTTTATCGGAAACGGTGCTCAAATAGTCATACTGATTAAATTAACGACGTACTGCGTACTACAACTCGTGAATATTTATTTCGATACACAAAGGAGCCCCCTTCGTTCTCTGCATTCCGAAGTACGGACCAGCTACAATTGAAATTTACTATTAAAGCGTCAGTAATGTTCGGCATTGAAAAGACTGAAGGAACTGAAATAAAATGGGAGTGCTTGTTTGTTGAATACAAACTGCCCCAATTTAAATAACTTAACGGAATCACTGTTCCTGTTTCTTTACTTTATTACTTTAATAAGTTGTTTTAACGGGACTGTATGAAGTCATGTCAAATTCACTGTTTCACAACGTGTACTAACAAAAAACCTACAAAATCTGATTTGTATCACTACTATCCACTGTAACATTTCATCTCATGCCTCTTGCCCCTTTTAGTTATCTTGTAATTGCGCAGCGCTGCGCAAGCTGCATTATGTTTGGGAACGTAGAATATGTGCAATATTTCTCACCTTTCTCAACTTCCATTCATTGTGTAGAAGAAGTTGCTGGTAATAATAATGACGACGGTAGTTGAAATCATTTACACATGTAGACGCTCGACGAATAGGATTTTCTACTAATCCATAGTTCATTTGATGTTCCACGTCTGCCTGTACACTCTGCAAACCACTGCAGTGCATGGCAGAGGGTACTTCCCATGTACCACGAACTAGGATTTCGTCTCTTACCATCTCAATCTCCGTGATGCTCGCCCATGATGAAAACACATCTGACCATCGGTGCTGTCCTCTGTGTACATTCGTTAGCCTCTGTTAGTCCTATCTGGTGTGGGTCCCACACACTGAAACAACGTTATATGGTGGGTCACCTGACTGCTTTGTAAGAATTTATCCTCTTAGACTGACTGCATGTTCCCAGTACGCTTCAAATGAGCCGATGGTTGTCACATGATTTACCTACAGCTGATTATGAGCTTGTGTCATCATAACATTTCATATCACAACGAACTGTTACACCCAGATATAAAAATAAAGAGTGTGTGTGTGTGTGTGTGTGTGTGTGTGTGTGTGTGTGTGTGTGTGTGTGTTATGGGCGCTCAACGGCAAGGTCATCAGCCCCCTTACTCATACTGAAAGTAACGAATGTGGAGAAAAGTAGTAAAATGTCACCACACACGTTAAGACAACGGGAAAGAATAAAAGATGTTATACAGAAGACCAAAGCAAGTGAAACGACAAAGGAGCTAAAAGAAAGGCACAGGAAAGTGTCCCTGGCTGACTACTTAGGTAAAATATGGGCGAACCAGTCACGTCTTGAACATATTAAAACCATCTCCCCAAAATCTTGTAAAAACGTTGGACAATTCACAAAACTTTAAAACTCGAACCACATTGGTTTGATCATCACCTAAAATAGACTTCAGATCCGTCGGCAAATCATCCGCTGCCCGCTGGTCGGAAAATAAAATGCGGCGCACAGTGATCCGTACGCCACAAGCACCACACACTAGAGGGTCATCTCGCCGGAGCAAGGAGCCATGCGGCATAGGGCTGTGGCCTGTGTGTGCAAAGGCGAGTGATGAGGACCTCGTCCCATCGACGTGGCTGGAAGGAAGTCTAGTTATTGGATTTTACGACACGGACTGTATTATCGATTACTTCCAGCCACTCATCCTCCCACCGATGAAACACTCTGGAGAGAGGTCGTAGCACGCAAGGGGATGGCACACTGAAATTCATGAAGATCAAGGCACGCCTCTTTGGCTGCTGGATCTGCCCTTTCGTTTCCCACAATTCCCAGGTGCCCTAGTATCCAGCAGGAAGACCATCCTTCCCCAGCCTTTGTAGGTGGACAATACTATCCTGTATAGTCTGGACTACTTTATCTGCTGGGTACAAACTTTTCAGAGTGTGAAGGGCACTCAGAGAAACTGAACAGCCAAGAAATTTAGTGCTTGAAGAAAGTCTAATCTGCTCCAGTGCCTATAAGATTGCATACAATTCTGCATCGGAGGCAGTAAAGGCTTGAAGCAGTCTGACTTTGAGGACACGATCTGGGAAAACAGAGCAACCAACAGGATTCCCCGTTTCGACGCATCCGTAAAAACAGCGACATAGTCGTGGTGCTCAGATTGGTTGGGAACGAGGTGGCGCAGTGGTTAGCATACTGGACTCGCATTCGGGAGGACGACGGTTCAATCCCGCTTCCGGCCATCCTAATTTAGGTTTTCCGTGATTTCCCTAAATCGCTCCAGGCAAATGCCGGGATGATTCCTTTGAAAGGGTACGGCTGACTTCCCTCCCCATCCTTCCCTAATCCGATGAGACCGATGACCTCGCTGCTTGGTCTCTTCCCCTCAAACAACCCAACCCCATCCTCCATTTCTCCCCACACATACACACACTCAGATTGGTTGGTTGTTTAAAAGAGGGGAGGAGCGACCAGACTGCTAGGTCATCGGTCCCTCGTTCCGATTAAAATAATTCCACAAGAGTGGGAGTAAAATAATCGAGACATACAAAAAACAGCTGGATGAATGGAGAAAACCACAAGAATGACAGAAGGGCAACAAAGACTAAAATGGACAAAATCGGACAAGAAAAACAGAGACACGCAAGAAACGAGAGATCAAAACAAGAGAGCAGATTACCGTGGCTGGCTGACCATGAGAATGAAAAGGAGAAGCCAGCCACTCTGCAACACATTAAAACCTCCATCATAAAAGCACTAGGGTGGAGGACACAGAGGGACAAAGGACATGCGCTAAAACTTAGAGCAAATGATAAAACCCACCCTCACGAATAAAACGTGAAACTAAAGATGCTGTTGAGGCACTGTCGCCAAACACCGAAGGTAGAGTGCTGGGAAAGTTTAAAGTTGGTTTAAAAGAGGGGAGGAGAGGCCAGACTGCTAGGTCATCGGTCCCTCGTTCCAATTAAAATAATTCCACAAGGGTGGGCAGTCACGCAAGAGGTGGACGGCCGTCATTTGTGAGCCACAGCGACAACGAGGTGGGTCCTCGCGAAGGAGTAGGTAACCATGCGTTAGCCACGTATGGCCAATGCTGAACCGGCAGAGGACAACTCATTCCCTGCGAGAGGACCGCATTGAAGACTTCCACACATTCATAGTCTCCTTAATGACACAAAGTTTGTTGTGCATACGGTTATGCCATTCCATCTCCCAAAGTTGAAAAACCCTGCGGTGCAAGACAGAACGCAGATCAGTTTCGGAGATGCCCATCTCCAGAAGCTGTTTCCGCATAGCCTGTTTGGCCAGCCTGTGGGCAAGTTCGTTGCCTGGAATTCCGACAGGTCCTGGTATGCACACGAACACGGCTGAACGACGAGACTGTTCCACAGCATAGATGGACTTCTGAATGGACGCTACCAAAGTATGTCTGGGGTAGCAGTGGTCGATAGCTTGTAGGCTGCTCAAGGAGTCAGTACACAGGAGAAATGACTCGCCAGGACATGAGCGGATGTGCTGAAAAAGCACGAGATATGGCCGCCAGATCTGCAGTGATAACACTGAAGCCATCTGGCAAGGAGTGCTGTTCAATATGTCCTCCATGAACATACGCAAACCTACGTGACCATCAGCCATCACGCCGTCTGTGCTAACCACTTCATGGCCCTGGTACAACTCGAGAATCGAAAGGAAGTGATAGCGGAGAGCCACAGGTTTAATGGAGTCCTTAGGGCCATGCGAAAGGTCCAGAAGAATCTGTGGCCTTGGTGTACACCATGGAGGTGTACGTGAATGGACCTCGAGGAGTGACTCTGGTTCAGACAGAAGGGACCGGACGCGAACCGCAATCGTAAGCCTTGACCTGGGCCACCGACGCGGGAGATGAACCGCCGTGGTTGGGAAAAGAAGACAGTAATTCGGATGTGCAGGAGAACTACGAATGTGTGCAACGTAGCAGTTGTGCACTCCTAAAATTCAATGGAGAGACTCCAGCCTCCACCATGACACTGGTCACCGGACTCGTTCTAAAAGCTACCGTAGCTAGGCGAACGTCACAGTGGTGCACTGGGTCGAGTAAACGCAATGCTGAGGGCGCCGCTAAACCGTAAACCAGACTCTCATAGTCAAGGCGGGACTGAACAAGGGCTCTGTAGAGCTGCTGCAGCGTGGAGCGATCTGTACCCCAGTTGGTGTTGCTCAGGCAGTGGAGGGCACGGAGGTGCTGTCAGCACTTCTGCTTAAGCTGACGAAGGTGGGAAAGCCAAGTCAATCGGACGTCGAAAACCAATCTTAAGAATCGATACGTCTCCACTACAGTGAGTGGATCGGCATTAAGGTAAAGTTCTGGATGAACGGTGCGACGCCGACAGAAACGAATGACACACGACTTCGCGGTTGAAAACTGGAAGCCGTGGGCTAGAGCAAATGACTGCACCTCGTGAATGGCTCACTGTAGGCGCCGGTCAGCAACACCAGTACTGGAGGAGCAGTACGAAATGCAGAAGTCATCCGCATACCGATAAGGTGAGACTGACGGAACTACAGCTGCTGCTAGATCGTTAATAGCCACTAAAAATAGACACTCAATATGGAGTACTGTGGAACGACATTCTCCTGATACTAGGGGAACTATGGGAGGCACCAACTTGGACACGTAAAGTACGGAGCGACAGGAAGTTTTGGATAAAAATCGGGAGTGGGCCCTGGAGACTCCACTCACACAATGTGGCAAGGATATGATGTCGCCAGGTCATGTCATATGCTTTACGTAAGTAAAAAAAGACGGCAGCCAGATGTTGGCGTCTGGAAGAGGCTGTTCGGATGGCAGACTCGAGGGACACAAGATTATCAGTGGTAGAGCGACCCTGGCGGAAGCCGCCCTGACACAGAGCCAGTAGGCCACACGACTCCAGGACCCAACCCAACCGCCGACACACCGTGCGTTCCAGCAGCTTACAAAGAAAGTTGGTGAGGCCGATGGGCCGGTAGCTATCCACATCAGGCGGGTTTTGACCGGGTTTGCACACCGGAATGATTGTACTCTCCCGCCATTGCGATGGGAAGATACCATCGCACCAGATCCGGTTGAAGATGGCGAGGAGATGTCGTTTGTTGTCAGACGAGAGATGTTTAATCATCTGACTGTGGATCCGATCCGACCCAGGAGCTGTGTCGGGGCAATGTGCAAGGGCGCTGAGGAGCTCCCATTCTGCAAATGGGGCGTTATAGGTTCACTGTGGCATGTAGTAAACGAGAGGACTTTCCTTTCCATCCGCCGTTTGAAGGTGCGAAAGTCTGGGGGGTAGTTCTTCGACGCAGAGGCTCGAGCATAGTGCTCAGCAAAGTGCTCGGCAATTGCGTTTGCGTCGGTAGATAACACGCCATTGATGTTAATTCCAGGGACACCTGTTGAGGTCTGGTACCCAAAAGACGTCTTTTCTTCGTCCAGACTTGGGAATGTGGCGTATGGCACCCAATGGTCGACACATACCTCTCCCAACACTCCTTTTCCCGTCGTTTTGTAAGGTGGTGAACGCAGGCACGTAGCCGCTCAAAGGTTATTAGGTGCTCTAGGGAAGGGTGCCGCTTATGTCGCTGTAGAGCCCGCCCACGCTCTTTAATTGCCTTAGCGACTTCCAGCGACCACCAAAGGACTGCCTTTCTCTGGAGCACCCTAAAGAACGAGGGATCGGTTTTCCGCCGCAGATACGATAGTTGTAGTGACCTGCTCAACGACAGCATCCATGGCACGATGTGGGGTAGATTCAGCGGTGACAGCAGTCGTGAAGGCTTCCCAGTCTGCCTTGTTTAAAGCCCATCTGGGTAAGCGTCCGTGGGCATGACGCTTGGGGAAGTGACAGGAAGATGGGGAAGCGGGCACTACCACACAGGTAGTCATGTGCTCTCCATTGGACTGATGGGAGAAGACCAGGACTGCAAACCGGGAGATCAATGGCCGAGTATGTGCCATGTGCCACACTTAAAAGTGTGAAGGCACCTGTACTTAAGAGGCAAAGGTCGAACTGAGACAAATTTTCGTCCTCCCTACCTCTGCCAGTAATCATGGCGCCACCCCACAAGGTGATATGCGCGTTAAAATCTCCCAAAAGTAGTAAAGGTTTAGGGAGTTGATCAATCACTGCAGCGAATACGTTCAGGGGTACTGCACCATCTAGAGGAAGATATAAATTGCAGACAGTTATTTCCTGCGTCGTCCTCCTCCTGATAGCCACATCTTCAAGGGGGGTTTGAAGTGGCACAGGTTTACTACGTACTGAGTTCAGGATGTAGACGCAACCTCCACCTGACACACTATTATAGTCAAAACGATTCCTGTAACATCCCTTATTAGCCACTGACGGCAGGGGTCCACGTTGCCGGGAACCAGGCTTCCTGGAGGGCAATGCAGAAAGCAGGTGTAAAGCCTAACAGTTGCTGGAGCTCAGCCAGGTGGTGAAAAAAACCGCCGCAATTCCACTGGAGGATAACGCGATCGTGAGACTGGGAAGGCATGAAACACCCAATGAGGCAATCTATGTCTCAGGGTCACCTGCTGCCACCAGATGAGTACCTGTGTGATCGACATCCATTGTGTCTGAAGCTCCAGCAAGATCTACATCCTCAGCGGACGCCGGAATCTCCACCTCATCCTCAGACACAGAGCTTGTAGGTAGTGTTGGTGGGGGTGCCATCGCAGTGACTTGGTTCTTGGGGGTCTTTTTCTTTTTAGCTTTCTCTCGCTACTCCTTAGGTTTGCTTGGCTGGGAGGGCTTCACAGATTCAGTCTCGGGGACTGAGGAGGACCATGAAGCCCTACGACCAGCTACCTGTGGTCGCTTCATCCACTGGCGTGTGTCAGCTTTGCCACTGGTAGGAACATGGGAAGGGAGTGACCCAAGGGATCCCTTCCTTGGATCCCTTCCTTTCGAGAGGAGCCGAAGAAGGGTGTGCAGGAGGAGCAGGGAGGGATGTGTCCCCCACCATAAAGGGGGCAGGTGGACTCTGACAGTTCTGAGAACCAACTGTATGTGGCGGAACGGAAGATGGTCGTAGCGGCGGCGTAGGTTGACGTCATATGCACAGGTTGTAGCCTCTCATGTTTTCTCTTAGTTTCAGAGTAGGTCAGTCTGTCCAGGGTCTTGTAATCCATTATTTTTCTTTTTCTCTGGAGAATCCTGCAGTCTGGCGAGCAAGCTGAATGGTGCTCTCTGCAGTTGATGCAGATTGGAGGCGGGGCACAGGGAGTATTGGGATGTGAAGGACGTCCACAATCCTGACAGGTGATGCTGGAAGTACAGTGGGAAGACATATGACCAAACTTCCAAAACATAAAGCACCGCATCAGGGGAGGGATATATGGCTTTACGTCACAGCGGTAGACCATCACCTTGACCTTCTCAGGTAATGTGTCACCTTTGAAGGCCAAGATGAAGGCAACGGTAGCACCTGATTATCCCTTGGACACCGGTGGACGCGCCAGACAAAATGGACACCCCGCCGCTCTAAATTGCCACGCAGCTCTTCGTCAGTTGAAAAAGGAGGTCCGTGATTATGATACCCTGGACCATATTTAAGCTCTTATGGGGCGCGATGGAAACAGAGACATCCCCCAGCTTGTCACAGGCGAGTAATGCCCATGACTGGGCAGAGGATACTGTTTTGGTCAAGACCGACCCTGACCGCATTTTGGACAAGCCCTTCACCTCCCCAAACTTGTCCTCTAAATGCTCCACAAAAAACAGAGGTTTCATTGATATGAAAGATTCCCCGTCAACTCTCGTACATACAAGGTACCGGGGTGAATATGCTTCACTGCTATCCTTAGCCTGGAGTTCTTCCCATGGTGTGGTCAGGGGGGGGGGGGGGGGGGGACGATTTGGGATCGTATTTCTTAGCATTGAAGTTAGATCTTGACCGCTTAGAGATTGCCGGTATTTGACCACCAGCAAGAGATGGCGTACTGTGCTTCATGGTGTGTCATCCGCCCTGATGTCACCCACTCCGACCAGGGGCCCTCCCCACGGGTGCCACCCAGCTGCAGCAAAGGCCACCTGGCGGGATGGTCATTGCTGAGAGTCCCGATACCCCAGGGTGACAGGCATGTACTCCTTGGCATACGTGGGGAGTTAACAGCAAAGGCATAAGCTGAGCAATCCCTGTGTGGTCAGGGGGCTACAACCGACAGGGTACATGGCGGCCCCACCAGAACGGACTGGCTACGACGGTGGGTAACAGGCGCAAACGAGCTAAGAAGTCCATTATCGTCGACAACGCGGAAAGCGATACAGCACAGAGGATGGAGGAAAACGCACCCAGGAAGGTGACCTCGCCCAACAGCTGGAGAATGAGCGGAAGTGCAGATTCACGATGACGAAGGATGCGAGAAGTCTCAGTACATGATTGACACTACGCTCCATGTAAGGCGCCCTTCCTCAATTGGCTCGCTCTTCGGGAAAATTTTGAAAAATAGAAGTCAAATCCTACAGGGGACCATCACATCAAGGCCGAAACACGTGACACCTTTTAGTCGCCTCTTACGAAAGACAGGAGTACCTCAGGCCTACTCTACCCCTGGATCCTCAGGGAGGTGCTGCTCAGACAAAATGTCAGAAAATATCGCATTAAAAACGGAGGAAAGAGTGCTAGCTCTCCTGTACCGCACCAAATCTAATATCACTCCACCGGAGTCCAAGGGATAAACAGGTGCCACCGTTGCCTTCATCTTGGCCTTCTAAGGTGACACATTACCTGGAAAAAAAGGCGCTCCAGAGAATGACAAGCAACAGTATGATGTGCGGGTGGTGAAGTGGGAGTCGCGAGGAACTTACACGCCTGATGATGAAGTTCAACAGTCAGTTATATTTCTACACTATACGTGGTGCCAATGGAATGCTCATTCAGGTAACAGTAAGCTGCACTAAATCGTATGTGTATTTGAACTTTTCTAAAATTCTTATTATTGCACCTCTATACTCCATACGCTTCGACTTTATTAGAGAAACATCAATTATAGCTGATTCGGCTACATATTATTCTCCATATGGCAAGGTATGTGAAGACTACTGTGCAGTCTATAGCACAAGACTTGGGTGATACCATTGTGTTTATTAGAAGGCGTTAAGACTGCGATTGACGTCTGAATCCCAGTAATGCCTCCCACAAACATGGTGTACGTACTCATCAACAGTGAATTGTCTGCTGTGAATCATGTGACGTACTGCTAGTAGTCACTGGCTTCAACGCATGAATATCTAAAAAGCAAGGAGCCTAGAATATGGAATCTTGTGAAACAAGCGTAAACGCTGTAACTTTTTATTTGGAGACAGTCTAACAAAGCATGGTCAGTATATCGTATGTGTGTCTATATTACGTGTATCTTATGTGTACACATCTATCGTATACGTATACATCTTATATTCGACAGGTGAGGTTCACTGTCACCATAAAACCACTTCCATGAAACTTACTAAAAGCGTAAGCCGCACTAACAGATTACAAATTATTTTTGATCAACTAGGTAAATGATTCATAACTGTCAATACTACAGTCTCCCAATTCCATCTTGCTTAAGTGGTGTAAATCGCGCCACAGGTATTTGCTTGTGGCAGAACTTGTCGGTTGATGGTCTGCTCGTATATTTGTGTGTTGCAGAGCCTGAGGGAATGCTGATCAGTCTCGCACCGACAGAGGCATAGCTGTATCACGATTTACTTGGCACTGCAAAGACTTATGTGAGACGTAAATAAAATCATAGTAAGAAGTACAAATCGATCATTTGATAGTGGCTATAACACAAAACAAAAAACGTTTTCGCTTTGTTCTAATTTTGTGCAAACTTTTACTGAACCGCACGTCACACAAAATTGCTTACAGGCTACCAACCTGTTACGAGATAGGAAAAAAAAGGCTCTCCTTTCTGCTGAATGGCTCCCGCCTTAACACAAATATAAAGATGTAAGTCCGCTGCGATGCGAACTGCTGAACGTTGCCTACGCGTTAAAAGGACTGAAGAAACAATACGATTCTGTCTGGTAGTGGATTGTCTGGTGGTAAAGTGAGAAGTGACTTGCTTGCCAAAAGAACAAACTAGAAAGCGCATTCTACTCTCCGAATGGCAACGAACGAAAGGACTAAAACAGAAAGATTCACCGTTAATGTGTCAGTGAAGTGCTGAAAATGCTGTCAACTTATACCAGATATAAAGGAGGAAACGCATGTTAAACAGTTATAACGAAGGGTTGCAGCTCTTGAACTCTGCACGTTAATTTACCTGTTAAAGTGGCTACGAAAGAAAAATAGTCATAACAGGAATACAAGAGCAAGAGTGACAAATACATACTAACGCTGATTTACGATCCTTTGTTCGGCAGTAACGAAGACTAATTATAGAGATTAATTAAGCTGGTCAATTGTGAACAGTTTTGAGTACTTACATTAAATTAGTAAACCTCTTGAAATATTTATTTTCACTAACAGCTTTGAATCCTTTGAGGTTCATCGTCGTAAAAGACGTGCAGGTGGCATACATAATTACACCTAAAATATCGTTCTAGAGCCAGGGGGAGGGGGTTGGTGTGGACCTAACTTCGCAAGGCAACAAAGGCGGCATAATGCTAATTTGTCGTACGTTTTGAACCTAACAATTCCGGGAAGTAAATGATGTAGCTTGTGACACGTGTGGCGTGTGTGAGTTATATGGATTAAAGCACGTGAATAGTACCTGTGAAGTCAGTACTTTTCTAATTTGCCACTTGCAGCTCAGATTAGTTGTATTTCCGTCACAAACGCATTATCAGTATTTGTAAACACATAATAATTATCCTAAGTAACGCAGTGCCTTAAGACAACGGTAATGAAAACTGCCAATGGAATATTGGTACCAGGGCCATAAGCCCGCTCCCTGACTTCCTTCTCCCCACCCCCTCCCTCCCCTGCACCCCCGCCCCATAAAACGCTACGCACGGAACTTTAACAATAATATGACTCCTACACGGCTCAGTTGGATATGATCCTTAACTCTATAACATTAAAAGGGGGGGGGGGGAGGGGGGAATATTACACTGTTACTAAATCATCGTAAATTTTACCACTTCATATTTTATGTGGTAATTAATTACAATATAAGGTCGCCAACGGTACGTCACGTACACAATAAATACAAAATGTTCTGTTTACATTCTGTACTGATAATACAGACTGGTGGGAACCACGACTTCGTACCAACTGCAATCGTAAATTTTGCGAGGTTTTAGTAATCCAGGGTTAAATTTCTCAAAACTAGTAGTGGAATCTTATCTTCCATTGCGTAACCCGTCTGCGTATGTATGTCTTAACTGATTGAAACAGAAACAGCTCATCAGTTTCTATTCAGAATAAACGAGGCAAAGATGAAACCGATAGTTGTAGGGACGAGAATGGAAGTCATAAATTTGGAAATGTTTTATAAACACTGCAAAATTACGTATGACAACTCATGTGAAGAAAAGGAAGGAGATACAGACAAGCTGAATAAATGTTTATGGCTATATTTAATATACAGTGTTTCTCATACCGAACGTCTCATCAAAACATTTGTCTGGAAGAAAACCGTGAGCAGTGGCGATACTAGACTTGTAAAAACTGAATATTCATATCATGTTGGCATAGGAAAAATCATACATTAGGTATGTCAAAAGGAAAATTTTTACTTACGCGGCTAGAAAGTGTAAGAAAATAAGTAAAAATGTGTGTATGTGTGTGTGTGTGTGTGTGTGTGTGTGTGTGTGTATGTGTGTGTGTGTGTGTGTGTGTGTGTGTCGAGTTTCAGCTGGGATTGGTAAACAATGCGATGCAGCGACGACAAACCGATGAAGTCTTCAACATGGAGGAAAGTGCCTCAAGAAATGACCAATGTATCACATCAATTAAAAAAAAAAAAAAAAAAAAAAAGAATAAAACCAAAATCGACAAAATAATGGGATCTCGGCGTAAAAAGGGAGTTTTGGAAAGAAAAACGAAATGAGAAAATTCTGGAGTACATAAATGGTTCAAATGGCTCTGAGCACTATGGGACTTAACATCTATGGTCATCAGTCCCCTAGAACTTAGAACTACTTAAACCTAACTAACCTAAGGACATCACACACATCCATGCCCGAGGCAGGATTCGAACCTGCGACCGTAGCAGTCGCGCGGCTCCGGACTGAGCGCCTAGAACCGCTAGACCACCGCGGCCGGCTCTGGAATACAAAAAACGCTGATGAAAAAATGAAGTTAATAACCAATTTGAGGAATTCAACAGAAAAATGGTATTTTATCGCCACTTGTAGTAGATATGTGCAGACATACTATAGACTATGAGCCAAGTCACGACAGAAGAACAAAATCACTGTCCTAGATGTCGCGCTGGTCAAGGTCGCAGACTTCTGGCAACTGCTCAAAATCTGCAAAGATTGTGGGGTACCAGTAACGAAAGCGCGTTTGGTGCTGTTGGGATCTCTTGGAAACCCGTATGTCACGCCGTCTTTTGATACGCAAGATCTGACCAAACTGTATTCACTCGAGGCAAGCGGCGGACAGTTCTGGGCTTAGAGCGAAAGTGGGAACCGGCAGCCGGCTGCTTGAGAACTCGTTGGTCAGGTGTTCTGTCTCCCAGCGAGAAACAGACCTCAACTTTTCGAATCAGTTAATACAGGGTGGCATCGGTGATAGCATCACTGACTAAGACCGTTAAATAGAACTTTAAGAAAGGTAGGAAAATACTTCTGCATATCAAAGAAGACAAAATAAAAATTTCACTATATCCTAGTAAACATCAAGTATATAGTTCTGGGGACGACGAAGGTTTGTGGCACAAATGGATAAAATTAAAAAGCATCGTTCGATACGCTCTAGACAAGTATGTTCGGAGCAAGGTTTTAGGTATGAAAAAGACAGTGGTTCAATAGCCGTGTTAAAAAGTTGCTACGCAAGCTAAGGGAGCATCACAGATCTAATGTAAGTCAAAACTTAGCTGACAACCAGAAGCTGAACGATAGGGGACACATCCGAAGGACACCAATATTCAGTGAATATCTACGTAAAATTTTACCAGCCGGTCTGGCTAAAAGCCCTGAGAATTTTTCGTCCTATGTAAAATCAGTAAGTGGATCGGAATAGTCCATTCTGTCGCTCAGTAGTCATACTGGCACCAAAATGGAAGGTAACGGAAACAGTAATACTGAATTAAGTTTTCCGAAACTGTAAACGGGGAATGTCTTAACACGGTATCTTCTCGCAACTATCGTTTGAACGCGGGAACAACAGGGGTAAGTATCGCAGTATAGAAAATCGACTACTATCGCTTAGTGGTGAAAGGGCATTTGGACCATATGAGATACTTCTAAGATCGTGTAGATGTTATGCGAGACATTTACCTTGAGAGTGAACTGTCAGTCGCTTCAACGTTCATCAATCCTCAGAGAGACTTCCTGCAGTTCGCTACGGTCTTGTGGTGTTACTATTTTCATATGAACAACCACGCCTTCTACAAAAAGCCTCACGGAGCTTTCGATGTTATCCACTAGATCACCATGAGACTGTTTGCGAATGATGCGTTTGTCTGTAAGAACGTATCAATACCAAAAGACTAGCAAAGTACAGGAAAACCTATTGAAGATTGGTGAATGGTGAAGGGAATACAGTTGGCTCTGAACGTAAATAAATGCGACGTATTGCAAAAACAGAAGAAATCCAATTGCTGGGCACATTAGCTAACGCATATACCTACGAGTATTTATCTAGAGCGACCTACAGTGGCGTGACCAAATAAAACGAATACTAAAGAAAGCAGTTGTCAAGCTGAGATTCCTATGAAGATTCTTAAGCAAACAGTTCATCCACGAAAGAAGTGTCTTGCAAGGAACTTGTTCGGTCGATTCTAGGGTACTGCTCGATAGTCTGGGACCCTTACCAGATAGGACTAATAGAAAAGACAAGAAAGAGCCAGCGAAGAGCGGTGCATTTCGTCTCAGGGTCGTTTGTCGGCGTGAGAGCGTTGCAGATATGCTATACAAACTTCAGTGGCAAACGCTACAGGAGCGGCATTGTACATAGAGTAGTGTATAGAACAGGGCATTTTATACTTAATGTGGTGTGTAACATGCCATTGGAAAGTTAATAATTGTAATTAACTAATGCATAACCTAGATATTATGACTGCCTTTGAATAAAAGATTTAGTTGTGAACTTTACGTTGGTTTAGCAGCAATTTAACATTTTCCCTCTTAGTGTTCTAGAACAGACTTGTGTTTGGGGTACATTACTAATAAGAGCGTGTAGTGTTCTGTTGGGGAGAGAGGGAGACCTGGCTTGCGGTGCCTCCGCCCGCCCCCCCCCCCCCTTCTCCTTCTCCTTCTTCTTCTCCTTCTCCTTCTCCTCCTCCTCCTCCTCCTCCTCCTCCTCTTCTCCCCCCCCCCCCCCCCCCCTCAAGAGCACTACACGCTCTTACTAGGAATGTACACCAAACACACTTAACCTAGAACGCTAAAGGGGGAAAAATATTACATTGCTACTAAACCATTGTGAAGTTCACTACTACACATTTTATTCAAAGGAGGTCATAATTTTGAGGTTACGCATTATTTACAATTATCAGGTTTACAATGGTATGTTACATACCAAATTAAGTACAAAATGTCCTGTTTTATAACTGCTGTAATAGTAAATTTTACGAAGGTTTAGTGATCTAGGGTCAACACAAACCATGAATGAAAATTGCCAAAATAGACGGAAGAAAATCCTTCTGGACCACATAGCTGAAAAACATCGCATCATTTGGAGATGAAAGCTCTCTGGTTTCCAGCCGGGTGTCAGTGCTAAAATAAGACGTTTCTGAGAGTGTCATACTCGTTATCTTCTGCCGCATTGAAATGTTGTGGTATTTTAACACTGACATCCTGCTGAAACCCGAGAGCTTTTCATCACTATTATACGACGAGAAGTCTACATTCACACATCGTACCGTCTCAGTGGAAAGAACAGCTAAGCCAAGTAGTCTACTGCAAACGCTTGTAATTATGAAGGCTGGATTAGTGGAGTTATATACTAGGGCACAGTTGTCTAACTAGCTGTGAATGGGAAGGTTTACGACAAGGCTGCGATATTTCCGATTGTGGAGGATACAGTATACAGCTAGAACGTAGGAAGAGAGGGGAAACAAAACGAAATTAGTAAATTGATGACGAAATAGTTTTTGCCTTCGCCGAAAAATTTTATAAGGTATCAGCTGTCATGGAAAAAAGTGTATCCCACTAATTCAGAGACTACAGCTTTCGATCATTATAATAAAGGCAATAATAATTACAGACGGATCATATGAGCCGGCCGGGGTGGCCGAGCGGTTCTAGGCGCTACAGTCTGTAACCGCGCGATCGCTACGGTCACAGGTTCGAATCCTGCCTCGGGCATGGACGTGGTGTGATGTTCTTAGGTTAGTTAGGTTTAAGTAGATCTAAGTTCTAGGGGACTGATGACCTTAGAAGTTAAATCC
Organism: Schistocerca americana; assembly: GCF_021461395.2. Lineage (NCBI taxonomy): Eukaryota > Metazoa > Arthropoda > Insecta > Orthoptera > Acrididae > Schistocerca > Schistocerca americana. The sequence continues at coordinate 641,361,066 of NC_060121.1, read as the reverse complement.
CATAGTGCTTAGAGCCATTTGAACCATTTGAATCATATGAACATTATTTGATTACATAGCTTACTTAAACCTGAAGTATATGTAGTAACAATGAATGTGGCAGCACATATATTACCTGCTTTGCAAATTATCCCCAAGAAAATTATAAATCAACCTTAACTTAAGCTTGACAAAATGCGTTATACCACTTTAAGTCAAAATACTGATTAAAATACACACACACACACACACACACACACACACACACACACACACACACACACACACAAAATACTACATACACCTCATAAAATACGGTCGACCATTCTCAGTGCTGCAAATCACTACCATGTTACGTTTATAGGAGAGAATCGGCTTTCTATGATTACAAGTTTCTAGTTAACGTTACAAGCACTCTAAAACAGGGGCTTTGAAGAACCTGTCTACGCAACAACGTATTGTATACGCTACTGCATGTTTCTAGTAAGCATGGAGTCACATGACGCTGTTTCACTCAAATGCATGTACGTGCTGGTCGCAGATATTGCATGAATACTTAAAAACAGAAGGAATGTCGCAGAAATGTCATTAGGAACCATATAGGCTACTAAGTTTCCACAACAAGGGAATTTATTTTAGCATCAGTGCTCCCTTTTTCTACACACTTAAAATGACTTTCAATATATTCAGGAAAGACTATTACACAACAATGAATATACTTACATAAGACTTGATACACTTTCGCTCTTCCATTAGCATTAATCAGAAAATTTACACAAGAAAGTGGCAGTATTCTCTATAGAAACTTTCAACTGTTCGTTCCAGTAAACAACCATTGCCTGCACAAAACAAAATTCCGATTGTTATAACAATCTTAAAAGCAGTTCATTATTTCCAGAAGGTTGGATTGATGCGCAGCCTCCTCTCAAAATTATTATACCAGTTACGTAAAGCGGATAATGGTACGTAGTTCTCATCTATTGCAGGAGTAACCTGTTGCACAGATAGGGTAAAACTCGCGACGTAGTTCACGAAGTTTTCTATCATCTTCTGTCCGAATTCCACAATTGGCTTAGTCGTTCTGTCAACAGCACGAGACGCTTGTTCTGAAACAACCGTTAAAGGCTCCACAGATATTCCGATTTGAGCGTGATGCGACATTTTCTGTTCTCCAAATGAGAACCCCGCGAAGTTTTTAGGGTTCTCTTTCTTGAGGTCAGCAATACTGAAAATGGCAGACGGCTTGTCGTTTGATATGTAGCCCAGCAAATGCCATGTGGGTGGAGCTTCTGCATCCGGCCAGCTGAAGTAGACGAGTCCCGCCGTCTCTGGGGGAAACGGTTGGCTGCCGGTGAGGAACACGACGACGTCTGCAACAGAATCTGCCTCCATCACCGTCGTTGCAAACTTTGTTTCACCGCACTGCTGGAAGTCTGTCTGCACTAACTTTCCTGACGCAATAACGCCGAACATTTTCAGGGTTCGGTTAAAGTCCTAGTTGCCACAACACTTCGACGAGCAGCCAAACAGAATACTAGAGGCGACTCACCAGTAAACAGCACGCCCAAAACAAAGACTATATCATTCGTCAGAGGTTATATTGCGACAGCAGCTAATCATAGACGTTTGTTAATGCGTGTTTCGCTCATAGAGTAGAAATATCTCTGGAGTGAGCATTGCGTCCTGCGCATGTTGTCAACATTAAACTGGAATTGTCACGTAATCTAGGGACGACGTCGATTGCTTAGCACCAATTCGCGTCCGCCATCAGGTAACGTCACGTCTCGTCACATAACACCGAAACATTCTACAATACCTTTCGAATGGAGGCATTCGCACAGGTCGTCAACGTAACGTCACGTCATTTCACGGTACGTCAAGGTTTCTCGGGAAGAAAATTTTAACGGTACCAGTCTGTTAACATCTTAAGTTAACCTACTTTCACCGCGCTCATTCTCCTTATAATAGTTGATTTTGTACTGTTGTTTCTTCATAATCTTTATTTTATAATAGCGCTTTGTTTTAGTGACAAATTGGAGATGTTCCATGACGACTGGGATATTTTTTCCACTTTCTTACACAACCGAGGTCGTATATCTGAAGGCGAAAAGTTATTTAGGTTTTACGATAACACAACGGCGCTGACGCCCACAATGTATATGTATAAGAACATAAGTAGAAGAAAGCAAATTCCACCATACGACATTTTAAGCAAAAAAAGTCAGCTTCAATGAAGGAGTAAAATACAGTTGTTTATGACGTTGTTAATTACGTGAGAAAAAAACATAATGGATAAATTTAACAGGCTTCATTAATTCGTTTGAAGCTTTCTTTGATGTGTACGAATGTACATATTTTCCCTAGCAAATAATTGTCGATGTTTTGAAACGTTGTCTCACTTCTCAGTAATTTACCAAACATAACTGATCAAGAACATAGGTTATAAAGTTTGCTTCGGCCATTGACAAATTTTGTCATTGTTAGCTACTTAGTTCTGATACTATACTCTAACATTTTATGCATATTACGGATGGTGACTCAAAACCCCAATTTCGCCGTTCAGTACTGTGTTAAGCGACTTGACGAGATATGACATGAAAGACATTGTAAATACATGCTGACGTGAAGCTTCTGTGACGTCATGCTCTTTCATTTTGCTCTTCAAAGCTAAGAGCCCAATTTATTTCAAATATCAGGCGTAATCTTCTATGGTGCCCGCAAACGGCTATACTAAATCCACAGCACTTATGAAGGGATTCTGTCTTTACTAGCGATATGACAACACTGAAAATTTGTAGGACAAATGTCGCATAAATCTACGGCGTCCCGAGATCATGTGACCATTGTGGCAACGTATGTTGACAACACAAAATCAATTCTGCGCTTCTGAATGCTCACTCCAGAGATATTTCTACTCTATGGTTCCGCTACTGATTGTCAGTTTTTTTGCCTCTGCATTCATGCCAGCAAAGAAGACGCACTTTGCAGAGTATGTGAAACATTAGGGCCTATTTATTGCTTATTTAAAACGGAAAATAACATTAAATCCAGCAAACAGGTTTCTCCACGGATCGATTTCTTAATATTGTTTCGTGGTTTTTCAATCGTTGCATATTGCATAACAAACGTGAGACTCTAGTCTGAACGTATTGCAATTACTGGAAACTTTTATTGAGAAATTATGAGGCTGAAAAACTAGCAAAATATGTGCAACTGCGGGATACGATCGGATGGCGTGTAGCTAAACTGCGCCACCACTAATCCATGTTGTATTTTTATTATTTTGGAAGCAACGGCGTTATTAAAAAGGATGCACCAAAATCACGCCAGAAAATTGTTTTACGCTTTTCATCTGCTCTGAAATTTCTGCACTGTCGTCGAATAATCGAAAAAGGTTCTACAGCTACGTCTACATACTGTATACAGGATATAGCTAAATTCCTTTTATAGACTTTGAGGACAGTTTCCTTAGACAAAAACAAGAAAAAATTCTAGTAAACATAGGCTCTAAAATTTACACCTTAAGAAGTATGAGCACTTGTTAATCTTAGATACTGTGAAACAAATCTCTTTTACTGCAAGTTCTTTGCGTTCCATATTTTAGGAAAAGATAGTACGGACCAAAACAAGAAAGAAGTACAGTAAATGTGGACTCTGCAAATGCCCATAGATCTTAAAATACGCGTTTTAGAGCCCATGCATTTTTTTCTTCTTGTGGTCCATACTACCTCCTCCTAAAATACGGAAAACAAAGAACTTGCAGTGGAAGACACGTGTTTCACATAGCGAAGATGAACGAGAACTCGCAGCTCTTAAGGTGTGCATAGTAGCGCCAATGTTTACTAGACATTTTTCTCTTGTTTAAGTGTACGGAACCTGTCCTCAGAGTCTGCGAAGCTATTTTAGTTACATCTTGTATACTCCAAAAGCCGCCGAACAAAGCATGGTGTACGGTACATCGCATCCATTATTACTGATTTTGTATCGTATTCCATTCGCATCTTGGGCGAGGGAAACATGACAGTATGCTTCTGTAGGTGCCAAATTCCCTTATGTTATTCTCACGATCCCTACTCAGGATATACGATGCTGACATCAGAATGATAGCACAGTCTTCTTCGAATACAGGTTCTATGATTTATCCAACAGAGTTTCGCCAAAACTACGTTGCCTAGGTATCAAGGGTTCCCATTTAAGCTTACCAATCGTTTCTGTTAAGTTTTTGTACGGACTAGAGCAATCAGATGCGATCTTGGCAGCGCATCTCTGAATTTGTTCTCGCTGCCATGCCCGCCATCAAAATGACTTCAAAGGCCAGAACAGCACTCTGTATGCGAAATGTATGCGATTTCGTTTGCAAACGCACTGCAGTTTCTCAGAACCTTTCCAGTGAATATAAGTATTCGCATCACCTATTCTAATACTGATTCTACATGATCGACCCTTTTCGTATCGCTTGTTAGTATTGCCCCTGAATACTGATACGATGTGACGCGCTCAAAATGTTCAACACTAATCTTATATCCTTATTCTCCGGAGTTATTTCTCTTTGTCATAAACATTATCTTATATTTATCAACATTTAAAGCAAACTACCATTCATTAGACCAAGTGGAAATTTTGTCCAGCTACTTTCGCATTTTACTGCGATCGTCCAACAACGATAATTTCCCATACAACTGCATCATCCGCGAATGATTTCATCGTGCTGCTGATCCATCCTGACAGATACCGACGATTGTACAGAGTTATAGTCAACCTCGCGTAATGAGCGTTACAGAAAGGTAGTTTATGTCGTGAAAATATGTTGACGTACAAATTCTGAGACTTTAAGTCGAACAGCTCAATTATGGGACAGAAAATTAGACTCACGCTACCTGGAGGAACGACCTCAGCATTCGCCTGCCGTGTTTTAGGGAAACCATGCTAAACCTAAATCACGAGGGCCGGATGGAAATTTCAACCTTCTCCGCCCAATTCAAGTGCAGTGACTCAACGAGTGCAAGAGCGCTTTATTTAAAAAAAAAAAAAAAAAAAAAAAAAAAAAAAAATTCACCGTGAAATAAGTTATAAACCTACATTATTTATTTGTTAGCTTGGTAAGGTGACAACCAACAAGGTTTGTGCAGTCTCTGTTGATATTTGTTTACAGAGCGAGACTATTTTTATGTGTCTGGTTTTCTGTTTATGCAGCTACATTACTTTTTGCGTTTATCAGATTCTTTTATTCTTTAATTTCATATCTCATAATTGATGTTTTTCGAAAGTTTGCAGCTGTGACCTTAATGACTTGAAAAGATAAAACTCTGCATCAGTTACGTTGTTTTCAATCATAGCATGAAGCATTTAGGAATTTAATTATAACTTGAAGTGCTGGTATTTACATTAGAATTGGGTGTGATGTGTAGATGTATGTTGTTATGACTCTCTCGCCCTGCCCTGCATTCGTTCGATTTTGTTTTTACTACACTCAGAAAATCTGGTAATTTAATTTTTTGGATGTTTTGGGCGCTAATCGTAGAAAATAGTATTTCTTATATATCTGCTTACAGATATTGTGTCACCTTCATCGCTCACACTCGCGCAAAGCAGCACCCACGCTCTTTCTTTACGTAAAATCTTAACACCGTACGAAGATTTACAACAATATTACTTCCCAAAGATCTGGGATACAATGATTTTTCGTAAAGAAACAGTGTGAGGGATTGCTTTTCGTGTATGTTAATTTCTGCGCAATGAAGGAGACACAATATCTCTAAGAAGATGCACAAGAAATACTTTTTTCTGCATCTACATTTATACTCCGCAAGCCACCCAACGGTGTGTGGCGGAGGGCACTTTACGTGCCACTGTCATTACCTCCCTTTCCTGTTCCAGTCGCGTATGGTTCGCGGGAAGAACGACTGTCTGAAAGCCTCCGTGCGCGCTCTAATCTCTCTAATTTTACATTCGTGATCTCCTCGGGAGGTATAAGTAGGGGGAAGCAATATATTCGATACCTCATCCAGAAACGCACCCTCTCGAAACCTGGCGAGCAATCTACACCGGGATGCAGAGCGCCTCTCTTGCAGAGTCTGCCACTTGAGTTTATTAAACATCTCCGTAACGCTATCACGGTTACCAAATAACCCTGTGACGAAACGCGCCGCTCTTCTTTGGATCTTCTCTATCTCCTCCGTCAAACCGATCTGGTACGGATCCCACACTGATGAGCAATACTCAAGTATAGGTCGAACGAGTGTTTTGTAAGCCACCTCCTTTGTTGATGGACTACATTTTCTAAGCACTCTCCCAATGAATCTCAACCTGGTACCCGCCTTACCAACAATTAATTTTATATGATCATTCCACTTCAAATCGTTCCGCACGCATACTCCCAGATATTTTACAGCAGTAACTGCTACCAGTGTTTGTTCCGCTATCATATAATCATACAATAAAGGATCCTTCTTTCTATGTATTCGCAATACATTACATTTGTCTATGTTAAGGGTCAGTTGCCACTCCCTGCACCAAGTGCCTATCCGCTGCAGATCTTCCTGCATTTCGCTACAATTTTCTAATGCTGCAACTTTCTGTATACTACAGCGTCATCCGCGAAAAGCCGCATGGGACTTCCGACACTATCTACTAGGTCATTTATATATATTGTGAAAAGCAATGGTCCCATAACACTCCCCTGTGGCACGCCAGAGGTTACTTTAACGTCTGTAGACGTCTCTCCATTGATAACAACATGCTGTGTTCTGTTTGCTAAAAACTCTTCAATCCAGGCACACAGCTGGTCTGATATTCCGTAGGCTCTTACTTTGTTTATCAGGCGACAGTGCGGAACTGTATCGAACGCCTTCCGGAAGTCAAGAAAAATAGCATCTACCTGGGAGCCTGTATCTAATATTTTCTGGGTCTCATGGACAAATAAAGCGAGTTGGGTCTCACACGATCGCTGTTTCCGGAATCCATGTTGATTCCTACATAGTAGATTCTGGGTTTCCAAAAACGACATGATACTCGAGCAAAAAACATGTTTTAAAATTCTACAACAGATCGACGTCAGAGATATAGGTCTATAGTTTTGCGCATCTGCTCGACGACCCTTCTTGAAGACTGGGACTACCTGTGCTCTTTTCCAATCATTTGGAACCCTCCGTTCCTCTAGAGACTTGCGGTACACGGCTGTTAGAAGGGGGGCAAGTTCTTTCGCGTACTCTGTGTAGAATCGAATTGGTATCCCGTCAGGTCCAGCGGACATTCCTCTATTGAGTGATTCCAGTTGCTTTTCTATTCCTTGGACACTTATTTCGATGTCTGATGATAGCGTCTAAAAAAATTCCAAGAATTATATTTTCAGAACCTCCGATTGCAGTAGATTCATGAACAGACGACTGGATAGCAGGGCAAGAGAAACAGAGCAACACACAAATGAAGATGTCGCATGAAATACTAGTATAAATAGTACCACTTGAAAATATGATTGAATTCATGAAATGCATCGTGCAATGTTCGAGAAAGATAACTGGCGCAGTGTTTTATTATTTAAATCATTGCAGTGCTCTTTTCATGTAAACTGAAAGTGGAAGAGGGCGAAACGAAGGAACTCGTGATGTCAGCTGGATTGGGAGTCAGCGGCGCCTAGTGAAAATGTATTCCAGACTGGGATTCGAACTAATGATCTCATACTTACCATGGAGTTGCGCTAACTACTGTGCCACGGGGACACTGCGTTTATAACCTTTCCGCCGACTGTCTCGGTACACCCCTCCGTCGCCCCACATTCTCATCTGGCGTCACCTATCCGGAGAACCCGTCCATATCTTCCATGCTCGCTGCTTTGACGTTGTCGCAGGAGGTCGAATGTGATTGTGCATTCGCACTGAAAATGATGGATTCATAGACAATCGTGGTGACTCAATTATATGAACGCATGGTGTCTATTCATTCGGACATATAGTGAAGTTCATATAGCATTCACATTCATATAGTATAGTTCTCTTCTGTTAATGATGAGTTTAAGCAATTTATGGTAATAATGGAATGATGAACGAAATCCGGAGTTTAAGCAATGTATGGTAATAATAGAATGATGAACGAAATCTGCCATGGCTTGTGACGGAGGACGACACAGGCAAAATTTAAGGTGAATGCAGAATCCAACTGAAATGAATTACAACTGATTCAAACTATCAACAACAATGCATCCCTATTTCGCAACAAATCAGCTCCATGGTTTTCCAACCACTGTACATCGTTCTAACTCCATCTTTTTTTTCAAATTAATATCAATTTTCGGTGGCAACGATTTAATGGCACAGACGAAGTGGTTGTGACTCTGAGACCGCGTCCTATGTAGCGACAGAAGCGGCTGACAGCGCGTAACACCTTCGGATGACAAAACACAACCGCAGTTTTACTTACGGAAGAGTCCTCCGTGAGCGATGTTCATAGCGCTGCCTGTTCTCTGCTACACCTAGCGGCTTACGAATTCAGACGTGTTTGAATCTCATCACTGTAGCACGCGCGACAGTCAGATCAACAGAGACGGGTCTTCTCGGCAAAGCAGTACAGCGGACGCGCCGGTAGCTATGAAATACTTATCATGCGATTTTAAGAAAACTATTGGGTGGAAAAATTTGATTCTTCCCCTTCTTACAGCTCGATATCCTTGCTCGGTAAAGGTCTGAATTTATTTTAGTTATTCTGCATAGTCACTGTGCTGCACGAAATTAAGTAAATGACTGCACCAAACTTTTAAGAGTTAGCAGAGGTAAAATCGCGTTGCGTAGACTTTCCTGACAGTTCATGTTAGGCCACACATTGTTGCTTATGAAATGTAACCAGTGTATCGAAATTGTATTTGAAGTTGAGAGCGGAATGGTATCTCCTTCCGTTTTCGAGATACTGGTTGCTATAACCGCGGGCAATCCGCTCTCGGCGTGTCCGAATCCTTTCCTGCGCATCGGACATCAAGTGGTCGTAAAACTTGTCGTATCTCGTTAATGCTTCAAGATATCGAAAAGAGGTTTTCTGGAAATGACAGCACGCAGAAAGGACCTATTTTATCGTGTGATTACCACTCGATACGTTTTTGCCAAATGTCAAGCAGAGCGAAAAAAAGACTTCCTATGAATTACGCAATGAGTTTTTGCCCGAATTTTTATAGCCAAACAAAGAAATATTTGTTTGCTTGAGCGTAATCGGGGTAATTAAGGGAAACTTAATTACTGAGATGAGGAAAAATTGATTATTTCACGAAAATCTGCTGCTAACTATGTAAATGAAGTGTCAAAAAGTTCATATGTTCAAGGCCTAGACATCTGGTGCACAAAAGATAAATTATTGTAATATTCAACTAACAGAAGGCTTACTTCGAATCAAATACTAAATTCAGGATTTTCGTGAAAGAAGACGTTAGGAAGGCAAATGAGGTATCAACAAGATCATGCTTTCTGAATAAAACGTGAAAATAGAAAAATGAAAGAAATCGGTTAAATATTTTGTGAAATGATTTTTCTAAAAGCTATAAAACAGATCAGACAAACATTTGACATGCCTTTGAACAAAGCTCGAAATCATGTACAGAAAATGAGCTGCATCAAATGTTGCACTAATGTTTTTCCTTTCATACTTTTGGACAAATGATCTCACAAAACTTTTGACATTCTTTTCAAAAGTTTTGTATGCTTTACTTACGAAACCCATTTAGGTTATGAAAAACACTCAGCCTTAACATTAACAGCTGATGAATCCGTTCCCAACAATCAAATATCAGTAAAATTTCATGGTTGTTCATTGTATTTTATTGGGAATTTAATGTGTGTGATATACTGGCACAGGTGTGTATACACTTGAGGATTAAGCGCTCTGGCAAGACCTAAAATATACTTTGTGATGCGGTGTAAACAGTACACGTAAAACTTAATGTACAGAATTGTAGCTGAGTCAGTTAGCCCTCGAACGGGCGCGCTGTCGTAAAAAGTACAATAGCAGTGGTTTTCATGCCCAGCCGATTACTTAATGATGTTCTGACCTTGAGCTATTGCGCCTCCGCTTCCTTGTATTCAGTTGTTGATGTTTTCTCGACAATGTTAAATCAGCTCTGTTTCTTTGGTTACCTTTCTCAGTTTTTTTTTCTGAATTATAGGCAACGAGATGTCGAAAGTTGTAAAAGTACATCACCTGGCTGCTGGTGTGAGAACTGCAAACTTTGTTCCGGTAGCCAATATGCAGACGTAAGCGTAATAAAAAGTTAACTACACTTATTTTTTATTTTGTATAGATGCACATTAAATGTTAATTTGGTTATATTGGCACCTGAACCTATTTATTCATGTCATTTCTTTTGATGTTTTATTTCAGATCAAAGGGTATACTGGACGAAGAAATTCGCAGACTACTCGAAGAAAGTGACGATGAAATCTGTCCAGACTTTTCAGACCTGGGCGAAAGTGAAGTGGATTTGCGTGATGAAAACGTTGAATCTGAGGGGCACGACAGTGAATCTGAACTTGAAGGCCAGTATGGTGATGATCTCAAAGAGGCAGCAGACGTGCGGGATTTTTTTTTATTGAAAAAGACAAAGTTACGCATAGGTGTAAAAGCGAGTGCGCTAAAACATCAAAAGCCAAGAGCAAAAACACTGTGAAAATTCTACCAGGTCCGAAGAGAAATGTGATAAATATAACTGATGAAGCTAGTGCTTTTCTGAAAATAATTGAGCTTGACATTATTGATGAAATCGTAAACCACAGAAAAACGTATATAAATAGACGGTTAGGCACGCGTCAAGTCTCTCGCGGAAGAGATAATAAAGGGCGCAGCTGGAACAGGAATGCAACTGCTTAGGGCTGCAGTGAGCTACTAAAGGTTTTCGTTTCTTATATGATGTATGCGGTTTGACGACATCGAAACGAGGAACGACAGGAGAAAAACTGGTAAGTTAGCTGCAATTCGTACAGTATTGGACGCTTTTGTTACTAACCATCAAAATTCTTACTGCCGGAGTGAATTCACCACAATAGATGAAATGCTTCACCCTTTCAGGGGTCGCTGTGGATGGATTCAGTACATACCCAGCAAACCAGCTATATATGGGTTAAAAATGCAGTAATCTGGGGATTTACTGTGGCGTGCAACCAGAAGGGCAATATCGCGTATGTAATGCTCCTGAGGACATAGTGGAAAGACTCATGGTACCTGTAGAAAACTCTAATAGAAGCCTTACAGCTGACAACTGGTACACAAGCTACCTCCTTTCTGAATATTTGCTGCAGAAGAAAATCACTTGCATTTGTATAATGAGGAAGAACAGATGTGAAATTCCTCCAGAATTTCTCCCAAACAAAACAAGAGAAAATGGATGTACAATGTTTGGATTTCAACAGGAGAAGACCTTAGTTTCATTCGGTCCTTGTAAAATCCTGAAATCATAGCTGACTACAATGTGACAAACGGTGGAGTTGACTTGTAGATTAAATGTGTGCCTGTTACTCAGTTCCAAAAATTGCAAGGAGATGGCAATTGGCTATTTTTTCATTTTTTTGAACATTGCTGCATTAATTTACAAAAGCTGTTTTCCTACACAAAGCTAGAGGTAACTTCACGTAGGCGTATTTACCTCAAGAAGCCAGCAGAAGGTCTTACGAAAAAACAACTCGTGTCTATAGCTCAAATCATTACCAGTCGATATCACCGTATTTCTTACCCAGTTTCGTTCTGATGCATCGATTTCTGAAGATCAGCACCTTGAACTTCCAGCAAAAAAACGCGGGACGTGTATCCTTTGTGGACGTCAAGAAAATTCATCCACGTCAATTAAATGTAATAGAGGTAACAACTTTGTAAACAGCACACTAAGAACGATTTTGTCTGTGACAGGTGTTATGAAAGTGAACATAGAATAATTGGCTAAATTGTTGTTAAAACAAGTACAAGAGAAAAATCTGTTGTTATAAATCTTGAGTATACTGAATGTGAACTGCTTGCTTCAGTAAATATAATATTCTGTTCAGCACATGCTTGTTTTTACTGAAAAATGTTCATGTCGTAAATTTTACAACACGTTCCTGGAATAGGCGCGCCTGCCGGAAGGTTAAAACATCAATCCCAGTTATGAGCCGAAGATGCTGCCATCAAACCACAGATACCCCTCAGGGAACAGCAGTCATTCTCTTACATTTATGGTAAAGTCATTCTTTCGCACTCACCGGTTGTTGAAAGCTATTGATCATGTAAGAAACAGTCGTCTTTAATTTACTGATGAGACAGCCGAACGCTTTTCTGCTCATCCACGTATATTCTAAGAATTTTTCTGTCGATCTTCGTAGTTGATGATATAAATTATGAAATTCTCCGTGAAGATTCCTCCCTTCATAAATTTCATGCACCGCCAGCCTTTACGCCTTATTTTCCTGAGAAAAGCTAATAATATAGCCTTACTCTCGAGCTACAGTGTTCTACAGTTTAGGGGCTCAGTGATAGAGAAACAGCTGGTCTGCTCCAGCGGGAGAAGGTCTCTCGCACGCAGGACAGCCGAGGGTGTTGCCGTATGCTGCCGCTTGTTGCTGGAGTGCCGCGTATGCAGATGACACTCGCTGTCGGTCGCTTCTGACGCCTACGCAATACACGGGCTACGGGAGCGCTCTCATGGTCTTTTTCGAAGACAAATTGAGAATTCAGCTCCAGGATGAAGTAAATGCATCACTTTCAATGAAGACGGAAATGACGTGTGAGTTTTGAACTATCTAAATCAATCAACGAAGAAGCTATGAACACTTTTGCAATACTTTCAGAAGAGTTTTCGCAGCTGTCAGCAATGCCAGGTGTGATATTTGGAACTTGCCTATAGCACACAAGATTACCACTGAAGATCAGACTGACTGTATGACACTAACGTGCCGTGAAACACGCTAATGTTACCCTCTGAGAGGATTTCGAACTTGGACAGCGCGTGTGTCTAGTAGACAAGGGTATCGGACTATAATTTCGAATTTGGTGAAATAACAGAAAAACCAAACGGACTTTAAACTTGGGAGTCAACGAAAGTGGTAAAATCATAAAAGAATGAATAACAATGAACGGTCGCCAGCCCTATTAGGCATTAGTCTGGAAACGTTTATTTGAGAAAATTAAATATTGGTTATTGAAGTTACTTTTGTTGAGATTTCAAACAGGATACAAATTGACACAGTGCGCTCTGTACTGTGTGTAGCAGCAGTTACCAATAACACACACACCAGTAAATTATGGGGATCATATTTGCACCAAGCCCTTACTAATGACAGCCACACTCAAGAGCATTACTTAATCAAATACTAAAATGTCACTGCATGAAGTGCAGAACTAAATTTGTACATGAGGGGCTTCTATCTTGACTGACATGAAAAACACAAATAAAGATGAATAACTTCATAAATACTCTGTTGAAGCTCCTCTACATATAGCAGTTTTCCTCAGCAACAGTAATAGTTCATTTTTTTCTAATCGGCGGAGAATGTGATGGGGACCCATAGACTAGTATAGTTTCACTAGTTAAAGTTCTTTGTGTTTTACAATAGTAAAGACTAACTTTAAAAGATAATTATTCACTTAAATTACTTTGCAACACAGCAAAATACAACACAGGGCTTAATAAACTTCAAAAGAGGAACCTTTCATGAAGGGTACCAAAAATACACGTTCTTTAAAAATGTGAGTAATTTTTCTTCTAATAATACTACCGTAAATCTGCTCATTAAAGTTTTGTATGTACTTGAACCTTAACTACCTGTGAAGCAGGTATTCTTTGTAATAATATTTACACAATCTGTAATCCTATAAAACTATTTTTTATAATCAACTAAGGATACTTTAGCAAAAGCCTTTCCAACTTCACTTTCTTATTAATTGATTTTTGAATTTTTTGTACTTAAACTTCCTACCTTAACAATTTCACTTGGAGTAGTTCATGAACTTTTACTGCCCCTTTTACTTTAGACAAAAAATCACCTTTAAACACATGAATGCAAGATTGTTCATTTAAATCAGGATACTCGGTTTTAGTAGCACTTGGGTGAGGATCCTGCGTAGGTTCGTGATCAGGATTGAAAATATGGTTTCGGACACGAATTTATGTTTTATGTGATTATTATTGAAACAATACACAAAGTAACTGGGTCATGCCCATATACATTACTTAACTGAATGTACGAAGTCTGTGGATCAGTGGCGAAGATTAGTGGCAGGCCCAATGGCGGCTAAATGTACTCACCGCTCCTGATGTGCGAATGCTCTATAAAATCTCTTCTTGACGCCGTATTTTCAACATATTAAATCCATTCCGTTATTCCTTGAATACCAAACAATAGCCAAATCCACATCCGAGGCAAATCCCTTCTAATGCAGCTTCCAATTGCCTCTCTTAGCACCGTCGAGGTGTACCGTGCTAAGGCTAGCCACGTACTGCGTGTCGTTCCCACAAAGGAGCCGCTCAGCTCGACCGCGAAACCCACCTTTTACATCGCGCCATGCCACTTCCGTTGTGGAGGGACTTCCCTACAGTGTTACAAATACAAGTGCCCTAAGAATGAACCAGCTTTTAACAAATATACTCTTTATACAAACATATTCATATTATAATTATTTAAAATTTCAACATATTCTTTTGCTTTTTTCATATGTACATTACAAAACTCTAATTTTCTTGCCATACATCAAGGAGTTTAAACAACATATAACACACACTTCATAAATTGCAAATACACAGTTGCATAAAATAAACCTACTCCTAATCGATATAAGTTTTACAAGAGGTAAAGGAAGCAGACTGCTTTACTCACACAGCTCTAAGAATGTAGACTCAGTAGCTGTACGTTAACATACTTTTTTGAATCAACAGATCGCCTCATAGGTGTGAGGCACCAACTTATGTTTAGCAGTAATCAGGCTTACGGAATAGTTCCATAGTTGTCTCCCACTGTCTCCGTTGTATGTAAACTCATCTCCGCGAAACGGTTCGGTTGTCTTGATTTGCCTTGTAACTGTGTAACGTCTCTTACTCTGACCAGCGCATGTTCAATCCTGCGTCCAATAAATCCATACTTCAACGCCCACAGGGGGCCATTGAACATATGAACTCCGTCAGACCTGCACTTAGGACATAATAGAGCCTACTCCTATCCAACTCTCATCACATTTACGTTTGTGCCAGACTTATTGTCCATTTAGCGTGTGGACTAGTTGGTCTTACAGCCTAGTAGCCTAAACGGTTCTTTTATTTTTTTTAATATTTTCCATAGTGAAGCAGGTGGAACTTTGTATAAACAACTAGGATTAGAGATTAATTCCATGACCAGGCCAGTGGTTTAGGGTTCCTGATGTTTCCCTAAATCTTTTCAGGCAACTGCTAGGACTGGCCCTCGAAAAAAGCCGCTCTCCCGTCCTGCATGTTCTTCTTCTTCTCTTCAATCTTCCCTCCTGCAGTGTATTATGGAACCAGGCATTTCTGTCTTTATCGGCACTTCGTAAGCGCGGAGGTAAAAAAAGAAGGGAGTTATCATCGCATCACAAACTTGAAGTTGACGTCCGCCATTTTGCATAGCCCAAAACATAAGATTCACCGCATTTCTACCTCCATGGTTCACTGTGGCGATACTTCCCGTTCACGTCACTCTGATGCACCATGCCCAGTTTCGACCGTTGGGGATATCTATCGATTTTCGTGGTCGTATCTCAATTAGCATCTGGTTCTTCGATTGTGTGGAGACATAGCTGTTTCATCAAAACTGCCGGCTTGCGTCGTTTACGGGTGCTCTAATCGGTACGATGGTAACCTAAAGTTTAAAGGTATCGTATTTTATTCGTAAGTGGAGAATATGGAATAATAGTCTGGGATAATTTATTTTTAAGGAAGAAGATGTTCTGTACAAAAAATATGGTGTAAGGATATGATGTGTTGCTCACCAATGATCATCTTGTATAGATCTGTAAAAGGTGTTAGGCATTTGGTGTGTCACAAAGCATAGTGTAGGCACATATGCTTTGGCCGGCCGGAGTGGCCAAGCGGTTCTAGGCGCTTCAGTCTGGAACAGCGCGACCCCTTCGTTCGCAGGTTCGAATCCTGCCTCGGGCATGGATGTGTGTGATGTCCTTAGGTTAGTTAGGTTTAGTAGTTCTAAGTTCTAGGGGACTGATGACCTCAGCTGTTCAGTCCCATAGTGCTCAGAGCCATTTTTTGAACACATACTTTGAAAACATGAAAATGGCATTCAAAAGTAAAATCAAGCATATGATCAAGGTAAACATATATTCCAAGTTTGATATGTTTGATTATTCCTGAAAAACTGACAGAGTTACTGGCGAGATAAGGAGCAAATAGGCTACTGTCGGGAAGGTAGGCGTACATGTTACACAGGTAAGGTTATCGTTATAAAAAATTGCTTACATAAACGTAAAGCAAAATATCCATTTTACGAGTCTAAACATTTGAGACCATTCCCTTAATCACTTTGATAGCATTGCACAATGCTGGAACTTGTTTGATAGAGTTATATCGTTGTTTTAGCCTGTAAATTGGTGTTATTGGCACACACTGAATAACGCATCATAGACAGTGGCGGAGGTACATATAGGCCCACTAGGCACGGGCCTGGGGGCGGCACCTTAAGGGGGCCGGCGTTTTTTGCTGTGTACTTATTTTAACTTTTAACGTTTTTAAAATAACTACGCTTACAAACGAAAAAAGTTTTTAATATTTTAAAATAATTTGCTAGTTTAAATAAGCATTAAGAACGAAATTCGACAGTACAAGATTAAAAATATACATTGTTTGCTTGGTGACTGAATGGAAATTTAACATTGGGTTTCTGTCTACATCTACATCTACATCTATACTCCGCGAGCCACCTTACGGTGTGTGGCGGAGGGTACTTATTGTACCACTATCTGATCCCCCCTTCCCTGTTCCATTCACGAATTGTGCGTGGGAAGAACGACTGCTTGTAAGTCTCCGTATTTGCTCTAATTTCTCGGATCTTTTCGTTGTGATCATTACGCGAGATATATGTGGGCGGTAGTAATATGTTGCCCATCTCTTCCCGGAATGTGCTCTCTCGTAATTTCGATAATAAACCTCTCCGTATTGCGTAACGCCTTTCTTGAAGTGTCCGCCACTGGAGCTTGTTCAGCATCTCCGTAACGCTCTCGCGCTGACTAAATGTCCCCATGACGAATCGCGCTGCTTTTCGCTGGATCATGTCTATCTCTTCTATTAATCCAACCTGGTAAGGGTCCCATACTGATGAGCAATACTCAAGAATCGGACGAACAAGCGTTTTGTAAGCTACTTCTTTCGTCGATGAGTCACATTTTCTTAGAATTCTTCCTATGAATCTCAACCTGGCGCCTGCTTTTCCCACTATTTGTTTTATGTGATCATTCCACTTCAGATCGCTCCGGATAGTAACTCCTAAGTATTTTACGGTCGTTACCGCTTCCAATGATTTACCACCTATGGCATAATCGTACTGGAATGGATTTCTGCCCCTATGTATGCGCATTATATTACATTTATCTACGTTTAGGGAAAGCTGCCAGCTGTCGCACCATGCATTAATCTTCTGCAGGTCCTCCTGGAGTACGTACGAGTCTTCTGATGTTGCTACTTTCTTGTAGACATCCGTGTCATCTGCAAATAGCCTCACGGAGCTACCGATGTTGTCAACTAAGTCATTTATGTATATTGTAAACAATAAAGGTCCTATCACGCTTCCCTGCGGTACTCCCGAAATTACCTCTACATCTGCAGATTTTGAACCGTTAAGAATGACATGTTGTGTTCTTTCTTCTAGGAAATCCTGAATCCAATCACAAACCTGGTCCGATATTCCGTAAGCTCGTATTTTTTTCACTAAACGTAAGTGCGGAACCGTATCAAATGCCTTCCTGAAGTCCAGGAATACGGCATCAATCTGCTCGCCAGTGTCTACGGCACTGTGAATTTCTTGGGCAAATAGGGCGAGCTGAGTTTCACATCTTCATGATTGTTCAAAATATTTTGAAGTAAGCTGTCAGGACGGCAATCTACAATACAATGTTTGAAACATTATTATTCCGAGAATGTTGTCGGCTTCTACCTAACCCCTCGATATTTTCCCCGAGAAAATAGTAGGACCCCTGAAAAGCTGTGATAAACTTATCAGCACTTTCTTAAATACTGTAACATGTGTGGGCCTCAGTATGTAAAACCCGACTCCACTTAATTTCTTGTAGGAATTATGAGAAGTATCAAGTCGACCCTCCATTATTGTAATTAATGTGAAAGCTCTGTCGTCTTCAATATCTGAGCTTTGATTTAATTACACCCGTTTAACAAAACATGTTGATACTGGGAATGTTTTACATTTTTAAACACATGTATATACGAAAAGAACGTAAGCAGAATATCTAATAATGTAAGAAATACACTCCACAACAGTTTAAAAATACTATTTATTTATTCACTTAGTTACTTTTTTTGGTGAAAAAAGTAGAAGAAACTACCTTTCGTTTGTCTCATTTATTGTGCTGCAGCCTGCACGATATCACAGCTACCACTCTGTTCAATCGAACAGTACGTGGTATTGCAAATTTTATATTTAACTTCTTAACTAAGCTTTTTTTCTTCGAGGAAAGGTTATTTTTATTATATGATGGAACAAAAAGTGCATTTGCGTGTAGACATAATAGCAGTGTTCACACAAATGACAACACACCACACCAACTGCCAACAAGACTAAATAAACTTTGTAGTCTGTCTTCTCTGCCCACAGAAACCGCTAAAATGTTGTAAGAATAAGTGGGATAAGACTCGATCCAGCACACCTCACTGCAATAAATTGCAATTTTTTTTATTTTTATTTTTTTTTTTAAATTAGAAAGACAGTGTCAAGAATATTCAGCACATACCTGCGTCCCAGCTAAAATTCCGGCGACGTGAGAAACAGAAGCCAAAAAAGGGACTGTCCCGTTTCCTTTACGAGACGAATTCCAACCGGCAAGTGTGCTCCTAATGTTCACTGACAACTGAGAAACAGGTGACAATGAAATTAAATTATTCTGCATTGCTTATTCAAAGCACAGTTACGTCGAATAATCCGAGTTAGTCAGCCCATCGCTCCATGTTTAAAGGAAAAATCTTTGTGCTCTTGTGCCGTGTTTAAAAAAAAAGGTTTGTGCTCATGTGCAGTGTAGTTCGATTGGAAGTGGATAAAGTCTTTCTTTCTTTCCTTTTTACAATTTTTTTCTTTTGTTTTGACTGTTGGTTGACAATTTTGTAAGTGCCTTAACATGAATAACAGTGAAAAAAGCAAACGTGCAAAATTAAGTGGGGTGGCATTTCGGAAATTATGGAAGGAAAGGCAAGAACAAGAAGCCAATGTTCTAAAAACGCTTGGCCGGGTAGATAAATTTTTCGCAAAAGATGTTGCTGGTTCTACTTCGGGTTCAAATAGTACGGATGATACTTCCGGCATTGTAGCTGTTGTAAAAGAAGTAAATACAGACGAAATAAAAGTTAAAAATGAAGAAAAGCAAATTGTTCCTCATTTAGAGTTTCACGAAAAACTGTGTGTCGGGTCAGATATTAAAAAAAAAAAAACCTCCGTAGTGATGATCCTGCAGAATGGTGTGTCAATGAATCAACAATATTCGACACTCTCTTACAACGTAACATTAATCAAAATTGTAACGGTGATTTTTCTAATTCAAGAAGATCGATAGGCCATAAAACCAGATATTTGAACAGAAATGTGTTTTATCGTAAACTTTTAAATCGTGAATGAACTTTGCTTGATTTTCTGGTATACTCCTGTAGCACCGGTATTGTTTTTTGTGCACATGTTAATTGTTCGAAGGTAAGGCCACGATTGCTACTAATGGTATTGCAGATTCGAAAAATATTTCTAATATTTTATCTCATCATGAGAATTTGAGAATTCACGTGAACACAAAAATTCTGAGTTAACACTCTTAACAAGAAAAAAGACACTTGGAACAATAGATAACCATTTCGGGTCATATGTTGAGACAAAAAATGTACTGGCGCAGTGTTCTGAAATGGGTGCTTGCAGTAATGAAGAATCTAACATGTCGTGGTCTTCCTCTACGTAGACACGTTGAAAGATTCCATTCATTACATAATGGTCAGTTTATGATGTCTCTTGAACTTATAGCCGAGCTTGATCCTTTTCTCGCAGAGCACATTGAACGATATGGAAATCCAGGGCAGGGACATACAAGTTATCTTTCTTCAACAATCTGTGATGAAATAATAGAGCTTCTTTCTGAACGAATAGAAAGAATTATCATAAGTGAAATAAAACAGGCCAAATATTTCTCTATAACAGTAGAGCCTACTGCAGACATTTCACATACTGATATTATCTTTCATATTACGATATGTGAACGAGAATGGAGAACCTGTTGAACGTTTCCTTCTTTTCTTACCAAACTCAGGACACAAGTCCGAAAACTTAGCTGCGGCCGTATTAAAAGTCCTGTCTACAAATTCCACTGATATTACTGACTGTAGAGGCCAGTCATATGACAACGCAGGCAATACGTCAGGAACCTACACTGGTTTGCAGGAACGCATTAAAGAGCGAAATCCGAACGCCCATTATGTGCCTTGTGCAGCACATTCTTTGAATTTAGTCGGGGCCAGTGCTGCAAGCTGTTGTCGGGAAGCATGTTCTTTTTCAGTGTAGTGCAAAACCTTTATAATTTTTTCTCTGTTTCTACACAGCGCTGAGATAAGCTTCTTTCTTTCATGAAACCAGGAAGCAAGATGGTAAAAAGTTTATCAAAAACACGTTGGTCAGCAAGAGAGGAAGCGTGTGTAAGTCTATATGAAAACTGGGAGGGCGTTATCAATGCCCTCATACATAGTGCCAATAATATGTCTGAAAAACCACTTGTGCGAAATGAGGCTTCAGCATTATTGAATCAACTCAACAGATGATGACAGTTTGGAAGGACATACTTCAGAGATTTAATAGTGTAAATCTCAAATTGCAAAGTGTAAATATTGATACTAAAATAGTGCATGAATTATATGAATCACTTGTAGGATTTATTGCATCTATTCGTGGCATGTTCGACTATTATGAAAAATCCATGGGGACCTTGTGATTGATATGGACTATGAATGCACCTATAAAATATCACGAAAACGCGAAGTTCATGATGATGAAGAAGCGGACTCTGAAAAAATTGTTCTGACTGAAAAGGAAAAATTTAGAGTCGAAATATTTCTCCCAGTATTCGACAACTAGTACGATGAATTAATGAGGAGGAAGGAAAGCTATAGAACACTGTTGGACTCCTTCACAGTTGATCATACAATGTAAGCTTTCACGGTCGGTATTGTCTTCAGTTAAAACTTCCGGGCTGATAGGTCGTGGTCGAAGTATGCAGTTCACCGCTTTACCTCCGAGGATGTCTCCCGCAGTCGGAGACGAAACGTCAGGAGAGAGTTTTATACTTCGACCACGGCCTATCAGCCCGGAAGTTTTAAGTGAGGTCCTTCACCGTTTTCAGTAACCTAAAGAACAGTTCACCTGACGATATTGCTGAACGTGCAGCAAAACTCCAAGCGTCATATGACACAGATTTAGAGCCTTCCTTCCCTACTGAATGTGTACATTTCGTGGAACTTTTGAAATCTTCTGAGATTAATGATATACCAGTCGAAATAAGTAAATTTTTACGAAAGGAGAGGTTATAGTCTGTGTTTCCGAATGTTGACATTGCTCTTGGAATATTTTTATGTATGGCACTTACAAATTGTTTAGCAGCACGCTCGTTTTCGGCTCTTAAAAGACTGAAATCGTACCTACTTTTTACGTTCTCTGAGGAGAGGTTGAACTCCTTGTCCATTCTTCACATCGAAGCCAACCTCCTAACTGATAATCGTCTGAACTATGAAGATGAGATCAACGAGTTTTCTGCCGTCAAAGCCAGATGCAAACTTTGCTGACTGGTGAGTTTGTTTATTTCTTCATATTAGTTTTAAGAATTTAAGATTATAATGTGATTTTTATTATAACTTAGAGCACATTCATTGGACTTACAAACCACGTACTACCTGTTTATTTTACAACTGCCGATGGCAGAACGCGGAACTAAACCTCGTTTGCGTACAGACGTGACCGAAGGCGTCCGACAATACTAAACAATACCCGAATGACCCAGGCCGCTCGGTGCTGTACAGTCAAGTCATACTGGTACTGTAGTATATTACAACTGATGCGAATTTTTGGCGTCTGCTGAAATGTATAGTTATCGCGGAAATATACGTTATCGGAGAGTACGCTCAGATGAAAAAGTGTGAATAAATAACGTAGTTCAGTTCTGTCGATAAAGACGTAAAAGCTTTGCTAATACCGTTAGAAAGAGCTATGGTGAGAGCTGTAGCTGCAGTACAAAACTGTTCAACCCTTACATTGATTAAAGTTATTGTGTACACTTATTATGCAGCGTCTAGCTACACAGACCCTAATGTTTTGCACGTTAACTATTAGATTATAAAACAAATTTGATTTTTCCACACTAGTCTGTTAAATTATGTGATGGAAAATCCAATTCTGTGTTTGTACGTCTGTATTTAGTTATTAGTTCTTGCACCGAAATCTCTATTTTTTTTCATTTCTTACGCTTTCCTTTAGAAAAAATGGTTCAAATGGCTCTGAGCACTATGGGACTCAACTGCTGAGGTTATTAGTCCCCTAGAACTTAGAACTAGTTAAACCTAACTAACCTAAGGACATCACAAACATCCATGCCCGAGGCAGGATTCGAACCTGCGACCGTAGCGGTCTTGCGGTTCCAGACTGCAGGGCCTTTAACCGCACGGCCACTTCGGCCGGCGCTTTCCTTTAGACTCACGTATAAATACCGAACGTGTTTTTTTTATCTGATACACATTCAAGTTATTAGATAGTAATACGACATTTTAATTTTAATTTTGAACGCATCTCTGTAAAGTACGTATTAATTTCTAACGTATGACACGTTCGCTTCAATTTTTAGATCGTAACACAACGTTTTTATTTTCATTTTCAATGGTTTCGTGTAAAAGAACATATTAACAGTGAATATATGACAAAAATTCGTTGCTCCTCCACGCTCTGCTGAATTTTTAGGCCATAAAAGAAAAGTTATTTTGCTTCGTTTCTGTTGTCTTTGTCTTCCGACAGACGAAAGTGTTAACACAATGCAGTTTTAAATTTGTTTTATCCGCTGCCGAACACTAAGTACAGTTCAGGAACCATTTACATTTTGATTGAGCGCGACTAGACCGCTGACGCGTCCTTCATAACAACGAATAGCAGTGTACGAAACAGCTCACAGCCAAAACGACAATTGTAAAGTGATCGGGTAATAGTTATCATTTAAAACATTTTTTGGGGGGGGGGGGGGCATATAATATGCTGTACCCAGGAGAGCAAAATTTTTAAATCCGCCACTGATCGTAGATAAGATTTCAAAGTGAGGAATGTAAACTACTGTGGAGATATATGTGCAGTTCTATTCCTTTGTCATATCAATAACAATTCACATTGTTGGTATGCATATGATGCGATAGTATGCCCTGCTTCTTTCCTCACTATACACGTTTATGGAAAATGTAGGGAAGCCTTTTTTTTTTGGTGAACATTAAAAAATATTGCGCATACGAGTTGAAAGCTGAAAATATAACGAACAAGAGGCAGTACCTGTAGGCAAATGAGCATTGACTTCGAAGTTCCAGATTCTTTTACTATCGATAGAAAAACTTGGAATTAAAGGGATTAAGAAAGCATTCTTTTTCACATCACATTCTCCACTTCTTGGTTATTCAAATTATATCGACAAAAAACAAGCTGCATTAACGAGGCCTATTGTCTCGTATTAACAGAGCAAATACTCATTCAAGAACAGAAAAACATTCGGAATTGCCTTCCTGACACTATGTCATTCATGTAAGCCTTGTGATTCTTAGTATTTCAAGCAGCTGCTGCGTGTAAACGAGAGAATAATCAACAAGAAGCAATCGTAAACAGTAGTGTGTTAATGTTTCGGGCTATTTAAGGCGACGTCAGCCCACCCTGACTCTGGCTTGGAAACAATGTACAGCGTAAGTCTATAGCGCCATCTCCCTTGTTTTTTCACTTCCATGTTTGTAACCATAGTTAATATTATAACCTCTGATTTCGAATATTCTTCCAGAACACGCGATGTTTCGGCACGCCAACTGCTCCGTCCTCTTCAGTTACTCTGATGGTAGCGGATTTCCACGTAGGCTGCGCTCAGGCCTGGGTTCAAGGTCTTGCTCAGCTGAAAACCACTCTCTGTACTTACCGTATTAGCTTGTCCTGCTCAGTTGAAAACGGCTGTCTTTGCTTATTAGTTTGTCTACCTGGGTCTGAGCATTGAGAATGATCAAAGCTCAGCGGTCATGTAGTTGGAAATATTCTGCTGTCACGGCAACCAAAGAGGTCGAGGACATAGTACCGCCGCGCTGGCACACACCCGCGTCCGGCACGGGCGGCAGCGTGACTGAGGACATGGGATCGAGCCCCGGCGACACGCTTGTCCCGCTACCTCATCATGTGTCCGTGCCTGGAGACTGCCGGCTATTGGCTGCCGGCCAACGAAAGACAGTCATTCTCGCTCGCCGCGCCAACATGCCTGGACGCCAGAAGGGATGACGAGGAGAACAAGTTGCTGCGATCGTTAGCCTCCTGGGCCAAGCGCTCGGACTGGACAGCAAGCAGAAGAGAAAGAAACCTGTACAGTGCTTCCGTTGTCAGAAGCTGGGGCACTTCGCTGCGGACTGCACAGGAGTACTCGCGTGTTTGAAGTGTGCAAAGTCGCACCTCACACGCGAGTGTACGAAGCCCAGGGAAGCCACTGCTACACGTTGTAACTGCGGCGTTTGACACGCCGCCAACCACCGTGGCTGCAGTTACCTCAAGAGCTGTGACCGCTGGAAGGAGCGGCACACACACCGACGGCGAATTAAGAAGAGGTGACAAGGAATCAAGAAGCGCATCACGCCACTGGCACTTCTGCTGGTGGTGTCGCTAGTGGAAGACCGTGCTGCAGCAATCCCTACAGCATTCACAAGATCGACGATGCTGTCGCCAACGCAGTTGCCGCTCTCAAATCTGCCATGGCAGGGGAGAGGGCTGCACTTCGGGCCGAGGTGGACGAGGTACGGCTCCAGCTCGCGCAGCTCCGCGAGTTGCTGGCCTGCAAGTCTCGCAATGGGCGAGAAGTTACGACTGCCACCATCGCCACGCAGACGGACGCTCTCCCGGCTCCTGCGGTAACGCAGGGCGCTGTGGGGGTGCCCACGGATGTGGCGAATGAGACGTCTGCCCCCTCCTCGAAAGGGGAGGGCCTGCGGAAACAAGATTCCGAGCCAGCTCCACCAGCAATACGAGATGATGCGGCCAAAGGCATCGAAACGCCCGCCCGCCCTTACGAGGACAAGGCGGAACAGCCGCTGCTGGGAGATGAATTCACAACTGCTGCGCCCATCCGAGAACAGGGCACAAAAGAGGTAGTCAATAGGCCGCCAGCAGAGACAGAGATGACTGCGCCAGGACTGTTGAAGATGGTCGCAAAATCATTGCGTGACAAGACGTTATCGCATCACAATACCCCGTACCCTTTTACCGCCTCCAATGTTCCTAAGCCACCTCTACCCCATAAGCCTTATGATTTCGGCTGGGCAATTGCAAATCTGACCGCCGTCATTCCTAAGAGGGACTTGGACCTTATAAACCGCTTTCCTATTTTTACCGACTATGACTGGCAGCGCATAATCGCTGCTATTCCGAGAGTTAAGCAGAAGAAGAATAAACATTCCTCTTCCTCGAGCCGCTAGTTTCCTAGCACCCATTGTATTTTATCCTGTCGAGCTCAGACAAGTTTTAGCAAATCCTTTTCAATTCCAGCCAATTTTACCTTATATTCGTGGAGTAAATGTCAATTGACAACAGACTCCGATATTGTAGACCACCTCAGGGGAGGTTATCCACACCAGAAAGACAGTCATCAGGAGTGGCTGAAGGTGGCAAGAAGTCGGCTTGCCGAAATATCGCGCATTCTGAATGACACCACGATCTAATCTTTTCAGCATGTTTCTGTAGCAACACATTTCATAAAGTTCTATTCTCTTCTTGACTGTATCGCTTATCGTCCACGTTCCACTTCCGTTTATGGCTACACTGTACTTAGACAAATAATTTCAGAAACAGTTCCTATCATTTAAATTTGAATCAAATACTAAAATATTTCACGTTTTGAGAAACGCTTTTCTTATTATTGCGTATCTACATGTTGTATACTCCCAAACTTGGGCCACCCTCAGTTTTTAGCTTATCATTTTCAACCACATTTCAATGTAGGCAATGGATTTTAATTCTAGATGTTCAGGTTTTAAATCCCGGTCCCAAAGAGAACCAGTAATCAAATTAGAATCACTAACTCACCTTGCGTCAAAATTTTTCTTCACAAATTATCAACCTGTTGTTGTGGGTGTTGTGGCCTTTAGTCGGAAGACTAGTTTGTTGCAGCTCTCCGTTCTAGCATGTCCGTTGAAAACTTCTTTACCACTACGTAACTGTTTTAACCTACATGCATTTGAACCTACTTGATCTCCTATTAGAATCGCACACACTCAAACTCACACAAATACACTTCCCTCCATTTGCGAACTGACTATTCTCTGATGCCTCAGAATGTGTTGTATCAATCGCTCACTTCTTTTCGTCAAGTTGTTCCACAAATTTATTTTTCATCCAATCCGATTCAGTATCTCGTCAATTTTTGTCGAGTTTAGCCATCTAATCTCTTCAGCATTTTTCTGTATCACCTTATTTTAAAAGGGTCTGTACTCTTCTTGACTGTATTGCTAATCGTCCACGTTCCACTTCTGTTTATGGCTACAGTCCACTTAGACAAATAATTTCAGAAAAATTTCCTACCATTTAAATTTGCATCAAATACAAAAATATTTCACTTTTTGAGAAACGCTTTTCTTGTTATTGCCTATCTGCATGTTGTACACTCTCTACTTGGACCACGTTCAGTTTTTAGCGTCTCATTTTCTACTACATTTCAGTATTTCAGTTCTTAGTTGTATGATTAATATAAAATCCTCAGTGTTGTATATTTGTAGAAAATGGACGAGGAGGCAAAACATACAGTTTCCAGGAAGAGCTCACCGTGAGGCAATGGATTTTAATTCTAGAGGTTCAACCAGCCAGCCATATTTATGTTTTCTATGATTTCTCGAAACCATTTAAGATGAATGGTTCCTGTGAAATTATCGATCCCGTACTTCGTGTTGTATTAACTGTAGAGCACACTGCCGCTTTCACGTCATGTAGAGGCTCTTGTTCTGATGACGGATTTCAGTACTACAACGTCGCTTGATCACGTTCACGTTCAATTTGTGTTAGTGTACTGCACAGTGAGCAGGTGTTACTGACAGACCATTATCAGGTGCTAAATGGCGCCACAATAATTTCGTTCTATCAATGACCGTTCCTAACACATCTAGTTTAGAATTGCTGGCTAAAACAGACACGCCAGTGCAGCAATGACAGAGCACCAGGCTGGAGTGCATATGGGGCTCGTGCGGAAAGTGTTACGCGCGTCACGCCGGACACAGCTATTGAGTCACATGCAAAAGACGCTAGTGATTCTTTTTGTTTTCTTCTTTATGCCTGAAAAACGATGCTTATTATACATCAGTTGTATAATAACAATAAATACGCAGAACGACAGTTTTGTTTCTTCAGATAACGACATCCTCCTGAGTAGTTCCCGCCCGTAGATCCGAATGGGGGTTATTTTACCTCCGGAATATTTTACACAAGAGGATGCCATCAACATTTAACCATACAGTAAGGTGCAAGCCCTCGGGAAAAATTACGGCTGTAGTTTCCCCTTGCTTTCAGCCATTCGCAGTACCAGCACAGCAGGGCCGTTTTGGTTAATGTTACAAGGCCATATCAATCACTCATCCAGACTGTTGCCCCTGCAACTACCGAAAAACCTCCCCACCAACGGCAAGGTTCATGGTTCATGGAGGGGGAGACGTACGCTATCTGATCAAAAGTATCCGCAGGCCCCTACGTAATACGGAATTGACCACTAGATTTGACGAGAGTATAAAAAGGTGCGGGGAGTATTCTGGTATCAGCAGAGAAGCATTAGCAGCAGAATGGGTGGGTCAGAAGAGCTCAGTGACTTCGAATGTGGACTAGTCACTAAATGTCACCTGAGTAACAAATTCGTCAAGGACATATCAATCCTTCTAAAGCTGCTCAAGTCGACTGTTGGTGATGTGACTGTGAAGTGGAAACGCGATGGATCAGTCACAGCTGAAGCAGGACCAGGCGGACCTCATGTAACGACGGACAGTGACCGCGGAGGGTGGTTGTAAAAAATTGAATGCAATCGGCGGAAATAATCATTAGTGAGTTCCCAGGTGCTACCAGCAGTCGAGCCAACACAGTAAATATCCGTAGGGAGCACAAAAGAACGGGATACAATGCCCTTGCAGCTCCTCATAAGCCACACTTCCGTGTAGGCAGAGTAAAGTGGGACACCATTGGACAATGGGGAACTGGAAACCAGTGATTTGGAGTGGTAAATCACGCCATACCCTGTGGCAATCCGATGAAAGTGTTAAATTTGGCAAGTGCCTGAGAAACGCTACATACCAACTTGTGCAGTGCCAACAGTGAAGCACGGATGAGGTGGTGTTACGTTATGGGAGTGTTTTTCGTGGTTACGATGTTGTTTGATAATGGCGCTTGAGAAAACGCTAAATGCGCAAGGATATAAACATGTTTACAACAATGTGTACTGCATACGTTAGAGACACAAGTCACAGACGATGATTGTTTGTATGAGCATCAATGCACCACGTCATAAACCAGCGTCTGTGAGGCAACGGTTTGTGGACAATGACATTCCTGAAATGAACTAACCTGCTCAGAGCCCAACTAAAACCAAATGGAAAACCTTTTCTAGTTACGGCTCTTGATGAAGAATCAGTTGCCACTCTTCCGATATTCAGATTATCGTTGAGAGTGTCCCCAGAAGAGTTAAAGGCGGATACTGTTGATCAGATAGTGTACTGTTTTTGCCTGAGTGTACGATCTGAATGCCAGTGATGTAAATGTGTTGCAGTTGGCATGTCTTTGAAGTGTCGGTTTATACCTTCGGTAATTTCTGAAAATTCTTGATATGACGACAAGAAAATGGTGTTATCTGTTTATGAATGGCATCAGATAGGTTACAATTGGGTAAGTGTGTATAATTTTATGTTCAATGAGCAACTGATAACATCCAGTCGCCAGTGAACATCTCCTAACCAGTTGCCAACTTACAAGACTCAACGTGCAAGAACTTGGTAGTGCAAGCTACAGAGTTCAATATTTTCTGGACGTACGAACCGAGTTGCAGTCTTAGGTGTGTCGATACTATGCAAATGTCTGGCAAAATCTTGAGGAGACAGTTCCACGGGAGTTCAACATCTCGAGCCTGCTGTGGTCCTAGAAGAACTGGACCAGAAGTCGGCGCCGAATACTAGTTATATATAAGTTTGTTCATGTAGAATATTATTGAATCATATTAAGAGTGACGTATGAAAGTATATGTTTCTGTTTGTCCCTTTAGACCCTTAAATATGATCATGCATTTCATGACATTATCAAGTCAGTGAAACACTTAACGAGTCTGTGGTAAGATGGAAGAGGCTGATCATGTAATAAGGATATAAGAAAAGAACTGATTCATTACGAGCTATTTTTCAACTATCCCAAAACTTAAAGCACTAATTGAATGCTTAAAATATGAAGTATTCTGTGATAGCGTGGCAGTACCAGTTCCTGTCAAGACAATGTCGGAGTCAGTCCTTATTTTCGGTGGTGCAAGGTGCGAAAAACAGGAACACATAAAAAACGATTTCTTCTTTGGTTGACGCAAAGACACTGGTGCATTCTACGTGTCGCTGCTGTGGTCTTCAGTTCGAACACTGGTTTGGTGCAACTCTCCACTCCATCCCTATCCGAGCCTCCTCATCTTTGCATGACTGCCGGAAGCTAAATCCTTAGGAATTTGCTTACTGTAGTCACATACCTGAAGCAAATTCTCGAATACCCACATGGCTGCTCGACAATAAAGCTAATCTCATTTTCGCCTTCAAGTAGAATCAGAGGCGAATCCAGAGCATGGGAATGCGAGTATGGGGCTGCAGCTCGCACCACGCCCGAGGGCTACACCTGTTTCTTCTTTATGTCAAAAAAAAATTATTTGGAATAAGGTTTTCAGACATGAAGGCGACTAAAACTTTCCCGCTGTTGTTGTTTGTATTATAACAGTTTAAGAAGACAACTTCGTTTGCTCCAGATAATTCTGGGACGGCAAGGTGACAGAAAATTTCTGTAGCACAGCCACCTTGTCCCCTCCTTCCCTGCCCAAAATGTAGGACTCGCCTCTGAACTGAATACAAAAATTTGAAAAGCGTGCAGGTAGGACAGGGTAGGACTGTCATATCTTTCAACGATTTCATAAACATCAGCGCAGGCTGATGAGATCAAAATAAGTAAGAACAGATATTTACTAATCGAAAAGCATGAAATTTTAACGAGGATCCGTTTAGAAGAGGTTTTAACACATTTCTGTTCATACATTAGCAAGTGAAAAAACAATAACTTTTTTTTTGAGTCATCAGTCTTCTGACTGGTTTGATGCGGCGCCCCACGAGTTTCTCTCCTGTGCCAACCTCTTCATCACAGAGTAGCACTTGCAACCGACGCCCTTATTTATTGCAGGATGTACTCCAATCTCTCTCTTCCTCTACAGTTTTTACCCTCTATAGCTTCCTCTAGTATCATGGAAGCTATTGCCTGATGTCATAACAGATGTCCTATCAGCCTCTCCCTTTTTCTTTTCAGTGTTTTCCATATATTTCTTCCGTCGTCGATTCTCCGGAGAACCTCCTCATCCCTCACCTTATCAGTCCACTTAATTCTCAACATTCTTCTGTAGCACCACATCTCAAATGCTGCTATTCTCTTCTGTTACTGTTTTCTTAATAGTCCATGATTCAGTAACATACAGTGTTGTACTCACAACGAACATTCTCAGAAATTTCTTTCTCAAATTAAGGCCTATGTTTGATACTAGTAGGCTTCACTTGGGCAACACTACCCTTTTTGCCAGTGGTAGTGTGCTTTTTATGCCCCTCTCGCTCCGTCCACCACGGGCTACTTTGTTGCCTAGATAGCAGATTTCCGTATCTTCGCCTACTTCGTCATCACCAATTTTGATGTTAAGTTTCTCGGTGTTTTCATTTCTGCTACTTCTTGTTACTTTCGTCTTTCTTCGATTTAGTCTCAATCAACATTTTCTACTCACTAGACTGTCCGCATGCTTAGGTGATTGGTAACGTATTTGCCTACCATGCAGCGGACCCAAGTTCGATTCCTGGCCAGGTTGTAGATTTTCACCGCTCGTGAACTGGGTGTTGTGCTTTCATCATCATTGCATTACCACCGACACACAAGTCGCCCAATGTGACGTGACTTAAATAAGACTAGCAAATAGGGAGGCCGAATTTCCCCGAACGGGGCCTCCCGGTCATCAGTGCAGCACAATCATTTCCTTTCATTAGCCTGTTCATTCCGTTCAGTAGATCCTGTAATTTCTCTTCACTTTCACTGAGAATAGCAATGTCATCAGCGAATATTAACACTGATATCCTTTCACCTGGAATTTTAAATCCACTCCGTCGTAGCTCTTTCGACGTATAGACTGCACAGTAGGGGCAAAAGACTACAGCCCTGTCTTGCATCCTTAATTTAGTCACAGTTACCAATAATTTACACATGGTACGATAATGGAAGTCTGGTGCGATGCCACTTCAGTTTCATGAACACCACCGAACAAGAAGATGCAGTGGTTAAACACTCTCTCATACTCTGGAGGTCGCAGGTTCAAATCCCAGTCCTCCGACCATTCGGGTTTGGTTTTCCTGCGATTTTTCGAAATCGTTTAAGGCGAATGCTAGGATGGTTGCCTTCATAAGGTACAGTCAGTTTACTTCCCCATTCTTCTTCGGGTTTGTATTTAATTTCTAATTATGTCATCATCGGCGAGATGTTAAACCCTAATCTTACTTGATTCCATATCACCACCATCGGTTTTCTGTTTCAGCACACATACCTCCGCTCTCTTTCTGAATGACTGACCAGAATAAAAAATTGCATTTCAAGAATTGCCAGCTTACGGAAATACGTATAGCCACAGTACGTACTGACGCCTCCCCAAAAGATAATGTAAACATCGAACTGGAAAGTGAGTTGCGTTAGTATTGGCAATTGTCGCTCGATATGAATGGGATGAGGTATTTCTTTGGATCTCACACTAATACTTTGTGGAATCTTACAGCCATCACTATACAGGGTGTAAGGGCGTAAGTGCAGATATTTCGGTAAATCACTGATGACAGTGTACTGAAGAATGTTACATCAGTGTTTACTTCATTTACAGTCTAATTAATAACTATGCCCATTACTAGTAGTATGCTTTTAGGTTGGTTAGAACGTCGAATTATGTGTGACACAGTTAAGCCATTAATGTTTAATTTCCCCTGGGCAGCAGGTCAGGTATTGTGGTGTGGATGCATGGATGGATAGTCTATACTGACAAGCGTAGTCTACTTTGTGGCACATTTACGACCATGCAGAAAACATCAACTACTAAATTATGTGACGTGTTTGCGGAAAGACTGTTTGACACAGAAAAAAAAAATCAACTAAAACACTGAAGTGGGCACATGTTACGGTACCGATTATCCGTACGTTAAACGCTAGTATCACATGGCTACTGAACGAAGAGTCACGTGACACACCACTCTGTGCACCCCGTACACAGTCAGCTACGTGCGTAGCAGCTTCTAATTTGTAGTGCGCACCTGACCCATTTCTTGGGGTCGTACAGTTCTCAGTCTTACGGTGCGAGTCAAAGAACTGCAACCTAGCTTTTTACAGATCCTGTGTCGTTTCTCGCCAATGCCTTCCCCTGAACTCAGAACCAGGGGGCGCTGTAGCTTCTGTCGATCATGCAGCAAATAGTGAGTGTAGTTGTAGTCATGGCCCATGAAGTTTCCTTAGAGCGTAAGGATAGTTGTTGTCGTGGTCTTCAGTCCTGAGACTGGTTTGATGCAGCTCTCCATGCTAATTTATCCTGTGCAAGCTCTTTCATCTCCCAGTACCTACTGCAACCTACATCCTTCTGAATCTGCTTAGTGTATTCATCTCTTGGTCTCCCTCTACGATTTTTACCCTCCACGCTGCCCTCCAATGCTAACTTTGTGATCCCTTGATGCCTCAGGACATGTCCTACCAACCGGTACCTTCTTCTAGTCAAGTTGTGCCACAAACTTCTCTTCTCCCCAAGCCTATTCAATACCTCCTCATTAGTTACGTGATCTACCCACCTAATCTTCAACATTCTTCTGTAGTACCACATTTCGAAAGCTTCTATTCTCTTCCTGTCCAAACTACTTATCGTCCATGTTTCACTTCCATACATGGCTACACTCCATACAAATACTTTCAGAAACGACTTCCTGACACTTAAATCTATACTCGATGTTAACAAATTTCTCTTCTCCAGAAACGCTTCCCTTGCCATTGCCAGTCTACATTTTATATCCTCTCTACTTCGACCATCATCAGTTATTTTGCTCCCCAAATAACAAAACTCCTTTACTACTTTAAGTGTCTCATTTCCTAATCTAATTCCCGCAGCATCACCCGACTTAATTCGACTACATTCCATTATCCTTGTTTTGCTTTAGTTGGTGTTCATCTTATATCCTTCTTTCAAGACACTGTCCATTCCGTTGAACTGCTCTTCCAAGTCCTTTGCTGTCTCTGACAGAACTACAATGGCATCGGCAAACCTCAAAGTTTTTATTTCTTCTCCATGGATTTTAATACCTACTCCAAATTTGTCTTTTGTATCCTTTACTGCTTGCTCAATATACAGATTGAATAACATCGGGGAGAGGCTACAACCCTGTCAAACTCCCTTCCCAACCACTGCTTCCCTTTCATGCCCCTCGACTCTTATAACTGCCATCTGGTTTCTGTACAAATTGTAAATAGCCTTTCGCTCCCTGTATTTTACCCCTGCCACCTTTAGAATTTGAAGGAGAGTATTCCAGTCAACATTGTCAAAAGCTTTCTCCAAGTCTACAAATGCTAGAAAAGTAGGTTTGCCTTTCCTTAATCTTTCTTCTAAGATAAGTCGTAAGGTCAGTATTGCCTCACGTGTTCCAACATTTCTATGGAATCCAAACTGATCTTCCCTGAGGCCGGCTTCTACCAGTTTTTCCATTCGTCTGTAAAGAATTCGCGTTAGTATTTTTCAGCTGTGACTTATTAAACTGATAGTTCGGTAATTTTCACATCTGTCAACACCTGCTTTCTTTGGGATTGGAATTATTATATTCTTCTTGAAGTCTGAGGGTATGTCGCCTGTCTTGTTCATCTTGTAAGGATAGACAGAACGTAATTAATCTTCCCACAAACCATAAAAATCAATTCACTGGTATCTGACTGCTAGTTTTAAGATATTCTCTAAGTCTCCTACAACTATACTGCAGTGGTCCTGTATGCAACAGACAACTTACCTCGCCTTACCGCTGCAACTGCGTGACCAACAACACGTTAAAAACAATTCAAGAGAAATACTGCGATTCATGCAGAGTGCAATGCAAGGTCACAACTACTGATACAACTACTGCCATATTTTTTTATACAGAAACTGAATGATCAGGATGGGTTTGGTCACAAAGTCTTAAGCGGTGGAGAAATGAAAGAAACCAATAAAGACTTTAATTTACTATATTCACAAATTGATGATTTGAACATGGACAAACTTTACACAGACCTTTTATTTTGTTCAGCTATATCATTAGCAAACAACTTTAATTATTCTACGATGTCTGTAATCAATAAATCATGTCTCGAGCCACAACAAAGATACGAATATTACTCTTACTGTATGCATACACAAATCTGATAAAAATCCTCCAGTGCGCAAGCAAGCAACAACTACGTGCAGCAGAAGGGAAATTACCAAAAATCCTCAATTAATACCAAAGTCTTCTCCGGCGCTACTAGCACGATCAGTGCATGGCGCGACTTCTAATGTCACGTGGCTTCTCTCCACCGCACACTGCGTCCGACGACTTCCGACAACTCTCAAAAACAGTTCCTTCGCTGCTACTCGCGATAATAATATCTCAGACTCAGAGTTTGTGTGTACACCACAGCAGAATCAGTGGCCAACTTTCCAAGCAAATATTAACGTCCAGATTTCAACCCAGTATAAAAAAAAATCTTAAAAAAACCGCGATGTTCTCTGAACCTAAAGGAAGGAAGGAAGGTTTGGGTTTAACGACCCATCTGAAACTACGTCACTAGAGGACAAGCTATGATTTGGGAAAGCATGTGGGAGAGAATCAGCACTGGACTTTGGAAGCGATTTAGGGCAACCAAGATCAGTCTAACAGTGGGTGACTGTACTGGACCGTGAGACACGGTATCCAAATGAGAGTCTAGTGTCTTACCACTGGGCTACATCACTCGGTTTCAAACGAAAAGTATTTCAGCCCACAGAGAGAAGGCCGTGATGGAATGAAAGTTAATTTCGCGGCAGTCGTTTCTATCAAAATACATTACTGTCACGTATGTATGTATTATTAAAAGTGTGAGAGGAGCGGTTTTTCTACAGTATTTTGTTGCAAATGCTTTCTGATTAGATGTAGATTTATTGCGAGGAAACGTAAGACCTGGTCTCAGTATATTTGTCGGAAGATGCTTTAAAGGGAAACGATCACACTCTGGGAGAAATTATACCACATAACGTATGTTGCACAAGAGGAGTAACGCGTACATTTTGAGTTTCATCTAGCTTAATTTCGTCCTCTGTGATCTTCTGTCGATATTGGACTCTTCCTGCTAGACATTAGGGCAGAAAATTGCCTGACGCCGAGCAGAATGGACAGCCAAGTGCAGCACATTTAACTGAATGGCGTTCTGATTTCGAATCACTAGCACGAAATCAGGAAGAATGTAAGATGTTAATGTGGTGTCATCATTAACATGCACCGACTATGGATAAATAAATGTGAAATCGCTAGCTGCCAACTGGATCAAACGTAATGCCACGTGGAATACAAGTGAGTTGGAGAACATCGTAGAATATACACGACTTGTAGTAGATGACTCTTACGTGATGAATGAAATCGTTAGTTGCGGATGAAAAGGTGTAGGTAGTGGAAAGGTTAACGTTTCGTCAATGTCAACAGAGACGAAGCACCAGCTGTCAGCTGTGTTCTACGACGACGTGAGACGAAATGGGTCTTGGCCTAAGGATGGGAGGGGGGAAATCACCGGTTAAAGCGATACCGATGCTTTTGTTCTGATTGACCGGTGTTTTTCGGTATTTGTTTGGTCTCGGTTACAACAAGTGTTTTTTAAAATATGAATTAACCATAGCAGCAGTGCTGAAAAAGACAAACTAGCGACAAACACATGCCACAACAGTTGGTACAGAATTGCTGAAACAAGTCTCCCTGTTGCCGTGTTCCGCGGCTTAAGATATGCGTGTATGTGGAGGGTGCAAGACTGGCCCTCACCTCGTCTGTATGGCGGTTTCTCGCTGTCGTCTCCAGACATCCGTTGTGTTGAGTAATGTCACCAACCCTAATCTGGAAATACTTTTACGAAATGACGTAGCAATGAAGTACAGTGTTTCATTTGCTTTAAAAGTTTAAAGATTTGTCTGGCATTTCTATGAAACAATAAAGAGGAAGGAAAACATGGCAACAGTAATAAATTAAAAACTCAACCATTCATTTATAGAATGTAATAAAAATAGAAAGTAACTAGTGTGTTGCCTGTGTCCACATAATGTGCCTTTATCTGCCTGTAGCCCTTGAAACGATCGAATTAACGCGAAAAACAGAGTTTTCAACCTCAGTTTTCACACTTCGGTACTGACTATTCGCAGTGCCCAAACAGTGGCATGATCCCCGATTACATGTTTTTTCAGCAGAGATTAAAAAATTAGAATCAGTAGGAGAATACTCATGTTTTTGTGTAGCATTCAGCCGCTTACCACTTTTCGAAAAAAGCAGCGAACGGTGGACAAACCAAGTTTTCTTTTAACTGTTTATTTAATTTAATTTTCTGATTTTATGTGTCTTGAAACTGAATGAATTTTTTCCAATCTTTGTTCGGTTTCTACGTTTTTTACTGGAAATAACAGAAATAAAAAACTTAAACTCGGGTGTTTCAGAAACCTATTATTTTGAGCGGTTTTAACAGTCGGATTAAAACTGGTGTGAAAAAAAACAAGTATATAACCGAACACCGTCCGCCGCCGGTAACTGAGTGGTCAGCGCGACAGACTGTCAATCCAAAGGGCCTGGGTTCGATTCCCGGCTGGGTCGGAGATTTTCTCCGCTCAGGGACTGGGTGTTGTATCGTCCTAATCATCATCATTTCATTCCCATCGACGCGCAAATCGCAGAAGTGGCGTCATATCAAAAGACTTGCACCAGGCGAGCGGTCTACCCGACGGGAGGCCCTCGTCATACGCCATTATTATATCATTATTATTACCGAACACCGGTTGTTTCACCAATAACCGCTCTCCCTGCTTGGCCTTGTCGAAGAAATCTTCCCGGTATTCATCAAAATTGAAACTTCTTTATTTAAATGTGTGAATCTGTACTTAAATTGCTGAATGACTGGGAAGATGAAACTTCTACGTTATTTGATTATGAAACAGCTGAGTAAAACTGAACGTATTGAGCCTACTTTCCCTTTACTTTTTCTTATCATGTCAACACTGACCCACAATATTCTAGAGCAACGCAATGTGACAGCTCAAAAAAGTTACAACCTGGATTCAAACAATTGAATGGCTCTGACTAAAAAGAAATCTTAACAATAACCTATACATTTCATTAAGCACTTACCTCATAAAAACCTTCATTACGCGAATTACTTTAATACAGCGAGCGTCAGTACTGCCAGCTAAATAAAAGATCCTAAATACTAAAGCCACTAACTACTAATAGGCATGTGGTTAGCAAAGGAAAGATTTTGTTGCAAAACAAATAATGTATTTTTTTACATTAATAGTGTGACATCCAGTTTAAACACGAATATAAATCGTTACTGACATCCAGTACAAAGATATATAATCATGAATAATTTTCAATCTCCAAGTCGGATACTTCCAGATCGTTAGGCTACGCTAACACTTCAGACCTCTATCCTCCATTAATGTTAACTTCTCACATTTAACATCCATCACTGCCGGCTGTTCACCTCCAACTGCCCAAAAATATTTATAACACTGCTGGCGACTAACTGCCCAACAGTACTTGAAACGTCCCCCTAGAAAAATTGTACATGACTGTGTTTAAACTGACACACAATATTTTTTAGCGCAACGCAATCTGACTTTCAATAATCTCTACAAGAGAATGGCCCTGACTAACATTAACCTATACGTTTCACAGATCACTTACCTCACAAAAATCTTCGTTACTCGAACTACTGCTATACAGAGAGCGCCACCACTGCCAGCTAAATAAAAGATTCAAGCTACTGAAGGCACTAACTACTGATAGGCATAGTTAGCAAATGAAAGATTTTGATAGAGAACAAACAATGTATTTACCTTAATAGTGTTCAAAAATAGCAGTTCATGACATCCATTCTTACAAATGTACTGTTTCTGATGGACACACGTCCAGATAATCCACTCTCAAACATCCTTCATCTCACTACCCACATCCACCAGCTGCCCAACGCTACAATGGCAGACAACAATGCAAACTAGCCACAGACTGCACACAGCACAGCCAGTGATTTTCATACAGAGCGCTACATGGCGTTACGAATAAGAAAACCTAAACAGCCTGCTTACATAGCCCCCATGCTCCCCACAAAAAATTTTACAAATTGTTTTGGGCAGTGGCCAATACAGATTTGAAAAAAGTTTTCATAATTACAATAACAAAGAAATCAAATGAACACACTTATTGATACAATGTTGGTCAAAAGCTAAAATTTTCTCACAGTCCATAAAGACAGT
The DNA here is from genome assembly GCF_021461395.2 of Schistocerca americana. NCBI lineage: Eukaryota > Metazoa > Arthropoda > Insecta > Orthoptera > Acrididae > Schistocerca > Schistocerca americana. Next base: position 641,321,880 of record NC_060121.1, on the reverse strand, counting down.
CCTGATCGTTCATCACAGTAAAATAGCAGTGTTTTTCTCAAAGTCTGAGCAGTAAAAGAAAATGCACACGGAAGTAGTGGATTTCCATGCAGTCTTGAAGAAGTAGTGTTGTCCTTACAACGGAAAGACAGTGCTGACTCTTGACATGCAGACAGGTAATGGGCCACAAAAGAGTAAACCCACAGCAGAGTCAGTCGAAGTTTTGAAGAATATTGGTAGGTAGGTCATCACGGAGCAGACCCACTGCAGTCCCGTAGAGATTACGGTATTGGTGGGCCAACAGAGATGCAGACCCACTGCAGTCTTTGTAGAAATAACAGTATTGGTGGGCCATCCAAGATGCAGACCCACTGTAGTTCTTGTAGAAATAATGGTATTAGTGGGCCATCAAAGATGCAGACCCACTATAGTCCTTGTAGAATAATGGTATTGGTGGGTCATCAAAGATGTAGACCCACTGTAATCGTCGTAGAGATAGTCAGCAGCCATCTGTTGCGACTGTGCAGGTGCACAATCACCATCGAAGAGTCTTGCGGACAATATAGCAAGTCCATGAACCACCACTTGTGCACTCACAAAATTTTTTTTGAAATGTCCTTAGAACCAGCAATGCTGTTAACCAGTCCCTTGCTGAATTATTAACACACGTGCAAACACTATCAGTCCCTACTTCTCACATATTGTCCATACACTATGAGCAACAAAAACGTGTGCAGTTAAATGTAACTTACAAGTTAATAATTTGATGAACTGGTGTCAATTACAATTTTATAATATAAGAATACAATAACAAAGGTGCAAAATACATCATTAAAGAACATAACAATACAGATAACATTTGTTGTAGTACAGGCTTTACAAAAGAATAGAAATAAACAGATACATCAGTGTTACAGGAATTATGACATAAGTAAATATATAAAAGATCAGAATAACTTTTGAAACATCAACTTCACACATGAGCAACAAAACAGAACAGATAAATAATGTCTAAACATCTTTACAAAGTAAATAACATAGTATTAGAAAAATTCTGCAACATAACTCTCATCAGCTAAACACATAAAGACAGGAAAACACAAATAAACAAGGGTACACAAACACATAGCGGAATAACACAAGAGGAAAGTGCAGGGTTTGTTTTCAGTGTAACATTTGGTACTGCAGTCCAACCCAAAACTTCATTCCATAGATCTTTCATCTTATTTCAACATTTGTTTCCACCAAAAAAATCCTATCCAAGCATGCTTTCTGTATTTATATGTTCACATATTTCTTACCTCATTATTTATTTTCCATTATCTTACCTCATCATTTATTTCCAAGAAAATCCTACCTAAACCTGTTGTCTCTAAACCCTACTTTTTTTTCAAAGCCTCTTTCAAAAACCTTTATTGGCCAAACCAGTTTCTTATAGCTTCTCAATGCATTTCATCCAATTCATCACAACTCGTTCTCATACATAGACTACCCCATCTTAAGCTAACTTAAATCTACTGAGCTCAGATATATATACTAAGGGATGAGGCAATGCAGCAGTACAAAACAATTAACAGAAATAACAATGACAAAAAAATGCAAATTGGCAAAGCAAGCAGCAGGAAATCTAAATTAGCAAAGCAATTGCAATATTACAACTAATGTAAGGCACTGTATAGCAAACAAGAAAAATAAATCATTAGTAAAACTGGCTTAACAGAGTAATACAAAGTCAAATTCAGTAACACTATGCCTGGCAAACAGCAGCAGCAAATGCTATAACTTATGCCTAAACATGACAAAGCTCAAGCAGAAAAAATATTACACTAAAGACAACAATGCAGAAAAGGGAAATGTCTATTCACATCTTAATATCTATGTCATTAAAGTGGTGCACCACAAGAAGTTATTCTACGAAAAAAATTACCAAGTAGTTGAAAAGAAAATTATGTATGCAGTAACTGTTATTAATCCCTTCTTATTGTTCTTTCCTTTCCAAGTGCTCGTTTTTCGAAGAACATGGATCATAAAATTATTATTTAATAGATCTGTTGACAGAAAGTGTTCACATTAGCAAATGCATTTAATTTTATTTTATAAAACCAATGCTGCAACACAGCTGGAAACCAGATATCAAATGAAATAGGCAACTATGAAAAGCAAAGCATAAAAATATCATTCAATAGTCATGTGACATTTCACAAGTTAGTAGAAGTTCTCACAACTCTCGTAGAAAGACGCTTGTCATAATCAGGTGTGCAGATGTAAGTATCTTTCCAAGTAATGAGCGAGTCGTATTTGCGATGCTTTCTACAAAGAAATGTCAATAGCGAGGATAATGGCCTCTTTTTTCCTCCATCTAGTGGCTTTCTTCTGTCAGACGATTATTTCTCAGCTGGGCGCCCAAAACGCATTACGTCAAGGTCACTAACCTTTCTTACCGAAATATTTACGACAGCACTTTCCGCTACAGTGACAGTCTCATATAAAAAAATTTCACAGGTTAAGAATTTGTGTTACAAATGTGTAGAAACAAAATCCTATAAATATAACAGTGTCCAAAAAATTTTCGTCGGCATTGTGATACATTACGCATATACACACATTTCGTAATTCTTAAAGTACGATTCTTGGTTTCCAACATCTTTTTTCACGAACCAGAGTCGCTAACCACTACTCATTATTCCTTACCTTATTACCCATATACATATTCGTCGACACTTCTTCATTATTTCATCATAATAAATACATATCATAATAAACATTCCTCAACAGCATCGTCATCGTAATGATAACATCATAACACCTCAGTCAAATCTCAAAAACGTCGTAACTTTCTGCAATAATTTCAAAACCTAAAAAAAATTCTCTGCTCATTTCAATAGTGTCATCTACCTCAAACTTACTTTAATAATCATGATCCCATACCAAATACATCATTCATAGCTCTCATAGTATCACAATGGTTCTGAAAAAATATGAACAGTTCACACAGTACAGACAAAATACAGTTTCATAAGTGTGAAGTTATCCAACAGTGTAATTACGTAAACATCTGTCACTGACTTAGTAAAAAAATGTTTATCTCTCAGTTAAATGATCAGATAGCTGTGTAATTTATGTGTTAGAGAAATATGGTACCGATGTGTAAAGTTGTATAAGCAAATTAGCTAGGGCTCTTTGTGCTTGCCAGACACATGGTACACAAAGTAGGCGTGTACCCCCTGAGGATTAATGCAATTATACCCTCAGGTGTTACAGATTACAGCAATGGAATGAAATGTATCATGGAAAAGCTTTGTATCATTGTAATTCAAAAATCTTTAAACATAAATGTTTTAAGTACAAAATCAATCACTCAAATACATGTACTGAAGCGCTATACCGTGCGTCTTGTTCTAACATAATCTCTGTCATTACTTAAGGGTAAAAAATGTGCCAACTGTCGTAATTATCGTCCTCCATAAGCAAAGTTCTGTTGAAGTCAATGTACTTAACTCGTAACAATCAAAAGCGAAATGCTATGCATATAGATGTCGTAGTTTTTACATACAGTACCGTGATCAAGAAAGTACTATACTGTAACGTGTTGTTGTGCTACGAAAAAGGCTGTCTCATTGTAGCTATACCACAAAAGTTACTACTAAAACATGTTTTACTTTCCAGAAGAATTCAGAAAAACAGATACACTGCAAAAGCAACAATGTAAATTGTGTCACACATTAGTAGCGTCGTGATATAATCGTGTAGCTGTCAAAGAAACCAAATGCTAAGTCATCTTTAATCCCACAGAAAGTACTTCAAATAAAGAATGTATTTTCAAGTAAACCAAAATGTTGCATTAAAATCTCATTAGCAGTACCTGTATATGTTCTAAGCATGTAAGCCTTATAGCCGTTACATAATCGTGCAACTAACAAGCAAGAATGTACACACACAATAACACTGTGTCGTCTGTTCACTATAACAATGCACTCGTAAATACTGTCTAAATATGTTCCCTAGGTTCTGGACTGGATAGTTAACTTCAAATCATTGTTACATGTTAACAGTTTCTCAGTGTGACAAATTGTACTAGTAGCGTGAAGTGAAAAATTTTAAGGCAAAGACAAAGTTAAAAAGCAGATTATCTTTCAATAAACGGTTTTACATGTGAAATGTGGTGTAAAACTTTACTCTTCCTAGTACGCAGAGTTTCAACTTCAACGCAATTATCATGTGGTATACGTCGGATTCTGTAAGGTCCATTGTAAATCAGAAAGAATTTGTGACTCAAGTGTTTCTTCTTATGTGACAATGAATGAGCTTTAATGAGAACTTTCTGACCAATATATAATTTCTTTGCATTTGCTTTACCGTGTAGTTTTCTCCTTTTGTCTGCTGCAGAATATATATTTTTAATAGCCAAATCAATTATGTCTTTGTGTCGACGTTTACGTGTATTCGGAAAAGGTACAAGTCTTTGATTCTGTTCGTTGGTTCTACATTCTTCAGTACAAGAATAGGTGGTAAAGCAGTTGAGTCATGAGGCATTTCATTCAGCACATTTTGAAATAAGTGTAAACATCTGTGCCAATGCTGATGCTTTCTGTGACAATAAAGTCTGCAAAGCTTATTGATTTCTTTCATAATCCGTTCAGACGGGTTACAATGTGGTGAGTACAATGAAATAAAAACAGGTTTGATTTTATGGTTACGAAGCATACGTGACCGAACAGCAGACCTGAATTGCGTTCCATTATCTGAAATGACTTTAGCAACGTGTCCAACTTCACGTAAGAAATTTTTAACAAAGGCGTTGGATACAGAGTGTCCAGTGGCTTTACGTAATGGTATGAAAGAAACAAATTTTGAAGTATGTTCAACAGCGACTAGAACGTGCGAAAATCCATTCGATGTTCTGACAAGGGGTCCCAAGAGATCAACAGCAGCAAATTCTTTTAATTTAGAAGGAATGATAGGAAACAACGGAGCACGATGTGAGATAGTAGATGGTTTCGCCTTTTGACAAAGTTTACAAATAGACAACACTTTTCGAATTCTCTTTGCCATACTGTTAAAAAATAAAGTCGTTCGAAGAATATGATAACATTTTCGTGGACCAAAATGTGCGTAGCTGAAAAGAATGTACCAAATGAGCTTATTAACAAAATCGTCTGGAATGCAAAGTACCCATAGCTTGTCATCAACAGTGCAGCGTTTGAAGAGTATGTTGTTTCTAACCAGATAATAATGCCGAATCTGAGTGTGCGGCTTTTCATGCCATTTACTTTTGATGTCTTTCCAAATCGGATCTTTATCTTGTTCATGAGCAGTGTCCTTTAAAGATGAGGTGATGAAGTTTTCAAAGGCGACTTTCTGAATGTAAAGAATACTGAAATTTTGCCCGAGGTTGCCTTCTGTGTTACTTTTCTCAAGCCCAGCCGGTGCGCCTGACAGTGCGTCCGCAGCAATGTTCTCCTTGCCGGGAATGTAGGCTATTGTGAAGTGGAATTCTTGTAGAAACTATGCCCAACGTTTTAACCTGTCATGATTTAATTTTGAAGACATAAGAAATTGTAATGCACGATGATCACTATATACTTTTACGTGCTTACCAGAAAGAAAGAAACGGAATTTGTTAAATGCCCAAACGATAGCTAAAGCTTCCAATTCAGTAACGGAATAATTTTTTCAGATTTTGTTAGCACTCGGCCAGCAAAAGCAATGGTTTTCTGAACAGTAGAGTCATTTTCTATGGCTTCTTGAAATAAATGGGCACCAAGACCGACTTTAGAAGAATCTGTGCTAGGGCAGAAACTTGTGACAGATCTGGATCAGCTAGTATTGGCGCGTTAAGTAGCGATTCTTTCAAAGAATTGAATTCCAACTGTGCTTGTTCATCCCAGTTCCAAATAGTATTTTTTTCCAGTGAGAGAACAAAGTTTAGGTGTAACTAGAATTTGCATATTCAGAAAACGACGGTAAAAATTTACGAGACCTAGAAAACTGCGGACTTGTTTTTTTGTGGATGGAACTGGAATGGCTCTGATTGCTTCTAACTTTTCAGGATCCGGCTGAATGCCTTCAGAAGAAGTAATATGTCCCAAAAACCTCACCTTTGACCTTCCGGAATCAGACTTTTCCAAGTTACCTGTAATCCAAGATTCTGCAAAAATACGTAACAAACTGTTGAGTATGCGATTATGTTGTTCCCATGAGGCTTCTGCTATTAGAATATCATCCACATATAAGGTGATGTGACGTTTTAAGAAATCAGGTAATATCGATTTTAGCCCACAAATGAATGCTGCCGAAGAAAGGTTCAAACCAAAAGGAAGTTTCCGAAATTGATAACAAACTCCAAAACAAAGAAAAGCTGTGTATTTTCTACATTCTGGATGAAGTTCGATCTGATAAAAGCTGGATCTGAGATCAATAGAAGACAACACTTTTACACCATTAAAATTTTGAAGAAGTTCTTCCATCGTTTGCGGCCTGTCTGTTTCAGGAATGATGATAGTATTGTTTGTCTCGAGTCTAAGACAAGCCTGATCGATCCATTTTTCTTCTCAACAACATGTAATGGATTGTTGTATGAGCTTACTGTAGGCTCAATAATGCCCTCGTCAAGCATAGATTGTATTTCTGTTCTAACACAGTCCCTATAATGTGCTGGAATTACGTATGGTCTAACACAACATTTAGTATGCTCACGAACACGAAATTGGTATTGAAATCCCTTGATTGTTCCTGTTTTGTGAGTAAAAACTGTGGAATGTGCTTGTAAAATCTCAAAAAGGTCCTGCCTATCAGTGTCATTACAATTCTCAATTGTTTGAATTTTATTCTGAATTAACTCATTAGTATCAAATATGCCGTCGATATCATCCCTGTCAGTACTTGCAGAGTGATTGTTAGTGTGTAGTTCCGTAGAAAATTCCGAACTGTTGTCTAACAGAAGGTAAAGCCGATTAATTTCCTCGACATGGTTTGAGAGCCAATCTTCAAATTTCAAAGATATATACTTACCTTCTTTCTCTAAACTTATTTCAGCATTGTGAAAGTTTAAGATTGCTTTGTATTCATTGAAAAATCTACTCCCAATATAATTTCCGTCTACAATAATGGAACAATAAGAAAGTTCATAGAGAAACTGTGGCTTTGACAAAAGAATTCTATGTTGGTTTGTTGGCGTACATCTACACTTTTTCCAAAAATTGCACCTTGTAATTTAATCTCACGTAAAGGAAGTGTGAGGCAATCGTTCGATTTGTTGCGTTTGCTAAAAGCTGTTTCATTAATTACTGAAATGGGAATGCCAGAGTCATGTACTGCCGTAAATTTTACGTCATTTACTGTAATGTGAATGTTTTACGTCGTGTTCCTGGAGTAAGATGTCCCTAATGTCTTCCATGTTTACGTAATTACTAGCTACGGCAGCTGCGTCGTCAGTTTCATAAGTACGTTTTGTGGCTGCCAGCGGTGTAAGTCATTGCCTATTGTCTCTTTGTTAGCGCGCGTCGTTATTGGGATTTGGAGACCTAACTTCTACAAATTCACCTTGTCGAAGGGAGCCCTGCCCTGTTTGAATCCCGCCAGTTCTGATGCAATTCAGGCCTGTCGTTACGATCATATCGTCTGTCGTCATGTCGGTAGATTCCATAGTTTCCTTCTTGTCGGTCACGTGGTGGAGAATTTCTCCCTGAATCGTAACTGCGCGCTGGACCGTTGCCTCTGAAGTTATTCTGTCTCCCTTGATAATAATTATTTTGGTTCCCATATTGTCTGTTTCTCTGATTGTCTCTGTAATAGTCATTACCGTGGAGAGGTGATCTTTCTCTGTAATTATTACTACTCTGCCAATGGTTTTCATACGGGTGGTGTCTGTTTTGGTCACGATTTACGTTGTAAGAATAGCCTTGTCGTGTCCATTTATTATTTCTGTCATCGCGGAATTGTGACGGATGTAACATGTAATTGTTGTGCTCCTGTTTTCGTGTTCCGCAGTTGTCAGTGTCAATTTCCAATTCTTGTAACAGTCCCTGAAAAGCTTCAATATCGTCTTTGCGACGTCCTGCCAAAATAATATGTTTCATAAATGTTCAGGTAATTTGATTAAGCAAATGCGGATGAGTACTGAGGGGTTGTAAGGGTTTGACAGCTACTGATTCTTGTGCAACATGTCTTCAAAATATTTCACAAGACTGGAAAATTCAGATTGTTCGAAATGTTTCATCATTATGATGCCATGTTTTACTCGGTCTTGTGTGGCTTGAGACCAATATGTTGAGAGGAAGGTATGATAAAATTCTCCCTCACTGTGGCAATCGTGAATGACCGATCGCATTCTTATAGCTGGTTCATTCTCTAAATAGCCACACATAAATTCTAATTTATGCTCTAATAACCAGTTGTGAGGAAAACAATGAGAGAATTGATGAAGCCACGCTTGTGGATGAATGTCGTTGCCAGAATTCTTAAATGTTTTGAATTGACCTGTAGTAATGAACATGTCGGTGAGTTGCATATCGGTCATTGTTACGTCGTGTCGGCGGTTCCAACTCAAAATTCCGTGCACCTTGCCAATTTCTTTCATAATTTCCGAAATGCCCTGTGTTATTATTTTGTGGCTTTTCTGTATTTCTATGTCCCTCTTCCCATGTTGGAGTGCGAGTGTCCTCTGAATTACGTAATTCTTGTATTACTTGTGCCAACTGATCTTGTACTTCACGGATTTCTCTTTAGTGTTGCGTATTAATTTGATTCTGATTTTGTTTGAATTTCCTAATTTGTTCGTACTCTTCCGTGTCATTAAAGACTACTGGTCTTCAGTCATTCAGATTATCATCTACCTTTGTAGATAAATTATTTAGCTGATCCGAAAGTTAGACTACTTTCTCTGTTAATGAACTAATTTCCTCCATGTGTCTTTGTGAACCAATTTTCAGAGTATCTACTGTGTCCTTTAAGTTTTCCAGAGTTTTTGCAAGTAGCGTAACCGAATTGGTAGATACAACTGAGTCAATTTTAGCCCAAAAGGTCTCATGATTTTCATGAACAATGGTTTGGAGTTCTTTTATGGCTGCTTCGTGATTCTGTAATGCATTTTCATGCCGGGAAAAAAATAGGCTGAAAATGCTCACAAATTTGTGTTTTTACGTCATTAAGACTTTTTGGCATTTTGATTCAATGTTATGTAACTCAGTAGTTAAATCTTCACGTGTTTGTTGAAGTGTGGTGTCTAACTTCCAAAGATTTTGTTCCATTGTGTCTAACTTTTGAAGCTTTTCCTGTGTTTGTCTCTGATTTTGTTCCATTGTGTCAAACTGTTGCTGTGTTTGTCTCTGATTTTGTTTCATTTGTTGCATTAATTGCAATAATAATGTATTAGTGTCTGGAATCTGTTCCTCTATGCTTTTCAGCAGTGCATTTGCACCGGCAACATTCACATTTTGACAAGAAGAAAATGCGTCTTGACTTATTTGAGAAACAGTGAGGACGCAAAACCTGCATCTACAGTATTTGCAAGATTGTGTCCTGTCATTTCGCATTCCTGAGGCGAGCTGTTGCCGACCGATCGATCGATAATGCTTCCCTGTTCACTAATTGTTTCACTGCCTACACCATTATTTGCAGTCCGCTCCATTTCCCTATGCACAATTACCAAATTACTACTATGAACATTAGTTAATTCATTACTCGGCGGCGCTAATACGCTGCTTTCGTCTTCACTGTCATTTTTCAGTTTACTTTGGAGCCTAGTATTACGTTTTTCACACGCCATTATTGTCACAATATTTCACACGACAACACAGAAAAGCACAATTTGAAGAGCAAAATAAGAAAACACATTAACATAGCATTCAAAATAATATCTGGTTAATTGCAATCGCAGCTGCGAAATACTTGGTGCAAATCTACATGCATGCCACAACTGTTTTACTGTACAAGAATGAAAAACTACAACTACAAAGGAAATTCTCTTTACAATTACGCGCTAGCAATAAACAAAGGCTGCACTAATTACACACACTACAAGAAAAAATCAGAAGATTCCAGTGAGGTATCATCGACTAAGGGTCGACATATGTAACGTCCCCTTAGAAAAATTATTGAATTACTGTGCTGATAAATCTCTTACATTATTTGATTTTCAAACAGCTGAGCAAAACTGAACGTACTCAGACATTTCGCTCTTTACCTATTCTGATCAACACTAAACTGACACACGATATATTTTAGCGTAACGCAATCTGACTTTCAATAATCTCTACAAGAGAATGGCCCTGAATAACATTAACCTATACGTTTCACAAATCACTTACCTCACAAAAAATCTTCGAACTACTACAATACAGCGAGCGCCACTACTGCCAGCTAAATAAAAGATTCAAACTACTGAAGGCACTAACTACTGATAGGCATACTTGGCAAATGAAAGATTTTGATAGAGAACAAACAATGTATTTACCTTAATAGTGTTCAAAAGTCATAATATATATAGCAGTTCGTGACATCCATTCTTACAATTGTACTATTTCTGATGGACACACGTCCAGATCATCCGCTCTCAAAAATCCGTTATCTCACTTCCCCACATCCACCACTGCTGGCGGCTCACCTCCAACTGCGCAATGCTACGCGCTGTTAACATCCAGCTGCTCTACACTACAATGGCAGACAACAATGCAAACTAGCCACAGACTGCACACAGCACAGCCAGTGATTTTCATACAGAGCGCTACGTGGCGTTACCAATAAGAAAACCTAAACAGCATACTTACATACTTACATCACTGATGGCGACTAACTTCCAACAACGAGTCAGACCAGCCACAGAGTCTCTTACAAAGAAAGCGCAGTCAGCGATCCAATGCAAAGAGCTACACAGCGCTGCCAACACAGAAGCAGCCCACTTACAAAATTAGGAAAATCATCCATAATTCACTTTTCTTCTGACTACGAAATGCGTGTGCAAAATACTGGGAAACATCACTCACCACTTTAGACGCAGGTGGATGTGGGAGCAATACGGATGGGCTGTTGAGACAATGCATCATGATACCAGTTGACTGCCATGACAGTACAATCTGTCTTCCAGAATAACACTTGCTTGACAGGGGTATCAGGGGATGTCTAAAGAGTTCTGCTGGCAACATTATGATTTGGGAACATTCTCCTGGCTCTACCTACCAGTCACTGAGTTTTTCAGCAGAATAATTCTGTGCGCCGTAAACCCAGAGTTGAAGTACATTGGTGTTAAAATTATGAAGAAAGCCAAGAAAACCAAATCAAACTTATATGTGATGTCACTCAGTACTAGTTCAGAGATTAAAAAACATACGCAACATTAGAGAAACTGTACGACATCTTCGTGAGCTTATGGTGCTCTCTGCTTCAGGCCACGTATAAAAGTCTTTTTGGATTCACGTGACAACGGGCTGCATCTGTTCATAACGGAACCATCAAACTACTAGCTGAATAATGCCTGGAAGTGTCAATTACAGACCTAGATTTACGTGAGCTATTTGCACAATTGCTGCAATTCTGGGCAATGATAAGTACCTGGTTGAGTGGCCATTCCATCCAAGGAGAACGGGTGTTAACTGCAGATCGCTTCTCTGAGTGCTCAGTCGGACGTGCGCGGAATAATCTCCGTCGTTCCAGTGCACAAGCGCAGTGTTGTATGTGCCTCAGTACTCCAGTTTGTGGAATGCAAACTTTCACGTTTCTACATGTTAAATATATTAAAAATTTCCAAGCTTTTACGTTGTAGTCTCATAGATCCTGTTTGAAAATCAATGATTCATTCTACTTTGCATAGCATGTTTTACGATGTGTCATAGTTTTCAGGTATATCACCACTCTGTAGCTCATACTAAAGTGCCTAGCAGAGGGTTCATCGAACAACTTCCACACCATTTCTCTACTGTTTCACTCTCTAACAGCGAGTGGGAAGAACAAACACTTATATCTTTCTGTGTGTGCTTTGATTTGTCTTATTTTATTAGAATGATCATTTCTCCCTGTGTAGGAGGGTGTCAATAAAGCATTTTCGCATTCGGGAGAGGCAGCTGCAGATTGAAATTTTGTGAAAGTATCTCGCCGTAACAAGAAAGGCCCTCGTTCTAATGACTGCGTATTATATCTGTGACACTATCTCCCCTATTTCACGATAAGACAAAACGAGCTGCCCTTCACTGAACTATTTTGACGTCCTCCGTTAGTTCACTCTAGTAAGGATCCCATACTGCACAACAGTACTCTGGCAGAGGACGGAGAAATGTATTGCACGTAGTCTTTTCAGTAGACCGTTGCATCTTCCAAGTGTTCCGCCAATTAAACGCGGTCTTTGATTTGCCTTCCATACACTATTATCTATGTGATCGTTCCAATTTAAGTTGTTCGTAATTGTAATTTTTAGCTATTTAGTTGAATTGACGTCCTTTAGATTTGTGTGGCTTATTATGTATCTGAAACGGATTCCTTTTAGTACTCACGTGAATAACCTCACGTTTTGCTTTAATTAGAGTCAGTTGCAACATTTCGCAATACATCTGTCTAAATATAACTTGCCTAAATCATTTTGAAATTTGTTTTGCTCTTATGACGACTTTACAATGCTATAAATGACAGCGTCATCTGCAGACAGTATAAGAGGGCTGCTGAGATTGTTTCCTAAGTTTTTTACGTAGATTAGGAATAGCAGAGGGCCCATTACACTTCCTTGGGGAACGCCAGATATCACATCCGTTTTACTCGACGACTTTCCGTCAGTTTCTACGAGCTATGATCTTTTGCACAGGAAATCACGAATCCATTCGTACAACCGAAGCGATACTCCAACAGACACGCAACATGATTATCATCCGGTTATGAGGAACGGTGTCAAAAGCGTTTTGGAAATCTGTAAATATGGAATCGATATGAGATCCTCTGTCAATAGCACTCATTACTTCGTGAGAATAGCGAGCTAGTTATGTTTCACAAGAACAATATTTGCTGAATCCATGCTATGTGCCAACAGATCGTTTTCCTCGAGGTGAATCATAATGTTCGAAAGCAGTATATGTTCCAAAACCCTGATGCATATCGACGTCAACGATATGGATCTGAGTTCATGGGATTACCCCTACTTCTTTTATTGACTACTGGTGTGACCTGTATAATTTTCCAGTCTTCAGGTACGAATCGTTCATCGAGCGTGCGGTTGTATATGACTGTTAAATACGGAGCTTTATAAGTAAATTTTGGAAATTTGGGGTAAGGGCTTATGGGACTAAACTGCTGAGGTCATCGGTCCCTAAGCTTACGCACTACTTAATCTAACTTAAACTAACTTACACTACACACTACACACATACCCATGCCCGAGGGAGGACTCGAACCTCCGACGTGGGAAATCGCGCATACCGTGACTATAAGGAATGTAACCGATGTACAATATGGAACAGAGGACTTGCCTTCATTAAGGGATTTGAGATGCTTTGCTACACAGAAGATATCTACTTTTAAGTTACTCATGTAGGCAACAGACGTTGATTCGAATTCTGGAATATTTACTTCGTCTTCTTTGCTGAAGGAATTTCAGAAAACTGTATTTAGTACCTCCGCTTTAGTGGCACTGTCGTTGGTAACATTACCTTTGCTATCACGCAGTGGAAGTACTGATTGTGTCTTGCCGCATCATCTGTTCTACACTTCCATAATTAATTCAGAAGGAATGGAGGCTGACTCTTACGAAGGCGTAAGTGAATTTTTAACTGATTAGATTTTGAGTTTATTTTTGGTGGGTTTCTGTGTTAGGATATACAGTCTCGGTACAACGATACTGTGATCACTAATCCCTGTATTCGTCATATTGCTCCCTGGCTGTTCGGGATTATTTGTTGTTAAGAGGTAGAGGGCGTCGATGTACGACCTGTGTAGACCGTGGTTCGCTAATGACGTGTTCCACACCCATAAGCATCTTCACTTTTTGAGTCTGTGGAACAAAATTTATATCTGATCAAGTCTGACGTAAATATTCACTGGAGTCTACTTCCATGGACAGAAGTATCACATTTTTTGAAGCTCGACGACAGGTTTGCTTTCGACAAAAATACTTGCTGATGACCTAGAGTGGAAAGCGAGATTTGTGGAATTCAAAGGTATCTGTTATTTAATGTCGAACAGGATGTGCAGCCGTCGTCCAGCTTGTGACGACGACGGTAGCCGGAGACAACAATCAAGAACGGCCAAACTGTGCTCGAAGTTCAAAAAAGATGTTACTTCAAGGCGCGAAAATAAGCTACTACTAAATTTTGCCACTTAGAATCGATTCATTGTCTGCATCTGTCGCACATGTAGCTCACGACCCCGTTGCAGACGGGGACGGAACGTTGGTTTTCCCAGCGAAACCATATAGTTAAGTCGACCTCTGATAGTTGCAGTGGGCTGGGCGCGATAGCTTAGGGTATAAGAAAACTGTACCGAGTGGAATTTACGCCCAAATAGAAATCTGTGAAACTTTCACTCAGTATTCCTGGGAGCTACCTGTTCACGGTTACGGCCGACTTGAACTCCAAAAATCCTCACGCACCAGAAACGATTCCTATGAGACATCGTCTGTCTACCTGCACTCCAAAAGTCCTCCCAGCAAGGTTGTCCGGCAAAATTGTAGCTACACGATTGACAGCCAAAGGTACTACAACATTGCAGGCCACTGTTGCCCGACATTATTTGAGGCAAAAACATTTCCGGGACAGTAGTGTTTACAGGAGCCGCATTATGGCCGCGAAATGAACGAAAGCGACATACTGGAAGTGAGTGCGTTTGCTTTCCACAAGGAAAAAAGTTAGCAAGAAGAAGATAAATCGATCTTCGTTGGTGTATTCTTCTTTAAGTAAACTTTAACTTGTGAACAGATACTGGATACCTACCTGTTTCAGAGCGCTGAAACACGATTTTCAGTGTATCGTTTCAAAGTAATTCGCCAGATAATTGGTTAGATCAGTATCAATATGAATGACTGTATAGGAGTTAGAGCCTCTCAGCTTTTGGCTGGTGGTGATTCATACAGAAGTCCGACGTACCTCTTTAAAGTGAACGTCTCATTGATACGCCACTTGCTACCAGGCATTTGCAATGCTTTGGTGTAGCGACTCAAGAAATTTAGTAAAGTAGCTTAAAACAACAATCAAATGCATTATGTTGATATTTTATTGTGATTCATCACTTACAGTGAGATAACTATTAATTTCATAACTGCTCTACAACTACGGCCAGAGTTACGGGGCGAGAAAACTCGGCCTAATGTATATAAGCACCGCAGTAAAAAATGTTGGAAAATACTGTCCATAATCACGTTTTATGAAGCAAATAGTATTGATTTTACTGTCTTAAGCTTACTGCAATTGATGAGCATTTTACAACAGACACATTTCGCTTTTATTTAGAAAGAAACATCTGTGGTAGTTAGCGGTTTTGTTCTTGTTTATATATTCTGCAAGCCACTGCTTTTCCTGTCTTTCAGAATATGTAGACAAGAGGCAAAAACACCAACGACCACTGACCGTACTTTGTAAATAAAAGCGAAACGCGTCTGATGTCAAAACTGCAGCAAGATGGAAAACATCTACATCTATATCTGCGTGACAACTTTGCAATTCACACGTAAGCACCGGACAAAGGGATCATTGAAACTACTTTCATACTATTTCTCTATCGTTCCATTCTCGCACGGGAAAAAGAACAATTAAATCTCGCCACGCGAGCTCTGATTTCCCCTATTTTATGATGATGATCGTTTCCCTCTTAGTAGGGGGTGGGCGTCAATAAAATATTTCGCATTTAGAGGAGAATGTTCGAGATTGAAAGCCCGTGAGAAGATCTCACCTCAACGAAAAACGTCATTGTTTTAACGATTACGACACCAAGTCGCGTATCATATCCGTTGTCTTGTGACAGCCAGAGCGAGAGCACCAGCAGCAGCGAGTACTGTTTGTATAAAGCGTTTATTTTGCATTTTGTTTACGACCTTCCACTAAGGAAGGGATTCTATTTGTGTTTATCTGCTCTGCATAGTAACTAACAGTTCTTGATAAAACTTTACGTAGTTTTCGTGTTAGATTTCTTAGTGTTTTCTTGATCGTTTAGAACAGAAAGCGCCCTAAAACCGTCTTTTGTTTGTTTCGCGGCCGTTAGCCACTAGTCACCTGAATCAGCAGTTGTCTTGTGACAGCCAGAGCGAGAGCACCAGCAGCAGCGAGTACTGTTTGTATAAAGCGTTTTTGTACTTATTTGCTGCGCTTAGCTTTTAAATAGTTTTTCTGGGAAAACCTAGCGTAGTTTTCGCGTCTCGTATTTCAGTGAGTGTTTCTTGATTATCAGAGTAGCTCATCAGAAGATTATCTTGGGAATTTGTCACCGTATAGAGTAGGGTAAACATAGTCATGTGTAGGGACTGTGGTTGTTGTGAGCGGACGCAAGGAGAATTGGCCACTCTTCGGGGGCAGGTGGAGGCTTTGTCTGTTAGGCTCATCGAGCTCGAGGCGCAGGCGTCGGCTCGTAGTGGCGTTGGGGCAACTGTGGTGAGACCTATGCCTACTTCGGTGGCCTTGGAATCACATGGAACCCCTCATGTCGCTGCGTCTTCCGGCAGTGAGCATCTTACCGGTCAGCCATCACTCCAGGGTGAATGGCGGACAGTGGTGGGCTCGCGCGTGCCTGGCCGAAAGGCGAAGGTGGGATCTGGCCGCGTGGCAGCTGCCTTACCCCTTTCCAACAGGTACGGGGTGCTTCCTAGTGGTGATGACATCGTTTCCGAGCCACCACAGGATGCCTCGCCTGTTGGGCCAGTGGCCGATTCTCCGGCAAGGTCCCGACAGTCACAGAGGGCGGGCCTGTTAGTTATAGGGAGCTCCAACGTTAGGAGGTTTATGGAGCCCCTCAGGAAAATAGCGGGTAGGTCGGGGAAGAATGCCAGTGTGCACTCGGTGTGCTTGCCGGGGGGTCTCGTCCGTAATGTGGAGGAGGCCCTTCCGGCAGCTATTGAACGCACTGGGTGTGACCGGCTGCAGATAGTAGCACATGTCGGAACGAATGACGCCTGCCGCTTGGGTTCTGAGGCCATCCTTGGTTCCTTCCGGCGGCTGGCTGATTTGGTGAAGACAACCAGCATCGCACGCGGAGTGCAAGCTGAGCTTAATATCTGCAGCATAGTGCCCAGAGTCGATCGCGGTCCTCTGGTTTGGAGCCGTGTGGAGGGTCTAAACCAGAGGCTCAGACGACTCTGCGACTATAATGGTTGCAAATTCATCGACCTCCGTTATTGGGTGGAGAACTGTAGGGCCCCCCTAGACAGGTCAGGCGTGCACTACACACCGGAAGCAGCTACTAGGGTAGCAGAGTACGTGTGGCGTGCACACGGGGGTTTTTTAGGTTAGAGGGACCCCCCCTTGGGCGAAACGATAAAATACCTGACGGCTTACCAGAGAGGACATTATCATCGTTGATAAAGAACGTCCGTCCTCAGAGACCAAAAACAGGAAAAGTTAACGTAATATTGGTAAACTGCAGGAGTATCCAGGGCAAGGTTCCTGAATTAGTATCTCTTATTGAAGGAAATAGTGCGCATATAGTATTAGGAACGGAAAGTTGGTTAAAACCGGAAGTGAACAGTAACGAAATCCTAGACACAGAATGGAATATATACCGCAAGGATAGGATAAACGCCAATGGTGGAGGAGTATTTATAGCAGTAAAGAATTCAATAATATCCAGTGAAGTTATTAGCGAATGCGAATGTGAAATAATCTGGGTTAAGTTAAGTATCAAAGGTGGGTCAGATATGATAGTCGGATGCTTCTATAGACCACCTGCATCAGCAACCGTAGTAGTTGAGCTCCTCAGAGAGAACCTGCAGAAAGTCGTGAAGAAGTTTCGTGATCATACTATTGTAATAGGGGGAGACTTCAATCTACCAGGTATAGAATGGGATAGTCACACAATCAGAACTGGAGCCAGGGACAGAGACTCTTGTGACATTATCCTGACTGCCTTGTCCGAGAATTACTTCGAGCAGATAGTTAGAGAACCAACTCGTGAAGCTAACGTTTTAGACCTCATAGCAACAAATAGACCGGAACTTTTCGACTCCGTGAATGTAGAAGAGGGTATCAGTGATCGTAAGTCAGTGATTGCATCAATGACTACAAGTGTAATAAGAAATGCCAAGAAAGGAAGGAAAATATATTTGCTTAACAAGAGTGATAGGGCACAAATCGCAGAATATCTGAGTGACCACCATCAAACGTTCATTTCTGAGGAAGAGGATGTGGAACAAAAATGGTAAAAATTCAGAAACATCGTCCAGTACGCCTTAGATAAGTTCGTACCGACTAAGGTCCAAAGCGAGGGGAAAGATCCACCGTGGTATAACAATCATGTACGAAAGGTACTACGGAAACAAAGAAAGCTTCATCATAGGTTTAAGAGTAGTCGAATCATAGCTGATAAGGAAAAGCTGAACGAAGCGAAAAAGAGCGTAAAGAGAGCAATGAGAGAAGCATTCAACGAATTCGAACATAAAACATTGGCAAACAATCTAAACAAGAACCCTAAAAAGTTTTGGTCATATGTAAAATCGGTAAGCGGATCTAAATCCCCTATTCAGTCACTCGTTGACCACGATGGCACCGAAACAGAGGACGACCGAAGAAAGGCAGAAATACTGAATTCAGTGTTCCGAAACTGTTTCACTGCGGAAAATCGTAACACGGTCCCTGACTTCAGCCGTCGCACGGACGCCAAAATGGAAAATATTGAAATAAACGATATCGGAATTGAAAAACAACTGCTATCACTTAGTAGCAGAAAAGCATCCGGACCAGACGAGATACCCTTAAGATTCTACAGTGATTATGCTAAAGAACTTGCCCCCTTTCTATCAGCAATTTATCGTAGATCGCTGGAAGAACGTAAAGTACCTAGCGACTGGAAGAAAGCGCAGGTCGTTCCCATTTTCAAGAAGGGTCATAAATCAGATGCGAATAATTATAGGCCTATTTCGCTTACGTCAATCTGTTGTAGAATAATGGAACATGTTTTGTGTTCTCGTATTATGACGTTCTTAGATAATACAAATCTCCTTCATCATAACCAACATGGATTCCGCAAACAGAGATCATGTGAAACTCAGCTCGCCCTATTTGCCCAAGAAATTCACAGTGCCGTAGACACTGGCGAGCAGATTGATGCCGTATTCCTGGACTTCAGGAAGGCATTTGATACGGTTCCGCACTTACGTTTAGTGAAAAAAAATACGAGCTTACGGAATATCGGACCAGGTTTGTGATTGGATTCAGGATTTCCTAGAAGAAAGAACACAACATGTCATTCTTAACGGTTCAAAATCTGCAGATGTAGAGGTAATTTCGGGAGTACCGCAGGGAAGCGTGATAGGACCTTTATTGTTTACAATATACATAAATGACATAGTTGACAACATCGGGAGCTCCGTGAGGCTATTTGCAGATGACACGGTTGTCTACAAGAAAGTAGCAACATCAGAAGACTCGTACGTACTCCAGGAGGACCTGCAGAGGATTAATGCATGGTGCGACAGCTGGCAGCTTTCCCTAAACGTAGATAAATGTAATATAATGCGCATACATAGGGGCAGAAATCCATTCCAGTACGATTATGCCATAGGTGGTAAATCATTGGAAGCGGTAACGACCGTAAAATACTTAGGAGTTACTATCCGGAGCGATCTGAAGTGGAATGATCACATAAAACAAATAGTGGGAAAAGCAGGCGCCAGGTTGAGATTCATAGGAAGAATTCTAAGAAAATGTGACTAATCGACGAAAGAAGTAGCTTACAAAACGCTTGTTCGTCCGATTCTTGAGTATTGCTCATCAGTATGGGACCCTTACCAGGTTGGATTAATAGAAGAGATAGACATGATCCAGCGAAAAGCAGCGCGATTCGTCATGGGGACATTTAGTCAGCGCGAAAGCGTTACGGAGATGCTGAACAAGCTCCAGTGGCGGACACTTCAAGAAAGGCGTTACGCAATACGGAGAGGTTTATTATCGAAATTACGAGAGAGCACATTCCGGGAAGAGATGGGCAACATATTACTACCGCCCACATATATCTCGCGTAATGATCACAACGAAAAGATCCGAGAAATTAGAGCAAATACGGAGACTTACAAGCAGTCGTTCTTCCCACGCACAATTCGTGAATGGAACAGGGAAGGGGGGATCAGATAGTGGTACAATAAGTACCCTCCGCCACACACCGTAAGGTGGCTCGCGGAGTATAGATGTAGATGTAGATGTAGATGACACTCTCGCGATAGTACAAAACGAGCTGCTCTTTTCTGACTCTCTCGAAGTTCTCCATCATTTCTACCTGGTAAGGATCTCACACCGCACAGCAGTTCTCTAGCAAAGGACGAACAAGCGTAGTGCAGGAAGTCTCTTTTAGTAGACCTGTTGCAACTTTTAAGTGTGCTGCCAATAAAACTCAGTCTCTGGTTGCATTCTCCACAACATTTTCGTATATGATCGTCCCAATTAAAGATGTTCTTAATTGTATTTAGTTGAACTGACAGCCTTTAGATTTGTGTGTAACCGAAATTTAGCGTATTTCTTTTAGTAGCGACCTGAATGATTTCACATTTTTCATTTTCTTGAGTCAGTTGCCACACACATATCTTGTCTTGTCTAAATGATTATGAAATTACTTTTGATCTTGTGATGACGTTACTAGACGGTAAATGACAGCATTATTTGCAAACAATCTAAGACGGCCGCTCAGATGGTCTGCTAAATCATTTATATAGATTAGGAACAGCAGAGGTCCTATGAAACTTCTTTGGGGAATGCCAGACATCACTTCCGTTTTACTCGATGACTTCCCGTCGGTTAATACGAACTGTGACCTTTGTGACAGGAACTCACCAATCCTGTCGCACAGGCACGCAATCTAATTAGAAGCCTCTCGTGAGGAACGTATCGAAAGTCTTCTGAAAACCCAGATATATGCAACCAGTGTGGGTTCCTCTGTCGATAGCACTTATAATTTTCGAGAATAAAGAGCTATTAGCAGGTGATTATAGCAGATACTGCGAGAGATGGCCGTGAAAACAAACATAACGTGTGATGAAACTTCACAAAAGTTTAGACAGAGGATAAAATTATAGTTAACTACTGCAGATACTCTACTAAGACGGTAGCAGTAAGAATGTCCTTTTTTAGTTTTCGGTTTTTGTATATACTTTTTCTGTTTTTGACAGCTTTGGTCGTATATATATGTATTACATTCATGGATGTAATGGTGTTCTCCTTTGCCCATTTCTGCATTCCTGTAGACAACAAACACATCGAGTACCTCTACAGAGCCGGCCGCTGTGGTCAAGCAGTTCTAGGTGCTACAGTCTGGAACCGCGCGACCGCTACGGTCGCAGGTTCGAATCCTGCCTCGGGCATGGATGTGTGTGATGTCCTTAGGTTAGTTAGGTTTAAGTAGTTCTGAGTTCTAGGGGACTGATGACCTCAGATGCTAAGTCCCATAGTGCTCAGAACCATTTGAATTTGGCCGGCCGCGGTGGCCATGCGGTTCTAGGCGCTGTAGTCCGGAACCGCGCGACTGCTACGGTCGCAGGTTCGAATCCTGCCTCGGGCATGGATGTGTATGATGTCCTTAGGTTAGTTAGGTTTAAGTAGTTCTAAGTTCTGGGGGACTGATGACCTCAGATGTTAAGTCCCATAGTGCTCAGAGCCACTTTGAACCATTTGAATTTGAACCTCTACAGACGCGCGTCGACTTTCGACCTGAAGAGAAATAACATTGTTTCACGTGAAGTGTCAGCGCAGCGCTGTCAGCGTGAGAGAGAGGACACAAGGCTGAGACTGAGAGCGAGACATACACAGACAAGGACGGATGCAGATATGGTCCGGGCATACGAAATGTTCACCTTGGTGGACAACACGGGCAAAACCTCCGCAGTACGTCGGCAACCACCTGCAATAGCCTGTTGTTCCATGTTGCAATGTACTGCAGCGACACTGTGGCCATGTTGCCGCCAACGTTATTGTGGCCGCACATTTCCGTAAAATGTGGCCCGTGTCATTGGTTCCTACAGCCACGGCTCTTCTACCTGCCGTGCAAGTTGCGGAGATTGGACGGGGAGATTAGCGGACCTTTCCTCGACCTTTTTCGGGCGCAAATTTCACTAGGTACAGTTAACAGGACACCGGCAGCTTCACGGGCCTACCTCAACCAGGAACGTAACGCGTTATTGTAAACGTCTCAATGAAATGAAATGATCGTATGGCATTGTTGGCCGGGAGGCCCCATTCGGCTGGGGGGGGGGGGGGGGGGGGTTCGGCCGCCGTATTGCAAGTCCTTTTTAGGTGACGCCACATCGGCGATTTGCGAGTCAATGACACACAACACCCAGTACCCTGCCGGCAATCGAACCCGGCCCCCTACGTGATGGGCGGTAGCGCTACCGCTACGCTACGGAGGCAGACTAACGTCTCAATGGAAACGTCTCAGTGTCGTCAGACGGCTACTGTTTCCACATGCACTGCAATGGAAAGATGGCAATAGCGCTGAGAACTCTCTTACCATGGAAAAATTTAATAAAGTGTCCATGTGGTCATTTCTGTTACGTCTCTGAAGTATCTACGGTAGACCGAACCTTTAACGACCTCGGGAAACGCACCAGAGCAGTGCTCTGTATGCACTAATATATGAGACATACCAGAGGAAAGAAAGGAAGGAAGCTTATGTTTTAATACGTCGTCGAATGTGAGGTAATTAGAGACGGAATACAGATACAGACTGGGGAAGCACTGGGAAGAAAATCAGCCGTATTGTTTTCAAATGATCCATTTCAGCATCTCCTTAAACGATTTAGGGAAAGCTAAATCTGTTTTGCCAGACAGTAATTCGAATCGCTGTCATCCCGAATACGAGTCCCTATGTACTAACACCTAAGTCACCTCGCTCAGTAGTGTTGTAGGGGGAAAACACTAAATTCACATATAAAGTAACAGTAGTGTGAAGTACGTCCGTTAGATAACTCTTAATTTTATCCAGAAAGGCAGCCAACCATTCTTCGTGGAAAGCTCCGAAGTCGACTGCCACGGAATATAGCAAGAATAAGGAAATTTGAAATAAACGTCAGATTTGTCTCGAACGAAATTTTTTATTCCGTCCTTGTGTTTGCACGACTGCTCTCGCAAAGTTTGGCAGGTCCCCACCGAAGATGTTTACGCGTTACATCTGTTACATCTGTTGCTGCCACCGCCACCTGTTACCCACGTGTTTGCAGATTTAGATAAGCGGCAGGATGAAAATCCTCAATTAAATCGGATTAAGTGGCAGATCAAAAGCAACAAAAAATTTACATTGGACAATAACATTAATCATTGTTTGTTTCATACATTATCTCTTCTCTCCCCCCCTGCTCCCTTCAGTTGTGTTTATGATCTTGATAAAGTAGTGTCAGTTACAAAACAGTCCACTAACGACGCAATATGGACGCACATCAATCTAGACGTGAGTACAAGACATCTACTTTAATGTGAGTGACATTGGCAGCCATACCTGTTCTCACCAAAATTGTAATTGCAGATACTTGAAAATGGCGATCAAGCCGAAACAGGCTGTCGTAAATAAATATTACTTATTATAAGCAGCTATTGGATGTATTTACTCTAACGATCATGTCGTTATCAGACTAGCGCTGGTAGAAATGGTATTCCTAGCCAAGAGAAGTCTACTAGTATCAAACATAGACCTTAATTTGAGGAAGAAATTTCTGAGAATGTACGTTTGAAGAACAGCATTGTATCGTAGTGAAACGTGGACTGTGGGAAAATTGGAACAGAACTGAATCGAAGCATTTGAGATGTGCTGCTACAGCGAATGTTGAAAATTAGGTGAGCTGATAAGGTGAGGAATGAGAAGGTTCTGCGCAGAATTGGAGAGGAAAGGAATATATGGAAAACACTGACAGGGAGATAGGATGATAGGACATCTGTTAAGACATCACTGAATGGCTTCCTTGGTGCTAGAGGGAGCTGTAAAGGGCAAAAACTGTAGTGGAACACAGAGATTGGAATACATCCAGCAAATAATTGAGGACGTAGGTCGCAAGTGCTCCTCTGAAGTGATGAGATTGGCACAGGAGAGGAGCTCGTGGCGGGCCGCATCAAACCAGTCAGGAGACTAATGAAAAAATGACCACCGCTGCCAACAATTATGTACAGTGATTACATTCCTGCCAGTTCTTGCTTCAGTATCACAGATGGATCACAGATCAAGCTTCTCGTAGTTCTATTACACGACCTCGTTGGAACTCATTGAGATGTTAATAATGGCGTTTTTGTCGCCTTAAAGGTATTCTTGACTGTCATCAACTCACCACATCAGTCTCAACTGGAACTAACACTCACGACAGCGTGTATTTAAAGCAAACCTGATTTGGATCCTAATAGTGGCACTACTACCGCCACTCTCAGGCGAGTGGCGTGAAATTTACATGGACATAATCTGTCAGCTGTAGAGACACGCCTACCAACTTTCGTTTACTTCGCACAACTCCTTCTTGGCGTTGCGATTCCTTTTTCGTCAGAGTATATCTCAGGATGTTACGATACAGCAGCTGTTGTTGAATACCATTGCAATGATTTTATTTTGTACTTACGAAAATAACTGGAAGGATAGCGT
Source organism: Schistocerca americana (assembly GCF_021461395.2). NCBI lineage: Eukaryota > Metazoa > Arthropoda > Insecta > Orthoptera > Acrididae > Schistocerca > Schistocerca americana. The sequence goes on along the minus strand of NC_060121.1, from coordinate 641,297,184 downwards.
CCCACACATGTAAGCAGAAGGCGAATCCATATGTCACAAACAGTGAAACACGGTCCGAGATGGCCGAGTGGTTGTGAACAATGGTGTAGTTCCTGCTTGACAATGGATCTGGAAGAGACGACTTTAACGACTCGTGTCACCGGCTACTAATCATATTCGTCTCTAACTGAGGTTTATTGCCCTGCTAACAGAAATAACGTCAGGCATAAAACAGCGACTCAGCTGTGCAAGGAGTTGGCCGCACCCACATTCAGAGAACCATTCCATTAAAAATATTCTAGCTCTCACCTGAAGTTATTTGGAATAACCACATAAATCTGGTGGTTCAATAGGTATGAACATGTATTTTTTCCGAATGTGATATTTGAATATTAAGAAATAAATTTACCTAGGCCTTACGAAAATGCGTCCTCATAAGGAAACAAATTAGTCTGTTGGAAGTTGTGTATATCACCATCAACTACCAGTCTGTTGCCAGATATTAGGTGTCAGTACAGCAATGTTGTATTTGTCCATCGCCGTTGGGGAAAGAGCGTTAGATGATTCACGAAACCCATTTCCTGATTTACTAAGGTATAACTTTTTCCTTTTCTCTCTATCAGTTCTAGCCGAACCATCTTCAAATGTTAGAGAAACGTACACATAAGGACGTGTGTATTGAGGTGATTCGGAATAGCTGGGACGGTGTACCACGTGAAACGCCTGCAAATACATCTACATCTCTACTACAGGAGCCATCATATACCGTGGTGGCGACGGGGCTTCCGGTAATAATATCTTTTCCACCTTTCTTGTAGCAACTGCAATTGTTGCTCCGAAAGAATTACTAATCCACGTATTAACTATCTCAGACTAACGAACAACACTAACAAATCGGTCCAAAAATATGTTTTGTAAATCATTACTTTTGGGCAACAATTAAGTTTCCTTGTGGTTTCTCCAGTGCACTTCAGCCTGGTATCTATTTTTCCTACAATAGTTACAAAATTAGTTCGCCTTTAGGCTGCTGCTGTCGGATACTCCTAGGTATTTTACGGTTGTAACTGTTAACGCCAATAATATCATGGTAGAAAATTGGGTTGTTCTGCAATACGTTAAATTTCCTGACATTGAGGGCCAAACAGTCTTTGCGCCTAGCACCTGTCCTCTGCAAGACTTCTCGACTTCACTAGATTTCAGCAATTGCAGTGGAATGTTCATTGCTGCTAGCCCTCAAAGTTTAAAACTACGCTGCTCTGCATAACTTAAGGGCCAGATAGATGAAGTAAAACGACGTAAGTAACTACTCGGTAGAAATGAATGAAAGTGCTGGAGCCATCTTGCCGGAGGTCTCCCAGTCGCGCACAGAGAGCTGGACCTCACATGGCGTGAAGTGGAGCACTGTGGTGGTGTTCTTCATTACAACATGGCCCGGAGACTACGTTTGTGAAAAGCTTCACCGATTCAGCTCTGGCAGCACTGTTGTAGTAGATTCTCAATAGATCAGATTGAGAAGTACGGGGTGTTCAAAAAGTCTCTCCACAGTGCAGTATGATTGTTCGCCTGCCTGAGTTACAAGTGGACTCTCCCAACATTCCACTGTTTCGTTTATCTCAGCCAGTGTCAGTAGTATCGTTGGTGTGTGTCGTTACGTGTTGACGTGAACGTTTAAGTTTAGTTCCTTTGTTCGTCTGTTTCGTTTTTGTCACTGTTAAAATGCTGACCGTTAGTCGAACAAGTGTTCAAAGCTGGCGGTAAATACACAGTTTCAGTTCGTCAAACATTTAATTCTGTTTTCCCGGAGACAACACTCCCAAATCTCGATACTATGCGAAACTTGATTAACAAATTTCGAAGTATACGGGTTCAGTGACATATGTACCAAGAAGTGGTAGTCCTAGCGCTTTGTCTGAGGATAAACTATTCGATATTTCCGATAAAATGTCCATGAGTCCGAACAAGTCAGTAAGATTTGAAAAATATGTAAAAATCTGCCAACCGGTTGCATAGGTTTTCTATATACCTTGACCAGGTTTCGTCACCTCTAAGGGTGACTTCATCAGAGGTGACGCAACCTGGTCAAGGTATATAGAAAACCTAAGCAACCTATTGGCAGATTTTTACATATTTTACAAATTTGTGTATACGGTTGCTGCAAACGTCAGTCATGTTCAAAGTCAGTAAGAAAACTCGCCAAGGAAATCGATGTTAGTGTCGGAAGGGCCCACACAGCTGTAAGGAGAAAATTAGAACTTTTCCCATACAAAGTGACAGTCGTGCAAGAACTGAAAAATACTGATCATGACAAGAGACTACGTTATTGTCAAAGGTTCAAAAATTTCGTTCAACAAAATGGAAGGGATATTCTTAATGAAAAGTTTTTCACTGATGAGGCGTGGTTTCATTTATCCAGGTACATAAACTCGCAAAATTCTAGTATGTGGAGTACTGGAAATCCATTGTGCATTCATGAGGAACCACTTCATTCTGTGAAAATAGGAGTTTGGATTGCAATTTCTAGACGTCGGTTAGTGGGTCCCATATTTTTCGACGAAACAATAAACGCACAACGATATTGCAGTGATATTCTATACCCATCCTTAGGAGAACTTGTGTTAAGTGAAATACTGAACGGTTATTTTCAACAAGATGGGGCAACCGCGCATACAGCTCGCGTTTCAATGTCACTGCTTGCTGATGTTTTTGGTGATTGCATGATTTCACAATCGCCTGACCTAACACCACCTAACTTTTTCTTTTGGGGTGCAGCGAAAGCAACTATCTATAAAAACCGTCCAAAATCCATCAATGAATTAAAAACTGCAATATCCACTTTCACTGCTTCTGTTACTGAAGAAATGTTACAGCTTGTGTTTGGAAACATGATTAGACGAATTGAATTGCGTATTCAACAACAGGGGGGACACTTTCAACATTTAATGTGAAAACTTGTAAGGAAAAATGAATATTCAATAAATTAATAACTTGTATTTCACTGAGTTTCATTTCGGTATATTCACTGCGTCATACGGCACTCGCGGCTAACAATCATACGGCACTGCAATCATACTGCACCCCGTATTTTTGTGGGAAACTACAATTACGGTTTCTGGAGCCTGACTTCAGCGAAATCGTTCACCACGCTTATCACAACACGCAGATCAAACAGTCCACAAGTAATAAATGAAATTACGATAAGCACGTAGATGTCTTCTTGTGATCACAGAAGAGGTTCACATCACCTGTCATTTATCATTATGCAGTCACTTGGGAAAAACTGCAGAATTTCGGCTGACGTAAAATACAAGCATCAAGCAAGAAAGTACGTATGACTACTGTAGTTGTAACGTATTGCGATCGACTTAAGATTCAGACTGAGTGACCGCGGACTGGAGCTAGTTCTGTTCACACCATAATAGTCCATTTTCCGGTATTGAAAATATGGTTCGAATTGTTGTTATTCTGACTGATTATAACATTTAAATAGCGTTTACGGTCAATATTCTCACAAAATATGTTATTTTTATGTACTTATAGCTTAAAAACAATTAAATATCAAGATCTGGTCACGTGATCGAAAACGCTCTGGTATTGGCTGATGCTCTGGTAACGTCACAGGCTAGGAGTAAGACGTGACTGTACTTGTGTTATAGGAGCGTTTGCCTAAGTTACGAGGTTCTTACGTACTTTTACTGCAAACAATTTAGCTATTTAGCGATGGAAAACGCAGTTACAACTTTTAAGTGACAATAGAAAGGAATTTTGTGAACGCTGATAGTGGAAGTCTTGAGAAAGTTGATCGTTTATGCTCCAAACATTTTGAGCGGCGATATGTGCAACGACGGACATTCTTTTCCCTGCTCCCTGCAACATTATTAAATTCGCTCAAAACTACGGAGTAGTAGAACTTTTACAAATGGGTCCGTGTATTACAACTAGATCAGCTACGACCAAAAGCACAACAAAATTATTCTTGGTAGAATTTAGTGCTGATTTCCTGTCTAGAAGACATTCAGCAGATAGACTCTAGCCGTCAGGCGTTCTGTGGCGCAGCGTATAGCGCGTTCGACTGTAGAAAAAATGGTCACATGCTCGAATCGTGCAAGTGTCTTGTTGTTGTTGTTGTTGTGGTCTTCAGTCCTGAGACTGGTTTGATGCAGCTCTCCATGCTACTCTATCCTGTACAAGCTCCTTCATCTCCCAGTACCTACTGCAACCTACATCCTTCTGAATCTAATTAGTGTATTCATCTCTTGGTCTCCCTCCACGATCTTTACCCTCCACGCTGCCCTCCAATGCTAAATTTGTGATCCCTTGATGCCTCAGAACATGTCCTACCAAACGATCCCTTCTTCTAGTCAAGTTGTGCCACAAACTTCTCTTCTCCCCAAGCCTATTCAATACCTCCTCATCAGTTACGTGATCTACCCACCTAATCTTCAACATTCTTCTGTAGCAACACATTTCGAAAGCTTCTATTCCCTTCTTGTCCAAACTATTTATCGTCCATGTTTCACTTCCATACATGGCTACACTCCACACAAATACTTTCAGAAACGACTTCCTGACACTTAAATCTATACTCGATGTTAACAAATTTCTCTTCTTCAGAAACGCTTTCCTTGCCATTGCCAGTCTACATTTTATATCCTCACTACTTCGACCATCATCAGTTATTTTGCTCCCCAAATAGCAAAACTCCTTTACTACTTTAAGTGTCTCATTTCCTAATCTAACTCCCTCAGCATCACCCGACTTAATTCGACTACATTCCATTATCCTCGTTTTGCTTTAGTTGGTGTTCATCTTATATCCTCCTTTCAAGACACTGTCCATTCCGTTCAACTGCTCTTCCAAGTCCTTTTGCTCTCACAGAATTGCAATGTTATCGGCGAACCTCAAAGTTTTTATTTCTTCTCCCTGGATTTTAATACCTACTCCAAATTTTTCTTTTGTTTCCTTTACTGCTTGCTCAATATACAGATTGAATAACATCGGGGAGAGGCTAAAACCCTGTCAAACTCCCTTCCCAACCACTGCTTCCCTTTCATGCCCCTCGACTCTTATAACTGCCATCTGGTTTCTGTACAAATTGTAAATAGCCTTTCGCTACCTGTATTTTACTCCTGCCACGTTTAGAATTTGAAAGAGAGTGTTCAAGTCAACATTGTCAAAAACTTTCTCTAAGTCTACAAATCTAGAAACGTAGGTTTGCCTTTCCTTAATCTTTCTTCTAAGATAAGTCGTAAGGTCAGTATTGCCTCACGTGTTCCAATATTTCTACGGAATCAAAACTGATCTTCCCCAAGGTCTGCTTCTACCAGTTTTTCCATTCGTCTGTAAAGAATTCGCGTTAGTATTTTGCAGCTGTGACTTATTAAACTGATAGTTCGGTAATTTTCACATCTGTCAACACCTGCTTTCTTTGGGATTGGAATTATTATATTCTTCTTGAAGTCTGAGGGTATTGCGCTTGTCTCGTAAATCTTGCTCACCAGATGGTAGAGTTTTGTCAGGACTGGCTCTCCCAGGGCCGTCAGTAGTTCTAATGGAATGTTGTCTACTCCCGGGGCCTTGTTTCGACTCAGGTCTTTCAGTGCTCTGTCAAACTCTTCACGCTGTATCGTATCTTCCATTTCATCTTCATCTACATCCTCTTCCATTTCCATAATATTGTCCACAAGTACATCGCCCTTGTATAGACCCTTTATATACTCCTTCCATCGTTCTGCTTTCCCTTCTTGGGTTAGAACTGGGTTTCCATCTGAGCTCTTGATATTCATACAAGTGGTTCTCTTTTCTCCAAAGGTCTCTTTAATTTTCCTGTAGGCAGTATCTATCTTACCCCTAGTGAGACAACCCTCTACATCCTTACATTTGTCCTCTAGCCATCCCTGCTTAGCCATTTTGCACTTCCTGTCGATCTCATTTTTGAGGCATTTGTATTCGTTTTTGCCTGCTTCATTCACTGAGATTTTATATTTTCTCCTTTCATCAATTAAATTCAATATTTCTTCTGTTATCCAAGGATTTCTACTAGCCCTCGTCTTTTTACCTACTTGATCCTCTGCTGCCTTCACTACTTCATCCCTCAGATCTACCCGTTCTTCTTCTACTGTATTTCTTTCCCTCATTCCTGTCAATTGTTCCCTTATGCTCTCCCTGAATCTCTATACAACCTCGGGTTTAGTCAGTTTATCCAGGTCCCAACTCCTTAAATTCCTACCTCTTTGCAATTTATTCAGTTTTAATCTGCAGTTCATAACCAATCGATTGTGGTCAGATTCCACATCTGCCCCTGGAAATGTCTTACAATTTAAAACCTGGTTCCTAAATCTCTGTCTTACATTACATAATCTATCTGATACCTTTTAGTATCTCCAGGATTCTTCCATGTATACAACCTTTTCTTATGATTCTTGAGCCAAGTGTTAGCTATGATTAAGTTATGCTCTGTGCAAAATTTTACCAGACGGCTTCCTCTTTCATTTCGTACCCCCAATCCATATTCACCTACTATGTTTCCTTCTCTCCCTTTTCCTACTCTCGAATTCCAGTCACCCATGACTATTAAATTTTCGTCTCCCTTCACTACCTGAATAATTTCTTTTATCTCGTCATACGTTTCTTCAGTTTCTTCGTCATCTGCAGAGCTAGTTGGCATATAAACTTGTACTACTGTAGTAGCCGTGGGCTTCGTGTCTATCTTGGCCACAATAATACGTTCACTATGCTGTTTGTAGTAGCTTACCCGCACTCCTATTTTTTTTATTGATTGTTAAACCTACTCCAGCACTACCTCTATTTAATTTTGTATTTATAATCCTGTATTCACCTGACCAGAAGTCTTGTTCCTCCTGCCACCGAACTTCACTAATTCCCACTATATATAACTTGGACCTATACATTTCGCTTTTTAAATTTTATAACCTACCTGCCCTATTAAGGGATGTGACATTCCACGCTCGGATCCGTAGAACGCCAGATTTCTTTCTTATGACAACGACGTCCTCTTGAGTAGTCCCCGCCCGGAGATCCGAATGGGGGACTATTTTACCTCCGGAATATTTTACCCAAGAGGACGCCATCATCATTTAACCATACAGTAAAGCTGCTTGCCCTCAGGAAAAATTACGTCTGTAGTTTCCCCTTGCTTTCAGCCGTTCGCAGTACCAGCACAGCAAGGCCGTTTTGGTTAGTGTTACAAGGCCAGATCAGTCAAGCATCCAGACTGTTGCCCCTGCAACTACTGAAAAGGCTGCTGCCCCTCTTCAGGAACCACACGTTTGTCTGGCCTCTCAACAGATACCCCTCCGTTGTGGTTGCACCTACGGTACGGCTATCTGTATCGTTGAGGCACGCAAGGCTCCCCACCAACGGCAAGATCCATGGTTCATTGGGGGGGGGGGGGGGGGGGGGGGGCTAGTGTCTTATATTTGAAAAGATTTACACGAAATACGAAAACAGTGTTAGCAAGAACTGATTGTAGTAGTTGTTTCGATTGTGGGATGTGTTATACATAGCCTCACATTAGTCTTACTCTGAGAAACGGGCAACGGCGGATAAATGCATTTACTTTGCGAACAAACAACTCAGTTTTCCGGAAAGGATTGCTAGTAGTGAAGATATAACCGACCGTCCGCAGTACAACGAGGTATTGGACGAAGAGATATAAGGAGAGTACAACATGCATGTGACACAAACGTAGGGGCTGTGATGATTGTGAGCGTAAATTAATGTTATCGTCTGAAGCAGACATTTCCTCTTTATGTAAGATGATGAAACTGCAAAAATTTAAAAAATAAGGGTCCTAGCTAGACAGTACGAAGATAAAAACATAGTTTCTAATAAAGTAAAAAGTGACTGGTCACATTAACTACAAAATATCTTTTTGAACGTGACGTGTGTGAAAAGCGATTGCAAATATAAGCGATGTAAACAGCGAGGAAAACGTCCAAGATGCTACTCCAGGCGGGTGTAAAATGAATGTGCCCTACGGAAACTACTGAACCTAAATGAAGATATGGCCCTGTCTGACTACCCCTGAAGCAGATCTTAGGAGCTCTTAATGATGATATCTTCTCCTTCATGCTCCGTAATTTATAAATTACAACATAAACATAAATGGACGATTAAGGGAACTAGTAACTATAGAATGATAAGTGCTGTTTCTGTTTATACATTTATTAGAGATTAAAACCCCTTTATATTACAACTGTTTATAGATCAATGTCCAGTGGACATAAAGAGATACAAATGAATTTCCTAACTAATACGATCGATCAATTGCCAAAATCTGCCGCTTTTTATGGCTACGTGATATAATACAAATAATTCCAAATGACTGACATCACCTACGTACGAAACATTAGAAGACACTAATTTCAAAGATGATCTACGGTGTTGTGCAACCTCAGCGGAAATAAAAGTTACCTGATCGCAGCTGTTTCGCTTTATAGCCCTAATAAGCCGAAGCAGTTAGCAATATCATCGTATGTACTGCGTCCGGTGCGTCGAAGTGATGGTTCTCATACATGTCTGCGATGATGGAAGAACTCCAGCCACAAAATAAAAACTCTTTCAAATTATAGGACGGCAGAAGGTGGTCCTCTGGCTAGTATGATCTAATACTGTCTTCTCCTTTCCGTGTTCTACAGACAAGAAACGCGAACTCCCAGCCACAAGGACGGATTTCACATAATGTCTCTACGTGAGTACAGACAGAGGAAGTGCTCTCACTCACTGAACGCTGCATACTCAACAACGACTCCCTACCCGGAGACGAAGTCCAGAATCGTATAAGTTCGCAACAGTACACTGCCTAACCGTTCTAACTATAAAATTTCCTGAGAGCAAATAGAGCAAGTCCGTCTGTACCAACAAAAGCTGATACTGAGCGACCGTCAAACGCGGGCGCTCAAAACGGAAGACCTCTTCTCTCCACTGTTTGCTTACCAGCAAAACTCTGCCCCCCTCCCTGTAACTCAGAAGGCGACTCATATCCTCGAAACCATGGAATATTCTCCCTCTCTACAGAGTCTTCCGAACGCCGACCAATCATATTTCAGTCTTTTGTCGTCCAGCGTGAAAAGTTTGCGAGGAAATACCTATACTCATGCAATGGTACGCTTCTCAGAGTAAAAATCCTCTGAAATAACCTATCCTGCGATTTCATAGGTAACGCTTTCTCGTTCCTCTCTGCTGCGTTTCCGAAGTATTATCCGGTTATCCTTCCGGCCCCCGCTACAATACCAGCGGCCGCCGCTGTATTGTGCTTCTGCTCTCAGGTGCCCAGACCGTCCATCTTGGCACTTCCTGTGTGGAGCAGGACCATCACACCTGTGTGGGCTTTTCCACCCAGGGCTTGAGTTACGCCTGCCGTTTCATTTCCACTAGCGATCCAACCTCTACTAGTATAGGCAATCATTCATTACGCCGTTTTGGTAATAAAGAGACTCCGTCACCTTTCATGCAATAAGCGTTAACAATTATTTACAAGGTGTACATGACAGTGTCAGCCTTCTTTAAGTATTCATATATACTATGTACAACCTATCAAATGATACCTAATTCCGGTTGAAAATCACGGCAAAGTAAGTAGAAGAGCGTTTGTAAGGTGCGAAATTAAAGCCGCCTTACAAACACAATAATTTTCTGTTTCTGTTCGGTGTGGTGAAGTTTTGTAATTGTAATTTAGTTTGCACATGAGAGAACTGACGAGTCGTTTTGCATATAAGTTAAGATATTCTTTTGGGTTAGGTTAGAACCAGCGATTTATGGGCATCGTCTTTTAAAATTTGACGGTTTATCGTTCAAACTGATCTACCGAATAACTGAGGTGCAGTTAGGTAAAACGACAATTTTCGCTAGGAGTTTAATTTCGTTGAATGACGCTATCCTGCGTTGTAACAGTGGGAGAGCATATCTCGGAGATAAGTTAATATTAACTTCACAGAACAACATATTTAATTATGTAGTGAACTTATGTGTCGATGCAGTGGCAATTTGCCGGTATAGTGAACCGCGTTTTATACATCTTCTCGTTCTCCGGAACACTCAAAAGCAACTTTTCAGGATTTTTCGTAGATGTATTTGTACAGTATGGTACTACACACCATTTGTAACCCATTTTCCGAAACGTAAATTCCAAAACAAGACATCACTGTGAATTAGGATTACGACAGTAGGAGCAGCGAGCTAGCCAGTGACGTCAATGACTCGAATGGAGCGTTTTAGGGGGCGTCCAAATTATTTGAATTTCATTTCCGTTGTTATGAAAGAATACTGAAGTTCAAGAGGAAAAAGAGCATGCTAGGAGCATGAAATGACATAATTAATCGTTAAAGACAGTTCACAGAAAACAGTTAAATATTGTATCAGCTCACCTAGTGTCGTATTTATTACACACGCGCCTGGTTTACTTTTGATGGAAAGCGCAGGAACACGAATAATTAATGATCTCACCGTAAAGCAGGCCTGATTCTCCCATCCCAGAGGCTCCCCATCATCACAGCGAAATTTATAACAATACCGTGGGACGCTGCACTCAGTAACACTGATAAATGAATAAAGTTCTCCTCGCTGAATTGTGAATAGGATCGTCGCAGCGTAAATCTCCTATCGATTCCACTACTAATATTCACACCCCCGAGAATAAAAGAGAAACAATAAACTCGCGTCATTAGTGCGCTGAAATAAAACGATGCATTCAAGTACACAATCGTGTAAGCAGAGGCATTCACCTGTCCATGCAACACAGCAATCCAAAATGAAATCTAGCACAGGTGTCATGTGAAGTCGCGTAAGACGTATGTGCTCATTCTTATGTCATCTGAAGTATATATCAGTGCTATAAAGGACGCTACCAAAAACATATAGAAGTCACAGATTGTTTGGCGGCTACCTTGTTTAATGACGCGTTTCGATTTACACATCATCAAATTAGTCTGAAAAATTCACAAAAAGCCAACAAATAATACGTAATGCGTAATAGTAGTTAACTAACCATTAACACAAACAGATAATAAATCAAAGTACATTGTAAAAACATACCAAGGTTTAGGTCTACTAGGTTACCTTCTGTACATGAAATTACGGTCGCGTTTCTGGAACTTCCCTACATAAGCTAGTTAACTTTAGGTTTTATTTTATGTTTGTCATTTGTCACCTTCCTTCTCAACAGATTCCGATGCAATCTTCTCCGCCCGCTCTGTAGGCTTAGCTTTCCTTCTGATTGATGTTTGTGTGTGCATTTTTCATCAGTGCTCTTGTGCGCTGTAATGCCTTCCATTTTAGTGTTCTTATTCATACCAACGACTAATGTCGGCTATGATGCTAAGTTATTACATTAAGTAATTACTTAACAGAATGTTTTTTATCCTACGGGGTTACTTTGTGTACACGGAAGTATGGTCATGTTTCTGGAATTTTACCTGCGTATGTTACTAACATTGTTTTATTTATACCTGTCGTCTGCAAACTTGTTTCCTGGACAGATCCCGCTGACGCCCCCCGCTCTCTCCACCCACTCTCCAGCCTCAGCTTTCCTCACCTGGATGGTGCCTGACAAATTTATGATTGTAGGTTCACTTTATTTCATTGCTATTATACATATGTACTGACAAAATAATTGCAGTACCAAGAACGAGTCGTGCAACGTAAACGAAAGTTGGTAGGTTTGTTTATACATCTGAACGATGACGTCTATTCAAATTTCGTGCCAGTCGTAAAAGAGTGGCGTTAGTAGAGCCTGTATGAGGATGCAAATCCGGTTAGCTTTAAATACACAGCTTGACGGACACGAGTATTAGTTCCTTTCGAGACTGAACGTGGTGATGTTAGTCAAGAATGCCTTTAAGCGATAAAAACGGGTGGCCGAGCGGTTCTAGGCGCTTCAGTCTGGAACCGCGTGACCTCTGCGGTCGCAGGTTCGAATCCTGCCTCGAGCGTGGATGTGTGTGATGTCCTTAGGTTAGTTAGGTTTAAGTAGTTCTAAGTTCTAGGGGACTGATGACCACAGATGTTGTCCCATAGTGCTCAGATCCATTTGAACCATTTGATAAAAACGGCGTTATCAATACTTCACTGATTTTGAACGCGGTCGTGTAATAAGGCTATGAGAAGCTGGATGCTCTTCCTGCGATATTGCAGAAAGACTTGACAGCAATGACTGCTGGCGGCGCTGGTCACGAGAATGTGTGGTCGCAAGATGACTGGACTCTGGATGGGCGCGTGGCACTACCGAGAGAAAAGACCATCGGCATATGGCTGTGACGCAGCGTACTGCACCTCGGCAGCAATCTAAGTAGCAGTTGGTACCACAGTGACACAACGAACTCCAAGGACAGTTCCGAAACAGACGCCTCGTAGCGTGCATTCCACCGATACCAGGCCAGTGCCGTTTGTGACTTCAGGTGGAGTCAAGCGAGACCTTATTGGAGAGCAGGGTGGGGATCTGTCGTGTTTTCTGATGAAAGCTGGTTCTGCCTCGGTGCCAGTAATGGCCGCGTGTAGATTAGAAAGTGACCAGTTGAGGGCCTGCAACCAACCTTTCTGGGTGCTAAACAAACTGGACATACACCTGCAGGTATGTTCTGGAATGGGATTACGTATGACAGCTGGAGCACTCTCGTGGTTATCCCATGCACCCTGATTGCAAAATTGTGCGTCAGTCTGGTGATTCGACCTGTTTTCCAACAGAAAATGTTTTTGAGGAAGAAATTTCTGAGAATGCACGTTTGGGGCACAGCACTGTATGGTCGTGAATCACGGGCAGTGGGAGAAAAGGGTAAAGAGGAGAATCGAAACGTTTAAGATTGGTGTTACAGACAATTGTTCAACGTAACCTGAACTGGTAAGGTAAGGATTGAGGAGACTGCGCAGAATCGGCGAGGAAAGGAATCTATGGAAAACACTGACAAGAAGAAGGGGCAGGATGATAGGACATCTGTTAAGGCATCAGGGAATAAATTTCATGGTGTCAGCGGGAGCTGTAGAGTTGCCTACAAGTTGCCCTGACCTGCTCGACCACAATATCCGCATACAATCGAGCTCATACGGGACATTATTGGACGACAACTCCGGCGTCATCCACAAACAGCATTAACCGCCCCTGTACTGACCGACAAAAGTGCAACAGGAATGGAACTCCATCCCAAAAACAGACATACGGCACCTGTAAAACACAACACAAACACGTTTGCATGCTTGCATTTAACATTCTGGTGATTACACCGGTTATTAATGTACCATCGTTTCACATCTGCAATGGCTTATCTCGCGCTTACATTAATCTCTGATCTTGCAGTGTTAATCACTTAAATATATTACCTAGACAAATGAATTTCCGAAATTTGATTACTCTACATTAATTATTTTTGTCTGCTGCAATTTTTTTTCCTGTGCCTGCTGTTCTGTAGAGGTAGCTGACGAGAAACGGGAAGATTCCAGTTAGATTATATCATGGTTAGGCAGAGATTCCGAAGTCAGATATTGGACTGTAAGGCGTACGCAGGAGCAGACATATACTCTGATCACAATTTAGTAATGATGAAGATTAGGCTTAAGTTTAAGTAGTCAGCAAGAAACAATGGACAAAAAAGCGGGATACGGAAGTACGGGAATGAAGAGATACGCTTGAAGTTCTCTGAGACTATAGATACTGTGATTTTCACGTGGTGCTACAGATGAATGTTGGGGATTAGATGGAATGGTAAGGTAAGGAATGAGGAGGTTCTACGCAGAATCGGCGAGGAAAGAAATATTTAGGAAACACTGACGAGAAGAAGGAGAGGATGACTGGATTTCTGTAAACAAAAAGGGTCGAGAGTAAACATGGGTGCCATTTGCTACGCAATACAATGCACCACCACCATCTGTAATTTCAAAGACTTGCTGGAAGAACATTTTATAAGCTGTCTTAAAGTTTCTATGGTTTAGAACTGCTTTTACATAAACTGCTATGTTTGCTGGCGTTATTCATCAAAAACGTTTTGTCTCTGTAAGTCACTCTGCCCCTTACAAACTTACTTCCCGAAATATTAACGGGGAACAGTATCAGAGCAGGTTGGCTGAAGACAGTGCTGAAAAGACACTGCAAGTAAGTGAACTTTACGACTACATAGAACTATGACCAGTATAATTCTAAACAATACAATTAACTGCCTCGAGTACCTTTAACTTGATTAATTCTGCCTCTGTTCTGGCTTACATTGAAACAGAAATTACTAATTTCTACCAGTTACTAATTTTTTCCATCAATATTTCAGTAGTAAAGGTAAAAAGAAATTTCTTAATAAGCAGTTTCTATTTTTCATCTCATTCATGTATATGTGGACTCCGCTTAGAGAGTCGCCAGTAAGCATTGTTGGTCAATGCATTGTGTTCAAAGATCAGTCTGACGAGGAATAGTTCTATGAGTGTAGCAAGTCTTACTTTGCGCTGAGTCTAGTATGACGAAATGTGAGGAAGAGCGGGGAAGACAGGAAAGAGTAAAAATGTCTGTCCTGTTGCCAGGGGCAGAGAGTTTTATTTTTACAGCTTCCACAACCCCAACGCACAGGTACCAGAGTGTGCCGCTGGCTACATAGAACGCGCTTTTTGTCGTCAATTTATTATGCTTTGAACATGCAGCTGTAATATTCAGTCTGACGAAATTCTGTAAGTAACACGAAGTCCAAAAACTAAAATATTGTTGCAACCCGAGAGAAAAGGCAGCTTTTTGCGAGAGCTAGAAAACATTACAAACTAGTGCTATTACGAAGTATATTAACAGCAAATTCTGGTATTTCAAATCTTGTTCGGTTTTATTAGTTCCGCAGCAGTCACAAATGGAAGAACGAATCCAGGAAATTAAAAAACTTGAACACATATTCTACACTTTTTTAACTGGTGTATTTTTCTAAAGCAAAGAAATTCTCGGCAACTGGATCGTAGGCTGAAGCACCAAAGAAACTGGTATAGACATGCGTATTCAAGTACAGAGATATGCAAACAAGCAGAATACGGCGCTGCTGTCGGCAACGCCTAGATAAGACAATAAGTGCCTGACGCAGATGTTAGATCAGTTACTGGTGCTACATTGGCAGGTTATCAAGATTGAAGTCAGTGTGAACGTGGAGACATAGTCAGCGCGCGAATGATGGGACACAGCATCTCAGAGGTGGCGATGAAGTGGGGATTCTCCAATTCTACCATTTCACGAGTGTACCGTGAATATCAGGAATCCGGTAAAACATCAAATCTCCGACATCGCTGTGAACCATTCAACGGAACATAATCGATATGGGCTTTCGGAGCCGAGGGCCCACTCTTGTATCCTTGATGACTGCACGACACAAAGCTTTACGCCTCGCCTGGGCCCGTCAAAACCAACATTGGATTCTTGATGACTGGATGCATTTGTCTGGTCGGACGAGTCTCGTTTCAAATTGTATCGAGTGGATGGACGTTTACGGGCATGGAGACAACCTCAAGAATCCGTGGACCCTGCATGTCGGCAGGGGACTGTTCAAGCTGGTGAAGGCTCTGTAATGGTGTGGGGCGTGTGCAGTTGGAGTGATACGAGATCCTTGATACGTCTAGATACGACTCTAACAGGTGGTACGTGTGTAAGCATCCTGTCTGATCTCCTGCATTCACTCATGTCCATTGTGTATTCCGACGGACTTGGGCAACTCCAGCAGGACAATGCGATACCCCACACGTCCAGAATTGCTACAGAGTGGCTCCAGAAACACTTTTCTGAGTTTAAACACTTCCGTTGGCCACGAGTCTCCCCAGACATGAACATTATTGAGCAGATCTGGAAGGCCTTGCAACGTGCTAATCAGAAGAGATCTTGACCCCCTTGTACCCTTATGGATTTATGGACAGCCCTGCAGGATTCACGGTGTCATTTCCCTCCAGCACTACTTCAGACATTAGTCGAGTCCATGCCACGTCGTGTTGCGGCACTTCTGCGTACTCGCGGGGACGCTACACGATATTAGGCAGGTGCACAAGTTTGTTTCGCTCTACAATGTATATTACAGTTCTAAGCTGCCATTGGATAACATCGATAATTTTGTAAGAAACTTCATTTTCATGTAGTTAGAGTAGATTTCAGAACTGCTGACATTCGTCGTCGAACCTATGAATAGTTAGTCAGGCAAATAAGAACACCCAAAAGCCTTTCCTCGCCCACCAGTTGATGTCGCATCTACATTGCAGCCTCGTCAGAGAAAGCAGCTATTCTTTCTATCTTCAAAAGGCTTTAGCAGCACTTGCAAATTACGTCCTCAATTAGATGTTGGATGTATTCCAGTCTTTGTGTCCTCCTATAGTTAGTATCCTCTAGTACGGTAGAAATCATTCCGTGATGATCCTATCATACTGTCCTCTCTTCTTGTCATTTTCCGTATATTACTTTTACGATTCTGCGCAATAGCAAGACATCTCAAATGCTTCGATTCGCCCCTTTTCCGCTTTTTCCGGAGTTCCTGATTCATTATCATACAGTGCTGCCCTTCAAACCTACATTCTCAGAAATTTCTTCCTCAATTTAAGGCCAGTGTTTTGTACCAGTAAACTTCTCTTGGCTAGGAATGACCTTTTTGACTATGCTAATCTGCTTTTTATGTCTTCCTTACTTCGTCCGTCGGGTGATTGTTTTGCTTCCAGGGCAGCAGAATTCCTTAACTTCGTGTCCACCAACTCTGATTTTA
This sequence comes from Schistocerca americana, assembly GCF_021461395.2. Lineage (NCBI taxonomy): Eukaryota > Metazoa > Arthropoda > Insecta > Orthoptera > Acrididae > Schistocerca > Schistocerca americana. Next base: position 641,280,502 of record NC_060121.1, on the reverse strand, counting down.
GGCTTCTCCCTATTCCCATTTCTGCTGCTTCTCATTACGTTTGTCTTTTTCTGGTTTATTCTCAGTCCACATTTTGTACCCATTATGTTACAATGACAGCAATGTCATCAGCGAATCTTGTCATTGATTCCTTTTCATCTTGAACTTTAATCTCTCTTGAAACCTTGTTTTACTTTCGTCATTGTTTCTTCGGTGTATAGATCGAACAGTAGGAGTGGAAGAGTGTATCGCTGTCTCGTACCCTTTTCAGGTTTTCGATCTTTCCTACAACGTTCAAACTTCTGACATGCCAAGCTCCTGGCCGATATAAGTCTACTAATGTCAATCAATCCTTCATTTGAGGAAGAAATTTCTGAGAATGCACGTTTGGGGCACAGCACTGTATGGTCGTGAATCATGGACAGTGGGAGAAAAGGGTAAAGAGGAGAATCGAAGCGTTTAAGATTGGTGCTACAGACGAATGTTCAACGTAACGTGAACTGGTAAGGTAAGAATTGAGGAGATTCAGCGTAGAATCGGAGAGGAAAGGAATCTATGAAAAACACTGACAAGAAGAAGGAGCAGGATGATAGGACATCTGTTAAGGCACCAGGAAATATATTTCATGGTGTCAGCTGGAGCCGTAGAGGGTAAAAACTGTAGAGGAAGACAGATTGGAATACATCCAGCAATTAATGGAGGACGTAGGGCGCAAGAGTTATCCTGAGATGAGGAGGTTAGCGAAGGAGAGGAATTCGTGGTGAGCCGCATCTAACCAGTCAGAAGACTGATGACTGAAAAAAAAGAAGTCAACAGGTCTTTGTTTGGGTGAAGCCTGAAGAGCCTTGGCAACCCTTGCATTTGGATTTCGCTGGACACTTGCGGAACACTCATTGGCTGTCGTCGATGCATATAGCAAGTTTCCTTTTACTGTTCCCATGTGCTCTACCATTACATGTTGCACCCTTCAAACCTTACGATCCACATTTTGAAGGTTTACCACAGTTGCTTGTGACTGACAGTGGGCCTCAATTTTTGCCTGCAGATTTCGAGAACTTCCGTACCGCCAGTAGAATTCGTCACATGACCAGCACGCCTTTGTCCATTGGAGAACAGGAACGCTTCGTCCGCTCTTTAAGACACCAGATGGACAAACTACGCAGTCACCAAACGAAGGACCAAGCTTTTGCTACTCTTCTTGTCATCCTACCGCTCATAGCCTCGCAACAGCGCATCACTGTCGGAGTTGCGTCATGGAAGGTGCCACCTTACCTTACTCCAGTTGCCGCACCCAACGCGACACCGGCGCATCCTCCGCCCATTCAGGCAATGTAGCAAACTAATGACCCAGTTTTTTCAGGTCAACACCTATTGGAGGCGCTGGGAACGCGTTATCGCCGTGAAGGTGCTTGGCAGTTGCATGTTTTTGACTCAGGGTCCAGGCGGATTGCAGAAGGCGCCACCTGAATCAGCAACGCAGTTGTAAATTGCGCAATCCTGCTGGTGACTCTTTGTTTACAGATTCATTGCCTGCCTGGATGATGCAGCCTGCATCCCTTCCAGCTAACTAGGTTCGTCCATCGCCAGTCCTGGCTCTGAACCGACAGACCTGGACCCTGCACTTCATTCGTCATGAAGTGGACAGCAGACGCCCACAGGCGTTGGTCCCCTCTGCTCTAAGCCAGCCAGGGGGCCGCCTCAACAATACAAGGCGCCTTTGGGTTTCGACTGCTAGACGCCCTCACACCGTCGCTCGATGCAGGAACGCGCCCTCCATCTTGTTTCTCGGCTGGCATTCTGGGACAGAGTTAAGATGAACGCCTGGTCGTGGACAGAAACTTGGCACTAGCCACAGCTTTGGCTCCTGTCTCCTCATCGCTTCCTGTATCCACGAATGGCCCCCACCTCCCGCCGTCTTTGCAGGGATCGTAACTACACTATGATGGTGAGGAGTTTCGGAAGGAAGGAGTGTAGTATTGTAGCTTGTCAGTACTGTGGGAGCCAGCGCCTCAATGGAGTTGAGAGCTTCGTGTTAAATTGACTTGCAGAGGTACGTATCTTGACGGGAGCGACGATTCACGCGTATGTGTGTGTTTTCGCGAAGATCTTGGATTAGGTAATCGGGGTATGTGGGGTGAATAATGAGAATCGGGTGATCAGTTAACTTAGTGAGAGCGTTCTTTGTCCCACAGAGCCACGTGGTCGATCGCGCGTTGTGACGTAAAGGAACTTTCCAACTCGGTAGCAAACATTCCAGTTCGAGCATGTCGGTTCCCGTCTATAGGTGAGGGATTTGCAGAGTTTATGGGGCGAGAGCGTAGTTTGTACTCCATCATCACACGTGCCGGTGGTGCCGTGGAGTCCCGGGAATGTGGCGTGAGAGTGGTTTGGACAAAGCAAGCGGGTCGGTTCCTGTCCATCGGTGCTGGGAATTTGGGAACTTTAGGACCGATATAGCTTTTAGTGTGTCACGTGATAGAACTTTCCAAACATCTCCGGTGGTTGTGTGAGGTAGGTATCGGCAGGTTGGAACGTGTTCAGAAAAAAAAAAAAATTGGGGTGGAACGTGTCCTTTGTCCAGCACATGGTCGACAGGTTCCATCCTGTCCAGCGTTAAGTGCTCGCGGGCGGATGAGGATGCTTACGCAGCCTGACTCTGAGGCGAGCGCGGCTGACCATTTGTGGCGGGGCCCTCAAGTGCCGCTCGCCCCTACCTGGTGCGCTGGCCGTGGGGGTGTGCCGGCACCGCTGGTCGCTTGACATCAGCCGGCCAGGGAGCTGCCGATAGAGCGGGCTCAGCCGGCCGCGCGTACGTCAGCTGCGCTCTGGAGTTTCGCTGTGTGAGCATGGAGAAGTCAGTTGGGACACACCTACATGACCGTAATGTCTGAAATAAAGAGTCATTTTCAAGGTATTTACAGAAGGCTATGTCCGTCGCGTGTATGGAGGGTGTGTGACGTAAGCGGGGCGGTGGCGCAGCGATTGCACAGTTATTACGCGCGCGCGAGAGCGAGTCAATTAGCGGGCACTCTAGTGCGGTCCAAACGGGCTGTTTTATAGTCATGGCGGATTGCACTGTTGAGCAAACTTTGCCGCCAAAAGTGTAGCACTGCGTTCTCGATCGCACAGGGACACGTGGTGGACGGTGAGCGGTCGCCATCGACAGGTTTGAACGTGCCCAGGAAAATAACTTTGGCAGCGAACGACCGACCGTTGTGTGATTCAGCTCCGAAGCAGACAATTTTGGCGGCAAACGTGCGGAGGTGACGAATACACGTGGTGAGCGGACAAGGGGCCGCTGTGACGTTAAACTCGACAAGTTCCAGCGTGTCCAGCGAAAACATGTTTACGACGTGGGGGCGATCGCTGGGCTCGCTCCCCGCGCTAGTGGCCGGCCACCTCACATGACAGTTGTAGGCAGTGTCTCCACGCGCTGGCCAGGGGGTGGCGAGGATTTGAACTAATTCAGTTGGAACGCGGACGCCGTGGTGACTGCACTGTGATATCAAAGATGTGTGTGCTGACTATGTTGGAGAACAAGTGATGACCGTACTGCTTGAAATAAAGTCTTCAGTCCCTTCCCCCCTGCAAAATCAAAGGACGTGACTTACGTTACTATAAGAGCAGTTTATTATTTGACACGATTGTGATATGTATGATAAGCTAAAAGAAATTATTGATGAGATAAATTATTATTATTATTATATATTATTATTATTATTATTATTATTACTACTACATATTATTATTATAATATATTATTATAATTATTGATGAGATAAAAGAAATTATTCAGATAGTGAAGGGAGACGAAAATTTAATAGTCATGGGTGACTGGAATTCGAGTGTAGGAAAAGGGAGAGAAGGAAACATAGTAGGTGAATATGGATTGGGGCTAAGAAATGAAAGAGGAAGCCGCCTGGTAGAATTTTGCACAGAGCATAACTTAATCATAGCTAACACTTGGTTCAAGAATCATAAAAGAAGGTTGTATACATGGAAGAATCCCAGAGATACTAAAAGGTATCAGATAGGTTATGTAATGGTAAGACAGAGATTTAGGAACCAGGTTTTAAATTGTAAGACTTTCCAGGGGCAGATGTGGAATCTGACCACAATCTATTGGTTATGAACTGCCGATTAAAATTTAAGAAACTGCAAAAAGGTGGGAATTTAAGGAGATGGGACTTGGATAAGCTGACTAAACCAGAGGTTGTATAGAGTTTCAGGGAGAGTATAGGTAACAATTGACAGCAGTGGGGGAAAGAAGTACAGTAGAAGAAGAATGGGTAGCTCTGATGGATGAAGTAGTGAAGACAGCAGAGGATCAAGTAGGTAAAAAGACGAGGGCTAGTAGAAATCCTTGGGTAACAGAAGAAATATTGAATTTAATTGATGAAAGGAGAAAATATAAAAACGCAGTAAATGAAGCAGGCAAAAAAGAATACAAATGTCTCAAAAATGAGATCGACAGGAAGTGCAAAATGGCTAAGCAGGAATGGCTAGAGGACAAATGTAAGGATGTAGAGGGTTATCTCGCTAGGGGTAAGATAGATACTGCCTACAGCAAAATTAAAGAGACCTTTGGAGAAAAGAGAACCACTTGTATGAATATCAAGAGCTCAGATGGAAACCCAGTTCTAACCAAAGAAGGGAAAGCAGAAAGATGGAAGGAGTATATAAAGGGTCTATACAAGGACGATGTACTTGAGGACAATATTATAGAAATGGAAGAGAATGTAGATGAAGATGAAATGGGAGATGCGATACTGCGTGAAGAGTTTGACAGAGGATTGAAAGACCTGAGCCGAAACAAGGCCCCGGGAGTAGACAACATTCCATTAGAACTACTGACGGCCTTGGGAGAGCCACTCCTGACAAAACTCTACCATCTGGTGTGGAAGATGTATGAGACAGGAGAAATACCCTCAGACTTCAAGAAGAATATAATAATTCCAATCCCAAATAAAAGCAGGTGTTGACAGATGTGAAAATTACCGAACTATCAGTTTAATAAGTCACAGCTGCAAAATACTAACGCTAATTCTGTACAGACGAATGGAAAAACTGGTAGAAGCAGATCAGTTTTGATTCCGTAGAAATATTGGAACACGTGAGGCAATACAAACCTTACGACATATCTTAGAAGAAAGATTAAGGAAGGGCAAACCCACGTTTCTAGCAATTGTAGACTTAGAGAAAGCTTTTGACAATGTTGACTGGAATACTCTCTTTCAAATTCTGAAGGTGTCAGGGGTAAAATACAGGGAGCGAAAGGCTATTTACAGTTTGTACAGAAACCAGATGGCAATTATTAGAGTCGAGGGGCATGAAAGGGAAGCAGTGGTTGAGAAGGGAGTGAGACAAGGTTGTAGCCTCTCCCCAATGTTATTCAATCTGTATGAGCAAGCAGTAAAGGAAACAAAACAAAAATTCGGAGTAGGTATTAAAATCCATGGAGAAGAAATAAAAACTTTGAGGTTCGCCGATGACATTGTAATTCTGTCAGAGACAGCAAAGGACTTGGAAGAGCAATTGAACGGAATGGACATTGTCTTGAAAGGAGGATATAAGATGAGCATCAACAAAAGCAAAACGAGGATAATGGAATGTAGTCGAATTAAGTTGGGTGATGCTGAGGGAATTAGATTAGGGAATGAGACACTTAAAGTAGTAAAGGAGTTTTGCTATTTGGGGAGCAAAATAACTGAAGATGGTCGAAGTACAGAAGATATACACTCCTGGAAATGGAAAAAAGAACACATTGACACCGGTGTGTCAGACCCACCATACTTGCTCCGGACACTGCGAGAGGGCTGTACAAGCAATGATCACACGCACGGCACAGCGGACACACCAGGAACCGCGGTGTTGGCCGTCGAATGGCGCTAGCTGCGCAGCATTTGTGCACCGCCGCCGTCAGTGTCAGCCAGTTTGCCGTGGCATACGGAGCTCCATCGCAGTCTTTAACACTGGTAGCATGCCGCGACAGCGTGGACGTGAACCGTATGTGCAGTTGACGGACTTTGAGCGAGGGCGTATAGTGGGCATGCGGGAGGCCGGGTGGACGTACCGCCGAATTGCTCAACACGTGGGGCGTGAGGTCTCCACAGTACATCGATGTTGTCGCCAGTGGTCGGCGGAAGGTGCACGTGCCCGTCGACCTGGGACCGGACCGCAGCGACGCACGGTTGCACGCCAAGACCGTAGGATCCTACGCAGTGCCGTAGGGGACCGCACCGCCACTTCCCAGCAAATTAGGGACACTGTTGCTCCTGGGGTATCGGCGAGGACCATTCGCAACCGTCTCCATGAAGCTGGGCTACGGTCCCGCACACCGTTAGGTCGTCTTCCGCTCACGCCCCAACATCGTTCACCCCGCCTCCAGTGGTGTCGCGACAGGCGTGAATGGAGGGACGAATGGAGACGTGTCGTCTTCAGCGATGAGAGTCGCTTCTGCCTTGGTGCCAATGATGGTCGTATGCGTGTTTGGCGCCGTGCAGGTGAGCGCCACAATGAGGACTGCATACGACCGAGGCACACAGGGCCAACACCCGGCATCATGGTGTGGGGAGCGATCTCCTACACTGGCCGTACACCACTGGTGATCGTCGAGGGGACACTGAATAGTGCACGGTACATCCAAACCGTCATCGAACCCATCGTTCTACCATTCCTAGACCGGCAAGGGAACTTGCTGTTCCAACAGGACAATGCACGTCCGCATGTATCCCGTGCCACCCAACGTGCTCTAGAAGGTGTAAGTCAACTACCCTGGCCAGCAAGATCTCCGGATCTGTCCCCCATTGAGCATGTTTGGGACTGGATGAAGCGTCGTCTCACGTGGTCTGCACGTCCAGCACGAACGCTGGTCCAACTGAGGCGCCAGGTGGAAATGGCATGGCAAGCCGTTCCACAGGACTACATCCAGCATCTCTACGATCGTCTCCATGGGAGAATAGCAGCCTGCATTGCTGCGAAAGGTGGATATACACTGTACTAGTGCCGACATTGTGCATGCTCTGTTGCCTGTGTCTATGTGCCTGTGGTTCTGTCAGTGTGATCATGTGATGTATCTGACCCCAGGAATGTGTCAATAAAGTTTCCCCTTCCTGGGACAATGAATTCACGGTGTTCTTATTTCAATTTCCAGGAGTGTATAATGATGTAGACTGACAATGGCAAGGAAAGCGTTTCTGAAGAAGAGAAATTTGTTAACATCGAGTATAGATTTAAGTGTCACGAAGTCGTTTCTGAAAGTATTTGTATGGAGTGTAGCCATGTATGGAAGTGAAACATGGACGATAAATAGCTTGGACAGGAAGAGAATAGAAATGTGGTGCTACAGAAGAATGCTGAAGATTGGGTGGGTAGATCACATAACTAATGAGGAGGTATTGAACAGAATTGGGGAGAAGAGGAATTTGTGGCACAACTTGACGAGAAGAAGGGACCGGTTGGAAGGACATGTTCTGAGGCATGAAGGGATCACAAATTTAGCATTGGAGGGCAGTGTGGAGGGTAAAAATCGTAGAGGGAGACCAAGAGATACATACATTAAGCAGATTCAGAAGGATGAAAAAAGATAAGTGAGGGAGAAAGTTCGTACGTGTGATCAATTATGGTGTTGGTATTTGAAGTTGTGATAGATTTTTGTTATTGTTGTAAGGAAAATGGCTTTCTGACCGAGAAAATCGGACATCTTGAATAAATAATAAATGATAATAATACATAGAAGTACAGTTTTTGAGACATTATCGTGTTGGAATTTGAATTTGGCGTAATTTTCTGATGATGTAGGCCTATAATAATAAATGATAATGAATGATAATGAATGATAATAAATGACAATGAATGATAATAAATGATAATCAATAATAATAATAAAGATAAGTACGGTTCCTGCATGCATCATCCTGTTGGAATTCAAACTTCCCGCCATTTTTCTTCTGGAGGCTTAGGTTAGTAGACATAGCACAATTGGAATATTTTCCCGCCAAAATTCAATTTTGGCGCCATATTTTCTTGAGGTTAGGTTAGTGGACATAGCACAATTGGACTATTTTCCCACCAAAAGCCGCCATCTTGGATGACGTCATGCGATGTTGCCAAGTCTACATGCCGCAATCTTGAATGACGTCATCGGCGCCATATTGAATAAATTTGGCAACAATGCAACGTGCGCTGGCACAGACTTAGTCCCCCTACTGATGTGAAAAGCATTTTTTGCATCGTTGTGTGAAATCCGGGTGGGGGGTTCGTCTTTGCCGTCCGAATTCTCATTCACAGTTTCCTGGTTAACTGCGGCAACAATCTGGTCGTCATTGAGCTCTTCAAAAGTGTCACAGTCTTTGTCACATTCGTTGGTCCACTCTTCAACTTCATTGGCAGGGACGTTGGTCTCCAGAGTTTGTAGAACTTTAACGATTTCCAGTGCGTCATTGTTGTGCTCATCTTCAGTATGCTCATTTTCAGTCATAACTTGTGGCCAAAGCTTTCGCCACGATTTTCGCAGTGTGTCAGGTTTCAGTTCATCCCATGCTGCAGCGATTTTGTAGATGGCTTCTTTGATATTCAGGGATTTCATTGCCTCAAATAAGTTATGACCTCCTTCAGATTTTTCCAAGATTGAGTTGATATACTTTCTGCGACATCCCCTTTTTAACCATTCGATAACGCCCTGCTCCATTGGTTGGATGAGGGAGGTCACATTATGAGGCAGAATGAGAGATTTTATGTCCCCTTTCACCAAACCTTCCTCAGATGGATGTGATGGTGCGTTATCCAACAGCACTAGAGCACGAGCAGGCAGGTTTTTTTGCTTCAAGTATTTTTCGACCGATGGCACAAACTCGTCGAAAAACCAGTATTTAAAAATGTTGCAGTCCATCCAAGCAGATTTTTGATTGCGGTAATAAATTGACAAGGAAGATAAGTTTATATTTTTGAATGCCCTTGGCTTCTTAGATTTGCCAATGACGAACAAGGGGAGCTTGTGGATGCCATGTGCATTGCTACGAGGAATGTCTGTTATTCTATCTTTTATAGGTTTCGTTCCTACCACGGATTCATTTGAAGCTGGGTGTTCAGCCCTGTCTCGTCGATGTTATACACTTGGCAGGGTAACAGTTCATTTTCTTCTACAATTTCTTGAAACTTAACAGAAAACTCCCTAGCAGCTGCGGCATCGGAAGGTAGTTTTTCACCGGAAATAGAAACAAATAGGACACCATGACGAGTTTTCCAACGATCAATCCAGCCTTCACTGGCAGCAAATTTACTTTGGTCTTCTAGTTTTTTGTGCAAAACTATTGCTTTTTCTTTGAGAATTGGCCCGGATATTGCAGTTCCTTTTCTTCTTTGTTGACAAAACCACATCCACAATGCGTTATCAAGCAGTTCAAGTTCAGGCTTTTTTAATGTTTTGCGATTCTTCAGAGTGTTTTCACCATCAATCGTAACTCTATAGGATTCAATGTCTTCCCAATTATTCCTCCAGTCCTTAACTGTCATAACACGTACATTCAGTTCATTTGCAATTTTTTGGAGCGATTCTTCTTCGTCCAGTCTTTGTAGAACTGCTAATTTTTCACATAGTGAAAGAGTTACGTGTTTACGTTTGAATCCAGACATGCTGAAAAACAGACAACTGTACACACAATGAATCTACAGTAATAAGTACTGTACAGAACGCGGAATAAAGCAAACAACGACGTTTTTTAATCCCAACAGAGGATAAAACTGCACAGCAACGTACAGTATAACAATATGCACAGCGATAGACACCGAAACAATGGCTCGACAGGCGTCCAGTCAGTGACAGGTTGGCACAGGCTCGCGAGCCTGCGCATGGTGGGACTAACAGGAGTGACGGACCATCCAAGGTCGGATTACACGGGTTCTACTGTAGGTACTATGGGGGCTTACAGCTGTTTATACCAAGGCAGCCACGATTTTCAAAGAGAAAAAAGTAGAGGCGAATGATAGCGTCGGACGTGCGACCTCGTTCAGATCACTCCTGTTTATCCACTCAGTTGCTTAGATCGGAACAGTGGACACATCTTACTGACGAGACATGGATTTCCTAAGCTAATTTGCGGAGACAAAAGTGCTGTGGAAAAAAAACATCAAATCCTTTCAGCCAGAATGGTTATGGCTATTTTTTTTCGTGTTGCTTAGCTAAAATTGTTTGGAGATTTTATGAAACGTGTATGGATAATCAAATCTGAAGCCATTCAAACAAGCGACGCGGTCACTCATTACTGGGGTTATGCTTCTGCAAGACCATGCTCGGCCATAATTTGAGTGACAGCATTCATTTGAATGGGACGTTTTCGAACATCCATCCTACAAGCTAGATGCAAGGGATTTACATCTCTTCATATAAGTAAAAAAGTGGCTTGGCTCCCAATACAATGACTCCCGACGAAAAACTCCCGAGTGCTGTCGCAGACTGTTTGCAACATCAGGGAGACGGCCGCTGTGACCGAGCGGTTCTGCCGTTACGGTCACAGGTTCGAATCCTGCCTAGGGCATGGATGTGTGTGATGTCCTTAGCTTAATTAGGTTTAAGTAGTTCTAAGTTCTAGGGGACTGATGACCTCAGATGTTAAGTCCCATAGTGCTCAGAGCCATTTGAACCATTTTTTGCAACATCAGGCTGTAAAATTTTACGCCGAAGGAATTTGTCTACTTATTAAGAGATATGATAAATTGTTAAATCTGAATGGTGATAATGCAGTGAAGTAAAGGTGCAGATACTAGGTTTTCGTAATAACTTTGCTTTAAAGAGTCTAATATTTTGTTTGTAGCAACAGAAGTTGTTTTCCGGATAGAAGTCTGATTTATCGTCAGTAGGAATATATCTACTCCGTTTTGAAACTTTCAGCTGTTGCAGTGTGCTTTTCCAATCTTATGAATGTATCATACACACTTTTAGACATTTATTTGCATGAAATACTTCGTTTATCCTGAAATATTCAGGTATTGCTAATATTTTACATAATTATTTTTATGCCTAGACAGTGTGAAAATAGCAGCATTGACATAGCTTTAACAACCTTTCCTAATTCGCCTTTAAGAGTAAAACAAAAAATTAAAAAGCGAACATTTCCTACTGCTTCCGATTCACGAGCCTTGAGCTGGAACAGTATTTTGAAGTTTCTCAACATTCTTATCGGTCTTCTCACACAACTGCACGCCGCCGGGATATAACACACTATTGTTACATAGATACGACATGCGCTGGTTAAACCAGGCATAGATCCATAGTTTAGTTCCTGGAGATGAGACATAGATAGCTTACATCTACATCTATATCCTAATAATGTGTCACGCAGGGTACTTTCGGTACCACTATCATCTGATCCCTCCAACCCTGTTCCACTCGCGAACAGCGCGTGGGAAGAATGTTTCGTCGGTAAGCCTCTGTACTGGCTCTAATTTCTCGAATTTTCTCCTCGTGGTCAATACGCGAGACGTATGTGGGGAGAAGTAATACGACTCCTCCTGAAAAGTACTGTCCCGAAATTTCAATAGTAAATGTCTCCTTGATGCACAACGCCTCTCTGCTAGTGGAGTTTGTCTAGCATCTCCGTAAAGCTCTCTTGCCAGCTAAACGATCCTGTGACGAAACGCGCCGCTCTTCGTTGGATCTTCTCTATATCCTCTATCGCTCCTACCTGATGGGGATCCCAGACAGGTGAACAACAGGTGAAGAATCGGGCGAACAAGCGCGTTATAAGCCACTTCTTTCGTGGATGAGTTACATTTCCTTAAGATTCTTCCGATGTATCTCAGTCTCGTATCTGCTGTTCCCACTATCTGTTTTACGTGGTCATTCCACTTAAGGTCGCTCTCGGTAGTTAAGCCTGTATATTTTACGCCAGTCGCTGTGTCCATCTGCTTGTTATCAGTAGTGTAGCTGTACAGTAGTGGTTTTCTTTATTATTTATTTATTTACGTTCATGGTCAACTGCCGGTGCCTGTACCATTCATCAATTCTCTGCAGGTCATTCTGCAAATTCTCACTATCTCCTGGGGTTACTACTCTGGTATAGGTAACTGCATCATCTGCGAATAGCCTTCAAGAGCATCCGACGCTTTCTACTAGATCATTGATGTGGATTCTAAACAGCAACGGTTCTATCACACTTCCCTGTGGTACTCCAGATATTACCTTTACATCTGTAAATTTAGTTCCTTGTTGAGTTCTGTCAGCAAGAAAGTCTTGAATCCAATTGTAAGTCTGCTCCGATACTCCGTAAACTCGTATTTTTTTCATTAAACGGCAATGCGGGAAGGTGTGAAATACCTTACCGAAACCAAGGAACACGGCATCAATTTGAGCGTCGTTGTCCACTGCACTGCAGAGTTCCGCAGGATCTCTGTTTGCTGGATCCATGTTGGTTTTTATAGAGGAGATGTTCATTTTGCAAAGACGTCATAATTCTTGAGCATAAAACATGTTACATAACTCTACAACAGACTGACGTCAACGATATAAGTCTATAATTGTGTGGAACTGTCTTACAGCCTTTATCAAAAACGGGAATGTCCTGCCCATTTCTACCAGCTGTTAGGTACCTTTCGTTGCTCAAGCGATCTACGATAAATTACTGCTAGAAGGGGAGCAAGTTCTTTCGCATAATCTTGATAGAATCATATAGGTATCTCATCTGGTCCTGATGCATTTCTACTGCTAGGCAACTGTAGCTGCTTTTCAATTCTACGATCGGTTATGTTAATGTCTGCCATTTCGACGTTCGCACAACGATTGAAAGGAGGGACAGTGTTACGATCTTGCGCGGTGAAACAACTTCGGAAGAGCGAATTCAGTATTTCGGCCTTCTCTCTGTTATCTTCCATTTCGGTGCCGGTGTGATCGCTGAGAGAATGAATAGATGATTTTGACCCAATTACTGATTCTGCATACGACCAAAATCTCTTAGAGTTTTTACTCAGGCCAGTTGACAACGTCTTACTTTCTAAATCATTGAATACTTCTCTTATTGCTCTCCTTATGCTCATTTTCGAAAAATGGTTGAAATGGCTCTGAGCACTATGGGACTTAACTTCTGAGGTCATCAGTCCCCTAGAACTTAGAACTACTTAAACCCAACTAACCTAAGGACATCACGCACATCCATGCCCGAGGCAGGATTCGAACCTGCGACCGTAGCGGTCGCGCGGTTCCAGACTGTAGCGCCTAGAACCGCTCGGCCACTACGGCTGGCGCTCAATTTCGCTCCATTCAGCTTTTGTTTGTCAGCTAGGTTGTTACTTATCTTGAATCTGAGATGAAGTGCTCTTTGTTTTTGTAGGGCTTTTCTAACACGGCTATTAAATCATGGTGGATCTTTCCCGTCCCTTAAAACCTTTCTCGGAACGTACTTGTCTAGGGCATATTGAACGATGCCTTTGAAGTTTTTCCATTTGCTCTGCACATCTGCGTCCTCATCATCGAATATTTGATTATGACTGCTGAGATTGTCTAAAATTTGTATTATGTCACCCCTCCTGAACAAATATATCTTCCTACCTTTCTTAACATTCCTTGTAGAACCCATCGTCATAGATGCTGTCACAACCTTGTGTTTACTGATACCTTCCTGTATGTTTACTGATTCGATAAGTTCGTTTCTGTTTGATGCCAGGAGGTCTCAGACGTTATCCTCACGAGTTGGTTCTCTAACTGTCTGCTCAAGGTAATTTTCGGACAAGACATCCAGAACAATGCCACATGAATCCCTGTCTCTGGCACCAGTTTTGATGGCATAACACTCCCAATCTATACCTGGCAAGTTGAAGTCACCCTCTATTACAGCGGCATCATCAGGAAAATTACTAATGATATTCTGCAAGTTCTGTCTGAAGCGCTCTACAACTACAGATCCTGACCCAGGTGATCTATAAAAGCATCCGATCATCATTTTTGACAGTTCTTTGATACTCAATTTCACCCAGATTAATTCACATTCGGAATCCGTGATATCCTCGCCAGATTTTATCGAAGTTTGTACTGCAATAAACACGCCGCCACCATTGGCGAATAACCATCTGATCAATTGAAGACATTCTAACCTGAACTTTGGATTTCGTTGTCATTGACGTCTGGTTTCAACCAGCTTTCTTTTCCCAATACTATCTGTGCATTATAACCTTCTGTAAGCGATACTAATTCTGGGACCTTTCCTTGGATGCTCCTGCAGTTTACTAAAATCATATTAATCTTTTCTATCTCTGATCTGCGAGGACCAAGATTCTCTGAGGTCTCTGTGGCTGATTTAACAGGCAAATCGTCTTTGATCCCAAGGGAGGGGTTCTGTAACCTAAAAAAGCTCCAAGTGCACGCCACACCTACTCCTCTGCCCTAGTACCGTTTCCTGAGTGTAGTGGACGCCTGACCTATTAAAGGGAACCCTTCACTTCTGCACCCGATAGCGGAGGTCGAGAAATTCGCATCCGACACCGTCGCAGAGTCGTCTGAGTCTCTGGTTTAGACCTTCCACTCTGCTCCAAACCAAAGGACTGCGATCAACCCTGGGTACGATTGCACAAATAGACAGCTTAGCCTGCACCCCGCGTGCTTTGCTATTTGTCTTCACCAAATCAGCCAGCCGTCGAAAGGAGCCGAGGATGGCCGCAGAACGTTATTCGTGCCGACATGTGCCACTATATGTAGCCGGTTGCGCCCAGTGCATTCGACAGCCGTCAGCAGGGCCTCCTCCACATCACGGATGAGACCTCCCGACAAACATACCGCCTTGCCTGCTATATCCCTGAGGGGCTCCAGCACCCGCCTAACATTGGAGCTCCCAATGACTAGCATACCCACACTCTGTACTTGTCCAGACTGGGCAGGAAAATCGACCACTGGCCCAGCAGGAGAGGCATTCCGTGCTGGCTCAGAGCTATCATCAACATTGAGAAGCACCTCGTACCTGTTGCTAAGACGTAGGGAGCCAGCCACACGGCCTGCTCTCTCTTTCGCCTTCTGCCCCGCCTTCTGCCCAGTGACACGCGAACCCACCACTGTCTGCAACCCACGCTGGATTACGGGACAGACCGGTCAGGTGTTGCGTATCGGAAGTCGCAGCGACGTCCAGGCCACCAGGGGATTCCAGTGACACCAGAGGTGTCGCAGGTCTCGTCATTGGCTACTCGACGTCACCGCAACTGTGAACATTAGTTAGAAGCTTGTCGATGGTAGCCAACGCAGCTTTCAGCTATTTACTACGGACAGCAGCCAAATCTCCTTGTGTCCGCTCACAAGAAGAAGAGTTCCTAGCCATATCGTACTGTTTATAAAATAGATATAAGGTCTCAAATGGCGCTACTGAGTTAGAAATGTATACAAAATATACCAAAGGAGAATAAAGTAACACTAAAAGTTACTGTGCAGATTTTTCAGTGTATTCTGAGACCGCAAGCTATTAAACAGAAATAAAATTCTCTAGTGAAGTTGATGTATTTACAGTTACCTGTTATTAGAAATTCTGTTTACCGAAAAGTTACTACACGAGATAAATATTCAAACTAGAATGCACTGATCTAAACTGTATGCTGTCTACTAGCACAAAATTAAAACTTGGTGGTGTGACGGAGTTTCTGGCGATGGGAAAATTTACACCAGGAAGCCGCCCTCACAAGGATATTCACAAGACTTAGGCAAAAATAAAAAGTATGATTACTTTTCTAACCACTAGTCAACACAGTAAAATACACACGTATAGTTCAAGTCTTTGCAGAAGCACGTGAAAAAAAAAACAAAGACTAAATTAATCTACTATTTATCAGACGGGTGCTAATGTTGCTGCTGCGCGTCCTCTCGGCTCGGCGGCTACCACTATAATCGTCAATGATGCTACATATTGCTTTCATATTTAAAAAAATTAAATAAATCAACAGATGCTAAATAATCATACTGTATAACATGAGGCATGATTTTTTTTTAATCATCTGTCTTCTGTCTCGTTTGATGCAGCCCTCCTCGAATTCCTCTCCTGTGCTAACCTCTTCATCTCAGAGTAGCACTTGCAACCTACGTCCTCTATTGTTTGGTGGATGCAGCCCCGGACCTACTATATCTCCGAACAGGGACAAAAACATAGCGGCACCCCCCCTCCTCCCACCCGAATATTTGAGATTGGACGACAAAAACAAGAACAAAAAAAGGTTTTCAAGGATATGTTAGTTTTGTAGCGGACATCTTTCTGAAGGGATTGGTATATAAAACATATTTGTTCGGGGAAACGCAGGACATGTTACTTGGTCTAAAGTGTGCCATAGTGCAGAGCCACGCCTCTTCACACTGCATTCTTCTATCGCACGTCGCTGTATTTTTTCTGTGGAATTCAAACGTGTATGTTTTGTAATGGAAGCAATCAAATCTATATTGAGGAAACTGAAAATTAAAATGTCATGTGGCGTCTCTCCTTTTCCCAGTCGGCTGGTCTGACATCCTAACCGCCCCTCCCCCCCCCCCCCCCCTTAAAAAGTCTCGCGGTTAATACTGGGTGGGATTATCTGAGACCCGGAGTATAAGAACTTGAAACATCCCCTTAGAAAACTTAATGAATTACTATGCATATAAACCTCTTACATTATTTGACTTTCAAACAGCTGAGCAGAACTGAACGTACTCAGACATTTCGCTCTTTACCTATTCTGATCAACACTAAACTGACACACAATATTTTTAGCACAACGCAATCTGACTTTCAATAATCCCTACAAATAATGGCCCTGACTAATATTAACCTGTACCTTTCACAAATCACTTACCTCACAAAAATCTTCATTACTCGAACTACTGCAATGCAGCGAGCGCCACTACTGCCAGCTAAATAAAAGATTCAAACTACTAAAGGCACTAACTACTGATAGGCATAGTTAGCAAATGAAAGATTTTGATAGAGAACAAACAATTTATTTAGCTTAATAGTGTTCAAAAGTCATAATATATATATATAGCAGTTCATGACATCCAGTCTTACAAATTTACTGTCTCTGATGGACACACGTCCAGATCATCCACTCTCAAAACTCCGCCATTTCACTCCCCACATCCACCACTGCGGGCAGCTCTCTTCCAACTGCACAACGCTACGTGCTGTTAACAGCCAACTGCCCAACACTACAATGGCGAATATTACTCCAACAATGCAAACCAAACACAACCTTCACACAGCACAGACAGCACAGCACAAACAGCCTATTTACATAGCCCCCATGCTCCCCACAAAAAATTTTACAAATTGTTTTGGGCAGTGGCCAATAATGATTTGATAAAATTTTTCATAATTACAATAACAAAGATATCAAATGCACACACTTATTGATACAACGTTGGTCAATAGCCAAAATTTTCTCACAATCCATAAAGACAGTCCTGATCATTCATCACAATAAAATTGGAGTGTTTTTTTTTTTCAAAGTCTGAGCAGTAAAAGAAAATGCACACAGAAGTAGTGGATTTCCATGCAGTCTTGAAGATGTAGTGTTGTCCTTCCAATGGAAAGACAGTGCTGACTCTTGACATGCAGACAGGTAATGGGCCACAACAGAGCAAACCCACAGCAGAGTCAGTCAAAGTTTTGAAGAATATTGGTAGGTAGATCATCACAGAGTAGACCCACTGTAGTCCTGGTAGAGATTATGGTATTGGTGGGCCACCAGAGGTGCAGACCCACTGCAGTCCTTGTAGAAATAATGGTATTGGCGGGCCATCAAAGATTCACACCCACTGTAGTCCTTGTAGAGACTGCCAGCAGCCATCTGTTGCGACTGTGCAGATGCACAATCACCATCGAAGAGTCTTGCAGGCAACATAGCAAGTCCATAAACCACCACTCACAAAGTTTTTGGAAATGTCCTTAGAACCAGCAATGCTGTTAACCAGTCCCTTGCGTAATTATCAACACACTTGCAAATGCTACCAGTCCCCCTTTTTTTCTCGCATATTCTGCGTGTACTATGACCAACAAAAATGTGTGCAGTGAAATGAAACTTAATTTGAAGAACTGGTGTCTATACAACTATAAATTTACAACATAAGAATACAATTACAAAGGTACAAAATACATAATTAAAGAAGATAATAGTACAGATAACATTTGTGGTAATACAGGTTATACAAAAGAATCGAAATAACATATACATCAGTGTTACAGTAATTATGACATAAGTAAATACATAAAAGGTCAGAATAACTTTCGAAACATCAACCTCACACGTGAGCATTAAAACAAAACAGAATAAATAATGTCTAAACATCTTTACAAAGTAAATAATATAGTATTAGAAAAATTCTACAACATAACTCTCACCAGATAAACACGTAAAGACAGGAAGAACACAAATACACAAGGGTACACAAACATATAGTGGAATAATACAAAAGGAAAGGACAGGGTTTGTTTTACTGCAGTATTTTGCAAACAGAACTTTCTTTACTTCTTGGAGATCTCCCTTCATTCATCATTATTCCCAAAAAATCCAATCTATACCTCCTTTCTGTATTCTATTCATATTTCTTTCAAAATGATTATTTCTCATTGTACAATACTCATTTTTGCCCAAATCCTTTTCATATAACTACTCAATGCATTCTTTCCCTATTCTCCATAGTCAGTTTCTTATATAGTCTACCCCCTCTTAAGCTAACTTAAATCTACTGAGCTCAGATATATATACTAAGGGACGAGGCAATGCAGCAGTACAAAACAATTAACACAAATAGCAATAACAAAAAATGCAAATTGGCAAAGCAAGCAGCAGTAAATCTAAATTAGTAGAGCAAATGCAACATTACAACTAAAATGAGCCAATGTGCATCAACAAGAAAAATAAATCAGTAGTAGAACTGGCTTAACAGAGTAATACAAAGTGAAATTTAGTAGCACTATGCCTGGCAACCAGCAGCAGCAAATGCTATAACTTATATCTAAACATGACGAAGCTCAAGCAGAAAAAATATCACAGTAAAGATAGGAAATGTCTAACAACTATGTCAGATCTTAGCACTAGAGTGATGCATCACCTTAACTTACACTACTAAAAAGTTACCAGTCATTGACAAAAATTATGTATGCCATTCCTGTGAGGGGAAATGTCTTTTTATGCTCCCTCGTTTTTTTAAGTAGATCATGAAGTTGTTATTTATTGGATCTGTAGGCATAAAATATCTATATTAGTACATCTATAAAATTTTATTTTAACCAATGCAGCAGTGCAGCTAGAAACTAGATATTAAACAAAATGAGCAATCTCTCAACTAGAAAGACATTAGATGTAAAATGTTTCTCATCATTTCATAAGGCATTTCAGAAAATATCATAAATTAAGAGCTTCACAGTGTAATCATATGTTTTCAAGTTTGAGCGTGTCGTATTTGCGATGCTTTCTACAAAGAAATGTCAACAGCGAGGATAATGGCCTCTTTTTTTTTCTCCACCTGTGCCACTGAAAGGCACACACTAATGGCTTTTTTTCCAGGTGACTGTCGCTCAGATGGGCCCCCACAGCACATTACATCAAGGTCATCTACCTTCTTTACTGAAATATTTATGGCAGCAGTTTCCACTACAGTGACAGTCTCATATAAAATAAAAAAATTCAAAGCTTAGAAATTTACATTAGAAGTGTGTAGAAACAAAGTCTCATACGTAACAGTGTCTAAGAGGTTTTGTCAGCATTGTGGTAATTAACATTCACGTATGTACACACATTTCATAGCTCTTCAAGTACGATTCTTGGTTTCTAACATACTTTTTCACAAATCAGAGTCCCTAACCACTACTCATTATTCCTTACTTTATTACACATATACATATTCGTAGACACTTCATCAATATTTCATCATAATAAATATGTAGCATAATCAAATTCCTCATATAACATCAGCTTATTGATCATAAACATTCCTCAACAGCATATTACACATCGTCATGGTAATAATAACACCATAACACCTAAGTCAAATCTCAAAAACTTCGTAGCTTTCTGCAATAATTTCAAAACCTTCAATAAAGTCATCTACCTCAAATGTACTTCAAAAATCATGATCCCATACCAAATACGACATTCAAAGGTCTCATAATATCACAATGGTTCCAAAAAAATATGAACAGTTCACAAAGTACAGACAAAATACAGTTATCCAACTGTGTAATTACGTAAACATGTGTCACTGACATAGTAAAAAAATGTTTGTTTCTCTGTTAAATAATCAGATAGCTGTGTAATTCTGTGTTAAAGAAATATGGTACCGATGTGTAAAGTTGTATAAGCAAATACCATATTAGCTAGGGCTCCTTGTGCCTGCCAAACACATGGTACACAAAGGAGGCGTGTACCCCCCTGAGGATTAATGTAATTATACCCTCAGGTGTTACAGATTACAGCAATGGAATGGAATGTATCACAGAAAACTTTCTTTGTAATTCAAAAATCTTTAAAAATAAATGTTTTAAGTACAAAATTAATCACAAATACGTGCACTGCCGCACTAAATTGTGCATCTTGCAGTAAGATAATCTCTGTGGAAGTGTTGTAGTTATTGTCCTCCGAAAACTAAGTGCTGCAGAAGTCAATGTACTTACCTCATGATAAACAAAGTGAATTGTTATGCGTATAGATATCGTAGTTATTACGTACAATTCCATGATCAAGAAAGCACTACACTGTAATGTATTGTTGTGCTACGGGAAAGGCTGTCTCATTGTAGCTGTACCAAAAAATTAATACTAAAACATGTTTTCCTTTTCAGAAGAATCCAGAAAAACTGTGCAGAGATAAAACAGATACACCACAAAAGCGACAATGTAAATTGTGTCTCACATTAGTAACGTCATGATATAATCATGTAGCTGTCAAATAAACTAAACACTGTGTCATCTGGTATCTCTCAGAAAGTACTTTAAATCCAGAATATATTTTCAAGTAAACCAAAATGTTGCATTAAAATCTCATTAGCAGTATATGTTCTAAGTATGTAATCCTTATAGTCGTTACGTAATCGTGAAACTAACAAGCAAGAATGTACACACATAGTAACACTGTGTTCTCTGTTCACTATCACAATGCAGTGGTAAGTACTCTCTAAATATGTTCCTTAGGTAACACTGTGTCTTCTGTTCACTATCACAATGCAGTAGTAATTACTCTCTAAATATATTCTCTAGGTTCTAGATTGTATAGTTAGCTTCAAAACATTGTTGCATGATAAAAGTTTCTAAGTGTGACAACGCGTACTAGTAGCGTGAAGTGAAAAATTTTATGGCAAAGACTAAGTTAAAAAGCAGATTATCTTTCAATAAACGGTTTTACATGTGAAATGTGGCACAATCCTTTACTCTTTCTAGTGCGCAAAGTTACAACTTCAAAGCAATTATCATGTTGTATACTTCGGTAAGGAGTGCTGAAATTTTTCTCAAGGTTAACGTCTATGTTATTTTTCTCTGAGCCAGCCGGCGCACGTGGCTGCCTGAGGTGCGAGTCATTGTCTGTCTCTTTGTTGGCGTGTGTCGTTATTGGGATTTGGAGATCTAACTTCTACAAATTCACCTTGTCGAGAGTGCCCTGCTCTGTTTGAATCCCACCAGTTCTGATGAAATTCAGGTCTGTCGTTTTGTTGGTAGTTTACATAGTTTCTTTTTTGTCGGTCATGTGATGGAGAATTTCTCCCGGAATCGTAACTGCGCGGTGCACCGTTGCGTCATACGCTATTCTGTCTCCCGTGATAATAATTATTTTGGTTCCCATATTGTCTGTTTCTCTGATTGTCTCTGTGATAGTCATTACTGCAGAGAGGTGATCTTTCCCTGTAATTATTACTGCTCTGCCAACGGTTGTCATACGGTGGTATCTGTTTTGGTCACGATTTACGTTGTAAGAATAGCCTTGTGGTGTCCAGTTATTTCTGTCATTGCGGAATTGTTACGGATGCGAGCTGTAATTGTTGGGTTCCAGTTTTCACGTTCCGCGATTGTCAGTGTCAATTTCCAATTCTTGTAACAGTCCCTGAAAAGCTTCAATGTCGTCTTTGCAACGTCCTGCCAAAATAATATGTCGTAAATGTTGAGGCAATTTTGTTAAGCAAATGCGGATGAGTACTGAGGGGCTGTATGGGTTTGACAGGTACTGATTCTTGTGCAACATGTCTTCAACATATTTCACAAAACTGAAAAATTCAGATTGTTCGAAATGTTTCATCATTATGATGCTATGTTTTAGTCGGTCTTGTGTAGCTTGAGACCAATATGCTGAAAGGAAGGCATGATAAAATTCACCTTCACTGTGATAGTCATGAATGACCGATCGCATTCTTACAGCTGGTTCATTCTCTAAATAGCCACACATAAATTCTAATCTATGCTCTAATGACCAGTTGGGAGGATAACAATGAGAGAATTGATGAAGCCACACTTGTGGATGAATGTCGTTGCCGGAATTCTTAAATGTTTTGAATTTATATGTAGTAATAAACAGCTTATAGTCAAAATCATCATGTCGGCGAGTCGCATGTCGGTCATTATTACGTCGTTTCGGCGGTTCCATCTCAAAATTCGGTGTACTTTGCCAATTTCTTTCATAATTTCCGAAGTGCTCTGTGTTATTATTTTGTGGCTGTTCAGTATTTCTATGTCCCTCTTCCCATATTGGAGTGCGAGTGTCTTCTGAAATATGTAATTCTTGTATTACCTGTGTCAACTGATCTTGTACTTCCCGGATTTCTCTTTGGTGTTGCGTATTAATTTGATTCTGATTTTGTTTGAATTTCCTAATTTGTTCGTACTCTTCTGTATCATTAAAGACTACCGGTCTTCTGTCATTCAGATTATCATCTACTTTCGTAGATAAATTATTTAGCTGATCCGAAAGTTCGACTACTTTCTCTGATAATGAGCTAATTTCCTCCATGTGTCTTTCTGAACCAATTGTCAGAGTATCTACTGTGTCCTTTAAGTTTTCCTGAGTTTTTGCAAGTAGCGTAACCGAATCGGTAGATGCAACTGAGTCAATTTTAGCCCCCAAGGTCTCGTGATTTTCATGAACAATAGTTCGCAGTTCTTTTATGGCTGCTTCGTGATTCTGTAATGCATTTTCATGCCGCGAAAAAATAGGTTGAAAATGCTCACAAATTTGTGTTTTTACGTCATTACAGACTTTTTGACATTTCGATTCAATGTTATGTAACTCAGTAGTTAAATCTTCTCGTGTTTGTTCAAGCGTGGTGTCTAACCTTTGAAGATTTTGTTCCATTGTGTCTAACTTTTTAAGATTTTGCTCCATTGTGTCTAACTGTTGCTGTGTTTGTCTCTGATTTTGTTTCATTTGTTGCATTAATTGCAATAATAATGTATTTGTGTCTGGAAACTGTTCCTCTATGCTTTTCGGCAGTGCATTTGCTCCGCCAACATTCACATTTTGACAAGCAGAAAATGTGTCTTGACTTATTTGAGAAAACGGTGAGGACCCAAAACCTGAATCTACAGTATTTGCAAGATTGTGTCCTGTCATTTCGGATTCCTGAGGCTAGCTGTTGCCGACCGATCGATCGATAATGCTTCCCTGTTCACTAATTGTTTCACTGTCTACACCATTATTTGCCGCCCGCTCCATTTCCCTATGCACAATTACCAAATCACCACTTTGAATGTCTGTTAATTCATTACACAGTGGTGCTGATAAGCTACGCTCGTCGTCACTATTATTTCTCAGTTTACTTTGTAGCCTATTGTTACGTTTTCACACGCCATTATTGTCACAGTATTTCATACGATAACACAGAAGAGCACAACTTGAAGAGCAAAATAAGAAAACACATTAACATAGCACTGAAAACAATATCTAGTTAATTGCAAGCGCAGCTGCGAAATATTTGGTGCAAATCTACATGCATGCCATAACTGTTTTACTGTAAAACAATGAAAGACTGCAACTACAAAAGAGACTCTCTCTATAATTACGCGCTACCAATAAACAATAGCTACACTAATTACACAAACTACAAGAAAAAATCAGAAGATTCCAGTGAGGTATCCTCGGCTAAGGGTCGACATGTGAAACGTCCCCTTAGAAAACTTAATGAATTACTATGCAGATAAACCTCTTACATTATTTGATTTTCAAACAGCTGAGCAAATCTGAACGTACACAGACATTTCTCTCTTTACTTATTCAGATCATCAATAAACTGACACACAATATTCTTAGCACAACGCAATCTGACTTTTAATAATCCCTACAAATAATGGCCCTGACTAACATTAACCCATACCTTTCACAAATCACTTACCTCACAAAAATCTTCGTTACTCGAACTACTGCAATGCAGCGAGTTCCACTACTGCCAGCTAAATAAAAGATTCAAACTACTGAAGGCACTAACTACTGACTGGCATAGTTAGCAAATGAAAGATTTTGATAGAGAACAAACAATATATTTACCTTAATAGTGTTCAAAAGTCATAATATATATAGCAGTTCATGACATCCAGTCTTACAAATTTACTGTCTCTGATGGACACACGTCCAGATCATCCACTCTCGAAACTCCGCCATTTCACTTCCCCACATCCACCACTGCAGGCGGCTCACCTCCAACTGCGCAACGCTACGCGCTGTTAACAGCCAACTGCCCAACACTACAATGGCGAATATTACTCCAACAATGCAAACCAACCACAGCCTTCACACAGCACAGTCAGTGATTTTCATATAGAGCGCTACATGGGGTTACCAACATAAAAATCTAAACAGCCTACTTACAAACTCTTAAGAAAATTTGCACTCTTTGTTGCCCTTTAAGATAATAACTTTCTCTTTTGTGTGTCATAAGATTAAATATAGGAAATATAAAAGCAGTACAGACGAGAGACAAGTAAGGCGGTACACATTTGTTCAATTCTTAGGTCTCTGCATTTTTCTCTCTAGTCTTCCTACAGTTTTACACGGCGTGCATTCCTTTCTGTGAAACTACCTATTACCTCATCAAAGTTCGTCAAACATTTTGCTACATGAAAAATCAAAATGTCATGGCCTAAAAATTTAAAAAAAACTATTAATACGGTTAGTACCCAAGACTGATGTGGTTTCTTGATTTGACTACGTCTACTTTGTCACTGTCTGCTACATAAAATGAAATACACCCTCCTAATATTGGGGCAGTTGTAACACACGTCAAATAAGCGAGACTGTTTTGACACAAATGGTCATTTTTGTATACCTCATTTACGCAAATAACACGACAGAGTATAATTCACGAAGTACCAATATCAAATGCCTGTTAGGCCTATTACAAGCAAAAAGTTTTATGTTAGGAAATTGTCTCACATTACATTACATAACACTCATACGCATGAGATCGAAAAGTGGTTGTAGTACGAAGTTTTTATAGGAATGTGGAATCGTCATATTCTTCCATATAATTTGTGTGACGTCCTCGTTAAACAAACGATCTTGTCATAACAAATTCTGTAACTATTCTTGCCATTGTCAAAGCTCCTTCTCCACTTAACTTCACTAACCCTGCCATAATCAACGGTTTAGTTATCTCACGTTTATTCTCCGGTTAGGGGTTATTACGTGTTCCTACATCGCGTTTTCCGCACTATTCCATGCATAAAACTCAAGCTGGTGCTAACCGGGGACTGTACAACTAGTCGTTAGTAGTGTAGCGATCTGGCAAAAATTTTCTGTCAAAATTTCATTTTCTTGGATACACCCCCTCGGACATGGGTGTGAGTGTTGTCCTTAGCGTTAAGTTAGTTTAAGTAGTGTGTAAGTCTAGGGACCGATGAGCTCAGCAGTTTGGTCTCTTAGGAATTCACACACACTTGGATACACCGAGAAGGTAATGTTTAGTCTTTCTTGCTTGTTACTCTGGTTAGTTGTTCATTTCCACTCTCGTAGTCTGAACCCATGGATTTCCCTTGATAATTATAACAAAGCTTACCATTCACACACTCAATCAATCACATAAACAAACAGCGGTTGGTATTCCCCGGTTCTTTTCTGGAAAAGATTTAAAATGTTACTGTTGTGCAGCAGGCGCTACTGTCAGTCTTGGTTGTGTATTATCTGCCGTTAATCTGTGTCTAAAATATGCACGTTTCAGGAAACGGACCGCAGTATGTAAACCGTGAAGCTGCTTTGTGCTGTAATGAAAGCGGACGCCAGTAGCCCTGCTGGTCGTTAAGAGATGTTCAGCATATGTGGAATGAATGACTTAAAGGGTGCTGCGTTTTCTACAGATCAGATTACCTTCCATCGAGCCTGTGCTTTTTTTTTTTTTTTTTTTTTTTTTTTTGGCCCTACCGATTAGTTTTTCCATTTCATTAACCGAATTGAATAGGCTTTACCTAAGGTTTTTGCAGTTATACGTAATGTTTCATGATTCTTGTTTTAAATCTTGTGTTGGCCCACCTCGTGTAGCCCCTCCCCTTTTGTCTGCGGAAAAGTGTTTTATTTTTATGTGACGTGGATTCTCCTGGCGGAGACATCACGTACATTATGTAAGCATTCAAAAATCAACTTACGAATCGTTCAGAAAGCAGCTTAAAATGTGTTCAAAAATGTTCAAAAACGAACAGGGATGCGTTTCAAAATCTTATGAATAATCGATAAACCAACGTGCGATGGATATTAGGCTCTTTGTGAAACAACGTTTTTATTTTCGTCACGAATATGAACTTGGCGCCCCCTGAAATTGGTGCCCAGGTCAGGTACACAAGTTTGCCCCCCACCCCTCCCCCACCCCTAGATCCTGGCCTGGGGGATGTATTCCAGGCTCTGTCTTCCACTACAGTTTTCACCCTTTACAGTTACACTAGTACAGTGGAAGATATTCCCTGATGTAACAGATGTCCTGTCATCCTGTCACTCCTTGTCGGCGTTTTCACATATTAGTTTTCTCTACGATTCTGCGCGGAACCTCCTCGTTCCTTACCTTATCAGTCCACCTAATTTTCACCATTCCCCTGTAGCACCCCATCTCAAATGCTCTTCTGTTCCAGTTTTACCACCGTCCATGGCCAGCCAGAGTGGCCGAGCGGTTCTAGACGCTTCAGTCTGGAATCACGTGACCGCTACGGTCGCAGGTTCGAATCCTGCTTCGTGTATGGACGAGTGTGATGTCCTTAGTTAGGTTGAAGTAGTTCTAAGCTCTAGGGGACTGATGAGCTCAGATGTTAAGTCCCATAGGTCTCAGAGCCATTTGAACCATTTGAACCACCGTCCATGTTTCACTAACATACGATGCTGTGCTCCTAACGTACTTTCCTGGAAATTTCTTCCTCGAATTAAGGCTTATGTTTGATGTCA
Organism: Schistocerca americana; assembly: GCF_021461395.2. Classification (NCBI taxonomy): domain Eukaryota; kingdom Metazoa; phylum Arthropoda; class Insecta; order Orthoptera; family Acrididae; genus Schistocerca; species Schistocerca americana. The sequence continues at coordinate 641,253,196 of NC_060121.1, read as the reverse complement.
GTAGACTTCTCTTGGCCAGGAATGCCATTTTTCCAGTGCTAGTCTGCTTTTGATATCCATCCGTCATTTGTTATTTTCCTGCCTAGGTAACAGAATTCCTTAACTTCATCTACTTCGTGATCACCAATCCTGATGTTATGTTTTCCGCTGTTCTCATTTCTTCTGCTTCTCATTACTTCCTTATTTCATCGATTTACTCTCAGTTCACATTCTGTAGTCATTAGACTGTTCGTTTCATTTGACAGAACCTGTAATTCTTGTACACTTTCATCGAGGAGAGCAAGGTCCTCAACGAATCCCATCACCTTGAATATCAGTTCCACTCTTGAACCTTTCTTTTAATTGTGTGTCAAAGCTTCTTGGATGTACAGATTGAACAGAAGGGGCGAAAGACCATGTTCCCGTCTTATACCCTGTTTAATCCGAGCACTTCGTTCTTGATCTTCCACATTTATTGTCCTCTTTCCGTTCTTGTACGTATTGTATATTACCCATCTTTGTCTATAGATTACTCCAATTCTTCTCATAATTTCGAATGTCTTGGACCATTTGATACTGTTCAACGTTTTCTCAAGATCCATTTTTTTGAAGTCCTGTTTCCATTAAGAATTGCAACGTTAGAACTGCCTCTCTTGTGCCTTTACCTTTCCTAAAGCCATATAACGCAGCTTCAATTTTCTTTTCCGTTCTTCTGTATATTATTCTTGTCAGAAACTTCGATGCATGAGCTGTTAAGCCAATTTTATGATAATTTTCGCATTCGTCAGCTCTTGCAATCTTCGGAATTGTGTGATGTTTTTCCAAAAGTCTGATGGTATATCGCCAGACACATATATTCTATACACCAGCATGTATAGTCGTTTTGTTGCTACTTTCCCCAATGTTTTCAGAAATTCTGATGAATGTTATCTGTGCCTCCTGATTCACTTAACCTTAAGTCTTCCAAAGCTCTTTCAAATTCTGCTTCTAATACTGGACCCCTATCTGTTCTATATCGACTCCTGCTTCTTCTTCTATCACGTCATAAGACAAGTCTTGCCCCTCACATTCTCATAGAGACCTTCAGTGGATTGTTTTCACCTATCAGCTCTCTCCTCTGCATTTAATAGTGGAATTCCCGTTGCACCATTCCTTTTTAATGTCACCGTAGGTTATTTAGACTTTTCTGTATACAGAGCCAGTTCTTCCGACATAATTTCTCTTTCGATTTCTTCACATTCTTCGTACACCAAATTCGCCTTAGCTTTCATGTACTTCCTACTTATTTCATTCCTAAGTAACTTGTACTTATTCTGTGTTCATAAAGTTCGCCGAACATTTTTGTACTTTCATCGATCTTTTGTTACCCATGGTTTCTTCGCAGTTACCTTCTTTGTACCTACACACATCAAAAACTGTTTCGCGTCACCCCGGTTCCCAGAACTCCTGAAGCTAGACGTTGACTGTGGATATTGTATCACAGACACAGTCCCTTTGACGGTTCAGTGATTTCACTGAAATCCCCCAAAGATGTAAACAACCATGCACTAGCAGCGCCTGTTAGACGGAGGGGGGTCCGACAGCCGATCAGTTCCACTCATTCCACCAGGAAGGAGGTACAAGGTTCGTGTTGCCTGTAGTTCAACCGTGCCTAGACGCTCAATACTGCGGTTCGACCGCGTCCGCATTGTTACTTTGTGCCAGGAAGGGCTCTCAACGAGAGAAGTGTCCAGACGTCTCGGAGTGGACCAAAGGGATGTTGTTCGGACATGGAGGAGATACAGAGAGACAGGAACAGTTGATGACATGCCTCGCTCAGGCCGCCCAACGGCTACTACTGCAATGGATGACACAGTTACCTACGGATTATGGCTCGGAAGAACCCTGACAGCAACGCCACCATGTTGAATAATGCTTTTATTGCAGCTACAGGGCGTCGTGTTACGACTCAAACTATGCACAATAGGCTGCATGAGGCGCAACTTCACTCCCGACGTCCATGGCGAGGTCCATCTTTGGAACCACGACACCATGCAGCGCCGTATAAATGGGAGAAACATGCCAAAGGGACCTCTCAGGACTGACATCACGTTCTCTTCGTCGATGAGATATGCCTTCAAACAGACAATCGCCGGAGACGTATTTGGAGGCAACCCGGTCAGGCTTAACGTCTTAGACACACTTTCCAATGAGTGCAGCAAGGTGGAAGTTCCCTGCTGTTTTGGGGTGGCTTTATGTGAGACCGATGTACGCCGCTGGTGGTCATGGAAGGCACCGTAACGGCTGTGCGACACGTGAATGCCATCCTCCGACCATTAACACAACCATGTCGGCAGCATATTGGCGAGGCATTCGTCTTCATGGACGACAATTCGCGCCCCCATCGTGCTCATCTTATGAATGACTTCCTTCGGGATAGCGACATCGCTCGACTACAGTAGCCAGCATGTTCTCCAGACATGAACACTATCGAACATGCCTGGAATAGATTGAAAAGGGCTGTTTATGGACGACGTGACGTACCAACCACTCTGAGGGATCTACGCCGAATTGCTATTGAGGCGCGGGACAATCTGGACCAACAGTGTCTTGATTAACTTATGGATAGTACGCCACGACGAATACAGGTATGCATCAATGCAAGAGGTATTAGAGGTACTGGTGTGGACAGCAATCGGGATCACCACCTCTGAAGGTCTTGCTGTATCGTGGTACAACATGCAATACGTGGTTTTCATGAGCAATAAAAATGGCTTAAACGATGTTTATATTGATCTGTATTCCATTTTTCTGTACAGGTTCCGGAACTCCCAGAACCTAGGTGATGCAAAACTTTTTTTGATGTGTGTATGTTTTTTTCCCGACTTTTGTGATAGTTCTCTTTAGAGATGGCCACTCCTCTTCAAATGAACTGCTGAGCTATTCCTTATCGCTGTATCTGGAGCTTAGGAGAATTTCAGGCGTATCTCTTGATTTCTTAGCATTTCCGTATCCCACTTCTTTGCACATTGATTCTTCCTGACTTCTACTATTCCTAGCTGAAATTTATTACAGAACTCATTTAATACTTCTCCTCTCTCATGGCTAGTAGCAAGCCCTTATTGTTCCGTAACACTTTCTTCTACTTCTTCCCCTACAACCGCGTTCCAGTCCTTCAAGAGATTTGCGTCTCCCTTTACGTACTGAGTTACCCGTTCAATATCTTCGTATATTTTCTCTAGCTCTTCATCTTCAAGTTGCGAAGTCGGCGTGTGTAACTGAACCATTGATGTCGGTGTTCTTTTCTTGTCGATTCTGGCGACAACAACCTAATCACTGAACTGTTCACAGTAACTCACTATCTGCCCTACCATTCATAACGAATGCTACTGCCATCATTCAATCTTCTACTGCTTTTAGTATCATCCTATACTCATCTGACCAGAAATCCTTGTCTGCTTTCCATTTATTCACTGGTCCCCACTATACCTACGAGTAGATTGAGCCTTTGCACTTCTCATTTCAAATTTTCTAGCTTCACTACCACATTCAAACTTCTTACTTTCCACGTCCGGACTCGTGGAACGTTATCCTGTAGTTGGTTACTTGACTTTTTTTCTCATGGTCTCCTCCCCCTTGGTAGTCCCCTTCTGGAGATCCGGATAGGTGCTGTTCCGGAATATTTTGCCAATGGAGAGATTGACAGTTTTTCCATTACTGGCTACATGTCGTGTGGTTACAGATTATGTGTATTTAACGCTGTGGTTTCCATTGCCTTCTGCATTCACATGTCGTTGGTCATTGCTGATTTTTCGGCCGTGGGGGACACTTCCTTACCACATAAATGTACTTACGAAAACCTTGATAAGAACTGGGTCCACAGCCTTCGTCAAATTTTTGATTGAAGTGATTCTGCTTTGAGCTGTTAAAATGATCATTATCAAGCATTCTTAAAACAATTTACTACCGAGTAAAATACACGTGGTTACAAACTTGACAAATGTTGAAAAATAAAAATTCAAAGCTATTTACGTGGAATGTTGTGATGCACTCAGCGACATAAAATTCTGACATGCTGGAACATAGTTCTCAGGAATGTAAAAGCGAATGAATGTGGTAATATAATTCTCTGCGGTGTTCCATATACGATGCGAGCACGAGTTAGAAAGCTGTCTCGTGTAGCAGGCCTGGTACATAGATCACAACGGCTGCAAAGTGACAAAGATGTAAGCGTAGGGAAAGCGTTAGCCTGAGAGTGCAAAGATGCTATTATACAGAATGGACATCATGTAATTTTAAAAACAAAAAATATTCTTTATTCAGAAAACTACATGATACATATTTAACCCACTACTAAAATACATTAGTGGGCCCTAAATTTATGTTTGTATAACAAACACTGCAGCTTATCTTGTTATTACTACAGGTGTGTTAGTACTACTACTATTTCCACTATGGGCCTTGCTAGGTTTCCGGATATCTTATGCGACATGTTTCTTTTATTATTGTGTACCTTAGGATTAGTGTATTACTGATATATTTTATTTATACGCTACTTTATCTATACTTAATCTAATCTACTCTACCTGCAGCGTGTGCGAGCGTTTACAAACCTACGTTGTCTAACCCCAGTGGGCATGCCCTTGGCACCGGTCTGGCCCAAGATGTTACTGTAGAATCGCTGCAGTTGTATCTTAGTATAATATCCTATCCTACATCTAAACCTAATTCTAATTTCTACTGTCATTTCAGTTGCGTGTCGTGATCGGCTGGAATCTACACCGTCTCCCTAATCCGAGACGTGGCGGATCCCAGCCGTGAAGCGGATGGCCAAGTCCACGCCCTGTGGAACAGGACAGGTGCACGGAGTATAAGTTGGGTTTAGTTTACTGTTGATTGTTCATTTGAAATTTTTTATAAACTTTACTGGATATTTCATTTGAAAGTTTGTTTAGAATATGAAAGGTGTCCTCTTGCCTGAGCAGGTGGTACGTGTCGTGATTGGGAAGTTGGTGTCTGGGGCACTCATACACAACATGGTCCGGGGTAACCTGTACTACACCACAGTCACACGTTGGTGGAGCCCACTTCCCAAACCGGCATAGGTATGCCGGGTAGGGTCCATGTCCAGTAAGAAAGTGCAGCAGTCCTCTTGTTGGTTTGAAGTATCTAAGCTGTAGACGCTCCTTGATGTTGGGCAGCAACCCATGTGTTCTTCGTCCAGTTTCTTCATTATACCACTGTTCCTGCCATAATTCCTGCCCCCTTCTTTTAAGTCCAGATTCGTCCCCTACGTAAATCCCCATTATTTCAACTATCTTTCCCTTTTCTCTTTTTTCACCCAGTACCAGGCTGCCTGTTCTCTGATTTTTATATCAAGAGGACAGAGTTCCACTAATACTAGTACTGCTCCTCCCGGAATTGTCCTGTATGCCCCTACCGGACGCATGAGCATGTTTCGCTGGTCTCGTCTTACGGCCATGGTGAGCATGACCCTCGTGAGACTGTGTGCCCAGACTCCTGGCCTATATCCTACAATAGAAGTTAGCACGCTATTATGATATAATTGTATAAAGTCTGGTGGCAGGTGAAAACGTTTGTGTCCGATCTCAGTTAAGTTATTAGTTGTTTCCAGGGATCTTTGTATTACTGTGTCAATATGTGATGTATAGTTCCACCTCTCGTCGACAACTACACCTAGATATCGGGCCTCGCGGCGCCGAAGAACTGGCGACCCGTCTATTCTAACTGTTGGGTTTCTTGCAAGTTATCCTTTTAATAATAAATACGTGGACTTGCTAGGTGCTACCGTCAGTTTTGCTTTGCGACACCATGCGGGCGGGATGGATATGGCCCTTTCAATTTTCGGCTCTAAGTCTTCGAGGCTACGACCTCCAACCAGCAGGAGGAGGTCGTCTGCGTAGGCTAAGACGTCTAACACATCATTACTGTTCTTTAAGTTGTCCAAGAGGGGTTCCATATTAATGTCCCAAAAGAGTGGTCCCAGGGCAGAGACCTGTGGACACCCCTATGTTATCTTTTTACTGATTTTCTAGCTAGGTGACGAAAGGCAGACCTCCCATTCTTCACAATAGCTCCTAAGACAGCCGTATAGCGGTCATGGACACTCCTTCTCCCGCAAGCAGGAGAAGAGCGAAAGCCACCACAGGTTGTCAAAGGCGCCAATGATGTCCACCATGATGCCGACAACGTACTTGTGTGGGGCCGAGACACAGACCTCCGCAGCCAGGGTGATTGCATCAGACGCCGATCTCCCCGACCGAAAGCCGAATTACCTGTCACTCATCCCACACAACACGCGGTGTGCTGTCAGTCTGTTTGCTAGCAGCCTTTCAAAAAGATTCCGCAGCAGGTCCAGTAGGCAGATGGGCCTGTATGATTTTTCTTCTTTTGGGTCTTTATCCGTACATTTCTTAATTATTACAACATTTGCCTTTTTCCAGACAGAGGAGAATTTCCTGAACCTTAGGCACTCATTGTATAACTTAGTGAAAGGTGCCACCAGCTGGCGGCGCCAGGAATTGAACCACCTCCGCTGTAATGCCGTCTGGTCCAAGGGCTTTGCCCTTCTTAAGGGCTTTTATTTGGGCACCAACCTCCTCTTCGGAGAAGGGATAAACCATGCTATTATTTTCGTAAGCCTGTTGGTTTTCTATCGTGATTTGTCGTTGTTTCTCTGAGTCATCCTCTTATCTGTCGTCAAGCAAAAGAACCCGGAGGAGGACCTCGGCAGTCTCCCGCCAAGTTTCCGTCATCCGGCCCCTATTGGTGATCTTATCTTTTCCCGTACTAACTTGTATGGGATACCCCATGGGTCAGCAGCCAATTGGCTTTGATCGTATTCTTCCCAACTTTTTAACCTGACTGCCCTTAGCTCCTGCTGAAACTGTTCTTTAGCTTCCCTGTAAACATGCAACCAAAGTTGCTATTCTTCCCAGACGACACTTCGCTGGTAGTACCTACTTGCCTTCCTTACAGACTGGCGCACCTGTCTCAGTTCGGCTGACCATGGTGATGGAGAAGCAACAACGGCTCTCCTGGTTGGTACAGTTGACTTCACCGTCCTGATAACTGCTTTCACCAGTTCCTCGGCATATTCCTCTACGTTCCCGTCGCCTTCTTGCAATGTCGGTACGTCAGACTCCCTCGCTAAGCGGTCGCAATCGGTCCTGTTGGAGTTGAATTGTATTTCCCACGCCATGTCCCAGTGGCACTCTGTACCACCCGATGAGAAGTTTATTAGATTGTGGTCGCTAGTAGTAATTTGGTCCCAGACAGTATATCATGTAATTTGTAAAACTTGTGTACAGAAAGGAGAAATGTTACGGTGCTGGTGGTTGGCACTAATGCAACGGACCGCGGCCGTGCCAAAGATATCGCAGAGTCAGCTGACCTCTTCGACACGTTATTCGAGCGGTCGAGCGGTGTGAAGTAACAGTCGGACAGGCAGCGAACGGAGGTGGACGTTCCGACAATATTGTGTTTACGTGTGGCGTAGACGGAAATGGTGCCGAGAGCAGGCTGTTAGCTTTTTTTTTTTGGGGGGGGGGGGATGGCACAATTTCACAACGGCGGATAATACCGTATCGTGTCTAGCTGCGCTGTGGTGACGTGCTCCTGGTTAATATTTGCTGGTGTCGCACTGATATTAGAGTGCTTCTCGGGCGGGACCAAGTCCTTGCAGAAACGTATTTCGGTGTACGGATGAGTGTGCCCTTGCGTGTGTGTCCACGGGAGAGTAACAGCCACATTCAACAAGCAGTGCTGCGCTAGGGCAACGGCAGGTGGGCGCTGTCGTGTGATACTTGACGGGACACCTTTGAACTGGATGATGTTGTGATGATGGGTCCCGGGTTTTGCGGCTGTTGCACGGTACGTTATTGTGGTCACGTATTACTGATATTTACTGTGTACGTTTGCACTTGTGCATCTTAGTCTGAAGTATTAAAGCTGCCTTTACAACCGTAATCTTAATAGTGATTATTTCTGTTTTCTTCAAGATTCACAAGGATTGCTGTGGATTGTCCAAGTCGATTTTAAGAATATTTCAGCAGAAGAAGCTGAGTATCTCCGTAGTGTAGTGGTTATGATACTAAACTGTTGCATGGAGTCCGCAGCTCGTGGTCGTGCGGTAGCGTTCTCGCTTCGCACGCCCGGGTTCCCGGGTTCGATTCCCGGCGGCGTCAGGGTTTTTCTCTGCCTCGTGATGACTGGGTGTTGTGTGATGTCCTTAGGTTAGTTAGGTTTAAGTAGTTCTAAGTTCTAGGGGACTGATGACCATTGATGGTAAGTCCCATAGTGCTCAGAGCCATTTGAGCCATTTTGTTGCATGGAGGGTCGTGAGGTCAAAAGTCACCTGGACTGTACAATTTTAATTTCTATATTTGGTTCGAGTACATTCTAGAAGTAACCACAAATGTCAAGAATCAACGTACTGGAATGTTCTGTAGCTGTATATATACCGTAAGTATTCTGGCCGCTCCGCACTCTTGTATGTGCAAGTGCTGAATAAACCTTCGTTAAGTGAATTTAGTGTTCGTCATTCATCTAATTACACCTTCTTCTAGGTGGCAATATTGTGGTGCTCGTTTTGTTCAACAGTACTGATTTTTAATCTATCTCATGCACCAAGTAAAATTGTGGTCTCTGCTTTATACTGTTTCTGCTAATGTAAAGCATGTTAAGTAAACGTAAATACTTGTGTTAAGGCTGAGGCTTTAGTGTACATTTATTTGAGGCGAGATGTAGAAGTGTCGCTGAAGCTGATAATGATTTGTCTTGACTATTTTGACTCACTTTAAAGGACTAATGTTGTCACTTTTCTGGAAAAGATTTAAAATGTTACTGTTGTGCAGCAGGCGCTACTGTCAGTCTTGGTTGTGTATTATCTGCCGTTAGTCTGTGTCTAAAATATGCACGTTTCAGGAAACGGACTGCAGTATGTAAACCGTGAAGCTGCTTTGTGCTGTAATGAAAGCGGACGCCAGTAGCCCTGCTGGTCGTTAAGAGATGTTCAGCATATGTGGAATGAATGACTTAAAGGGTGCTGCGTTTTCTACAGATCAGATTACCTTCCATCGAGCCTGTGGTTTTTTTTTGTTTTTTTTGTTGTTTTTTTTTGTCCTACCGATTAGCTTTTCCATTTCATTAACCGAATTGAATAGGCTTTACCTAATGTTTTTGCAGTTATACGTAATGTTTCATGATTCTTGTTTTAAATCTTGTGTTGGCATGCTACTGTAATTAACATTCAGGAAAACTGTTTTTGAAATTCTTGAGACATTGTGGGATTTTTTCTGAGATCTGCTAAGATGTGCATTGTTAGAGATATTGGCCGGTAACTGTGAATTATGTTAAGAATCTGTGAATGATGTTGATATTTTGTGAGTAACGATTTGTATTCTTAGTAACATATAGATATTTGTTGGATTCGGAGGGGTATTTGTTTTTGGAATAAATAAACTGTTCTATATGCATGTCATGTAAAATGGATGGCTTATACTCCTGTCCTAAGTTCCAATCAGCCACGGAAATTTTGGTAGGGTGCTTAAATTTACTAACGGCACTAATGTGTTAAATAAAACCAGAATCAACAGATGATGCTGAGAATATAAATCAAAAGTAAGTAAAGCTAAATATATAATCATAACAGATACGTCAAATGGTAAAATCATACATCAACTTAAAACACAATCAGGAATGCTAAATTTAACAACTAAGACATACATACGCAAAGAATGTGCACACTAAGGACATGCTGTATCAGGTAAAATAAGTGACGACAGATGTGAGCGTTCTTATTTGAAGTAAAAGATGGCTAGATCCATAAGTACCCATACATATAATCATAGAGGATAAGTCATTTTATAAAAACTGAAGAGATTACTAAGTCACATTAAAACCAGCTATAAAATAGAAGTTCAGAAGAGTGTCAAAAATCAGAGGTATACGCAAAGGCAGCGGTCTACACACATAGAACAAGTGCAAGCAATCGGACAAGAGCGTGATAAAATGCAAGTAATACACAAATATAAATACAGCTGGGAAAGAAACAGGTGCTAATTAGTAGTAAGAGTAGCATGGTATAGAATAATGCCAGGACTAGCGCAGCTAAAACCAGCCATATCAAAAAACAACAGATTGTAAGATATTCTTGAAGAAATCTAGGGATCTCATATTTCAAGGTCAGTCTTATTCATTAAAAATATATTTTGGTTGGTCTTTAAATGCCCTATAAATTTCTATCTCTTTCAAATGATCAAGCTGTCTTCCTTTTCAGATTCTATGGAGAATTTATGTAGAGTTTTCGATGTTCATGTAACTTATGTTTGAACGTCCTACTGTGGTTCGCAAATGACGATTTGCAATAATCACTGTTGTTACTGCGTTCTCTAACACTAATGTTAAAATTTCTACCACTCTGTTCTCTATAAAATTTATTTCACTGTTCACACTTAATTTTGACGTGATATCATCAGAAGCGTTGCAACTAAGCAATTTTCCAGCAAAGTGTTTATCAACTATTTGTGCTGTGACGCCGTTGTTCAGGCTACATGTCTGAGGATCCTTAGTTCTTTGTCGATTTCCTTTTACTTTGAGGGAAGACTGACTAGTCTGTGAATGACAGAATAGAAAAAAATGCTTTCTTGTGGGTTAGTGGGTGTCAGAAATTGTAGTGGATGACATTATCAGTGCAACTGGGCTTAAGATAGATCTTAAGTCCATGAGCACCATTATTATTCTTTATAGTCAGATCCAAAAAATTAATTGCGCATTATTTTTCTAACTCCACCGTGAAATTAGTGTTAGTGTGCATACTGTTGAGGTGTCCTAACATAATCTCAAGGTATTAAGTTATCCTCTGAATAACGCCAGCGTGTCATCCGCTTTTCTACCGTAATATTCCATTTTATTAGCTGTGATGGGGAATTTCTTAAAGAACAGGCTTTCGAAATGGTTGACAAAAACGTCAACAAGGGTACTTTCTACGCAACTACCCAAGGCAATGCTCTCCGGTTATGAGAAAACGTCATCGTTGATCTTGAAATAGTTGTAGGAGAGTCCAGACGCAATAGGCTAATGATCTCATTAATCTCTTGCACACTTTTTTCTGGTGTTGGAGAGGATTCTCTTCAATGATTTAATAGCATCTTCAATCGGAATGTTAATCAACAAACTCAGTATGTCAAAGGACACAGATTTATCATTAGAAGGAATGGAAACGGCTTTAATGTTGGCTGTTGGTTCAAGAGAATTATTAACAATATAGTTTTCTCCAAAAACATAGTATTCTCAAAGTAGTGTATCTAATTTTTTCTTGACTTTACAGGCAGGACTGTCTATGTAATTAACAGTGGTGCGAATCAGAACACCAGTTTTAGGGATCTCAGGTCTTTTTCCCAGAAAAAATTAAATCATGCTTCTTTCGCGCTTTTCTAGCCAAGACGTTAAATTTGTTAGGTTATTTAACTTTACCATACCATTGGATGCAAAGATATAGTGTACTTTATCGTCGTAATCCTTTCGACTGAAGACGACTGAACTTATCTCTTCATCTGCCTTGCGGGTAGTAGCATTGTTCTCAACTAATTATTGTTAACTTCACGAACTGTCTGGCTTTCTTCTCCTGTGTGGCTATTATTCTCTATATTTCGGTCTATCTGTGCAGCAGCCAATTTTGCAGCTTTAACCGTGACTCTATTCTGTTACAACAGCGGGACTACGGGAATTTTAGTGCTGACAATTATATTCCTAACTGTGTTACCTTTCATAGGTCACGAAGTATTTTAGACACTAATTTAATATTTTCATCTCGCTACTGGTAAAAACAATGCGACTCAAATTAGCAACTCTCCTAAAAAATTTAAAATTACATTCACCATTCGTGCATTGTGACGGATTAGGTACTTGTTGGCATTTCAATTTACTAAATTTCTTAAAAAGTCTTAATCGTACCAATTTTTCTTACCAAGTGTACATAATATTGGATAAGTGTAAATATTAAGTCGAATTGGTAAGGGTTAGTTCCATTGCTAGTGCCACATGGATCAAGTATAATTTCTCATTTAGCTCAACTTTCATTCTGGACTTGTCTCGTATTTCAAATTTAATCATAGTAGATCATGTTTTAACATGTCTACCAGCACGGAAATTAGAGCATATTTTTATGAACGTAGCTGGGAATCACTTTAGACTTTGGACACTGTTTGTTGATGCGGATGCTTTTTGTAATTGTGTACAAACATTGGAATAGGATGTAAGTCCACAAACTAAAATTTTCAGTGTTCAAATAAATGTGTCTTAAATTTTGGATGATTATATTAATTTTATGAAAAAAATGTGTTTATATCAAAATACCTCTATGAAACATGAAAACAGTTTTTTTATGAATATGTATAAAGAGAATAAAACTTATATGGAAAAAGAAGTAGGAGCCATCCTTTCGTTTTCTGGAAAACGCTGTAAATGTCTTACTAGGTTGGTGAAAAGGGTGTAAGACAAGGGTTTATGATAAAAAGGATGGTAAGTCCATTGTAGTTTCGAGAACGTTTAATAACTTTACATATAGTTTTACTCTTTCAGTGCTAGGCTAATATAAAAAAGGTATAAAACAAAATTTTGGATGGTTTTTTTGAAGCAAAGTTGTTTGACTTCAGTTTATTCCGCTTCTTCTTCCATTGGTAAGTAGAAGCCCCCTGAAAACCAAAAACTGAATCAGATGTCTAAATTTATTTTGGGTATCTCAGCTGTATACATAATATTTTGACCTTTTTCCCCTTTCGAAATTCGTTCTAATACAATTGATCGTTTTTGACTAAATCAAAATTATTTTTTAGAAACACGTGTATTTACGAGAAATCAAATTCAAAGTTATCTGCATTTAGTAATTGAAACAAACTTACAGTACTGCACTTCTTTCCTCCAAGCAGTCCTGTTTCTCATCATCTTCCTACAACTCCATGTTGCATGCCTCTTCATCTTTGTTCATCAACAGGGTTCTGTAGAAGTCTTCTTATTTGTCTGTATAATCCATCATTCCCCAAAGATCATTCTTCTTTTCTTGTGGGATTTTGGATTTAAAGTGTATTTTTGGCAAGTCATGAATATCTGTTACATTGTCAAGATTAGCATCTTTCTTTAAAACATCAACTTTTTTCCAAGTTACCATAACATCACCTTCAAGACCCAAAACTGATGCCACTTTCACTGTGCTAGGATTCTTGTGGGAACTGCGGAATTGGGAAATTTTACTTATAGCCAGATCTTTTGTATTTAGGTAGTCTTTAGCAAGGCCTTTAAAATCTATGAAGTCATCAGTATTCATAGATACTGCAGTAAAAGGTGTTATCAATTTTGCACTTGCAACTAACGTTTCAAGATCTTTAAGTGTTATCACTTTCGCAGTTTTGCGTTTTTTCTCAATCACCCCAAAATTACTGTCACAGCTCATGTAGTTGTGTCTACTTACAAGATATTTCACATCATTTGAACGATAAATTCCTTTGTGGACTAAATAAATGATATACATTAACATCATCTGGTTTTTGTTTTGTGCTCCGCAATTATAGCACCATAACACAAGCCTTTTCCTCCAGTAGAAGCAACTTTGAACGAACAAGAAGCTATTTCGTCAGCGCCACTTCCTCCAATCCCTTCATGCCACATACACATATACGCAGAGCCATTGTCTGTATGTATTCCTAGATTGTAGCAAGATAGCTGTCTACAATAAAACATAGTGCTATGTGTAAGCATTGGAACAAATATAACTTGTTGTAGGTCCATGCATAAGGTTGTATAAGTAGCCGTTGGAAGCTGTGAAGATGTAATATCTTGTTTCATACGCTTATGAGCCTTTTCCCATTTTCGGTGATGGAACTCTTGCTGGGCTTTTACTTTTTGTTTTGCCTTTTCGCTGGTCGTAGATTGCAACTTTGCCTTCAAAAAGTCACACTTTTTACAGGTATCAACTGCAAGAGCGTTAAATTTTAGGTTTGGAAAATCTTGTTTAAACACTTTTGCGTAAAAACTGTATGTAACATCACTTGCAGGATTTCATTTTTTAAAAGTCACGTACATTAAGCCTTTATTTAGATCATGTGACAAAAACTCGTTACTTGATTTTTTTCGGCTTACAAGATTTCAATCATCTTCTGTAAATTTAAAATTGTGTACTTCTGATGCAGGTGTTTTCCCTCTTTTGTCCTCAAAAACCAAACAACCAGATTCCTCTTTTGTTTGTAAAACAATTAATTTCCTTTCAGATATAGAAAAATTTCTTTGAAGGTCTTTTTGCACACTTGTACATTTTTCCCTGTACCATTGGGGATGTTATAAGCAAAAGTACAAGTCCGCCTACTCTCTGCTGCACTTTCGTACGTCCCATGACGTCTGCGACCAATAGCTAACATTTGAATATGATTCAACAAATATGTTCCTTGGCTTTCTTCATCATCTTTATAAAACTCCAAAAACAATAGCTGTTTTGTTCACTGCTTATGTTTTTACACTTGTACTCACAGGAGCAGCTTACCTGGTTTGTTGGTGGTTGCTTTGCAGGTATCTCTTTCTCACGACTGTTAATGTACGGCTGGCCCTTTTCCCTTACTTCACATCTCTTATGAACAGTCACCTTCTTCCTAACAGGCTTTTCCATTTTCTGATTGGTACACTAATACACAACCGAAGAACACTCTAAAATACACACGTAAAACGACCGAAATCACTGCCGTGTCAACGTACTGTCACCAACTAAAGCAACTGTGTAGCTGAGGCACATACGTCATGGCGGTGGCACTTACATCCCATCCCATTTCAGCCCCGCTGCAGCTTGGACAGTGCTGCTATCTTCGAGCTGCTCTTGAAATGAGTAGAAATTTTTCTGGCATTTGCAACCTATCTCGTTTCATTACGCTTGGCTTATGCAACCCTTCGCACTAAAAAGTAATTTTTTCAATTTTTAGCACTTACATCCCTTTCCATTTTTTGTATTCAATTTCTGTCCTTTTTCTCCGTTTTAGTAGTGCCAGTCCTGGCATTATTCTAGACCATGCTACTTCTATTACTAATTAGCAACTGTTTCTTTCCCAGCTGTATTTACTTTTGTGTATTACTTGCATTTTGTCTCACTCTTGTCCGGTTGCTTGTGCTTGTTTTAAGCGTGTGGACCGCTGCCTTTGCCTACCTGTGATTTTTGACACTCTTCGGTACTGGTATTTTATGGGTTTTGTTTTAATGTGACTTGGTAGTCACTTCATTCTTCATAAAATGACTTGCTCACTGTGGTTAGATGTATGAGTAGTTATGGATCTAGCCATTTTTACTTCAAACGGGAACACTCACATTTGTCGCCACTTATTTCGCCTGACAGCATGTTTTTAGCATGCACATTCTTTGCTTATGTGTATCTTCATTTTTAAATTTAGGATTCCTGACTGTCTTTTAAGTTGATGTTTCTTGTGACTAGGCAAGTCACTGTAATTTTATCGTTTGACTTACCAGTTATATTTTTAACTTAACCTACTTTTAATTTATATTCTCAGTATTATCTGTTGATCCCAGTTTCATTTCACACATGGTTCTGTCACATTTTTCCCTTCTTCACAAAAGTACTGCAAACCACATGATCTAGATTCTATATACTGGTATCTTTGCACTGTCAGACTCAAGCTCTGCCGGCCGCTGTGGTCGAGCGGTTCTAGGCGCTTCAGTCTGGCGTCGCGCTGCTGGTACGGTCGCAGGTTCGAATCCTGCCTCGGGCATGGATGTGTGTGATGTCCTTAGGTTAGTTAGGTTTAAGTAGTTATTAGTCTAGTGGACTGATGACCTCAGCTGTTAAGTCCCATAGTGCTTAGAGCCATTTGAACCATCTGAACTCAAGCTCTTTGTATGTATTTACTTCTTTGTCACTTTGCTGCCATTATGATCGCTCTACCACACCTACCATCCTAGATTTTGATTTAAGTGTTTCACCAGCTTTCTAACGCGTGGTCGCTTGGTGTAATGGACAGTGGATAGATTTAGACGACGACAATCATTTGGTTTTACACTGCTGAAAACTATGTCCCAGCATGTCACAACTTTATGTTGTTGATTGAGTCGCAACTTCCCACCTAAGTAGCTTCGAGTTTTCATTTTTCAATGCTTGTCACGTTTGTAATCACGTGTGTTTTATTCAGCAACTGATTGCTTTCAGAATACTTGACAACGATTACGGATCGAAACTGCAGCGCGATGAATTGTATTTTAAGGCCTGAAGCGGAATGAATTCATTTAAAAATTTATACGAAAAGTATGTATTCTTAGAGAATGTATCACCTTAGCAACAAAAGTAAGTTTTATCTTTGCAGTTAAGAATCTACATCTTACAGTGTGAAATGATGGTGTTGTGTTTATCCTTGGCTCTGTGTGCCAGATAAGAAAACATTCAGCAAAAAAGTAAGTAAAGATATCAAAGATATTATTTAAACATATCGCAGATAAAGATGCGTAAGTAAATAAATAAGGATTTCTGGACAGGAAGAAATTTCGTACATAACCTCACTGGCGCCCTACAAGAGAGTCTATGAGTAAAAATAAATGTACATTTAATTGTAAAAGACCTGATGCTGCCGAAACATCTCTTGCCAATAAATATTTGTAAATTAAAGCGACAGAAGCTGGAAAATTATTTTACGTCTCTTTAAAGCCAGTACGGCCATTAGACTGTTTATTTAGAGTGTTACATGTACTTACAGAATCATGATTTCGGCTTCAAAGTGCCAGTATCAAGAGATTTAAGTGTTATAAATTGCCTAAGATAGCATACTGTCGTATTAAAATACACTATTAGACACATGCTGGCAAGCTATTTTAATACGACAGTATGCTATCTTAGGCAATTTATAACACTCAAAACTCTTGATAATGGCACTTTGAAGCCGAAATCATGATTGTCTAAGACTGTAATTAAACAACAGTCTAATGGCGGTCTGACTGTAAAGAAATATATTATGACTGTGGCCCCGCGTTATGAAAAAATTGTTAAATAATTTTATAAGTTTATAACGTGCACCCAATTGTAAAGCATCTGATGATAAATAATAATCTTGGAATATAAAAGTGATTAGAACTTAACTATTATTTTATACTTTTTTAACATAGTTTCAGAATTCTACAGTTTCCATACAGCATGGGTAAACTTAAGAAGGTTGAAACTGCTTAGAATTTCAAGTCATTGTGGAGACTCTATAGTTTTCATACTACTTTACTCCCCGGCAGTTAGAAGAAAAATGTGAATATTTGTAAATGATCCCTCCTTGCATCCGCAGCTGGTCTGAACTATCCTTTATTAGGGTTCGAGACTTCAGTCGGTAAAAACGGAACCGTTATAGGATCACTTTGTTATCCATCTGTATGTGTGTCTGTCCGATAGTTCAAAACCCTTTTTCTCAGGAACTGGTAGACGTATCACGATGAAATTGACCGTCGCATACTAAGGTCTGCATTCCCTTGTCGGTGTAAAAAATGAAAGCTTCGAAGTCAGTGGAACCAAAAGATACGGCCATTTATGTTTCATATTTGACACTCGAAAACGCACACACCAGAACCTATAGGTCCCGTTGATCTCGACTCACTGAATTTGGCACAAGTTGTGATCTATGTCACCTATTGAGGTCTCTGGTCCTCTGATGGCCTAAAAACGTTGCGCTTTTAAACCAATACAATAAAAAGTTGAACCAATTTACATCACATAGTTTGATACTCCTAAAATCATGCATTAAAACCTGTAGGGTATTTTCCTTTGACGTAAAATTACGAAATTTGGGAAGAGGCAAAATTTCACAGTACAAGTAAGGGAACAAATCAGAAAATTGTTAATTTGTAATTATATCTGACGAAAAAAATGTTTCTTTTGTCATTTGTTATCCGACGTCACACTTGAAATTAAAACGTTCTCGAAAATCTTGGATTCCTTGGGGGCCGATATTTTGCCAATATCTAAATCGATATCATATCGTTGAGGTTCTCAATTACCGGAATGGATGAACTGTCTGTATGCATAATTAAGTTTGTATGGAAACCTCAGTTCGCGACTCCTACTCGAACCTGGCCCATTTTCTCAGATAACATCAGGGCGAACAGTAGTGTTGTGTAACGCAATGTGTGTCGTTACCAGTACGGATTGGGGCGACTTATTTACCGTGAGTGAATTAAAGCAGCACTGCGATATACAAACCGGCGCTACACACTTCCGTAAATAGACGCGGCGGCGTTCCGCAGGTTCATCCGCGTGTGCTCATTGAAGGGCACGCCAGCGCCAGGCGCCGGGCCGCCGCGCGCCTGTTACGTCACAGCTGCCGCCCCTGACAGGCAGCTTGCAACTCAGCGGGAAATCCCCCTCACCCTTCATCCCCCCGCCGGGGCTGCCCCGACCACACACAAACACCGGCTGGCCGCTGTCAGTTCTGACAAACCACAGTTGCTTTAGACTGTGCTGCTACAGAACTTTCGTGACCGAATTAATTAAAATTTCGCGTATTACTGTAAAAATCGGTTTCCAGCTTTTGGAATGGGTACTGAGTCAGGCCACGTTTCTAAATTTCGATTCTTGTTTATACTTTTATAATTATTTTAAGTGAAACGTATATGCCTCAGTGGAGTCAAGCAGGAATGAATGGTCCCTAAATTTATTCCTCATCTAGTCCAGCGGAACATGCACATCCCACTTAATGTAATTCTTTTGCTACGGATTAGGATCTATAAAAAGAACAAATTAAGTATGAGTACTGTGCCCAATAAATTACACTACTGGCCATTAAAATTCCTACACCATAAAGAAATGCAGATGATAAATGGCTATTCATTGGACAAATATATTATGCCACAACTGACGTGTGATTACATTTTCACGATATTTGGGTGCATAGATCCTGAGAAATCAGTACCCAGAACAACCACCTCTCGCCATAATAACGGCCTTGATACTCCTGGGCATAGTCTGTAAGTAGGCTGTGTAGGTTTTTTTATTGGTAACGCCACGTAGCGCTCTGTATGAAAATCACTGGCTGTGCTGTGTGCAGTCTGTGGCTGGTTTGCATTGTTGTTGGCTATTGTAGTGTTGGGCAGCTGGATGTTTAAAAAAATGGTTCAAATGTTTCTGAGCACTATGGGACTTAACATCTATGGTCATCAGTCCCCTAGAACTTAGAACTACTTAAACCCAACTAACCTAAGGACAGCACACAACACCTAGCCATCACGAGGCAGAGAAAATCCCTGACCCCGCCGGGAATCGAACCCGGGAACCCGGGCGTGAGCTGGATGTTAACAGCGCGTAGCGTTGCGCAGTTGGAGGTGGGCCGCCCAGCAGTGGTGGATGTGGGGAAGAGAGATGGCGGATTTTTGAGAGCGGATGATCTGGACGTGTGTTCATCAGAAACAGTACATTTGTAAGAATGGATGTCATGACCTGCTATATATATATTATGACTTTTGAACACTATTAAGGTAAATAGATTGTTTGTTCTCTATCAAAATCTTTCATTTGCTAAGTATGCCTATCAGTAGTTAGTGCCTTCAGTAGTTTGAATCTTTTGTTTAGCTGGCAGTAGTGGCGCTCGCTGTATTGCAGTAGTTCGAGTAACGAAGATTTTTGTGAGGTAAGTGATTTGTGAGAGGTATAGGTTAATGTTAGTCAGGGCCATTCTTTTGTAGGGATTATTGACAGTCAGATTGCGTTGCGCTAAAAAATATTGTGTGTCAGTTTAAGCACAGTCATGTACAATTTTTTTAAGGGGACGTTTCATATGTCGATCCTTAGCCGAGGATACCTCACTGGAATCTTCTGATTTTTTCTTGTAGTTTGTGTAATTAGTGTAGCTATTGTTTATTGTTAGCGCGTAATTATAGAGAGAATTTCCTTTGTAGTTGTCGTTTTTCGTTGTTGTACAGTAAAACAGATGTGGCATTCATGTAGATTTCCACCAAGTATTTCGCAGCTGCGCTTGCGATTAAGGAGATATCATTTTAAATGCTATGTTGATGTGTTTTCTTATTTTTCTCTTCAAATTGTGCTTCTCTGTGTTGTCGTGTGAAATATAGTGACAATAATGGCGTGTGAAAAACGTAATACTAGGCTCCGAAGTAAACTGAGAAATGACAGTGAAGACGAAAGTAGTGTATTAGCGCCACCGTGTAATGAATTAACTAATGTTCAAACTAGTAATTTGGTAATTGTGCATAGGGAAATGGAGCGGGCTGAAAATAATGGTGTGGACAGTGAAACAATTAGTGAACAGGGAAGCATTATCGATTGATCGGTCGGCAACAGTTCTCCTCAGGAATCCGAAATGACAGGACACAAACTTGCAAATACTGTAGATTTAGGTTTTGCGTCTTCACCGTTTTCTCAAATAAGTCAAGACACATTTTCTGCTCGTCAAAATGTGAATGTTGCCGGTGCAAATGCACTGCCGAAAAGCATAGAGGAACAGATTCCAGACACTAATACATTATTATTGCAATTAATGCAACAAATGAAACAAAATCAGAGACAAACACAGCAACAGTTAGGCACAATGGAACAAAATCTTCAAAAGTTAGACACAATGGAACAACACCAGACACAAACACAGCAACAGTTCGACGCAATGAAACATAATCTTCAAAAGTTAGATACCACGCTTGAACAAACATGTGAAGATTTAACTACTGAGTTACATAAAATCGAATCAAAATTTCAAAAAGTCTGTAATGACGTAAAAACACAAATTTGTGAGCATTTACAACCTATTTTTTCGCGTCATCTACCGATTTGGTTATGCAAACTGCAAAAACTCAGGAAAACTTAAAGGACACAGTAGATAGTTTGAAAATTGGTTCAGAAAGACACATGGAGGAAATTAGTTCGTTATCAGAGAAAGTAGTCGAACTTTCGGATCAGCTAAATAATTTATCTACAAAGGTAGATGATAATCTGAATGACGGAAGACCGGTAGTCTTTAATGACACAGAAGAGTGCAAACAAATTAAGAAATTCAATCAAAATCAGAATCAAATTAATACGCAACACAAAAGAGAAATCCGAGAAGTACAAGATCAGTTGGCACAAGTAATACAAGAATTACATATTTCAGAGGACACTCGCGCTCCAATACAGGAAGAGGGACATAGAAATACGGAACAGCCACAAAATAACAACACAGTGCATTTCGGAAATTATGAAAGAAATTGGCAAGATGCACCTAATTTTGAAATGGAACCGCCGAAACGACGTAACAATCCGACATGCGACTCGCCGACACAATGATTTTGACTATAAGCTGCTCATTACTACACATAAATTCAAAACATTTAAGAATTGTGGCAACGACATTCATCCACAAGTGTGGCTTCATCAATTCTCTCATTGTTTTCCTCCCAACTGGTCATTAGAGCATAGATTAGAATTTATGTGTGGCTATTTAGAGAATGAACCAGCTGTAAGAATGCGATTGGTCATTCACGATTGCCACAGTGAAGGAGAATTTTATCATGCCTTCCTTTCAGCATATTGGTCTCAAGCTACACAAGACCGAGTAAAACATAGCATCATAATGATGAAACATTTCGAACAATCTGTATTTTCCAGTCTTGTGATATTTTGAAGACATGTTGCACAAGAATCAGTACCTGTCAAACCCATACAGCCCCTCAGAACTCATCCGCATTTGCTTAATCAAATTGCCTGAACATTTACGACATATTATTTTGGCAGGACGTTGCAAAGACGACATTGAAGCTTTTCAGGGACTGTTACAAGAATTGGAAATTGACACTGACAATCGCGGAATGCGAAAACAGGAGCACAACAATTACAGGTCACATCCGTCACAATTCCGCGATGACAGAAATAATAAATGGACACGACAAGGCTATTCTTACAACGTAAATCATGACCAAAACAGACACCACCCGTATGACAACAGTTGGCAGAGTAGTAATAATTACAGGGAAAGATCACCTCTCCGTGGTAATGACTATCACAGAGACAATCAGAGAAACAGACAATATGGGAACCAAAATAATTATTATCAAGGGAGACAGAATAACTTCAGACGCAACAGTCAAGTGGCAGTTACGATTCAGGGAAAAATTTTCCACCACGTGACCGACAAGAAAGAAACTATGGAATCTACCAACATGACGACAGGCGATACGATCGTAACGACAGACCTAAATTGCATCAGAACTGGTGGGATTCAAACAGGGCAGGGCCGTCTTGACAAGGTGAATTTGTAGAAGTTAGGTCTCCAAATCCCAATAACGATGGGCGCCAACAAAGAGACAATAGGCAATGACTCATATCGCTGGCAGCCACAAAACGTAGTTATCAAACTGACGACGCAGCTGCCGTAGCTAGTAATTACGTAAAAATGGAAGACATTAGAGACATCTTACTCGAGGAAGACGACGTAAAACATAACAACATTGCATATCCTGTGATTCACATTACAATAAATGACGTAAAATTTACGGCAGTACCTGACTCTGGCAGTCCCATTTCAGTAATTAGTGAAACAGGCTTTAGCAAATGCAACAAATCGAACGATTTCCCCACACTTCCGTTACGTAAGATTAAATTACAAGGTGCAACCGTCGAAAAAGTGTAGATGTACGCCAACAAACCAACTTAGAATTCTTTTGTCAAAGCCACAGCTTCTCTACGAACTTTCTTATTGTTCCATTATTGTCGACGGAAATTATATTGAGAGTAGACTTTTTGAACGAATACAAAGCAATCTTAAACTTTCACGATGCTGAAATAAGTTTAGGGAAAGAAGGTAAGTCAATAGCTTTGAAATTTGAAGATTGGCTCCCAAACCATGACGAGGAAATTAATCGGCTTTACCTTCTGTTAGACAACAGGACGGAATTTTCTACGGAACTAGACACTAACAATCACTCTGCAAGTACTGACAGGGATGATATCGACTACATATTTGAAACTAATGAGTTAATTCAGAATAAAATCCAAACAATTGAGAATTGTAATGACACTGATAGGCAGGACCTTTTTGAGATTTTACAAGTACATTCCACAGTTTTCACTCACAAAACAGGAACAATCAAAGGATTTCAAACCCAATTTCGTGTTCATGAGCATACAAAATTTTGTGTTAACCCATACATAATTCCAGCTCATTATAGGGACCGTGTTAGAACAGAAATACAATCTATGCTTGACGAGGGCATTATTGAGCCTGCAGTAAGCTCATACAACAATCCATTACATGTTGTTGAAAAGAAAAATGGATCGATCAGACTTGTGTTAGATTCGAGACAAATTAATACTATAATTATTCCTGAAACAGACAGGCCGCAAACGATGGAAGAACTTCTTCAAAATTTTAATGATGTAAAAGTGTTGTCTTCTATTGATCTGAGATTCAGCTTTTATCAGATCGAACTTCATCCAGAATGTAGAAAATACACAGCTTTTCTTCGTTTCAAGGTTTGTTATCAATTTCGGAAACTTCCTTTTGGTTTGAACATTTCTTCGGCAGCGTTCAAGCGTGGGCTAAATTCAATATTACCTGATTTCTTAAAACGTCACATCACCTTATATGTGGATGATATTCTAATAGCAGAAGCCTCATGGGAACAACATAATCGCATCCTCAACAGTTTGTTACTTATTTTTGCAGAATCTGGAATTACAGTTAACTTGGAAAAGTCTGAATTCAGTAGGTCAAAGGTGAAGTTTTTGGAACATATTATTTCTTCTGAAGGAATTCAGCCGGATCCTGAAAAGCTAGAAGCAATTAGAGCCTTTCCAGTTCCATCCACTGTAGGTCTCGCAAATTTATACCGTCATTTTCTGAATATGCAAATTCTAGTTACACCTAAACTTTGTTCTCTCACTGGAAAAAAATACTATTTGGAACTGGGACGAACAAGCACAGTTGGAATTCAATTCTTTGAAAGAATCGCTACTTAACGCGCCAATACTAGCTCATCCAGATCTATCACAAGAGTTCTGCCTTAGCACGGATTCTTCTAAAGTCGGTCTTGGTGCCCATTTATTTCAAGAAGCCATAGAAAATGACACTACTGTTCAGAAAACCATTGCTTTTGCTAGCCGAGTGCTAACAAAATCTGAAAAAAAATAGTCCATTACTGAATTAGAAGCTTTAGCTATCGTTTGGGCATTTAACAAATTCCGTTTCTTTCTTTCTGGCAAGCACGTAAAAGTATACAGTGATCATCATGCATTACAATTTCTTATGTCTTCAAAATTAAATCATGACAGGTTAAAACGTTGGGCATTGTTTCTACAAGAATTCCACTTCACAATAGCCTACATTCCCGGCAAGGAGAACGTTGCTGCGGACGCACTGTCACGCGCACCGGCTGGGCTTGAGAAAAGCAACACAGAAGGCAACCTCGAGAAAAATTTCAGTATTCTTTACATTCAGAAAGTCGCCTTTGAAAACTTCATCACCACATCTTTAAAGGACATTGCTCATGAGCAAGATACAGATCCGATTTGGAAAGACATCAAAAGTAAATGGCATGAAAAGCTGCACACTCAGATTCGGCATTATTATCTGGTTAGAAACAACATACTCTTCAAACACTGCACTGTTGATGACAAGCTATGGGTACTTTGAATTTTAGACGATTTTGTTAATAAGCTCATTTGGTACGCACATTTTGGTCCACGAAAATGTTATCACATTCTTTGAACGACTTGTTATTTTTACAATATGGAAAAGAGAATTCGAAGAGTCTTGCCTATTTGTAAACTTCGTCAATAGGCGAAACCATCTACTATCTCACATCGTGTTCCGTTGTTTCCTATCATTCCTTCTAAATTAAAAGAATTTGCTGCTGTTGATCTCTTGGGACCCCTTGTCAGGACATCAAATGGATTTTCGTACGTTCTAGTCGCTGTTGAACTTACTTCAAAATTTGTTTCTTTCACTCTGTTACGTAAAGCCGCTGGACGGTCTGTATCCAACGCCTTTGTTAAAAATTTCTTACGTGAAGTTGGACACATTGGTAAAGTCATTTCAGATAACGGACCACAATTCAGGTCTGCTGTTTGGTCACACATGCTTTGGAACCATAAAATCAAACCTGTTTTTATTTCGTTGTACTCACCACATTGTAACCCGTCAGAAAGGATTATGAAAGAAATCAATAAGCTTTGCAGACTTTATTGTCACAGAAAGCATTAGCATTGGGACAGATATTTACACTTATTTCAAAACGTGCTGAATGAAATGCCTCGTGACTCCACTGCTTTACCACCTATTCTTGTACTGAAGAATGAAGAACCACCGAACAGAATCAGAGAGGTTGTACCTTTTCTGAATACACATTAACTTCGACACAAAGACATAATTGATTTGGCTATTATAAATATAAATTCTGCTGCAGACAAAAGGAGAAAACTACACGGTAAAACAAATGCAAAGAAATTATGTATTGGCCAGAAAGTTCTCATTACAGCTCATTCATTGTCATATAAGAAGAAACACTTGAGTCACAAATTCTTTCTGATTTACAACGGACCTTACAGAATCCGACGTATACCACATGATAATTGCGTTGAAGTTGAAACTCTGCGTACTAGGAAGAGTAAAGGATTGCACCACATTTCACATGTAAAAACGTTTATTGAGAGATAATTTGTTTTTTAAACTTAGTCTTTGCTATAAAGTTTTTCACTTTACATTACTAGTATGCTGTGTCAGACTTAGAATCTGTTAACATGCAACAATGTTTGAAGTTAAATATCCAGTCAAGAACCAAGAGAACTTATTTAAACAGAAATTACGAATGCATTGTTATAGTGAACAGAGGACACGGTCTTATTGTGTTTGTACATTCTTGCTTGTTAATTGCACTATTATGTAATGACTATAAGGCTTACATACTTAGAACACATACTGCTAATAAGATTTTAATGCAACATTTTGGTTTAGTTGAAAAGACATTCTTTATTTGAAGTACTTTCTGTGAGATTAAAGATGACTTAGTATTTGGTTTCTTTGACAGCTACACGATTATATCACGACGCTACTAATGTGTGACACAATTTACATTGTTGCTTTTGCGGTGTATCTGTTTTATATCTGCACAGCTTTTATGTATTATTCTGGAAAGTAAAACATGTTTTAGTAGTAACTTTTGTGGTATAGCTACAATGAGACAGCCTCTTCCGTAGCACAACAATACGTTACAGTACAGTACTTTCTTCATCATGGCAGTAAGCGTAATAACTACGATATCTATAAGCAAAGCATTTCACTTTTGTTTATGATGAGGTGAGTACATTGACTTCAGCAGAACTTTGCTTACAGAGGACGATAACTATAACACTTCCACAGAATTACCTTACTGCAAGACGCACATTTAGCGCTACAGGACACGCATTTCAGTGATTAATTTTGTACTTAAAACATTTACTTTTAAAGATTTTTGAATTACAAAGAAAGTTTTCCGTGATACATTTCGTTCCATTGCTGTAATCTGTAACACCTGAGGGTATAATTACATTAATCCTCAGGGGGGTACACGCCTACTTTGTGTACCATGTGTTTGGCAAGCACAAGGAGCCCTAGCTAATATGGTATTTGCTTATACAACTTTGCACATCGGTACCATATTCATCTAACACAGAATTACACAGCTATCTGATTATTTAACAGAGAAACAAACAAAATTTTTTTACTGCATCAGTGACAAATGCTTACGCAATTACACAGTTGGATAACTTCTCACTTATGAAATTGTATTTCGTCTGTACTTTGTGAACTGTTCATATTCTTTCAGAACCATTGTGTTTCTATGAGAGCTCTGAATGTTGTATTTGGTATGGGATCGTGATTTTAAAGTACGCTTGAGGTAGATAACAGTATTGAAATGAGCAGAGAATTTTTTTTAGGTTTTGAAATTATTGCAGAAAGTTAGGACGTTTTTGAGATTTGACTGAGGTGTTATGCTGTTATTTTTATGACGTCGATGTGTATTATGCTGTTGAGGTATGTTTATGATGAATAAGCTGATGCTATATGAGGAATCTGATTATGCTACATATTTATAATGATGAAATATTGAAGAATGTCGACGAATATGTACATGTGTAAGAAGGTAAGGCATAATGAGTAGTGGTTAGTGACTCTGATTTGTGAAAAGGGATGTTGGAAACCAAGAATCGTACTTTAAGAGTTATGAAATGTATGTATATCCGCAAATGTATCACAACGCCAACGAAAATTTTTTGGACACTGTTATATTTATAGGATTTTGTTTCTACACATTTGTAACGCAAATTCTGGACCTGTGAAATTTTTTATATGACGCTGTCACTGTAGTGCTGACTGGTGTCGTAAATATTTCGGTAAGAAAACTAAGTGACCTTGACGTAATGCGTTATGGGCGACCAGCTGTGCGAGTCGCCTGGAGAAAAAGCCATTAGCTGAAAAAAAAAGAGACCATTAACCTCGCTATTGACATTCCATTGTAGAAAGCATCGCAATTACGACACGCTCATTACTTGGAAACATATCATACTTTGTGCTACATACTCAAATGCTTATGAATTGATGGGAAATATTCTTACATCTGCAAACCTGATTATGACAAGGGTCTTTCGACGAGAGTTGAGAGCTACTGACTTACGAAATTCCACATAGCTATTGAATGATGTTTTTATGCTTTGGTTTGCGTAATTGTTTATTTCATTAGATATCTGTTTTCCAGCTGTGTTGCAGCATTGGTTGTATAAAATAAACTTAAATGCATTTGCTAATGTGAACACTTTCTGTCAACAGATCTATTAAATAATTATTTTATGATCCACATTCTTCGAAAAAGGAGCTATTGGAATGGAAAGAACAGTAAGAAAGTACTAATAACAGTAACTGCGTATATAATTTTCTTTTCAAGTACTTGGTAATTTTTTGTAGAATTAGTTTTTGTGGTGCACCACTTTAATTATATAGACATTAAGATGAGATTATACATTTCTCTTATCTGCATTGTTGTCTTTAGTGTACTATTTTTTCTGCTTGTGGGTTTATCATGTTTAGATATAAGTTATTACATTTACTGCCGCTTGCTTTGCCAATTTCCATTTTTTTGTCATTGCTGTTTGTATTAATTGTTTTGTGCTGCTGCATTGCCTCGTCCCTTAGTTTATGTATCTGAGCTCAGTTAGCTTAAGAGGGGGTAGACTATATAAGAGAATGAGTTGCGATGAATTGGAAGAAATGCATTGAGACGTTATACGAAAAAAGTACAGAAAGCAGGTATAGATAGGACTTTTTGGAAATAATGAAGAACGAAGGGAGTTCTCCGAGAAGTAAAGAAAGTTTAGTTTGCAAAATACTGCAGTAAAACAAACCCTGTCCTTTCCTTTTGCTATCCCACTACGTGTTTATGTACCCTTGGGTATGTGTGTTCTTCCTGTCTTTATGTGTTTATCTGATGAGAGTTACGTTGTAGAATTTTCCGATAATATGTTATTTACTTTGTAAAGATGTTTAGACATTATTTATTCTGTTTTATTTTAATGCTCATGTGTGAAGTTGATGTTTCAAAAGTTATTCTAATCTTTTATGTATTTACTTATGTCATAATTCCTGTGACACTGATGTATATGTTTATTCCTATTCTTTTGTAAAGCCCCTATTACTACAAATGTTATCTGTATTGTTATGTTCTTTAATGATGTATTTTGTACCTTTGTTATTGTAGTCTTATGTTATAAAATTGTAATTGACACCAGTTCATCAAATTAAGTAACTTGTAAGTTACATTTCGCTGCACACGTTTCTGTTGGTCATAGTATATAGACAATATGTGAGAAGTAGGGACTGATAGTGTTTGCATGTGTGTTAATAATTCAGCAAGGGACTGGATAACAGCATTGCTGGTTCGAAGGACATTTCAAACAAATTTTTTGTGAGTGGACAAGAAGTGGTTTATGGATTTGCTATGTTCTCCGCAAGACTCTTCGATTGTGATTGTGCACCTGCACAGTCGCAACAGATGGCTGCTGGCCGTCTCTACAAGGACTGCAGTGGGTCTGCACCTCTGGTGGCCCACCAATACCATACTCTCTACCAGGACTACAGTGGGTCTGCTCTGTGATGACCTACCTACCAATATTCCTCAAAACTTCGACTGACTCTGCTGTGGGTTTGCTCTGATGTGGCCCATTACCTGTCTGCATGTTAAGAGTCAGCACTGTCTTTCCGTTGGAAGGACAACACTACTTCTTCAAGACTGCATGGAAGTCCACTACTTCCGTGTGCATTCTCTTTTACTGCTCAGACTTTGAGAAAAAAAACCACTGCAATTTTACTGTGATGAATGATCAGGACTGTCTTTATGGACTGTGAGAAAATTTTAGCTTTTGACCAATCTTGTCTCAATAAGTGTGTGCATTTGATATCTTTGTTATTCCAATTATGAAAAATTTTATCAAATCATTATTGGCCACTACCCAAAACAATTTGTAAAATTTTTTGTGCGGAGCATGAGGGCTATGTAAGTAGGCTGTGTAGTTTTTGTTTATTGGTAGCGCTCTGTATGAAAATCACTGGCTGTGCTGTGTGCAGTCTGTGGCTGGTTTGCATTGTTGTTGGCTATTGTAGTGTTGGGCAGCTGGATGTTAACAGCGCGTAGCATTGCGCAGTTGGAGGTGAGCCGCCAGCAGTGGTGGATGTGGATTTTTGAGAGCGGATGATCTGGACGTGTGTCCATCAGAAACAGTACATTTGTAAGAATGGATGTCATGAACTGCTATATATATTATGA
This sequence comes from Schistocerca americana, assembly GCF_021461395.2. Classification (NCBI taxonomy): domain Eukaryota; kingdom Metazoa; phylum Arthropoda; class Insecta; order Orthoptera; family Acrididae; genus Schistocerca; species Schistocerca americana. Next base: position 641,223,424 of record NC_060121.1, on the reverse strand, counting down.
CTTTTGAGCACTATTAAGGTAAATACATTGTTTGTTCTCTATCAAAATCTTTCATTTGCTAAGTATGCCTATCTAGTTAGTGCCTTCAGTAGTTTGAATCTTTTATTTAGCTGGCAGTAGTGGCGCTCGCTGTATTGCTGTAGTTCGAGTAACGAAGATTTTTGTGAGGTAAGTGATTTGTGAAAGGTATAGGTTAATGTTAGTCAGGGCCATTCTTTTGTAGGGATTATTGAAAGTCAGATTGCGATGCGCTAAAAATATTGTGAGTCAGTTTAAGCACAGTCATGTATAATTTTTCTAAGGGGACGTTTCAAGTCAAACAGAGCTTGGATGGCGTGTACAGGTACAGCTGACCATGCAGCTTCAACACGATACCACAGTTCATCAAGAGTAGTGACCGGCGCATTGTATCGAGCCAGTTGCTCGGCCATCATTGGCCAGACGTTCTCAATTGGTGAGCGATCTGGAGAATGTGCTGGCCAGGGCAGCAGTCGAACATTTTTTGTATCCAGAAAGGCCCGTACAGGACCGGCAACATCCGATCGTGCATTATCCTGCTGAAATGTATGGTTTCGCAGGGATCGAATGACGGGTAGAGCCATCGGTCGTAACACATCTGAAATGTAACGTCCACTGTTCAAAGTGCCGTCAATGTGAACAAGTGGTGACCGAGACGTGTAACCAAAGGCACCCCATACCATCACGCAAATACACGCTTCCAATGTGCGTTCACCGCGATGTCACCAAACACGGATGCGACCATCATGGTGCTGTAAACAGAACCTGGATTCATCCGAAGAAATGACGTTTTGCCATTCGTGCACCTAGGTGGTCGTTGAGTACACCATCGCAGGCGCTCCTGTCTATGAGGCAGCGTCAAGGGTAACCACAGCCATGGTCCCCGAGCTGATAGTCCATGCTGCAGCAAACGTCGTCGAACTGTTCGTGGAGATGGTTGTTGTTTTGCAAACGTCCCCATCTGTTGACTCAGGAATCGAGACGTGCCTGCACGATCCGTTACAGCCATGCGGATAAGATGCCTGTCATCTCGACTGCTAATGATACGAGGCCGTTGGGATCCAGCACGGCGTTCCGTATTACCCTCCTGAACCCACCGATTCCATATTCTGCTAACAGTCATTGGATCTCGACCAACGCGAGCAGCAATGTAACGATACGATAAACCGCAATCGCGATAGGCTACAATCCTACCTTTATCAAAGTCGGAAACGTGATCGTACGCATTTCTTCTCCTTAGACGAGGCATCACAGCAACGTTTCACCAGGCAACGCCGGTCAACTGTATGAGAAATTGGTTGGAAACGTTCCTCATGTCAGCACGTTATAGGTGTCGCCACCTGCGCCAACCTTGTGTGGATGCTCTGAAAAGCTAATCATTTGCGTATCACAGCATCTTCTTCCTGTCTGTTAAATTTGGTGTCTGTAGCACGTCATCTTCGTGGTGTTGCAATTTCAATGGCCAGTAGTGTATAAAACACCATCCGTACAAAAGGGTGTGCATCTGCAGAAAAATGGTACAGTACAAGGGTTGCCCAGAAAGTAATGCACCGCATTTTTTTTTCTCCATCGAAAACAATGCTACGAAAGCGAAACGTTACGTATGTACGAGGGTTGGATCTTAAACAGTGACAACTATTTATTTACAACCGATACAAAAGAGTTACATGTTTGCACCTGTTACTGTCCTTCAAAGTAGTCATCAGCGTTGTGTATAACCCGTTGCCAGCGATGTGGAAGGCGTGGTATACCGCTAGCAGAGCCTGTTCTGTTGATGGTGCGAATGGAACGGTCTACTGCCTGTCGAATCATTGGAACACAATGCCACGAAGTGGTTCCTTCATCTTCGGAATCAACTCAAAGTGACAAGGACTTAAGTCCGGGGAGTATGGTGGATGGTACGGTACTTCCCAGTCCCATTGACTGAACAGAGCAGCCACAGCTTGCGCTGTGTGCGTCCGCGCATTGTCGTGCAAAACGACAGAGATAGTGGAAAATAAGGAGGAGTAACCATTTTAATTACAGACATGATTTAAAATATTGGACATTAACATTAGGACAACAGACTGTTGCTGTAATATAGTCCTCTAACGGTGCTTTCACCTTTGTCAGCATTTACAAGCCACTTGCGTGTAAACGACGAAATATTTCACTGGAGTGCATTATTGGCCAGTTTAAAAAGCAATTTCTTTGTTGCGCAGACTTCAACGCCCACAACTCACTGTGGGGTTGCGAAATAGATTGTGTGGATGACAGAGTATTGGTCACACTTCTCGAAAACCTCAATTTAGTTCTTCTAAACGATGGCTCTCCTACTTTGATACATAATCTAAACAGGCGACCGTCGGCCGTCGATTTAGCATTGTGTGAAACGGAGTGGACAGTCAGACGAGACTCTCTTGGCTCGGATCATCGTCTTCTGAAAAACACTATAAACTTACCTATAAATAAATCAGAAGTTATATATACAGGCAGCAAGTGGAAAATCAAGGACACTGACTGACCGAAATATACTGCTACAGTCCAGGAGAAGTTTCAGCCTTTCGGTAATTTCTTAGCTCCAAAAGATGGCTACCAACAGTTAATTTCAATTATTGAAGACGCAGCAACAACGTCCATTTCAAGACAAAAGAAAGTCATCATTCTCAAGCTACGGCCCCCAGTTTGGTAGACACCAGAGTGCCCTAGATCCGTATCACAGTGCAAACTTATGTACAGTGAATTCTGTAAAAAAAAAAAAAAAATTTAGAAAAGATCATTGCATATCGGAAAATAGCAGCGAAAGTTCGAAGACTGTTAAAAGACTAGCTGGCAAAATTTCTGTGAATCTTTAAATAACAATGTTAGCATCGCCTACTTTTGGAGGGAATGAAGGTTTTCCAAAATAAGGACTCCACAAAGCGTCAGCCATTAAGCGACACATGGCTTGAAGAATTTGTGAATTTAATTTCCCTAGCTTTCACAGCTGAGCCGGTATTTTGCCCCCTGGAAAAACAGGATTATAGTCATCTGGCAGTGGTATCATTTGCATATGTAATGATGGGCATTAAGAAGGGGATGACGCCTACACGTGGAAAGGACGATATACACTACCAGATGATAGAAAATCTCCCAGACATAGCACTCAGAAAACTGTTACCGGTATTTAACCCAATGTGGATGAACGACACGCTAAAGAAGATTGGACAACTCAAGTAGTGGAACGTACATTGAAACCATGTAAAGGTATAGAGCAGGCCAACTCATATAGACCTATCGCTCTATCTCCCTGTATCGGCAAAACCTTAGAGCTCCTGGTAAAATAATCGTTTGGAATGGTACCTGGAATCAAATCAGATACTGTCATCGAGTCAGTAAGGATATAGAAAAGGCATGGAAGCAATAGATAATTTAATCATCTTAACCTCAGATATTCATTACGTAACAACAAGAAAAGAGAAGATAACCACTGTCTACCTTGATATTGGAGCATATGCTAATGTTCAATAACTGTAGTGCTACAGAAGTTGGAAACCATTGGAATCCCGCCATAAATGATTTATGGATCCAGCACCTTCCTCTCCGAAAGACACATACGGATTCAGTTCCGTAATATTAATTGGACTACGTTGTATTACAATCGATCTTCCAGAAGGAGCTATCCCCAGCCCCAGACTCTTCGCACTATATACTAACGAGCTGGAGAGAATTATCCCTTCCCCAGTTAAAATCTTCCGGTATACTGATGATATTTGTTTATATGTGTCGACCAGTGGGATCGATCAGCCTTTGTGTGAGCTATCAAAGCCGGTGGGTGCACTGGATCAAACATTAGATAGCTGTGGGTTACAGATTTCTCCAGAAAAGTCTGTACTTGTCCCTTTCACAGACCAAACTACACCGTGATGCTTCAACAGTTTAAGACTTTCCAGTCATAAAATACCACTAAAATATCATGTTTCTTGGTGCTCTCTTCGATTCCAGAAGGAGTTGGGTTCCTCATATATAAACCGTCTTCAGTACACGGCGTGTCACCGCTTCTTTCACATGTTGGTTGCAGGTGATGCACCAAAAACGAACAGCAATACTGTGCATTGACGGTCTGCCGTGGAGGAACGTAATGCGATAGGATAACACCATCATAGTCGTACACGAGAATCATCATAACTTTCACCATGCTGGGGCTCTGACGCACTTTCGACTTTTGTTGGATTGGCATTTCAGTTTTGGCTCGTGCGATGTGGCCCATGTCTCATCCAGTGTTACGATACGGCGTAAGAAAGCTTCTCCTTCGCGCTCATAGCGCTCCAAGTGCGTCGTAACGCATCCATTTCTGCATTTCCGTCAAGTCATGCAGAACCCATCGTGATGAAATTTTTCGCATGTCCAGGCGCTCCTTCAGGATGCGAAGCACAGTCGTATGCGCTAATTCGGTTTCGTATGCGAGCTCACGAATCGTATGGCGTCGATAACTGTCCACTAACGCAACAGCATGCACTTCTTCTTCAGAGACGCAAGGACGACCTACCCGATCGACCGACCTTCGTTGACGACCTTCGTTGAAGGCTTTTACCCAACGAGCCACTGTTCTGGACGGCACTGCCGATTTCCCGCAATCCTCTTGAAGACCTTGATGAGACTGTCGTGCTGTACGAACTCTGGCATATTGAATCTTGATTCAACCCCGTTGTTCCTGTTTCGAAAACATAGTGACACCTTTATGTTAGACCTCTCGCTCACAAGTGACTGTGTTTTCCCTCTATTGTGCGCAAGGCGGTGACGTGGGACAGGCGAGTCCATTTGCTCGGAAATAAGGTAGGGGCTAGATATGTCAACAACGTGTGCTATCAGCGACAATAGTAGATTCCATTGCATAGTGTGTCCACAACAGTGTTGCCACTATTTAAGTTCCAACCTATGTATTATTTAAAATCTCCTGTGTGAGCGTGCGAAGTTTCCGTCACTTCCGACAGATATCGTAGCTGCCGGACAGTTTCAAAATGGCGTCTGCAGGTGATGTACGTTAAAGCGTCGTCCCGTCATTGAACTGCTCACTGCTGAGAAAGAAACTGTGGGGATTATTCACAAACTCTTGCGCAAAGTCTATGGAGCATCTGCTGTCGACATAAGTACAGTTAGTGGCTGGGCACGGAGAGTAAGGCCATCAGAAGCCGGTTCGTTGAACCCCCCAAATTGCAGCGGTCGGGGAGACCATCCACGGCTGTCACACATGTCACACCTGACCTAGCCCCCTTGGACTTCCATTTGTGTGGGCCATTAAAGTATGCTATTCGTGGAAAACATTTCAAGGGCGATGAGGAGGTGATTTACACAGTCAAGCACTGGCTCCGTCTACAGGACAAGGATTGGTACCGACAGGACATACACTCCTTTGTTTCGCGCTGGTGGAAGGCCACAGAACGAGATGGTGAGTACTGGGAAAAATAGGGTGTGTAGATAAAAGACGATTTTTTCGTGTGTGTAATTCTCATTACGTTCAATATGAATTGTTGAAGAAAAATACAACGGTGCATTATTTCCTGGGCAACCCTCATATTTTCTCTCGGTTCACCACCCAAAAGATATAACATTCGCCACAAGAAGAAATAGAGATGGTACAACCTAAGCTACATCCTTCCCTGCGTCCATAGTAAGAGTACACAATTGTAAAGGGAGATGTAGACCTTTTCGACCAGTGGAGAAAAAAATATGCCATTGCAGTAGGTCACTGAAATGATGGTATTGTCTTTTTTACTTTCGAAACAGTTTTTTCAAGTAGAGCTACAGTTATGGAGGAAAAGATGACCGACTTTCCTTTCATCTCGCTCCTGTGAGGCAGCTTTCAACTGGGAGAAGTATAAAGACAAGGGGAAGGCAAGCGTTCATCACATAAAACAAACCAGGAGTTTGTAGAGTTATCCATCAGGTTGTCGAGTTTTGTGTTTCATATCAAATCAAGGGAAATAAAATACGATCACAGTACCGATTAATATATACACAAATGTGAACACATTGGCCATGAAGCAAGACCATTAAAAATTAAAAAAATGTTTTAACAATAAGTACGTGCACAAATGTGTATATTTCTAGCAAGCAATGTAAAAAAGAAAATAAATACCTTTACTGAGATTATTTATTTCATTCAAAAAGAGAAAAATGACATAAAAGCACCAAAACGCAAGGTTTATAAAGCACAACTGAAATAATTAAGTTGTTCTTGCACATTAGATGCCAAACAGTGAGCCTGTTGGCTTCAAACAGTCCATTCATTCAACACTAGATCACAGCACCATACAGTTGTGGGACTTATATTCCTATGAACTCAGAGAAATAAATTTGAATGTGGCACACATATGTTCCGCTGGTAACAAGTTGGTTAGATCACCAACAAACACGGATCCCCTCCCCCCCCCGGTCCTAATACAGAAATCTGCCGTCACCCTCACTTGTAACATGCCAGAGTTGACTATCACTTTCACTTGTAACATGCCAGAGTTGAGAGTTGACTATGACTTTAATAATATACTACCAAGAGCTCAGTCGGAAATCTAGTACTAACCGAGAGGGAAAGCTGAAAGTTGCAAGAAGCACACAGATGTCTACAAAAGGGAGACGAAGGCAATATTATAGAGAGGGGACGTAGATGAAGATGAGGTGGGAGATTTGATACTGCGAGAAGAATTTGACACAGCACTGGAACATCTAAGTCTCTTGAGTGGACGACATTCCGTCAGAACTACTGATAGTCTTGGGAGATCCAGCCATGACAAAATTATTCCATTTGGTGTGCAATATGTATAAGACAGGCGAGATATTCTCAGACTTCAAGAAGAATGAAATAATGCCATTTCAAAAGATAGCAAGTACTGACAGCTGTGAATATTAACGAAACTATCAGTTTAATAAATCATGGTTGCGAAAAATAACATAAATTCCTTAGAGAACAATGGAAAAATCTGGTAGGATTTCGGAGAAATATAGAAACAGCGAGGCAATACTGACCCAACGACTTATCTTCGACAATGTTGGCTGGAGTACTCACTCTGAAATTCTGAGGATGGCAGAGGTAAAATACAGGGAGCAAAAGGCTATTTACAACTAATACCGGAACCAGACGGCAGTTATAAGAGTGGAGTGGCATGAATGCAAAGGAGTGGTTTAGAAAGGAGATAGACAGCGTTGTAGCTTATCCATGGTGTTATTCTCTCTGTACATTGAGCAAGCAGTAAAGGAAACGAAGAAAAAATTTGGAGCAGAATTAAAGCTCAGGGAGAAGAAATAAAAACTTTGAGCTTTGCCAGTGGCATTGTAATTGTGTCAGAGATAGCAGAGGACTTGGAAGAACAGTTGAACAGGATGGACAGCGACTTGAAAGGACGATATAAGATGAACATCGACAGTAGCAAAACAAGAACAATGGAATGTAGAAAAATCAAATCACGTGATACCGAGGGTATTAGATTAGGAAACAGTGTTGCAACAGTGTATAATAATACTCTTCAGCTGTCTTGATAAAGTGGGCATCTGGAGTAGTCGAAAAACGTAGATCAGTTACAGAAATTTCCAAAACTGTTCCTGTTAAATTGTGTGAGATGATTTACATTGACATAAATTTTAATCGTTTGGAGCCATATTAACTCTCCCAACAAAGCGGAATGATGAAATATAATTAGGAAATAGTATAGCATTAAGTACTGTTATTATATGCTGTTACCAGATAATTATACATGGGACAGAAGATAACTTACAAAGTGCAGTATACAGATTGAGACAAAACGTGATATTCTACATTTATTTAATGAAACTTGCTCCATTTCACAGTAAACTGCTGTTAATTTGTTTGAAACAATCATGATTTCGACTTTGTAGGTATTCTCATGTGCATATTGAACTGAAAATTAATTGAGTGTACGTATCACACCGGTGAATAGCTGACCTATCTACGTGAAACGTCATAGCTGTAAAAAACATATTTTTGGTATTATAAATCGGTCGTCGTATTACAGGATTGGAGTAAACATTCGTACATAATACGACTGACATTGTACACAGCAAAATACCATTAACACACAGTATAGCGTATTTAACAGCCAATACAATGCTGTGACTTGGGTTCATCACAGTTATGCATCAGCTGACGCCAACGTTTGTCAGAACAGTGACAGAGATCGTAACGAAGTGGCACCACTACGGAGATACAATACAGGGAATTGTCATCAAGTCGCAAACTGAAAGTCGATATCCGCTATGTTAGAAACTCCAAGCATTAGCTTCTGGTGGGAGTGTTTCGATTTAAAAAAAAGAATGCTAGCTTTCATCATTTACAAGTGTGCTAGTTGTTCTGATTATAGTCTAGTGTAAAGGAATCACATTCCATTCGTAAGCGGACTCATTCAAGCAATTTTTTCTTTTGCTTATGTGGATTTTAGTTGTGCTGGTTACTTTTACTGTAGTCATTCTATTTGTGTAATTTGATTTCTGTAATTTGACTTTAGATTTCCTGTCAATACAAACCGAAAACGCTCCGGTTGAACGCTGTGAGAAGGAAATACTGCAGACCCTCCAGACAGCAAAATATGTTCTCAGCATTTTCGGGAAGAGGAGGTGGTCGGAACATCAGTTTCGTCGTTCCGTATTAAGGAAATGCTTGTTACGAAGCAGCCTTTTCACATCACATATTATGCATCTTAGTTATTTGAAACGTGTAACAAAGAGAAATTTACATTGATGAGGCCAGATGCGTCGTATTAGTGGATCAAATATGCCTTTAAAACCAGAAAAGTGTTTGAAAACCTATTTCTGACATTGTGTTATTCACAATGGCACTGTCGTATTCACTATTTAAAACAACAGTTGCTTAACCACGAGACAAATTAATGACAAGAGACATTTGTAACAGTAGTCAGCTAATGTTTAGGGGTTATTAACTTGATGTTGCCAGCTTCAGAGCAATGCCTCCAATGACACCACAGTGTGATCACATTATCTTTGGATTACCTGATATGTTACCTAGAAAGGGAAGGTGGGTATCTATTTGGCTAAGTACTTAACGTATCCTTATAATGCAAGCTTATAACACTTTCACAGAGATACAATGTTGTTGTTGTGGTCTTCAGTCCTGAGACTGGTTTGACGCAGCTCTCCATGCTACTCTATCCTGTGCAAGCTTCTTCATCTCCCAGTACCTACTGCAACCTCCATCCTTTTGAATCTGCTTAGTGTATTCATCTCTTGGTCTCCCTCTACGATTTTTACCCTCCACGCTGCCCTCCAATACTAAATTGGTGATCCCTTGATGCCTCGGAACATGTCCTACCAACCGATCCCTTCTTCTAGTCAAGTTGTGCCACAAACTTCTCTTCTCTCCAGTTCTATTCAATACCTCCTCATTAGTTATGTGGCCTACCTATCTAACCTTCAGCATTCTTCTGTAGCACCACATTTCGAAAGCTTCAATTCTCTTCTTGTCCAAACTATTTATCATCCATGTTTCACTTCCATACATGGCTACACTCTATACAAATAGTTTCAGAAATGACTTCCTGACACTTAAATCTATATTCGATGTTAACAAATTTGTCTTCTTCAGAAACGCTCTCCTTGCCATTGTCAGTATACATTTTATATCCTCTCTACTTCGACCATCATCAGTTATTTTGCTCCCCACATAGCAAAACTCCTTTACTACTTTAAGTGTCTCATTTCCTAATCTAATTCCCTCAGCATCACCCGACTTAATTCGACTACATTCCATTATCCTCGTTTTGCTTTTGTTGATGTTAATCTTATATCTTCCTTTCAAGACACTATCCATTCCGTTCAACTGCTCTTCCTTTGCTGTCTCTGACAGAATTACAATGTCATAAGCAAACCTCAAAGTTTTTATTGCTTCTCCATGGATTTTAATACCTACTCCAAATTTTTCTCTTGTTTCCTTCACTGCTTGCTCAATATAAAGATTGAATAACATCGGGGAAAGGCTACAACCCTGTCTCACTCCCTTCTCAACCACTGCTTCCCTTTCAAATCCCTCGACTCTAATAACTACCATCTGGTTTCTGTACAAATTGTAAATAGCCTTTCGCTCCCTGTATTTTACCCCTGCCACCTTGAGAATTTGAAAGAGAGTATTCCAGTCAACATTTTCAAAAGCTTTCTCTAAGTCTACAAATGCTAGAAACGTAGGTTTGCCTTTCCTTAATCTAGCTTCTAAGATAAGTCGTAGGGTCAGTATTGCCTCACGTGTTCCAACATTTCTACGGAATCGAAACTGATCTTCCCCGAGGTCGGCTTCAACCGGTTTTTCTATTCGCCTGTAAAGAATTCGCGTTAGTATTTTGCAGCTGTGACTTATTAAACTGATAGTTCGATAATTTTCACATCTGTCAACACCTGCTTCCTTTGGGATTGGAAGATACAATGTAATACTCCGTATTCGTAGTATAAATACAATCATTTTAGACGTACAACAGAATTTGGTCTGATAACTGATGGCGTAGGTGCAATATTATGAAGTTGTAATTCACTGATTCGTGTATAATCACATAAAAGAACTCACACGTATGCAGCAACATGCGAGATCCACCTGATAAGCGGTCCTGACGCAAATTCCGAAATCTGTCAAACCTGAAAAATCCTGAGCCAGAATCTGCTCAGCACCGTTCCCTGCATACTCATAAAATACGACAGGGCACACAGCAGTGTTTTGTTGTGGACAGTGTTGTATAGTAAACAGTAAACCTTTTGAATATAATCCTCGTTGTTTAACACAATGTAGCATTGCCCCCCCCCCCCCCCCCCCCAGGTAAAATAACAGTATCAACTGTTTGATACCAACGCGTCTCTTTTTAGGGTTCTGTACCTCAATCGGTAAAAACGGAACATTTGTAGGATCGCTTTGTTGTCTGTCTGTCCATACGACTGTTTAAGAACCCTTTTTTTCTTGGGAACGGATAGACCTATCGTGTTGAAATTTACGTCACATACTAATGTCGTCCTCGCACGGAATGAGATAGCTAACATTCACGTGGCGCTTCACGAGTTTTGTGACGTCACTTCCTGTTATTTCACATTGAGAACTCATTCCCTCACGTCAAATAGAAAATAAGTTCTGTGATATTTCTCCAACGTGCCTCTTAAAGTAGAACCAATAAGAAGCATGCATGCTCTTTATGTCACATACAGATTGTTCCCTCTAAGTTCACTCTTCATTTGTTTGCAACATGGCTACCGCGTTGACGAAGGAGCAAATGTGTGTTTTGATTGAAGCGATGAAAGAAGAACAGTGTCTGTATAATGTAAAAAAGCAGGAATTATTATAACAAACACTGCCGTACGGAAGCTCTCTCGCGTGTTTTTTCTAAAAGTGAAGCTTGTTAGGCCTCAACTGAGCAACCCAAAGTAGTGCCAAACGAAATTTTATAACATGCGTAACATGTATGATATAGACCTATGGTCCCTTGACAGTGTTAAACAACTGAAACTTCTAAGTCTGTGCAGTCAAAAGATACGGCCATTTATAATACCTATTTCGATACTCGCAAACTCACAGATCGAACGCTATGGGGAGTTCCCGTTCACTTAGAATCGTGAAATTTGGCAGGTAGCACGGTTTCACAGTACAACTAAAGGAAAAAAATCAGAAAATTGTCATTTTGGTGAATATATCACACGAAAAATTTTGCTCAATGGGAAAGGCAGAACTCCAGCTTTGGAAATGACCGGAATATATATAATTACTTTTAACTGTGCCACATTCTATATGGGTCAGTCTGGCAGGGCAACATATACCCGCTTGAAGGACCATCACAGAAGTTGGAAACTTAGAAAAGGAGACTCTACTTTTGCAGACCACCTTCTTAATAAAGGCCTTAGGTACAAGGTGAAACATGAAGTATTACATCACATCCACAAAGGAAGAAAGATGAACTTTCTTCAAATTATGGGAATTAATTAACACGTTCCCATTAACCCAGGCCTAGTACTGGATGACCAGACACAGTTTCCTTACTCGCCACTTCTAACTGTAAATACTACTCGTAATTCCACCCAGGCCATGTTGTAAATTACCCTTCTTACTCACATGCTCCATTTCCTTTATTTCAGTTGCTATAATTTCTCTTGTTGAGTTAAAAATTATTTCTTTGTATAATCACAGTTGCATCACTAACCTGCTTAATATCACTTTTACATCTTATCTGTTTGTAATTTATGATCTAGTAAAGGCAAGATTATTATGTTCAGCCACATCTTTGGAATACGCCACCAAAGCGTATTGTTTAATTATGTCATCCTATGTACAATTGTTGTAATTAGTATATAGTTCATTAGTTAATGTGTCACTTATTTTATCAAAGTTAAATAATCTTACATTGCATTTACACTGAACTAACCTCGCCTGTTTTATTGCTATTCTAACATTAACATTTTCATCTCTGGTAATGGAAATATTCTGTACATGCACTAGTTTAAAATCTCACATCCAACAAAATTTCACTACAACACAAAGTTATCTTTGTACCCGGCGATGGTGTAACAGCCGAAAACCGGTTGGCGTAAGAAATAATAAATATTGTAGAATATTACACCAATGCTGTGTGTGTTTCATTCTTAATGTACAAAATATTCTACCAAGGACCGACAGAATAGTCACCAGCGCAAAAAATTTTTCTTGCCATTTCTTCTCCGACTGTCTGTCAGCCACTTATCTGCTAAGACTCCTTTTTCTCAGGAAGGCGTATTAAGCTCTACGATTCCTTGGAGGTGTAATGAATCTAAGTTTCTAAATCAATGCTATCGGAAGATACGGCCATTTATGTCACGTATTTTGATACTTTCAGACTCACTCATCAAAACCTATAGGATACTTCAAGTTCACATAGAATAAAAAATATGGCAAGAAACAAGGTTTCGCAGTACAAGAAAAGGAAAAACCAAAAAATTGTTAATCTGAAATTATATCAAACGAAAAAAATACTGCTTTATGTCGGCCAATGTGATTTCATGGAGCCTCTCCTTCGAATCAAGTATTTATAAAGAAAGCTCCCCTTCTAAGAAAGGTCCCCTTCTTTATCAGAATCTGAAGATTTGCTTCATCAGGATATGCATCTCTGGCGATAAGCATATCTAGCTGACACATTGTCTCTGCAAGTTTCTAAAGATACGCTTGCATGAAATGTAATGAATCCAGGAAGCGAAGCGTTATTGTTGGCGTGATCCGCTTGGAAAATAAAATATAGATTTCTTCACTGTCAATCGTGACACTGACATTTTTCAAGCTGAAATCACACAAATGTTCAGAAAGAAAGTGAGCGTCAAACCCGCTCAAATTATGGAAGAAGACGTGTATATGTAATGGAAGATGGTATTTCAAGTTGCATGAATTGTGAGCTGCACCACGGAACTTCCCTGTTGGGTGAAAGTGGTCTGTACCTGGTTTTTCTGATCCTCTATGCAATGGCAGCCCGTACATATTACAGTTGCCCATTGTATAAGGTATCATTCACTTGCAATTTGGTTCCAAGCTTCTACAGCTCCATGTTCCAGAGCAGCCATTTTGGAGGATTAGCACTGACGTATGCTCAGAATTGATTGAGAGTGGAGCTGTACAAGCGTACAACTTGATACACCACCATATATCGTGCGTGTCATTCAGTGAAGATGGTGTGAAAGGCAGCGGGATCACCTTCACAACACGCCACACTAGCTAGTAAGTATGTGAAGTCTGTGTAGACGAAAAAGGGACAGCAATTTTAAGAACTTGTTTGCCTCGTTCAGCATTTCCAACCGTGCCGATACCTGGCTAGCGCAATCAAACTGATGCTTTTCTAAATACCAGATGTTTGTTAAAAAAGTTGAGGTATCTGAGACAAACATGCTGTGCACATCTTTTTTACCGTGTTGGGTGGCAAGTAGACGGGACACATTTTTCATTCAGAGGTAGTGATGCTTCTCAGTCTTTGAGAATAGCAACACAGCCAATGGCACATCGACGTTGTCATACTTTTTGCCAATTGCTGCGGGGGTTCCACTATTCTCAGGTAAGTCCAGTCACGATTTAGCCCTATTTGGACGGTGCTCAAAAGTACCCAACAATCTGAATTATTTATAATCATATACTGTTACTCTCAGCCAATAGCCGTGGAGTCCCACTGCTCTCAGGCTCTCCATTTAAGGTGTGTGCTCGGCAGTGAGAGGACCAGGGTTGTTTGTGATCAGTGAGGGATTTTTCGTTACAAACGATAAACATAAATCAATTTTACTATTGTTCTAAATATGTGAGTTTTGTCATTCAAGGTCTATACGCACTAGTAAGGAAGACCATCAGTATCATAACTATCCTACTTAAAAAATGTGACAAATAATAACACCAAATGCTTTGACATTACAGTCTGTGTAAACATTAATGACATCATTGTATATTCTGCAAAAAGGAGGAAAAGTTTGAAAAAAATTGCCCAATAAGCTGGAAGACTACTACACACTCATTACAAAGCATGACATTTTGTCTAAATTTGGCTCTTGTGGGTTATTAGATCTTTCATGTTTCTAATTCTACAAAATAGGCGAAAATGTTAGACCATCCTCTCCCATATGCAAATTCTGTGTGACTGGCTACTATTCTACTAAAAACTTATGGCCAACATTAGCGTTTAATTTGTAGAATAGGTTGTGAAACTGGCAAAGTGGCAGAACAGACTATAAAATTGACAAACTGGCGGGATAGCTTGCAAAACTGGCAGTAAATTGGTAGCGTGGGCTGTAAAATTAGCAAATTGGTATGATAGTCAATAACAGTCGCAGTAAATTCATAGAATTGTCTACAAAATTCGTAAATTGGTAGGATAGACAGTAAAACTGACGAACTAGTAGGATAGGCTGTAAAATTGACGGATTGACAGGATACATAAAAATTCTTTCATTGTCTCTGCTCAATAAATGGGTGTTCTGGATATGTGAAATCGATACTTTTGCATCTGAAACAGACAGACTGAGCCGCTGTGTTAGAGATGCATACTATGATTTAATAGAGTATTTGTTTGGTGTGTATGACTTACATGTCGATTAGGGAGCAGCAAGCCTGAATTCACAGACTAACCATTTTTGCGAGACCCAGCCTGTCCTGAGAAACGCGTACTAGTGGTTCAGCTGGGCCAGTGATAAGTGTAACATTGTGAAAGTATTGATTAGCTGACTAAGTACCTTTTCAAGTCCCAAATTGTCTGGACTTCTTGCAATGTTCTAATGTTGAATTCAGACTTCGTGTGTAAACCAGGAGATGATGAGTATGCCGATTCCATTGCACTCCAAGCCTCAGTTAAGTGCCATCAGAAATCTGCTATCCATCAACACACTTAATTTGAATACTAGCAGATCTAAACATGTGACTTTGGGTCTAGCAACTGACAGCTGTTTTGATGTAGTTACAGAATTGACCCCAAAACACATCTCCATCCCATTTGTTCTACCACTACAAAGCAGTGACACATTCCTGTTATTCCAGAACAGTAATCCATCCTCACTCTTCTCAGAAAAGCTAGAGTCAGAAATACATATTCAAACCTTGACACGCTTCCAAATGCCATCTCCGCTGCAGATGGCGTTAAGTTCCTGTAAAGACGGATTCGTGTGTTGAAATTGCCTCACCATAATGTTAGTGTGTCACTATACTTGAACCAATTCCATATACTCACATTCTGTCTTCCTTTGTATCAGTAGATGTCTCTATGTAGATGAATGTCCTCTGTAGCAGGTATCTCTCACACCTACCAGTCACATTGTCAAGGTTACTACTTAAAATAATGACAATGTAGCTGGCTGTGTGTGTGAACCAGAATCGATGAGCCAGCGACCTATGTAATAAGCATACAATATTATGCCAACACATCTGAGGAAGCTGCCATGCAGTTCACACGCCACAAGGCAAATGACTTTTGGTCAACAAAATGCATTTGTGCTTTTCTCAGAACAATCTGAGGTTTACAAAAATGCATAGCTGCCGAATTGAGAGTTGCTAATATCTAAATGGACCCCACCCTGTTTGTGTGTGTATGTGCTTGCTCTTGTGGAACATTTACATATTTTATGTTACAATTCCAATAATAATATTCACATTATTTTCAGAAGACATAAATTTCCAAGCATACACACACACACACACACACACACACACACACACACACACACACACACACATCATTCATTACTGATATCACAAACTGATAACATCATGCATAATATTAAATGTTCCACTATTTTTACATCAAATCCAGGTCCTTTCGCAATCATCCTGTAGACGACAGCACACAGTATGCAAACACAGTCTGATTAATCTTTTAAGGAAGTTAGTATGAGTTTCGGAAATCTAGAAGAATGGTATCAACCTATTTGAGAGATGCCATACATGAAAACTGCAATCTGTCGTTTTTCGTCCATAATTCTGGAACTTTAATGTGCTCTAGGAAGTATATTTGGTAATGGAATGGGATCGAGGCTTGAATGCAGTGAGTAGGTCTAAAAAGATGTGTACAGTTTTTAATACCGAAATCTAAAAAGACATACTTAAACAGTTAGTATCATTTTTCCATATGCTTACAACAGTATGGGAAGAATGAAGTTCTTGTTAATGTTGTTGCATCTGCATACTGTTCTACAATCACAGCAGTGTATTTCCTACTCCTCGTCTAGCGACAAATGAGTGTTGAAAACATGAAGTCATTTTTACTTAATAATGGCAAATCTTCCGGTCCAGATCTTACACCTTTTAGGTTTCTTTCAGAATATCCTAACGAAGTACGCCCGTATTTAATAATGACACACAATCACTCACTTAAAGGAAGATCTGTACCAAAAGGCTTAAGACTTGCCCAAACAACACAAGTACCCAAAAAAGACCTGTATCACTGACATCAATTTGCAGTAAGATCTTGGAACATATACTGTGTTCAACGTTATGAAATACCTTGAAGAAAACGATAGAGAACAGATTCAGAAAAAAATGTCCTTGTGAACCTTCATTCGTATGAAGTAGTGTGTACTATCGATAGGAGATCTAATTGTGCATGAACTGTGCTAAATGCAAGGATATTTCAATATTTTTAACTTATAGGATAAGGAAATAGAGTTTTCAATTGTTATACTAGACTTTATTGTATCCTTGAGTCTACATGAAAATACATGTTGCAGTAGTGACATTTCAAAATGGATTTATAGCACGTGAAAGTGAAAGTGGTGAATTTTATTTCAGCAATGAAATCTAGAAAGCTTTTCCTTCACCTTGTCAATTAATAATGAGCAGTCTCCACACAGCTGCATTTTTAAATTGTCGCGCCTTACCATACGACACGTGATGGTAAAAGGCTTTTAAAAGGACGGTAGATATAGGTAACATGCGACACAACCACACACACACACACACACACACACACACACACACACTGCACGGATAGAGCACTCGCAGCACCGAAGCCGCAGCACCGAAGCCTCATGAAACATGTTACTTGTTGTATCTGTTATGCGGTATATTAGATCTGTGAAGACTACAGAGAATCTCTGGCACTAGACTGCTGAGTTGATAGTTTTGAAGTGACAAGTTACTAACAGTATGTGATATTATTTGTAGTATATGTAGATAAATATCAGTATGTAACTACTTCGCCATCAAATT
Source organism: Schistocerca americana (assembly GCF_021461395.2). Lineage (NCBI taxonomy): Eukaryota > Metazoa > Arthropoda > Insecta > Orthoptera > Acrididae > Schistocerca > Schistocerca americana. The sequence goes on along the minus strand of NC_060121.1, from coordinate 641,205,762 downwards.
TCTAAATTGTTTGCAATCTGTACAATTTTCAGTTAACAAAACTTGCTTGTTTACTACGAAAAGTTGTCGATGTTTTCAATGTGTAAGCCAGTTGAGATTTTAAGTTGTGGAGCAAGATCTAGAACTCGCCAGTTAGAGCATAAACAGAATTTACTAGGTTATCGAATGCAGCGTATGACTGTCATGATGATATTTGTTCAAAGTAGGTAGTTATTCATAACATATTTCTCAACCCATTTGCTTGACAGAGAGTTTCTCAAGACGTCTTCAAAACTGTTAATGTAGATTTATAGTCTAGTTTTATGAGGCAAGATATTATATGAATCCCACGTTCGGTGTTGATTAAGAGTTATATCTCCTTAGTTACTTATGTACTGCCGTTACCAGACACGTTTTGCACGCTCGTCGTCAATACTTCCTTCGTTTCCTCTTTCACGGCCGTTTGCCAACTTGTGGGCTTCGTGAAAAAATCTTTGCACGGCAATCTCGAGATGTGACGTTATCGGTATCTTGGAACTTTCTGGCAGATCAAAACTGTGTGACGCACTGGAACTTATATCTGGAATACTGCCTTCTGTGAACATGTGCTCTCACCGACTGAGCTGCCTACACACGACTCTAGAGTTAAGAGTTTCATCCTGGAAGCAAATCCCAAGCTGTGACTAAACCATTGATCCTTTCTTCTGAAGACCTACTGCAGCAACATGTGCAGGTGAGGTTAGGTGAACTGTGGACAAGTAGGAGAGAGGGATCGGCGGAATTAACGGTGTAGGGGCGGGTCGTTGGTTGCGCCTGGGTAACTCAGTGCGTAAGAGAACTGCCCACGAAATGCAAGGGTTCGGGTTCGGCACTCAGTTTTAATCTGCCAGGAAGTTTATAAACAGGGCTCACTCCACTGCAAAGTGACAGATTCATTCTGGATTTTGTCAGCGTTTTTCGTTCAAGCCTTCGCACTAATTACTTTGTGAGTGTTACAGCTGTGTAGGTGAGTTACGGTAGACATTTTATAGGTGCATCTGACAGAAGCTTTTACACTGTTTACGCTCAGTGGATTACTTTTACATCCTCATTTGAGAATGGCCGCTATTTTGAGATGACACTGTACATTTATACCCATATGGCTAGCGTCTTGAACCTATAAACCTGTTGAAATAAGTTTTCAGCGAGCGGGCTGGACTCCTACCGCCAGAAATATGTCAGTAGCATTGTCAGGCGACTCACTGGTTGCGACTTCCACTGCGCAAAGCATAACGTCTGCCAGTTGTAAAATAGAGAAGTTCTCTGGACACGAAAATTTCACCTATTTCAAAGAATAAAGTAACTTCGGCTGCAACTAAAATTAAGAACAGATTTTTGACAGACTAAAGACACTGCAGACAGCGTTTCTAAACGTGAATTTCATGATCTGTATGTCAATTTTGTAGGAGATAGAGACTTTATTCATGGTTGCTGCGAATTAAATATTGACCAAATTGCAAAAATAGGTAGTTTTTCGAAGTATATGCGTAACAAACGCAGTGAGATGGGAATTTCTGGGAAGATGCGTTGCCGATCTACGTAGCTTGGTAACTAATGTAAGGTAAAACATACTGTTCTTTGTACCCATTGTGGATTGCGGCTGCATCTATGGTTTAAACTGGAGATTTATTTGGGTATAATACGCAACTAGTGATTTTTTTAAATTTCTGATGCAATTTATTTTCTGTATCGTTAATCAGTTTTCAAACCACTGCTGGTTCATCATCAGACAGAGTTGCTATAGGAACATTATCTGATTTATGTATAGGTAGACGCTGCGGTCTTGCTGATAGGGTTGCCTAGTGGTATCTATGGTTAATCTTTCCTGATAACGTACAATTTGCAAGCTGTGCACACACATACACAATGTTTGGCTGCCCGCGATTTCACACCGATTCAGAGCTGTGCGAGTATCTCCACCTGCTACGACCCTGCAGTGACTTGAAAACCAGTCAACGGCACAGAAAATAAGTTGTTTCGAAAAGGTAACAAAACGACTGGCTGCATGTTATACTCAAATAAATCACCAATGTAAAACGTATTTCACTGAACTCAATAGTTTTCGAGATATGACATGATATAACGAAACTGTTCCCTAGTGGGAATGTTTCAGTTGCTGCAAAATATATTAACATAACTCTGAACCTAATTTAAATTAACAATCTTTTTTACATATCGGGTTTTGACGTGATGTTTATAGTGGTTAGAGAGTATAACATGATTTTCTATAGCCACGGAGGCCGGAATATCGTGTTAGCTGCCTGCAGATAGCACTCTGAACTTGTCGTGTCTGTATCGCAAGTTTACACCTTAGAAGTCATATGCCAGCGAAGTTAAATTAGGCTATAATGACTGTGCATCCTCTTTTCCTTTACACACAAGAAAGGTCATGGTCCTATCATGGCATGTGCACATGCATCATTTGCGCCTACACAGGGACAGTTTCAAGATCTCTTTCCATGAAACACTTGCCACTGCAGATGTTGTTCCATTAGCGCAAAAAATAAAGAAAGAACTCAAGTCTCGTCGAAGACAGAGACTTTAACACGGAGCTTAATCTTGGATCAAACGAAGCTGTAGAGCGAAATCGGCCGTAGCATTTTCAAACGGCTCACAAGAACTATGCGATTTTTTACCTGTTCAACACCCAAACTCCACAATTTCCCGAAAAAGTCCTTAAGACCAGTATACGGACTCAGTAACTAGCTGCAGACCCAGCATTTTCTCTTGGCCACTCCGCGTAATACGTCAGTAACCTAAATTGTAGGAACGCAGCAATTGGTTCCCTCATTTTATTTAAAAATTTAGAAAATGATAAATTACTGTTTTAAATATCCTGGCTGATAGAAGGATTACAAAAAAGTGTTTAGTGACAAGAAAGTATACAAGATGATCAGAAACAGTCTGAAAAGCTTGTAAAAGCGCTGCAGGGTAGGTTGTGCTGGGAAACTATTGTTACGAAAAAAATTCGATAATTACTCCGCTTCCGAGTTAATTATCATTGAAGTCAGCCCATCGGGCATTTGCACGTGCAAATTCAAGTGGTCCACCAGAGACGGTTTCGCTAAAATGTACTTCATTTGGTTACTTAAAACCGAACCAGGAAAATAAAAAAATTGGACATGGGAAACTAGTAAGGATAGAACTCGAACCAAAGGTTGAGCACTCTCGTGCGCGCTGTCATCTACGCTATGAGAAGAACTGACAATAATTGTGTCTATACAGGAAATGTATTCCCGCTTGCGAATATGAACAACCATCGACTGTATAATTGAATGACAACAATGAAAATTTGTGATGGACCGGGACTCGAACCCAGTTTCCCGCTTATCGCAAGCGGTCGCCGTGACATTTTATTTTATTTTACTTTTTGCGAGCTGTCGCCTTACCATTTTTTACCGCACCGACCACTTTTTCTTGCTTTAACCGCTTTTTTTGTTTTCTCCACTTTTTTGTGTCAGTCCACCAGACCTCGCCTTTTTTAAATAGGAAGTAGAGCAGTCAACTTCAGACCGATGGAAGCAGGATGGGCAGGGGTCTAAACCTGAAGCCTGGCCACGATGCATTCCCCTACCCGTTGCTGAACCGCTCGACTCCAGTTCTTTTTTTGTATGGAACAGGAAGAAAGGATAAAACAAAACATCTTTATTCTTACAATGGTGCCAATCTAGCGGTAAAGAAAGTAACTAAACAAAAAAATTAAAACATAAATAGAACGTGAAGGCCGCCTTTCTGGTGGAACCAACACTAGACACTACACCAACTACTATCATCGATCAACTTGTCCATGGATCCTTCTAACCCATCATTCGGACCAGGCACGTCTCCACAAAGAAAGGGGTCATATGATTCTGCCACTTATTCCGATCCTTTTCCTAAAGTTAACATGCACAGAAGGTTAACTTCTCGTACCCGGCACATCCCAGATGTTGAGAGCTTCCAAGAACACAATACCCAGATAATTAGTAAAGTATTGACGGCAGCGCTGCTGGCGTAGTAAACGGGAAAGTCGTTCCAATAGGAAGGTCCTAAAATTGAGAAAGTGTTTGTTGTCATCACGTAAAGACACAATATCGTCAAGTCCTTGATTCGTGGCACTGCCTTCATCTTAGTATGTGGATAAAACGGCGTGTCTGGGATATAAGGGGATGTCGGAGTCAATGGTGTAGGGGTCGTTCTCTTAATGAGCACGAACATCAGTCTCGTAAACCTCCACACATCCACGGCAGACCCACGTTCCATAGGGTGTTCGTCTGTATCAGATAGATAGCACTGGAGGCATAATAGAGAATTGACCTTACATATGGAATGGAGTCTCTGGCGATTCACATTTTTGTAGTTGACCACCAAATACCACGCCACTCTGGCATCAAAATCGAGGAGAACGCCTTGCACTGAACACCAGACCATCGGCCAAGTATCCGAGGGTAGACGGTCTTCATTAGGAGTTCGGGGTGGACTCGTATCATATAGTAGTAAACATCATGAGCCCTATGCAGTCGCTCACTCGGCAGGTCAGCGTTGACGTAACTGAAGTCCACAAGAAACTTCTTTAGGTGTGACATAGATGGCGAAATATGCGCCAATGCAATGCGTGGTTCGTGAGAGGTGGGGGGGGGGGGGGGGCAATTCTTCAATCAGAGTTCTTGTGAAGCTGTGCTGTTGGTGGTTCCACATCTTCATCATCGTGGCAACATATAAAGCAGCTACCCTAACCTGCAATTCTGAAATCGCTATTCGTGTCACATCATACTTTGATGAACTTTCCCACACTGCCAAAGTAACCAAAGACTGGTTGTGAACTGCGTGCTGTCGTCATTAGCATCGGAAGGACTGTGGCCTGATGGGGTATGCTGGATGCCAGATAAATGTTGACATAAGGCGCCAGCTGTACCATGTTCAAAGATCGCAGCAAGTTGCTATGGACATCTATACATATGCCTTGTAGGAGACGAGTGTAGATAAGGTGTACCGTCCATCAACTGCCATTCATAAAGATAGCCCCCAAACATTTGATAGTGTCCCAGAGTGGGTATGGGAACAAGCTCTGTTCTGGGAAACTGTTGCCGATGACCGTCGCTCTAGACTTCTCCAGGTTAAAGTGGCTTCCAGCTATGGCACCTTGGGCAATCCAGTCCAGTGATCTTTGGACTTCGTCTGGCGGACGCACTAAAAATACCAGATCGTCTGCATACGCTCGGCAAACAACGAGATGGTCTTTCAGTGTAAGTCCCTGCAGCCGGCATCATAGCCTGTCTAACAGTGGATCCATGGCAATGGCATGCATAACCACTCACAGCGTATGCTGGAAATCGTCGACAAAGGCAGGTGACATCTACTCTGCAGAGTCGATCAGTTCTTGGTACATCATAATTCATCGGGGCGTCATAACATCATGGAATGTACGATAGAACTCTACTGGGAGACCATCTGGGCCCAACGATTTGTTGGTCGCCCTTTTCCTGAGGTCGTCGCCACCATTATGATCCTTGATGTTCGCCGCCGCGTTTACATCGAGGGCACGAGGTAGCAAGCGGAGGACTTGTTTTGTCGCCATAGCATCCTGGTCTCCTGCGGAATAGAACCGCCGGTAATGATCCAAGAGGCGTTGGCAATATCCTTTTGGGCCGTCAGGTGCCGGCCATCCAGCATATCCAGCACAGGGACCAATGCTCTTAGACACCTGTGACGTTCGCGGATAGTGTGATGCATGGCCTGCGATTCACCCCTGATCCGGTTTTGACTACGCTCGCGCACAAGTGTGCCCTCGAGTCGAAGTCATGTAAGCGTTGTAATCTTTGCTTACAGTCACCGAACCTCAGCCCGACGCCCTGGCGATGGTGGCTGGGCGGATATCTCCCGCAGTAGCATAAAATTTCTATGGTAACCGTTGCTGATACATAGCCTCTCGACAATAATTCATCGTCACACGCAGCAGTGCAGGTTTTGCGCAATCAAGTCACTACTAGATCATGGAAGTAAACGTCGGATGCCGCCTCTCACGTTCCCTCCAGGACTCTACTATCCTCTGCTGACACTACGGATGCTCGGAGTGCGCTACATTCGTCTTCCACGTGCTCCTGCTCCGCCACACCCTCTGTCGTGTGAGAGAGATGGTGCGGAGGTAGGCATCAGGATCTGTTAAGGCTGCCAGCCAAATCTCAGCATTAAGTGTTAAATCCCTGAGAGACATAGACCCGTTCAAGGCGACTTGATGAATGCTGTGAGTGTTGGTATTCTACAACGACTGGGGGTCGTTGCCATAAGCGACAAAAGCGTCGGTTCTCACGACAAAATCTGCAGTGGTCAACCTTTTCTGCAGGGCCGTTCTCTCTTCACAGTGCAAAGCCGATGTTTGGAGTTGCTCTGTGGTGCCCTGCCTCCGCATCGGAGGCTGCTCAGAGCCGACCGAAGGCGACAGTTGTGTTTACAGTCGATGATCAGATGGAACAGTTAGAAGGGCCTCCATGTATGTCAATGGGAGCACCGATAGATCGCGTGATGCAACGTTGCTTACAGCTTGGTCTGGGATGTCCCTCTTGCCCCATCCCGAACAGGTTTTTGGCTGGTCGTCGTAAATTACGATGGCACGGCATCCGATGATATTCAAATAGTATGGGACATGTTAAGTGAAGTCGACGCGCACCTGGCGCAACCTATTCAGAACTGGGTATGGGGCAAAGTGTGCCCACTTTCCCGCCGTATGGCTTATCACAGCGTCGTAGGGTGTCAACGCTTTTATCACCATCTCTGCAGGCATCTCAAATGGCAACTCGAACACACTGACCGTCCTGTGACCGCTCCTGTATGTCCCACTTTCACAGGGCCAATGCGTCCATCCGAATTTCTGAAAAGAAGGTCGCTCCTCCTTTTGCGAATCCTTTCACAAGCCGCGTCGTCCACCAGTTTCACGTAAACCACGCTGTTCACGACGGAGAGGTGAATCCCGATTAGTCCGTGACAATCGATGCGAGCGTAGCGTCGGATCATCCGTGGTCTAGGAGTAGCGGCTTTCATTAATATTCAAAACATCAGCGGTCCTGGGTTCTATTCCCGCCGCTGCTTAATTTTCGATTAATAATCAGCATTGGCGGCCGAAGACTTCCGGCATAAGATGTCACCCTCATTCTGACAACGGCCTTGTTTTAGAGGGCGGAAGGAGCGGATAGATGTTCAGGGCACTCGCTTGTCCTAGGGTTGGAAAACTGCCCCTAAAGGCGGAAGAATCAGCAATGTTCAACGGTATGAGGATGCAAAAGTCCATGGAAACCACTGCAATTAAGACACGTAACGTGTATCCCTCTAATCACCCGTGGTCTAGGGGTAGCGTATTTGATTCATAATCAAAACGTCTTCGGTCTCGGGTTCGATCCCCGCCACTGCCTAAATTTTGATAAATAATCAGCATTGGCGACCGAAGACTTCCGGCATAAGAAGTCAGCCTCATTCTGCCAACGGCCTTGTCAAAGAGGGCGGAGGGGCGGATAGAGGTTCAGGGCACTCTCTTGTCCTAGGGGTGGGAAATTGCCCCTAAAGGCGGAAGAATCAGCAATGATCAACGACATGAGGATGCAGAAGGCAATAGAAACCACTGCATTAAAGACGCGTAACGTGTATCCACAGGACATGTGCCCTGTAATTGAAGAAGTGTCATGATGATCTCTCCATTGGCAAAAGATTCCGGAATAGTCCCCCATTCGGATCTCCGCGAGGGAACTGCCAAGGGGGAGGTTACCATGAGAAAAAGATTGAATAATCTACGAAAGGATAACGTTCTACGAGTCGGGGCGTGGAATGTCAGAAGCTTGAACGTGGTAGGGAAACTAGAAAATCTCAAAAGGGAAATGCAAAGGCTCAATCTAGATACAGTAGGGGTCAGTGAAGTGAAGTGGAAGGATTTCTGGTCAGATGAGTATCGGGTAATATCAACAGCAGCAGAAAATGGTAAACAGGTGTAGGATTCGTTATGAATAGGAAGGTAGGGCAGAGGGTGTGTTACTGTGAACAGTTCAGTGACCGGGTTGTTCTTATCAGAATCGACAGCAGACCAACACCGACAACGATAGTTCAGGTATACATGTCGGTGTCGCAAGCTGAAGATTAACAGATAGAGAAAGTGTATGAGTATATTGAAAGGGTAATGCAGTATGTAAAGGGGGACGAAAATCTAATAGTCATGGGGGACTGGAATGCAGTTTAGGGGAAGGAGTAGAAGAAAAGGTTACAGGAGAATATGGGCTTGGGACAAGGAATGAAAGAGGAGAAAGACTAATTGAGTTCTGTAACAAGTTTCAGTTAGTAATAGCGAATACCCTGTTCAAGAATCACAAGAGGAGGAGGTATACTTGGAAAAGGCCGGGAGATACAGGAAGATTTCAATTAGATCACATCATGGTCAGACAGAGATTTCGAAATCAGATACTGGATTGTAAGGCGTACCCAGGAGCAGATATAGACTCAGATCACAATATAGTAGTGATGAAGAGTAGGCTGAAGTTCAAGACATTAGTCAGGAAGAATCAATACGCAAAGAAGTGGGATACGGAAGTACTAAGGAATGACGAGATACGTTTGAAGTTCTCTAACGCTATAGATACAGCAATGAGGAATAGCGCAGTAGGCAGTACAGTTGAAGAGGAATGGACATCTCTAAAAAGGGCCATCACAGCAGTTGGGAAGGAAAACAAAGGTACAAAGAAGGTAGCTGCGAAGAAACCATGGGTAACAGAAGAAATACTTCAGTTGATTGATGAAAGGAGGAAGTACAGACATGTTCCGGGAAAATCAGGAATACAGAAATACAAGTCGCTGAGGAATGAAATAAATAGGAAGTGCAAGGAAGCTAAGACGAAATGGCTGCAGGAAAAATGTGAAGACATCGGAAAAGAAATGACTGTCGGAAGAACAGACTCAGCATACAGGAAAGTCAAAACAGCCTTCAGTCACATTAAGAGCAAGGATCGAAGACAACGAAAAAGATATGATTGTCGGAAGGACAGACTCAGCATACAGGAAAGTCAAAACAACCTTTGGTGACATTAAAAGCAACGGTGGTAACAAGAAGAGTGCAACGGGAATTCCACTGTTAAATGCAGAGAAGAGAGCAGATAGGTGGAAAGAATACACTGAAAGCCTCTATGAAGGTGAAGAATTGTCTGATGTGATAGAAGAAGAAACAGGAGTCGATTTAGAAGAGATAGGGGATTCAGTATTAGAATCAGAATTTAAAAGAGCTTTGGAGGACTTACGGTCATACAAGGCAGAAGGGATACATAACATTCCATCAGAATTTCTAAAATCATTGGGGGAAGTGACAACAAAACGACTATTACCGGTGGTGTGTAGAATATATGAGTCTGGCGATATACCATCTGACTTTCGGAGATGCATCATCCACACAATTCTGAAGACGGCAAGAGCTGACAAGTGCGAGAATTATCGCACAATCAGCTTAACAGCTCATGCATCGAAGCTGCTTACAAGAATAATACACAAAAGAACGGAAAAAAAAATTGAGAATGCGCTAGGAGACCATCAGTTTGGCTTTAGGAAAAGTAAAGGGACGAGAGAGGTAATTCTGACGTTACGGCAAATAATGGAAGCAAGGCTAAAGAAAAATCAAGACACTTTCATAGGATTTCTCGACCTGGAAAAAGCGTTCGACAATATAAAATGGTACAAGCTGTTCGAGATTCTGAAAAAAGTAGGGGTAAGCTATAGGGAGAGACGGGTCATATACAATATGTACAACAACCAAGTGGAAATAATAAGAGTGGACGATCAAGAACGAAGTGCTCGTATTAAGAAGAGTGTAAGACAAGGCTGTAGCCTTTCGCCCCTACTCTTCAATCTGTACATCGAGGAAGCAATGATGGAAATAAAAGAAAGGTTCAGGAGTGGAATTAAAATACAAGGTGAAAGGATATCAATGATACGATTCGCTTACGACTTTGCTATCCTGAGTGAAAGTGAAGAAGAATTAAACGATCTGCTGAACGGAATGAACAGTCTAATGAGTACACAGTATGGTTTGAGAGTAAATCGGAGGAAGACGAAGGTAATGAGAAGTAGTAGAAATGAGAACAGCGAGAAACTTAACATCAGGATTGATGGTCACGAAGTCAATGAAGTTAAGGAATTCTGCTACCTAGGCAGTAAAATAACCAATGACGGACGGAGCAAGGAGGACATCAAAAGTAGACTCGCTATGGCAAAAAAGGGATTTCTGGCCAAGAGAAGTCTACTAATATCAAATACCGGCCTGAATTTGAGGAAGAAATTTCTGAGGATGTACGTCTGGAGTACAGCATTGTATGGTAGTGAAACATGGACTGTGGGAAAACCGGAACAGAAGAGAATCGAAGCATTTGAGATGTGCTATAGACGAATGTTGAAAATTAGGTGGACTGATAAGGTAAGGAATGAGGAGGTTCTACGCAGAATCGGAGAGGAAAGGAATATGTGGAAAACACTGATAATGAGAAGGGTCAGGGTGATAGGACATCTGCTAAGACATGAGGGAATGACTTCCATGGTACTAGAGGGAGCTGTAGAGGGCATAAACTGTAGAGGAAGACAGAGATTGGAATACGTTAAGCAAATAATTGAGGACGTAGGTTGCAAGTGCTATTCTGAGATGAAGAGGTTAGCACAGGAAAGGAATTCGTGGCTGGCCGCATCAAACCAGTCAGTAGACTGATGACCAAAAAAAAAAAAAAAAAAAAAAAAAAAAAAAAAAGTGTATCCACAGGACTTTTGGCTGTAATTGAAGAAGTGTCATAATGATCTCTCTATTGGCAAAAGATTCGGATCACCAGGAGGGGCTGTCAAAGAAGAGGTTACTATGAGCAAAAGAATGAATAATCAACGTAAGGATAACGTTCTACGAGTCGGGGCGTGGAATGTCAGAAGCTTGAAAGTCGTAGGGAAACTAGAAAATCTGAAAAGGAAAATGGAAAGACTCAATATAGGTATAGTAGGGGTCAGTGAAGTGAAGTGGATGGAAGACAAGGATTTCTGGTCAGATGAGTATCGGGTAATATCAACAGCAGCAGAAAGTGGTAAACAGGTGTAGGATTCGTTATGAATAGGAAGGTAGGACAGAGAATGTGTTTCTGTGAACAGTTCAGTGACAGAGCCATTCTTATCAGAATCGACAGCAAACCAACACCGACAACGATAATTCAGGTATACATGCCGACGTCGCAGGCTGAAAATGAAGAGACAGAGAAAATGTATGAGTATATTGAAAGGGTAATACAGTATGTAAAGGGAGATGAAAATCTGATCGTCATGGGAGATTGGAATGCAGTTGTAGGGGAAGGAGTAGAAGAAAAGGTTACAGGTGAATATGGGTTTGGAACAAGGAATGAGGGAGGAGAAAGACTAATTGAGTTCTGTAACAAGTTTCAGCTAGTAAGAGCGAATACCCTGTTCAAGAATCACAAGAGGAGGAGGTATACTTGGAAAAGGCCGGTTATATGGGAAGATTTCAGTTAGATTACATCATGGACAGACAAAGATACTGGATTGTAAGGCGTAAGCAGGAGCAGATATAGACTCACATCACAATATAGCAGTGATGAAGAGTGCGCTGAAATTTAAGACATTAGTCGGGAAGCTCCGATACGCAAAGAAGTGGGATACAGAAGTGTTAAGGAATGACGAGATATCTACATCTACATCTACATCCATACTCCGCAAGCCACCTGACGGTGTGTGGCGGAAGGTACCTTGAGTACCTCTATCGGTTCTCCCTTCTGTTCCAGTCTCGTATTGTTCGTGGAAAGAAAGATTGTCGGTATGCCTCTGTGTGGGCTCTAATCTCTCTAATTTTATCTTCATTGTCTCTTCGCGAGATACACGTAGGAGGGAGCAATATACTGCTTGACTCCTCGGTGAAGGTATGTTATCGAAACTTCAACAAAAGCCCGTACCAAGCTACTGAGCGTCTCTCTTCCAGAGTCTTCCACTGTAATTTATCTATCAATACGTGTACTATAACCTACTTCCTTTGTTTTCGCCGGCCGGAGTGGCCGAGCGGTTCTAGGCACTACAGTCTGGAACCGCACGACCGCTACTTTCGCAGGTTCGAATACTGCCTCGGGCATGAATGTGTGTGATGTCCTTAGGTTAGTTAGGTTTAAGTAGTTCTAAGTTCTAGGGGACTGATGACCTCAGAAGTTAAGTCCCATAGTGCTCAGAGCCATTTGAACCATTTGATCCTCATCAGTCCCCTAGAACTTAGAACTACTTAAACCTAACTAACCTAAGGACATCACACACATTCATGCCCGAGGCAGTATTCGAACCTGCGACCGTAGCGGTCGTGCGGTTCCAGACTGTAGTGCCTAGAACCGCTCGGCCACTCGGACTGCATTTCCTTAGGATTCTTCCAATGAATCTCACTCTGGCACTGCTTTACCGACGATTAAATTTATATGGTCATTCCATTTTAAATCACTCCTAATGCCTTTTCCCAGATAATTTATGGAATTAACTGCTTCCAGTTGCTGACATGCTATATTGTAGCTAAATGATAAAGGATATTTCTTTCTACGTATTCGCAGCACATTCGCAGCACATTACACTTGTCTACATTGAGATTCAATTGCCATTCCCTGCACCGTGCGTCAATTCGTTGCAGATCCTCCCGCATTTCAGTACAATTTTCCATTGTTACAAGCTCTCGATATACCACAGCATCATCCGTAAAAAGCCTCAGTGAACATCCGATGTTATCCACAATGTCATATATATATATATATATATATATATATATATATATATATATATATATATATATATTTTACACAAAATTAAAATGGAGAAAACGACAGACTGGACACAACTTTCACGAAGAATCCGAGAGGCCATGAAACTAGCACAAGCACCATGCACCCGGAAACACCGTTGGTGGAACCACATATGTGACCAAGCTATTGACCAACGAACCAGTGCATGAAAAAAATTTAGTAGCCATAAATCCCAGGAGAATTGGATGAACTTCTTGAAAACACAGAAGCGATCAAGCAAAATCATTCGCAGTGAAAAACGACAGTATGACAAACGGCGACTGACAGAGATCGAATCGGACTTCATAAAGAACAATACGAGGAACTTCTACAGAACGTTCAGAGAAAATATGACTGGATATCAACCACCCAACTTGTGCTTCAGAAGACCGGATGGAGCCCTAGAAACCAATACCAAAAACAATTGTGACATTCTGGCAAAGTACTTTGAAAAACTGCTCAACACGGACCCCTCTATGGAAGAAATGATGACAGAAACGAGCACACACAATCCAGATAGTGAACCTCCAATTCTAGAAGAAGTTAAAGAAATAATCAAGTCACTCAAGAATCGTAGAGCACCAGGAGAAGATGGCATCATCGCGGAAATCTGGAAGTTACAAGACCCAGAACTCACCAAAGACATCCACAGGATCTTGGAAGACATCTGGAAGACCACGAAAATTCCTGACGACTGGAAAACTGCCCTGATACACCCACTACACAAAAAAGGTGACAAGACTGACTCGAACAACTCCAGAGGAATACCCCTACTACCGGTCACGTACAAGATCCTCTCTAAAGCTTTACTGAACAGACTAGAATGCCAGACGGACCACTTGATTGGGGAATACCAAGCAGGCTTCCGTAAAGGGCGGTCTTGTGCGGAACGAATTTGGAACCTGAAAATGATTTTACAACACAAACAGAACCTGATCATTACCTTTGTTGACTTCAAAAAGGCGTACGACTCTATCGATCCGGAAAACTCTCTTCAAAATTCTAGCAGAATACAAAGTAGACAACAGAACACGGGCTATCATAGAGCAAACTTTAACCAACACAATCTCCAAAGTAAAGTTCTTTGGAGAACTATCAGAGCCCTTTGAAATTCGCACAGGTGTCCGACAAGGCGATGGCCTCTCACCTCTCCTTTTCAATCTGGTGTTAGATAAGGTCATAAAAGAATGGGAAACATCACAACAGGGGATAACCTTAGGAAACCCACAGATTAAATGCTTGGCTTTTGCAGACGATTTGGCGATTGTCACGAAAGGTATAAAGGAAACAAAAGACGCTATTGAAAAACTGCACGAAATCGCTTCCAAAACTGGACTACAGATCTCTTACGAAAAGACACAGTTTATGAGCACAAAGAAACTCTCATCTCTGAACACAAAGTATGGCACGATTTGCAAAACGGAAAACTTTAAATACCTCGGTGAAACACTACAAATGAGTGGACATAACAGAGACTCAAACGAAGAAAGAAATACTAAACTGGACAAGGCATACAAAGTAGTGTGGAATCATTACAACAAGAAGTCTATCTCACAAAAAGCCAAATTACTCTATTACGACACGGTGGTGCTCCCCGAGGCACTATATGCAGCAGAGACCACACTAATCCTAGGGCATACACGTATCAGACAATAAGAAAAAAGTAGAACGGAAAATACTTAGGAAAATATTTGGTGCAACTAACAACAATGGAATATGGATCAAGAAACCTACAGAGGAACTGTACAAACATACGGAGACAATCACAGAAAAGATTAGAAAGCGCAGACTACAATTCTATGGACACCTATACAGAATGCCATCACACAGGCTGACCAAACAGATCTTTGACTGGGTAACCACTAGAAACAACAAATGGGTGGCAGAGGTAGAAAACGACCTGAACTAACTCAACATAACAGCAGACACAATAAACGACAGAATAAAATTCAGAAACATCATTAAGAAAAGTAAACTACATGAGATACAATGTGACAAACGAACAGGCATAAAATGGACCGAAGAACGCAAGCAAGATCACAGCCAGAAGATGAAAGAAATATGGGCAACCCAAAAGGCAATCAAGATGAAGCCGAAGACACAAAGCCGACAAAAAGCATGGACAGAGGACCGGAAACAGAAACACAGCGAGCGAATGAGGGAAGTTTGGGCAGCAAGGAAGGCAGCAAAAGGAACTGGTCATGTAGTTTATATTTATTGTGAATAGCAACGGTCCTACGACACTGTCCGCAGCTCGTGGTCGTGCGGTAGCGTTCTCCCTTCCCGCGCCCGGGTTCCCGGGTTCGATTCCCGCCGGGGTCAGGGATTTTCTCTGCCTCGTGATGACTGGGTGTTGTGTGATATCGTTAGATTAGTTAGGTTTAAGTAGTTTTACGTTCTAGGGGACTGATGACCATAGATGTAAAGTCCCATAGTGCTCAGAGCCATTTGAACCATTTTTTCCTACGACACTCCCCTGCGGCACACCTGAAATCACTCTTACTTCTGAAGACTTCTCTCCATTGAGAATGACGATACGCTTGAAGTTCGCTAAGGCTATAGTTACAGCACTAAAGAATAGCTCAGCAGGCAGTACAGTTGAAGATGAATGGACATCTCTAAAAAGAGCTATCACAGAAGTTGGGAAGGAAAACATAGGCATAAAGAAGGTAACTGCGAGGAAACCGTGGATAACAGAAGAAATATTTTAGTTGACTGATGAAAGGAGGAGGTATAAAAATGTTCCGGGAAACTTGGGAATACAGAAATACAAGTCGCCGCGGAATCAAATAAATAGGAAGTGCAGAGAAGTTAAGTCGAAATGGCTGCAGCAAAAATGTGAAGACATCGAAAAAGAAATGACTGTCGGAAGAACAGACTCAGCATACAGGAAAGTCAAAACAACCTTCGGTCACATTAAGAGCAAGGATGGTAGCATTAAAAGTGCAACGGGAATTCCACTGTTAAACGTAGAGGAGAGAGCAGACAGGTGGAAAGATTACACTGAAAGCCTCTAAGAGGGGAAGATTTGTCTGATGTGATAGAAGAATCAGCAGGAATCGATTTAGGTGAGATGGGGGATCCAGTTTTAGAATCAGAATTTAAAAGAGCTTCGGAGGACTTAAGGTCAAATAAGGCAGGAGGGATAGAGAACATTCCACCAGAATTTCTAAAATCATTGGGGGAAGTGGCAACAAAAGGACTATTCACGTTGGTGTGTGGAATGTACTAGTCTGGCGACATACTATCTGACTTTCGGAAAAGCATCATCCACACAATTCCGAAGACGGCTAGAGGTGAAAAGTGCGAGAATTATTGCACAGTCAGCTTAACAGCTCATGCATCCAAGTTGCTTACAAGAATGATATACAGAAGAATGGAAAGGAAAATCGAGGATGAACTAAATGACGAGCGGTTTGCCATTAGGAAAAGTAAAGGCACAAGAGAGGCAATTCTGACGTTTTAGTTAGTAATGGAAGCAAGATACAGAAAAAATCAAGACACGTTCACAGGATTTATCGACCTGGAAAAAGCGCTCGACAGTGTAAAATGGTGCAATATGTTCGAAATTCTGAAAAAAAGCAGTGGTAAGCTATAGGGAGAGACGGGTCATACACAATATGTACAACAGCCAAGAGGGAATAATAAAAGTGGACCGGACCGAGACTCGAACTCGGGACCTTTGCCTTTCGCGGGCAAGTGCTCTACCAACTGAGCTACCCAAGATCGACTCACGCCCCGTCAAATCTCATTCTGGAAACATCCCCCAGGCTGTGGATAAGCCATGTCTCCGCTATATCCTTTCTTTCAGGAGTGCTAGTTCTGTAAGTTTCGCAGGAGAGCTTCTGTAAAGTTTGGAAGGTAGGAGACGAGGTACTGGCAGAACTAAGGCTGTGAGGACGGGGCATGAGTCGTGCTTGGGTAGCTCAGTTGGTAGAGCACTTGCCCTCGAAAGGCAAAGGTATCGAGCTCGAGTCTCGGTGCGGCACACAGTTTTAATCTGCAGGAAGTTTCAAAAACGCCTTTGTTTTAATGATCTTCAGCCCATCTCCTGTATCATTTCAGTGACACCTCTCCCATATTTCGCGATAACACAAAACGTGCTGCCCTTCTTTCAGCTTTCTCGATGTTCTCCGTCAGTCCTATCTGGTAATGATCCTACACTGCGCAGCAGTATTCTAAAAGAAGAAGGACAAGCGCAGTGTAGGCAGTCTTCTTAGCAGATCCGTTATATTTTGTAAGTGTCCTGCCAATAAAAGGTTGCCTTTGTTTAGTCTTTCTCACAATATTCTTCCAATTTATGTTATTCGTAATTGTAATTCCTAGGTATTTAGCTGAATTTATGGCCTTTAGATTTTACTGATTTATCATGTAACCGATGTTTAACGAATTCATGTGGATGACCTCACACTTTTCGTTATTTATGATCAACTGCCAAATCGTTTTGCAATTTGTTTTGATCTTCTAATGACCTTATTAGTCGATAAACGACAGCGTCATCTGCAAACAACCTAAGAAAGCTGCTCAGATTGTCTCCCAAATCGTTTATATAGATAACGAACAGCAAAGGGCCTATAACACCACCTTAGGGAACGCCAGAAATCACTTCTGTTTACTCGATGACATTCCGTCAGTTACTACGAACTGTGACCGCTCTGACAGGAAATCACAAATCCAGTCACATAACTGAGGCGACATTCCATAAGCACGCAATTTCACAACAAGCCGTTTGTGTGTACAGTGTCAAAAGCCTTCCGGAAATCCAGAAATACGGAACGGATCTGAAATTCTTTGTCAATAGCACTCAACACTTCATGCGAATAACAAGCTAGTTGTGTTTCACAAGAACAATGTTTTCTAAACCCATGTTGACTGTGTGTCAGTAGACCGTTTTCTTCGAGGTAATTCATAGTGTTCGAACAGATGTATGTTCCAAAATCCTGCTGCATATCGACGTTAATGACATGGGCCTGTATTTTAGTGGATACTACTACTACTACTACTCTTGAATATTGGTGTGACCTGTGAAACTTTTCAGTCTTTGGGTATGGATCTTTCGTCGAGCGAACGGTTGTATACATATAATTGTTAAGTATGGAGATAATTTATCAGCATACTCTGAAAGGAATCTAATTGGTATGCAGTCTGGACCAGAAGGCTTGCTTTTCTTAAGTGATTTAAGTTGCTTCACTACTCTGAGGGTATTTACTTCTACGTTACTCATGTTTTGATTCGAATTCTGGAATATTTACTTCTTCTTCTTTTGTGAAGGCATTTCGGAAGGCTGTGTTTAGTAACTCTGCTTTGTCAGCACTGTCTTCCATAGTATCTCCATTGCTATCGCGCAGAGAAGGCATTGATTGTTTCTTGACGCTAACATACTTCACATACGAGCAGAATCTCTTTGGATTTTCTGCCAGGTTTTTAGACAAAGTTTCGTTGTGGAAACTGTTATAAGCATCTCACATAGAAGTCCGCGCTCAATTTCGAGCTTCTGTAAAAGATCGCCAATCTTGGGGATTTTGCGTATGTTTAAATTTGACATGTTTGTTCCGTTGTTTCTGGAACAGTGTTCTGACCCGTTTTGTGTGCCAAGGAGGATCGGCTCCGTCGTTCGTTAATTTATTTGGTATAAATCTCTCAATTGCTGCCGATACTATTTCTTGGATCAAGCCACATCTGGTCTACACTTATTACTTTGGAAGGAGTGGAGATTGTCTCTGAGGAAGGTTTCAAATGAATTTTTATCTACTTTTTTTAATAGGTATATTTTTTGTTTATTTTTGGAGGATTTGGGGTTTACAATATTCAGTCTCGCTACGACAACCTCGTGTTCACTAATCCCTGTATCCGTTTTGATGCTCGTTATTAACTCAGGATTATTTGTTGCTAAGAGGTCAAGTGTGCTTTCACAACCGTTTACTATTGTCGTGGGCTCATGAACTAATTGCTCAAAATAATTTTCAGAGAAAGTGTTTAGCACGATTTCGGATAATGTACTATGCGTACCTCCGGAATTAAACACGTATTTTCGGCAACATATCGAGGGTAAATGAAAGTCACCACCAACTATTATCGTATGAGTCGGGTACGTATTTGAAATCAAACTAAAGTTTTCTTTGAACCTTTCAGCAACTGTATCATCTGAATTGGGAGGTCGGTAAAAGGATACAATTATTATTTTATTCCCGTTGCCAACAATGACCTCTGCCAATACTAACTCACAGGAGGAATCTACTTCAATTTCGCGACAAGATAAACTACTTCTAACAGCAACAATCGCGCAACCGCCAACCGTGTTTAGCCTATCCTTTCGGAACTACCTTAGGTGCTTCGCGAAAATTTCGGCTGAGCTTATTTCCGGCTTTAGCCAGCTTTCAGTGCCTATAACGATTTGAGCGGGCGTCTTCTATTAGCAGTTGGAGCTCTGGTACTTTCCCGACATAGCTACGACAATTTACGACGGTTATACTGATGGTTCCTGTATCTATGTTCTTCCTGTGTTCTTCCTGCACCCTTTGTGAATGAAGCCCTTTTGTGTTTTCCCGAGACCTCTAGCCTAATAAAACCGCCCAATCCACGTCACACAGCCGCTGCTACCCGTTTAGCCGCCTCCTGCGTATAGTGGACACCTGACCGAGTCAGCGGAACACGAAACCCAACCACCCTTTGGCGCAAGTCGAGGAATCTGCAGCCTACACGGTCGCAGGACCGTCTGAGCCTCTGATTCAGACCCTCCACTCGACTCTGTACCAGAGCTCCGCAATCGACTATGCTGCAAATGGTCAGCTCTGCTTTCATCTTGCAAGCAAGACTGGCAGCCTTTACCACTCCTGTTAGCCGCTCGAAACCAGAGAGAATCTCTTCTGATCCAATGTTACACACATCATTGGTACGGACGTGAGCAACCACCTGCAGTTGGCTGCACCCTGTGCTCTTCATGGCATCTTGGAGGACCTGTTCCACATCTGGAATGACTCCACCAGGTCTGCACACAGAGTGCACATTGGTTTTCTTTCCCTTCTTAGCAGCCATGTCCCTAAGGTACCCCATAACGCGCCTAACGTTGGAACTCCCAAGTGTAAATCATCCCGCCCTCTGTGATTATCCGGATCTTGTAGGCTCAGTGGTTTCCTCTGAAACAGGACAGGCGAGTGCATCTGGCTCAACGACAGCTTGTTTGTCAGGCGAATCGCGGAGGCCTACGTGCGGCCGCCTGGGAAGTCTTTCGCCTCCTGCTAAGCCTAGGGGCGACCTCCCACTCGACCACAGGTGGTCAAGCTTACTGCAGGCAGTGACTGAGCTGGCCACCGGCGAGGTCCGATCGGAGGACTCGGACGTGCTGGACGTCCTTGGATCCCCACGGCCGGTCCACAACGGTGGTGCCCATTCACTGCAGCCTTAAGCTGTGTAACCAAAGCCACCACAGCCTGAAGCTGAGAGCGAAGTGTCACCAACTCAGCTCGTATCCGCACACAACAAGTGCAGTCCCTGACCATGCTAAAGACCGTGAAAAACTGAACTATGCAGGTAAACGGACTATTGGCACGTGTTGCGCAACTCTACTGTAGACCCCAACGAAAACGCAGGAACTGTGTCTAATAAATTAGATTAATACGCAGAGGTACAAAAACCTGATTAGGAACTTGTAATATGTTACAAAATAGGTTTACTTTCCGACGCAAGCGAAAACGCGAGAACTGTGGCTATTAGTTATTAAATAATCACGCAGAAACTCAAGAAACGTCTCAGGCTACAACAGTGCGTAGCGTCTGATTATAGTAAGATTACAGATATTGTCTGCAAGAGGAATGAGCTTGTACCAAAACACATGGACTCTATTAAAGTTAAGTAGCAGCTACCTGTTTATGTATATAAAGAACCGTGTTAATTCACCTGTACATTTGTGTTATAGAAAGACGATACCGGCCACCCATAATAACATCCTGTCCCTTGCTTCCTATGGTACAAGACTCTACAAACATCATCTCGTAAAAACTATTCATTTTGTAATGCTTTCTGTTGTGCATACGTGGTCTCATAACTGAACTTCAATGTCAACTTTCTTTGTTGATATGTCATGGTGCGTTGAAGGAAGTAAACTGTTCGGAGCGGGCTGTAAACCACAACACCGCGCGCGCTAACGCGGCAGGTACGTGAGTAGGACGATCGAGCTGCTGCCCTGACGAAGGCAGACTGGACTATCCGAGCACGACCCACGGCCAGATATAGATTTCCATATGTCGTCCACCACGTGTCTATAACCTGTTCTCGTACATCCTTTACGCATATTCCTATGCAGGGGAGACATTTTACTTGAAAGTCGCTTGGTCGGTGTCGGCAGATAAATATGACGTGTTATTCCGAACTAAGATGCATGTTCCTTCGGACAATTTTCACTGTCGTCATTCACTTGCGCATCCATGCGACCTATAAGAACAACAGCAAGCACCATTACAGTTGTCGACTGCTTGCGGACTATCCGCATCCCTCCTGTCTGACCATCACCAACGGCGATGGCATCTTCCAGCAGGATAACAAAGCCAAATTCGTGCTATAGTGTCTTGGCCACACATTCGCCTGCTCTGAACCCACTGGAACACGTCTGAGATGCCGTCAGGCGCTAGTCCGCGCTAACAAACCAACAAATTCCGGACTGTAATTTACGGGAATTACGTGGATATTTAGAGCCGTATTCTTCCGGAAACCTGTCAAGGACTCGTCAAATTAATGCCACGTAGAATCGCTGTTGTGTAATGTTCCGAATCTGGACCCAAATGCTGCTAAGCAGATGATCATAACGTAGACGCTATTTTACATAGGGCAACTTGCGGAATTGGGGTCGAACGTCTAGTGGACCTTTTCTGACTTGAGGAGTTCCTGTACACTCTGTCGAAAGGAACGATCTCGGAACCATTTAATTTATTTAGAGAAACCACGAAAACCTACACCTGGGTCGCTAGACGGGAATTAGAACACCTCATCTTCCGACGGCGAGTCTAGGTCGTTAGCTTTGCAACACAACTCTTGTTGACAAAAATGAAGTCGAAGAAAGATGCCCAAATACTGTGTAAATCGATGGTGCGTTATGAGAGGAAGCAGAGTGCGCTTTAAAAATTTCATGTACGAATAATAGTGAGTATGAAATAATGTTTCATTTTTTTGGGGCGTTGATAACGAAGTGATAATACGAAATACGGAGGTACTCTGCCAGTGGTGACAAGGTTACTTTTGACAATTCAACTTTCAACTTTCACTTCGAGGTAACTTCTTGACTGCTGTGTACCGCTCTATCTATTAAGGAGTAAGAGAAATGAGATTAGTGATAAACTTAACATCAAAATTGGGGGCTAGATTGTAGACAAAGTAAAGGAATTTTACTACCCTGGAGGCAAAATTGCGCATGAAGGACAAATCAGGGAGAAATACAAAAAGCAGACCTTTTCTTTTTTGAATCGTCAGTCTTCTGACACGTTTGATGCGGCCCGCCACAAATTCTTCTCCTGCGCCAACCTCTTCATCCCAAAGTAGCACTTGCAACCTATGTCCTGAATTATTTGCTGGATGTATTCCAGACTCTGTCTTGCTCTACAGTTTTTACCCTCTACCGCTTCGTAAGTACCATGGAAGTTATTTTCTTACGTTTCAAGAAATTTCCTATCATCCTTCTCATTCTTCTTGTCAGTGTTTTCCATACATTCGTTTCCTCTCCGATTCTACGCAGAATCTCCTCATTACTTACCTTATCAACCCACCTAATTTTCAACATTCGTCTTTAGCACCACGCTTCGATTCTCTTATGTTACGGTTTTCCCACAGTCCATGTTTCACTGCCATGCAATGCTGTCCTCCAAAGGTACACTCAGAAATTTCTTCCTTAAATTAAGACCGATATTTGATATTAGTAGACTTCTCTTAGCCAGGAATGCCTTTTTTGGCATAGCTAGTGTGCTTTTGATGTCCTCCTTGCTCCGTCCGTCATTGGTTATTTTGCTGCCTAGGTAGCCGAATTTCTTAATTTCATTTACTTCGTGACCATCAATCGTGATGTTAAGTTTCTCACTGTTCTCATTTCTGGTACTTTTCATTTCTTTCGTCTTCCTTCGATTTACTCTCAATCCAATTTCTATATTCATTTCATTCAGCAGATCTCGTAATTCTTCTTCACTTTAACTGAGGATAGTAATGTCATCAGGGAATCACCTTGAATTTAATTCCACTCTTGAACCTTTCTTTTCTTTCTGTCAGTACGGGCGAAAGTCTACATTCCTATCTTACATCCTTTTTAATCCGAGCTCTTCGTTCTTGTTCTTCCATTCTTATTATTATTTTACATTGCCGAATGCCTTTTTCCAGGTCGACAAATTATAGAAAGTGTCTTGATTCCTCCTTAGTCTTGCTTCCATTATCAAACGTAACGTCAGAAGTAAAACGGCCCGTCTCCGTAGTGCAGCGGTAGCGTTACCGCCTACCACGCAAGGGGACTGGGTGCTTGTCTTTCATCATCATTTTCATCATCATTGACACGCAAGTCGACTCAGAATTGACTCTCTGGTGCCTTTACCTTTCCTAAAGCCAAACTGATCGTCACCTAAGACAGGCTCACTTTTCTTTTCCATTCTTCTGTATATTATTCTTGTCAGCAGTTTAGACGCATGAGCTGTTAAGCCCAACGTGACATAATTTTGGCACTTGTTGGCTCTTGCTATCTTCGGAAATGTGTAGATGATGTTTTTACGCAAGTCTGATGGTATGTCGCCAGACTCATATTCTACACTCCATCGTGAATGGTCATTTTGTTGCCACTTCTCCCAATGATTTTAGAAAAAGAAATGGAAATGAACGAATGGCATCGTTGGCCGGGAGGCTCCTATTCTGGGAAGTTCGGCCGCCAAGTGCGTCTTATTTTATTCGACGCCACATTGAGCGGCTTGTGCGCCAGTGATTGGGATGAAATGGTGATGAGGACAACACAACACCAAGTCCCCAAGCGGAGAAAATCTCTAAAGCGGCGGGGAATCGAACCCGGGACCGCTTGCATGACAGGCGCGCACGTTACCACCCAGCTACGCAGGCGGACAATGATTTTAGAAATTCTGATGGAATGTTATCTCTTCCTTCTGCCTTATTTGATCGTAGTCCTCCAAAGTTCTCTTAAATTCTGATTCTAGTACTGGTTCCCCTTTCTCTTCTAAATCGACTCCTGTTTCTTCTTTTATCACATCAGACGAATCTTCCACCTCAGGGGCCTTCAGTGTACTTTTTCCACTTATCCGCTCTCTCCTCTGCATTTAACAGTGAATGCCCATTCTACTCTTAATGTTACCACCCTTGCTTTTAATTTGACTGATTGTTGTTTTGACTTTCCTACATGCTGAGTCACTCCTTCAAACAATTATTTCTTTTTAGATTTCTTCACATTTTTCATTGCGCATTCATTCTTCCTGGCTAGTTTCTTAACCTTCAGCCTGATCTTCATCATTGCTAAATTGTAAGCTGAGTCTATATCTGCTCCTGGGTGCGCCTTACAATCCAGTACCTGATTTAGGAATCTCTGCCGGACTATGATGTAATGTAACTGAAATCTAGTGATATGTTTCAGCCTTTTCCAAGTGTACTTCCTCCTCTTGTGCTATTACTAGCTGAAATTCGTTGCCGGCCGCTGTGGCCGAGCGGTTCTAGGCGCTTCAGTCTGGAACCACGGGACCGAACGGTCGCAGGTTCGAATCCTGCCTCAGGCATGGATGTGTGTGATGTCCTTAGGTTAGTTAGGTTTAAGTAATTCTGAATTCTAGGGGACTATTGACCTCAGATGTTACGTCCCATAGTGCTCACAGCCATTTGAAACATTTTGAAATTCGTTGCAGAACTCAATTAGTTCTTCTCCTCTCTAGCTGCTAGTACCAAGCCCATATTCTCCCATAACCCTTTCTTCTACTCCTTCCCCTACAACCGAATTCCAGTCCCCCATCACTATTAGATTTTCATCTCCCTTTACTTTCAGAATTATCCGTTCGATATCCTAATAAAACTTTCTCTATGTCTTCATCTTCAGCTTGTGACGTCGGCATTTATACCTGAACTATTGTAATCTGTGTTGGTTTGTTGGCGACCCTGATGAGAACATCCCCATTACTGAACTGTTTACAGTAGCACTCTCTCTGCCCTACCTTCCTATTTATAACGAATGCTACTCCCGCCATACTATTTTCTGCTGCTGTTGATATTACCCTGTATTATTCTGACCAGAAAGCCGGTTAGTACATGTAAAGAGGGCATTCCCTGCAAAGGGAAGTCTACTATTGTAAGGTGGCGTGGTCTCCTGACCTTCATTTCTTACATATTCCGTCCCCACAATCGTATTCTGCACATCAAGACGCTTCATTTGAACCCAAACTCGATAAGGTAGAGTCAGTTCTGTATGAATTCATGTAAGTGATATGCAAATCTAATAAGTAAATCGCAAGTGCGCACCGAGGCTGAAAAAGTCGAGGCTGGCGTACACAACATGACGGCCACAGGAATTTTCGTTCTAAAGAGGAAACCAGCCTGCTGGGAATACTGTTCCCTCAGAGGGCTGGGTCAACAACACAACTACTTCGGCCGAAGCAACCGCCCAGAGAGAAGGCAGCTATTGCCAGAGCGAATGGATAACGACCCCTGCGTTCGACTTAAAAGCAAATTCCGCTACATTGTGTGGGAGCGTCCAGAAGACGCATTATTTTTACGGACCGACTGCGTAGTTACGGAGTTCTCATAGGAGGACAGTGTACACCTAACGGAGATGCTACAGATTTCCGCATTGCTCAACTCAAACGAAACGTCATTCTCCCGTTTACAAGAGCAACGCTGATTGGTGGAATATTTCTGACACAAACAGCCAGAGGAGTGAAGGAAGACAGCGAATAATATACCCTTGCAACATTTACAGAAAAGGGAGCCGTTCAGTTGTCACTCTTGAAGTGGGAACACATAACGAGAGCGAGTGCGCTCGTACGTGTACGCAAAGAGCGAGGAACCAAGTCTCTCCTCAGTACTTCACTGGGAGAGCACCTCTGTCGTTAGCGAATCGGAGTGACACTCTGTATTGAGTCGCTCGCGATTAAGTGTTGTTCACTGTGTTGGCCACCACACTTATTGTGCAGTGTGAACACGGACATAGTACTAGTTAAACGCCTGCGAGCCAGTATTAAGTGGCATTGCAGTGGACTGGTTATCTGACCAGTGTACCACGCCAATAGTTAGACTAGGGGAGGATAGGAATCCTTGACTTCATCAAGGCGTAGGGAGAGTTTGATTGGCGATGGTCAATCCAGATAGAAAGACATAGTTGTGTTATTTGTCAGCAGCGAGCGACACAGGCAGCAGTCGTCGCAGCTCGCGGTATTGTGCACTACAGCATATGCGAGCCCCATCTGCCCTCCCTAACAGTACACTCCACTACATTTCTCACGCGACAGCCTTGACCGTACCTAGAAAAGTTATTCAAGTTTTGTAGGCACGGCTCTCAGCCATTCTGCCGAGTAAATAACATTCTTAAAGGAAAGGGAGAAAAGAACCTTTCCATACTTTGTAAAATAATAGCATTCCTATCCATAAGAGGCAATCTACTGTTCCGAAAAGAACGCGGAAATTTATTATTATTTGATAAGAAAAAGTTTCACTTGATTTCTCAATTTTTATGTAATAAATAATATCTTTCGTTCGTTTAATGTATTTCTTACACTAACTAGCAATACTCCTGTACCCAAGTATCCCACCAGCTACATAAGAATATATAGAATATTTTTGTGTCTTTTCCTTACAGCGGACGACTCCAGAAGATTTTGGGAATGTTTTTCAAGTAGTTCTTGTTGGTACATTAGGAGCGTCTGTCTGACTTCTGTAGTAGTGTGAGATGGAAACTGCTTCTTGCAGGAGCCAAAGGGTACTTGTCGGATCAATCCATTGCGCAACTTGACAAAATAAGACCCACACACTCACACTATTAACAAATGTCGACCTTAAATTGAGCAAGAAATATCTGGCAATGATTGGCACACGGAATAGTAAGGAAGTGAACCATAGTGTGTGCGAAAACCGAAAAAGGAGAGAACCAGAGCATTTGAGGTATTATGTTATAGAAGGGTGCTGAAAAAGGTGGACTGCTGTAAGAAATGAGGCGTTTCTCCGTAGAAGAGAAGGCAGGCTAATAGTGTAACAATTATGTCTGTTAGCGATTATGATACTTTTATGTAAACTCTATGTTTCTTGTGTACACTCAGATATCTGGGTTATGTGTGTTCTTCGATATGAAACATATAGAAATAATTTTCTTATTCTGTAACATTAATTAATTTTGTGAATGTCATTTTTAAAGCTATGTTTTTTCATGGTATAAATTATTATTATGGTACTAAATTATTGTATGTATAACTGGTTCATGTTAGGGACTGTAGAATAGTATGGAACATAAAACGTGGAGAGAAGTTCTCCTGTAAATTGTGATTTGTTGCGAAGTGGCGCGAGGAGTCTTTGAGGCAGAGATAGTATGTTGTTTTCATCCAGCATGCTAAAATCCAGAGTGCTTAGTGAATCAAAGATTGCATCAAAAATGGAATGAATGTACCTCGGATGTGGATCACTATTTGCTGTTATATCATAGCATATACTGGTTTGCTTTGAAATGAGAAATTCCGGCGCCAAGAAGATATTTTCACAGAGCATTTTAAATCAAGAGCAATGATTGCATAATACAGATTTGTTCCTCATGCCACAGAAGAGCGCTGTGGTAATCACCTTCTGGCAATGTAGATATTAAATTTATATCTACACGCATTGGCCCGGAGTTTCGCAAAGTTACTAATTATAAGCGTCTCAATTTTAACTTCTTGTTGTGAGTTCTGATTTATCCATAAGTATTTGCCGTAATGGGATCTGGGATCTCTTTACTGTTCCTGAGATGTTCCGAGCTTTTTTCAGGGCTGATGAACTATACAGTCAAAATTCTTTAAAATTATTATTAATTTTCGGGGAGTGATAATTTTCTCAGTTGGTTAGTTAGCCCTTTTCTATGAAGCGCTCCACATGCTTATCCGAGTCCCTATGTTAAACTACAACAATAGAAGAAGTGATGATTTCACTCTGGTGTGGAGCCACAGTCATATAAAGTTTTTTAGAGATGTAACCGTCATTGGACTGTACAACAGACGTTAGTCCCCGATCTAGATTTCGGTCTTAGGCCATTTTCACGTTTTACAAGTATCAGTTATCATTAGACTGGAGTATAACATGAGTCATTGTCAAAATACGTTTCTTCGTTTATATAAACAAATTTTGTCAGAAGTCAATGCGAGAACACTTGTGTAATAGACTAATTTACTGGCGATTAGCATGACGTTTTCACTTCATATGCTAGTGGAATAAAACAGAAAACCAAACCACAGGTTTTAACTTCGCTACACTGTATCTAAGCAGCCACTGACATAAAGCTGCTGTACAGTCAAATGAGGGTTATAACTTTCAAAAAGAATCTGTGTTGTCCGCCTCGGCAGCTGCAGGAAGAGCATGGTAGATTGCTTACATAAGGGGCCAGGGTTCCATTCCCGGCGCAGATTTCCTACGCTCGGGCACTGGGTGTTGTGTTGTCCTTACATTCGTATCATCTTTGCTGACATGAAAGTCGCCTTAAACAAGCTGTCGTGTCATCTTTACACTACTGAGGGCTGCATCATGGACACAAACCGTAAGGCAATAAAATGAAATAAAAAATAAATGTTTTAAATAGTTGAAGTTAGAAATTTCATTCATTATTCAAATCATTACACAGTACTTAAATTCTGCAAAGTAAAATACTTGGTTACAAAAATGAAGTATAGGCTATAAGATTTCAAAGGCCCATACGTTTCTAATTTGCATTATACGTTTGTAATAGTGCTTTTGAAATTTCCTGGCAGATTAAAACTGTGTGCCGGACCGAGACTCGAACTCGGGACCTTTGCCTTTCTAGAAACATCCCCCAGGCTGTGGCTAAGCCATGTCTCCGCAATATCCTTTCTTTCAGGAGTGCTAGTTCTGCAAGGTTCGCAGGAGAGCTTCAGTAAAGTTTGGAAGGTAGGAGACGAGGTAGTGGCAGAAGTAAAGCTGTGAGGACGGGGCGTGAGTCGTGCTTGGGTAGCTCAGTTGGTAGAGCACTTGCCCGCGAAAGGCAAAGGTCCCGAGTTGGAGTCTCGGTCCGGCACACAGTTTTAATCTGCCAGGAAGTTTCATATCAGCGCACACTCCGCTGTAGAGTGGAAATTTCATTCTAGTATAGTGGTTTTGTTTATGAATCTGTGTTCATATGAAAGCTGTCGCTATGTCATGTTGGAAATGTCAGTACAAAACGCATGCAATAGACAGAACAGTTTCTGGGGCTCTCTACGTTCGCTCACTATTTCAGTTAATTTAGAGTGATAAGTTTGTTCGAGGAGCAACTGAGCAGTACTGTAACACATTAAGGGACACCATACATCGCTCATGTTGTGTACGATTCAAACGGTTATATGCATTGCATGTTAGTTAATCTGACAGATTGGCAACTATTTCAAAATTAATATCATTCAGCAGTGAAGTTTTAGAGCCAGCTCATGCGCAGATCTTCAGTACTCTTCTCCTGTTGCGTGGTATATTACAATCAGCATTATCCTTTTATAAACCAAGCAGTGAACGTTAGCGCGAAGTACTTTGTTACCAGTGCATTTAAACATATTTTATTTGTCTTGCTTATGAATAATAACTTTGCCAATACACACTAGGATGTACTGCTGTTTGTGTGTCCGATTTAGTAAACAGGTTTCCAAGTAATGTCAACTTTAATTCAATAATTATTATAGTTTCTTCCCCGTACATTTACTTGAAACTATTTTGCTTCATTAGGCTAGCGACCTTCTTTAATTTGCATGACCGCAGCTGTACTGTCAAATTATAATATCGGTGGATTAATTTTCGAGAGAATAACTGTTGTATCACTTCTTTGTGAAGAACTACAATTCCATTTCTTTCCATTAGCTTACACAATCATGGTCATATTTAATTTCTGTCAAAAGAGTAACATTATAGGAGTCTTGCTCTTGTAGTGACACCGTCTGTTTTATATTACATTGGCGCGTAAGTTCGTAGCGTTTCTGCATGAGGGTTCAAATGGTTCAAATGGCTCTGAGCAGTATGGGACTTAACTTCTGAGGTCATCAGTCCCCTGGGACTCAGAACTACCTAAACCTAACTAACCTAAGGACATCACACACATCCATGCCCGAGGCAGGATTCGAACCTGCGACCGTAGCGGTCGCGCGGTTCCAGACTGTAGCGCCTACAACCGCTCGGCCATCCCGGCTGGCTTCCATGAGGGTAATAAACACAAGAGATACACGTAACAGAGACGGGTCATCAATAATATATTCTCCTGTACCATTTACAACAATTTGTCAACGCTGGATTACATTTGCGATTTCGGGACTGTAGAAATCATGTGATTTTGAGGCGAAGAAATCGTCGAGCCAGTTCGGAGCACCTTTCATCCTGAAACGTCCCCTTTGAAAAATTGTACAAGACTGTGCTTAAACTGATATACAATATTTTTAGCGCAACGCCATCTGACTTTCAAAAATCCCTGCAAAAGAATGGCCCTGAGTAACATTAAACTATACCTTTCAGAAATCACTTACCTCACAAAAATCTTCATTTCTCGAACTACTGCAGTACAGCGAGCGCCACTACTGCCAGCTAAATAAAAGATTCAAACTACGGAAGGCACTAACTACTGATAGGGATAGTTAGCAAATGAAAGATATTAATAGAGAACAATCAATGTATTTACCTTAGTATCATCAAAAGTCATAATATATATAGCAGTTCATGACAAATTACAAAACTCCGCCATCTCTCTCCCCACATCCACCACTGCTGGCGGCTCAGGTGCGCCCTCACCGTTTTCGCAAATGAGTCAAGACACATTTTCCGCTTGTCAAAATGTGAATGTTGCCGGTGCAAATTCACTGCCGAAAAGCACTGAGGAACATGTTTCAGACACCAGTGCATTGTTATTACAATTAATGCAACAAATGGGCCAAAAGCTTGAAAAGTTAGACACAATGGAACAACACCAGAGACAAACACAGCAACAGTTAGACACAATGGAACAAAATCAGAGACAAACACAGCAACAGTTACACACAATGGAACAAAATCGGAGACAAACACAGCACAGCCAGTGATTTTCATATTGAGCGCTACGTAACGTTGCCAATAAGAAAACATAAACAGCCTACTTACATAGAGAAAACATATTTGTTAAAATTTTTCATAATCGTAATTACAATAACAAAGAAATCAAATGCACACACTTATTGATACAATGTTGGTCAAAAGCTAAACTTTCTCTTTTTTGCCGCCAGCAGTGGTGGATGTGGGGAGAGAGATGGCGGAGTTTTGTAATTTGTCATGAACTGCTATATATATTATGACTTTTGATGATACTAAGGTAAATACATTGATTGTTCTCTATTAATATCTTTCATTTGCTAACTATCCCTATCAGTAGTTAGTGCCTTCCGTAGTTTGAATCTTTTATTTAGCTGGCAGTAGTGGCGCTCGCTGTACTGCAGTAGTTCGAGTAATGAAGATTTTTGTGAGGTAAGTGATTTCTGAAAGGTATAGTTTAATGTTACTCAGGGCCATTCTTTTGCAGGGATTTTTGAAAGTCAGATTCCGTTGCGCTAAAAATATTGTATATCAGTTTAAGCACAGTCTTGTACAATTTTTCAAAGGGGACGTTTCAATCTGAAAAGAAAATTTCTTGAAGATTGTTCGATAGAGAGCGGAAGAGGTGAAGATGTGAAGGCGCAATATCAGGTCAGTAAGATGAGGACGGGATGACTCCCCAACCCAGTGTTTTTGGTCAGCCTAGCAGATTTAGGGCGGTCGTTATCGCGAAGTAGCATCACTTCACGCAGTCTTTCTGGTCGTTGCTCTTGGATTTCGTCTGCAAGACGCCTAAGTTGTTGACAGTAAATGCGAGCAGTGATGGTTGCACCTCGGAAGAGCAATTCTCAGTTCATCACACCGTCGGTGTTCCACCATATGCATAATATTACCTTTTGTGGATGCGGGCATGTCTTTGTCCGGGAGTTGCTGCTTTGTCTGGGATCAACCGTTTCTTTCTTTTCCTTGCGTTAGCGTAAAAGGCCATTTCTCTTCACCAGTAACGACACCGGATAGTAATGGTCGGTGACGTTCACGAGCCAGTTGGTACCTAGCGAGCAGGGATGCACATCTAGCCAGTGATTTTGGCTCAGAGCATGTTGTACCCATACACCCGATCTTTTTTGAACTTTCACCATTGCATGAAAATGTTGGAATGATCAAAATTCATCAGATTTTCCAGTTGTCGAGTGGATCATTCAGAATTAATGCGTTAAAACGATCTTCATCACACTCCTGAATGTGGAGAGTCCCTTGTGTTAAAACGAGCCTCCTTCAACGAGAAAACCCATTTCCTGCCGTGTTCTGCACACAGAAAATGTTTGTGGCTGTCTCCCCTTTTGGTCAACCCTCTATTCAACTGAAACAAAAGAATATTTCTAACTCTGCACTCTATTTTCTAGCGTCCACAACTCCACTCACTATCTCCAAATGACAAAATGACAATATTTAAACCCAAACAGCAACAGGGAATTACAAATAAAAGTGATAGTTGATAAATAAACCGATAGTAACTGGAATACGAATATACAAAACAAAAACGCAATGAGCTTATGCACCAAACTAAGAGTAGGAGACGTGTTAAGACGTCAAGGGATAACTTCCACGGGACTAGAGGGAGCTGTACAGGATAAAAAATTGTAGTAGAAGACAGAGATAGGAATAGAAGCAACAAATAATTGCTGACATAGGGCCCACAGTGGTGTTCTGAGTTGAAATGGTTGCTACAAGAGAGGAGCTCTTGGTGGGCGACATCAAATCAATCGAACACTGATAAAAAGTAAGCGCCTGCGGTAGTGGCCGTGCGGTTCTAGGTGCTACAGTCTGGAGCCGAGCGACCGCTACGGTCGCAGGTTCGAATCCTGCCTCGGGCATGGATGTGTGTGATGTCCTTAGGTTAGTTAGGTTTAATTAGTTCTAAGTGCTCAGAGGTTAAATCGCATAGTGCTCAGACCCATTTGAAGCCATTTGTAGTAAGCTTGTCAGGTCGTGGTGGAATTAAAATAAGTAGTTCGATGTTTCTTATTATAGTTAATCTAGAAAATGAGACTTCCGTGTGGTAACCAACGCTTAAAATTGGTAGTCTAAGAGCACTTCACAGGAATGAGGACTGGAAGCGCTGAAAGCGAACGCTGAATATAGGTTAATCGCTCGTAGGAGAATTAGAATCCAGAATTACTTTTCCGAAATGTGACAATGTGAACAAATTGCTCCCTTTGTTGTTCCCATATAATTCTTTGAGAGATACTATAGACACTCGCTTTGTATCAGTCTGTATTGGCAACGTAATTAAAAGATATGGAATTCCATACGTCGCTCTTTGGACAATTTTGCGACGTTGCTAATGCTAATAGAGCTGTGTAATACAGAGCAGGAAGAATTACATCACACAACGTATGCACATGTGAGTGGAGACAACTTCTTAGGCAGTGTCACGCAATCTTTCCTAGTGAAACACAGGTTGAATTCATGGACCTCAGTTCAGAGTATCATTCGGAAAGGAAATTGCCATGCTGATTTATGATTATGTCGCCAACCTTTGGAACAGTGTGACGTTGTTCTCCATTTCTTTCCTAACTTTTCATTCATTCCTCCTGCGGTTTTTCTCATGTTTCAGCTTTAACATTATTCGGTATCTGGAAGGTGTCTGTTTACTTTACTCTTCCATTTGTCATTATTATATTTTCTTTGTAGTATGTCGAGACATTTATCTTTGTATACTTTACAGGCGTCTGCTATAACCAGCTTCCATTAAATCGATACATACACTTTCATAAGCTGCAAGTCCTTCATATTGCCTGTTTTCATTTTTTTTTTTTTTTTTTGGTCATCAGTATACTGACTGGTTTGATGCGGCTCGCCACGAATTCCTTTCCTGTGCTAACCTCTTCATCTCAGAGTAGCACTTGCAACCTACGTTCTCAATTATTTGCTTAACGTATTCCAATCTCTGTCTTCCTCTACAGTTTTTGCCCTCTACAGCTCCCTCTAGTACCATGGAAGTCATTCCCTCATGTCTTAGCAGATGTCCTATCATCCTGTCCCTTCTCATTATCAGTGTTTTCCACATATTCCTTTCCTATCCGATTCTGCGTAGAACCTCCTCATTCCTTACCTTATCAGTCCACCTAATTTTCAACATTCGTCTATAGCACCACATCTCAAATGCTTCAATTCTCTTCTGTTCCGGTTTTCCCACAGTCCATGTTTCACCACCGTACAATGCTGTACTCCAGACGTACATCCTCAGAAATTTCTTCCTCAAATTAAGGCCGGTATTTGATATTAGTAGACTTCTCTTGGCCAGAAATGCCTTTTTTGCCATAGCGAGTCTGCTTTTGATGTCCTCCTTGCTCCGTCCGTCATTGGTTATTTTACTGCCTAGGTAGCAGAATTCCTTAACATCATTGACTTCGCGACCATCAATCCTGATGTAAAGTTTCTCGCCGTTCTCATTTCTACTAGTTCTCATTAGCTTCGTCTTTCTCCGATTTACTCTCAAACCATACTGTGTACTCATTAGACTGTTCATTCCGTTCAGCAGATCATTTAATTCTTCTTCACTTTCACTCAGGATAGCAATGTCATTAGCGAATCGTATCATTGATATCCTTTCACCTTGTATTTTAATTCCACTCCTGAATCTTTCTTTTATTTCCATTATTGCTTCCTCGATGTACAGATTGAAGAGTAGGGGCGAAAGGCTACAGCCTTGTCTTACACCCTTCTTAATACGAGCACTTCGTTCTTGATCGTCCACTCTTATTATTCCCTCTTGGTTGTTGTACATATTGTATATGACCCGTCTCTCCCTATAGCTTACGCCTACTTTTTTCAGAATCTCGAACAGCTTGCACCATTTTATATTGTCGAACGCTTTTTCCAAGTCGACAAATCCTATGAAAGTGTCTTGATTTTTCTTTAGCCTTGCTTCCATTATAAGCCGTAACGTCAGAATTACCTCTCTCGTCCCTTTACTTTTCCTAAAGCCAAACTGATAGTCACCTAGCGCATTCTCAATTTTCTTTTCCATTCTTCTGTATATTATTCTTGTAAGCAGCTTCGATGCATGAGCTGTTAAGCTGATTGTGCGATAATTCTCGCACTTGTCAGCTCTTGCCGTCTTCGGAAATGTGTGGATGATGCTTTTCCGAAAGTCAGATGGTATATCGCCAGACTCATATATTCTACACACCAACGTGAATAGTCGTTTTGTTGCCACTTCCCCCAATGATTTTAGAAATTCTGATGGAATGTTATGTATCCCTTCTGCCTTGTATGACCGTAAGTCCTCTAAAGCTCTTTTAAATTCCGATTCTAATACTGGTTCCCCTATCTCTTCTAAATCGACTCCTGTTTCTTCTTCTATCACATCAGACAAATCTTCGCCCTCATAGAGGCTTTCAATGCATTCTTTCCACCTATCTGCTCTCTCCTCTGCATTTAACAGTGAAATTCCCGTTGCACTCTTAATGTTACCACCGTTGCTTTTAATGTCACCAAAGTTTGTTTTGACTTTCCCGTATGCTGAGTCTGTCCTTCCGACAATCATATCTTTTTCGATGTCTTCACATTTTTCCTGCAGCCATTTCGTCTTAGCTTCCCTGCACTTCCTATTTATTTCATTCCTCAGCGACTTGTACTTCTTTATTCCTGATTTTCCCGGAACATGTTTGTACTTCTTCCTTTCATCAATCAACTGAAGTATTTCTTCTGTCACCCATGGTTTCTTCGCAGCTACCTTCTTTGTACCTTTGTTTTCCTTCCCAACTTCTGTGATGGCCCTTTTTAGAGTTGTCCCTTCCTCTTCAACTGTACTGCCTACTGCGCTATTCCTTATTGCTGTATCTATAGCGTTAGAGAATTTCAAACGTATCTCGTCATTCCTTAGTACTTCCGTATCCAGCTTCTTTGCGTATTGATTCTTACTGACTAATGTCTTGAACTTCAGCCTACTCTTCATCACTACTGTTTTGTGATCTGAGTCTATATCTGCTCCTGGGTACGCCCTACAATCCAGTATCTGATTTCGGAATCTCTGTCTGACCATTATGTAATCTAATTGAAATCTCCCCTTATCTCCCGGCCTTTTCCAAGTATACCTCCTCCTCTAGTGATTCTTGAACAGGGTATTCGCTATTACTAGCTGAAACTTGTTACAGAACTCAATTAGTCTTTCTCCTCTTTCATTCCTTGTCCCAAGCCCATATTCTCCTGTAACCTTTTCTTCTACTCCTTTCCCTACAACTGCATTCCAGTCGCCCATGACCCATGACTATTAGATTTTCGTCCCCCTTTACATACTGCATTACCCTTTCAATATCCTCATACACTTTCTCTATCTGTTCATCTTCAGCTTGCGATGTCGGCATGTATACCTGAACTATCGTTGTCGGTGTTGATCTGCTGTCGATTCTGATTAGAACCACCCGCTCACTGAACTGCTCACAGTAACACACCCTCTGCCCTACCTTCCTATTCATAACGAATCCTACACCTGTTATACCATTTTCTGCTGCTGTTGATATTACCCGACACTCATCTGACCAGAAATCCTTGTCTTCCTTCCACTTCACTTCACTGACCCCTACTATATCTAGATTGAGCCTTTGCATTTCCCTTTTCAGATTTTCTAGTTTCCCTACCACGTTCAAGCTTGTGACATTCCACGCCCCGACTCGTAGAACGTTATCCTTTCGTAATGGAGAGATCATCATGACACTTCTTCAACTACAGGCCACATGTCCTGTGGATACACGTTACGTGTCTTTGATGCAGTGGTTTCCATTGCCTTCTGCATCCTCAAGTCGTTGATCAATGCTGCCTTTAGGGGCAATTTCCGACCCCTAGGACAAGAGAGTGCCCTGAACCTCTATCCGCTCCTCCGCCCTCTTTGACAAGGCCGTTGGCAGAATGAGGCTGACTTCTTATGCCGGAAGTCTTCGGCCGCCAATACTGATTATTTATCAAAATTTAGGCCGTGGCGGAGATCGAACCCGGGACCGAAGACGTTTTGATTATGAATCAAAGACGCTACCCCAAGAGCACGGGTTTTCATTTATTTGTTGCTAATAATCGTACTCGAGGGGTATTGAGTGAGTTTAATGGTATTAATGAGATTACAGTGTATGTATGCTTCTAAATTTTCATAATCTAACATGGTGCTGGCTACATCACTTTACTTCTATGGCGAGCTATCGAAATGAGGAGTGCTGTAAATGTGAAGCAGCTGACTTGTAGTGAGGACTGGCGAAATGATGCCCGGGCAGCCGAGAGTACGCGGGTCGTAGCAGAACTATGTGGGAGGAGAACAGCAGGTAGATCTGCCTCACCTTGTTGAGGAGAAAATTCTCTTCGGTGAACGTTATAGGCGTAGAGAGCCTACTGTACTGTTTACTGCATGCGGGCGCTGTGGATGGCCGAGCTAGATATTCTGACGCAGTTAAATTCACTTTCATACGCGGATTTTGCAACTGTAGAATATCTTTGCTTGGTCACTGATGCAGTTTCACATCTTTGGTGAGTTTTTTTGTTTCGACGAATGGGAATGATTCGCGGGTTGCAGGCCATTTGGTCCTGCTTGTTTGAAAGAGCATTCGCCGTTACTAATTTACATTCGTGTATGAGTGCTGTTCTGGATCGGTTGTATGGTTGTAGGTGGAACTGTGTTTGGAAAGAAGACGGCTTCTGTTTGGTAGAGGTCCATACTTCTGTGGAGATTCTGCAGTGAATAGAGAATCGGGCGAGACCATTTCAATTTACTTGCGGAAGTGAAGCTTAGCTATTGTGGCGAAGTTAGATTGGCTTTGTTAGGTTGCGATTACTCCGCGAATGGAAATGGGGTCATGTGCTTATGGATACATTGAAGCTAGTAAGTTGTTAATACTTAGTTGAACGGAAACTGGTTAGAGCGTCGTGCATTACTTTTTCACTTCATCATACTGCAAATTCAAAGCTGTTACCCTCTCTTGAAACATAAGATAAGTTTCACTTATTCAAGAACTGAGAGATCAAAGATAATGTACTCCTGTTTATCGTAAATCTAAATCTTGTATTTGTAGGACTGAGAGCCCTTGCGGAACCGTAAAAGCATTTTCGTGTATTCGATGACAATACAAATGCTTATCAATTTCTTCGAAATATACCCTATAATTCTTTGTTTAAGTTGGCAGCACATTGTTGAAATATGTTGATCCACAAGTACTCAAGATGGCTCTTAGCACTATGCGACTTAACGTCTAAGGTCATCAGTCGCCTACAACTTAGAACTACTTAAACCTAACTAACCTAAGGACATCACACACATCCATGCCCGGGGCAGGATTCGAACCTGCGACCGTAGCGGTCGCTCGGTTCCTACTCAAGATGTCTCGGAAATCATTCACTGAAATCCGGTCTCATAAGACACTGATAATAAGCGACTCTTCTTTGCATTCTGTTAACTTATAGGTGCTGATGAAGGAAGGTCAATGCTGCTGTTTTGCTAACTGCGGGTTGTGAAGCATTGCGCTATGTAATCAAAAAAATGGTTCAAATGGCTCTGAGCACTATGGGACTCAACTGCTGAGGTCATTAGTCCCCTAGAACTTAGAACTAGTTAAACCTAACTAACCTAAGGACATCACAAACATCCATGCCCGAGGCAGGATTCGAACCTGCGACCGTAGCGGTCTTGCGGTTCCAGACTGCAGCGCCTTTAACCGCACGGCCACTTCGGCCGGCCGCTATGTAATCCTAGTCACTGTTATGTAGATACTTATGAATGAGAGTCAGAGGTAGATGTTCACTCAGATGATTTAATTATTTTTGCGTATCAGTTCGATGATTAGAAAATTCAACTGACATCTAGACGATACAAATGGGCGCTTTAAGCAGAAGTAGGTAACACATGTTCAATTTACTTCATAGCCTATGCGAATCAGTACACATTGTGGGCTACGAAAGCCTATATCGTTTCCGTTGCGCTGAATTTGTGAAAGTGTGTGTGTGTTTTTGTGTGTCTGCGCGCGCGCGTTGTGTGTGTGTGTGTGTGTGTGTTTGTGTGTGTGTGTGTGTGTGACTATTTCTTCTCAAACTCTTGAGTCAGATAGCGTTTTAAGACTGTAATCTAGGGCATGAGAATTATATGTGCGCTTAGCTTGAAGGTATCAGAGCTTGATTATCGCTACTTATGGGAGTAGCTCTTACTTTTTGTATTACACGCAAGGCTTCCAAAATGACATTTTAAAATGCTTCCACTTTTTGCTTATCTTGATTTCTAGACCCGTGCATTGGTGTGCTGTGCACTAGACGTACACTTTCAGGAAATCTATTCTCAGCTACGTATCAGTATTTGAGACCACTAGAGCTCTTCTGTTGGGAAAAAAAGCTCTCTTCGCCTGTGCCACTGTTCCTCTGATGTCGTCCTTCCTCGTGTTATCCTGTGTAACCTAGGTATCTAGATGCGAAAGCTCTTTGATTCTACCATTTCTGTGATATAAGACGCTTCAAAAAGAAAGAAATCAGATGAAAGGTTACAAGGACCAGAGAAATACTATAATTTGCTTGCACGTCGAACATCCAATTACACTGCCGGAAAAAAATAGTACACCGTTCTAGAGGTTTCCATTTCACGCAAGATTTATTGCTACAACAGTGAATATGGAGTACATGAAACAATTCCATTTACAAATCAATAGCACAAGCAGTTTGAGGCACCTGGTATCGACTAGTGCTGAAACACCGATATTAGTGAGTAGCGTAGCTTCCACGGGAGCAATGCAAGAGCTGACACTGGTCTCCAGTCGCTCGTAAAGATGGCCAACACTGTCCTGAGATACGCTATGCCACGCCTTCTCGACCTTTTGTAAGTGCTGTTGGCTGACGAGACTCACGAGTCACTTCTCGCCCCTTCTTATCTCACACATGCTCGACTGGAGACAATTCTGGATATCGTGCTGGCCAGGGAAGTTGCTGCATGTCTTGTAGAGCAAGTTGAGTTTCAAGGGCAGTATGTTGGCGAGCATTATCCTGTAGGAACAACAGATCACCTTTCTGTTGTACGAATATCAAAACAATGGGTCTGTCAACATTCTGTGCAGACCGAGCGCTGGTTAGCGTCCTCAAATGCGAACGACAGTTGTAGCTTATCGCACACCAGACCATAACTCCTGGGATGAGACCAGTGTGTCTTTGACGATACAGCACTTGACTAGGTCTATGTCGAACGCGCAGACGACCATCACTTGGGTGCAGGCAGAATCTACTTTCATCGCTGAAGACCGTGGCGCGCCATTCCATCTTCCAAGAGATCCTCTGACGGCACCAGTCGAGACGTGCACGTCGATGCTGTGGCCTGAGTGGAAGATAGGCTAGAGGTGTGCGTGCCCGTACTCCCACTGCTAACAAACGGTTCGCAACAGTTTGTGTTGACACCGCTTGGCTCGCAAGCCCTCTTCTCTGTGCTGTTGTAGCTGAACGATCTGCCACTGCTGCCCTTCCAATACGACGATCCTGGTGGGCGTCTGTGCTGCCTGGGCGTCGAGAGCCTCGTCTACGTGTGTGAGACTGTTCACGTGGCCACTGACACGAGTGTACTGATCGATAGGACAGCTTGGCTATGGAAGTGGAAGGGTAGCCAACAACATAGACAGACAACTGTATTCACAATTACAAGCACCCAAGCTTTAATGATCTTCCGGAAATCAAGGCTCTTAACAAATCTCAATTAAGCAAGGACATAAACGTGGTTACAAACATATGTTAACCTTCAACCAGTGAATAACCCCAATAAAGAATTACCAATCAATAAAACGTAGATAAAGGACTGCTTTACAAGAATGCTTAAATTAAGTAAAATCATGAAAGCTAAGTTACAAATTTTATGTTAAGCTTCAACAGGTGAATAACCCCAATAAAGAATTCTCATTTAAATAAAACATAGATAGGAAAATGCCTTACCAAAATGCTTGAATTGTGTAAAATCATGAAAAGCTGAGTTACAACTTTTCTCACAAACTACTTAGGAATAAGTTAATAATAAACAAGTTTGATCTGTTTAACCAGAAGGTAACTGCCAAGTCCAAGCGACCGAAGCCACTCAGAGCGGACGACCGTCCCAACGCTGGTCATCAACCGACATCGTCACGGCCCAGTGGCCGTCGTGCTAAACAGACTAACGTTTCCGTAAGCGATTGATAGCAACACAGGAGTAACAGTGACTGAAAGTCGGCGGACGCCTTACGAAACACGGCACACCCTGAAGCGGGAGCAGGCACAGCTGACTAGCGGCCATACAACCGCGACCAAACAAATCTCACGCCGCCCGTACTAACGCGGGAAATGATAGCGAGCGACTAGACGCCACGCGAAAAGCAGCAACCGTGCCTACCCCTCCACCACAGAATGTGCCCTGTCTTCTTGTCTATGGTAATACAATTTATAGCACACAAGAAACGTTTTAATAATAGCATTAGTTCAACGCAAGATCAGTTAACGGTTAGGTCCAGTAAAGATTTACCAACGGATTTACCATCAAACCAACTTCCGGACCACAGGCGGAAATTAGTAAACTTGGCATAAGTTTTCACCAGACCAATAAACAAGAAATCAAATTAAACAGTTGCCAAAAATACAGTCACAATACGCAAGCCCTTCAAGACCTTGCTATCTTACTCACAGTTATCATTAACGGCGAAACATACACGAATGAATGACAAGAAATTCACCATTGAAAGCAAAAGAACAACACACCACAAAGGTTAAATTAATTAATTTGCAGACGAGCCAGTCACTGAAAGCTCAGTTCCACAAGATTAGGACTAACCTCACTCGGCAGCAATACATTTGTGTGT
The DNA here is from genome assembly GCF_021461395.2 of Schistocerca americana. Taxonomy (NCBI): domain Eukaryota; kingdom Metazoa; phylum Arthropoda; class Insecta; order Orthoptera; family Acrididae; genus Schistocerca; species Schistocerca americana. Next base: position 641,163,899 of record NC_060121.1, on the reverse strand, counting down.
GTGATAACTAGGTTGCCCAAACAGGACTCCAAAACCCAAAACAACAGGTCACACGTTAGCTGTCTTGTTCTCGGATACTAGGCATCACCGGGATAAGACAATCGCGACAAAAAAAAAAAATCTCTGAAATTACAGCTACTTGCAGCAAAACAAATGAGTCAGGGTGCATGAACGTAAAGCACAAGCCACTGTTCCAGACAGAGCGTAACCTTTTCAATGCACATACGGACAGAACAACACACGTGGGCATAAAGGGTGCAGCAGATGCGTACCAAGCAAACTATACTGCGCCAAAATACGACTCACGTCACGTCCACAAACCGGAGCACTGCTCCCGGAGCTGGTGTCTGCTCGCTGGGCTGCCTCAACTCTCTGTCCCCCGGAAAGCGATGCTGACTGCCGCCTTGCTCAACGTTCCCTTCTCGGCCGTGCACAACAACTCTTCTCTTGTCGCCTCAGAGTGCGGCCGCAATGTCCGTTCTCCCCTGCTGTCCGCCCCAGACTCCCGTACTTGCACTCACTCCCTCGTTAGGACCCACTCCGACAGGAGGCGCTCGCGATCGCACATAGTGCCAACCTCAACCAGAGGAGTAATCGATAGCATCTTGCACCCGAGAGCCGCGCCACGGGTCAACCAGCATTGTTGCACAACTGAAGCAGGACGTCCAGTTTGTGTGTCAGTTCTCCAAATGGACCATCCCGCCACTCAGAAGGCCACAACTGGACCCCTTTCCAAACTCACTGAGTTGGCTGTGTAGGAAGTACGAGTGCGTTTCCGTGGCATGGTTGCCTGCTTCCTTCACCCGTTTGCACCACACTGAGCCTTCTGTCTGTGAGCATTGGCTATTAAAGGGCAGAGACAGATGGCGCTCTGGGAGCTGTGCCACTTCGCTATATGTTGGCGGACGACACTGAAACCATTACAGTACTTCTGTTGTCCCCCAGGTGCATATGACGTCATCGGATCAAAATCGACTTTGTCTTCCCAGGTACACTAATATTTTTCTGGCAGTGTAGTTCGGAGACAATTCCACCGTTTTCATGACATTGAGCGGAAATATATCTTGTCGAAAATGTATAATGCCGAAATACCACATGGAAGTGAAGAAAAACTGTAGGTGGTCTTGAAGTAGGATGCATTTTCATTTCTTGCAAAAATAATCTAACTGTAAATTTATAATCATAAGGGAAAAAATCCACCATACACTGCTAAATACGTATATACTACATACTGGTTTCAGAGTAATAAAGCTCTACGTCCCATTCTTCACAGGCATACATACCCGTTTCGATGGTTGCCAATGCAAAACGATCTGACTTTGCCCTTCTTGTCTCTCTATACAACCCCAAATGACCTGATTACATAGAAATGCTCTGAAATCAGGCTGCGTGATGAACGTATTTAATAATTGCATGATGGCTTTTTTCTCTTATCCACTAAAAATAGCAGCACTGGGCACACCGAATTCCACCTCAGATTATTTTAGTCTTCATAAATGAGTAGCGAAAAAGAAAAACATCAATTACATAAGTAGGTTCATAAAAGCAATGGAAATTTTATGACAACATTTACATCGAGAGTTCGAGGTCCGACTATGGAAAGAGGCACGCCCATCGTATTTGTTGTGGATTGGCCAGAGCGCCAACCCACAATGTGAGGGAGCCGAAAGGCAGGCGTTTAAGCTCACGCAGGATGGCGTGAGGTCTGGAACAGGACAAGTAATGAAGACTAGCAAATAAAGTACGTAGCTTCTGGAATACTTAACTTTAATCCATAATTGGTGAACATCGGTCTGACGGTACATGCATCACAAGATAAATAGCAAATGATAATGGCGCCTTGCTAGGTCGTAGCAAATGACGTAGCTGAAGGCTATGCTAACTATCGTCTTGGCAATTGAGAGCGTAATTTGTCAGTGAACCATTGCTAGCAAAGTCGGCTGTACAACTGGGACGAGTGCTAGGAAGTCTCTCTAGACCTGCCGTATGGCGGCGCTCGCTCTGCAATCACTGATAGTGGCGACACGCGGGTCCGACGTATACTAGCGGACCGCGGCCGATTTAAAGGCTACCACCTAGCAAGTGTGGTGTCTGGCGGTGACACCACAGTATTATTCAGGAGTATAAGAGATGAAACGCAGAGGAGTAACTAGTAAGTATAACAACGTCTGCAGTGTTGTAATACCGATACATTCCGGGTTCTTGCATTAGAAGACACTGAATGTTCAGGAGGGATGCTTCGGTTTCAGAAACCACTTCAAATTATTTTGCTTCTCACGAGATGTTGATATATTGGTGTAATTTATTTTTAATTTGTAGGTGTAATAAGATAAAGAGACAACTGTGCAGTGGATTATTTTAGGATCATTCAAAGTCTTCGGACTTAATAGTTCGATAGCCACATCATTTGTCCTTTGTCAGGGCTGAGCAATGGAATGTTATGTAAATACAGCAACATCAAGTTTCTTCATTTTCTTTGGCGTTTCTTTCGAACTCCACTGCTGATTAATGAGAAATTGTTCATGGGATACAAAAAAATGGGTCAAATGGCTCTGAGCACTATGGGACTCAACAGCTGAGGTCATTAGTCCCCTAGAACTTAGAACTAGTTAAACCTAACTAACCTAAGGACATCACAAACATCCATGCCCGAGGCAGGATTCGAACCTGCGACCGTAGCGGTCTTACGGTTCCAGACTGCAGCGCCTTTAACCGCACGGCCACTTCGCCCGGCTCATGGGATACACATTTACGTCTGTAATATCTTGGTAATAACCATAGCTTTACGCCCCTTCTCCATTGTTGATCGTTTTTCACGTTTTCTGTTGCAAATGTAATTAATTTTGCGAGGTGCCAGGGCTAGCATTGTATTTAACACTAAATTCTTCTAGAATCTACATATGTAAATTATGCTCTAAGCCCGCCCCCCCCCCCCCCCCTATTCTAACTCCGACTTTTGCTGTTGCACATGGATTAAAAAGATACGCGAACTGACTGTAATCAACCCTTCAAGTGGAGTAGAAAAGAGTTTGACACCTGCAATAATTTAATTTGATAAATAAGATAAATAAAGGAAGGTTTCATTAACGTAGTGAGAAATGATAGGGTTGCTCTACCGATTAACAGAATGAAAGTTCTGTCCAAAATAACAATATGATTTATTAAGACTAAACACAAAATAATAAACAAAACCACATGAAACATTTACAATACATCAAATTGGCTCAAACTGGATACTCAAATAAACGCTGTGAAGGTGAAGTTGTCCCTAAACTAGATTGTGACGTTTATGACGAAGTGGTATGTGGAGCCGATTCCTTGCAACTCAAATCTTGAGAGAGACACACAACTAACCCAACATTAATTGCTGCTACATTAGTGAGAACTCAGACAATGAACACCCAAGATAGAACAAAGAAAAAACGAACAGGTGCGCTCTGCTGAGCTCTGATTATCGCCTAGCAAAAATGCCTGCTTTGCCGGTGCTGCGGACGTACATTACCAAGCTGTCTTGTTAGCTGCAAGGACACAATCTGGCGTACTGGAAGCGATGGCTGGTTGCTTCGACGTCCCATCGTGGTGATGATAATGTCGCGAATATAGCCCGAAACAAATTGTCCTGGTCTGGTTGTTCCAGACTAAAGACTTCCTATCAATACAAACGCGCCACTGAGGGAGACGAAGAAGGCTCGCCACACAATCACTGACGGTACAGTGATTGATTTTCACAAGCGAAGTCACACAGTAACTACGATACAGTCAACTTTAGCCAAAACTGCCCAAGACAGACAACATAGGCCGCTTGTACGCAGAACGTTCAGTTGCCAACTGTACTCGGAAAGTTACATTGAAGTCGAAACTTCAGCAACTTCGTTAAACAGTTACAAACAAATAAAAGTATATTAGACAGCCAACGGAAGGCAGGCTGTCCAGAGCAGCGAGAGCTCAGTGTTGTAACCTACTCCGACTGAAAGGCGAGAGCTGACTACTCCACGAGAGCACCCGTACAAACCGAACACAGCACATTCCCGCCCCCACGACAGTGGCCGTGGTTAAATGTTCCAATCAGAAACTCGAAAACCGGCGGAAAATTCCACTCTATTGCCGAAGCCTACCATTCCACGAATGGAGATTCTTGGCGCCAATTTCTGCGCCGATTTTGCTACGTCACGGAGCTATGCCCTTAGCAAGCCAATCACAGTTATGATTTTGCAGAAAACGCGGGAACTGCCTGGGAACACAAGTCATTCCCACGCCTCGCTGGTAGCCCGCAATAAAGTGTTTTCGCTAAGTTTCTGCGAAGTAACGGAATCTCTAGCCCAGCCGCTCCTTCAGGCCCCTGCGGGCGTGTCTTTTGACAATGTCGGCGTCTGGAAAGCATTCACTCGACTCCCTCACACCCGTTGCCTTAACCCTTTCAAGATCAGCAATTCCCGCCTGTCACCGGACCACCCGGGTGACGAGAGACGCTGCGTGGGAAATCCGTGTGTGAAGGAATAGCAACTTTCCACTGCATGCAATTAGAGAGGAAAATCGTCAGATAGAAATATGAGAGGGGGCTCATGCCACCTCTCAATTTTTCAGACTGGGTTTATGAGACGTCTCTTGCGTTTTCTGTTTGTCATATACGGCAACAAGAATTCCCTTTAACGTTCACACTTCCACCGCTTGACTGGGTAGGCAGAAGCTACACTTCAGTAAGGCTTCCCTTAACTTTTTAGAGCAATTGGAATACAGCGCCTTAATTTAGTAGACCTACACATGGCTTCGACATCTGCAACGTAGAAAACTGAAAATCTCTTTGCATTATAACCCTGTTTCTTTTGCTTAAATTAAAGTCTAAAGTTGATACTTGCACCTTCGGAGTATTAACATCACTTCCTTTTTGGCCGTGTTGCTGCATTCCATTTAACTGCGATGTAATTTGAAATAAACTTCACTTTCACACCCATCTAATTAAAACGAATGCTCTGTATCAGAAAATCATTGGCTGGCTGACACTGGTTTGATGACATCACTGTTCTCTAACCGCAGCAACTCTGTTGCAACCCGAACCGCAATGGTTAAGGGACAGGAAACTTGGACTGCGCATTGTTTTTCAGTGTGAGGGACTCGAACCCTTGGGCTTTGCCTAAACTACCATTTGTCATATAATGCATTTATATCCATCAATATTGGCCAGAAACCCATATGAATAATTCGTAACAGCTTCCAGTCAACCGACAATCCGAAAAGCTGAAAGGTATCCAAGCTAAAAACGTAAGTAGACTCGTGAGAGCATAACACGCGAAACAACAGTTTTAGTAGTACCACAGTCTAAGAAGTCGAATAGGTTGTCCATTGTATGCTAACAACGAGCTACGTGATTGCTGAAGCTGTAGGCTACCTAACCCTTCATACATAGAGCGGTTGAGCGGCGTAACAGTAGCACCAGTGTCTAACTCGAAAAAAACAGACTTGTTGAACACACGCAACTGTACGTACAAATTATTGGATTGCTGATTGATAAGTTCAGAGTTTGTGTCCTAGAAACACAACATACACCTCAACACAATCACTGTATGACGTTGTATGTGAAAGCTTTCTAACACCATCTATACTTAAACATACCGACTGTATGTGGCCTCGTTTGCCACATGCTTTGCATTACGGGCTCTGTACCCTATTATGTGTTTGAAAGCAACGCGGGCAGGACTTAGCGATTGTGCTGGCTGCACAGCGGCCTGACAGTGCGACCTGCGACTGGTTCGCACATGACCTACACCTAGACCTAGACGCCGGCCGACGTCTGAGTCTGATCTTAGCGGGAGGAGGGGTGGGTGTGGCGGGGGGGGGGGGGGGGGGGGGACGAGGGGTTGGTTCCTGAGCTGCCTAATTATTGACAACAGATATTGCAAATGCTTGAAAATCGTGCTTATTTACATTGACAATGTCCTGTGACTCAATAACTGGCAATACTGTACTGAGGTTAGGTTTTGGATGCTTTTGTATGGCAGCGCTAATACGGCAATTAGACACGTTCTGAGTAATCGCATCTCTTACTGTAATGTCACTGCAACTTAACTCACATGAACACTGGGACTGACGTTATCTTGTAACACTTAAAGTCCTGTTACCCACTGTTTGTATAACTGTCCCGGCTGCTGTTTTAATCTGAAAAACTTATAAAGAGCAGCCGCTGGATGCACTTGTGATTTAAAATTATTTGACAGTTTATCAATTAACTCGCCGTAGGGTGACCTCACGAGTTTGGCGATTTGGAAACAGTTTTACTACCAACTGAAATGCATCTGAACCTGCTCTCTCTCCTCCCGAACAGGCCATGAAGGCCCAACGGTACTGACCGGCCGCCGTGTCATCCTCAGACCACAGGCGTCACTGGATGCTGATATGGAGGGGCGTGTGGTCAGCACACCGTTCTCTCGGCCGTATGTCAGTTTCCGAGACCGGAGCCGCTACTTCTCAATCAAGTAGCTCCTCAGCTTGCCACACAAGGGCTGAGTGCACCCCGCTTGCCAACAGCTCTCGGCAGACCGGATGGTCGCCCATCCAAGTGCTAGCCCAGCCCGACGGCGTTTAACTTCGGTGATCTGACGGGAACCGGTGTTACCACTGCGGCAAGGACGTTGGCCAACTGAACCTGCGGTTGGGAGAAAATGGTAACTACACTGCTTACGTGTTATGCCGCAGGCGTTGAAATCCGCCGTCAACTGCGCTATATAATGAGCCCAGTCTTCGTTTTGCCCTAGAAACTCTCTCAGCTTAGGCGCTTGAACCGTTTTTTGAGCTGTTTCCAAATGAACAGGCAGGGGTGGCGGTCATGGTTCTGCCACAATTCCTTGCAGTGCCTGTAATAACTGTTCAGTCCTTTGTTCACTAGTTGTACAGCTTGCATTAAAGATACGTTCGGAAGAGACATCGTGAGAACTTAATATAACAACGCACAAACCAACAGAAAAATAGCATTTCTGCAAGAGGGTTAGTTACGCAATATGCCACGGTGAGCTAATCGTGAGCTGCATTCTCGGCGACGCTTTACGTGTTGTTGGCCCCTTTTCTTGGACACTGAGCTGCCTACTTACAATACACTTAATTAGAAAACTCTGAATAATAGTACTTTATTAAATGCAACAAAACTTATCTTTGTTCGGCATGATCGGCTGTAGCAGCTGTGAAAATCTACACGTGAACTTGCGCTTCAGAACACAATAAATGAGCCACGATGGCGAACTGATACAAGTTCAGAATGGCCGTACTGTGGCTTCACTGTAGTCACTAGAGAATGCAAGTTCATAGACGCTTGTTGACCTGTCCTGACAGTACAGGCATAGTTTACAGGCGACGTTAGTCTCTTCACTCTCCGACGCTTGACACGGGCTGTGTCACGGCGAGTAGTCAGCACGACGATGTCACTCCGACAGAAACTTCCTGAAAGTGGGCAGGATCCGACCTCGAACAGAACTGCCCTCCTGGCCTCTGGTGACGCTGTTTCGGGGAAAATCGCGGGCGGTGGGGCCTCGAAAGCTCGTGGTACCACTTTGCTGTGCAGTATCTCTGCGACGGTCGACGCTTCTTGCACCGCTCTCGGTACCCAACGACACCGCAGTTCGACTCGTGTACACCGGCGGTGTGTCCATCCCTTCCAGGTGTTCAGTCCGAGATTCGGCTCCGTACAGTACGACCGGACATTGCAGACAAGTGGATGCTGCATCATGACAACATCCCATGTCACAGGGCCACTTCCATTTCGGAATTTTTGACGTCAAAAGGCATTTCTGTTCTTCCACAGCCCCCACCCCTACCCTTGACTTTTTTCCCTGAAACTAAAAACGTCTTAAAAAGACTTCTTTTTGTGACTCGGGGGGAACATCCAAGAGAAAGTGGCCGACATGTTAAAGGGTATACCAGTTGAAGACAGGGAACAACGAATCCGCCGGTGTACAGCTGCCGAAGGGAACTGCTTTGAAGGGAAAATTTTGGAGTTTGAAAAAAATAAGGACGTTGCTAGATAACTTTTCTCACACACCTCGTACGTCGCAGTAAAAATTGTTATCTATATAACATATTGCTGATTGCAACATATGAAAGTGGGAAAGCAACAAGTGACGGCGTCCCTAGATAGAGTTACGCACGACCGTAGCAGATACGGACACAACCTGTATATACACCAACACTTAACGTAATTCACACGAAAGACGTAAAAATATAAGTTTCAAACCGTCGAATAACGCAACAGCGTAGTATCCCATATCTGGAGCCTATATGTAAAATGGAAAACAGGACCTCGATTCCCATTTCCAGAGAAATTTAAAAAAGAAAACTGAAGCAAAGTGATCAGATGTTCGGAAAAAACAACACTCTGATCGAACGAAAAATTAATGAAAAAACTGAAAGTAGTTATTTACATGCTCCATAGGAGGGCCAAACCGAGTATAAAAATGCTGAAATAGTTTATTTCAGCGCAGAAACTAGAAATCCTTTCTGCTTCCAGAACCAAAAAGTACATGGGCCGTGGTAAGCAAATGAAATGTCTACAACGTTTTCTAGATTTGGAGACTGGTCGTAGCACACGAATCTACCGCTAGAAACCGACTGTTATAAGAGAACTACACTAGCTAACCAAGTTCCGTAACATTACTGACGTAATCTTTTTGAAAAAAAAAGTATGTTTGTAAACTAAACAAGCTTTTATCGTGAGAAGGCAGTATTTAACACTCACATGTTATACTTTAAATATTGTTTAGTAAGAATTATATGAAGAACGCATAAATTTTATTGTGTAGGTGTTTCTTTTAAACTTCCAGGCAGATTAAAACTGTTTTCCGGACCAGAGTTTGACCTAGCAACCTCGGTTGGCAATGCTTTTACGACTAAGCTGCTCATATCCTACTCACGACTCATTCCCACTGATTTAACTCTACCAGTACTGGTACTGGTACTGGTGGTACTGGTACCAGTAGGACTTGTACTGTGAGGTTCCAAGTTCAGTTCTGTGCATGGACATCGCTTTTAATCCGCCAGGAAGCTTCAGGTCAGCGCACAGTCCGGTACATAGTGGGAGATTCATTCTGGAAATAGTCTATCGTTTAATAATAAATGGTTCAAATGGCTCTGAGCACTATGGGACTTAACTTCTCAGGTCATCAGTCCCCCCCCCCCCCCCCCCCCCCTGCCGGCCGCGGTGGTCTAGCGGTTCAGGCGCTCAGTCCGCAACCGGGCGACTACTACGGTCGCAGGTTCGAATCCTGCCTCGGGCATGGATGTGTGTGATGTCCTTAGGTTAGTTAGGTTTAAGCAGTTCTAAGTTCTAGGGGACTGATGACCACAGATGTTAAGTCCCGTAGTGCTCAGAGCCATTTGAACCATTTGATCCTCATCTGTCCCCCAGAACTTAGAATTACTTAAACCTAACTAACGTAAGGACATCACACACATCCATGCCCGAGGCAGGATTCGAACCTGCGGCCGTAGCGGTCCTGCGGTTCCAAACTGTAGCACCTAGAACCGCTCGGCCACTCTGGCCGGCCGTTTAATAATATTTACTATTATTGTGTCTGAGAATATTTTTCTCCATTGTGCATTAGTATAGGACCTTCTTGGTCGTGAACAATGAATTTAACATTGGTTTAATGCAATACGAGCCACATTGTTTTTTTGTCGATGCAAATCTAAAGAAAATGAAATATAAATGTAAACGAATCCAATTGTATATGCAAATTATATGTGTTGTGGTTCACATAAATTGAAATGTAGATTCTATATAATATCAATATAGTATGAAGTGCTGTGTTTAAAATTTTGTCGTTGTAATTAACATCAAGCAGAAGTGCAGTTGACGTTAGTAGTCCGTAGTAGAACCATGGACAGAGAGGACGTGGTAGTTTGTTAGCAGAAAATGAAGTTGTATTTTGTAGAAGGAAAGTTGTATCTTGATGGTGATGGGTGGACGGTAAAGGTTATATAGAGGGCAGTTAAAAGTGGGAATTTGGTGTGAGAGATGTACTTTGTGGCCGGAGTCGCTTTCGCGTAAGTTTGTGTTCGGCTTCTGTTTCGGAAAGATTAAGTTTATTTAGAGCAAAATTTTGTCAGTAACGGGTGGAGTCAAACCAGAAAGAGGGGGGGTCAATCTCGAGAAGCCATTCACTTAAAGCAGTTTCCTAGAAAGTGTGAGAAAAGTGACAAATTTGCCAGAGTCTCATCTTGACCTCATTGTTGGACGTGCAATTACAGTTATAGTAAGAGTTTAACGAATACAAGCTACCGAAAGTCTGGAAGAGGCAGAACAAGAACAGAAGATCTGGAGAGTAACAGAAGACACAGAAGGTTTATCAAAAGAACTGATACAGAAGATCATCAAGAACGAAGAGATTGTGACACTGGAAGAACAAGAACTGTGCGGGTTTTCCCAAAGCGTACTGAATAATAGCAGTTTCTGTGTAAGGCGAAGATAACAGCTATTTATTTAAATGAGGGAAATATGATGGACTATAGCGAAACAAGTAGGAAGTGACTGTTAAGCGATGTTTTATGCTACGGAAGAGGAAGTGGAACTGTGTAGCGATTATCAAACTCGTTTATAGTGAGGAACAAGCACTCAATAACCTTTAGAGTGAAAATATTCAACAAACAGTCACCACGTTATGTAAATAAATAATTGTGTACGTGGTCATTGTTGTAACTAAAACTATGCGTGCTTATGAAAGAAGTCATTGAATTCCATCTTCCTCTCCCATCTAAAGTGTTTTAAAAGAATTCTAGATATGGGTCGTGTAACGGAGCGATCGTTTGTGTCATTAAAATTTTTTCTTCTAATTTATCTTTTTCTGAGATGGCTCATTACCATATTTCAGCTTCCTGGACCAGCGAAAACATTTGCCTTACAAGAGGGCAGAAATCATCTTCTGCTGCCTCCACTGTTACAGTCTCAGGTGAGAAGAAAGACTTTACATCTCTATTGAAGCCACTTTCATAACAAGGCAACAAGGTTTATGTACGTGAACTTAATAACACGTCATTGCTACACTACTGGCCATTAAAATTGCTACACCACGAAGATGACGAGCTACAGACGCGAAATTTAACCGACAGGAAGAAGATGCTGTGACATGCAAATGATTAGCTTTTCAGAGCATTCACACAAGATTGGCGCCAGTGGCGACACCTACAACGTGCTGGCATCAGGAAAGTTTCCAACCGATTTCTCATACACAAACAGCAGTTGACCGGCGTTGCCTGGTGAAACGTTGTTGTGATGCCTCGTGTATGGAGGAAATGTGCGTACCATCACGTTTCAGACTTTGAGAAAGATCGGATTGTAGCCCATCGCGATTGCGGTTTATCGTATAGTGACATTTCTGCTCGCGCTGGTCGAGATCCAATAACTGTTAGCAGAACATGGAATCGGTGGGTTCAGGGGGGTAATACGGAACGCCGTGCTGGATCCCAACGGCCTAGTATCACAAGGAGTCGAGATGACAGGCATCTTATCCGCATGGCTGTAACGGATCGTGCAGCCACGTCTCGATCCCTGAGTCAACAGATGGGGAAGTTTGCAAGACAACAACCATTTACACGAACAGTTCGACGACGTTTGCAGCAGCATGGACTATCAGCTCAGAGACCATGGCTGCAGTTACCCTTGACGCTGCATCACAGGCAGGAGTTCCTGCGATGGTGTACTCAACGACCAACCTGGGTACAAGAATGGCAAAACTCACTTTTTCGGATGAATCCAGGTTCTGTTTACAGCATCATGACGCTCGCATCCGTGTTTGCCGAAATCGCGGTGAACGAACATTCGAAGCGTGTATTCGTCATCGCCATACTGGCGTATCACCTGGCGTGATGGTATGGGGTGCCACTGGTTACACGTCTCGGTTACCTCTTGTTCGCATTGACAGCACTTTGAACAGTGGACGTTGCATTTCAGATGTGTTACGACCCGTGGCTCCACCCTTCATTCGATCCCTGCGAAACCCTACATTTCAGCAGGATAATGCACGACCGCATGTTGCAGGTCCTGTACGGGCTTTTCTGGATACAGAAAATGTTCGGCAGCACATTCTTCAGATCTCTCACCAATTGAAAACGTCTAGTCAATGGTGGCCGAGCAACTGGCTCGCCACAATACGCCAGTCACTACTCTTTATGAACTGTGGTATAGTGTTGAAGCTGCATGGGCAGCTGTACCTGTACCCGCCATCCAAGCTCTGACTCAATGCCCAGGCGTATCAAGGGCGTTATTATGGCCAGAGGGGGTTGTTATGGGTACTGATTTCTCAGGATCTATGCACCCAAACTGCGTGAAAATGTAATCACATTTCAGTTCTAGTATAATATATTTGTCCAATGAATACCCGTGTATCATCTGCATTTCTTCTTGGTGTAGCAATTTTAATGGCCAGTAGTGTACTATCTCAATGCAGTTGATAGCAAACTTCACCAAAACTCTGTTAGCTTATTCCGAAATTAGACAGTAAAACCTGTACGATCCAGCAGCAAGTTGATTAGACGTCTGAAGTCGTTCTGAAACGGACTGGCCCACAAATCGTGAACAATTTCCTCCAAAATTGATCATATATAGAGTGAAACGGCGGCATCTGGCTTTTCACCTGGTCTCAGACGTGCTCTATAGGGAACGTCCGGGGAATAGGCCGACTATGAAAGAGTCGGAACATGACGTAGGAAATAATGAGTAACTCGAACTGTGTGCGGATGAGCATTACCTTACTAGGGAAGTGCCCCTGGTAGACCATGCAGGAAAGATCCACATGAGGTTGAAGAATGTCATCCACATCAGTTGGCCCCTTGAGGTTCCACGTACCACAATTAGAGGGAACCGACTAACGTAGTCTGTTGGTCACCAACACCACTACGCCGGCTGTGCGGGTGGTGTGGCGCGCGATAGCGTGGGTGGAACTGTACCGTTCACCGGGCTGCCTCCACACCCGTATACGGTTATCTACCTCTCCCAAAACGAACAGGGATTCATCGCTAACGCCACGTTCTCCAGTTGCGGCAGACTACGTCGTTCTAGCTTGGCACCACTGCAAACGGAGTCGCCGATGTCTCGGTGTTAACGTCCGTACGCGACAAGGGCGTCTGGATTGCAAATTCGCATCCGCAAGGCGTCTGGAAATGGTTTTTGGAAAAACTGGCACTCGTACACGTGCTTGTGTCGTGGAGCGAGCCACTGCTGGATCCCTGATCTCTTCCCGCACGATCCTTCGAGGTTCTCGCCTTGTAGACTTCCTGGTCGGTCCAGACCCGGTACGTTGCAGGTGGGTGCCATCTCACGTCCACTGATGCCAATTTCGTCTGATGGAACACTTCAAACGATCGACCCGGAGAGCCACACGACATGTCGACCAGCTTTCGGTTTTCATGCCGATAATTAGGCCCCTGTCATACTGGCTTAACTGTGAGAAATGTCGTTTAGCAAGGCTACCTGGCATTTTGCGGCTACTAACGTCCTCCCTGAGTCGCGTTATGATGGTCACGTGTATGACTCGTCCACTATGCGCCCGAGCACAGCGCCACTGCAGGGTCTGTGGGTGTGTGCACAGGCACCATACTTGGATCATTTGCATATTGGATATCACTGCACTTGAAACGTCCCCCTAGAAAAATTATACATGACTGTGTTTAAACTGACACACAACATTTTTTAGCGCAACGCAATCTGACTTTCAATAATCTCTACAAGAGAATGGCCCTGACTAACATTAACCTATACGTTTCACAGATCACTTACCTCACAAAAATCTTCGTTACTCGAACTACTGCAATACTGCACGCACCACTACTGCCAGCTAAATAAAAGATTCAAGCTACTGAAGGCACTAACTACTGATAGGCATAGTTAGCAAATGAAAGATTTTGATAGAGAACAAACAATGTATTTACCTTAATAGTGTTCAAAAGTCATAATATATATAGCAGTTCATGACATCCATTCTTACAAATGTACTGTTTCTGTTCATCTCACTACCCACATCCACCAGCTGCCCAACGCTACAATGGCAGACAACAATGCAAACTAGCCACAGACTGCACACAGCACAGCCAGTGATTTTCATACAAAGCGCTACGTGGCGTTACCAATAAGAATACCTAAACAGCCTACTTACATAGCCCTCATGCTCCCCACAAAAAATTTTACAAATTGTTTTGGGCAGTGGCCAATACAGATTTGAAAAAAATTTTCATAGTTACAATAACAAAGATGTCAAATGCACACACTTCTTGATACAATGTTGGTCAAAAGCAAAAATTTTCTCACAGTCCATAAAGACAGTCCTGGTCATTCATCACATGTAAAACTGCAGATTTTTTTTCTCAAAGTCTGAGCAGTAAAAGAAACTGCACACGGAAGTAGTGGATTTCCATGCAGTCTTGAAGAAGTAGTAGTGTTGTTCTTCCAACGGAAAGACAGTGCTGACTCTTGACATGCGGACAGGTAATGGTCTACAAGAGAGCAAACCCACAGCAAAGTCAGCCGAAGTTTTGAAGAATACTGGTAGGTAGGTCGTCACAGAGTAGACTCACTGTAGTCCTGGTAGAGATTATGGTATTGGTGAGTCACCAGAGGTGCAGACCCACTGCAGTCCTTGTAGAAATAATGGTATTGGTGGGCCATCAAAGATGCAGACCCACTGTAGTCCTTGTAGAGACGGCCAGCAGTCATCTGTTGCGACTGTGCAGGTGCACAATCACCATAGAAGAGTCTTGCGGAGAATATAGCAAGTCCACAAACCACCACTTGTGCACTCACAAAGTTTTTGGAATTGTCCTTAGAACCAGCAATGCTGTTAACCAGTCCCTTGCTGAATTATTAACACACGTCTAAACACTAACAGTCCTCTTTTTTTCACATATTGTGCATATACTATGACCAACAGAAAGGTGTGCAGTGAAATGAATGCTTACAAGTTACTTAATTTGATGAACTGGTGTCAATTACAATTTTATAACATGAGAATACAATAACAAAGGTACAAAATACATCATTAAAGAACATAACAATACAGATAACATTTGTAGTAATATGGGCTTTACAAAAGAATAGAAATAAACATATACATCAGTGTTACAGGAATTATGACATAAGTAAATAAATAAACGACCAGAATAACTTTTGAAGCACCAACTTCACACGTGAGCAACAAAACAGAACAGATAAATAATGTCTAAACATCTTTACAAAGTGAATAACATATTATTAGAAGAATTCTACAACATATCTCTTATCAGATAAACACATAAAGATAGGAAGAACACAAATACACAAGGTACACAAACACATATCGAAATAACAAAAAGGAAAGGACAGGGTTTGTTTTCAGTGTAACATTTGGTACTGCAGTCCAACCCAAGGTTCATTCCATAGATCTTTCGTTTTATTTCAACATTCGTTTCCACCAAAAAATCCTATCCAAGCATGCTTTCTGTATTCATATGTTCACATATTTCTTACCTCATTATTTATTTTCCATTATCTTACCTCATCATTTATTTCTAAGAAAATCCTACCTAAACCTGTTGTCTCTAAACCCTACTTATTTGTTCATATCCTCATTCAAAATCCTTTTTTGGCCAAACCATTTTCTTGTAGCTTCTCAATGCATTTCATCCAATTCATCACAACTCGTTCTCATATATAGCCTACCCTATCTTAAGCTAACTTAAATCTACTGAGCTCAGATATATACACGAAGGGACGAGGCAATGCAGCAGTACAAAACAATTAACACAAACAGCAATGACTAAAAAATGCAAATTGGCAAAGCAAGCAGCAGGAAATCTAAATTAGCAAAGCAATTGCAATATTACAACTAATATAAGGCACTGTGCAGCAAACAAGAAAAATAAATCAGTAGTAAAACTGGCTTAACAGAGTAATACAAAGTCAAATTCAGTAACACTATGTCTGGCAAACAGCAGCCGCAAATGCTATAACTTATATCTAAACATGACAAAGCTCAAGCAAAAAATATATTGCACTAAAGACAACAATGCAGAAAAGGGAAATGGCTATTCACATCTTAATATCTATGTCATTAAAGTGGTGCACCACAAGAAGTTATTCTACAAAAAAAATTACCAAGTAGTTGAAAAGAAAATTATGTATGCAGTAACTGTTATTAACCCCTTCTTATTGTTCTTCCCAAGTGCTCCTTTTTCGAAGAACGTGGATCATAAAATTATTATTTAATAGATCTGTTGACAGAAAGTTTTCACATTAGCAAATGCATTTAATTTTATTTTATAAAACCAATGCTGCAACACAGCTGGAAACCAGATATCAATTTAAATAAGCAACTATCTACAGCGAAGCATAAAAATATCATTCAATGGCCATGTGACATTTCATAAGTTAGTAGAAATTCTCTCAACTCTCGAAGAAAGGCGTTTGTCATAATCAGGTGTGCAGATGTAAGTATCTTTACAAGTAATAAGCGTGTCATATTTGCGATGCTTTCTACAAAGGAATATCAATAGCAAGGATAATGGCCTCTTTTTTTCCCCACCTAATGGCTTTCTTTTGTCAGACGACTATCTCTCAGCTGGGCGCCCAAAACGCATTGCATCAAGGTCACTTATCTTCCTTACCAAAATATTTGCGACAGCAGTTTCCGCTACAGTGGCAGTCTCATATAAAAAAATTTCACAAGTTGAGAATTTGCGTTACAAATGTGTAGAAACAAAATCCTATAAATATAACAGTGTCCAAAAAGTTTTCGCCGGCATTGTGATACATTCACGCATATAGACACATTTCATAACTCTTAAAGTACGATTCTTGGTTTCCAACATCCTTTTTCACAAATCAGAGTCCCTAACCACTACTCATTACTCCTTACCTTATTACACATTTACATATTCGTAGACACTTCTTCAATATTTCAACATAATAAATACATAGCATAATCAGATTCCTCATATAGCATCATCTCATTGATCATAAACATACCTCAAAAGCATAATACACATCGTCGTTGTAATAATAACATCACAAAAACTCAGCCAAATCTCAAAAACGTCGTAGCTTTCTGCAGTAATTTCAAAACCTAAAAAAAATTCTCTGCTCATTTCAATAGTGTCATCTACCTCAAACGTACTTTAAAAATCATGATCCCATACCAAATACATCATTCAAAGCTCTCATAGTATCACAATGGAACCAAAAAAATATGAACAGTTCACAAAGTACAGACAAAATACGATTTCATAAGTATGAAGTTATCCAACTGTGTAACTGCGTATACATCTGTCACTGATGTAGTAAAAAAAATTGTTTCTCTCTCAGTTAAATGATCAGATAGCTGTGTAATTTATGTGTTAGAGAAATATGGTACCGACGTGTAAAGTTGTATAAGCAAATACCATGTTAGCTAGGGCTCCTTGTGCTTGCCAGACACATGATACACAAAGTAGGCGTTTAAGTACAAAATTAATCACTAAAATTCGTGTACTGTAGCGCTAAACTGTGCGTTTTGTTGTAAGATAATCTCTGTCATTACGTAAGGGTAAAAAATGTGCCAAGTGTCGTAATTAACGTCGTCCGTAAGCAAAGTTCTGTAGAAGTCAATGTACTTACCTCATAATAAACAAAAGCGAAATGCTATGCGTATAGATATCGTAGTTATTACGTACATTACCGTGATCAAGAAAGTACTATACTGTAATATATTGTGCTACGAAAAAGGCTGTCTCATTGTAGCTATACCACAAAAGTTATTACTAAAACATGTTTTACTTTCCAGAAGAATTCAGAAAAACTGTGCAGATATAAAACAGATACACCGCAAAAGCAACAATGTTAATTGTGTCACATGTTAGTATCGTCGTGATATAATCGTGTAGCTGTCAAAGAAACCAAATACTAAGTCACCTTTAATCTCACAGAAAGTACTTCAAACAAAGAATGTCTTTTCAAGTAAACCAAAATGTTGCATGAAAATCTCATTAGCAGTGCCAGTTTATGTTCTAAGTATGTGAGCCTTATGGTCGTTACGTGATCGTGTAACTAACAAGCAAGAATGTACACACACAATAACACTGTGTCGTCTGTTCACCATAACAATGCATTTGTAATTACTGTCTAAATATGTTCCCTAGGTTCTATACTGAATAGTTAACTTTAAAACATAGTTACATGTTAACAGTTTCTAAGTGTGACAAAGAGTACTAGTAATGTGAAGTGAAAAGTTTTGTGGGAAAGACTAAGTTAAAAGGCAGATTATCTCTCAATAAATGGTTTTACATGTGAAATGTGGTGCAATCCTTTACTCTTCCTAGTGGACAGAGTTTAAACTTCAAAGCAATTATCATGTTGTATACGTCGGTAAGGGATGCTAAAATTTTTCTCAAGGTTGTCGTCGATGTTATTTTTCGCTGAGCTAGCTGGCGCATGTGGCTGCCTGTGGTGCGAGTCATTGTCTGTCTCTTTGTTGGCGCACGTCGTTATTGGGATTAGGAGACCTAACTTCTGCAAATTCACCTTGACGAGAAGGACCTGCCCTGTTTGAAGCTCGCCAGTTCTGATGGAATTCAGGTCTGTCGTTTTGTCGGTAGTTTACATAGTTTCTTGTTTGTCGGTCATGTGGTGGAGAATTTCTCCCGGAATCGTAACTGCATGGTGGACCGTTGCATCTGAAGTTATTCTGTCTCCCTTGATAATAATTATTTTGGTTCCCATATTGTCTGTTTCTATGGTTGTCTCTGTCACATTCATTACTATGGAAAAGCCATCTTTCTCTGTAACTATTATTCTGCCAACAGTTGTCATACGGGTGGTGTCTGTTTTGGTCACGATTTACGTTGTAAGAATAGCCTTGTCGTGTCCAGTTATTATTTCTTTCATCGCAGAATTGTGACGGATGTGACCTGTAATTGTTGTGTTCCTGTTTTCGCGTCCCGCGATTGTCAGTGTCAGTTACTAATTCTTGTAAGAGTCCCTGAAAAGCTTCAATGTCGTCTTCGCAACGTCCTGCCAAAATAATATGTCGTAAATGTTCAGGTAATTTGATCAAGCAAATGTGGGTGAGTTCTGAGGGGCTGGATGGGTTTGACAGGTACTGATTCTTGTGCAACATGTCTTCAAAATATTTCACAAGACTGGAAAATTCAGATTGTTCGCAATGTTTCATCATTATGATGCTATGTTTTACTCGGTCTTGTGTAGCTTGAGACCAATATGCTGAGAGGAAGGCATGATAAAATTCTCCTTCACTGTTGCAATCGTGAATGACCGATCGCATTCTTACAGCTGGTTCATTCTCTAAATAGCCACACATAAATTCTAATCTGTTCTCTAATGACCAGTTGGGAGGAAAACAAAGAGAGAATTGATGAAGCCACGCTTGTGGATGAATGTCGTTACCGGAATTCTTAAATGTTTTGAATTTACGTGTAGTAATAAACAGCTTATAGTCAAAATCATCATGTCGGCGAGTCGCATGTCGGATTGTTACGTTGTTTCGGCGGTTCCATCTCAAAATTCGGTGTACCTTGCCACTTTCTTTCATGATTTCCGAAGTGCCCTGTGTTATTATTTAGTGGCTGTTCCGTATTTCTAGTTCCACTTCTCGTATTGGAGCGTGAGTGTCCTCTGAAATATGTAATTCTTGTATTACTTGTGCCAACTGATCTTGTACTTCCCGGATTTCTCTTTGGTGTTGCGTATTAATTTGATTCTGATTTTGTTTGAATTTCCTAATTTGTTCATACTCTTCTGCGTCAGTGAAGGCTACAGGTCTTGTGTCATTCAGATTATCATCTACCATTGTAGATAAATTATTTAGCTGATCCGAAAGTTCGACTACTTTCTCTGATAATGAACTAATTTCCTCCGTGTGTCTTTCTGAACCAAATTTCGGAGTATCTACTGTGTCCTTTAAGTTTTCCTGAGTTTTTGCAAGTTGCGTAACCGAATCGGTAGATGCAACTGAGTCAGTTTCAGCATGCAAGGTCTCATGATTTTCATGAACAATAGTTTGCAGTCCTTTTATGGCTGCTTCGTGATTCTGTAATGCATTTTCATGCCGCAAAAAAATAGGTTGAAAATGCTCACAAATTTGTGTTTTTACGTCATTACAGACTTTTTGACATTTCGATTCAATGTTATGTAACTCAGTAGTTAAATCTTCACGTGTTTGTTCAAGCGTGGTGTCTAGCTTCCGAAGATTTTGTTCCATTGTGTCTAACTTTTGAAGCTTATGCTGTGTTTGTCTCTGATTTTGTTCCATTGTGTCTCACTTTTGAAGCTTTTGCTGTGTTTGTCTCTGATTTTGTTCCATTTGTTGCATTAATTGCAATAATAATGTATCAGTGTCTGGAATCTGTTTCTCTGTGCTTTTTGGCAGTGCATTTTCACCTGCAACATTCACATTTTGACAAGCAGAAAATGTGTCTTGACTCATTTGAGAAAACGGTGAGGACCCAAAACCTGAGTCTTCAGTATTTGCAATATTGTGTCCTGTCATTTCGGATTCCTGAGGCGAGCTGTTGCCGACCGATCGATCGATAATGCTTCCCTGTTCACTAATTGTTTCACTGCCTACACCATTATTTGCAGCCCGCTCCATTTCCCTATGCACAATTACCAAATTACTACTTTGAACATTAGTTAATTCAATACTCGGCGGCGCTAATACACTGCTTTCGTCTTCCCTCTCATTTCTCAGTTTACTTTGGAGCCTAGTATTACGTTTTTCACACGCCATTATTGTCACAATATTTCAGACGACAACACAGAAAAAGCACAATTTGAAGAGCAAAATAAGAAAACACATTAACATAGTATTGAAAATAATATCTGGTTAATCGCAAGCGCAGCTGCGAAATACTTAGCGCAAATCTACATGCATGCCACAACTGTTTTACTGTACAAGAATGAAAAACTACAACTACAAAGGAAATTCTCTCTATAATTACGCGATAGCAATAAATAAAGGCTGCACTTATTGCACAAACTACAAGAAAAGTCAGAAGATTCCAGTGAGGTATCCTCGGCTACGGGTCGACATACGAAACATCCCCTTAGAAAAATTATACATGACTGTGTTTAAACTGACACACAATATTTTTATCGCAACGCAATCTGACTTTCAAAAATCCCTACAAAAGAATGGCCCTGACTAAATTAACCTATACGTTTCACAAATCACTTACCTCACAAAAATATTCGTTACTCAAACTACTGCAATACAGCGAGCGCCAATACTGCCAGCTAAATAAAAGATTCTAACTACTGAAGGCACTAACTATTGATAGGCATAGTTAGCAAATGAAAGATTTTGTTAGAGAATAAACAATGTATTTACCTTAAAAGTGTTCGAAAATCATAATATATATTCCAGTCTTGCAAATTTCCAGATCGTCCGCTCTCAAAACTCTGCCATGTCTCTCCCCACATCCACCACTGCTGGCTGCTCACCTCCAACTGCGCAATGCTACGCGCTGTTAACACACAGCTGCCCAACACTACAATGGCAGACAACAATGCAAACAGCACAGCCAGTGATTTTTATATAGAGCGCTACGTGGCGTTACCATTAAGAAAACCTATACAGCCTACTTACACACTTATTTGCAAAGTTTCACGTTTGTACCTTTCTTCCCCCTCGGTGCACTATTTTCATTGTTCCTGAATGTATCTAAGTGCTGTATAATGTATTAAAACTATGTGTTACTTTTTCACTTACAGAGTTTTACAGTGAGTAAAACTCTGTGACTAGTTACATAACCTGTGGACGGTTAACTTGTACTTTGTCAGTTGCGCACCGTCTTGTTCCTTGAAAGACAATGTTTCCTATCATAGAAGAAGTAATATCTGCGAATGAACTGAGTTTCTTTATTGCCATAATAATTTTCCCTGTCGTGAAAACGGAAATTTTGTGTTTAGTTGTCAATAACTGCTGTGTCAAAATATTTTTAAGTTGTAACTGATTTTTGGTAATATTTGTATTAATTTGCTTTTACTCACTTATGATAGGACTGTAGTAGAGAAATAACGTAACATATAGTCTATTGAAAAGGATTATTGATAAGATTTTCTCGAGCGCAACTCCTTTAAATTCGAATAAAATACTTATTCCTAGCTGCATAATCAGTTTTGGGACAATTTTTTTACATTCATGGTAATCTTAGTATTTAAAAATAAAAGACTGCAGGAGACACGAAGTGAATGCTTTCATTTCAAAATTGTATAAGAAAATATATTAACTTCTTTTACAGGCGGAATTCAGAAAAGCGTTCCAAGGTACAGTAGCCTCCCCTATATCCAATTCTTTTGCAAATAGCTTGGGTTTCATACAGTCGCAATGACAGGTATCTAACAAAACCGTGTGGGTTAGAACTGCATAAATTAATTGTTTTTTCATCTGCGTTACAAACTGCGGCATATGCAACCAGTAAGTTGTGCCCACGAGGAATACAAGGCGCAGGTCGAAGCAATCTCAGAACTGCGGTTTTCTGTCCAACACTTAAACTCGCGCTGCTGTATCTAAACTTGTGACTCAGAAAACATACGTTATTGAGAAGCTCCGCGAAATATATAATGCTCTTTAAAGTTGTCAGCAAAACTTAATGCGAAAACAGCAGAAACCGTGCCAAATGGGACAGCGACGGCTTCCACATCAGAGCAACTATTGATGCCAATTTATAGGGCCGG
This sequence comes from Schistocerca americana, assembly GCF_021461395.2. Lineage (NCBI taxonomy): Eukaryota > Metazoa > Arthropoda > Insecta > Orthoptera > Acrididae > Schistocerca > Schistocerca americana. The sequence continues at coordinate 641,141,224 of NC_060121.1, read as the reverse complement.
GGCACTCAGGGAAACTAACATATGGTACAGCGAACGCTTTGAAAGACGTTGCTAGATAAGGGCAAGCAAGATTTGATACGAATTTGGTGGGGCTGCAATTGTTGCTCAGGCTTAAACGGAAGGCAGCTGCTCGCACGGTGAGCTGATGGAAACGTGCCAGTCGCCAGTCCTTCTGATTGCTAATGGCACTGCAGCCAAAGTAGGCGCAAGGTCGCCATTGCCGGCTACTGATTACACTGCCTGACAGTCTTTTTGCTCATGCATCAGAATGAAGGGTGGCAGGCAACAGTATTCAAAATCTTGACAAACAAACTGCTCCACTCGTGCCCAAACTAGGCAAGTACGTGTGAAAATTACAGAATGAGTGATACACTTGTGTGCAAGCCCACCAATCATCAAAAGCTGACGAATTAGTTGCCGAACAAGCTTATCTCAGTCATGCTGTATCAGGCGAAAAGCAGTCCGAGGAGGCCATAGAGCAAGCGCACTGCGCAACAAAATTAAAAGATCACTTTTTCGAAACCACGTTATTGTCTCCCATTTCACTCAAAGACGCCTACAACCTTCCCTCTGTAATGGTACAAAACTAAGGCGCCTAGCCACGTGAGCCTTGGGCTCGACGTCACTTCAAACAGCGAGATGTCGTCACACGTGCAGGAAAGGCCACAGCTCAGAAGTTACCGTGAGGTGTACGGTGGCCCAGTGATGTCACTTTAGCACAGCACCGGAATTCTGCCCAACGACACTGTGGGCGTACCTCACGTCGAGGAGGTCCTCAAAGCCTTTCTTACGTTTCACCCCTTCTTTTGAGGTCCCTGCGATGGTCTGAACCACGACACCTAGCGATGAGTGGCCGAGGAAAACATATCAGACACACATTCTCAGAACTGACACAGAAAAGTCTCAGAGGGTGGCATAAAGGGCGTCAATGAGACGATCCCTTTCCCTGGGGTTTTTGATTCCCATACATTTCGCGTTCGGAAACAGCAGTTCGCAGTGCGGTGAACAGCAGGAAGATTTCCTTGACATCATTTGACATTGCTGACTCCCTTGGACGTTTCAGTCCTTCTCAAAGGACATTGTGGGTCTTCATCCGCATTGACCGTGATGGCACCCCTTTGGAGTGCAGCGCGACCGCAATTTTTGCTCTCGTTAGAGGTTGGAACCGCTACGGACGGCTCAAAACCACTCGACAAAATTTGAACGGGATCCTAAGCTATAAAGCGTGCTTACGCTTTTTCACGCCTCCTGTTTTTCGCCCTCCTGTGGCGTGATTATGCGAGAGTGCAACATTAACACTTGCGTGAATAAAACAGCAAAGGCTGCCTCGAAGACCCAGTTGGCAACACCTTCCGTGCCATCCACTCAACTTTAATGAGCACGTTGCAAATGTACCTCTCTGCCCTAGCGCCTGAAGGTAGGCAAATCGCAGACATCGGTCTCGGAGGGGTAGTCTAAACCTCAGGCGCCAGAGCAGTTGTCTGGATGAATTGGTGTCGAGGTTCCCGACAGCTACATTTGTAACGTACTCAGTAAAGTTGCGTGGATGGCACCAGAGGTGTTGGCAAATCGGCCGTTGTATTCACGCATGTGTTCACGCCACAAGAGGGCGTGAAATAGGAGGGTTGAAAAAGCATGAGTACTCTTTACTGTTTCGGATCACGTTCATAGTTCGTCGATTGGTTTGAACGGTCCCTAGTAGTTTTAATCTCTGCACGAGAGCAAAAATAGCGGTCGCTCTGCACTCCAAAGGGGTCCGATCACGTTCAGTGGGGATGCAGCCCCACATTGTTCTTCCAGAAGCGTTGTAGGGTCCGAAGACGTCAGCAGTGTCAAAGGATGTCAAGAAAATCTTCCCGGATCATCGCATTGTGGACTGTCGTTTTCGAACGTGAAATGTGTGGGAATCAACACCCCAGGGAAAGAGGTGGTTTCATTAACGCCCTTTTTGGCATTTCCTGAGGCCTTGTCGTTTCGATTCTGTGCAGCGGTGAGTCTGAAATCTTTTCCTCGGCCACTCATAATTGATTACAACGCTGGCTGTCGTGGTTCTGACCGCCATTGAAGAGACCTCAAAAGAAGGGGTGAAATCTGGGCAAGAGGGGCCACTTCGACATTCTCATCATTTGACACGCTCTACGGTGACTCTGGGAAAAATTGTATTTTGAAGTTTGGTGCCGATGTGACATCATTAACCCACGTTACAGTACACATGAACTTCTAAGTATTGGCATTGACCTTTTTTTCGCACGTGTCGACATTTGCTGTTTGAAGCGTCGTTCAGCCCGAGGGTGACTTCGCCACGTTTTTGCACCACTATAGAGGGTGGTTGTAGGCACCTTTGAGCGAAAATTCAAACTTGGGCTTCGTGATGAGAGGCAATTATAGGGTTTCGAAAAGGTGATCCTGTAACTCTGTTGCGCAGTGCATGTCTTTTCCTATTGCTCGCCACACGTGGCGGGTAACTGTCCAGCTGAAATACTGCACGTCGTAAATCGCGCTCTACAGAAATACCTACCAGCGAAGTAATCTCCTGCGACAAAGACCCGCCGTGTTTTAATGGTACCATTCAGAGAAAAACAAGGGTTGCTACATTGTCGTAACAAAGGGAATATGAGGAAACTAACAGAAAATGAACTTAACTGACAACTAGTGGAACAATCACAGAGCGTTGCCTGAAGCCTATAGCAATTTCCAAATTCAGAAACTGGCGCAAGATCTGTTATAATTCTACTATGTTATGGCTATGTATAAAATTACTGAACGCACTTGAACTCTGCATCCAATGTCTCGTACATGAGGCGGATGTTGAAACTTAACACAGAAATGCCGAAGCACGAGATTCCGAACTCAAAAATTTATTCCCACATGAGGATAATACTACGCCAACGTTTGGCCACGGCTGAAATAGGCACATCGGTAGTGAAAACCAATTAAACAATTAAGGCTGCTTAAAGTCAACAAGTTACCAGACTTTGACAAAACTTCTGCTAAACTTTGTACAGAATATTCCGCGAAATTAGCATTCGTCGTAGCTCATATTTGTCGAGCGAATAATCCCTCGTGACTGGAAACGAATGCAGTTACCGAAAGAACAATTTATTTTGAATAATATTAAGTCTGAGAAGAAATAACAGTACTCTGCAGTACAGACTTGTTACCGATATTTTGTGTTACCACCTACTGAACAACAGAGCGCCACATAAATAATTGATCGTGGTTTGAACAGTTCGCTCCATCCAGTACAAGAACGAAGACTAATATTCAGCACGGCCCAGAAAGGCGTGTGTAGACGGTTCTTGGTGTTTCTTGCCTGGATAACGCAGCACGCTTTCAAGGTGTAGTGAGCGTATAATTAATGAGCTGCAGCGCCGCCGCACTATTATGCAGAGGACGTGACTCGTGGAAAACGCAACTCGTCACCAATCATTAGCAGCGGAGCGTCTGCTTTCAAGGCTCACATGCACGAGCGTTGGCTGGTGGTTTCGCGGAAAGAGGACAATTACATTGAATCAGGTCGTTTACTTATCACGTTTTGTACAATTCCCACTTGGAGCTCGAAATGTTTCGCTACAGTTATTTTCAATTATCCCAATAGTCCGACAGCGAGGCTTACCATCAATCTACTAACTTGCATTATACGAGCAAAAAGATTGTAATGAAGCTCTAAAAACGAATATCTATGTTCTGTTTCTCCGCAGAGCATCTTTATCGGACTGTTATGGATGTAGTTGACGGATACCCCAACCATACGTTATTCAAGACGTTTATATTCAGATCCCGGTATAACAATGCCTGCATCATTGTTCACATTTGGCGCTACTCAAAATGACAACAGAGACCGAGTCACGGGTACTTTTTTCTTTGGATAATTCCGTTATCTCCTCAGCCCCGCGTGGATAATGTGAAATGAAGTTAGGAGGTTCTCTTACGAGAGAAGATCCCTACGAGAGAACGTTTCATCTCCAATGAAAACTCCAGCAAAAAATGTCAACAATGTAGGAAAAGTCAGATTGCTACTTACCGTAAAACAGGCCGGTCAGCTTGCAGACAGGCACAATTAAAAGACACTTACATAAAGCTTTAGGCCACAGCCTACACCAGTGTAGAGACACGCGCACCATTCACACACACAAACAAGCCCACCTCGCGCACACACCACCACCATCTCCAGCATCTAGGTCCGGAATGCTCCTCTATAGTTTCTCTGTAACATTACTCTTCTCAGTGGTGTTCCGGCCCAAGATTTAGCGGTCGTGTGTGTGTGTGTGTCTTTTACTTATGAAGGCTGTGGCCAAAAGCTTTATGTGAGTGTCTTTTAATTGTGCCTGTCTGGAAGTTGACCGGCCTGTTTTACGGTAAGTAGCAACCTGACTTTTCCTACATTGTTAACATTTTATCTCCAGTAGAGTTAACTTAAAAAAAGGTGGTGTTAAAACATACACGAAGGAAGAAAGTAGTAGTAATAGCAGAAGCAGCAGAACGAGAAAACGGATATATATAGATGGGGTCTAAAAAAATGTATCCACTGTTTAAACGTCCGTAACTTGCAAACTAATTGACGGAGTTGTCTCATCTTTGTTAGTGTAATAGTTTCTAGTCCCGGCAATCGCCACAAAAGCGTTGTATTGCGTTGTTTTGTTTTGTCTCATTTTTGATGAATGTGCAGCTTAAAGTCCAACTTTAAGACATCACTGTAGGTGTTCGAAATGGTCACCATTAACATCCACACACACAAACGATGCCGCCGAACTGCAGCACGAACTACTGACTGCAACGTGTTCAGTTGGATATTTGCACATGATTGTACGATGGATTCTATAAGTTCATCCAATGTGCGTGGCTTTTGTCGATAAACGACTTCCTTTAGTGTTCCCCACAGGTAAAAGTCCAGAGGAGTTAGGTCTGGGGAACGTGGTGGATACTCCACAGCACCTCTACGGCTTATCCATCTTCCTGGTAGATTTTCGTCGAGATACGACCTAACACGATTTTGGTAGTGGGCTGGGGCACCATCTTGTTGAAAGTAAACTCTTCCGTCTCTATACAAGTCTCGGATGGAAGGTAAAATGTATGTCTGAAGCTTCTGAAGGTACACCTCACCAGTAACTGTGTCGTCAAAGAAGACTGGCCCAATCAAGCCCCGGTAAGACAACCCACACCACACATATACTCCTGGCAAATTCACGGCTTTGTCTACATCGACGTTCGGATTTTCGGCGGCCCAGTAGATGCAATTGCGGCGATTTACTGTACCATTGAGTTCGAACTGTGCCTCATCAGACTACACAATCATCTCTGCAAACCCTTCATCGTTGCGCACCATGTTAGTAAACCACTCGCAGAACTCCATTCTACGATCTGGGTCGTCCTCGTTCATTGCGTGTAGCAATCGTGGCATGTAGCACTTCCACTTGGCTGTCTTCAAAATTCACCAAACACTTGAGCGACTCACTCCAGTTTAATGGGCACACTGTCTTACAGACTTCTGTGGTGAGCGAGTGAATTGTTGTAACACACGACGGGAGTTAGCTGGACTTGTTACTGTTACAGGTCGTCCAGATCGTTGTTTGTGTACATCTTTAACACAGCTTTCGGCTTCAAATTTGTCTCGAATGTAACGAATCGTTAAACGTGTCGGTGGCTCTGTTTGATACTCATTTCGCCATTGCCGTTGAACCTCATCAATGTTTTTGTACTTAAAATACCACTTCAAAACTGACTTCCTTTCATGGAATGTAAGCCTTGCGCCAGCCATGTTTACTCGAGTAACTAGGTGCAACTAAGAACAAAACGCTGACTATCTGGCGACTGTCATCTGACAAAACACAACACGGGGGATGATCGCTGTTGTAAGTACCAGTCAGCTAACTCTTAAAAAACACGTCGATTCTCTCTCGCTGCTTTTAGATTACCTGTAACCAAACTTTTGGTAAGGAAGACTAGTTCTGAACAGCCTGCAGAAACTGTCCAGTCTCTGAAAAACTGATGCTCATGTAGTTGCGAGACAGAACTTATAAATGAAAGTGGCTATGTCGAAGAAACATAAAGATAACAGTAAGGGTTAGCAAGGGCCGAGTACGAAAGAAGGTCACAGTCGTTAGGTTGGTTTACTAAAGTAAGAGTTTACAGCATTGTCTGTTGGTATTATATTTTATGAATCAGTTCTCTCCGTATTTAAAATGCTTTTATACTTATTTTTGACAACGTCTGAAGAAACAGATATTGGTGACGAACGTACAGCTCTACGAAATTCATGAATTTTATTCGCAGCTACCGAATCTTACTGACGTTATCTGTATTACATGAAACGTATTCGCAGTTGCGAGTATTTACATGCATCAGCTGTATAATGGAATGACGACAATGAAGATTTGTGCCGGACTGGGACTCGATCCCGGATTTCTGGCTTATTGCGAGCGGTCGCTTTACAATTTGGCTACTCGAGCACCACTCCTCACCGCACCCAAACTTCCATATGCCATCTGTGTTGGACACCTTCCCTCTAAACTCTAAAAAATGTTCAAATGTGTGTGAAATCTTATGGGACTCAACTGCTAAGGTCATCAGTCCCTACGCTTACACACTACTTAACCTAAATTATCCCAAGGACAAACACACACACCCATGCCCGAGGGAGGACTCGAACCTCCACCGGGACCAGCCGTCTCAACTCTACTTTTATTCCCACCACAGAGTTTCAAGGAGACAAAGGTATCCAACGTTAGTATTATGATCGTCATTTTGTCCATCACGACTTATAATACTTATTTTTAACAACGTTTGAAGAAACAGCCATTGGTGGAGACCTTGCAGCCGTACTAAATTTCTGAAATTTTTTCACAGTTGCGGAATTTAGTACAACTGCAAGATCGTCACCAATGTCTGTTTGTTCAGCAGATCTAAGTAGAGTTGAGAGCAATGCAATGGTAGACAGTATAACATACGGAAGTTTGCATCGGCCGTGGAAGTGTGACAAAGTTGTTACGGCGATCGTTAGCGACAAGTGGGTTCTCTGAACAAGCGGATGTAATAATTCTTCTTTACATCCGTAACTTCCATATCGGCGAATTTTACTACGTTGTCAGTCTCACGTACCGGGTGCTCTGCCACAGCCGCTTTCTCCACCTGCCCTAACCTGCAATGTCGCCTCTGTTCTGTGATCCTAGTGTTGATTGATTATCCACTCATTCCAACATAAACTTTTCCGCATGTGCATGCTATGTGGTATATTCTCGACATTGAAAGTGGATCCTTTTTCTTCTTTGCCTATCTGAGACACTCTTTGATCTTCTTTGTCGGTTTGTAAATAGTCTTCACGCCGTGTCTGCGCGATATATGGCCGATCCTGTCCGTCAGTCTGGGAATGTACGGAAGAAAGGCCGTACCCGACACTTCTTTTTCTGATTTGTCATTTCGCAGAGTGTTTGGCTCTGTTATACTTCTAATATAACTTGTGGAGTACCCAATGCTCCTCAGAACACTTTCCAAGTGTTGTATTTTGCGTCTGAGGTTCTGCGGCTGACATATTCGTCTTGCTCGCGTTACGAGCGTATTAATTATGCCTCTTTTCTGGCTCGGGTAGTGATTTGATATTTTGTGCAGGTGTGTCGGTTTCCGATACATGCTGTGTCTCAGGTTTTCACAATCCCTTGTGATCAGCACATCTATAAATGGTAGTTTTTTGTCCTTTTCTACGTCCATGGCAAATTTTATGTTGGCATGGACACTGTTCAAGTGTGTTAGGAAGTCACCGAGCTGTTCTTCATCGCGGCTCCACACGACGAAGGTGTCATCGACGTGTCTGTACCACGCCTTAGGTTTACAAGGTGCTAAGTCCAGTGCCGGTGCTTCGAAATGTTCCATGAAGAAATTGGCCACCACTGGACTGAGAGGACTATCCATGGTTCCGCCAACCAGCTGTACGTAGAAGTTGTCATTCCACGTGAAATAACTCGTGCTGAGTGACGCATGAAAGAGCTTTGTGGTGTCTTGCGGGAACCGATGTGGTCCACAAAGTTGCTGAGTGGTACTTTCGTAAACAAAGAAATAACATGAAAGCTGACCATGATGTCGTTTGGTACAAGATTTAGTTTCTTCAGCTTCTCAATGAAATGTCCTGATTCCTTTATGTATATGTCAGTCTTCCCTACATGCGGCTGGAGCAGAGACGCCAAGTGTTTCGCCAGTTTATAAGTCAGTGAGCCAGGAGCGCAAACATTCGGTGTTAGTGGAACGTTATCCATAAGAATTTCAGGTAATCCATACAGCCGAGGTGGTAGTGAAACCTCCCATTAGAAAAATTTATGGATTTCTGTGCTGATAAAACTCTTTCGTTATTTGATTTTCAAACAGCTGAGCAAAACTGAACGTACACAGACATTTCTCTCTTTACTTATTCAGATCATCAATAAACTGACACACAATATTTTTAGCACAACGCAATCTGACTTTCAATAATCCCTACAAAAGAATGGCCCTGACTTACAATAACCTATGCCTTCCATGAATCACTTACCTCACAAAAATCTTCGTTACTCGAACCACTTCAATACAGCGAGTGCCAATACTGCCAGCTAAATAAAAGATTCTAACTACTGCAGTCACTAACTACTGATAGGCATGGTTAGCAAACGAAATATTTTGATAGAGAACAAACACTGTATTTGCCTTAATAATGTTCAAAAGTCATAATATATATATCAGTTCATGATATCCAGTATTACAAATTTACTCTTTCTGGCGGACACACGTTCAGATCATCCGCTCTCAAAACTCCGCCATCTCTCTCCCCACATCCACCACTGCTGGCGGCTCACCCCCAACTGCGCAATGCTACGCGCTGTTCACATCCAACTGCCCAACATTACAGTAGCGAGTATTACAACAATGCCAACCAGCCACAGATTGCACACAGCACAGCCAGTGATTTTCATACAGAGCGCTACGTGGCGTTGCCAATATGAAAACCTAAACTGCCTACTTACAGTAGGGCTTGTGTCTTGCGAAGGTTACTCTGAAAAGACGCCTTGATTAACTGATTCGTATTCTGCGTCATATCGGATCTGCGCTTAGTTTTCGGTATGTCGTCGGATCAAATAGGACCCGGATCTTCTGTTTCATTACGGCGGTCGCATTTCCATTATCGGCAGGCAGTACCAATATACTCTTGTCGGAGTTAAGATTCTTAAAAGCTTGTACCACTTCTTTCTTCAGGTTGTAAGCTGGTTAGTTTGCTCGGCGCAATATCCTGGTTGTTTCAGTGGGTATTTCCTCTGCTTTTTCGCCGGCCGCGGTGGCCGAGCGGTTCTAGGTGCTTCAGTCCGGAACCGCGTGACTGCTACGGTCGCAGGTTCGAATCCTGCCTCTGGTGTGGATGTGTGTGATGTCCTTAGGTTAGTTAGGTTTAAGTAGTTCTAAGTTCTAGGGGACTGATGACCTCAGATGTTAAGTCCCATAGCGCTCAGAGCCATTTGAACCACCCACTGCTCTTTCACAAGAAAGTATCCGAATGGCCGCTTCGGTATCAGCAAAAATGTTCTCCATGGGTATAGTTCTCGGGATGATAGCGAAATTCCATCCTTTTTGAAGGTCGAACACTTCCTCTTCGGTCAACTGTCGCTCAGTGGCCGGCCGCGGTGGTCTAGCGGTTCTAGGCGCTCAGTCCGGAACCGCGGGACAGCTACGGTCGCAGGTTCGAATCCTGCCTCGGGCATGGATGTATGTGATGTCCTTAGGTTAGTTAGGTTTAATTAGTTCTAAGTTCTAGGCGACTGATGACCTCAGAAGTTAAGTCGCATAGTGCTCAGAGCCATTTGAACCATTTTTTGTCGCTCAGTGAAGTTGACCATTGTGCGTGACATGTCGAGAATCGCCTTGTCAGTGTGCTTCCGGCACCTTGTAAACTTTTTCTTCTGTCGCTCAGTGGCCGGCCGCTGTAGCCGAGCGGTTAGGCGCTTTAGTCCGGAACTGCGCTGCTGCTACAGTCGCAGGATCGAATCCTACCTCGGGCATGGATGTGTGCGATGTCCTTAGGTTGGTTTTAAGTTGTTATAAGACTAGAGGACTGATGAATTCAGATGTTAAGTCCCATAGTGCTTAGGGCCATTTGAACCATTTGTCGCTCAGTGCAGCGGTCGAATTCTCTCTGCATACTACTGTGGCTGATGCTGTCGATCTCGTCCCAGTCATCTCGATGCATTCTGCTGTGTAAATACGGCGTGAAGACTATTTACAAACCGACAAATAAGATCAAAGAGTGTCTCAGATCGACAAAGGAGGAAAGGGACCCATTTGCAATGTCGGGAATATACCGCATACCAAGCACATGCGGAAAAGTTTGTGTTGGAATGACTGGACGATCAGTCAACACGAGGATCACAGAACATGGGCGACATTGCAGCTTGCGGCAGGTGGAGAAATCGGCTGTGTCAGAGCACACGCTGTGTGAGACTGACCACGAGGTAAAATTCGCCGACACCGAAGTTCTGGCTGCAGTGAAGAAGTATCACTCCCGCTTTTTCAGAAAAGCTATAGAAATACACAAACACGAGAACAACTTCAACAAGAAAGAAGAAAGCCTCAAAGTAAACGGATCCTGACTCCCCGTGCCGCAGCGAACGACCGTCGCAGGTAGCAAGAGAACCGCACCGGAAATAACCGCGGAGAAGCCCTTGAACGTTAACGCTGCAGCTACATATAGTCTGCGGTCGCGAGCTCGGCTCCAGTTCACCACCACCAATGGAGAGTGAAACTTTGACATTGCCAGCCGCTCGTGCTGGCGAAATGTCAGAAAACTTATCAGACGAACGCCGACCGAAGAACCCGAGACAGAAGCCAACAGGCAGTTTGTCATCGTTAACGTTGGTTTGGTACAGAATTCTTGAACTCATTCTGAGTTCGAGTGAGGGATCATAAATTTCCTTGAGACCGAAAAGCTTATGTCCATGAAACAGCATGGTTTTAGAAAGCATTGCTCGTGCGAAACTCAACTTTTTTCTCACATGTTATACTGCGAACTATGGATGAACAGCAACAGACAGATACCATATTTCTAGATTTCCTATAAGCATTTGACATGGTGCCCACAGCATAATGTTAACAAAGGTACAGGCGTATTGAATAGCTTCCCAGCTATGCGATAGGCTCGAACCCAGTACGTTGCCCTCGACAGCGAGTGTTCATCAGAGGCAACGCTATCGTAAGGAGGAAAGTTGTGTAGGACCGCTAAAAAGTACGTACATAAATGAATAAATGACCTGGCGGACAGGGTGACTAGCAGTCTACTGCTGTTTGCTGACGACGCTGTGATGTATGGGAAGGTGTTATCGCTGAGTAACTGCAGGAGAATACAATATGACGTGGATGAAAGTTCTAATTGGTGTGATGAATGACAACTAGATCTAATAGTGCAAAAATTTAGGTTGATGCAGATGAAGATGAAAAGCAAACCCGTAAAATTCGATTACATTGTTAGTAGTGTACTGCTTGAGACAGTTACGTCGAGTAAATATCTAGGAGTTTCGCTGCAAAGCGACATGAAATGGAACGAGCAAGTAAGGATGGTAGTAGGGAAGGAGAATTGTCGACATCGATTTATTGGAAGAAGTTTTGGAAAGCGCGATTCATCTGTAGAGACCGCATATAGGACACTACTGTGACGCATTCTTGGGTAGTGCTCGAGTGTTTGGGATCCGTACCGTGTTGGATTGAAGGAAGACGTTGGAGCAATCCAGAGACTGGCTGCTAGATTTGTTGCCGGTAGGTTCGAACAATACGCAAGTATTAACATGAGAATCACTGGAGGAAAGGCGACGTTCTTTTCGAGGAACACTGTTGAGAAAATTTAGAGAACCGGCTTTTGAAACTGACTGCAGAACTATTCTACTGCCCCCAAAGTATGTTGCGAATAATGACAATGTATTATGTTCGAGTATAATGACTTTTCTGGAGACTAGAAATCTACTCTATAGGAATCAGCATGGGTTTCGAAAAAGACGATCATGTGAAACCCAGCTCGCTCTATTCGTCCACGAGACTCAGAAGGCCACAGACACGGGTTCCCATGTAGATGCCGTGTTTCTTGTCTTCCGAAAGGCGTTCGATACAGTTCCCCAAAATCGTTTAATGAACAAAGTAAGAGCATATGTACTATCAGACCAATTGTGTGATTGGATTGAAGAGTTCCTAGATAACAGAACGCAGCATGTCATTCTCAATGAAGAGAGGTCTTCCGAAGTAAGAGTTATTTCAGGTGTGCCGCAGGGGAGTGTCGTAGGACCGTTGCTATTCACAATATACATAAATGGCCTTGTGGATAACATCGGAAGTTCACTGAGGCTTTTTGAGGATGATGCTGTGGTATATCGAGAGGTTGTAACAATAGAAAATTGTACCGAAATGCAGGAGGATCTGCAACGAATTGACGCATGGTGCAGGGAGTGGCAATTGAATCTCAATGTAGACAAGTGTAATGTGCTGCGAATAAATAGAAAGAAAGATCCTTTATCATTTAGCTACAATATAGCAGGTCAGCAACTGGAAGCATTTAATTCCATAAATTACCTGGTAGTAGGCATTAGGAGTGATTTAAAATGGAATGATCATATAAAGTTGATCGTTGGTAAAGCAGATGCCAGACTGAGATTCATTGGAAGAATCCTAAGGAAATACAATTCGAAAACAAAGGAAGTACGTTACAGTACACTTGTTCGCCCACTGCTTGAATATTGCTCAGCAGTGTGGGATCCGTACCAGATAGGGTTGATAGAAGAGATAGAGAAGATCCAACGGAGAGCAGCGCGCTTCGTTGTAGGGTTATTTAGTAATCGCGAAAGCGTTACGGAGTTGATAGATAAACTCCAGTGGAAGACTCTGCAGGAGAGACACTCAGTAGCTCCGTACGGGCATTTTTTGAAGTTTCGAGAACGTACCTTCACCGAGGAATCAAGCAGTATATTGCTCCCTCCTACGTATATCTCGCGAAGAGGCCATGAGGATAAAATCAGAGAGATTAGAGCCCACACAGAGGGATACCGACAATCTTTCTTTCCACGAACAATAAGAGACTAGGACAGAAGGGAGAACTGATATACTCAAAGTACCCTCCGCTACCCGCCTTACTGTGGCTTTCGGAATATGTGTGCAGATGTAGATGTAGCGACAGAGTTGATGGTGCTTGCTCAGCCGTCGATAATTAATATTTACTATCGATGACTTCAGAAGACGATCAGTTTTGAGTGTGTGCTAGTTGTTTACGGTGTCTATTGTCTTTCTGAATACGCCCCACATATCGAGGTTTCGAAGTTCCCCCCCGCGGAGTAGCCGTGCGGTCTCAGGCGTCTTGTCACGGTCCGCGCAGCTCCCCCCGTCGGTGGTTCGAGTTCTCCTTCGGACATGGATGTGTGTGTTATTCTTACCGTAAGTTAATTTAAGTTAGATTAAGTAGTGCGTAAGCTTAGGGACCGACGGCCTCAGCAGTTTGGTACCATAAGACCTTACCCCAAATTTACAATTTTTTAAAGTTCCCCGCATAGCCTCTGTCGTCGGACTTGTGCCTTGAAAATGACGGAGTGTTGTAATATCCACGCAGATATTTTATTCAGTAAAATATTTACGACATCATTGTTTGTGGAATCTGAATGACCATTCCCGTGATATTAATAAAACGGACTTCATCGTTACTAAAATAATAAATAATTATTGCCAATGACATAATTTAATATTTTGTAAAAACCTGTATCTCAGACAATACCTATGGGAAAAGATAATGAAAATCTCCATCTATTGTTATATATAAGTCTTCTAGAATAATTCTTCTTCTTGTTCGGACCGTTGTACTGATCGGATGTGATTGATGTCTCGTATGACGGAGGTGTGTAAAAAACTGTATTATCTTGTTAAGTAATATTTCTAAAATAGAGTTTCTGTGTCATTGAAACCATCCCTTTCGTTTGAACTTTTATTTCAATATGATTCTCGTCCTATATAAATGTTAAGCTTTTCATCAGCTACCATGGAGCGCAGCCATTAGCGCTATTGATCTACGGTGCGGTTAATTGGTAAATGCTGAATAATAAGTGATTAACATTGAGAAATACTTTTAAATGTTAATGCATGTAGTAAAGATTTAATATATATTATTTGTAAGTAGTAAAACAGTGTCTGAAGTAGATCCGATAAGTGATTGTCTTATGTTAGCCGTCATCTTAGCGAAATATTGCAGCAGCAGTTTTAAATTGAATATTTAAACAGACATAAATCTTGATGGTCAATTATTGCAATAACAATTGTGTGCCGGTGGCCCAGGACCCACTCAGAGGTAGCAAATTCCACTTAGACTGTGAATAATCTTTAAATAAAGTGCAAACACCATCTTACGAGATAAAAATCTGTTCTCTGTTGATGTATGAGGCCTGGTTATTTCGTAACAACTTTTATGAAATATATCTGACAGGAAACAATACATTAGTGTTGTGCGCGTGTGGTATTGTGTGTCGAAACTGTTCATTTTGCTTAATGAAAAGTGTTGCCACCTCGAATGACAGTAGCGGCACATTGGAAAGACGATCTGAAACTAGTAATGAGACTATTATGCAACAACACTGAAGACTGCTAAAAATCAGTACTATTCATTAGTTGAGATTACTTAACATGGATTCAGTTTGTTTGCTGGTTGTATAAGACCACTTTCGTGCATGAACTTAGTGCCATTTACACTGCTTGACAGACAAGATTGCTAGACTTTCCCAGATGGAGATTTCTTTAACAAAATAAGGATCATTAGCCTGGTGAAGCAGTCATTAAACAAAACCTCATATTACGCCACTAATAATAAGTAACTGGTTTTGTTCTACTCCATCACAAAATTGTACAACACCAGACTACCAGCACACCACATTTCCGCCCAGCGTGATGCCACAATACACGAGATTAATGTAACATCGTAATTCTTTACAGGTGTAGTGTACCATAACAAAATATTAATACGTATGTTATTTTCTTTTCACGTATGAATCCAACAAGGGAGAAATATGTCACCTGACGTATGTATGTACGTATCCGGATCCCGCTCCAGCTACTGCTGGGTCTGGGTGCCGACGAGTCCTCTCCTTTTGGCTCCGTTCTCCCACCACTTTTCTTCCTCCACTTGCTTCCAGGTCACACCCCCCCTTTGCACAGATATTCCCACTCCCGTATTCCACTGTGTTTTTGGGTGCCCTCTAGGTCTGTAAGTAACTGGTTTAGTTGTGGTTCTGCAAGAAATTGTACATCACCAATCTACCAGCACATCACATTGGCGCCCAGTGTGGGACCACAATATACAATATTGTTGTAGCATTGTAATTCCTTACAGGTGTAGTGTACCACAACAAAATATTAATAAGTATGTTATTTTCTTTTCATGTATGAATCCAACAAGGGAGAAATATATCATCTGACGTATGTATGTACGTATCCGGATCCCGCTCCAGCTACTGCTGGGTCTGGGTGCCGACGAGTCCTCTCCTTTTGGCTCCGTTCTCCCACCACTTTTCTTCCTCCACTTGCTTCCAGGTCACACCCCCCCTTTGCACAGATATTCTCACTCCCGTATTCCACTGTGTTTTTGGGTGCCCTCTAGGTCTGTAAGTAACTGGTTTTGTTGTGGTTCTGCAAGAAATTGTACATCACCAATCTACCAGTACATCACATTGGCGCCCAGTGTGGGACCACAATATACAATATTATTGTAGCATTGTAATTCCTTACAGGTGTAGTGTACCACAACAAAATATTAATAAGTATGTTATTTTCTTTTCATGTATGAATCCAACAAGGAAGAAATATGTCATCTGACGTATGTATGTACGTATTCGGATCCCGCTCCAGCTACTGCTGGGTCTGGGTGCCGACGAGTCCTCTCCTTTTGGCTCCGTTCTCCCACCACTTTTCTTCCTCCACTTGCTTCCAGGTCACACCCCCCCCTTTGCACAGATATTCTCACTCCCGTATTCCACTGTGTTTTTGGGTGCCCTCTAGGTCTGTAAGTAACTGGTTTTGTTGTGGTTCTGCAAGAAATTGTACATCACCAATCTACCAGTACATCACATTGGCGCCCAGTGTGGGACCACAATATACAATATTATTGTAGCATTGTAATTGCTTACAGGTGTAGTGTACCACAACAAAATATTAATAAGTATGTTATTTTCTTCTCATGTATGAATCCAACAAGGAAGAAATATGTCATCTGACGTATGTATGTACGTATCCGGATCCCGCTCCAGCTACTGCTGGGTCTGGGTGCCGACGAGTCCTCTCCTTTTGGCTCCGTTCTCCCACCACTTTTCTTCCTCCACTTGCTTCCAGGTCACACCCCCCCTTTGCACAGATATTCTCACTTCCGTATTCCACTGTGTTTTTGGGTGCCCTCTAGGTCTGTAAGTAACTGGCATTGTTGTGGTTCTGCAAGAAATTGTACATCACCAATCTACCAGCACATCACATTGGCGCCCAGTATGGGACCACAATATACAATATTATTGTAGCATTGTAATTCCTTACAGGTGTAGTGTACCACAACAAAATATTAATAAGTATGTTATTTTCTTTTCATGTATGAATCCAACAAGGGAGAAATATGTCATCTGACGTATGTATGTACGAATCCAGATACCGCTCCAGCTGCTGCTGGGTCTGGGTGCTGATGAGTCCTCTCCGATGAATACAGACACAGATATATTAAGTCCAAACGGCAGTACTCTATACTGATAACACCTGCCCGCAAACAAGAAGGCGGTGTATGGCCTAGATTCTTCTTCAAATTCTATTTGCCAATAACTAGCCGTAAGATCGAGGCTAGTCATGATCTTAACGTCATGAAAACGTTGCAAAATCTTCTCGATACTCTCTGATCTGTCTGTCTCGCGTTGAACGGCCCTATTCAACGTGCGTGCGTCAATCACAATACGCACACCACCATCCCGGTTTGCTACAATGACATAACCATTATTGTATGGACTCGTACTTCTTTCAGTCACTCCCCATTCGATCATCTCATCTATCTCCCGTTGCACAGCTTACTTTTTGGACAGCGGTATAACATATCGCCTCACAAAGAATGGTTCGTGCGGAATTACATGCAACTTGCATTTATATCCTTCCACAAGTCCCGGTTTGTCTGAAAACACACTCTTATTCCTCATTATTACTTCATACAGGCCTCGTCTTTGTTCGTGTGTTACGTTTGACACACCGTCTACCATACTTTACAATTCACTTTCTACACTATTGTCAATGCCGAGATTCCTCACGTTACAGTAGTTCAAATTCATACCTACGTCAATGGCATCCGGCCAGTTAACAATGTGTATAGGCTGGTATTGCCTATGCACACTATCTCCTGCCTCGTCAAAACTAACCACTATTGTTTTATCTTGTGATGTACATGTCAAAGTTTCGCTTTCGCAATTAATCACTGCATGGTACTTTAATAGCCAATCTAACCCGATAATTACTTCCGTAGTTAAGTCTGGCAGGACGACAAACTCTTGTTCAAATCGTGCCCCACATATCTCGAAGTTGACAAAAATCTGTTTTGTGACCGGTTTACTGGCCTTCACAGTAGCACCGATAATTTTCACTCCTGTTACTGGCATAACTACGATACCAGGTCTGTCTTTCAGCAACTCAAATATTTTCCCAGATACAGCACTCAGTTCTGCACCGGTGTCAATCAACACGTTTAGTTATAGGTCGTGCATATTAACAGACACTACTATCTGTCTACACTTGTCCTCGACTGTTTCTTTATTTTCCCACAGTAAATCCTCGTCTATATCCAGGTCATTCCAGAAAAAACCATCCGGCTTTGATCCTAAATCCGGCTTATCTGGCGGCCTTTTCAGCCTCTGTTCACATACAGTTTTAATTTCAACACGTTTGTCTTGAAGCTTAGTCTGTAGCTTCGCCTCCAATACCGAAACCTTTTCCTGTAACTCGTCAACTAGTGAGTGTTGCTTTGCTATCAATTCACTAATTGTCACCTTCGTTGATTCCTCTTTGGTCAGATTGATCTCATCTGCCAATCTACCTGGAGGAATGTGCCCAGTAGTATCTGCAGTTACTTCCTCTGGATCTGCGCACCCCACACTGTTATCGTCCGACCGTATAACGTCAGCTCTAACCTCATACACGCTGTAATCTACGTGATTTTCTACCAATCGTGTCCGGCTATCACTAAAATTCTCGTACTCTTTCTCCTTAATACTCTCGCATTGTTTAAACAGGAGTTTTGCGTCGGATGGGTCGGCTACTTCTACCACTATAACTTTCGGTAAAGTCTGCCGGTTAGGGCCAGAACTTTCCGTTACTACTTCAACATCCAACTCCTGCGGGACGAAACACGACGAATCTTGCTTGTGCTCCCCATTAACATCAACTATTTCTGGTAAAGTCTGCCGGTTAGGGCCAGAACTTTCTATCACTTCACTAACACTATCTTCCTGCGGGACGGGACGCGGCAAATCCTGCCTGCCCTCCCCATAAACACTTCTCCCGTACAGGCCCCTATAATCTCTTAGTTCGTCGTATAAGCGACCGAACTACCTTAACCAGACCTCATCCCTCTCTGCATCCCCTCGCTCGATGACGGACGTGTTATCCGACATCTGATCTTCTCTCAACACTTGCGAATCATTCTTAAACTCAATCTCCAGTTCCGCTGTGCGTGTTACAGCTGCCACTTTATAATCGATTTCCGGAACACTACTTAAATTGTTCTCACTGACAGCGAATGTATTTTCTACTGCCGTGTCTAGAACTGATCTACTATTTGTGGGCGCACTCCTCTCTCCTAACACTGGCACACTCTCCCGCCGTTGATTATTCCATATGGAATTTTCATAACGACGACACCTGGGTTTTCTCCTGTTATTGGGCCGCCAAAATTTCTCCACGCCTTGTCGGCCCCTCACCGGCGCGGCTAATGGTTTCCCTGTCTCGTCCCAGCAGATACGCTCCCCGGATGCTGCCGAGGCGGCTGATCGCACCCTCTGGCGTTATTACTATTCTGCGAAGCCCGTATCATGCTAGTGTGATACTGGTTTCCGTCATTCCTGTTATTATTTGCGTTGTACCAATTGTCATTACGCCGCGAACCACTGTTGTTATTGCTGCCAAGGTTGCGGTATGCATTATTCCCATTGTTATTGTTGTTGTGGTACCCGTTGTTGTTACCATGGCCTCTACCACTATCTCGATTATTGCGCCAATTGTCCTCGTCCTCAACTCTTTCCAGGAAATCATTGATTGTCCTGTAATTGCTTCCTACGTAGCGTTTTGTATCATCTGGAAGCTTCTTATAGAGTTCCCAGACTATTTCGGATTCTGTGCGGCGATCACGCAAATATTCCAACTTGCTGATCCAGCCCTCACAAAACTCCTTCATCGAGCCGCGCGAATTCGCATCGAAAGGCCTAGATACTACAAATTCGCGCCAGACTCTTTGTTGTTTTTGCTCTGACTAGTATTCAGCCAGAAACAAATTTTTAAACTCGTCGAAAGTCAGGTTCGTGATGTTGAGGCTTAAGCCCCAACGCTTGGCATCACCAGCCAACACGTCATTAACCGCATTAATTTTTCTCTCATTAGTCCATGATCTGGGTAAAACTCTCTCACAATTTTTAATGAAATCCGTCGCGTGTATACCGCCTTTTTTCAAGGGGTCGAACCGCTCCTCTTTCGTCAACAATTCCAAACTATGTGCACAGATTGGCACATAGCTCTGTTTTTCATCAAGTTTCTTTCCTAATTCCGACACTCTCGTAATTACTTGGCAAGTGATTGTCGCAAGCGTATCACTTCCCTCTTTTTCTCTTCGCAGGTATTAGCCTGCTTCCTCACTTTAGTATCTACTTCGTTTATACTAAAGCCTTTAAAGTTTCCACCATCTGTTGATCCTCTTTTTTCACTGATTGAATTTGTTCCGTCACCTTATTCTCGATGATCTCAGCAACTGATTCTCCTACACTTTTCTCGATTCTGCTAATCTCGGAATCAAAACGAGTATTCCCGGCGGGGTCAGGGATTTTCTCTGCCTCGTGATGGCTGGGTGTTGTGTGATGTCCTTAGGTTAGTTAGGTTTAAGTAGTTCTAAGTTCTAGGGGACTGATGACCCTAGATGTTAAGTCCCATAGTGCTCAGAGCCATTTGAACCATTTTTGAAAACGAGTATTTATGCTTACAATTTCCGCCTGAACGCCTATCATTTCCTGTTTAAGATTACCGATTTCGGTGTTAATCGCAACAATATCTTCTTTGATTTTATCAACTTTTGTGTTAACAACTCCAACATTGTTGTTAATAACATTAATAGCTTTGTTCTGATTGTCTAGCTTCCTGTCAATTTTTTCAGACTGAGCTTTAATTTCTGCCGATTGAGTTTCTATCTTGCTAGACTGAGCCTTGATTTCGTTAATCAAAACATTCAATAAATCATTTAAATTCCCGGTAACCAGTGGTTTTACTTCCGTAGCGGGTGCCTCTTTAATTGTCCCCCCGCATTCGGCATCAAGGGGTTCAGATTTGATTTTCACTTCCGGTTCCGAAAAATTTTCTAAAGTTTGGAATTCCATTTCAGCTCTTTATTGCGTTTCGGTGGTCGCGTCTTTCATGCTAGCCGCCTGCCCCTGAACAATGGGTTCCGCGGTGCGCGTTTCCCACCGTTCGACCGATTGTTCCGTATTCCAAGTCTACCAAATTTTGGTAATTGTTGCCTTCACTCATTTTAATAATTTTCAATATAAATGCCAAATCTCAAATCTAATTAGGATTCCTCCCACTACTTATTCTCGCTGACGTAACGACCTGTTCGTAACCAGTACTCTGTTACGAGATTTGTACAATGTAAAATTCGAGTCCAGAACAACCTCAAATCCGAAGATTGTCCTGTCACCAGATCGCCACGTGTAACTTCCCCCTCACTTATCGACCTTAATGACAGTGAAAAATTAAACTGCGTGCACCTAATGGAAATTTGGGAAAAACAATCGTCACCGAAGTTAATTTGTCGGTAAAGAGGGAGGAAAGGGCTACATCTAAATGAAAGGAAAAATGCAAATGAAATTGGTGGAAATCAATTTTGAGAAATGGGTGAAATTAATAAAGAAAGTAAATGTGCGGTCGTTATATTAACAAATAATTGGCGTTAATTAGATATTTGAGATTTGGGGAAAATTACGGTCGCCAGTCCTATGGACAACTACTATGATAACTGAAAATGAAAGATTAATGCACATATAATTAGCACTAAAAGCGTGCCAGCTGAAGGTTGACACGTGTTGTGTGAAAACTGCTTTTTTGTCAGAAGTAATAAATTTCGCTACACTCTGACCTAATTTAGCAAAAGAATTAAGAAAACCGGAAAATTGAAAGTTCATTTAGTGACTGAAATTAATAGTGAGCTTTGTTTCTAAAGCACTACGAAATTCAGTAAAATAAGGTTAGTCTTGGGCTACCTCAACAATCATTTCAAAAGCTACTTGAATCTGCGCAGTTTAGAAATAAGAGATTTAACTTTGAACTTTAATTAAATGATTCTGAACAAAGAACAATAGTAAAATTTAGTACGAACCAAGCTGAGCTGCAGTCACAGGTAAATTAAAATATGGTAACAAAACTCGCACTCTTAATTTGTGCTTGTGTAATCTAAATATTGTAGCCAGCTATGATTACCTTAACTGAACTTTGAAATCAAAGCAGTGGAATGGAATGATATTACTTTAATGCTGGCGTTTGAATTTCGACGACACTCGGGATCATTTCGGAAAGGAAGGGACCCTGCTTGGTAATGCAATTGGGACAATGAGCAACAAAGATTCATGCTAAGTTGCTGTAATTTTGAGGCAAATTTTAAAAGCTGAGGTCTGCCATACAGTTCTAAAACTTTACGTGCTTTTAGTCTTCCTTGTTGGTTGATTGAAGGTTTGCAGTCGTCGATTGGGGAGGTGGCGACAGTCATTCATTGTCGGCATTGTCGGCTGTCGCTGTTGCAGAAGCTGCATGTTGCCGCGCCTCCTTCTCGACACGGTCACCAGGCGAAATGGGCTCTTGATGTGCGCCAGCTAATGCTTCACGTCCGCGACACCGTATGAGAAACTACCATAGCAAGTCGAGCGCAATTACTTGCTGTCAAATCCCGAAAGCGCGGCAACTCGCGGGAGCGTCACACAATACACCTGCTCCACCGCCCTACTCCAGCCAGACTCTGCTCTGCCCGCGCTCCACGCGGCAGAGTTAACACTACCAAAGATCCTAAACACTTTGGTTCTCCACACGACCTATCGATGTATTCGCTCGATAGCTTTTCCCTAGGCAAGACCCAGCGTAAAAATACAAATCGTATTTACAAAACAAACCAATTATACATCGAAATAAATGCATAAATATATATATACAAATAGTAAAACAATTACAATATATAAAGACACAGAAATGTCATATCCTCAGGTAACAAAATAAGGAAAAAATTATAGTACAATAGATGGAAATAGGAGGATATGCATTTCCGGCATTACAGGTTCTCCCACCACTTTTCTTTCTCCACTTGCTTCCAGGTCACATCTCCCCTTTGCACAGATATTCTCACTCCCGTATTCCACTGTGTCGTTGGGTACCCTCTAGGTCTGTAAGTAATTGGTTTTGTTGTAGTCCTGCAAGAAATTGTACACCACCAATCTACCAGCACATCATATTGGCGCCCGGTGTGGGACCACAATATACAATATTAATGTAGCATTGTAATTCCTTACAGGTGTAGTGTACCACAATAAAATATTAATA
The DNA here is from genome assembly GCF_021461395.2 of Schistocerca americana. Lineage (NCBI taxonomy): Eukaryota > Metazoa > Arthropoda > Insecta > Orthoptera > Acrididae > Schistocerca > Schistocerca americana. Next base: position 641,118,403 of record NC_060121.1, on the reverse strand, counting down.
AGTATGTTTTTTCTTTTCATGTATGGATAGAACAAGGGAGAAATTAACTGAAGTATGTATGTACGTATCCGGATCCCACTCCAGGTTCTGTTGGGTGTGGATGCTGACGAGTCCTCTCCGTTTGGCTCGGTTCTCCCACCACTTTTCTTCCTCCACTTGCTTCCAGGTCACACCTCCCCTTTGCACAGATATTCTCACTCCTATAATCCACCGTGTCCTTGGGTGCCCTCTAGGTCTTTAAGTAACTGGTTTTGTTGTAGTCCTGCCCAAAAACACCAATCTACCAGCACGCCACAGTGTGCACCTGGGGAAAATCGGCGTATGTCGAAGATGATAAGTTACCTGAATATTTTATACCCCGGGAGTAACTCAAGTTGGCAACTGCCGACGTTTCGGCTACTAGTGGAGGAATTCTTCAACGGCATTGCATATATATACTGTAACGAAATGAAATGTTTTGTACTGGAAAAGGGAGTGATGTTTTATTTTGACAGATATGATAATGACCAATGGGTGAAGTAAGTCACTGAACTCATTAAGAGAAGTGCGATAGTGATCGCAGTATCTTACGATGACCTTATATCTTATTTCGATCTCCTGTTGGTTTGATTAACTCAATATGTTCTAAGCGCTCTGCATCAGCGAATAGCCATTCATCGCGTATTGTAACAATGCTTTGTGGTGTTAGTGTTCCTTTGTATACATCTGGTGTGTAACCGTGTTTTCCACCAACGCGATTACGTCAGAATCCACACATATACTCCTCATATTCACAGCACAATAAATCCATTTCAAGCAATCTAGTTCACACACAGAGCCACCAGTTACGAAGGCATGTTGAAATGTATTGCCCCCGAGTTTTTTATTCCGTTCTTATTATCGGTTGTGACACAACATGTAATGCATATTACTCGGTCGAATTTCTTGCTTCGCTGAGACAAGTTGCAACCCTCTGCCACTACAGGGCTTCGGACTGTAACGTGTAACATGCCGGTCTGAAACGTAACTATGTCAGTGCGCGAGAGTTTGTAACTACAGAAAGCGTGCCTCCAATTGAAATCCATATAAAAATGAAAGCTGTGTAGGGTGACGATAGTATCGACTTCAATAATGCGCGACGATGGGGTGTTTGCGGCAGTAATGAATCTCTGTCTCGGAATGGACGACCGCGTACGCTAATCGACGAGACTCATCGGAATCTGGTTGACGAACTAATCAGAGTAAATCGTCAGGTAAGACAGATACAGCTCTAAGGTGAGTGTGTCATGCCACGAGAGCGTGTACAAGCCATTACTGTAGAACTGCGGTGCAGGAAACTGTGCGCGGTGGGTGCCTCGAATGCTCACTTCTGACATGAAACAGAGGAGATAGGACATCTGTCAACAGTTTCTTTTGCGTTTTGAGGGTGACGGATTCCTTAACAACACTGTGACAGGTAATGGAAGCTGGGTTCACGTTTTTCACTACGAAAACAAGACAGCCTGAATGGAGTTTCGCCACAAACGATCCCCGATGCCAAAAAAATTCAGGACCCTTCCATCCGCATACTCATGCTCCAAGTGTTCTGGGGTGGTCAAGGTGTGGTGCATTTAGAAGTGGTGCCTAAAGGCAACGCCATTAACTCTGCAAAGTACTGCCAGGCCCTCAGAAAACTAAAAGCACGAATTCGAAGAGTTCGTCCGTACTTGGAGTACCTCCTGCTTCAACATGACAATTCCAGACCATATATAACTGCTGCAACATCACCGACAATCCGACTCTTTGGGTTCGCTGTCATAGCTAGTCTCCCATACATTCCAGATTTAACACCCGTCCGATTTTCATCTGCCCCAAAAGTTGAAGAGTACTTTCGAGGAATGCACTTTGATAGTGACGAAGTGGTGCAAGCAGAAATGAAGTTGTGACTCCGTCAACAAAGTCAAACGTTTTGCAGTGATTGTATTAACAAATTGGTCTCTACTTGGGAGAAATGTGTTGGTTGGCCGAGTGTCTGTGTTGAGGAACAAATGCGTAGACATGAAGAATAAAGATGTAGAATTTTAACAAAGTTTGTTTTATGTTTAAAAAGCTGTAAGAGTTTTCACATAACAAATTAGGAGACATTACTTCTCAGCATGCCATCGTACATGAAATGCTACTCCTGTCTCTCCTTTTCTTCAATATTCTGTAGAAAGGGCTGAATTCATAATGTACGTCTTTTACAAAAGGCGGCCGTACTAGTCTGAACGCACGGAAACTCGCCTTCACTCCCTCATCACTCCCAACAGTTAGCCACTTCAGTCCATGGAATTTATAATCTTGTGGGAATACAGGGAGAGCTAGTTGTGGACAATAACGATAAAAGAAGTAATGTTAGCGGTAGAGACGACGAGGTAAATCATACTGCTGTCGTGTGCATGATCGCAGTGGAAGTGAGGTTTTATTACTCATCTTCAGTCACGCGATGCTGTCACACGAGATGCTGTTCTGCAGAGGTTAGGGTACTGACAGCTTTCGAAACGATGCACCTTCGTGTTCCCCAGCACCAAGTGCAGCTGAGTATAATGCATCTCCCCTTTGGGACAACACCAGCTCGCAGGCCTCATATTCTGATTCAAGAAATTACGTATGGTTCGATCTTTAACTTTTCTGTACGTCTTCCAGGTAGCTTCGTTACACAATCCGGTGCAGATCGCAGCTTCCATTCTCATAATAATGCCCTTCATGTTGGCTAAGCCTTTCGCCTTTCTATCGTCCTGCAGGCGCTGTGGCGCAAGTTACGCACGAGATCCACGGCGGAGAGAAGCTTTCTATCTCGCAATGAGGAGACTCTAATACCTTAGTTGGCATGGAGTTGGCTGCAAAGAATCATGAACCAACTCCCTACTATGAGCCAAATGCTCAGTCTGCTAGAAAGGACATTACAGCATGAGTTTCACTGCAGCGGGAAGGTTTCATTCCAGATGCTGCTAAGTTCTTTAGTTAATTGGACGCTGATTAAAAAAATTATCTGTTTATAACCGATTCCTCTCCAAAAATCGACCGTTCTATAGAATTATTTTGGTCACTTTTTCAGGGCACCTCATCTTTATTGCATTCGATGTGTGTTTCTGAAAGTTTAAAATTATCTCTGCCTAAAATTCGATTACAAGGCAGCAATAGTGTGTATTTTAAGACTATCTGCAGTGCCCGCCATTGCTCGGAATGTTTAATATCTGTCACAGAAAGTGATTGGCCCTGTGCTTTGTTGATACTCATAGCGATTGCAAGCCGCACGGAGAACTGCAATCGCTTTAAATCGACGGGCATATTTGAATCAACGGAAAGTGATGAATGAAAAAGTCTTCATATGCGGCTTTCATAAAAATCATGTTCTAGGCACCTAGTCCTGAATTTTGCAAATATACACCAATCTGAAATCAAAAGTTTAATAATAAGAATTACAGCATAGATTATGGTTTGATTCCTTTTTAAATTACAAATTAAATGAATATATCTGTAACGTATTGTGTACCTAAAATCTAACTGTAAGATACACACTTTAATCATTTGAATACGCTTAATGTTCTGCAAGAAATTTTTGACTGTATAAATATGAGCGTAAGTTTAACGAATAAATATTCCACATGTTTATTAATATTTTGTAGAGTTTAAATACATGTTTTGTTAGCAGTGCGGGAACCCCCCACCCAGTTGTTTAAAAAGATATACCGATTTTGCAGTTTATACATTGCAAGCTAGGAAACTTCCCTTTCTTGAACACATAATGAAAGTTTATTTACAGTCGGCATAGGTATAATTTTACCAAGCTCGAATAAAACTGTAAATTAGAACTCTCATGGCAAAGTTTGATAGCACACAATGTTCTTAGTTAGCCGTATGGATTGTAAACAGGTGAGCATCCGGCATGCCGACTCTTGAGCAAGCCACGTATAATTGGTCATTTGAAAAACATGGCGTGCCCTAGTTAATGCCTGCCACATAAAGCGATTGACCCTGTGCCTTGTTGATCGTCATAGGAAATGCTAGTCGGATGGGAAACTAAAATCGCTTGAAATCGAAGGGCATGTTTAAATCGCTGTGTGTCAACAGAATACAAAGTATGAATACGTCTTCACCTGCGGCAAACCCCGTGATGAAGGTGGCCCCTATTACTTTCGGCAAGGGGATCTTCACGGCCAGCCTTGTTCCGTTGCACAGCGAAGGAGGGCGATGTTACGTAATAACACGACAGGGGATCATTTCTTTTTCTTATTAATGAGCTTGTATGGCGGTAATCCTGGGGGCTCAAGAGAAATTAACAACTCTGTCGGGCAATGTAGAGGTTGCTGGGTATTCATTACTGAATCCATGGACGTAAAGCTGACCGACTTGCCGGGATTCATTTCCTGTATAAGCTTATCAATACATTTAAAACCTTGATTTTGTGGCGCTAAAATGGTCCTTTCACACATTGATTGATGAGATGTGCAATTTTTGCCTTGACCCGGAAACACAATAGCTGTTAGGTCATTGAGTGACTTGGCCATATAGGAGAAATTTGAGGAACACGAAATTAGACTGTTAGAGGGGTTGGCAAGAAATTCTCCATTGCGACGTGACAACAATTGCTGTGCAAACTATCCTGCATTCGTTTCTACTCGTAACTGAACCCTCACCTTCGTCCTGAGAAGCATTTTGCACACTTGTCTCCGTACGGCCGATGACTTGAGGCATCCATTAGGTTCATCAAACTGGCGTAGACCGGGAAATTCTTAGGCAGGATTAGTCGAAAACCTTACGGCAGAAAGACAACAGCACGGCCCATGAGCAGCCCATTTCCGCGTATGGCTTACAAAGTGCGATGAAGCAATTCTAGAGCTCTTTTGTGGGCTACATCATATTCGTCCCAAACTATGTTTACAACACTTGAGCACTTCTGCTTGACCAAATCCTTGCCCTATGTTGTAAATGCGCCGTTCTGAAACCTGCAGACTCAACGGCAGTTTCGAAGTTGAATGTGCTATACTTGATAGCCAACCAACAGTGTCCCTGCAGTCGCCGAAGACGCCGTAGCCAAGGAATTCTCACTTCTCTGGAGAATCTCAGCCAGCAAAATGTTTACCAGACGCGTTTTTCCAGTACCTGCGGATGCGTCAATGAAACAACGATCGGCATTTCCAGCCTGAATGAGACTTAAAATAGCGTCATAAGTGCCTCTGGTCTGTGACCAATAAGTGCTTATTAGTTTTAATAGACATTTGGAGAGCATTAATTTCATACTTTTTTCCCCTCAAAGGATCCCTATCTAATACTTCTTGATCATTTCGAAATGGCACCTCTAACCCAAGTTGAAAGAGATCTTTGCCGTTATTAGAGGTACATTTGTCCTCAAAAAGTATAAGCGACTGCTTAAAAATTTCCGCCATGTAACCCGCGTTAAGGACTGAATTACTTCTTTGTAGGTTTCTGAGAATGTCTTCGCTTAAATGTTCTTAAAATTTACTCTAAAAGCTTTGTAGATTGAATGGAGGACAAGCCGTTATTAGAACGGTAAAAAGATGCTTCTGCCAATGGTGTGTCCCAATGTTGATCATTTTAAAGCAGTATGTGTTTTTAATATGCTTCTCGAAGATTTTTAAGTCATTAAAGGATGTTGCTCCTCGCACGACGCAAAGCAACATTCTAATGTAACAGCACTCAGCGTGGGTGATATGATCAGTGACGTCTGACGGTACTGTCTCCAAGACGGGTACTGTCGCTGTGATGTATTCTCTTGGTAGGAATTACAGTCAGTTTACCACGATATATTCAGTTCGTTTGGCGCTTAATTTCTTTTGAATTTTCTTCGTTGTTCCATCTGAATGTAGAAATGTGAAGTAAATCGGCCAAGAACTTTTAAGTTATAGTGGGTATATTAAGAAATACAGGTATATAGCTTATGGCACCCAAATGTTCGTTAGGAAATCGTGTAGAAATTTGAAGTAAATCGACCAAGAACTTTTAGAAATTATTGATAACAGCCTTTCCCCTTTATATATTGCTTACATTCCTGTTTGTAATCAAATTACGAAATCTTATTTAGACTTTTATTTATGGACTAGAATGCCCGAGCACGTAGGACTGCTGAGATGTCAGAAACACTGAAAATAATGATACTGAATGTATGGAATTGCCTGCACACTCCCTGACATAAACGTTTTAAATAATGCCTGGGATACTTTTGGCAGACATGTTTCACAGCGAACATCCCTGAATTGTTCAAGAACTGAAAATCGCCTTGAGAGAAGAGTGGGACATTTTCTCGCAAAGACTCCTCAACAGTTTGGTAGTCAGCATCAGTGAACAAATGCAAAATGTGTGTTAGTGCCAGAAGAGGTAATATTCCTTACTGAGAGTCCGAAATTGACCTTTATGTTGGGAGTCTGACCTATGTCACACATGAACGTTGCTTATGTCTGTTATTATGCGTTCCCGTGTGGTGAAATCTGTACCATTTTTCGTTATGAATATATCACTTCCCCTCTATTACGTATGTGTATTGTGTTTCACGTTGTCCATCATTGCATGTGTTTATTCCTGTCTGACAATGTCTCCGTTTCTTAGCAATTGTCAAGCAGTGTGCTCTTTCTTGATGTAATTGTCTTTCTTCCATGTTTGACTTCCGTACAAGGCTGCCCTGCAGACAAACACATTCAGAAAATACTCCATAACATTTAAAACTATATTCGATATCGACAAATCAATCTTTTCGGAAATGCTTTTCTTGTTGTTGTCAATCTTCATTTTATATCTTCTCTACTTTCTTCCCAAAAAGCAAAAATCCTACCGTTAGTATCTCCTTTCCTACCTAATTTCCTCAGCCTCACCTGATGAAATTCAATTACATTCCAGTATCCTTGTTTTACGTTTGTTGATGTTGTTCCTATAAGCTCTTTTCAAATTTTCCTTTAATTGTTTCTTTTTCCGGCTCTGACAGAAATACGATAATACTGGCAAACCTTAACCACAACTGCACATGACTTCACTCCCTCGTTTTGATTTTCTTCGTCTCTTATAACTGCAATGTGTTACTATAGAGGTCGTAAATGGTCTTTAGATTCATGTATTTTATCTCTGCGTTCTTCAGAATTTCAGAGAGTTTATTCAAGATAACATTGACAAAAGCTTTCTCTAAATGTACAAATGCTGTAAACGTAGTTTCCCCGAAGTCTGAGATCTAAGTGTCGGCGATGGCTCTTGTGTACACAAATTTCTCCGGAATCCAAACCGATCATCCCCGAGGTTGGTTTCTACCACTTTCTTTCATTTTTCTCTAAATAATTCGTATAAGTGTTTGGCAAGCAAGACTTAATATCCTGATTGCTTGGTAATATTCACACTTCGCACCTGCCTTCCTTGCAAATTGAAGTGGAAGAGAAGGAATGAAATGTATGTGAAAAATCAGAGGTTACATAAGAAACGAAGCATTGTGATGAGAACTGGAAGTAGAACCAAATGAATGTAGAATAATTGAGTACTGCAACACCTTTTACTCGTATGAATACACACGTAAGAGACTGAGTTCGTGACTTCCCAAACTAATATTAATTTAATAATCTGCAGAAATACTTAAGAACAGGTGGACAGACAGTTTTGAAGACAAAATGGGCTTAAAGCTCGATAGAGGAAGTATAAGAAAAGGAGAAGGAGAGCGACAATTTGCACACTTGGCTTTGTGCCACACCAACATGGTCTGAAGTTTGAGGCAGAGAGTATTAGTTTCTCTGTCTTCATACTGTCGACGGTTTCTCTGTACGCATGCGGCTCACGGTGGCGCATAATCCTCGTGGCAACCCACGCCTATCGTCGTGCCACGGAGTCCACACGAGCCTTACATTTTATGCGGGAATACAACATTTATCCGTCTTTCTGTCGAAGGACAGCGCTTCGCATTCACAGCCGCGCCCATCTGAGCTGCGGTGCTGCTTCGTATGACTCGAGCACTCTGGCCATCTTGTTAGTATGCACCCGGCGACAAGAGCGAGCACTCTGCGTGCGAAACGCATTCCACGTCACGTCTACATGCTGTGAGGAAACAGCCGAAAATACTCTGGCGCGAGGGTAATGGGTTTTTCCTTCATTCCTGAGGTTTTATTGTCGTAGTACTTAAAATGCTGCTGGTAATCTGTGTTTGTGTTGGACAGTGTATCGAAGGCACTATTATCAACAGAAGCTGTTACAGTATGATGACTGCAGCATGTAATATCGCCTTATAAAGTTGAAGACTAGATTAGAATGATGAACTATTCGTAGATTGGGACACACTACGCAGTGCGGCTGGTCCCGACGGAGGTTCGAGTCCTCCCTCGGGCTTGGGCGTGTGTGTTTGTCCTTAGGATAATTTAGGTCAAGTAGTGTGTAAGCTTAGGGACTGATGACCTTAGCAGTTAAGTCCCATAAGATTTCACACACATTTGAACATTTTGCACACTACGCAGGCATCCTCAAACAGACAGGCCAGACACAGGTTATAGCACCGAGTTCCTACTGTTATTCTATTCATTTACAAATTTGGGTAATCAGCCGTTTGACTGATTTGATGCGGCCCGTTACGAATTCCCCTACTGTGCCAACCTCTTCATCTCATAGTAGCTCTTGCACCCTTCCTCCTGAATTGTGTGATGGATGTATTCCAGTCTCTGCCTTCCACCACAGTTTTTACTTCTACATCTTCCTTTAGTACCATGGAAATTATTCCATGAAGTCTTAACATATATGCTATCATCCTTTTCCTTCTTTTTGTCATTGTTTTCAGTGTGTGCCTTTCTTCACCGTTTCTGCGGAGAACGTGCTCATTCCTTATCTTAGTAGTCTAATTTTCAACATTTTTCTGTAGCACGAAGTCTCAAACGCTTCGGTTATCTTTCGTTTCTGTTTTCCCACAGTAGATGGAGTACTCAAAACGTAGATTCTCAGAATTTTTTTCGCAAATTAAGACCTATGTTTGATATTAGTAGACCTTTATGGGCCGGAATTCCCTCAAATGTTCAAATGTGTGTGAATTCTTAAGGGACCAAACTGCTGAGGTCATCGGTCCCTAGTCTTACGCACTACTTAAACTAAATTTTGCTAAGAATGACACATACACCCATGCCCGAGGGAGGACTCGAACCTCCGTTGGGAGGGGCTGCGATGTCCTTGACATGACGCCCTAGACCGCGCTCCGACGGTAATGGGTTATTTTGCTGCCCAGGCAGCACAATTCCTTAATTACGTCTGTTTCGTGGTCACCTGTTCTGATGATAAGTTTCTCGCTGTTCTCGTTTCTGCTACTTGTCACTACTTTCGTCTTTCTTCGATTTGCTCTCAACCATATTCTGCACTCATTACGCTGTTCATTCCATCCTACAGATCCTGTAATTCTTCCTCACCATCACTGAGGATAGTAATGTCATCAGTGAATCTTATCATTGATATCCTTCCATCCTGAATTTTAGTCGCAATCTTGAACCGTTCTTTATATCCATCATTGCTTTTTCGATGTGTAGAATGGACAGTAGGGGCGAAAGACTGCATTCCTGTATTACACCTTTTAGTTCGAGCTCTTCCTTCTTGGCCGTCCACTCTTATTGTTACCTCTTGGTTCTTGTACGTACTATACGGGTGTATTACCCGTCTTTCCGTGTAGCTTATTCCTATTTTTATCAGAGTTTCGAGCGTCATGCGCCATTTTATACTGTCGAACGCTTTTCCCATGTCGACAGATCCTACAAATGTGTCTTTATTTTGCTTCAGTCTTGCTTCCGATATCAAGCGCAATGGCAGAACTGTCTCTCTGGTGCCTTAACCTTTGGTAAACCAGAATTTTGGATATTTTTCAGTAAGTCTGATATTATGTTGCCAGTCTCATAATTTCTCCACACCATGTTGAATAGCCATTTGGTTGTCACTTCCCCCAGTGATTTTAGAAATTCTGATGGAATGTTATCCATCCCTTCTCCCTTGTACCTTGTTTGTTTGTCCAGCATCGATGATTGCTGTTTTTAGAGAAATCAACGTTTCTTCGATTGAACTGCCTTCTGTGGTATTTCTTATCGCAGTATCCACATTCTTTGCCAACTTCAAGCGCTTGTCATCATTCCCCATTTCTTCAGTTTCCCACGTCCTTGGAACTACTGACTTAACTCTGGTCTACTCCTTTAAATTCTGATCTGAGTCTATATCTGCTCCTGGGTACGCCTGACAATCCAGTATCCGATTTCAGAAACTTTGTCAGAGCGTGATGTAACCCAATTGGAATAGTCTAGTATCTGCAGGTCTTTTCCAGGTATACCTTCTCCGCTTTCAATTTATTGTAGAGCTCATTCTTTCTCATTCCTACTACGAAGTCCATATCCTCTCGTAACGCTTTCTTCTGCTTGTTATCCTACAACAGCTTTCCAATCCCCGGTGATTGTTAGATCTCTATTTCCTTTGCACACTGAATTATACTGAATTACTCGTTCAGTATCTTCATACACTTTCTCTATGTATTTGTCTTCTGCTTACGACGAAGGCATGTATACATGAACTATTGATCTCGGCGCTGGTTTGCCGTCGAACCTGTTGAGAAGGTCCCTCTCACTGAACTGTCACAGTAGGTCAATCTCTGTTATTTATTCTGTCTATGCGGAGCCTTTGCATTTTCCTTTCCGTATTTTCTATCTTGCTTACTAGGTTTAAATTTCTGGCATTCTACGCTCCGACTCTTAGAGTGTTGTCCTCTTGTTGATTATTATTTTTCTCATGGTCACTGCCCCCTTGGCAGTCCCCTACCGGATATCCGAATGGGGGACTGGTTCGGAATCTTTAACCAATGAAGAGACCACGACGACAATTTTCAGTCAAAGGCCACATGGTATGTAGTTTTTTTCCATTTCCTTATGCATCCTCATGCCGTTGATTACTGCTGATTCTTTCGCCTTTTAAGGGCAGTTCTCATTCTACGGTCAAGAAATATAATAAAGGAAGAATGGGGTTTAACGAATAGAGGTTTTTAGAAATGGAGAACAAGTTCGAAATGTTTCAGGAGTGGGACAGGAAATCGACCATGTCCTTTGAAAGCAATCATCCCGTCATTTGCCTGGAGCGATTTAGCGAAACCATAGAAAATTTGATGCTGGACGATTGGATGCGGATTTGAACAGTCGTTCTCCCAATTACGAGTCCACTGCACCACCTCACTCTGTTCAAGAACAAATGAGTGACCTAAAATTCTGTCCGCTCCTCCGCCCTTTTTGGCAGAGCCACCGGCAGAATCTTTTACTGTCATGCAAACTGAAGGTGGAGGGGGAGTAAGGAAAGGAAAGGAACTGATGACATCAGTTACATCAGGACTTTATGCGAAATCGTAGCGACGGGTGGAAATATGTGCCGGACTGGGACTCGAACCTAGGATCTGCCGCTTACAAGGTAGTTGAATTAACTACTACATCTTCCGGACACAGTGTCCCTCGCAAATGCGCGGACTATGTCGGAAGACTCCCCAGTCGACCCACACTCCCTCCAAGCGCCAGCTATCTGCAGTCTCCGTCCATGTCCTCCATGTTCGTTAACTTTGGATTTCCGCCGGAGATCGAGCGATAGTGTGCGTAAGCGACCTTCAGTGCAAGTTCCTAGTAAGCAATAGTCTTGGTCCGGCACACCATTATCAACACAGCAGTTTCACATTCGACAGGCTACTTTATAGTTGTCACAAACGATCTGAAGATGGACAGCTGCCCCGAAACCGGCCATTTGGAAACAGCGGAAAACGATCTGGAGAGTGAATTTGGGCGCTTTTAAGAACAGGGGAAGTCTGAGAAGACAGAATGTGTAGACGACAAAGTAGTTACAAAGTTCTTGAAAAGCATGTCCTGGCACAGAGAGAGAGAGAGAGAGAGAGAGAGAGAGAGAGAGAGAGAGAGATAGGAAGGTAGAGAACGAAGGGAGAACGAGAGATAGCATTGAGAGATGTATTTCTTCTTGTTACTGGTAAGGTAGTGGAAATTTTTCCTTGTAACTGATACATTTCGAGTAACAATGTAACTAAATTCGTACCACTGACTTTTGTAATTAATCTTTTCAGGACTATGCTCTTCATATTTCTATCGTTGATCTTGAAGAAAATTAAAATGGGAATTACAGCAGAGAGCACAAGAACGACATAGCGAGGCTCTTGTAAAATGCTTGTTTTGTCGTCACCCAGGTCCATCGTCTTCGACGGCCCGACACTCAAATGGTTCAGATGGCTCTGAGCACTATGGGACTTAACAACTGAGGTCATCAGTCCCCTAGAACTTAGAACTAATTAAACCTAACTAACCTAAGGACATCACACACATCCATGCCCGAGGCAGGATTCGAACCTGCGACCGTAGCGGTCGCGCGGTTCCAGACTGTAGCTCCTAGAACCGCTCGGCCACAGCGGCCGGCTTCCCGATACTCATTTCGTGTGGATAGGATCCTTACGACTGGTGAGACTGAATATTGTTTGGCACCGGGATGTTTACACTGGGTTTTATGATGAACCATAAGCTGTTGGATTTGATTGCAAAATGATACATGTTAAGGTGACATAATTGTCAACCCTCTGAATTGTTAACACTACTGCAGACAGTATGTTCTTAAACATACAGTTAAATTTTAAGAATAAGAGTCTTTTCTATTTTATGTACATAGTTGTCCCTGTTCACCCAAAAAGGTTTCTCTCCATTTCTCAGAAAGCAAATGTTCTTGGTTGAGAGAGTTTTGATCGGACTTTAATTAAATAAGTTAAAATATATAAGGAAATACAGTATAGAAAATACTGCCACAACCAAACGATTACACAAAAATGTCATTTGTTTTTATAAATAATGTGTACATTATATAGTTTTCCGTCATTTTTTTCACTCTTTCGACTTCACTGTGGGGAGGCAGCCAGATGCAGGTAGGCCAACGAGCTTCACATTGCCACTTCTAAGGTGACGTGATCTACTTTTTGCTAAAAATTTGCATACGGCACTCTACGATACTTCAGAGATACTGTCTGTTGGGGTAGAAACCCCAGCTTCTTGACGTTCCATAAAAGCAATTAGATTCACTGTGTGCCCTTAAATTATCATGCAGGGTCCCCTTAATGCTGATTATTTGTTCCTAGACGTCACATAGATTTTCCACCTTCCCATACACTTGTTCATACTGTGACGAATTCCTGTGAGGTGGCTGATTGGGGTTCTTCGCTGACGGCTCCGACTCTATTTTCCACATGGCAGATTTACAATTTCTACGAGGCAACCCTGTTTGTAATCGGGATGGGCTCCTTTCTCTCAGTATTACAGACAGGACCCAGTTGTGCCTCCATAGCTCAGTCAGTAAGAGAATTGGCCGTGAAAAGCAAAGTTCCTTTTTCGAGTCCTGATTCTTCATTAAGTACTCGTATTTATCCTATTTACTGTATTGATTTATTTATTCTGGCAAGATTAGGATATCAAGTCCTCTCTTACGTGAAACATAATGTTCATTGTAGCAAATGCGTTATAAGAATGTAAAGCTGTCACTCCGTTCGAAACAGAACCTGACTATTAATATAAAATGGTGAACTTGGTTTCTGCCCTGAAATATTCTCCTAGATTCTGGATATGACCCACTAATAAAGCAATACGACTTCAGATTTTAAGTTTCAGAGGTGACGAAACTTATTCAAAGAAAAGGGGGGGGGGAGAGTTGATTTACTCGGAAGTAACACAATTGAGTTTTGAGTTGGTACTTTGACTGCAAAGATCACATTATACGCTTCAAATTGTGTTCAAATTGGACGTTATAGGCTCAGTTTGTGCAGGATAAAAATGTTTTCATCCGTGGTCTGCACTACTCGATAATGTGTAAATGGTGAGCTTGTGTGGTGGAAGCAATAATTTATGCTGATGCCGTCTCTGCTGCTGTATATCTCGAAACACTGTATTTGCGACGCTTTACCTGAATTGCTTAAAAGTTCTAATGTAAGATATTGCAAACACTGATAGTGTGTTTATCATAGCCCCTGAGCCAATTGCTGTAGAAGTGAATGGAGCAAGTTTTGCATTAAGTAACTATAAAATACATTGCTGGGGAAAATTCACTGCGCGACATAAATGAAAGATGATAGTCGTGTTTCTACATCTGAAAGATAATGTCTATTCAAATTTCGGGCCACTAACACGATGTAAATCAGGTTTGCTTTAAATATGTGCTGTAACGGTCGTGATCGTTAGTTACCTCTGAGATTGGACGTGGAGAGTTGATTTTAGTCAAAAATGCCTTGAAGGTGACAAAGACACCATTACAACATCTCACGGAGTCTGATCGGGCCGCGACGATCACGCTTTCCATGCGACCCAAATTCCCCACTTGTTATGAAACTTCTGGCAGATTAAAACCGTGAGCCGGATCGAGACTCGAACTCGGGACCTTTGCCTTTCGCGGGCAACTGAGCTACCGAAGCACAACTCACGCCCCGTCCTCACAGCTTTACTTCTGCCAGTACCCCGCCTCCTACCTTCCAAACTTTACAGAAGCTCTCCTGCGAACCTTGCAGAACTAGCACTCCGCTGCAGAGTGGAAATCTAATTCTGGTCCCCACCTGTTGCACACTACATACGTAGCGCCCCTTGTCCACAATACTCATTGCGGACCGCTGGATTCCTGGAAGAGTTCAGGAGAGAGAGTACATCCGAAATGAATTGATCTTAATGGCCGTCAAACCGTATATACACTCTAAGTCGAATAAAAAGACGCACTTCGAAGGAAGTATCCGAATGGGACGGAAAATGATAAATGTGATAAACGTGTAAAAACAGAGAGATGTCTGAAATTTTAGTAAATTGGATGATTTATGTAAGAGAAAAAGCTTTACAAATTGAACAAGTTAATTATGCGTTGATCCAGCTACTGCCCTTATACAAGCAGTTATTTGGCTTGACACTGATTGATCAAGTTGTTGTATGTCCTCCTGAGGGGTATCGTGGCGAATTCGGTCCAACTGGGGCGTTAAGTCGTCAGAATGCCGACGTGGTTGCTGGATCCTGCCCATAAAGCTTTATACATTCTCAGTTGGGGAGAGATCTGGTGACATAGTTGGGCGCGGTAAGAATTGACAAGCACGAAGAGAAGTAGCAGAAATTCTCACCGTGTGCGAGAGGGCATCGTCTTGCTGAAATGTAAGCTTAAGGATGACTTGTCAAGAGGGGCAAGAGAACGAAGCGTAGAATATCGTCGACGTTCCGCTGTTTGTAAGTATGCCGCGGATAATAACAAAAGGGGTCAAACAATGATAAGAAATTGCACCCCAGAGCGTCAATCCTGATGGTCGGGTCGTATGGCGGTGGACAGTCAGTCTGGTTCCCGAGCGCTGTCTGGGGCGTCTCTAATCCATCTTCGCTGGTCATCGGGCCTCATTTAGAAGCGGGACTCATCTCTAAAGAAGATTCTACTCCAGTCAATGAGATTTCAGGCCGAAGGTACGTCTAGTAACGCCCCGTACAGTGGTGGAATAACAACACGACTGTCGCCCACCAAACGGCTCAACATCCAGGAGTGATGGTGTGGGGTGCCATTTCATTTTATAACAGCACCCCTTCGGTTGTCATCCGTGGCACCCTTACAGCACAGCGGTACGTCGGCAATATTCTACACCCCGTTTTGTTGCCATTCACGGCAAGCCACCTGGGTTTACATTTCAGGAAGATAATGCCTGCCCACACACGTCGAAAGTTTGTATTGATTGTCTTCGTACTTGCCTAACCCTACCTTGGCCATCAACGTCACCAGATCTCTCTCCAATTGAGAACGTTTGGAGCATTTTGGGCCGGGGCCCTCCTACCAGCTCCGGATTTTGACGATCTAAGCCGCCAATTGGACAGAAGGAAGACATCCAACAAATCTGTCAATCAACGCCAAGACGAATAATTGCTTGCATAAGGCCAGAGGTGGACCAACGCATTGTTGACTTGCTCAATTTGTGAAACTCTTTCTCTTGAATAAATCATCCTTTTTTTATAATTGTAATCATTTGTTTGTCTACACATATGATCAAATCTACACTCCTGGAAATGGAAAAAAGAACACATTGACACCGGTGTGTCAGACCCACCATACTTGCTCCGGACACTGCGAGAGGGCTGTACAACCAATGATCACACGCACGGCACAGCGGACACACCAGGAACCGCGGTGTTGGCCGTCGAATGGCGCTAGCTGCGCAGCATTTGTGCACCGCCGCCGTCAGTGTCAGCCAGTTTGCCGTGGCATACGGAGCTCCATCGCAGTCTTTAACACTGGTAGCATGCCGCGACAGCGTGGACGTGAACCGCATGTGCAGTTGACGGACTTTGAGCGAGGGCGTATAGTGGGCATGCGGGAGGCCGGGTGGACGTACCGCTGAATTGCTCAACACGTGGGGCGTGAGGTCTCCACAGTCCATCGAGTTGTCGCCAGTGGTCGGCGGAAGGTGCACGTGCCCGTCGACCTGGGACCGGACCGCAGCGACGCACGGATGCACGCCAAGACCGTAGGATCCTACGCAGTGCCGTAGGGGACCGCACCGCCACTTCCCAGCAAATTAGGGACACTGTTGCTCCTGGGGTATCGGCGAGGACCATTCGCAACCGTCTCCATGAAGCTGGGCCACGGTCCCGCACACCGTTAGGCCGTCTTCCGATCACGCCCCAACATCGTGCAGCCCGCCTCCAGTGGTGTCGCGACAGGCGTGAATGGAGGGACGAATGGAGACGTGTCGTCTTCAGCGATGAGAGTCGCTTCTGCCTTGGTGCCAATGATGGTCGTATGCGTGTTTGGCGCCATGCAGGTGAGCGCCACAATCAGGACTGCATACGACCGAGGCACACAGGGCCAACACCCGGCATCATGGTGTGGGGAGCGATCTCCTACACTGGCCGTACACCACTGGTGATCGTCGAGGGGACACTGAATAGTGCACGGTACATCCAAACCGTCATCGAACCCATCGTTCTACCATTCCTAGACCGGCAAGGGAACTTGCTGTTCCAACAGGACAATGCACGTCCGCATGTATCCCGTGCCACCCAACGTGCTCTAGAAGGTGTAAGTCAACTACCCTGGCCAGCAAGATCTCCGGATCTGTCCCCCATTGAGCATGTTTGGGACTGGATGAAGCGTCGTCTCACGCGGTCTGCACGTCCAGCACGAACGCTGGTCCAACTGAGGCGCCAGGTGGAAATGGCATGGCAAGCCGTTCCACAGGACTACATCCAGCATCTCTACGATCGTCTCCATGGGAGAATAGCAGCCTGCATTGCTGCGAAAGGTGGATATACACTGTACTAGTGCCGACATTGTGCATGCTCTGTTGCCTGTGTCTATGTGCCTGTGATTCTGTCAGTGTGATCATGTGATGTATCTGACCCCAGGAATGTGTGAATAAAGTTTCCCCTTCCTGGGACAATGAATTCACGGTGTTCTTATTTCAGTTTCCAGGAGTGTACCTACACTCCTGGAAATGGAAAAAAGAACACATTGACACCGGTGTGTCAGACCCACCATACTTGCTCCGGACACTGCGAGAGGGCTGTACAACCAATGATCACACGCACGGCACAGCGGACACACCAGGAACCGCGGTGTTGGCCGTCGAATGGCGCTAGCTGCGCAGCATTTGTGCACCGCCGCCGTCAGTGTCAG
This sequence comes from Schistocerca americana, assembly GCF_021461395.2. Taxonomy (NCBI): domain Eukaryota; kingdom Metazoa; phylum Arthropoda; class Insecta; order Orthoptera; family Acrididae; genus Schistocerca; species Schistocerca americana. Next base: position 641,100,766 of record NC_060121.1, on the reverse strand, counting down.
CCAGTTTGCCGTGGCATACGGAGCTCCATCGCAGTCTTTAACACTGGTAGCATGCCGCGACAGCGTGGACGTGAACCGTATGTGCAGTTGACGGACTTTGAGCGAGGGCGTATAGTGGGCATGCGGGAGGCCGGGTGGACGTACCGCCGAATTGCTCAACACGTGGGGCGTGAGGTCTCCACAGTACATCGATGGTGTCGCCAGTGGTCGGCGGAAGGTGCACGTGCCCGTCGACCTGAGACCGGACCGCAGCGACGCACGGATGCACGCCAAGACCGTAGGATCCTACGCAGTGCCGTAGGGGACCGCACCGCCACTTCCCAGCAAATTGGGGACACTGTTGCTCCTGGGGTATCGGCGAGGACCATTCGCAACTGTCTCCATGAAGCTGGGCTACGGTCCCGCACACCGTTAGGCCGTCTTCCGCTCACGCCCCAACATCGTGCAGCCCGCCTCCAGTGGTGTCGCGACAGGCGTGAATGGAGGGACGAATGGAGACGTGTCGTCTTCAGCGATGAGAGTCGCTTCTGCCTTGGTGCCAAAGATGGTCGTATGCGTGTTTGGCGCCGTGCAGGTGAGCGCCACAATCAGGACTGCATACGACCGAGGCACACAGGGCCAACACCCGGCATCATGGTGTGGGGAGCGATCTCCTACACCGGCCGTACACCACTGGTGATCGTCGAGGGGACACTGAATAGTGCACGGTACATCCAAACCGTCATCGAACCCATCGTTCTACCATTCCTATACCGGCAAGGGAACTTGCTGTTCCAACAGGACAATGCACGTCCGCATGTATCCCGTGCCACCCAACGTGCTCTAGAAGGTGTAAGTCAACTACCCTGGCCAGCAAGATCTCCGGATCTGTCCCCCATTGAGCATGTTTGGGACTGGATGAAGCGTCGTCTCACGCGGTCTGCACGTCCAGCACGAACGCTGGTCCAACTGAGGCGCCAGGTGGAAATGGCATGGCAAGCCGTTCCACAGGACTACATCCAGCATCTCTACGATCGTCTCCATGGGAGAATAGCAGCCCGCATTGCTGCGAAAGGTGGATATACACTGTACTAGTGCCGACATTGTGCATGCTCTGTTGCCTGTGTCCATGTGCCTGTGGTTCTGTCAGTGTGATCATGTGATGTATCTGATCCCAGGAATGTGTCAATAAAGTTTCCCCTTCCTGGGACAATGAATTCACGGTGTTCTTATTTCAATTTCCAGGAGTGTATTTCAGTCCTATTCGTATCATTACTTTGAGGTCCGTCTTTTTTTGTCTTAGAGCGTAATCGTAGATGAGTTATGTCTGTTCTTTCGGCCATATGTGAAAGAACAGACACCATTCTTGATTCTGCAGCTTTATATATACGTGATTAAATGAAATAAATTCCGACATCAGCTGCAACTGGGCATTGAAATAAACTCAGTGGCGACAAGTGCCAGACTGGGTTTGAACCCGGATTTTCCACTTTATGTGAGGGTTTACCTTAACCGCTTTGACTATCCAAGCACGCTTTCCATTAGATTCAAATTCCCAAAATCTCACACAGTACTTGTGGAGCGTTCCCTGTCCACTACACTCATTGCAGAACGCTGGTTGTCACAAGAGTTCAGCAGCGATATTACATCCACACAGAATTTTAGGAACTCTGGGTTTGAATGCAGGTCCGGGATAGATTTTCGCTTTCAGACATACCCGAAAGAACAGACACCACATATACACAAATATATATGACTTGGCGGCCACAAAGATTATTTCATTGCGAATGTACTTTCTCTTCTGAAGTCTTGCGTGAATTCTGGGTGATGCTGCGAGGACTTAGTATGAAAGGCATGGGGCGCTACGTAAATAGCCTGTGAGAAGTTGGGAATTTGGGTGGGACGGAAAGTCTCCTCATGTGCCCAAAACGATTATGGCAACTGCTTGCATGAAGTGGGAAATCCACGTTCGAGTGCCGGTCAGGAACAGATTTTGACTTGTCCCCATTAAATTCATGTCACTACCGAGTTGTGACCAATGTCGGAATTTATTTGATTTAATCATGTGTACGTATGGCTGCAAGATCAAGAATGGTGTCTGTTCTTTTCGACATGTCCGAAAAACGGACACCGCACATGATTAGATAAATATTGAACGTAATAGATTAACCATAGCAAATGGGGGGGGGGGGCCTTAGGCAAGGAGATGCCCTACGTTAGTTGGTATCAAAGTGTTGCACAGGAAAAATTAGAGTGAAGAATGAAATATTTTCAGTTATCGTTAATGATATCCAGCTGTAGTGCGCCTGCTACGTAGACAATGGATGGGTAACGAGTGTAAGTACTCAAAAGCCTTGGAACACAAACAGGCAAGAAGCACTTAGCTAAAGACTGTGTGTTGCTAGCCATTGCCAGTTTTGAGTCCTATGAGTTGTAACCTCCCCACAAGTAAAATTTTTCACCACAACCTCTCAACAGAAAATGTGAACATAAATAATATTCACGCCAAGTGTAACCTCCCCACAAAAATTTAAAATTGTAATTAAAAATAATTATTATAGATAGCGATTCTAAATTTTGTGTGACCTCAGAACAATGTACCCACAAAATTCTTTTCTCATTTAATGTAAGCACGAAACAGAAAAATTCCTAAGCCTCATAATAAAAAATAAATTCAGTAACCTGGTAAAATTTCGACGACAGCAGTGCTGCGTCGTGGCCCTGTAAGATCATTCTGAATAAAAGCAAGAATTCTTACCTCAATAAAAACAGCGAATATATCTGCTCTTACCTAAAAAAATTTTCGGCAAAGCTCCGTGCAATGCTGGCTTATACATTTGTGATTTGTGAAAGGAAGCAACTGATTTTTTTTTAAATGAATGCTTTTTTTTAAAAAAAATTACTTTATATTACCAAAAATTATTATTAGGACATTTTTAAAACATTTGGATGACAGTTCAGATACATTACTAGATATGCGCGACGCTGCTTCTTTACCTTATCCAGTAATACTCCATCTCCAGATTCCCGACCAGAGCAGACTGCAGACAAGCGCAGACAATCTCAGACACGCGACTAGCAACAACTAACTGCTACAGTTACACAGTTCGTACTGCAGTCAACACTGGTCTCTGGTCAGCGATTCTCATATCACAGACAGCACGTACCTCTTACAGAGTCCACAGTCATCTGACTACAGATGGGGGGGGGGGGGGGGGAGGTTGACTTCAGTTGCCATTTCTGCCGGTCACAACGGTGACTGACTGAAGCTGAGGCCCGCTGACTTACGAATTCACGCACAGTGTAGAAGCAGGTAGGATCCTCTAATGGGAAGCACAGAATAGGCCCTTGCACGTATTCATTGAGGTGTATATCGGCAGATAGGTTGCGACTGGCGAGGATGGAGAATCCTAGTGATTTGTCCCTGGCTATCAAGATTGCCACACAGCTCAAAGAAATCAACACTGACTACCGACGAAGTGACGGTAGTGTCTTCTCATCTGATGTGACGTATTACTGGTGGGGACAGGCGCTACACAAAGGAAGCAATGACATCAGCCACAAGCTTTTGAGTGTACTGAGTTTGCCCATGGGGTATGTGACTGCAAGAATAGGAATCAGGACAAAAGGAATCAAAGGAAGTGTTCGTGAAACAGAAACTGGACTGACGTAGCCATTCCCAGTAACACTGTGCACCGCATGACGTGTGCAGAGATGCATTGTTCTTGCTTGACACAGTAAATAATGAGGAACGTAAATTCTTGACGGAAATGGATGCACATGTGTTGGTTGTTATTGGGGACAAATGGTTCAAATGGGTCTGAGCACTATGGGACTTAACATCTGAGGTCATCAGTCCCCTACAACTTACAACTACTTAAACCTAACTAACCTAATGACATGACACACATCCATGCCCGAGGCAGGATTCGAACATGCGACTGAAGCGCCTAGAACCGCTCGGCCACTGCGGCCGGCTTATTGGGGATATCTTGGGTGTGGTGAATAGCGGAATAGTATGCATTATGGAACTGATGGAGGATTTGTGGTTCCTGTAAGTGTGGACAAGTTTGGCGTGGAGGAGCTTAGTCTGCCACAGGGCCTAATTGTTACCAGTTTGAGTATCTTAAAGGAAAACGAAACTGATAGACTGAGTGATGACTGTAGCTGCGAGCCTACCATTAGCAATTATGCACTACGTGGAAAAGTCTAACACTTGTAAGGGAAAGGCAGGGAATACATGGAAGCTTTACTGCTTAGATTCATGGATTCGTTCAGTCCAGCGAGTCCACTACTAGTGATGCCTATACAACTCCATAGGATACCAACAAGAAATCATGCCCCATTGCATAGGAAGCCATACAGGTTCCTAAAGCATTTACAACAATTGATGGAGGAATTCATTGAACCGTAGTTACCTGAAGGAATAACTGAACATAGCGATAGTCTCTGGCGTGTGAGCATTGTCGTTATGCCCCAAAAAATCATTAGAAGGTAAAAAGAAATACAGCTTCTATTGGGGTTATTACTATCTCAACTCAAGGGCTATCACTGTTGCGTATCCCGTCCCTAACGTTATAGAAGCACTCAACAGTTTGGGTCAATGTAGATGCTTCTCAACCGCTGATTTGAAGAGTGGCTACCGCCGGATTTAAATAGTTCCAGAAGACTAGCAAAAGATAGCCTTTACCACTCCATGGAGACATTACGACTGTTGTAGAATGCTGTCTGAACGGAATAGTGCACCGCCTACATTTGAGAGACTCTTGGATGTAGCACCTTAGGGACTGAAACCTAAAAAATGTGTGGTTTACCTTGATGGTGTAATTGTATTTTCATAGGTTCTTCAAGAACACGTGAGACGACTGGAAGAATTTTATGAAAGACTGCAGGCAGCACGTGTAACACTCAGTGTCAATAAGTGCCATTTCACTTTAAAGGAAGTAAACTGTCTCAAGCATGTAAGCAGTCAGGAAGGAGCAAAAACTGATACGCAGCAATTTGTTATGTTTTGAGCCAAATTGTGGATAACAGGGTGCATCCAATAGCTTATGTTTTCAGACAGTTGAGTAAGGCAAAACATAACTATTCCACAACAGAGAAATAAACGTTAGCTGTAATTTCTGGTATTACCTACTTTAAGTGTCATTTATAAGGACAAACATTTAAGATAGTTATGGATCGTGCTTCCTTTAAGTGGCTGTTGGGAGTAGAAGACCCACTCAATACGTTGACACAGCGAACATTGAAGCTAAGTGAGTTTAATTATGAAGTGGTGCACAGACCTGGGTAAAAGCACACAAACGTGGACATGCTAAGCAGGAAGATTGGAGCTCTGCAAGCACAAGGTAGAAACTTGCCAGAGTGGCAGAAGGCACAAGCAGCAGATGTAGATTGTTGGGCAATCAGACAGCAACCACAGTTTGCTATGTACACTGCTTGCTATGCAGTACAAAGGTGGGCTACGTGGGGTGTTTTCTTCATCATTTAGAAATGTAGTATTACGACATGTGCTTGACCATCTGTTGACCTGTCTTGGTGGACGTAGAACAATGGATAGGTATGTAAGTGGCAAGTTTTGATATGCAACCAGAAAGAAGAGGTTGAACAGTGGATGAAAGTCCATGCCATGTGCGCAGAGAATGGATCTTAGTCACCAGCGTATTCCACAGCAAAGATTGCTGGAAGAATTGAACCTTTTGAAATTATTGGTTTGGTTATCCTTGGACAGCAATAGAAATAAATATATTCTGACAATAATAGATCAGTTTTCCCATTTCATAACAATGATAGAGATTCTGGATCAGTGAGCAAGCCCAGTAGCAAATGTGATGGTTAACAGCTGCATATTAATATTTGGCGTTCTAGAGTCTATAATTACTGATCACGGTGCAAATTTTGTATCAGATCTGTTGAAGCAGTTGTATATCTGAAAACTTTGCACTAGTTCTTTCCATACACAAGCGAATGAACGTATCAAGTGTTATCACATAAATCATAAGCATGGTAATTGGGACACATATCTTCAGTATGTTGTCTTTACATACAATTCTAAAGTACACACAGAAACAGGTGTTCACTAAACGAGGTGGTATGTGGTAAGATGCCATCTCCTTTAAAGGTTCTAGACTCCAAATTAAGAGCTATTGGGAGAAGGTCAAACAGACGAAGACAAAGGCACTTGCATGTCAGGAATGCATGGGGCAACTTGCTGGAAAATTGCTGCTGTATCTAGTGGGCCCTTGGATTTTAATCACACAGCATTATACAACAAAGGGCAGAAAAAAGAAGTTTTTGGGTAAGTAGAAGGGTCTATAGCAAGAGATAGAGATTAACCTCACTGGTAAATGCGAAGCTGCAACTTTCAACGAAGACTTCTGCTATTCACGTCAGCCAAGTCAAACCCTTCACTGGAGCAGGAGATACTCTGCCACAATCATCGCAGATGGTACAGAACAAGCATCCACGAGGGAAAAGAAACCGGTAATTAAGAATTATTGAGATGCATATAAGCAAGTGTATGCAGTAAGATATCATGATAGATAAATAGAATTTGTTTTTTTTTGTCTCGAAACGTAATTTTTTTGTTTCTGAACCACTGGGATTCATGCTATTGTGATTTGGGGGCTTGTTTCTTGATTTATGCTGGATGGATTTGGAGTTGGGGCCTGTGGGTTCTTTTAGGTAAATTTTTCTTATGCACTCCCTTTTTCTAATGATGAAGAGGAGGTGATGAGAAATTCCTTTCTTTCAGGTGGCGTGTCATGCACGAGCAACTTAGTACTGTGGCCGCTGCAGTTCGTAGCTGGACTCTGGAGAGCACAAAAGGACTTTATAACTGAACCACTGAAGGCAGTTTGGCGTTGCTTTATCATATATCAGTAGCCGAAGCCAATGCAAATGGTGCAAGGTTACACGTTTGGTACTTTTTTCAGTAGTAAGCTTGAATCCTCAGTATCAGTGCTTTATTATACATCCTTACTCAGTGAAAAAAGTCGCAGTAGGAAAGCGGGTGTGGGTATGAACCAATGAAGTGAGTCTCAGAAAATAGGGAACTTATGCTCTAAGTTCCTTAGGAGAGCTGTGGGGGGTTGCCAACAACAGAATTTCGCGGTCTCTTCAACTAGGTCGGGTTGGACTGAAGCACAGGCATGTGAGATTCCTGCAGCGACAGACAGTTGGAGGGAAGTGGTAACACGTAGCTGCATTTTCACAGATTGAGCACACGTTGAATTTATTTGGTATTCACTCCAAAAGCTATAATTCTGAATTGCTGTGAGAAGGGGAATCCACAAGGTATGAGTAAGATGGAACTAAGAAAGAGTGGAATCCTAATAAATGGTTTGATTTTTGGTATAAGGGAACAACCTTCTACTGTCCATCCGTGATTATGGGTACAAAATGACAGCATTGTCACACACTTTGTTATTTTGGTCAGAGAAGGCCGGGGAGATACAGTCAGTCCAGAACTTCACCGTTTTTAACGGTACCTTAATTATGGTTATCTGCACTCGTTAGATATATTTATAACATCACAGGCTCGAAAAACTGGAGTACATTCGGTCACCAATAGAGGGGAATCACGTCATCGACCACTGTGCAGGGTGTATCAGGCATATTGCAGTTGGTCACTGAGAACGGTGTACTGAACAACAATACATCAGTATTTACGTCATTTGTACGCTTGTAGTTTTAGCTATTTCAAGTCGTGTGTTTTTAGATTGGTTAGTATCTGCAAGTACATGTGACTAGGGCAAGCCATTAACGCTAATCTTTCCCCAGGTAGCAGGTCAGGTGTTGAAGTGTGGACGCATAGACGCAAAACGGTGTCTCTACTAACAGGCGGAGCCCACTTAGTGGAGCACTTACAGCCATGCGGGAAACATCAGGTCGCAAAGTTTGTGACGTATTTGTGGGAAGACTGACGCAGAGAAAAGACAACCAACCGACCAATGTGTGTACTTACTAAGGCACTACGTACAAAAAAATCTACTGTTATACCCGTTTCACAGTATACAATCCTTCCCTTCCTTCCAATTAGGTCTCAGAGTCATCGGCATCACTGAAACTGACGTAGGTCGAGCTCTGTTAGCTGCAGGGTGACCTGCGGAGACGGAAAAGCTTCTGTTCACGAAGCAGCATCCCTCACGCGAAACTCAACTTGCCCTCACATGATAGCCTGCGAACATGCATGAAGAGCAACAGGCAGATTCCATATTCTTAGATTTTCGAAAAGCGTTTCACACGGTTCCCCACTGAAGTCTGTTAATAAAGGTACCAGCATGCCGAATATGATCCCAATAAGTGAGTGACTCGATGACTTTTTAAGAAACAGAACTCAGTACGTTGTCCTCGAGGGCGGGTGTTCGTCAGAGACAAGGTTATCGTCACGAGTGCCCCAGGGAAGTGTGATTAGGACCGCTGCTATTTTGAGTATACATAAATGATCTGGCAGGCAGAGTGAGCAGCAATCTGTGGCTTTTTGCTGATGACACTGGCGGCAGGTGTGTGATGGTCGCCTTCCTGAGAACCTGTGTGACTACTCGGGAATCGGGTCCTGCATCTGCGACTGGGCAGGCCTATTTAGGATGACCGCTGCCCACCCTGAATGGGGAAGGCCCTAGAAAATGTGGGCTAAACATCGGAAGTCACACTTGAACCGGGCTGGGAATCCGCACCCAGTAGGTCACTCCTTATACTGCGGACGTAAACAAAAGAAGAATGAAATGATTATGATAATAGGGACATGGAATGTCAGAACCCTCCTGGACGTGAACAATTACAGACCAGAGAGAAGAACCGCTCTTATCACCCAAGAACTAGCCCGTCTAGATATAGACATAGCTGCCTTGAGTGAGACAAGACTCTCAGGTGAGGGACACATTAGTGAGGTACGTTCAGGGTACACCATCTTCTGGAAGGGAAAGGATGCAGGAGAGCCACGCATCCATGGTGCAGGATTTGCCGTAAAAACGAAAATAGTGAAAGATCTTCGACTTACACCTGTCTCAATTAATGAAAGACTGATGACTCTTAGAGTACCCATTGGTTCAGACAGATTCATCTCCTTCGTCTCTGCATATGCTCCTACTTTAGACAGTGATGAAGGCACAAAGAATCAGTTCTACCACCAACTGAACAGTACTCTCTCTAAAATACCCATTCAAGATAAATTAATTTTACTTGGTGATTTCAATGCCAGAGTGGGAAGGGACAACCGTTTTTGGAGAGATGTCATGGGTAAACAAGGGGTGGGAAACTGCAATGCAAATGGGTTGCTACTTCTTGGCCTATGTGCTGAGCACGAGCTTTTCATCTCCAGTACCCAATTCCGTTTGCGTAACCGCTATAAGACCACATGGATGCACCCACGCTCCAAACATTGGCATCTTATAGACTACGTTATTACGCGACAGTGTGACAAGAAAGACATTCTCATCACAAAAGCAGCACTAAACATCGATGAGTGCTGGACGGACCATAGACTTTTAGTCAGCCGTTTGAGAGTACCAAAGTATCGCAAGCCACGATCCCACTTTTCAAACCCACCACGCAGAAAATTCAACATAAGCAACCTGAACAACAAAAACGTTCGCTCACACTTCCAAGACATACTGTCTGAACAACTTAACAAAGCTCCAGCAACCACAGATGACGTCGAACAAGAATGGACCACATTAAAGAACATCATCAAAGAAACTGCTGAGAATGTTGTTGGTTGTAGTGCACGGAAAAGAAGTGACTGGTTTGATGACAACCACGGAGAAATCCAAGCCATCATCAATGCAAAGCGGGATGCTTACCTATCCCTTGCTCAAGATCCATCCTGCGCAGAAAAGAAAGCACACTTTCAAGAACTCAAGCAGAAATGTCAAAGTGAAATACGAGTAATCAAGAACAAATGGTGGCAACAGAAAGCCACAGAACTCCAAAATCTTTCTGATGCAAGGAACCTGCGTGGCTTTTACGCTGGTATTAAAGAGCTGTATGGACCTATCCGCTCCTCATCAGGAGCACTGAAAGCTGCTGACAACTCCACCATTCTTACTGAAAGTCAGGACATCTTAAATCGTTGGAAAGAGCACTTCAGCTCACTGTTAAACAGCCCTTCTACTGCCGCTGGAGATTTTCTCAAAAATGTCCCACAGCACCCTCCAAAACCCTGGCTGGCTGATCCCCCAACTTTTCAAGAATTTTGCAAGGCACTCAAGAGTGTGAAACCTGGGAAGGCTCCTGGACCTGACAGCATCCCGATGGAGCTTATTGAGGGTGGCGGCTTGCCTCTAAAAACTAGACTCTTCTCACTTATATTAATGTGGGAAACCCGCAAGGTACCAGCTGACTTGAAGAACTCCACAATTGTCACCATCTTCAAAAAGGGCGACAGAAGCGTCTGTGGTAACTACCGGGGAATATCTCTACTCTCTGTCACTGGAAAATTTTTTGCAGGAATCCTTTTAAATCGCCTCCAGACACTTTCAGAGACTATACTACCTGAGTCTCAATACGGGTTTCGACCTTCAAGAGGGACAATTGACATGATCTTCTGTGCACGACAACTACAGGAGAAGTGCAGAGAACAGCAAAAGCCTTTACTACTTGTTTTCTACGATCTAGAAAAGGCCTTTGATACAGTTCCCAGAGAAGCCATGTGGATGGTCTTAAAACGCTTCGGCTGCCCTGAACATTTTGTTGACCTGATTGAAGCTCTCCACGTTGATATGACTGGACAGGTCCTCTGCCAGAATGAAATGACTGGTGAATTCCCAATAACAAGTGGGCTTAAACAAGGATGCGTTCTTGCACCTACATTATTTGCATCGTATCTGGCAGCTATGCTTTACGAGACAACCGTAAACAATGCAGGAATAGAACTAAAGTACAGGTTTGATGGAGGATTATTCAACCAGTCCAGACTCCATTCAAAAAGGTTCACCAGTACCACTCGTGTGACAGAGCTGCAGTATGCTGATGACAATGCCTCTCCAGCTCATTCACCTGCAGAGTTGCAGCTGTCAGTTGATTCCTTCAGCAGGGCGTACGAACGATTTGGTCTCTCCATCAATATTCCAAAGACAAAGGTGATGGCGCAGCCAACTCCTGGCTCCTCCGTTCCTGACTTCAGCATATCCATCTATGATACACTCTTGGAACAAGTGGACCATTTCCTCTACCTGGGAAGCATACTGTCATCCAACTGCTCATCTGGAAAAGATGTGGAGAATAGATTACGTGCTGCACATGTAGCATTTGGTCGTCTTACAAAGCGTGTCTTCCTGAATAAAGACCTAACACTGTACACCAAACTGATGGTGTACAAAGCTGTAGTCATTTCCACCCTGCTATATGGTTGCGAAACCTGGACGTTATATCGCTGCGATCTGAAGAAACTAGAACGCTTCAACCAACAGAAGCTAAGATATATCATGAACCTGAAATGGGATGACTTCATATCCAACACGGCTGTTCTAGAGAAAGCAAAAGTGCATAGCATGGAAGCTCTTATCATTGGGCATCAACTCAGATGGGTCGGACATGTCCAGCGGATGAAAAATGACAGACTTCCACGCCAAATGCTGTACAGCGAAGTGAGCACAGGTAAAAGGCCACGAGGTGCCCCTCTCAAACGTTATAAGGATCAGTACAAGAAAAATCTGAAAAACTTGAACATCGATCTGAGTAACTGGTCCACAATAGCAGAAGACCGAAGTCGCTGGCGCTCAGTTACCTCAAATGCTCTTCAAAACTTTGAGCTGGAACGTCGAATAATGGAGAATGGCAAACGCCAGAGACGTAAACTCCTCCAGGCTCAGCCACGTCCTCCACCTTCCATCAGCTGTAATGTCTGTGGCCGCCTGTTCCACGCTAGGATTGGATTGCTAAGCCATCAACGACACTTCCACGCCTGAACCGTGACAAAGGAAATCTCAGGAGAGAAATGAAAACTCGGATACGAGTATCAGCCGACGACGACTGTGGTGTACGGGAATGTGACGTCGTTGAGTGTCTGTGGGAGGATATAAGATGAGGTAAACAAAATTTGTAGATAGTGTGATAAATGGCAGCTAGTGTAACGTCTCCTGGAAAGCCACCTAAAAACCGTAGTAAGTTTTACGAGAACCACACGAGAACAACGTCAATAATGAATAAAAAATGGGTGTTCATGCATCTAAATGTGTACTATCAGTAAGGAAATATTATTTTGGAATGAGAAAACTGTATACCTTTACGTGTTTTGAAGATAGAAATATTAATAATACATATATTTATTTGTAGCAAATCCTAAGAATAACGTCAAGGAATTTGTGTGTAATTGTGGGATAAAGACGTGGATGAATAAAATGATCACTCTGTTCTCTGTTCTAGAACCTAGACGATTTGTACAAAGTGCCTTCCGAACGCACGATTTTGTTAAATGTACGTAAGTTTTTTGACAGTATATTATAAAAAGAAATTATTCTTTTACTCTCATTTCATACCTCTCCTTCCATGTGTATATAATTAAGTGGAAATAATTAATTATCGCTACAATCGAGTTTTATCATTGGCAATCTGCAGTTCATTTGTCATAATGGCGCATTATTAATCACACAACAGATAATCACACTCACTGGATAACAGGAAAAAATACTTTAATATTTCTGCTATCAGGAAAATAAATTTTTCTGCAGAAAAGTTTTCAGTAAATACACATGACAAATTCAAAGATAATAAATAATAATAATATGAGGCTCAGGCTATAATTATACTTTAATTAATTATATTTGACTAACGAGTCATAACATGTTTTAAATTGTTCTTTGCGTAATAGCAAGGTATGCAGTTCATTTACACAGTAAGACACAATTAAAGTTTGACACTTAAAAAAATTGTTGAACTGTTCAGTGCTCACTGCCACCATATACTCTGCAGCGCCAAAGAAACTAGTCTAGGCATTAGTATTCAATTACAGAGATATGTAGACAGGCAGAATATGGCTCAGCGGTAGACAATACGTATAGAAGACAATAAGTATCTGGCGTAGTTGTTGGATCAGCAGGTCATCAAGACTTAAATGAGTTTGACCGTGGTGTTATAGTTGACGCACGAGCGGTGGGAGACTGCATCTCCGAGGAAGCGATGAAGTGGGGATCTTCCCGTACAACCATTTCACGAGTTTACCATGAATATCAGGAATCCGGTAAAATATCAAATCCCCTTCTGCAGCCGGAATAAGATCCTGCAAGAACGGGAGGAACGACGACTGGAGAGAATAGTTCAACGTGCCAGAAGTGCAACCCTTCCGCAAATTTCTGCAGATTTCAATGGTGGGCCATCAACAAGTTTCAGCGTACGAACCATTCAATGAAACATCATCGTTATGCGCTTTCGGAGCCGAAGGCCCACTCGTGTACCCTTGATGATTGTCGATGACTGGAAACGTGTTGCCTGGTCGGACGAGTCTGGTTTCAAATTGAATCCAGCGGATGGACGTGTACGGGTATGGAGACAACCTCATGAATCCATGGACCCTGCATATCAGCAGGGACTGCTCAAACTGGTAGAGGCTCTGTAATGGTATGGGGTGTGTGCAGTTGGAGTGATATGGGACCCCTGATACAGACGAGACGTACGTAAGCATCCACTGATGTCCATTCTGCATTCCGACGGACTTGGGCAATTCCATCAGGACAATGCGACGCCCCAGACGTCCAGATTGCTGCAGAGAAGTTCCAGGAAAACTCTTCTGCGTTTAAACACTTCCACTGGCCACCAAACTCCCCAGAAATGAGCATTATTGAGCATATCTGGGACGCCTTGCAACGTGCTGCTAAGCAGAGATTTCCACCCCTTCATACTCCTACTGATTTGTGGACAGCCCTGCAGGACATTAGTCGAGTCCATGCCGCGTCGTGTTGCGGCACTTCTGCATGCTATTGGGGTGGTGGTGGTGGTTAGTGTTTAACGTCCCGTCGACAACGAGGTCATTAGAGACGGAGCGCAAGCTCGGGTTAGGGAAGGATTGGGAAGGAAATCGGCCGTGCCCTTTCAAAGGAACCATCCCGGCATTTGCCTGAAACGATTTAGGGAAATCACGGAAAACCTAAATCAGGATGGCCGGAGACGGAATTGAACCGTCGTCCTCCCGAATGCGAGTCCGGTGTGCTAACCACTGCGCCACCTCGCTCGGTGCTATTGGGACCCTACACGATATTAGGAAGGCGTACCAGTTTCTTTGGCTCTTCAGTGTAGTTTATTTTAAAAATTTTATCGTTGTTATGTTTTTGGCGTGACAGTAAATGTTCAAGTCGTTACACTAGCTCTAAACGTAGCAAAATGTAAGTTAATGCTAGGGTGAACAGATGTCCCATAATGTACGTGGTCGTCCCTTATTTAACTTAAGTGTCTCGTTGCGCTAACAAAATACTTACGGGGCGGGACAATCTCAAGCAAGCAACGGAAATATCACCCTTCGAGAAGCGTTGACGAAGATAAGTAAACAGTACAGCCTACCAAATGAAGCATTCCACTACGACCTGACGAAAGAATGTAACAAACACGAACACGTCGTAATCGGAAAAATAGATAACATCTGTCAATTCTGCAAAGCGAGAAAATTCGGTAGAGAAACACCAGAATTCTTGAAAAATTCAGTTTCCACCACTGGTAGCACCTCCGCAGGAATATTTACATTACCTGATAGGGGAAACTACAGAATCAAAACACTTTCTTCAAAATATAAAAGTGTACAACGCCTGCTTCCAAATGACGCCTTTCGGTGTCACTTCGATCAACACTAACAGAGATTAAATCGATTACTTTCCTTTCTATCCAAAGACAAATCTATCAAAACATGGTGCGAACTAACATCCCAAAGATGTTCGGGCTCACATGTGGTTCCGGTTCCTCTTCGTCGAAATGTCTTGGCTCAGACTTGTGACCCTTTGGAAATTTGGAAATTTGTAGTAATATCTTATGGGACCAGCTTGCTGAGATCATCGGTCCCTAAGCTTACTCACTACTTAATCCAACTTAAACTAACTTACGCTAAGGA
Source organism: Schistocerca americana (assembly GCF_021461395.2). Lineage (NCBI taxonomy): Eukaryota > Metazoa > Arthropoda > Insecta > Orthoptera > Acrididae > Schistocerca > Schistocerca americana. The sequence continues at coordinate 641,085,753 of NC_060121.1, read as the reverse complement.
CAACACACACACCCATGCCCGAGGGAGGACTCGAACCTCCGACGGGGGGAGCCGCGCGAACTGTGACAGGATGCTAGACACCGTGGCTACCCCGCGCGGTGTGACCCTTTGGTTAAATTGTCTGGCTGATGGAAAGTTTGTGAAATACAAAGTTAATATATAATAACAATAATAATAATATCGGGAGCTAAATTAACGACCCATAAATGATGTAGGCCGCACAGTTGCGATTTGGTTAAAATAACGTTTATTCAGAAAGCAAACTAATAGCGAAAGTGTTACACTCGAGCGCATATCCATTTGACACAGTTCGATCATTTACAATCTCATGGCAAAATACAAGTCCAATATCCACCTCTTTATGTTCACGAAACGTTAGAGTTCACACCAGGCGCGCGGCTGCTCACCGATCGGAGACTAAGTCCCGCAATACCACACAACGCGAAATTTTCTAAGTCTTTTCACTTACCAGCTACCTAAAAGATCGACCGCCCGCTTTCGCGTCTCCACCAGTACTGTACCCTTTGGTGTCTAGACTAGAGCTGTCCCTCTGCCCATCTACATTATTTTACATTTTAATATATTTAAATAATCAAAGCTTGACCACTTTCACCTTCTAAAGAAAGTAACAATAATATCCAGTATATAATAAACGTTAAATTCTTTTACATAAACCAATACAATTTCCTTCTTAACTTTGAATGTCACGGCCTGTAGCCTTGCACCAATATGCTTTCTGATAAATAAATAAAGAACAAAAGTAACTGTTATGCACTAAACTTTACAACAAATATTCTATTACCTAATGATTCAAAAAGATGTCACGCTGTTATCCTTCAGTGTGTTTTGTGTGGAGGAAATGACGATCTGATGCTTAACTGAAAATATTGATAATTTAAATTTACTATATCTTTTAAACAAATAAAGTTACAAAGTTGATATTTACAACATTTGTCATTTTAATGATGCGCTTCTATATGAAATGTCGATCGTTCAGATCGACCAAAGCTTTCAGATATTAGCATTCAGGTCTTTGTTACAAAACTTGTTAATTTCACTTTAACAGTAAATTCTAAACGATTATAGAAATGATCAATATTCAAGTTTTATTGGGATCGCCATGCAAATTTATGAACGATGGTAGATTAAAATTACTGTGGCTTCATTCCCTGAATTACTACAGAATTAAATAGGTTTCATAGATGTTCCCATTTATGGCCGATGTTAGGTCTACCATATTTAACACTGCTACGTCTCGCTGGCCACAAACGGGTTTTATGGAATTTCCCTATGACGTAGGTTCTCATCTGTCTCACACGCACATTACAGCACTTAGGCCTCATTCAGCATAATAGAAATCTGTGAATTTCTCCATCCCGAGGCGAATCTACGCTCTTTGTGTCACACGGTCCTGGACGATAGGATTCGTTTCACAGTTCCTAAAGGTTGACTCTTTTGGCCATATATTTAAATGAGAGCGAAATGCTCGTTAATTCACAATGGGATCATTACTACCACTACGCAAAGAAGACCATAAATTTCTGCAAGTATATTTAATCTGAAATGAAGAAACACAAATTGATCAACGACGCACAAATATCAGTGGATTCGGATGAGAAATAGTCCGAGCTGTACAAAGGATCTTACACGAATACAAACAACTGTTTCACATATTCAAAACAGCACTAGACCTAATGATTTCTTACGATTATAAATTTATAATTCGAGCCGACAGCAGACCACATGGAGAACACGAACGTCGACTTAACGCATCTAAGATAGACGATGTCGCCATCGTAATTATGAGCAATGGAAACTCAAGCCGTGACATAATTGTACAATGAAGAAGAGATGATGCCCTCTAATATCCATTTATATTTATGCACTGAGAGGACGGATATCATTGTAATGTGACGGATATCATTGTAATGCGAAACAAATCCAACCTGAAACATGCGTAGAAACAAACAAGAAAGTCACTTCCAAAGAGTTCTTTGCTTACTGCTTAATTGTCAGACACAATGAAAGATACAATCAAGTTATCAGCACTCGCCGTTTATTCCAAAAAATAAAAGAGGAACGGATGTTTTATAAAAGGGTGAACAGAAGAAACTACGCACGGAAGAATACATCCACCTTCGAGACGCAGTCATAAATAGAAACATTGACGAGTAAACAGAAAAATCTACGCACGGAAGAATACATCCACCTTGAGACGCAATCATGAATGATAGAAACGTTGACGAAATTGGAATGATGGTAATCTTACCCTCATCATACATAGGAAGAACGAGACACATGCACGAATACACTCAATACACTATGAGCTACATAAGAAAATATGGACGATCTGATGTCTTGATAACATTCACGTGCAACTTGCCGTGGCCAAAAATCAAATAATAACTAAAACACGGACAAGTACCCATGCATCGACACGACATAATAGCCAGAATTTTTCGACAACAACGAATGAGATTTATTGGAGTCATCACAAAATAACGCAACTCTGATGCCGTTGGATGCTGAATGGAAACAATCGAGTGGCAAAAACGAGGAATGCCTCACTCACACAATCTGCTATGGCTACACGATGGAATTCATCTCACGGATACCAACGAAATCATCCAAGCTGAATTTCCCATTCCACAAGAAGATTCGGAACTGTACGACGTAGTAGTGAGATTCACGGACCATCCGTGCCATTAAACTCCAATTCGCCATGTGTGTGTGATGGGAAATGTACAAAACATACCCAAAACCATACTTGCACGAAACACAAACGGGAGGTGATGGCTGTCCCAAATACAGAAGACCATCACCAAAAAACGGTGGCTTTACAGCAAAAATACGAATCGAGCCAGAGACAACTGGAAATAGATAATCAATGAGTAGTTCCGTATAACACGCTACTTTCCAAAATGTTCCAAGCACACACAAAAGTTGAATACTACAATTCAGTGAAATCAATCAAATTTGTCAATAAGAGTGTGAACAAAGGCAGTGACATGGCAGTATTTCAAATAGCTGATGACAGCGAGCAACAAAACAGAGACGACGAGATCCTCATGCAGCAAATATGAAAATACGTCAACAGTAACGAAGCAGCGTGGCGAATTTTCGGTTTTCCCATACATGAACGCAAAACAACTTTGCGACATCTAGCAGTACACTTGGAGAATGGACAGAGAGTTTACTTCACAAAAGACACTTCCAGAAAAATTGCATGCGAACCACCTCAGAACACAACAATGACAGCCTTTTACCAACTGTGCCAAATAGATCCATTCGCGAAAACATCACTATATGTCGACGTCCCAACATAATATACGTGCAACATAAGAAGAAAAATCTTTCAACAACGAAAACAATGAATTCCAGTAGATCATCCACGAAAACTGGAGCACTAGGCCGAGTACACACCGCATATCTGAACAACGCCGAATGTTTCTATCTCCGGATGTTGCTGCACGAAATACAGGGACCATCAACTTCACAGATCTCAAGACTTTTGAGGATTACCTATGCCAGACATACAGAGAAGCCTGCCATCGTTTAGGACTACTGGAAAACAATAACACTGCAAGAAGCATCACTCACAGCCTCAGCTGAACAAATGAATATAGCCGACGAACAACTCCCGGTATGTAAAATCTCAAGAGCATCTGGACCGGGTGAACTTCTAAAGCAAGCTACAACTATATTCTGGGATGCAGGCCGAGTGGCATATAAAAAATCACTGGAAGCCATTGACAGAACATTACAAGACTTGCGAGGAAACTCTAAAGTGATGGGAGGAGCTCTACTCATACTCTCAGGAGATTTTCGCCAAACACTTCCGGTTATCCCTAAGTCAGCACCAGCAGACGAGATCAATGCACGCTTAAAAAAATCACTTTTCTGGCCACACATATTTCAAATACAGCGATTAACAAAAAATGTGAGAGTTGGACTATCGAAAGACGAAACAACAGCACGTTTTGCTCAACGACTTTTACAAACAGGTGAAGCCACATATACTACCGACCAGACGGCTGACCTCATTGAACTCAACAGTGATTTCTGCAACTTAGCCATTGCTGAAAACCAAGTGATCAAACTAATTTATCCAAACTATGTTCACAACTATACCAATCCGGAATGGATATTTGAAAGGGCTATTTTAGCAACTAAAAATAATTTTGTTCACGATATCAGCTTTAATATTCAAGTTCTCGGTGAAAAGAGAACATACAAATCGATCGACACGATGGTAAACGCTGAAGACAGCGTAAACTTCCCTACAGAATTTCTAAACACTTAGCAGGTACCAGGAATGCCATTACACTGCCTTCGACTTAAAACTGGATCTCCGATCATACTATTCAGAAACATCAACTCATCAAAACTGTGTAACGGAACAAAGGTGATCGTCAAACAGCTATCGAAGCCGCACGTGTGACTGGAAAGTATAAAGGACACACGCTATTTATCCACAACATACCCCCTCTACTGAACTGCCATTCCAGTTTAAAAAAACTGTAATTTCCAATCAAATTACCCTACAGTTTTACACTTAACAAAGAGCAAGGACAAATTATAAAATATTTCGGCTTCAACCTCAAGGACTCCTGTCTCTCTCACGGTCAACAATACGTAGCTTTCTTTCGAGTAGGAAATTCGATAAATGAAAAATGTTGTTTATAAACAAGTATTGTAAATAGTTTTCAATAATTACCACACAATCTCATATCAACTCCCTGAGCATAGCCGGGTACCACAGTTAGTAGAAAATAAATCTGAAAAAAGTCATAAAATTTCACATCGACGAGATGCATGAAAATTATTCATTTAAGTATCACTCCTATTTTACCACCATTACAATTGTAACCCAGTTTCACATCTCACGTGCTTTCTGTGGTAATGATCGTGGCAACATCTTTTGGGCATTATTTTTTCCCTGGTGTTAATATTACTCACCATCATATGCCAGGACCAAGTTGGTTTCACACGCTATCAGCTAATATTTTTTCGTATTTCATACACACAACTTTCCCTATCAAATGTATCTTAAACTCCGCAGCATAGGAGCTCATTTCCCATTGCAATGCAGTATACATGGAGTCGCTGGCAAATGGCTAATAACTTACCTATATTCTCTCTCGGAGTACCGAAAGGCAAAAGAACTTCACACGAAATACTACTACATTAAATTATCAGGAAAGTTTTCTATTGACCCTGCAGACATGAGTGTTAGCCTGTTGTGATCTCACCACGTGTGTAGTGTAGACAAAGCCCATCTTACTTTGCATTTTAACAAGAAATTTTAACTAATCAAAATGACTTACATAAAAATGAATGCTGATCGAAATTTGGTCAAGCACTTCTATTCTCCTTTTTCCGTACAGCAACCTGAGATGAAGTCTGTGCCATTGCTTACTCACCAAATGGAAATTCTTGATTTGATCAAAAACTGCACACGGATTACTTAGATATTCTCGACTTAAAATTAACAGATGCTGTAATTCAACTTAGAAATTAATACACGCAATGGAACTTAACGTTTCAAGATTTACCTGTGTAAATATATCTTAAAACTACCGGTAACTGTGTATTAAATAAATATGTTAAATATAATTGTCCTCTGACAAGAAGACGTACCAAATGAATATATGACGGGTAACACTTTACCCTTTCACCATGTGTATGATTTTTCTAGGAACTAGCTGAAGAGTTTGTTGATATTAGTCCGTCGTTGTGGAGAAGAAGATCCATCGTCGTAATTCTGGAAGGGAAATTTTATTTTGTTTGTGCGTATGTACTGGGAACGTTTAGAGTTTTGAACTGCTGGAGAATGCCAAGAATTACTAGAGCGAGTGCACGAAGTTTAGCTCGAATAAGTGAAACTACGGAGAAGTCGAATGAGTGCCACCAGAAAGTATTCAGGACCAGAGGCCGCGAGTCGACGGAAGAGATGGATCAAGGAAAACCGAATGTGTTTGAGGAACGTGATCACGAAACGAGAGAGAACACAGTACCCGGAATAGTGGATTTTCGTCTGATACGGGAAATTTAGAAGTTAAGGGACACAAATGTGTAAAACAGAGTGTTACCAGGCGTGAACCAAATCCGCCGCTACCCGTCGGATTTGGTTTAGGAACATTCTTACTTGAACAGTTCAGTAAAAGTCAAGAGAAGAATGAGGCAAAATTTAAACAGTATGAAGATTTACTTGAGAAAAGTCAGGGAAAGAAAAATGCTCAAATTAAACGTGCTGAGGAAAATAATGAGGGGTAGTTCAAAAAAATTAAGGGAGAAATGTAAGGCACAGTTTTATCATTTAAAAAAAATGGATGATCAGATAGGAATCGTAAACAATTAATCACTACGTTACGGAATGCGAAGAGACAAGAAAAGTTGCCAATGATAAAGTACAATACATAAATTCTAAAGTGGACGTGAACGCCGAAGACATTAAAAGATTAATTCGTGGAGAGAAGGGCTTGTAAATTCGCGAAGAGAGGTAGATACGATGCCGAAGACCGTGGACAAGATAGCAGATCAAGCAGGAGTGTTGAGCACCACTATGGAACAATTAGCAAATACCCACCAGACCGCAGCTGACCGGACCTACCCATCAGCATTGGCGAACGCGTAGAGATCCAAGACCCACTGCAGTTTAGAAACAGGTAAGAAATGATCATTTGCAGGAAGAAGGAAACGTTGGGCGCGTTAGTACAAGAGAAGGAGAGCAGCCGATATTCTACAAATGATAACACAAAAGAAGAGAGAACGGTTCACAGCGACAAAGAAGAGCAAGAGTTTCACTAACCATCGGAAAGATTGTGTCGAATTCGAGATCCGCCACTTTCACATTAGCGAGAAATTGACACTGTACCAACAGATACCATGCCCATGCGATACAGACGTGGAAGAGCTACTGCAGTTCCCAGACAAAGACAAACATTTATAGCCCATGTTATAGATCGAAGTCTTCTGCGAAAAGAAGCATCTTGACCACACACCATAAAAATCACTTATGTGCAAAGATTTTTGAAGAGAAGCCTACACAAATATGAGAGCAATCACGAAACAGTGCAGAATGTTTGACAAGTTTACATGCATCTTTCTGGAAGCGTACCAAATATGGGAGAAACAAGAAGAAGTGAAAGTAGGTTTAATAATGACCAAAAACTCTGATGGATTGCAATGACCAGACCCATTACAATGTTTCAAAAGATGACGGAGAGAAATAATTTCTGGGATGTACCATATCCACCATCCGAGCTAATAAGCAATTTAACCGAATCCGATTAAAAAAGTTGTAGATCGCTAGTAGACATAAAAGAATTCCAGAAATGATTACGAGAACTGGGATACGATAGGAGCGGAGAAGCCAATACGCCAGTGTACTTTCTACAAACGAATTTTTAACCTGTGCACTAGCATCCAAATAATGTACGTTGCGGAGCAAACCCTCTGCCACAGAGAAACTGGAACAGATAGAAGAAGAACGACTATCGAAACTGGAAATCGAACACATAATAGGAGGCCTAATAGAATATACAATGATCGGGGAAACAATAGGAGAACTGACCGATGGGACAATGGAATATACGTATGAAGCAAGAGGAATCTAAGACAGGAGAGACGACAGCAAAAATGACAGACCGGATAGAGGAGTAGAAATAATTGAAGTTAGAGGGTCTGCTCCATGACAGAATCCAAGGATTTAGGAGCCGCCGCATGAAGGATGGAACAGCCTAGGGACAGCTAGAGCCTCATATACAGATTTTGCGAAAGTGAGGCAGTTATTATTAGGGGAGGAAGAAGAAGAGAAGGAGATGCGAGAAGACACGTTTGTAAATATAAAATCGAATGGTAAGCTAGTTCAGAATGTATTAGACACAGCAAGACAAATTTTCCAATTCAGTAGAAATATTTGTGAGATGCACGATAAAGAGAAGTGGAGCCCAGTATTACGAATGTCGAAGATGAAGTCTGGAAAACGGCGATGAAGGACAAAAGTGCCGATATAAGCGACCAAGTACAAGTTGATTTCCAATGGCAGGGGAATGGGTTTTACGCAGATTTCAAGGTTATTCAAGGTTTAATGTTCGACAGCTGTGATGAAGGAGACCCTTGGGGAGACATGTTTCAATAAAGGAGTAAGAAATACACCCCTGGAAATGGAAAAAAGAACACATTGACACCGGTGTGTCAGACCCACCATACTTGCTCCGGACACTGCAAGAGGGCTGTACAAGCCATGATCACACGCACGGCACAGCGGACACACCAGGAACCGCGGTGTTGGCCGTCGAATGGCGCTAGCTGCGCAGCATTTGTGCACCGCCGCCGTCAGTGTCAGCCAGTTTGCCGTGGCATACGGAGCTCCATCGCAGTCTTTAACACTGGTAGCATGCCGCGACAGCGTGGACGTGAACCGTATGTGCAGTTGACGGACTTTGAGCGAGGGCGTATAGTGGGCATGCGGGAGGCCGGGTGGACGTACCGCCGAATTGCTCAACACGTGGGGCGTGAGGTCTCCACAGTACATCGATGTTGTCGCCAGTTCAAACTCATATCAGCAGCTATCGCAGCTATCGTCTGGACGGGTTTATGTCGATAGTAGGTCGGTGGTCAGGTTTTGTATGTGTAGTTCCATTTTGTTAAATAGTAATCTTGTAAGAAGGAAACGAAGTTTAATGAGATAATCAGTAGTTCCGTATTGGGTTTGAAAGATAGGAATTAGTATGGTATTATATGAACGTTACCACATGGAAATGAGGTTATCTTCTTCAAAAACAAATCCCATCCGTGATGTTACGACGAACAGACTGTGACTGAAGAGTGATCACTGACCTAATGCAACCCTCTCGTATTCGAACAGTGTTAATATATCGCGTAAAAACTAATGTACCTCGAAACAACGTAAAATGTTGTTAGTGTTACACTCGATGTATTTTCAGGGACGCTTCTTAATAATAACATTTTAAATGTTTTATGCTGATAAGAAAGGACAGAATTTATGGATGAACTGCACTGGTCATGAACAAATTGTAAAAGTAGTTAAGGTTATTGATTTAACGAAATGATACTTAAAGAATAGCTTACTATGAAAATGTAATGACACTCATAATTAGTTGCATTCATAAATGGGCTGTAATTATGTATTTAATGTTACTTATCGTGTCTTGTAATGTAAATGTTTTGATGGCCTGTAATTGTGTTCGAATTCCTGTATAGATTTTAGATTTTGTTTGTTCTTTGTGATGATGATCTAAATGATAGTGTTTGTACGTGTTTTATGATGATGACTCAAGTTACGATAATGTTCTGTGTATGTCTGGTAAAGTCATGTTCTGCGATTACTAATTTTGATTTCTAGTAGCGTTTCATAATTAAATAAGTATCATAAGGTAATGACAGTGGCACATAAAGTGCCCTCCGCCATACACCGTTGGGTGGCTTGCGGAGTATGAATGTAGATGTAGATGTAGATTTTATGAGTAAATGAGTGAGGTAATCGACCAGTCATTTGGGAATAAGTGTACAGAACTATTGTATTATTCAGAGGATTTGACGTGTGAGTGTATGATGCCAACCATCGATGATGTTAAATGATACATACTAAGGCGGACCTGGCGACGATTATTTAACTTTATTTTATCGCGCTAGATGGTTCTGTCCACCCCTACCTGAACTGATTCTGATACGGCTCAGTACATTATCTTCAGTTTGTAAGTAGGCTGTTTAGGTTTTTTTATTGGTAACGCCACCTCTGTATGAAAATCACTGGCTGTGCTGTGTGCAGTATGTGGCTGCTTTGCATTGTTGTAATACTCGCCATTGTAGTGTTGGGCAGCGGCAGCTGGATGTGAACAGCGCGTAGCGTTGCGCAGTTGGAGGTGAGCCGCCAGCAGTGGTGGATGTGGGGAGAGAGATGGCGGAGTTTTGAAATTTGTCATGAACTGCTATATTTATATATGATGATATCAAGTTTGAATCTTTTATTTAGCTGTCAGTAGTGGCGCTTGCTGTATTGCAGTAGTGGGAGAAACGAAGATTATTGTGAGGTAAGTGATTTAGTGATTTGTGAAAGGTATAGTTTAATGTTAGTCAGGGCCATTCTTTTGTAGGGATTTTTGAAAGTCAGATTGCGTTGCGCTAAAAATATTGTGTGTCAGTTTAAGCACAGTCGTGTATAATTGTTCAAAGGGGACGTTACAAGTTATCAATATTGCCTTCTTTACACTTTACATTAAAGGATTAAGTCTTCCTTTGCAGTTAAAATTCTGCAGAATCAGGTATTTCGTGATCATCGAAGTATTAACTTTTCTTATTTCAGTGATATTAACCTCCAAAATAAGCAAAGATATTTACCACTCTTTAACAGGCCAACTAGATAGAACGGGAAGTGGTAGGTTGAGTCACCATTACATAGCTTTATTTACAAGACATACCTAGTAAACACAACTTTAACAATGTAAAAACGCAATCAAAGTAAAACTGACTTAATAAAAACTAGTAAATTGAAGGTGAACTACCTTGCACTACGTAAGTCTCAGTACTGGTCTTCAATTTTGGGGTTAACAATATTTGGCGGTGTCGACAAAATCAACTGGCGCCAGCAAAAGTCTTGAAGGAACATTGCAGTCGGAGACCTAAAATGATTCCAAATCAACTATAGTGGCACAGTGCGAATGATGGTTAGTACCAGTCACCCTTTTCAACTTCTGAAGCAATTCATAAGCGACGGGTCGTATATTCGGTCCGGCCCAGGAACTGCTCACATGCAATCCGCACGCCCGTCCCCATGCTGACCTGCGACGCACTCCAGTCGTCCTCTGCGTCGTTGCTGCTCTCTCGGCCTAGACCAAGAGAGATGTCCACCGTGAAATTGTCGTCGTCGTCGTTGTTGTTACTCCGGTCAGAACGTCACCGCACTTCTCGCCAGTGCAGCGCTTCCCGTTCCTCCAGAAAGAAGCACTACTCTCTCCTCGCTCGCAAGGGCCGCCTTACTGTATGAACAGCACAGAGGTTGGTTTAAAATCCGCTGGCCACGACAGACAGTGAATGTGCCGAATAACGGCACATCAATATTATTATTCACTCAGTATCATCAATTTCATTGCGATGCGGCTCGGTCTCATTTGAGAAAAAATAAGTGTCGGAAGGAAGATGTATTATAAAAAAAAGTTGTGAGTTAACATCTACATCACACTCCGCAAGCCACCTAATGCTGTGTGGCGGACCGTACTTTCGGTACCACCACCTGAGCCCTCCAACCCTGTTCCACTCGCGAACAGTGCGTCGGAAGAATGATCGTCGGTAAGCCTGTATTGGCTCCAACTTCTCAAATTTGCTCCTCGTGGTCCATACGCGAGATGTATGTGGGGAACTAATATGTTGTCCGACTCCTTCTGAAAAGTGCTGTCCCGAAATTTCAATGGTAAATCTCTCTGTGACGCACAACGCCTCTCCTGCAACGTCTGCCAGTGGAGTTTGTTTAGCATCTCCGTAACACTCTCTCGCCAGCTAAACGATATTGTGACGAAACGCGGCGCTCTTCGTTGGATCTTCTCTATCTCTTCTATCAGTCCTACTTGACAGGGATCTCAGATACATGAACAATACTCAAGAATCTGGCGAACAAGCGCCTTATAATCCACTTCTTCCGATGAATTTGAAACTGGTGTCTGCTTTTCCCACTATCTGTTTTATGTGGCCATTCCACTTACGGTCGGATAGTTACGCCTAGATATTTTACGGCAGACGCTGTCTCCAGCTGTTTGTCATCAATAGTGTAGCTGTACAGTAGTGGATTTCTTTTCCTACGTACGCGCAATATGTTACATTTATTTATGTTCAGGGTCAACTGCCAGAACCTGCACCATTCACCACTTCTCTGTAGTTCGTTTTGGAAATTCTTACGACCTTCTGGCGTTGCTACTTTTGTATAGACAACTGCATCATCTGCGAATAGCGTTAAAGAGCATCCGACGCTTTCTACTAGATCATTTACATATATTGTAAACAGCAACGGTCTTATCACACTTCCATGTGGTACTCCGGGTATTACCTTTATATCTGTCGATTTAGTTCCGTTAAGAGCGACGCGTTGAGTTCTGTCTGCAAGAAAGTCTTGAACCCAATCGTATGTCTGCTCCCATACTCCTTGAGCCCGTAGTTTTTTCATTAGACGGCAATGCGGGACGGTATGAAATTCCCTACTGAAGTCAAGGAGCACGGCATCAACCTGAGCGCCGTTGTCCACTGCGCTGTGGATCTCATGGAGGAACAGAGCGAGCTGAGTTTTGCAGGATCTCTTTTTGCGGAATCCATGTTGATTTTTATAGAGGCGACATTCATTTTCCAAAAGCGTTATAATTCTTGAGCATAAAACACGTTCCACAATTCTACAACAGATTGACGTCAGCGATATAGATCTGTAATTGTGTGGATCTGTCTTAAGGTCTTTCTTAAAAACTGGAATGTCCTGCCCATTTTTTCCAGTCGTTAGGTACCTTTCGTTGCTCAAGCGATCTACGATAAATTACTGCTAGAAGGGGAGCAAGTTCTTTCGCATAATCTTTATAGAATCTTATAGGTATCTCATCTGGTCCTGACGCGATTGTAGCTGCTTTTCAGTTCTTCGATCGGTTATCTCAATATCTGCCATTTCGACGTTCGTACGACGATTGAAAAGAGGAAAAGGTGTTACGATCTTCCGCTGTGAAACAACTTCGGAAGACCGAATTCACTATTTCACATGAAAGCTGTGTACTGTGACGATTGCCTCGTCATCAATAATGCGCGACGTTGTGTTGTTCGCGCTCGTAAAGAAGGAAATGTTGGTGGTAATATCAACGTCTGGGGCACTGCTGGGAGTGGAAAGCGACGAGAGTAGTCGGAGTCGCGATGATGAACTCATCAGGGAAAATCATCGGATAACAAAGACACAACTCCAGGTAAGTGTGACGCATCACGAAAGCGTGTAGCCCTACATGTCACCAGCTGCGGTACAGGAAAATGTGTGCACGGTGGATGCCTCGAATGCTCACTCCAGACTTGAAACAGATGAGACTTGACATCAACAGTTTCTTTTGCGTTTTGAGTGTGAGAGTGATGGATTCCTTAACAACACTGTGATAGGTGATGAAAGCTGGACTCAACATTTTGACCCCGAAAATAAGAAAGTTTAAAAGGAGTTCCGGCACAAAGGATTCCCGCTGCCAAAACCGTTCAAGACCGTGCCATCAGCAGACAAAGTCATTCTCGTAGTGTTCTGGAACGTTCAAGGTGTGATGCGTTTGGAATTCATACCTAAGCGCACCACTAAAAACTCTGGAAGGTATTGCAAGAGCTCCAAAAAACTGAAAACACGAATTCACACAGTCGCCCACAAATGGAGCACCCTGTCCTTCAGCAGGACAGTGCCAAGCCGTACGAGCGCTGCGACATCTGCAGCAACGTGACGCCTTACGTTCACTTTCATCGATCATCATACCGTCCCAACATGGCCCCATCTGATCGTCTCTGTTTTCGAAACTTAAACAACAGCTTCGTGGGATTCATATTTGTACTGATGAAGAAGTGCAAGCAGAGGCGAGATTGTGCCTCGCCCAATAAAATAAAAAATTGTACAGTGCGGTATCAACAAATTGGTCTTTCGTTGGAAGAATTGTATTCGTTACCAGGGTGAATATGTTGACAAACAAATAAAGAAACATGAAGAATAAAGATGTACAATGTTAATAAAGTTTGTTTTATCTAAAAAGCTTCAAGAGTTTTCATATAAAAAATTCCGAGACATTACTTTTTAGCAAGCCCTCGTACTAGCGCCTTTAATAAAAAAATAATAAAAAACCATTCCACGGACGTTTGATAGCACCTGCCACAATGACACTACGACACGAAGCTGAAACTGTGGTATCGAAGGCTAAAGTAAGCCCTAGGATTCTGACAAGAATAAAGCTACAGCAAAATTAAATAATTCTTGGTATCTATTAAAAATTTTATCAAATATTCCTTGCAGTAAACACGTGAAAATCAGTTCACACATTCTGTCACCAAACCAACTCACAGAATGCCAAGCTCCCAGCCATTTACAATCGGAGTCATAGCGGCTCAGTAGTTCATACCCTCTAAGACAAAAAACAAAAACCAATGCAACACGGTGGAGTTATACAAATTGATCACAAACTGATGTTCACACAGACATCGATGTGTAATGCAAAACTGTGAACACAATGGATGAATGTGTGACGCTGCAGCGCAAGTTCTCAAACCAGCTGACAACGATAGCAAACGGGGAACATGTCTATACCAGGGCATAAAGTCTGTACGAATTTCATTCCTTGCACTCAATTGGACAGTAACAATACCGCGCAGAATAATACACACAGATATCCACATCTGAGAGAGAACATGTAGCTGGGCTCAGAGAAGCTGGTTGGAGTAATCGGATAATCGCTCGACATTTAAATAGGACCTGTGCCACTATTCGACGATGTTGGCAGGAATGAGTGAACCACGATCGAACACAGCATCAAAAAGAAAGTGGTCGACCTAGAGAGACCAAGCAATGTAAGAGGGCATTGAAGCCGCGGATTCATCGGTGTCATCGATCCGACGTGCAATGTATGCCTCAGTGACCACAAGGACTATTAATAGGCGCCTCACAGAAAGGGGGCGGAGCTTAAGGAGCCCCTTGCGCCGACTACCATTAATTAACTCCTGTACACCAACAGCCTGTAGCGTCGGACACGTTCGGCCTGGAATCTCATTGACTGGAGTAGAATTATCTTTAGTAATGCATCCTGCTTCGAACTGAGTCCCGATTGCCAGCGAAGACGGTCTGGAAACTTCTTGGAAATCGGCGAGATTTTCGCTCGCCATATGGCCCGACAGCCAGGAGTCATGGTCTGGGGTGCCTTTTCATTTCTTATCAAGACCTCTTTGGTTGTCATTCGGGGCACCCTTGCAGCAAAACGCTTCGTCGATGATAATATACGCTCCGTTTTGATGCGCTTCATGGCAAGCCATCCTGAGCTCAAGTATCAGATTGATAATGCCCGCCTGCACACGACCAGAGTTTCTACTGCTTGTTTTCGTGGTTGCCAAACCCTATCTCAGCGAGCAATGTCACCGGATTTGTCCCCAATTACGAAAGCTTGGAGCGTTATGGACTGGGTCGTCCAATCAGCTCGGGATTTTGACGACCTAACTCGCCAATTGGACAGAATTTGGCAGGCTGTTTCCCAGAAGGACAATCCAACAACTCAAACAATCGTTGCCAAGCCGAATAACTGCTTGCATAAGGGCCAGAGGTGTACAAAGGCTGTATTGACTTGTTCAATTTGTGAAGCTCTTTCTCTTCAACAAATCACCCAATTTTTCTGAAATTGTAATCTACATCTTCATTTATACTCCGCAAGCCACCCAACGGGGTGTGGCGGAAGGCACTTTACGTGCCACTGTCATTACCTCCCTTTTGTGTTCCAGTCGCGTATGGTTCGCGGGAAGAACGACTGTCTGAAAGCCTCCGTGCGAGCTCGAATCTCTCTAATTTTACATTCGTGATCTCCTCGGGATGTATAAGTAGGGGGAAGCAATATATTCCATACCTCATCCAGAAACGCACCCTCTCGAAACCTGGCGAGCAAGCTACACCGCGATGCAGAGCGCCTCTCTTGCAGAGTCTGCCACTTGAGTTTGCCAAACATTTCCGTAACGCTATCACGGTTACCAAATAACCCTGTGACGAAACGCGCCGCTCTTCTTTGGATCTTCTCTATCTCTTCCGTCAACCCGACCTGGTACGGATCCCACACTGATGAGGAATACTCAAGTATAGGTCGAACGAGTGTTTCGTAAGCCACCTCCTTTGTTGATGGACTACATTTTCTAAGGACTCTCCCAATGAATCTCAACCTGGTACCCACCTTACCAACAATTAATTTTATATGATCATTCCACTTCAAATCGTTCCGCACACATACTCCCAGATATTTTAGAGAAGTAATTGCTACCAGTGTTTGTTCCGCTATCATGTAATCATACAATAAAGGATCCTTCTTTCTATGTATTCGCAATACATTTGTGTATGTTAAGGGTCAGTTGCCACTCCCTGCACCAAGTGCCTATCCACTGCAGATCTTCCTGCATTTGGCTACAATTTTCTAATGCTGCAACTTCTCTGTATACTACAGCATCATCCGCGAAAAGCCGCATGGAACTTCCGACACTATCATTTGTTTGTCTGTACGACTATGTCACATCTACCAATTTCCGTACCATCCGGACAATTTTTTTCGTGGTTCGTCTTTTTATTGTGTTAGAGTGTATAAAGCAGTGACCACAAATAGTTACCCTGATGGAGGCGTCCGCAACATTAGCAGACACGTTGTAAGTTTAAAACGGCTTTGCTGTGCTGGTACTGCGAACGGCTGAAAGCAAGGGGAAACTACAGCCGAAATTTTTCCCGAGGGCAAGCAGCTTTACTGTATGGTTAAATGATGATGGCGTCCTCTTGGGTAAAATATTCCGGTGGTAAAATAGTCCCCCATTCGGATCTCCGGGCGGGGACTACTCAAGAGGACGTCGTTATCAGGAGAAAGAAAACTGGCGTTCTACGGATCGGAGCGTGGAATATAAGATTCCTTAGTCGGTCGGGTAGGTTAGAAAATTTAAAAAGGGAAATGGATAGGTTAAAGTTAGATATAGCGGGAATTAGTGAAGTTCGGTGGCAGGAGGAACAAGACTTATGGTCAGGTGAATACAGGATTATAAATACAAAATCAAATAAGGGTAATGCAGGAGTCGGTTTAATAATGAGTACAAAAGTAGGAGTGCGGGTAAGCTACTACCAACAGCATAGTGAACGCATTATTGTGGCCAAGATAGACACGAAGCCCATGCCCACTACAGTACTACAAGTTTATATGCCAACTAGCTCTGCAGATGATGAAGAAATTGAAGAAATGTATGATGAGATAAAAGAAATTTTCAGGTAGTGAAGGGAGACGAAAATTTAATAGTCATGGGTGACTGGAATTCGAGAGTAGGAAAAGGGAGAGAAGGAAACATAGTGGGTGAATATGGATTGGGGGAGAGAAATGAAAGAGGAAGCCGTCTGGTAGAATTTTGCACAAAGCATAACTTAATCATAGCTAACACTTGGTTCAAGAATCATAAAAGAAGGTTGTATACATGGAACAATCTTGAAGATATTACAAGGTATCAGATAGATTATATAATGGTAAGACTGAGATTTAGGAATCAGGTTTTAAATTGTAAGACATTTCCAGGGGCAGATGTGGACTCTGACCACAATCTATTGGTTGCATTGGTTATGAACTGTAGATTAAAACTGAAGAAACTGCAACAAGGTGGGAATTTAAGGAGATGGGACCTGGATAAACTGACTAAACCAGAGGTTGTACAGTTTCATGGAGAGCATAAGGGAACAATTGACAGGAATGGGGGAAAGCAATACAGTAGAAGAAGAATGGGTAGCTTTGAGGGATGAAGTAGTGAAGGCAGCAGAGGATCAAGTATGTAAAAAGACGAGGGCTAGTAGAAATCCTTGGGTAACAGAAGAAATATTGAATTTAATTGATGAAAGGAGAAAATATAAAAACGCAGTAAATGAAGCAGGCAAAAGGCCGTCATCGGTTATCTTGCTGCCTAGGTAGCAGAATTTCCTTTATTTTATTTACTTCCTGGTCACTAATTCTGGTGTTAAGTTTCTCGCTGTTCTCATTTCTGCTACTTCTCATTACTTTCGTCTTTCTTGGATTAACTTTCAACCAACATTCTGTACTCGTTAGACTATTCATTTTTCCTTATCCAATCTGAGATGGTGTTTCGCCTCTAACGACATGGTCCTCGACGGGACGTTAAACCGTAATCTTCCTTTTTCTGTTTTCGGTAATGATGAGGCTGATGACGTCAACTACAGTGGTTTCACGGAGCTGCAGCGCACGCTAACCTGGAAAATGCGCAGCCAGCGGTCAGCATCAGCGCCACCTAGAAACAAAGCCTACGCACACAATTCTGTGGGAGCTGTGACGTCAGCGTTCTGCGGCTGAGCAGTGCTATCTGTGGTTGAAGCGGTGTTTGGAAGCGTGGTTACGGAATGGGTTTGTTTTCGTAGCAGTGTTTGAAAGCATGGATTTGTTTTCGAAACAGTTGTGGCGGAAATATTGTTCTCACTGTTATATACGATTGGGAGTGTTATTAAGCATCTGCTCAAAATGCCACGCACGTGCTGTATGCCCTATAGTAGGGGAAACTACGACAACGGTCCAAAAGCTAGCGTCTTTTCATTCCCGTCTGATGAAGCCTTAAGCCTGAAATCGATCGCTGCAGTTGATAGGAAAGACTGGGAACCCATTAAACAGTCCGTTGTAAGTATCTGTAATTTAACTTTATTTCTATATGGTTACTCTTTTTAATACTGTTATGTTACAGAACTGAAAATCCAAATCAATAGCCTAACTATAACAAAGCATTATACTTTTAAGCTCACTTTATGCAGTCCTCAGATTTCATTTGTCAGTTTACATTCTGCCTTTACGTTAACAGTAAAATATATGCTTCTTTTCAGATATGTGAACTGCATTTCAATGCAGACGACATTGAGAAAATTACTACCGAAAAACTGGCAAACTCCTTACAGCACCTTTGGACCGTCCACGTTTAAAGTAAGGTTTGTGAAAACTTATCGTAAAGAATACTTGTAATCAGTTTACAGATTAATGTACAGGTTCCTTAATTTTCTTATGATATTGTTAGATATCCAACACAGACAAGCACATCATGAAACATTGCTATACGAATCTCATATTTATCTCTCTCTATTTGCATATGCTGTACCATCAAAGTTGTCAGGATGCCCTACGTATTTATCTTCAAATCAAGCACCAGCTCGAGAAGATCCAGAGAGTTGTCGTGAATTTTTGGAGAACCAAGCACTTCAGAAAGTCATTGAGCAGAGTGTGGAATCACACACAAAAGTGATGGAGAAGATTTCATTTGCTAGTTTAGAA
Source organism: Schistocerca americana (assembly GCF_021461395.2). Taxonomy (NCBI): domain Eukaryota; kingdom Metazoa; phylum Arthropoda; class Insecta; order Orthoptera; family Acrididae; genus Schistocerca; species Schistocerca americana. The sequence continues at coordinate 641,066,716 of NC_060121.1, read as the reverse complement.
GAGTTTAAGTCAAAATATCTGATTGTGAAAAGCACAGTGACTGGGTCACAGTAACTAAATCAAACAATTTGTGTCTTGTGTTGTTAAAGGATGTTCCTAATCTAACTGTTGTTATAAATAGTGATTTAGTGTTAAGTGCATTTGTGAAGGAAGCTGAGCTGAAGTGTGCTGGTAAGATTAAATTACCAAAGCAAGTAAGTGATACTGATACAGTTAGTAATATTTTGAAAGAGTTGTATGTGATGTTTCATATAAATGAGGCTCCAGTTGAGGTAAGTTTGTCTTGCATCTAATCAGCAGCAAGGTGACGCTATAAGTGCTTAAAATCTAAAAAGTAGGTAGTGATGACTATATAAACTGCCTTTGAAGACACAGGATCCAACATTTATATAAATCTCTTTCACTCGATCGTGTTAAGCCACAATTTATTATTTACGAACTAGGCGATACAGTATGCAGTACTCCCTTAATTTAGGTTTCATCGTTTTCGTTGTTATTTCTATCGTTAGTTAAATAGCGAATGTGCATTCCCTTGCGCTACTTTAGTGCTAGTTTCTGAACTCAGCCTAAGAGCCGTGTCGTCACAGCAGGCGTTGTGAGGCTTTGCTTCTAGGTGGCGTTGCCAGCAGGCGGGTGGGTCAGCGTGGCGGTGCGCCGGACGGGTGTAAAAGTGGAAGTGGGGCGCGCGTCTGCCGGGCTGCCTAGCAGCTGCCTCACAGGCGCCGTGAACTCAATTACCCGCGCCGGCGAGACGTGGGGCCAGAGGTGAACTTTCTCTCTCGCCGCGCCGTCTGGGCTACTCCGAAAGCGAACCAAAGGACTCGACAAGTGGAACTCGCGTGCCGAGAGGGGCAAAGACGACCTGTCGCCTACTTCTTCTGAATTAATTTGAGGCACCGAGAACTTTGACCTGCCACCAAGCACACTTCGTACACCACATCCTTCAGCAGTGAACAGGTCATCGTGAGGTTTGTGAAGTTACAAATCCTACCAGTGCTGAGTGCCTTTTCATTTTCTGTTCATGCTATTCGTGAGGGTGCATTCTTCCCACACTACCACTTGCTAACTTTTCCTAATATTATTTATTTATTGCAAGAGTGTGTTGAACCCTGAGAATGTCGTTAGTAGCGAAAACATGATGTCGGTGTTTCAGTCTAGCGACCGATTTTAGAAACACTAGAAGTAATAGACACTAGAAACCCCATAAGCAGTTTATGGCATTTTCTACTGTTTTTATTGTTGTGAGACATGAGGTTGTGTTTTGTGCAGCAATTGTTTATATTCTAGTCCTATTCATTTAAGTGCTATGTTATATATAAAAGATAACTGGAAGGTTTTGTTAATTATTCAGTTACAGCACATCACAGCACAGTCTTGTACCTTGAAATGGAAGGTCTTCTAGCATGAAGCTTGTGATATTAGCAAACGAAATGAGATTCTTTAATGTCTTAATGATTTTCCCTCTTGTGAAAATGGAAATTTGAATAGAATATTTGTTCCTAGATGGGTATTACAGCCTTTAAACGATTTTTCATATATAAAAAAATCCCACTTTCCTGGAGTAATCTTTGCAATAACAAACAATGGTGCAGCACAGAAAAAGTGATTGCTACCATTGAAAAAGGGAACAAGAAAATATGTAACACTTCGAAGACGAAAGTCTGAAAGTTTGAATAGTGCAGCACTACTGTCTTTAGTAAACCTGTTGTCTTATTGTCTAAAAATGCTGATTTCTGCAATTTCCATTTTGTTTGGAAACATTTATTCAAAAAACTGCCCAACAAAAAGTAAAACAAGGTGAATGGAAAGTTGTAAGGCTAAGTAAGATGACCCCGAGGGAATCAGATTAGGATATACACTGAAGCGCCAAAGAAACTGGTATAGGCATGCGTATTCAAATACAGATATATGTAAACAGGTAGAATACGGCGCTGCAGTCGGCAACGGCTATATAAGACAACAAATATCTGGCGGAGTTGTCAGAACGGTTACTGCTGCTAGAATGGCAGGTCATCAAGATTTAAGTGAGCTGAAACGTGGTGTTATAGCCGGTGCAAGAGCGAAGGGACACAGCATCTCCGAGGTAGCGATGAAGTGGGGATTTTCCCGTGCGACCATTTCACGAGTGTACCGTGAATATCAGGAATCCGGTAAAACATCAGATCTCCGACATCGTTGCGGCCGAAAAAGATTCTGCAAGAACGGGACCAACGACGACAGAAGAGAACCGTTGAACGTGACAGAAATGCAATCCTTCCGCAAATGCTGCACATTTCAATGCAGGGCCATCAACAAGTGTCAGCGTGGGAACCATTCAGGGGACTGTTCAAGCCGGTGAAGGCTCTGTGATGGTGTGGGGAGTGTGCAGTTGGAGTGATAGGGGACTCTCGATGCTTCTAGATATGACTGACGGGTGACACGTACGTAAGCATCCTGTCTGATCACCTGCATTCATTCATGTCCATTGTGCATTCCGACGGACTTGGGCAATTTCAGCAGGACAATGCGACACCCCACACGTCCAGAATTGCTACAGAGTGGTTCCAGAAACCCTCTAGTGAATTTAAACGCTTCCGCTGGCCACCAAACTCCCCAGACATGAACATTATTGAGCATATCTGTGATGACTTGCGACGTGCTCTTCAGATTTGTGGACAGCTCTGCAGGATTCATGGTGTCAATTCCTTCCAGCACCACTTCAGACATTAGTCGAGTCCATGCCACGTCATGTTGCGGCAGTTCTATGTGCTCGCGTGGGCCCTGCACGGTATTAGGAGGGTGTACCAGTGTAAGACACTTTTTGGCTATTCGCAGCAAATTGTATGATGATGGCTGAGGATATAAAATGCAGGCCATCAATACAAAGAAAAGTGTTTCTGGTAAAGACAAATATTGTGACATCTAATACAGATTTATGTTCCAGGAAGCTTCTTCTGAAAGGAGCCATGTGCAGAACTGAAACGTGAACGATTGTAGAACAAAAGCTTTTGAAATGTGGTGTTGCAGAAAAAAGCTGAAGACTAGATGGAGAGGTCGGACAACTAACGACAATATACAGAATCGATTTGGGAAAAAAAGAAATTTAAGGCGTAAGTTAAATAAAAGAAGGGATCTGTTGATAGGACACGTCTTGAGGTATCTGGGAATCATTAATTAAAACTGTGAGGGAGGGAGACCAAGGCAAGCAACTTGAAATAGATCTTGGTTGCAATAGTTATTCAGAGAATGAATTTTGTCGTTACACTCCAGTAGAGACCTACTCCCAGTGTCGACGACAGTGACTACATCTACTGCCATAGAAAATACTACAAGCATGGAGAGCCGCAAGAAATAAGTTTTAGGATGATGCACCACAACAACAGCATGTTTGCAGAATTCACTTCACTGTCGAGTGTTAAGGAATTCACGAAAAATGGAATACATTGACGCTTGAAATCACGTCAGAGCAACTGCTCAGTACTCACAGTTACGTATGACACATAAATCACAGAATATTAATGTTGCCTCTGTGGTTAGGGCCAGCGAGGTCCACGATAAAGATAGGCCGTGTCGCTTATGTGACGAGAGTAGGCCTGAGCTCAGCTCAGCAGACGAACTGTCCTAAACATGTTGTTCAAATATGGTTCAAATGGCTCTGAGCACTATGGGACTTAACTTCTGAGGTCATCAGTCTCCTATAACTTAGAACTACTTAAACCTAACTAACCTAAGGACATAATATGGTCCTCGTCGGGCCAGCCTCCCGCGTAGCGCCGCGCAGTTATGGTTAGTCGGCACAGAGGACGCAAGTAAAAGGGACCATATTACGCTTCCACTGTACGTCATACAGCAGTCCAATCTCTCCGCCACAATTATGTTCCGGCGTCATAGATGCCGCTGATGATACAGATTACATCCTGTTTCTGTGAAACGTCAGACAAACAGTTCGCAGATGAACATTCATCCGCCGAACGCGGACTGAAGCTGATGCACAGTTTCAGTCGGCCAGTTACCAGTTGCCAGCATTTATCACCCCAACCAGTAGTCATCGGAGAGCTGTCACGTTGCCGCAGTCATCATACGGTATCACAGCGACCGCCGAGTGTTGCAGTGTGTATTTTTTAATATTGACAGAACGTAGCTACTGTCATCAACAGCACAGCCAGACTGCAATACGAGGGGCGTTCAACAAGTAATCCAACACATTTTTTTCTCGGCCAGTGTCGGTTGAAAAAAATGCGGAATTTGTTGTGGGACATCATGGAATATTCTCGCTTCAGCCCCTATAGTTTCATGATGTTTCATGATAGGTGGCGGCACTATACATAGCCTTCAAAATGGCCTATGTAACGCGGGTACATCCCAAATAGACAGCTGCCATTGAGTTTGTTTTAGCGGAATACCAAAGCATCACAGACATTCATAGGCACTTGCACACTGTATACGGTGACCTGGCAGTGATCAAAAGCGCGGTGACTTTGCAAGCTTCCATCTTTCAATTGTAATCTAGACTTTAATGAAAAATGGCAAATGGTTACGTTAATCAGAACACTGGAGGGAGTTGTGATCAAAATAACAATAGATTTATTCATTCTTAACATCACAATACAAAAAAGAGATAAATAAACGGCATGCAAACATTTTTATGGGACAGACGCTTTCAATGATGTGGGGTCTATGGTGAACAAAGTGATCAGCTGGGGATGAATACACGACACTAACCAGAACGCTAATCGCTTTATCTGACTTTATACATATGGATCCGTGGTATGGCCCAAAAACTACGCTACAGTCGAGCAACTATACTATTCCGAAAAGAACAATATTGTTCGAAAGAATAGGGTGCTGAGAATCATATATTGGATCCCAACGCCGTAGCAGCGAATACTTTACCCTTTGGCCGGTCAGGGTGGCACACCACAATGCGTTCGGTGACTGGAGTCATGGACGGCAGCAATCTGTTATTAATGGCGCGCGCCCGAAAAATGCAAGTACGCTGTCTCGCGTTTGGCTAATTCGGAACGCAGGCACTTCCCTATCAGCCTCTGAAACCCCGGTGGATTCCAGTGTGCAGGTGGACCCGTTTGCTGGTCTGCCAAACCAATTTAACTCCCTGCCACGACTACGCGTGACTGAATATGTCAAATGTTTAAACGGCCAACTCAAAACAATGAAGTACACCCACACATCACTCGTTGTGTGTGTGATGCTAGAAGCAGTACCCCCGACGGTTCAGATGGTGATTGGCACAGGATCTAAGTGGCACACTAGCAAAGGATACAAGTCTCACCGTTTAGGTACAGACCTGCAGTTCATTACTAGCGAAGCGTCAGTACAAGAGTCCTCTTCTCTTTCTCTCAGCTTTCCTCACGAGCTCGGTAGCATGTCACATTTACATCTTAGGCTACTCCCACTTTAGCAGAAGCCAATCACGAGCTGGAGCACCTTGCTCTGCATACACAGATTTGACCAATCAGAGACTTTAAACTTAATTGGGAGAAAAGAAAAAAAGATTCAACTTCGCAGCCTCTTTCCCACGTGTTTACGCTATGTCTTTTGCTAACAACATGACCTGGATGGAACCGCAGCCCACCATAAAAAGATCGTTATCTCCCCTGCTGCGTCCATCTCGAACTTTCCAAAGAAAAGCCCTAAATTCGCTTAAAGCCTCATGCCTTCACGACTATGTTTTGTAACAGAGTCTGGACGTCTGGGCGCCAGGGACCTGTCCCACGGAAATTCTCAGAAACACACAGTCGTCTCATCGGTTTCCTGCGTAAAAACGGCCCATCCTCTGCTTTATTGCCGGTATTCAATGTTCTGCCCACTGCAGCGGCGAATCCTCGGCGCTAGTCAGCCTACCTGGACATGGCCGCCGACCGACCGGCGCCATCCAACGTGTCTGCACAGTGTGACCGCGGAACTGTGCAGTCCACAAATGTTTTCACCCAGGTTTCGCAGAAAAAACACTCCCGTCAGCCCTCAGCCGCCGTATGCCTTTACTGCAGTCATTTAAAGCGACACCGTCTTTGTTTGAACGCAGGTAAAGCTTACCGCTATTCCTTCACTAGAGCACACAAGCAAGAGCATTAACTACTGCCAACCATTTCAGCATATGAATGAAGTCAGAACATTAAGCGGCATGACGCCGTGTTGGAAGAGAGAGTTCCCTGCAATATCTCAAGTGGCTGAGCGAGGCGTCTGTCATCACCGCAACAAAGTCGTGCAAACTTGTCTGATCACCCGCATGCCGGCCGGCCGTACAGACCTGTGACTCCTGCAGTGTTGGAATGTGCGGCCACTGGCATTTGAGCTGATCGACGGATCACAACCGAACACCTCGCTGCTCAAATGGATGTGTCTGTTGGCAGTGGTACAGTAATACACAAGTCCATCAGTTGGAGTACTCAGAGGTATGTTCCCGCTTGATTCCTCACCACTTAATAGAAGACCATAAAGAACAATGGAGTACCATTTGTGCGAAATTGTTTGCTTGTTACGAAACTGATTGTGAAAATTTTATGTTAAACATCATCACAGGTGACGAAAGACGGGTTCCTCACTTCGAACCCGAATCCATTCAGTGGTACGATACCATCTCTCGTCCAAATAAAAAGTTCAAAGCCGCACACTCAGCCAGAAAAGTCACGGCGACGTTCTTCTGGGATTGTGTTTGATGTCCTCTCTCATGGAGCAACGATTAATCCTGAAGCGTACTGTGATACCCTCAGGAAATTGAAGAAACGACATCAGCGTGTTCGTCGCCACAAAAATGTAACGGAACGTATTCTTATAACAACAAATCTGCGCACCCGAGAGGAGCAGACAAAAGTTCATTGGACTACTCTTGCTCCTCCACACCACAGCCCGGATGTCGCACTTCCGTCTGTTTAGCCCAGTGAAGGATGCACTCTGCAGAAATCAGAAGGTTGATGGGGAAGTCGACGTCGGACAGTAGAGTAGTACCACGCAAACATGTAGGCCCTCCCAGAAAGATAGCATAAGGCCGTCGCACTGAACGGAGATTTTGTTGAAAAGTAGGGTTTTGTAGCAAAAACAGTCGGGAATAATATGGTGTGTTGGAATCCTGAAAAAAAAAACCAAACTGCTTAGGCAAAAAATGTTGCATTACTTATTGAACGCCCCTCGTACTATTAGATTAGTTAGGTTTAGACCAGTGTTCAGAACTTTGACTTGAGTTCCATCTCTTCGCATCGTCACCTCCCCAAAGCCGAAGTGATTAAGGCGGCCACTCGCGAAAAGCGGGAAATCCGGGTTCGAGTCCCAGTCCGATAAAAATTTTTGTGTGTCACTTTTGGGTGGCAGATCTGTACCTAATACAGCTGATGTCAAGGAATATACAGTCAATATATGAAAACCAGACCCACACACACGCTTCATATGCAGCTCCGCTGAACACCTGAGACCCGCTGCACGATTGCGTTTTGAGAAAAGTTCGCTTGAATCCGTGACATATGTAACTGGTGTGACAGGGGGGGAATGACTACACCATGGGTGCATCAGGGCTTGACAGGGGGAGAAATATGATTAGGAAATTACAGAACCCATATCGGTATAGAACTGAATGGAGAATACCCGTAACTGAGCCGAGGAGGGTGGTATCAGCGTCACTGATGACACGAATGGAGAGGAACACTAGGGTCCTCCTAAGGAAGTGAAAGAGACAGCGGAGATGGCAACGAGCGTTAGTGAACTACCGCCGTAGAGCAGGAGAACAGAATGGAGAGCGGGGTAGCAAACAATCAATGAAAATTAATACGCGAATCTATCATCGTCACCGCCACCGTACAGGATCACGGACGTGAGAATGCCACTGTGGAAGCGGAAGAGGATGTGGAGATGCCAGCAAGCCTTAATAACTGCAAAGAACAATTCAAACACAGCGAAAATAGATGTTTTGAATACACGGAAATGTGACGACGAATCTATGACCGACGATGCCACCATACTGGAAAAAATCTGTGGAAAATGAACGCGACACCAGAACTTCTTCTACAATGCGACAGATGGTTCAAATGGCTCTGACCACTATGGGACTCAACATCTGAGGTCATCAGTCCCCTAGAACTTAGAACTACTTAAACCTAACTAACCTAAGGACATCACACACATCCATGCCCGAGGCAGGATTCGAACCTCCGACCGTAGCAGCATCGCGGTTCCGGACTGAAGCGCCTTGAACCGCTCGGCCACTGCGGCCGGCTACAATCCGACAGCTTCCATGATATTAATTGCGCAGGTAAAAACGAACACCGGTATCTTTTTCAAAACTGATAGGCCTACGTTAAACAAAGAAGAAGCAGAGGAAAAAACCCATACTCCTGTCTCTAACATCAAGAAAGATAAAAGGGGAAAGAAGGACAATGAAATAGCGCCAGTCTCGGTGTTGTATGCCGAAGAATTTCAAGAGCTGCAAGAAAGGACTGAGAAGCAAAATACGCCCTTCGACGTATACCGACGACGCTTATGTCAAGAACGTCAACGAAATTGTGGGTACCAATGGAAGATTGAGTGTCAGAGAGTACGCAGAAGAGTATACGATTTCAGTTGGATTATGTCATAAAATCCAGACACAGCATTTTGGAATGCATCGTGTTACCGCCAAGTTCGTCCCACGGCTCAATCAAGACCAGAAATACATTCTCCTTGCGATCTGTGGACAGCTTTTGAATCTCGAAAATGAGAACGAAATGTTCCTTAAGAGAATCATTACTGGTGTTGAGACGTGGATCTACGGCTATGACGTTGAGACAAAGGTTCAGTCTTCAAAGTGGGTCGGGAAACGTTCTCCAAGACCAAAAAAAAGCTCATCACGTCATGTCAAATGTCAAAGTCATGCTGACTTTTTTTTTTTACTTTGAAGCATTATTTCACAATGAATTCGTGCCACGGGGGCAAACTGTTAATCGATGGTGTTATCCGGACATGTTGCGATGCCTGCGAGATAATGTGAGAAGGAAGCGGCCTGATATGTGGCGAGACAATTCATGGCTCTTGCATCACGATAAGACACGCTCACATTCATCCCTGTTGACGCGTGACTATTGTACAAAACAAGAAATAACTGTGCTGCCTCAGCCCCCTACTCTCCAGATGTGTCCCCTGCGAATTTTCTTTTATTCCCGAAGCTGAAAATCCCGCTGAAGGGACGAATATTTGGAACGATAGCGATAGGCGAGATAAAAGGAAATTCGCAAACGGCGCTTCGCGCGATCCAGCAAGAGCCATACGGAGACTACTTCCGAAGTGGAAACGGCAATGCGAGCGGTGTATCGATTGTGGAGGAGAGTATTTCGAAGAAGACCGAGCACAATAAGAGGGACAAGCGAAGAAAAATTTTGTGGACAAAGTTCCGGAATTTTTTGAGCAGACTTCCTTCTGTGTCCTGAGCAGACGAATTACCGGGCCCAATGAGTGAAGCCTAACTTCGACTGTGCGATAGAAAGTTGACGCGGACTGGATGGATGACATTGAAACTCAAGTGAATAGATGAAATATAGGAACACTTTTTCTCATCAATGTCACTAATTCTGTGGTGAACGTAAAAGTTGGTTAACAACCATTTAAAAAATATATTGATTTTAAGTAACTTTTTCTGATTGAACGAAAGTAAAATTTGCTCAGTTGTTTTTGACTGCTATAAAAAAAAAATCCTGAGTTGTTAAGGCGATTGCTCGCTATAAGCAGGGAATTTGGGTTCGAGTCCCAGTCCGGCACAAATTTTCACATCTCATATGGGGTGTGGAAGTCGCTGTCAGCTAAGCAACATGTGACTCTTGTTGAAGGCCAATTTTTGCGCTCTGACGAGACAATTGCTGGATGCGAGCACGCCGCCTCAGTCAACGACTACTTTCTGTGGTACGGGGGCTCAGCTTCCTGCTACCTTAATGTTGGGCGCCATATTTATTCGATGAGCACAAAAATCAATTCAAAATACTTCAGGGCAGCTACCGCAGTTCGATGATAACATTTCATTGGATTTTGTACAAACTAATGTTGCAGTGCAACGCAGAAACGAGATGTCTTGGGAATTTGGATTTCTTAACAGATCCAAAATTTTAAAAATAAGTGCATAGACTCTAGCAGTTGGGATCAGTTTTCATAAAATTGATGTGGTTTGTAGACCGCGTCGTGTTGTAAAATATACCAACGTTCTGTTACTATTGCAATTGGCAATGTTTGTTTACACAAACACAGTCTAATGTTTCCTGCGCCTTTCTACTGTTAACTAAACACCCTGATTAAGGCTTCTTGTAGTAGTTGGTCCTCCAGGTTGGTGGTTCGGCGGGGAAGTTGCCGTTCCACCCCGGTAAAATTGGGTTTTGCTACGTTTCCCAAACAAAATAAAAAAGCCAGGTGGATCAAAAGGAATCGACTGGTTAAGAACAAAGTCTCCGATTTGTGGAACATTTGAGAATATGTTTCAAGAAATGGAAGTACTAAAATGGCTATCCTCAAAATGACAGAAACGGAAAAGGAGGGATGTGAACAAGAAGTGACTGGAGTCTACATTGTATTCTGGAATGGAGTGCAAAAACCTGAAAGGGAAAAATCAAGAGTATCAGTTTTTATAAGAAGGAAATGGAAACAAAGAATTAATTAGAAGGAAGTGAATCATAAAATAATCAGTGTATCAATAAAAAATCACGGAATAAAACGTATTTATTGGGGTGAATGTTCCTAAAGCCAACGGCCCTGCACCAGAAGTAACATCGGTTCTCGTTTGGTCACCGAAGTTAAACGCTGTCGGGATTGGCTAGCAAGTGGATGGGTGACCGTTCGAGCCTGCCGAGGCTGTTGACAAGCGGGGTCAATTGAGGAGTAGTTTGACTGAGAAGTAGCGGCTCTGATCACGGAAACTGACAACGGCCGAGAGAACTGTGTGCTGACCATATTCCCCTCCACATCCGCATCCAGTGATGCCTATGGTCTGAGGATGACTCGGCGGTCGGTCGGTAATGTTGGGCCATTAGAAGCCTATTCCATTGGAGTGTATACTAATGGCCCAACATTACCGACCGACCGCCGATAATGGCCTTAACGAATATATCCTTGAGGAGAAGAAGAGAGGCTTCTTCGATGACCTACAGGTAATGGTTGACAAATGTGCATATGGAAGTGAACAGTTAATGATGGGGGACTTAAATAGACGAACTGGAAAAACATTAAATGATGACGTTGCAGGTCAGTGGGGAGAGAATCCAGAGAACCATAACGGAAGAAGGCTGATTAACTTCTGCAGGGTTCAGGCGTATACTGTCATAAATGACCATTTCCAGCAAAAAGAAGTACATGAATACTTCTGACCCAATCCGTCAAGGAACATAAAATCAATTAAAGACTATGTAATAGTGTGAAGGCACGGGTAATTAAGGTACAAGATGTAAGGGTAAAAAGCGGAACAGAGTGTGGCTCTGACCGTTTTATAGTTACATCAAAAATTGGTTTTCCGATTCAGACCATGATAAAACAGGAGAAGAAAGAGGAAAATGCTGGAAGTCCATCTATAGGGGATCCGAAAGATTGGATACGTCTGCCACAATATGAAAATGCGAAAAGTTTGTATCAGCAAAGGCAAAACTCTAAGACTGATGCGGTGGAAGAGGACTGGGGTGCCAGTGAACTGCACAGTTTCCTGAAGTAGTCGATTAAGAAAGCAGCAGCTGATTTAGAAACAGAAAGAAAGAAAAAAAATGGTTCAAATGGCTCTGAGCACTATGAGACTTAACATCTGAGGACATCAGTCCCCTGTAACTTATACTTAAACCTATAACTTATACTTAAACCTAACTAACCTAAGGACAGCACACACATCCATGCCCGAGGCAGGATTCAAACCTGCGACCGTAGCGGTCGCGCGATTCCAGACTGAAGGGCCTAGAACCGCTCGGGCACACCGGCCGGCGGAAAGGAAGAGGAGAGTAAAAACTGAATGGATGACAGTGGAGCTGTTGGGTGTGGCTGAGGAAAAAAAGAAACTATATCACGTATGGTTAAGCTCTGGGAGTGAAGATGACTGGAATAGGTACAAGGTATAGGGAACCGGCAAAGACTTGGAAGATGATAAGGAAGATGAAAATAGCTAACAATTCCAGACTCACAATGCAAGATATGTTCATTCCGCAATGGAAAACCCACATTGAAGAACTTCTGGTATAAAAAAGAAAAGACCACATGACGTAGCCATCAACAAAAGCAGTACTTTATATACAGAACCTAGACTGGAAGAAGAAATAAAAGAGATGCTGAAAAAACCAAGCAATGGAAAGGCAAATGGATTGGGAGGAGCTGTTTTGATGTTACGGAAATGTGAGACATCTCAAATAGTGAGACTTACATGTAAATTGTTCACGCAAGTTGTCGAGTGAGAGGAAATATCAAGAGGGTGGTGTGTACCATACATATCTGCTATCTATAAAGAGTAAACAAGAAGCATCCAAATAATTATTGGGCAATTAGTATTATCGCATATACCAGCAGACTTTCTATCACTATGCTGAAAAACAGACTGGGGAATGAGATTGAGGGAAAGATGCGAAAGGACCAGTCAGATTGTAAGAGTGGACGATCTTATATGGATCATATTGTTAGCCTTAGGCAAATGAGTGAAAAGCATATTCTAGCGATCAGGAAGTACACCGAATATTTCTGGATTTACAAAAAGCGTATAATTCTGTACCCATCAACACAATATGGGAAACGAGGGGTTATATAGCTATAGAAGAACAAAAAATGGTTCAAACGGCTCTGAGCACTATGCAACTTAACTTCTGAGGTCATCAGTCGCCTTAAGCTTTGAACTAATTAAACGTAACTAACCTAAGGACATCACACACATCCATGCCCGAGGCAGGATTCGAACCTGCGACCGCAGCGGTCGCTCGGTTGCAGACTGTAGCGCCTAGAACGGCACGGCCACTCCGGCCGGCTATAGAAGAACAGCAGACATCACTAATTCAGAGAATATAGCAGTAATTGTATGCAGTGGTTACAGTAGGGAGAAAGTTGGGTGAGCCATTCCAAACACTGAAAGGACTTAGAGCTGCAATATGTCACCAACCTTATTTAAAATACATATGCAGTATATAACGGAACGGTGGAATCAGTCGTGCGGAGGTGTGGGAATTCCCTTCCAGCTTGGTACTATCTACTCATCATTATTTTCCGATGATCAAGTATTGACAGCACAAAGCACCGAGGGTGTCAAGTTTATGATAAAGAAGTTAATGTATCTGAACGAGCCAGAATTAGAATGAAAAAGAGCAAAACAGAATATTTAGTAGTGGGAGGAACGAACCATCCCGATAATTGCCTTCAGCGATTTGTGGAAACTGATCCAAATCTGGATGGTCAAAGCAGGTATGAACCATCGTCCTCCCCAATGGGTCTGCAGACAGTAGTGGAAAGTTAACTAACATATGGTGCGGAAGGAAGGACCCTGGGGGGGGGGGGGGGGAGGCGAGGGGGAGCGGCAGAGAAGTAGATTACAGGCAGCAGAGACGGCTGGAGTAAGGAGGGCAACCAGTATATCCAGAACAGAGAGAAGAAGAAATGAGGAAATTAGGGGGATAAGGTGTGTGGAACAACGAGAGGAATAAAAAATTCAAAATAGACGTCTTCAATGGTATGGTCATGTACGGCGAATGGAGCAAGGGCGAGGGTCAAAAGCAATCCTAGAATGGTCACTACCGGGAAGGAGGAAGCGCAAATGGCGAGGAATAATATTGGGTGAGGGTGTAATTGGAATGTTGAGGAAGAGAGGTCTGAAAGAAGAAGACTACCATGATCGCGAATACTGGCGAATGAGAATTCAAAGCAATTGGTGAAGATTGGAGAGACCCTTAAAAGTAAGAAACCAGTAGTCCAGAAGCATTTTACAGAAAAATTAAAAATGTTCATACAATAGATACTGATTGTTCTCAATACTCAGGACAGGGGAACTACTTGTTTCATAGAGCATTTAAATGGCTCTAAGCACTAGGGGACTTAACATCTGAGGTCATAAGTCCCCTAGACTTAGAACTACTTAAAGCTAAGTCACCTAAGGACATCACACACATCCATGCCCGAGGCAGAATTCGAACCTGCGACCGTAGCAGCAGCGCGGTTCCGGACTGAAGCACCTAGAACCACTCGGCCACAGCCGCCGGCTTCATAGAGCAAGCCGGCCACGGTGGCCGAGCGGTTCTAGGCGCTTCAGTCCGGAACCGCGTGACTGCTACGATCGCAGGTTCGAATCCTGCCTCGGGCATGGAAGTGTGTGATGTCCTTAGGTTAGTTAGGTTTAAGTAGTTCTAAGTTCTAGGGGACTGATGACCTCAGATGTTAAGTCCCATAGTGCTCAGAGCCATTTGAACCATTTGAACCATCATAGAGCAAAATAACGTTCAAAATTTAGAACGACTGATGTGAGTGACCAAGTTTAGAAAGCAAAGGTAAACCCTATCGTGGTGACAGAACGATAACGTTATTGAACACTGCAGCAAAGGCGCTGCACTTCACGATCCCTGCCAAGTAACTGCGAACGTGCCTCGATGCGTACTGATCTCCGTCTCCATTTTGTTTGACCTCTCTGTCAGGCCAGTGTGCCGTCCGAACTACCCACCATGCATTTGCGTTCAGACCAGATTATTATTAGGAAACGTAGTGGTGAGCGCTGTCAAACTGTTTTTCAAAAATGGCTCTGAGCACTATGGGACTTAACTTCTATGGTCATCAGTCCCCTAGAACTTAGAACTACTTAAACCTAACTAACCTACGGACAGCACACAACACCCAGCCATCACGAGGCAGAGAAAATCCCTGACCCCGCCGGGAATCGAACCCGGGAACCCGGGCGTGGGAAGCGAGAACGCTACCGCACGACCACGAGATGCGGGCAAACTGTTTTTCAAATGGGACCACAGTGTACTGCTGGACTCTATAATGAGCTCCATTCGTATTTATGGACAGCACACTGATGGGTGGCTGTTTTAAAAATCGACAATATTACTTGACTCAGCACTCAAACCTGTGATCTAAAGAGCCGGCACGGAAGCTCACTTTGTTAGGTTAGTGGGCTGGCTGCCATCTGAAGAAAAAAAACTGAACGGATGTTCTATAAACTTGAACGGGTGCCATGTGACGAACAATGACGACCAAAATCAAATTAAAAAAGAAAAGAGGCAGCGTCTTTGATTAGTATTCAAAACATCCTCCGTTCCGGGTTCGAACCGAGCCACTTCTTAAATTTTGAATGACAGAGGTTCAGGGCACTCTATTGCTTTTGGCGTGGAAAACTGAAGGCGGAAGAATCAACAATGATCAACGGCATGAGGACGCAAGAGGCAGGGAAAATCACTGCATTAAAGACACACAATGTGGATCCAAGGACCCTGTGGCCTGTAATTGAAAAAGTGTCATGATTATCTCTCCAGTGACAGAGGAGTACGGAATAGTCACCCATTCGGATCTCTGGGAGATAGTTACCAAGCGGGAGGTGACCATGAGAAAAAGATTGAATAAGCAACGAAAGGATAACGTTCTGCGAGTCGGGGCGTGGAATATCAGAAGTTTTAACGTGGTAGGGAAGCTAGAAATCTGAGAATGGCAAGGCAAAGGTTCAGTATAGATATGGTTGGGGTCAGTGAAGTGAAATGGAAAGAAGACAAGGATTTCTGGTCAGATGAATACAGGTTAATGTCAACAGCAACAGAAAATGGCTTAACAGGAGTAGGATTCGCTTTGAATGGGAAGGCAGGCAGAGAGTGACTTACTGTGAACAGTTCAGTGACAGGATTGTTCTCATCAGAATCGACAGCAAACCAATACCAACAACGACATTTCAGGTACACATGTCGACTTCACAAGCTGAAGATGAAGAGATAGAGATAGTGCACGAGGATATTGAAATGGTAACTCAGTACGTAAGGGAGATGAAAATATAATAGTTATGCGAGACTGGAATGCTGTTATAGGGGAAAAGAGTAGAACAAAGAGCTACAGGATAATATGGCCTTGGTAGGAGGAATGAAAGAGGAGAAAGACTAATTGAGTTCTGCAATAAATTTCAATTAGGAATAGTGAATACTCTATTCAAGAAACATTTGGAAAAGGCCGGGAGATAAGGGAAGATTTCAGTTAGATTTCATCATGATCAGGCAGAGATTCCGAAATACTGGATCGTAAGGGGTAACCAGAAGAGATACAATTTCGTAGTGATGAAAATTAAGTTGGAATCTAAGAAGCTAAGAAGGAAGAATCAATGCACAAAGAAGTGGGATGCGTAACTAACTATGAAATGAAGAGAGATTCTCGAAGTTTTCTAAGGCTATAGATACTGCGATGATGAATATCTCAGCAGACAGTTCTGTTGAAGAGGAATGGACATCTGTAAAAAGGGCAATCAAAGTTGGAAAGACGTTAACTGCGAAGAAACCATGGGCAACAGAAGAAATACTTCAGTTGGTCGATGAAAGAAGGAAGCAGGAGAATGTTCATGGAAATTCACGAATACAGAAATACAAGTCGCTGAGCGATGAAATAAATAACAAGTGCAGAAACGCTAAGATGAAAAGGTTGCAGCCGGCCGTTGTGGCCGAGCGGTTCTAGGCACTTCAGTCTGGAACCGCGTGACCGCTACGGTCGCAGGTTCGAATCCTGCCTCGGGGACGGATGTGTGTGATGCCTTAGGTTAGTTAGGTTTAAGTAGTTCTAAGTCTAGGGGATTGATGACCTCAGATGTTCAGGCCCGTGGTGCTCAGAGCCATTTGAACCATTTTGAAAAGGTTGCACGAAAAATATGAAGAAATCGAAAAGGAAATGACTGTCGGAAGGATTGAACTCAGCATTCGGAACAACGTTAGGTGAAATAAAAAGCAGGGGTGTAACATAAAGAATGCAATGGGAATTCCATTGCTAAATGCAGATGAGAGAGAGGATAGGTGGAAAGAGTGCACTGATGGCCTCTGTGAGGGCCAAGATTTGTCTGATGTGATAGAAGAAGAAACAGAGGTTGATGTAGAAGAGACAGAGGTTTCAGTATTAGAACAGAATTTAAAAGAACTTTGGAAGACTTGCGATCAAATAAGGCGATCAGTTTGGCTTTAGAACAGGTAAAGGCACTAGAGAGGCAATTCTGAAGTTGCGGTAGATAATGGAAGCGAGACTAAAGAAAAATCAAGACATGTTCATAAGATTTGTCGACTTGGGAAAAGCGATCGACAACGTAAAATTATGCTAGACGTTCGAAATTCTGAGGAAAGTAG
The DNA here is from genome assembly GCF_021461395.2 of Schistocerca americana. NCBI lineage: Eukaryota > Metazoa > Arthropoda > Insecta > Orthoptera > Acrididae > Schistocerca > Schistocerca americana. The sequence continues at coordinate 641,049,470 of NC_060121.1, read as the reverse complement.
GGGTAAGGTATAGAGAGAGACAGGTAATATACATATATAAGAGCCAAGAGAAACTAACAAAAGTGGAAGAGCAAGAACGAAGCACTCGGATGAAAAAGTCTTTCGCCTCTAGTCTTCAATCTGTACATCGAGGAAGCAATGATGGAAATAAAAGCAAGTTTCAGGAGTGGAATTAAAATTCGCGGTGAAGGGATATCAGTGATAATATTCACTGATAACATTGGTCTCCTCAGTGAAAATGAAGAAGAATGGTAGTATCTGCTGACTGTAATGAACGGCCTAACGAGTACAGAATGTGGATTGAAAGTAAATCGAAGAAACAGGAAAGTAATGAGAAGTAGCAGAAATAAGAACAGCGAGAAACTTAACATCTGGATTGATGACCACGAAATAGATGAAGTTAAGGAATTCTGCTACCTAGACAGCAAAATAATCCATGAAGGACGATGCAAGAAGGACATAAAAAGCAGACTAGCAATGGCAAGAAGGGAACTATTGACCTAGAGAAGTTTGCTGGTATCAAACGTAGGTCTTAATTTGAAGAAGAAATTTCTGAGAATGTGTGTGTAGAGCAGAACATTGTATGGTAGTGAAACATGGACTGGCCCTAGGGGGAGCCGTAGACAGTAAAAACTGTAGACGAAGACAGAGATTGGAATACATCCACCAGATAAGTAAGGACGTAGCTTGTAATTGCTACTCTGAGATCATCAAACCGGTCTGAAGACTGATGACTGAAAAAAAAAGAAACAGTGCTTGACCACCTCTACATATGTTATATATATTTTTGTACGAATTTCTGTCTTTTCCATATTTTTACATTAACGACTTTCGTAAGTCAGTTGAATGAAAATACGGGGATCGTAAAGTTATCTAAAGTTGCACAGAAACTAGACTGCAGCAATAAAAGTCGAAGTACAGGAAATGGAAGCAGTAGCAGAGAGTGACTGTATGTTTTAGCCTGTCCCCAATGTAACGAATGAGCAGTAGAGGACACCAAGGATATGAGCAGTAAGGGACACCAAGGAAAACTTTTTAAAAATAAGTTATGAGATGAATGTCAAGAAAAGTACAATAAGGACATTGGAATGTAATTTAACTAAAGTAGACGGAATTATTTAGCAGCGCACTAGACCACACACATAAAATTTCGGATATACGGGCGTGAGTGGAGATGCTTTGAACAACGACCTCGTAGGCGGACCGTGACCAGAGCACCATTCGGAGACCTATTAGGAGACGGCCGCAGGTTCTAATCGTGCCTCGGGCACGGATGTGTGTGATGTCCTTAGGTTAGTTAGGTCTAAACAGTTCTCAGTTCTAGGGGACTGATGACCTCAGATTTTAAGTCCCATAGTGCTCAGAGCCACTTTGAAAGTAGTCATCTATCAGCCACAGAGTTCCAGTAGTAAACGATAAGAAAAACCGAGAGAAAACACGAGTCGGTGGAACAAGTGCAACGTGGCGATAACGACTATCTTGGTACAGAGCGCACTGACTTTCGTGCTCTACACCCTGGTGTCCGGCAGGGAGCGTCACTAATGCAGCCGCCTCTTGGACCTCCACGCGGTATGGGCATCTACGCTACATTACTGTAGCCCGCAGACATTATACATATCGACTGTATCCCATAGCCTTGATACGAGATCAAAATAAAGGTCTTATGGAGCTGTACTTGAGGCTAAACTCTCATTTTTCTGCAAGTTGTGTTTATTTATTTATTCTTCATAATTACATCCTATTATCCGAAAATCTAAAATAGGCCATACAAATCACCTAAATTTATATATTAACTGGTACGTATTTTTGTAAATATTATAATTACTTCTACTACTACAGAACTTTAATAAAACCCCTAACCGTTCACTGCTAGTAATACTATAAGCCCCACAGAATATGTTCTCTGTTTGTTCATTTATTTTGGTGCATTTAACATGTACATGTTTGTTTCCGCTACTGGATCTGCCCTCATACTACCCTTGTCAACAGCCATTGTCTGCTGGATTCTCCAAGCGTTGGGCAGCACGTCAGCAGCATTTCCACTGCAGCGAGCAGTTCCATCCGTCACTTTTACGTCTTAAAGCCCACACTTCCATGATCATTTGCGATGTAGATTCTTGGGAAATTATTTCATTCGGTAGTTGCCGACCTCAGTTATCTTCTCTCCAGCTGCAGAGTATGTTGTCTAGCCTGGACGGCAGCGTACTGTTGAATGCTTCGTGAAGTTTACCTTCGTATTTCCGAATACTGCGGCTGCAATATCGTCTAAGATGCTCCTGGTCGACTTTCTCGTTAGTGCTGCGTTGGGATCCAGCATCCTTAATGCTTGACTTCCATTACTCGCCGCATCTTCGTAGAGAGCGCAGTGTGTTCTGGATCGCCCACGCTGCCGCAGCCGCTACTATCATTCATCTGTCTTTTGATTTTGTAGAGGGACGTAGCATGCGGGTCATGGCCAGTCAGGAAACGTATCAATCCACTTGATGGGTTAAGAAATCTCAATTTTAATCTCTCCCTGATGTTGGGAGGAAATTCGTATGTTCTCCTGACAGTGCCTGAAGTGTCCCATTCATTTAGCCATTGTTGTAATATGCCATCTTTTATTACCTTCTTCTAACTGGTCTCGTTCCAAGCATCCTTCTTACTTCCATTTGATTACCTTTCTTTAACCAGTAAAAATGATCCCAATTTCCAAATCCAGCGCGCATATTCCTAGAATTACTAACAAAGCAGCCGGCCCAGGTGGCCGAGCGGTTCTAGGAGCTTCAATCTGGAACCGCGCGACCACTACGGTCGCAGGTTCGAATCCTGCCTCGGGAATGGATATGTGTGATGTCCTTAGGTTAGTTAGGTTTAAGTAGTTCTAAGTTCTCGGGGACCGATGACCTCAGAAGTTAAGACCCATACATCATAGTAGTGCATTAGGCATCAGTTAATCTTAGTAGCACGCCTCGTTGAGCACTTCCCACTAATGAGACCAGCTGCACTAGCTGCAATCTCTGAGCCCAAGCACTTGCACCATATCGTACCACTAATGCTAATATAGATTGATGGTAGACTTTGATTGTATTCAAGGGAAGCCGAAATTGACATTTTGCAATGGTTATAATATTATTCAGCTCGTTTGTACCTTTTCTGCTTGCTTCCTGTATATAATGTGCAAAGTTACGACTTTCGTCCAGAAATACCGCTAGGTATCTCGTTACTGCGCTTCTTCTTATCGTTACATCATTTAATTTTATTTTAGGTTTTCTTACTGGGTTCGCTTTCGGAAGGAGATTCTTTGTCTTGTGAGGTGCCAGTGACTGTTTGACACTTCGACACCAGCCCTCAAGTACGTGCAGTGCCGCATTACATTTGTCTTCTATAATTCTTCTGGAATCACCACTTACAGCGAACAGCACGTCATCTGCAAATGCTACCGGTCCGCTTATGTTACAGCTGTCATGTAACTTCTGTAGTATCGGCTCCAGTACTACATCCCGAAACTCTGAACCACACACTGAAAAAATTATTCAAATGGCTCTGAGCACTATGGGACTTTACATCTGAGGTCATCAGTCACCTAGAACCTAACTAACCTAAGGACATCACACACATCCATGCCCGAGGCAGGATTCGAACCTGCGACCGTAGCGGTCTACATCTACATTTATACTCCGCAAGCCACCCAATGGTGTGTGGCGGTTCCAGACTGAAGCACCTAGAATCGCTCACCCAGACACTTATCCCTTCGTTACTTTCTTTCCTAGGAATGTTAAAGAAGCATGTCATCCGTGACAGTAATATCTTAGGCAGTTGTACAAACAATCCAAAGCCCCGAGGTGACCAAAGAAAGACGGCCCCATAGGTCACCGAAAGGGCCAGGAATGTCGATCATCGCCGCCAGAGCGTACGTTGTATGATGATATGTTGCAAGCGAAACCGCCTTATTAACCGCGTTTTCACTTGTGTTGCCTCTTCTATACTTGAACTTGCCAGGGCTCATCCCGTATAGCAGTCTATGATCTTGTAATCTTTTGCATAATAGTTTTTCAGATATCCTGCCGAGAACGTTCATAAGACAATTTGGGTATCATTGGATCCTTATTTTGCCCTTTACTGATTATTGCCACTTTATCGTTCTTCAATGGTGCAGGGACCCTTCTTTGCAAGAGAAACTCGTTGTACAGTTCGCGGAAGTAACTACATAATTGGCCACATAGGTTTTCTATTACTTGACAGGGATCCCGTCCGGTCTTAGACATTTTTTCTCTTTGAGTCTTAAAATTATTTGCCTAATTTCTTCTTGTACGAAGGGGTACAGAAGTTTATTGTTTCTATAGTGTTCCCGTAACATTTTTCGTAACCTAAGCTGATCGTCTGTCTCGCCTTCTTCGGCACCGCCAGGAAGTAGTGTTTCCATCAGCAGGACAGCTGACCTCCCAAAAATCTGTTACCGTCCATTCCTTTTGAGCGTGGATAAGACTGTTGGTGATTGTATTTTCTCCCAGACTGTTTTATAAGGTACACCACAGGGATCGGTTTGTAAGTTAGCCTCCACGACTTGCTTCCATTCTACCATTTTTGTTTTCCATAACTCTTCCTTAAAACGCTACATAACATACCCGTTTCTATGAAACCTTGGGACTCTTTCTTCTTGGGTCATACTTCTCTGGTATAGTTTCCTGGCTGTCCTTTTAATTTCTGCAGCTCCTCGGTCCGTATGCAAGGTAATCCTCTAGAGTGACATCAGCTGACAGATGTTGATTCCGCCATTGCTCTATGTATAGCCACTGTTAGGTCTTGCACCTTAGTATCTACATTATCACCCAGCGATGGACTTTCCGGACACTGATCTATTTGGGCCTTATGCGTACGTATTCTATGAAGCCTGCGATTTCCCCTCCAGTGACGCTATAGTTTATGATATTGTAGTCCCTTGATGTCATCCCACCCTCAGTCTTCGTCTTTCACACGGCGCGCCGCTGCCGTATTTGCTAAAGTGACGTCAGTATTTGACATTGTTCCGACAGTACCATCGTAGGCTGGCAGATTGTCAGGTGCATTCAATACCTGTGTGTTGTGTTTCATAGTGGCTTCTTCTAGTTTTCCACAGTCAAGAGTCAGGCGGCTATGCCACGATACTGACTTCGCATTTGCATGTGGAGCACGCAAGACGCTCAGTTCGTCCCAGGTGACTGATATCCCCTAGTCTTAGCAGATACTCGTCAATATCATCACAAAATTGAAAATACTTTGAGACCAGGAGGCAGATCTGCATTCCGGTTAACATTTCCACTCAAATTAAGTGTTCTGAACAGTACTGTGATATTTTTGTCACTGTTATGGCCTTTTTTTATATAGGTCCGTCTTCATCACGCAAACTTTTACAGTTCACTATTACAGTTTCGGCTAGTGCCATCTCCAGATCATAAAATATTCTGACGTATGTATCAACTTCTCATTATACATGTAGGTATATAGTAAGTGCTGTTACGGCCTTGTTAAACGCTGTTATTGCTGCCATAGGATGTTGCCCCTGTGTGATTATCTGGGTAGTTACAGCATACTAGGTACCTTTCCAGTCTTCGTATACGGTTCTTGAAGCACAATACATCTAACTGCAACTCTTCCGCCACACTTATAGCCCCATGAAATACACTGACACTTCTCACGGGATTAAACTGTCCAATTTTTATCTCCATTAGGGATGACTGGTGTACTATATTCGACAATCTTGCCCTACTTGCCTGTAATTCCGTGCTATACGGCTACACGTCATCACAAAGTGCTTGTACGAGTACAACGCATCTAAGGAGAACGTGTCATTTCTCCTGGCAGACACCTACTTCAGTAAATTCTCCAATTTTTCCTTTTCTGATGGCATACTGTTCACTTTGAGATGTATTTTAGTAACGAAATCAGGTTGGGTTGGATTGTTGTTGGGGAGGAGACCAGACAGCGAGGTCATCGGTCTCATCGGATTAGAGAAGGATGGGGAAGGAAGTGGACCGTGCCCTTTCAAAGAAACCATCCCGGCAATTGCCTGGAGCGATTTAGGCAAATCACGGAAAACCCAAATCAGGATGGCCGGACGCGGGATTGAACCGTCGTCCTCCCGAATGCGAGTCCAGTCTGCTAACCACTGCGCCACCTCGCTCGGTCGAAATCAGGTACAGGAAAAGTAATACACTCCCCTTCTGGATGCTTATTCCTCACTAGATGTCTTCACGCAGTAGCAAGCATCACTGTCTCTTCCAGTTTAGCGAGTTGTGTAATGTTCTTTATGCTTTCATAAATCTATCGCGTATCTGTTCCGTCCTGTGTTTTGTTGTTTACTTCTTTGCAGTAGGTTTTGTTTCCTGTATGAACTGACTCGGGTGTTGTACTGTTTTTGTTGTAGGTTCATGTCCTGCATTGGCGAATCCCTTTTTACCACTGTACGCAGCCCAATCTATTCCTCAGAAATGTGCTGTCGCATTCTACGTACAACTGGCCAGTTTGTGTCACCAAATCCCGATCGTCCGTGTCATATGTCACTCCTACATCCGCCTCTGATCTTCCTTCTCTTTTATACCACATAGTTCTCCTGCTTTTTCGTAAGTGCATGATGCTCTGCTTCTGTCTGTGTCGCATGCTCTTTCTTTAGGAAATGTGCGGTAGCTCCGATTCCCTGGAAATCGCAGGCCGAGGTGACTTTCACGGAAACAACACCCGAGGCTGCCTGCCTGTGCAGATGCCAAAAGCTGATTTTTTCGTTAAGTTGGACACTGCTGTGCTTGTCCCATTTCCAGAATTCTGCTCTGTTCCATGCACTCTCAAAAGTAAAAAGAAAAGGAGACCCGAACCAAGTTAAATGTAGTAAAGATCTAAAGTTAGTTAGAAGTTAGTATGTACAGTCACTGCAGTCCATTTTGATTTTATAAACGTTGTCTAACATTCTGCGTGGTGTCTGTTTGTTCTATATCGTGTCTCCCTACCACTTTCGCGCAACGACGCTCTGAGCGTGTTTTTTAGGGAATTGACTAGTTTGAACCTGGGACCTGTTGCTGGTAAGGAGACACCAGACCACACATGACATGTAGAGTTCAGAAGAGTTCAGTGAGACTAGCGATGATATAACCAAATACTTAATGATTTCAGCGTCAGCCCCACCTGCACTCCCTGTAAAAGAATCTTAATACTAACTAAATTTAGTGGAAGGGGTTCAAGGCTTTCCTATTTTCAGTTAGCTGGTAAAATAACGTCGAAAAAGCAGTTAAGTTTACCATTGGAAATTTTATTCTACTCACAAAAAATTGTTTATAAATTGCACTATTGATAAAAGGAAATGTTTTAATACAGGATGGTAAAAACCAACTGCGTTCAACAAAAATGTGAACGAATATTCCCTGAGTGGGTTTCAAAGTTCTACAATGGATTGAAGGATGACCTATGCCATATCACATCTATAATCTAGGTTTAAATTAAGTTTCACAAGAGAGAAAACTATCAAAATGGTCTACAGTGACCCTCAATTATCTTTAATTACTTATCTAACTTGTCGTAAATTACAGTGGCTGATGTGGCTTCTCAATAACTATATAACAGAAAAATCATCAGATTTTTACTTCAAGTGGCAAATGTGAACACCATGAGCTTTAATTGACGATCGACACTAGTATTACGCAAGAAGGGGGTGTAACAGATGGGACTTCTGCAGTTCTGAGTGAAGCTTTATGCGCTGTTATGCGGCATCGCGTGCGTTCATTACCTTGTAGGTGTTCGTCAGTGGGCGGCGGTCAGCACAGCTCCGCTCACCTCGCCGTCTCGGAAGCAACTCTTTCCTAACTTCTCCTTACTACAATTTACCGGAATTGGTTTAAAAAAACTATCTGGCTGTGTTTTCATCTCACCAGTCAGGGTCTCAATGTTAACCTTATGCTCTGCCTACAAAAATTCTGTCTATCCAATGAGAAACGTTATACTTTTCGTGGTGGGGCAATGTTTTTAAAGTTTGCAACATAACAGAGACGCGAAAAAGTCTCATGCTAAAACTTGCAGCTGGTGTGGTCCTTTTAGTGTTATCGTAAGATCTATACTGTTCTTCTGGAGGGCTCTATCTTTTAACATGTGCTGGGGGCTGGTCCTGACGTAACAGAGACGCGAAAAAGTCTCACGCTAAAAGCTTGCGGGTGGTGTGGCCCTTTTTGTGTTATCGTAAGATCTATACCGTTCTTCTGGAGGGCTCTAGCTTTTAACATGGGATGGGGGGGTGGTCTTGACGTAACAGAGACGCGAAAAAGTCTCACGCTAAAACTTGCGGCTGGGGTGTGGTCCTAGCGGTTAGCTGGCGACGTGGGTGTCCGTCCCTTATCGTAGGGCCTTCAGCTTAACACGGTTCTGCTCTCGGCTTCTGTTCTCGTTTCTCCCCTCGGAACTGCGTCTGTCTCACGGTGGGAAGGTATGCCATGCATTTAGGCATTCTTGTGTTAGTCTGTGGTATCCCATTTTCTCACTCGTTACTCGTATTACTTTGGTTAATTTCATGTCACGATTTATTCGGAGCTATGTGACACACTACTGGATTTGCTTATCATGTCAGGGTTTTCATGGAAGGTGCTGGATTTGCCTGACACCTTACAGTTGTATCATATTCTGCCCCCTCATTATCCTCTAAGCAGAGTGTTATTCTCAAGTAAAATTAAAAGGGACAGGCCAGGTGGTTTCCACTTTTCACCTTTGGTGACTGCTGTTCCTACTTAGCTAAATTCAGATTTTTTTTTGTCGAAGTGGCCATTGTGCCTACTTACTGAGTACCAATTATTTTTCTTATTATAGTGCCCGTTGTGTTGCAGTCAAATTCAAATTTATGTATTTGGTAAAGTGGCCACTGGGCTTGATCATTAAATTGAATTTCAGGTTTTGGTAAACTGGCCATTATTACACATTTACTGTGTTCAAACTATTGTTCGTATTGTTGTGCCTGTTGTGTTTTAATCAAATTCAAATTTTAAAATAAAGTTAAATGTTATGATTTCGGTAAGCTGGACTTTAGGCATTACTATTGAATTTAAATTTTTTTGTCTCATTCAGTTTCAAAAGTTTTGGACTAGTTAAATTCAGTTTTAAAATTCTTTGGTAAGGTGGCTGTTGGGCCCAAATATTTGTTTTAGTAAAAGTTGTTATTAAAAATAACCGACTTAATCATTCAGCCCTTCCATTCACTTGTGGCTCTGTTACACAACGGCAGCAGAACATAATTGCTTTGGTTATATAGGTTATTGTTAATCAGTACACCGACGCGACGTGGGGCAGTGGTTAGCACACTGGACTCGCAATCTGGAGGACGGCCATCCAGATGCAGGTTTTCCGTGATTTCCCTAAATCATTCTAGGCAAATTCCAGGATGGTTCCATTGAAAGAGCATAGCCGATTTGCTTCCCCATCCTTGATATAATTCGAACTTGCGCTCCTGCTCCAATGACCTCGATGGCGACGGGACGTTAAACCTAATCTTCCTTCCTTCGTTCCTTAACTAGTAGATTATTCTCTGTTGGTAATATGGGAACAGGCATACTGTTTGAGATTTGTTTATTTTAGGATGGGTGACAGAGCGGTACCAGGATTTGGCAAGCTGAAAAAAAAAAGGATTACAATATGAGCTTTGAGTTACGGGTTGTGAGCCACCTGGGATTGTAGTCGACCAAGTACAAATACTGGAGGAAGTGCTTCAAATGGCTCTGAGCACTATGGGACTTAACTTCTGTGGTCATCAGTCCCCTAGAACTTAGAACTACTTAAACCTAACTAACCTAAGGACATCGCACACATCCATTTCCAAAGCAGGATTCGAACCTGCGACCGTAGCAGTCCCGCGGTTCCGGACTGCGCGCCTAGAACCATTAGACCACCGCGGCCGGCTGGAGGAAGTGCTGCGCTGCCCTGTTGTCACAACATTGACGCAACCGAATGAGGTGAGTGAGGCCATCAATTTTGTTCATTATTATTCCTAAAGCAGGCGAACCTTCCGGAAAGCAAGTGAGACGTCCGAAGGCTTAAATAATGCGGTATGTGAATAGGTTGTGTGAGGTGCGTTGCATGAAAGGGAGCGAGCAGTTAGGTAAACAGACCAGTTAGTGGAGCAAGCTTCCGACCTGTCTGCAGGGAAATGTTGAGGAAGTGTCTGTTTCGAGTGTAGGTGAGAAATTAGAAGTGAAATGTGTGGAAGGTACTGCAGAAGAAACTGAGTGTGGTAGTCAGACTAATAGGGAAGTTGTTGACAGACAGCCAGAGGGCGTAGCAGACTAAGAGTGCAGTGTTTTGTTTGAAGTTACCTAATCCGTTACTTGGATTGTTACAAGAGGGTAGAAAACTGTCGTTCGACACCTTAGCCCAGAGTGAATATCTGTTGTGGCTCCTAAATGAATTCCAGGAACAAGGTGAAAATTGTGGTATGAGAGGACAACTGTTTTATAAGTTACTAAACGTTCAGATGTGTGAGACTTTCTAAGGGACCAAGCCGCTGAGCTCAACGGTCCCTTGAACTAACATGTTAAGAACGACACACACACACACACACACACACACACACACACACACACACACACACCCATGCCCGAGGGAGGACTCGAACCTCCGGCGGGAGGGACCGCGCAATTAGTGACATGGCGCCTCAAACTGCGCGGCCACTCCTCGCGGCTGTATTTTACTATATCCGAAGTGTATTATGTCAATACAGCTAGCGTGGCACAGTATTGCCTTAGTGAATTTGGGGAGTATATGTCTAAACAACTAATACCTCCGTGGGCTCTGCAGGAAATAGCACAAAAGCGCTACTGGAGGGTGCAACAAAACAGGAAGCCATTAGTATAGTGTGTGTGGGATATCAGGTGTTCGGTACTGTAAAGTCTTTTGTTTGCCGTATAGAGAAGCAGAAGTTATTAACGATATCGTAGAAGGGATAAGTTCGGAGGACACGTCTAGGTTACTGCTTGTGACGAGACCTGATCATATACGGATTGTCAAGCCATATTACGGCAGGCAGATGCTGTCTGTTATGTGGATCTGAAGCGAGAGACAGAGAGCGGGAGACAGGAATGGAAGCCGCCTAGATGTGTAAGTCCTGGCCATTTTAAAAGAGATTTTTCAGGTAACCAGACAAAGAAAGAAGAATTCTGACTGCTGAAGCCAGGAATAAGGGCAAGGTTAGAAGAAACAATCTCTACTGTGTAACAGGGTAGTGTTCGATTGTTGCCCCTGTTCCATTTATTTGTCTTATACAGCTGTATCTACATGGCTACCCTGCAAATCACACTTAAATGCCTGACAGAGGGTATTACCCTTGATCAGAGTCATACCGAGATCATCTTAATCCATTCAACGGAACTTCCGTTTCGTCGAAGTTGGGCACGAACTTCCGAAAAACACTGATCATATCAATGAACTTTGTGACTCTTAGGCGGCAGACAGTTGTGGATTATCTTAGTATGACTCTGATCAACGGTAATGCCCTCTGCCAGGCAATAAAATGTGATCTGCAGAGTAGCCATGCAGATGCTGATGTATCTCGAGGAGAAACTGTAAATCCTAAGAAAGACATCTGGGATTGAAAAAATTCTAACTTAGGAAGCTTAGCTGTGAGCCCCCTCCCAATTAACCGGCACAAAACTTCCTCAACATGTTGAAAATGCTCAGAATAATTCTCGCTAAAGACAACCAAGTGATTCAAGAACAGATAAACAAACTTAAATTTAATATCTTAAAAAATTCTGTCCAGGGAACAGGAAAATACCGCCACTCCAAATGAGAGTCCAAATGGGACACGATTGAACTCATAGAAGTTCCATAGGTTGCGAGGGCTGTGATTGTTTCGAAGTCTTTAGACAGCGGAATGTAGTAATAGGTGTGGTTGAGAACTGAAGCAATGAAGAATATCGCCGTACAAAACGAGGAGAAACAGAAATACAGATCGTTTAACAGAGCGGATTGCAATATTACCGTTTTGTTCAAAGCACGATACTCTATGATGGGCTTAACTCCCCTATCTCCTTTTCGATCTAAAAACATGGGTGAAGAGAACAGAGAACAGGGAAGTCTAATGATTCTGTCCTTCATTTCCTCAGTTATCAATTTGAGCTGTTTTATCTTCATAGGAGAAAACCTGTACTGTGGATTCTAACAGGAATGTTGTCAGTAAGTTCAATCTTGTATTCGCCGAATTCTGGAACTCCCAAAACATTGGGTTAAACCTGAAATACACGTCGTCATTGTGCGGCCTGCTTAGAAGGCACATAACTAAAATTACAATTTTCTTGTTCCTCTGCTCCTTTGATGATGTGAACGGATTCTTGTTTAGAAATGGAGGATGAAACGTCCTATGAACACATACAACAAAAAACCAGACAAAAGTTGCAAATTTTCATTTTTTTATTCACTCGATGACTAGTTTCGGGCCGAGAGCCATTTTCAAATCATCGTAACATAGTCAAAAAAAGGTATTTCCGAATACGTGAAAACCACGTCAAAAATGTGCAATGAACATTTACAGTGCATACAGAAAACTAATTCGCTGTATGTCCTGCAACCGTTCGTTGCACACTTTTGAAATGGTATCACACATCTTCGGAAGTACCATTTTTGACTATGTTACGATGTTTCGAAAATGGCTCTCGGCCCGAAACTAGCCATCGAGTGAATAAACAAAAGTAAAAACTACAACTTTGGACTAGTTTTTCGTTGTTCTGATTAACAGAAGTTGCTAATCCACAGCTATTTCAGCATGCTGGAAATCTTTAAGTATGAACGTGTGCCGAGAATTGCATAATTGCCACGATAAATGACTCTAGCGAATGGAAGTTCCTCTGACCACTTGTCGTGTGGTCCTTGTGTGTTGCAGGCTGTTTGATTGACGCAGCATATTTAAGCAGCAGAATGGTCCGGTATTTATGTCGGGAACAAGCCGAGGTGGTGTTTGTGTACGGCCAAGGAGATGGAAACGGTCGAGAGATAGCACAGCTATACCAAAACAAGTACCCTCGCAGACACCAAACACATTACACAACACTTAAGCCCTTTTTGGGTGTCTGTTTGATCACGGATCCTCTCAGACAGAAGCCCAAAAAGGACTTGAAACATTGTATGATGTGGTTGTTGTCTGTGAGGGTACTTGTTTCGGTATAGCCTTGCCACCGTTTCCATCTGCTTGGCCGTACAGAAACACCATCTCTGTTTCTTCCCGATGTGAATACAGGACCATTTTGTTGCTTACAGTGCGCTGCGTCAATCACACATCCTGCAACTTAAAAGGATCATACCGCACGTTATCGAAGTAACAGTCATCCGTCAGCACCATCTACAGTGGCCCGGACATACGTCCGTAGAAAGATTTTTCCTCCATTTAAAGGCAGGAATCCGTCTCAGTAGTTTATCGGTTTCATTAATGTTCACCCTGTATATAGTCATTCCTGTCCGAATGTTTATTAAAGTAGTGTGTAAAAATCTGAAGCAGATCGCTCAAGAACTTTATACAAAAGAGGTAATCTATATATAAAAGAGATAACCAAAATTAGTTGGTTGTGAAACCACCGATAAGCATTTGTGGGAATTTATGGAAAACTGTATATTGTATGCTGGCAAAAATAGTGGTTAAGCGCAATCAGTGGTTTCCAAGGAGACGGTACTGTCCATCGATATGCGGCATCCAGCAAAAGACTCGCTACGACCCAGGAGCAGTCTGCAATACCTGGCATGCATTTCGCCATGTCGACCGGCATTCCAGTACATATTTAGCATCCAGTCGCTGTCACAGTTCTGAAAGCGTCTTCTACTGAATGACACCTATTGATACGACAACATCGTCTCAGTGGAATCCACTGGCGTTGCTTAACCAGTATCTTTGCTGGCATACAATCTACGAATTTACGATAAATTCCCACAGAGGGCGATCGGTGTTCTCACAACCAGTTATGACTGGTTATCTCTTTTACACATATTTGTACCACACAAACTGATCATCTAGAACATGATGACCAAGTATCTACTATCGATATAAACCTGTCCAGGCGATGGCAGCGTCAGGTGGCGAGGAATAACTGCTAGACACACGCACGGTGCGTGTGGTATTGGTGAGCGTGCTCTCCGTTTGTAGAATAGGGGGGGGGGGGGGGGGTGGCACGCGATCTGTCTGAGATTGCCCGAAGGCAGATTGTGATGGCTCGAGGAAACTGCACGACTCGTAGGGTGTCCGACGAGTGCCGTAGTGAGTGTGTTGTGTCTAGAAATCCTGCATACTCGGTTCGCTACACAAACAATCAAACAACTCGTATTAATAAGTTTTATTACAAAAAGACCACTACAATTCCTAAATTTGATAGATGTGTTGCAAGCAAAGGGCGACACACAAAACAACCAGTCTTCTTCAGGATAGTTTGAGTTTCCTAACGAAGTGGCTATCGTTGACGATACTGTCGAACTGGGCCGCCAGCAATCGGTCGCGGCGCTTATGTCCTCTCCACATAGGGGCCTCTGCTGTCACGCTGTGGTCCTGGAGGGGAAGTCGGTGAGCGTGCGGTTGGCTAACTTCTTCTCGCAGCCGTCTCTCCTCTTTCGTTCCCGACTGGCGTGCCGGCTCTGTCACTTTACGCCGTAACTTCCCCCCCCCCCCCTCTCCCCGCCCCCCTCAAGCGAAGGAGCGTCGTCGTATATAGAGCACGACAACGGACGGGGGTGGGGGGAGGGGAGGCAAGTGCGTGGACGCTCTGATGGAACGGAAGCTGTGGCTGCAGGGGACGTCAGTTTCCCGGACGTACCCCGCCATCCCGCCTTCGCTTCGGTGGAAACGTTCTCTGGAAAACGCCCAGAATAGTACGCGTCGACCTCCTGATGCCACGCTGCGGCGTGGGCGGATCCACTTCCACCGATAGGACGAGAGGAGGCGGAAGAGGCGAAGACTCCGCCTCCACGGAGTCGTCCCGCGGCATCGTGACGGCACCCTCTGGCGGCTGCTGTGGCCGCGCTGTCCTCGGCATCCGTGGATCTGGGGGAAAAGATCACCGTGGACATGACAAAAGCGAATTTGGTTGTGATGTCGGCGATGCAGTCCGTCTAGGCTTGAAACAAGATACATGCATGCGCCAAGTGGACGAAGGATCTCGCCTCGTACCCACCGTCTGCTGCCGCTGAAAGCCCTGAAAAACATTATCGTGAGACGCGAAGCAATACTTGCGGCCTTCCTTCGGCGTCGGATGCTGAAGAGGGTGAAGCAGCGTCCGATGGCGGCGGCCGTGAAGCAATTCCACCAGCTATGGTCCATCTCGTGTATGTGAACGATAGGAGGCGAGAAACAGTTGCAATGCTAGATCTCTGATGTAAGCAGTGCGAAGTTTGGCCTTCTGCTGCTTGTAGGTTGTGACAAAACTTCCCACTTCGCCGTTGGACTGTGGATGGAACGGTGCACTACTACGACGATGTACGCCATTGCATTCACAAAATGTTTCGAATTCATTTGACGTAAACTGAGGGCTGTTGCCTTCTGGCAAGCCTCCGAGGCAGAATGTAGAGGGCAACGCCTGAACTGAGCTATGTGACATTGTCGAGTTCATTGGCACAGCAAAAGGAAAGTTCCAATAAGATTCTACCACAATCTACCAAAGAACGTTCTTAAAAGGGACGCCCAAAGTCTGTGTGTACACGTTTCCATTTTGATTGCGACTTAGGCTAAGCAGAGAATTTTTTGTGGCCGAGCGTGTTGATTTTCCACACATGTGAGACATTATGACGTCATCTGCTCTAGAAGGGTGTCCATACCCTGCCAAGTACAATGTCGATGCGCTAAGTGTTTCGTGCGCACAATCCTCCAGTGTCCTTGGTGAAGTAACTACAACAGTTCTTTTTGCAAAGCTTTGGGGATCAACACATGTGACTGCTAGTATTGGGACAAAGAGAGTACCAGATCACTCTGAATTGCTGCCAGATGTATCCAAGATGGCGGCGATGACATCATCCAAGATGATGTCATGTAGACTTGGAAACATCACATGACATCATCCAAGATGGCGGCCATGACATCATTCAAGATGGGGGAAAGTTTGAATTTTTGTGGGAAAGTGCCACACCCCCCTCCTGCAGAAAAATGTTCTGTATGCAGTTTAAAGCACTGTCTACCTGCAATCGTTAATGGTAAACCTGTCAGTCATCAGAGGACTTCCATCTCATGTGTGATGAAACTTGACACGTTCCTCTAAATGAACTTTGTGTGATATATTCCATCCCCCCTGTGGCATCTTGGGTGTAAAATCGAGACTTCAGCATCATAACAAAGATAGCGATAGGAGCCTGTGAGGTGCTGCAATCCCCGTGTACACATTTGCCTGACAGATGTGCTGTTTACAGTGTTAGTGATGGAATGACTCGTAATTTTCACATGTTGGATGCTGCTGCTATGCATTTACTTGTTTCTGTGTAGGATTTATACCCCACTACTAACGACCATTTTATATAGGTCTGATGTAGGCATTGTACAATTTCTGAACGGTGTTTGGATGTGAACAGTGGACACTATATGTCTCCAGAAAGCTATATTGTGTTCATATCATGCAGAGCAAGTGTTCTATGGTTCGATAACCTAGTTTATCGTAGAGAAAGAAGGAAGAAGGATGTATGTCATTAACAACGCTAAATTCGATTCGTCTGATAGGTCGGAAGCGCAAGTGATCTAACATTATAGGCCTGTTCTAAGTGCAGAATGTTATAGCCTTAGGAGTGTGTGTGTTTATGTTCTCTGTTACTAATACCTTCCAGGTACTGATCCTAGACTAGAACAGTACTTCAGAGTTGATAACTTGATTGATTTAGGTAAAAATGCGTCGACTCCATCCGTCTGTAGCTCCATCACCTATAAAAATGATTCCTTTCTTGTCCTTCTTAACTGTCTGCTATTACATGACGGCAATTTGAAATCTGTTAAACTACATCGATAAGGAGTGCTAAGTTCCTCGACATGGTCGCATCTCTAGAAATATCGTGCACTTGGACGGGTTAGGACTCGGAAAACTCAATTAATTCACGAGACGTGGAGTGTTGCGGACTTCTTCTGGTCGGTTGCAGATTAAATCGCTAACGGTGCTGCAGGGCTGGTTGGTCAATGACAGTGTGAGGAGGATCTTTCACTGTCTAATTTTACCCTAAGACAACGAGAATACTCTGTGACTCCCATACACAGAGATATAGATCGTAAATTAAACACTATGCTTCAGGTGACTGAAATATGTTGCGTGCTGTCTGGTATACTTTGATGATTTATGTGTTTGAGAATTAACACTGAATGGACGTGCTGCACAGTCATCTATCCATGTTCGCAATGATACTCACATAGTGGAGATGGGCTGGCTTAGCTATGATATTGAAATTGGGGAAACTTTCTATAACATGACTGACCGGTGTTGAAGTTATTGTAAAATTTTTCGCGCTATGAAATGTGATGTTTATTATTAGAGTACAATGATGGTGTCTTTTCCATCCCATCTGTGCTCTGGTTACCACATAATGATTGTCTGATATCGCTTGTATGAGTTGGGGAACAAGTTTTGGTGGATGGGCAGCAACTTCTGGGGGGTTGCTAGCAGCGAAACAGTGATTGCGTAGATAAGTGCAACATGAGGAATCAGTTGAAAGGGAATGCAGACTCATCAGCTGTTCCATAAGTGTGAGAGACGAGTCTAAATGTATAGCTAATGAGTCAACTTCGGACTGTAGTTTGGTGACCTACGCCGACCCCGTAAAACTGTTAAAGTTTGCCTTCTATTTAAAATCATCCAGTGTCATGCTATCTGCCGTAAGAATATGATTTACACTGTGCAACGTCTAGTTTCCTGCGAGAGGCTGTCGATCAGACCTTCTTAATGTCAGTTTAGAATCTGGCCCAGGTCTTGAAGTCGTGGCAGACAAAAAGGAAATGTTTGACATTGTACAAAGGCGTGTTAGAAAACAGTGTTTGAAGCAAATAAACAGGACCAGAGGGAGCGTCTCATACGATCATTCACCTAGAGTAGAGGTGATCAAACTTTAAAGTGGCGTCTGCGGTGCCTGTATATTTAATATGTGGCAGTAGCAGCAGCAGTTTGAGGTGATGGACTTGGTAAAGGGTTAGGAGTGCTTGGATGGCTGCACGCTGCGGTATTCTGGGGAGCACTGCGAAATCTCTTTCTCCACACTGGAGCGCCACCGCAGCTTTGCATAATTGCGTCAGCATCGGTGTCTAGGTGACTTATATATGGGATGAAGTTAGTGGAAGTTCTAAAGTTCGTAATTTTTCTCAGTTTGGGGGTTAGAGTATAAGGATGATAGCATGTTAGGCTGATTGATTTGAATGGACGCGGATCTGTAGTACTTGTATGTCCACTACCGGCTATTAAAATTGCTACACCAAGCAGACACGCAGATGATAAGCGGGTATTCATTGGACAAATATATTATACTAGAACTGACATGTGATTACATTTTCACGCAATTTTGGTGCATAGATCCTGAGAAATCAGTACCCAGAACAACCACCTCTGGCCGTAATAACGGCCTTGATATGCCTGGGCATTGAGTCAAACAGAGCTTGGATGACGTGTACAGATACAGCTGCCCATGCAGCTTCAACACGATACCACAGTTCATCAAGAGTAGTGACTGACGTGTTGTGACGAGCCAGTTGCTTAGGCACCATTGACCAAACGTTTTCAATTGGTGAGAGATCTGGAGAATGTGCTGGCCAGGGCAGCAGTCGAACATTTTCTGTATCCAGAAAGGCCCGTACAGGACCTGCAACATGTGGTCGTGCATTAGCCTGCTGAAATGTAGGGTTTCGAAGGGATCAAATGAAAGGTAGAGCCACGGGTCGTAACACATCTGAAATATAACGTCCACTGTTCAAAGTGCCGTCAGTGCGAACAAGAGGTGACCGAGACGTGTAAACAATGGCACCCCATCCCATCACGCCGGGTGATACGCAAGTATGGCGATGACCAATACACGCTTCCAATGTGCGTTCACCGCGATATCGCCAAATACGGATGCGACAATCATGATGCTGTAAACAGAACCTGGATTCATCCGAAAAAATAACGTTTTGCCATTCGTGCACCCAGGTTCGTCGTTGAGTACACCATCGCAAGCGCTCCTGTCTGTGATGCAGCGTCAAGGGTAACCGTAGCCATGGTCTCCGAGCTGATAGTCCATGCTGCTGCAAACGTCGTCGAACTGTTCGTGCAGATGGTTGTTGTCTTGCAAACGTCCCCATCTGTTGACTCAGGGATCGAGACGTGGCTGCACGATCCGTTACAGCCATGCGGATAAGATGCCTGTCATCTCGACTGCTAGTGATACGAGGCCGTTGGGATTCAGCACGGCGTTCCGTATTACCCTCCTGAACCCACCGATTCCATATTCTGCTAACAGTCATTGGATCTCGACCAACGCGAGCAGCAATGTCGCGATGCGATAAACCGCAATCGCGATAGGCTACAATCCTACCTTTATCAAAGTCGGAAACGTAATGGTACTTATTTCTCCTCCTTATACGAGGCATCACAACATCGTTTCACCAGGCACCACCGGTCAAGTACCGTTTGCGTATGAGAAATCTGTTGGAAACTTTCCTTATGTCAGCACGTTGTAGGTGTCGCCACCGGCGCCAACCTTGTGTGAATGCTCTGAAAAGCTAACCATTTGCATATCACAGCATCTTCTTTCTGTCGGTTAAATTTCGCGTCTGTAGGACGCCATCTTCGTCGTGTAGCAATTTTAATGGCCAGTAGTGTAGTTTGGGGACGTAGCACATTGCGCGCACTTCCGTCGAATGGACAAAACACGGTCCTGTTGCACTAACTCAGGTCGTTCTGTTTCTACACGGGTTGCAGAAGGTGGTAGGAATGGTTTTCTCCGACTTCTGCTCAGTTCCGACTTAAAATGGAACGATCACATGCGCGAAGTTGTAGAAATGGGATCAGGTGAAAGATGCGTAGGGGTTGGCTAAAACCAGATTTACTGTAGCAGCTAGGTTCGGGGAAGATGACTCGTTTCGAGGTATGGGAGTGTGAGGAATAAGATTCACTTGTAGGTGTGATCAGATGCAGGTATGTGCTTCAATAGAGAGACTTTATTTGAAATTAATGACATCATTTATAGTGGATAGCGTAACACTAGAGATCTGAGAAGTTAATGTACATTTGTCTTGTTATGAGCTCAATCGGCACATCATCTACTACTACTGTTTGTGCTCGTTCACAATCAGTCGATATATCGCCGAAGCTCTGGTGTGGTATCGAGAGAGAATGCGCTACAACTACTATAGAATTATCCAGTTGGGGCGGTGTGAGGGATTCGCGAATACCGCTTACATATCACGTTCCTTAGCCGAACCACTTTCAAAGTACAGTGATTTTATTACGAGGTTATATCGTGGATGGATAATATGCGTTCGTACGATCACTGTGATGGTATTTGTCTGGAAAAAAACACCTTATTCAGTAGTTGGTGTGACAGATTTTTTCTTTAACATCTAGAGAATTACTTTTCTCTTTCTAAGATACAGTGGTAGGACTCGCAAGAAAAACCTAATAGACATGCACACCGATCGTTGATTTTCATTCAGTATTATTTCGTATCGTAGGCAATCAGTTATTGAAAGTGTATTATACTTAGTAGTGAGGGACGCGTCATATTGGTCCGAGCACGAGGCTCACAACCCAAACCACACGCCACTGTTAAGCACTGACGAAGGACTGAGTCCCTTACTTCGATTGCACATAGTTCATTAAGGTCAATCCAACACATTTATTTCAAATAACATAAATGAAGTTACATTTGAATCTGTCTGACATTAACAGGAATTAAAAAAACAATTTCAATATGAGCTGATTTAGTGCGTGAAGCGCGAGTTAAGCCAATAACCAGGTAAACTAAACAATTCACCGTAATTCAAAAGAAAGAGAAAAACAAAATTGAATCAATACACCCCACTGACAAATATCCAAAAAACCTTACAATACTACTCAAAAGAATACACTGAAGTTGGGAGCAGTCATTCACCCGACAGAACACTTCAAAATGAGCTCAGTAACACAGCTGCGTGCCCCAGAAAACAGCAAGACATTAAATACACTTCATTTGACGATTAACAAATACTCATTAACATTACGCCACTCCTGTTTGAACTGCAGTGTCCCAAAGAAACATGTGCTTATTCTGGAAGAACAATTTTTTTTATGTTTAAATTACAGCATTAAGGAATTCCAAATCTTTCCCCTTTCTAGGCGGTGGCTGAGCCAGAAACACAGAATGCCACAAAAACACAGTTTTGCTGTGAAATCTTACAGGACACCCGGAAGCAGTAACAGACGAGGGGTCGGCACCCACAAATAACACAGGCTAAGAGTCAGGCTGGGAGCACATCCAACGAGAACTTGTTCACACTATAGTCATCACAAACTGTAGACATTCCGGCCGAACATCAGCTTGCGGTGGTTGGCAGAAGGACGAAGCAACCAACAGGACCACGCCGTGCTTCTCACACAGGCACCTCAATTTGTACTAACATCTAGGCCAACACAAACTCCGGACTCCCCTCTCACTGCGAGGCTTGGCACAGTTTACATGAAATGCCTTCCAGGCAACCAGTAACGGCTGCAGGAATTTCACGATTAGCAAACAGCCCCAGCGTAACAGACATCACACATGTGCTTACGCCCGAGCCACAACTCCGCCTGTCTTACCGGGAGCCACAAAACCGACTGCCTCTCGCCGTCCCGCGCGCCCCAGCCGAAAAAGCAAAGGTGCACATGCGCGTGGACGCGTCAAAGATAACAAGCCGGTCGCTGATGATCGACCAGCGATCTGGCTCAATATGTTTGCATTTGTGCATCAGGTTTTATAAAGTATGTGTTTTTGGGAAGGAAATGACTATGTGCAATCGTAAGGAGGGTATGGATTTGAGTTGGAGTACTGTGATAGCAAAGGGAAGAGTATGTCCAGCCGTAAGGAAAGTACAGATGAAACTTCCTGGCAGATTAAAACTGTGTGCCGGACCGAGACTCGAACTCGGGAAGGTAGGAGGCGAGGTACTGACAGAAATAAAGCTGTGAGTACCGGCCGTGAGTCGTGCTTGGGTAGCTCAGCTGGTAGAGCACTTGCCCGCAAAAGGCAAAGATCCCGAGTTCGAGTCTCGGTCCGGCACACAGTTTTAATCTGCCAGGAAGTTTAATATCGGCTCACACTCCGCTGCAGAGTGAAAATTTCATTCAAGGTACAGATACACTCCTGGAAATTGAAATAAGAACACCGTGAACTCATTGTCCCAGGAAGGGGAAACTTTATTGACACATTCCTGGGGTCAGATACATCACATGATCACACTGACAGAACCACAGGCACATAGACACAGGCAACAGAGCATGCACAATGTCGGCACTAGTACAGTGTATATCCACCTTTCGCAGCAATGCAGGCTGCTATTCTCCCATGGAGACGATCGTAGAGATGCTGGATGTAGTCCTGTGGAACGGCTTGCCATGCCATTTCCACCTGGCGCCTCAGTTGGACCAGCGTTCGTGCTGGACGTGCAGACCGCGTGAGACGACGCTTCATCCAGTCCCAAACATGCTCAATGGGGGACAGATCCGGAGATCTTGCTGGCCAGGGTAGTTGACTTACACCTTCTAGAGCACGTTGGGTGGCACGGGATACATGCGGACGTGTATTGTCCTGTTGGAACAGCAAGTTCCCTTGCCGGTCTAGGAATGGTAGAACGATGGGTTCGATGACGGTTTGGATGTACTGTGCACTATTCAGTGTCCCCTCGACGATCACCAGTGGTGTACGGCCAGTGTAGGAGATCGCTCCCCACACCATGACGCCGGGTGTTGGCCCTGTGTGCCTCGGTCGCATGCAGTCCTGATTGTGGCGCTCACCTGCACGGCGCCAAACACGCATACGACCATCATTGGCACCAAGGCAGAAGCGACTCTCATCGCTGAAGACGACACGTCTCCATTCGTCCCTCCATTCACGCCTGTCGCGACACCACTGGAGGCGGGCTGCACGATGTTGGGGCGTGAGCGGAAGACGGCCTAACGGTGTGCGGGACCGTAGCCCAGCTTCATGGAGACGGTTGCGAATGGTCCTCGCCGATACCCCAGGAGCAACAGTGTCCCTAATTTGCTGGGAAGTGGCGGTGCGGTCCCCTACGGCACTGCGTAGGATCCTACGGTCTTGGCGTGCATCCGTGCGTCACTGCGGTCCGGTCCCAGGTCGACGGGCACGTGCACCTTCCGCCGACCACTGGCGACAACATCGATGTACTGTGGAGACCTCACGCCCCACGTGTTGAGCAATTCGGCGGTACGTCCACCCGGCCTCCCGCATGCCCACTATACGCCCTCGCTCAAAGTCCGTCAACTGCACATACGGTTCACGTCCACGCTGTCGCGGCATGCTACCAGTGTTAAAGACTGCGATGGAGCTCCGTATGCCACGGCAAACTGGCTGACACTGACGGCGGCGGTGCACAAATGCTGCGCAGCTAGCGCCATTCGACGGCCAACACCGCGGTTCCTGGTGTGTCCGCTGTGCCGTGCGTGTGATCATTGCTTGTACAGCCCTCTCGCAGTGTCCGGAGCAAGTATGGTGGGTCTGACACACCGGTGTCAATGTGTTCTTTTTTCCATTTCCAGGAGTGTATTTCCATTTCCAGAGCCACTGCCGACAGCGGGGTGTATTTTGGATACTTCGCTCATTGTCGAATGCCGTTCAATTGAGACCGCGATCGTAGCATTTAATTGTAAGCATAATGATAAAAGATATATGTGAGCGGTTTTCTAAAATGATTTAATGTATGCATGGCCTGTGGCCGTAATGATTCACGTTTCCCGTTGACGGCAGCTCCCGTACGAATGCATAGGCCTGTTGGAGTGTAGGAATGCATGTGATTTAACTTTGCAGTCCTCTAGACGACCGAACTAATACTTAGTATGTGTTGGGCTGCTTTCGTGATCAAGTGGAAATATGAGAAGATGGTGCCTTTGCACTGGACCGTTATTCCTCCCATGTAAATTGTTCGGTTGGCTGCTTCTGCACATTTTGCGCATTTATTTAGTTGAGAGAAGATCGACTGTGGTGTGTGGAAGACACGTTTGCCTGCTCTCTAGACATGATAAAGAACTTATTTGGCTTGTAAATTATAGGGCTGATTGGGGATCTGTTACGTCACCGAAATCGGTATTCGATAGTGGAAGTAACAGTTTCTTCTATTTGTTTCTAGTTACTCAGTGCTTTACAGTACACTGCATGTGGCTAAAGTTTGGAGTTTGTAGATAAATAATTTACAGTCTATATCTTGGGAATTATGTTGCACTAGCGATCGGTAGGAGGCCACCTAGTGCTTGATATGGAGGAGTACGTCGAAGCTGGCATAATATTATGGTGAACAGTGGGAAAATAGGTATGTTCTTGTAATCCCAGAGTCTGGAGATGTCTGTAGAAAAGCGAGCAGGTTCGGAGCAGAAACAGTAACGTGTGTGTTCTGACGGAAACCGGTCTCGAATTTGCAGAAGAATTCAGACATCGACTTCAGTCTGCTGAGGGTGCTCTGATGTAAAAGGGATGATTTTGTATGGCGCTGAATGTCATGTCTGTAGAAAGGCTGACGTTGCTTCCCTAGGACTGGGGAGCATGGTAACGTATAGCCTGTGTTAGTGTAGGCATAGTATAATTTTTCCGGGTACTGTACAGATATAAAAGATAATTGCACTGTTCGTGTAAAAGGTGTGTGTATTGTATTGTAAAGTTAATGTGGCTTAAGATGTGTATAATGTGTAAATGTTGCATTGTAAAGTTATTATGGTTTATGTTATGGCCTGAGTAGAGAGGTTGACTGTCTTATAGTAGGAGTTATTCCGCATTTGACGATATGCATGGTAGTTTGTATGATTTAATTGTCAGCGCAATATGGCGATCTGTGCAAAATAAGCCCTCAAAGTCCGGTCTGCAGAAGGAAGAAAGGCGGACAGTGCTTCGATATCGGAGGTATCAGTAATCATAATGCTTGACTGATTGACATCGTTAATGCTGGGATATAGGAGCCTCCACATAGGGTTGAGGATGTTTGCGTATGTTGAGTTCAGGAATGGTATCACGTTAGGTGCCCTGGGACGAGTGAATTTCATGTTATTTTCGTAAACAGGTTCTGTTAGGGCAAGAATTTCATGCATACAAGCTGAGACATGTAGAAAGCGAATGTTAACTATTTCTGGGACACTATACAACTCCTGAGAGGTCTACTTGGCTCTTTTTTTTTTTTTTTTTTTTTTTTTTTTACAAAGCCGTGTGACACAAGAATAACATTGAGAATGCTTTAGATGGCGAGATGCCATGCAGACATTTCGCGGCGAGGCGAGAGCCACCACGCTGGGTAGTTAAGTATGCTTAAATGGGTGTCTCATGTCACGCTAGGAGCAATGTGCTCTGTGCTATTCTGTCATTGGCAGTGAAGAGATATGCTGCTCGGACGTGTCTCGTCTGAGTGCATCTTGGAATGCAGTAATGTCAGTATACACGAAAATATGGGCAGGCAACTTTCACCTGCATTCAGTGGTGGCTAACGACTGTGGCAGCGTGTGCGTCCATGGCCAGTCCCGCCAGGACATGTGTCTAGGTGAACACGTATTGCGACAGGAATTTCTCTTGTGTCAAGTATGAAAAGGGATATGGCCGCCTCATGCTTGCATGACCCAAGCGGGGGCCTGTGCATGGTTTGACAGCTGATGGCCGCGCCCCTTTGTTGGGGTTGTGTGTGCGCTCTACTGGACAGGGGTTGGCGGAGGGTGCTTGCGTGTGTTGATCGCGTTATTCTGGGAGGGGGCCTGTAGACTGTTTTATGCATTATTTGGACAGTTTACGAGTACTGAGCGTGTCTACACATCCCTGTTCTGCACTAGTTAGGGGGAGTCTGCAAGTGTGTAATGGAATTATTTAGGAAAATTAGGAGTTGTTTGCATCTCTGGAGAGCGTCTGTGGACTGTGTGAGATGGCCCGAAGGATGTCTTTTGTGTGAGTGTGACAAACAAAATGTTCAAAAATAAATAGAGTGCACTCCTTCATTACTCTCTCCAGCAGCCCAGTGCAGCCTGAATCATTTTCGCGCAATTTTCCCCCTACAGATCACCATCTGGGGTTTCATGACATAGAATCACGTGACTAATGCAGTAGCCAATAGGAGTGCAGCATTCTGGGGGAGGGGGGGGGGTCTACATGACGAATGAATGAGCCTCGTGCTCCTATTGGGAAAATGTGAAAATTCTTATTTGATAATTGGATATACAAATAGTGCATTCATTTATAGCAGGGCTTCACAACATACGTGCTCGCGGAGCAAGCTGTGAGCAGCAAGGCGAGAGCATGGAGCAGCGTGAGCACGCTACCCCCAATACCGGACCAGAGCGGAGAGTGGGGAAAGTCACGTGGGGCACACAACAGCTGCCGCCAGTCAATGTAAATCCGTGGCCACCTGCAGGGATATCACACACGAATTATTACTGCGACAAATGAAGGAGAATGTACACATGCCACATAATTTTATTAGCTTAGTGTATGCCTCTACATTCGCATTAATTTGTGAACTGTAACACAATAAAAGGTGTCACTGAAGTGTGGGATTCTCGGTTATCTTGTACTTTTTGCCCTTTAGAATTGCGTCTATGTTCGGAGTAATTGTTCTTGCGCATTTTAGGCGCAGTGTGCAGTTTAAATTTCGATCAGACAATTCGTTTCTCAGGCGCATCTTGTTACATTTCATTGCAGAGAACAGTTGTTCACAAACATACGTGGAACCGAACATTGATATTATTGTAGCCGCCAGTTTGTGCAAACAAGGAAATCTATCCTGAGGGAAGTGTCTGTAGAATTCCAAAATGTTTTTCTTGTTCTGAAAGTTGTCTCTGTATTCTCTGTCACACTGCAGGTCAACAATTTCTTGCTGCAGCTCAGGACGAATCTCTTAAATATTCGCAGAATATGAAGAGAACAGATCAAAATCACTGTCTAGTGCTGTCAGATCTTGAAAGCGCTGATCAACTAAACTATGTGAATAATGTTCTCAGTCATTGTGAACATCTTGCATGGATGATAATTTAGGAAAAGAGCTAGGTTTCCTGTTTCCAGCTGACTCACCCAAAGTGTCAATTTCATTTTAAAACCTCGTATTCGATCTATGAAGTGAGTAATTAGCAGATCTTTACCTTGTAGCAAAATGTTCAAAGCATTCAGACGGCTAGTTAAATCTGCTATGAACGCGAGATCACATTCAAACGTGCGTGCATTTCCCCTCCCTCCCCTCCCTCCCTACTCCGCGACCTTTCAGCTGCTCGTGAGCACGTGCCTGAGCAGACGCGAGTGCTCGCACTCAAAACTGACCAGTTGTTAAGCCCTGATTTATAGAATATAATTAAAATTGAATTGAAATTTAGTACCCAGGTAATTGATATGTTAGATGCACGATGTTGATGTCGCATGTGTTCAGTTACATTTGTTAGGGTATTTGCAGAAGACTACCTGTGGCGCAGATATGAATGTGCAGGCTGGAGGTTGTGACATCAGCGATCACATGCGTGGGCCGCAGACGTGAGAGAGATAGAACAGACGATCTGAGGTTATGTAATGGGACTTGAATGATGTCATTACCGCCATCTTGGATGACATCATGTGATGTTTCCAAGTCTACACAACGTCATCTTACATGACGTCATCGCCGCCATCTTTGATACATCTGGCAACAATGCAGAGTGGTCTGGTACTCTCTTTGTCCCAATACTAGCAGTCACATGTGTTGATCCCCAAAGCTTTGCAAAAAGAACTGTTGTAGTTACTTCACCAAGGACACTGGAGGATTGTGTGCACGAAACAGTTAGCACATCGACATTGCACTTGGCAGGGTATGGACACCCTTCTAGAGCAGATGACGTCATAATGTCTCACATGTGTGGAAAATCAACACGCTTGGCCACAAAAAATTCTCTGCTTGGCCTAAGGTCGCAATCAAAATGGCAACGTGTACACACAGACTTTGGGCGTCCCTTTTAAGAACGTTCTTTGGTAGATTGTGGTAGAATCTTATTGGAACTTTCCTTTTGCTGTGCCAATGAACTCGATAATGTCACATAGCTCAGTTCAGGCGTTGTCCTCTACATTCTGCTTCGAAGGCTTGCCAGAAGTCACAGTGTCGGACAACAGCCCTCAGTTTACGTCAAATGAATTCGAAACATTCTGTGAATGCAATGGCATACATCGTCGAAGTAGTGCACCGTTCCATCCACAGTCCAATGGCGAAGTGGGAAGTTTTGTCACAACCTACAAGCAGCAGAAGGCCAAACTTCGCACTGCTTACATCAGAGATCTAGCATTGCAACTGTTTCTCGCCTCCTATCGTTCGCATACACGAGATGGACCATAGCTGGTAGAATTGCTTCACGGCCGCCGCCATCGGACGCTGCTCCACCCTCTTCAGCATCCGACGCCGAAGGAAGGCCGCAAGTATTGCTTCGCGCCGCATGATAATGTTTTTCAGGGCTTTTAGCGGCAGCAGACGGTGGCACGAGGCGAGATCCTTCGTCTACTTGGTGCATGCATGTATCTTGTTTCAAGCCCAGATGGACTGCATCGCCGACACCACAACCAAATTCGCCATTGTCATGTGCCCGGTGATCCTTCTGTGTCTCTTCCCCCAGATCCACGCATACCGAGGACAGGGCGGCCACAGCTCCCGTGGCCTGAGAATTTTTCCTACAGTTCAGAGGAAAGGATCGAAGCAATTCAGACTCCTGAGCACCGATGTGAAACCAAGATGCAGCAGGAGCGTCAACGTCTGTATCAGGTCCAATCGGAAGACTTGAAAGTGCGTCCGCATTAGCATGTTGAGCTGATGGACGATACTAAATCTCGTACTGGTATTGAGACAACAACGAAGCCCATCTTTGCAATTCTTGGGTAGATCGCACAGGAACCGGTATCAGCGAATGAAACAAGGAGTGCAATGGCTTGTGATCCGTTACTAAGTAAAATTTTCTACGATGCAGATAGTGGTGGAATTTGGTGACACCATACACAATAGCCAATGCCTCTTTCGCTGTTTGTGAACAGTTACACTGGGCTTTTGGATAACGATTTTGATGCTAAAGCAACTGGCCTGTCTTTATCACCAATTCTGTATGAAAGCACTGCATCGATTCCGTAAGAGGAAGCGTCAACTTGCAACACAACTGGCTTGTCAGGATCAGAGCGAACCAAGCATCGATCACTGAGCAAGGCATCTTTAAGTTTTTGAAAAGCTTCTTGGTACTCATCTGTCCAAACAAAGTGGACGTTATTGAGACCCAAGTGATGCAATGGAACTGCGAGTTGTATAGCATTCGGTATAAACAAAATATTTCATTTTCACTAAGACTGACTGCAATTCTGTGACATTGCGAGGAAATGGCAGTTCACATATGGCTAAAAAATGTGACTGAAGAGGATGTACACCTTGACGGTTTATGACATGACCATGGTCACTGCAAGTCAGGTTTAAAGAAACGATATTTGTCCAGTGTACACTTTAATACTGCACCAGGGAACACACGAAACAAAGCACGCAAATTTGTAATGCGTTCTTCAGGTGTACGACCTGCTGCGACAATATCGTCCAGACAGTTTGAACATTTTGGTGCTTGAGCAGTCAGCTGTTACAAACGCCGTTAGAAAATGGCGGGTGCGAAAGCACTGTCAAAAGGCAAACGCAAATATTGAAACAAGCCCAAATGAGTGTTCACAACACACGCAGTTTGAGATTTTTCATCTGGTAGTATTTGAAGATATACGTCGCTAAAATCAATTTTTGAAAAGTAACGACCAGCGTCTAATCTGTTCACGAGGTCCTTTGGGCGTGGCAATGTGTGTTAATCACAGTTTGTGGGTTGATTGTAGATTTAAAGTCAACACAGTGGCGAATGCGACCTGAAGGTTTGGGGAGCAAAACCAATGGACTTGCGCATTGACTAACTTGTATGAGCGCAATAGCTCCACTATCTTGCAATTCGTTAAGTTCAGCAGCGACTTTGTCCCGTAATGCAATGTGATCGTTCTGGCCCGGAAAAATTGCGGCTGAACATTGTCTTTCATAGTAATATGTGCAACAAAATTGTTAGCCTATACCTTCAGAAAAGAGTTGAGAGAATTCTTTCAGCAAGCGAGCTACACCGTCGTTGGTATTGAATACAGTCACTGACAACAGATTGTTCTGAATTTGAAAGCCAAACAAATCAAACGAATCAATGCCAAATATGTTCTCACAATCGCTTGACTGTAGCACAGTGAACGTCACAGTTCGCGTATGCGAGCGATATGTGGCAGGCAAAGTACATTTTCCGAGAACGGGAATGTTGTGTCCATAATAAGCCGTCAGGTGCGTGCTAGTTTTAGACAGGCGTGGGGAGTCTTAACAGTTCATGTGTGTTTCGACTCAGCAGTGTAACAGAGGCACCTGTGTCCAGCTGAAATTGTACACGTTTTCCACTAAGATGCAAATGAAGAAAAAGTTCGTTGAACTGGTGCAGCACTGTAGAAACTCTTTGCTTGCTAGTTTTGCTAATGCCTACAGCAGGCTTTGAATACACTGCATTAATTAAATGGGCTTTGTGACTATATTTTTGTGAGTTGGCGGAATTCTTGTTTGTTCCGTTGCAAACATACGGATTGCAAGTGACCTTTCTCGCCACAAGCATAACACTGTGCTTGTCTGAATGGGCAGTCTTGGCGTTTGTGCCATGAATAACATCGAGGGCATGACTTAATTCTATACAGGGATGGAGCTGCCTGTTTAGAGAACTGTTTATGCGCTTTGGCACGTGCGTGCTGTTGCTGCCTACTGGACTCAACCCGGCAAATTGGCTGCTCAAATGTATCGGCCAATATGGTACCTGAATCACACCGATCTGTAACTTGCACTATGTGATGAAATGATGGATTTGACTGTTTCAAAATCTGTTCTCTAAGTTTGACATCAGTTATACAGTACACGATCGCATCACACAACATAAAATTTTAATATAAAGCACCACAAGCACATTTGAATTTGCATTTCCTCGTCTTAATCTGCAATCTGTTACCCACTTGCGATAAGTTTGTTCTGACTTTTCTTGCAACGAAAGAATTGGGCCCTAGCTACCACCACATTTACTTATTGGTCATAACAATTAGTTAGGAACCCTACAACCTGAACATACACTCCTGGAAATTGAAATAAGAACACCGTGAATTCATTGTCCCAGGAAGGGGAAACTTTATTGACACATTCCTGGGGTCAGATACATCACATGATCACACTGACAGAACCACAGGCACATAGACACAGACAACAGAGCATGCACAATGTCGGCACTAGTACAGTGTATATCCACCTTTCGCAGCAATGCAGGCTGCTATTCTCCCATGGAGACGATCGTAGAGATGCTGGATGTAGTCCTGTGGAACGGCTTGCCATGCCATTTCCACCTGGCGCCTCAGTTGGACCAGCGTTCGTGCTGGACGTGCAGACCGCGTGAGATGACGCTTCATCCAGTCCCAAACATGCTCAATAGGGGACAGATCCGGAGATCTTGCTGGCCAGGGTAGTTGACTTACACCTTCTAGAGCACGTTGGGTGCATTGTCCTGTTGGAACAGCAAGTTCCCTTGCCGGTCTAGGAATGGTAGAACGATGGGTTCGATGACGGTTTGGATGTACCGTGCACTATTCAGTGTCCCCTCGACGATCACCAGTGGTGTACGGCCAGTGTAGGAGATCGCTCCCCACACCATGATGCCGGGTGTTGGCCCTGTGTGCCTCGGTCGTATGCAGTCCTGATTGTGGCGCTCACCTGCACGGCGCCAAACGCGCATACGACCATCATTGGCACCAAGGCAGAAGCGACTCTCATCGCTGAAGACGACACGTCTCCATTCGTCCCTCCATTCACGCCTGTCGCGACACCACTGGAGGCGGGCTGCACGATGTTGGGGCGTGAGCGGAAGACGGCCTAACGGTGTGCGGGACCGTAGCCCAGCTTCATGGAGACGGTTGCGAATGGTCCTCGCCGATACCCCAGGAGCAACAGTGTCCCTAATTTGCTGGGAAGTGGCGGTGCGGTCCCCTACGGCACTGCGTAGGATCCTACGGTCTTGGCGTGCATCCGTGCGTCGCTGCGGTCCGGTCCCAGGTCGACGGGCACGTGCACCTTCCGCCGACCACTGGCGACAACATCGATGTACTGTGGAGACCTCACGCCCCACGTGTTGAGCAATTCGGCGGTACGTCCACCCGGCCTCCCGCATGCCCACTATACGCCCTCGCTCAAAGTCCGTCAACTGCACATACGGTTCACGTCCACGCTGTCGCGGCATGCTACCAGTGTTAAAGACTGCGATGGGGCTCCGTATGCCACGGCAAACTGGCTGACACTGACGGCGGCGGTGCACAAATGCTGCGCAGCTAGCGCCATTCGACGGCCAACACCGCGGTTCCTGGTGTGTCCGCTGTGCCGTGCGTGTGATCATTGCTTGTACAGCCCTCTCACAGTGTCTGGAGCAAGTATGGTGGGTCTGACACACCGGTGTCAATGTGTTCTTTTTTCCATTTCCAGGAGTGTAGGAAAGTTCCCTCGGAGTGGCGTTACGGAACAATTTCTGAATGAGGCGAAATATTGCACTTCCTACCTTTGACAAACCGTAATGTAGTTTCACAGTACGTGAGACTTTGTGAGCAATGATGTGAGCTTCATACTGTCCCAACCACTCGAGCCATTCCTCTTCTTTTTCGTTAATCTGCGGAAAGGCGGCATGGCACTCGGAGCTACAGTCATTGTTGGGTTTGATGCCTGGTAGGGGAGTAACTGCTGTACCGTGTTTAGAAGGGTTGCACTTTGCTACATCTGAAACTGAAACATTTTTGTTAGCTGCATCGTATCTAACGCTTGCAGCTGAGGCACCTGAGCAGACGGTGGGAGAGGTGGGCTGGTCATTTTTGAATAGGCAGATGCAATAAACAGAGAATGCAGGCAATAAAAATAATCATACAAGCAAAGAAAATTTTTGCCACGCCCACTTGAAAGCACTGAATAGAAAAAACACTATAAGAGAGACTGTTAAAATAGGTAAACACACCCCTGCAAAGAAAATACAATGTAGAATTAAGGCGCCAGCAAAACACAAAAGCCCATGATAAAAAAAAAAAAAACACTCTGTGGCAGTGGGTGGCTCTGGTAACAGGTTTTCGCTATGATATTCGTTAACCTCGCCGCCAATGTTGTTGTGTCTAGGAATCCTGCACACTCGGTTCTCTAAAAAAACTATCAAACAACTCGTATTAATGAGTTTTATTACAAAAAGACAATTACAATACTTAACTGCGATAGATGTGTAGCAAGCAAAGGGCGACATACAAAATAATCAGTCTTCTCCAGAACAGACAACCACAAGTCTGTGTTACAATGAGTTTCCTAACGTAGTGGCTGTCGTTGACGCTGCTATCGAAGTGGGCCACCACGAGTCGGGCGCGGCGCTTATGTCCTCTTCACATAGGATCCGCTACTGTCGTGTTGTCGTCCTGGAGGGAGGTCGGACAGCATGCGATTGGCTGACTTCTTCTCACAGCTGCCTCTTCTCCTTCGTTCCCGACTGGCGTGCTGGCGCTGACTTTACGCCGTAACAGAGTGTTTTCAACACTTGGCGTAACCAAGATGAAATCATGTTCAGGTTTCTCAGGGTTGGGTGGTCATCCCTCAGTACGAGGGCATGGCCGACACGACCGCATTTTGTTAGTGCGGGTTGCCCACATTCAAGGGCATGTATACAATCAGGGTCAAACTGACAAGTCCTTAACCTGTTGTTCTACTAAGAGGATACTGACCCCCAGATATAATTCTTCCTTTTCATTGACAGGTCCATAACCTACTGTTCCCCAACCAGATCCTTCCCCCTCCTCCTCCCCTCCCCCTCCTTCTCCCCCTTCTCTTCTCCAATTCGTCTGGAACTCCCCTGATGATACAAGTACACTATTGATATCAATTTGATTGACTAATTAATTAAATTGACCAATTAATTAACCTCCAGCCCTCCGTTGCCCATCCCCCCAACGAAAATTTATGGGAAAAAGACTCAGTTGATTGGTCATTTGGTGGGAACTCAATTGTGGTATATGCAATATTGTTTATACAATTTAGACAAAGAGTGGAATATTGTTAATTTAAACAATTAATTGGATATAAGACTGTGTATGAAAATCGTTTGTTTTTATTAATTTAAAGAATTTAGTGGAAAATCGATTGCAGTGTATGGAATATTATTTAAACAATTTAGATAATGTGCATAATATTGTTTATATAAACAAATTATGGGATATGAGGACGTGTATGGAATAAAGTTCATTTATATATGTAAATAATTTGGCAGAAAATCGATTCCTGTTTGTGGAGTATTTAAACAATCCAATGCTTTTAGTTTCAGGTCACATAAGGAAACACGTGTTTACATTGTCACAGAAAACATAAACATATCTGAAAAACTTTCTCGCATGTCGCCATGTGCATAGCATGCCCAGAGTCGTGACGCACCGGAGGGATATTGGAAACGACAGTGGGCTCGCTGCTCCGCTATTGGCTGCCGTCTCAAGTGGTCTGTATGCGTGATCCAATCTGATGGCCACCAGTACATGTGAGAGACGTCTTCCTTCCAAAGCGAACACCTGATTTGGCATCGATTCTGAAATACTGCTGAATTTAATAAATAATTAATTTACAGTCACATGATCATGATGAAGGGTAAGGCAGACACGGTAGCTACTTCTGAAAGTCGCGAGCTCTATCTTCTTATCTCGTGTTTTCTACTGAAAATCTCGTGCTTGTACTCTTGTTAACTTTACTATTACAGAGATCGCCTAAACTTTATTTTTTTTATTGGTCCTGTGCGCAACAAATAACTTGCTTGGTCATTCTGCTGCCACTGCTTGATCTACTGCATTCCATTATTTAACAAAAACATAAAAAAACCTATTATTCATGCTGAGTGCAATGCATGTTCTGTATGGCGGCTCCTGCTGTTGCTGCGACTGCTGCTGCTTGCTGCAAATACATATAATTCAAGAGAAGGGGTTTGGTCAAATCTGAACTCGATAAATGATAACCCAAACAAAAAACTATATTCTGAAAGCGATTCTTTCTCAAACAATTAACAAAACGCTAGAAGCTCTTTGAACAATCGCTTCGTTTGTAAATTTGCCTCCAGTGGCATTAAAGCAATATTACAAATTAATCAGACTCTTGAGACAGACTGAAATACTTCTCAATTGAATACATAGTGAAACAATTCCCTGACAATTACAAAAGAAATCAGTGACAAAAATTAATACTTAATGTAACAATGGTTTCCCCTTAAGAATTCAACTCCTATCATTATCAAAATTACCGTCAGCTGCTACGCACATACACAAACCTTTTCTTTAAATTAATAAGCGCACTGCAAATTATAAAAAAGTATCAACTAAATACCAAACCCTGTGTCGCTGCTGGCGGACACGGCAGTACGGCAGCTCGACGACGACCCCTCGCCCAACACACGTGCGCACCACACCAGGCGGGCTCCTACACTGGCCTCCAAATTGCCACTAGTTAATCCGTGCGCTGCGAGGCGCGACAACAATATCTTAGATTCCGGAGCTTGTGTTGCGCGCTGTGGCCAACCTAAGAGAGTATTGCCAACTTTCATAATCCCCAACCTCATTCTTGAAAATTTTGCAGGGTGCCTAACATATTGGCAAGGAACAAACAGTAAAATTTTTTTACAAAACGACGAAAAATTTAGGCTAAAAGAAAAAATGTTACAATTTATATCCAATGACTATAAGTATTTCTTGGTTAGCATCTAAGTAAAATTTTTTTACAAATGGACGAAAATTTTCTTGCATGGCATATACGCAAGAGAAAAATGTGAAAATTTTTTACAAAATGGCAGAAATGTTGCTTGCCTAATTGATTGGAAAGGAGAAAACATGGCTCCTTTTACAAAAATAATATGAAAATGTTGCTAGCCTAGTATGTATGTAATAAGAAAACATCAAAGGAAATATAACAAGTTTCTTACATAAGTAGATAAAAAAGACCATATAAGTTTTAACAGATGTATAACAGTAACTACTTAAGCATGGAATAGTCTTCAATAAGCTAATATAACCTAATAAGCAGTAAAATATAATATTTTATTTTCTGCATTTGAGCACTTATGTTTCCATGACATTAATCAGTAGTGGTCTGACTACATGATACTGTATGTTTTTATGCTCGCAGTTCCCTCTAGTCAAAAGAAACCAGGTCTACATGTTTTAAGTGCAGTAGACTCAGGGACTTCATATCCACTGACAACCACACTAATATTCCAACATCAGTTAATTTACGGTGTAGGCAGATTCAGGGTCTTCATATCCACTGAAAACCACACCTGAAGTCAAATTTTCCTCTGGTGAGACAGTTTGACAACGTAGGCAGACTCAGGGACCTTGTGTCCACTTACAAACATACGTAACGTCCATTCTCCCAGGATGACACAGTTTGACAGTGTTGGCAGACTCAAGGACCTCGTGTCCACTGACAACCACACGTCACTGCGTTATTACAAAAGTACCTCCTCAAGCTTATGTAGTACAAGTCTCGGTCGAGTATTTCTCTATACTGAAAACGTCATATTTTATAGAAAATAGATTCTCCCTTTAAAATACGATATCTTTAATTACAGAAATGAAGCAAGGAACAATATTATATCATATAAACAGGCATGTGAGCTCTGAGCTCATTTAAATGTTTTCTTTAACTCTATTGCCGCAGGAATTTCAGATTTGTGGCATATATCTCAAGTCATGAATAATGTGAGGCTCACCACACGGTGGCAAAGTCAATTTTCTTTAAATTTCTCGCCACAGCAATCACCGATTTGTGGCATGTATTTTTCAATTCAGTCATAATATGAGGCTCACCACACGGTGGCAAGTTAATTTTCTTACGATTAGTTTGGCCAATAACAGTGACAAAGTTTTGATTGTGACCACGAATCATTACAAATGTGGCACCACACAAAAAAATATCATTTTAATTTCAAGGCATAAATCCTGTGCCGTCGAACTCTAATTACCTACTATTTTTACATTACTAGTGATGCTGAAAAAGAATGTTACAATAATTATTAAGTACATTTTGGTTATAAAATATTTAAATAATCCTACAAATAGAGAAGTAATTCCATAGTGATGCTATTATATACAATAAAAGTTACAGAATCATTTAGAAAAAGTCTAGCCAACGGCTCGCCAAATCAGTTCATGAATATGGACAAAATTTAGTGAATAATTACGTGACTTTGTGTCAGAATTTTTACACTCTAATTACTAAGTTATACCAAATTTATAATTATTAGTCTGTAATCACTGTCAATATTTCTGATGTCAAACGTCTGTGGTATAGCGTCTCAATCTTTTTTATATGGAGTCCTCATTGTTTCTGTTTGGAGGCCTCCCTAGGCTTTGTATGAATCTGTGTGGCCATACCTCGGACGGTCACAAAGAACGAGAATAAGAAACAATCTAGAAGGTACATAACAAAAAAAATTATTGCAAAATACAACACACAAAACCCCTCCGTCTGTCCAGTAGAAACTGAAAGAAATGGTTTATTCATCAAGGTGACAAGAAATAAATTTATGACATGACAAGAGAAAAATCATCACCTTCCAATTAACCTCGTGCTGGAGTCGGCACTGCATCACTAAATTACAATCATGAAATAGAAAAACACAAGATAAATATTAAATTGACTTATGTTACACTACTATTTACACATTCATAAAATATGGCAGATACTCTCGCCTCTTGGCGTAAGAGTCATTTCGCTCTGGAAAGAGAAGAGAAATCGTTTATGCACGACATAATTATCTAGGTAATAGCTCGGTGTTTTTGTCACGGCCGACTGTTTCTGGAACGTCTTTCTTCTCGCGACCCTTAACGGTAAGCGTGCTACGCTCCGATCTGAAAATATCATCTTCTACACAAAATTACGTCACGTTAAGTGCTTCCGTTTCTGCAATGGAGAAAATTTCCGTTGCGATCATGTTTCCTGTAAGAAATGCAATAAAGTCAACCTTAACAACAATAAGAAGAGAAACAACACTATCATTCTTACCATTCCACAATTTCACAGAGCAAAAAAAAAAATAAAAAAAAAAATCTTGGCACTCATTCATCACATAATTCAACACTTTGCTGTGTATTTGTATCAGAACTCCTTTCGTGACTCATAGCTACGTCTTAACTTTACTGTGACTTGGATTTTAAGTAAATGTATACTCTACTTTAACATTACTGTGACTGCAATTTTACGCAGATGTGTATAAGCTATATCTTCCTTCACAGAATACCGTTGTGGGTTTCTTCGTTTAGAAGTGTATCTTTCTTACCTTTTCTTGTTCTATAAATGTCTGTAAAGTGCCCCCTCATTGTGTCACACTAATCATGAGTGGTCCATAAATCCTAATACGCCTTACCTGGCAAAAATGGGGAACTTCACATGTTGAAGACGTCACAAACGCTACTTCAGAAGATGAACCAAAGAAATTAATTAAATCATTAATATAGCACTTAAACAATTAGCGTCACACAGTTTAAAACTACTAGAAGTAAAAAAAAAAAAAAGAAAAAAAAAGGATCGACACTGCACAGTAGTTTTCGTGCGTAGATAACAGAGTTATACTTTTGACATCACGACTGGAAGCGGTGACGTATAAAACGATATTTGGATTTTCCAATTTCGACGTGAATTTATATCATCGCGGTTACTGAGCTCCCGACCGCTTTATTTTTAAAGCGCTATAGAATTCCTAAGTTGACTGGTTCTTTCCGCTACACAGGTCGGAGAAGGAGGGAGGGATGGGTCAATCCGCGATGGGACAGTAGAACAACAGCAAATACCACTGCAAGACAGAGTCCACTGGGATGAACTGAGAAGCACTAAACACGACATACTTAAAGCACGATCCAGTTCGTGTCGGTGATTGCTGAAACACTCGCACATCCCGCGCGCTCTTGTCCCGACGTCCACACGAAGAGCGCCTCCGCCACCAACGCTTAGAGTTCGGTGAAAACTAACGCCGCGCTACGGTCGCAGTCTTCGCGTGTTATGTCAGAGTGTAACATCCCCGGCCTTGTAGGGCTTTCGGGTGTTATCAATGCGTCCAGTATAAACAGACGCCCTCTCAGGCAACACACAGTACGCTTCTGCCACGCCCACCCAGCACACTATTCATTTCCCCAGCCCTCGCTGCCTTGGGTGAGATCAGACAGGTCGGCGCATGCTTTGAGCTGTCACAGGCTGAGCTAATCCGCAACTCCCTGCCGCCGAAACCTCGTGACCGCCCTTGCAGCCAGTCGCGGTGCATTGCGAAACAAGCATCTGCAGTTTGGACATGCACAGTAGTTATAAACGGTCCCACCTCGATATAGACCTTCAGTTTAAAAAATCTACTTTACTCAATCAGAGGCAATGATGATGTTGACCATTCAACTCGAATTTGTCACGTGAAATACAGATTTACCCATTTTACACCAGTTATTTTCGAAGACAGAAGAAATCGAGGCACACCCGCATTCTTACATCACTAACGGGTTTTTACTTGTTGTGAAAATCCTGTAACAGTATGACATAGGCTACATTTCCACTAAGTATTTTCTCATCAGATGGTCAAAAATTATTTCTTATCTGTTACGTCATGCATCAAAGGACTACAATATTAAACTCATTTTTGGCCCATGAGGGAGTGCTAAGATCTATCTCTGTCACAGCATGGCTCCTCACTTTCGAACTCGGTTAAAGTAACCAAATGTCTCACCACATACGAAGTCTCTTAACGTAACAAACAGCACAGAGAAGTTGTAAATATCTAGCTTATTCTGCGTATCATTGTATAAATTCGGTAATACATCTGATTTTATTATGATGTTCGCCTGTCCCTGTGTAGGTGTGAGTTTGAAATATTGCTAAAAGATATCACCACAACTGAAAAAACGCCTGTTATCATCCAAGTCAAGAATCATATCTGCCATACCCTACCTCTCAATTCCTCCTGCCAGGCGGCACGTTGTTGGTATCAAATTGAAAGGCTAATTAGTTAAATTGATCATGAGAGTCACTTTGCATGGCGAGCAATTTTTTCCAGCAGTCTGATTACACTCACCAATTTGCTCAGCTGGGAATCCGTGGAGGGAAGAATATGTTCTTTTCGAGAGGAGGCATTCTAGAGCAATACAGCCTAACATCAGGCCATGACTTCTGTGTGGAAGAGGAAGGTTACCATGGTCAGGCGGTGGTAAGCTGTGGTTAGACGTTTACCTCTCCTCTGGCTACTGAACGTTTTATTTATTTCCTCGTAAAGTATCACTGTTTCTTTGAATGCAATTTCGACTGTCGACTATCGTTTTATATGATATTCTCAATATACCATAATTTCTGAACCGTAATCGGGCTTGAACTTAGTGAGCAGCACGCGTCATACACCTCTCGAAACCTATCTAGTGTTTGTGTTGCAAAGAATCGCTGTTTCCTTTGGTGTACAAGGTAGTACTTTTATCACTTTACAGCTTGTAATCATAGTTTATCGTAGAGAATCTTGCAGGGAGAATTTATGTCATACGCTGGGAATATATTTCTTACATTGGAATTTAACAGCGTTGCATTCCTCACGACTAACAGCTCTGAACCCTCACCGCTCTAGGATTATAGCATTTTTTAAGTACAAAAGCGTGTAGCCTTAGGAATGTATGTGTTTATGTTCCTTGATCATTTCTCTCTTACCAATACCTTCTTGGTACTGACCTAAGACACTAGAACAATGAATCTAAACATTGTCCGTAGTAGGCTCTGACGCGATTTTTATTTAATTATGCAGTTAGCTAATTTCGACTACTTCTCATTGACAAGCACTTCTAAAACTAATACGGAAAATCACTACATTGTCTGTATACATGGTTGTAAGAAATTCTTGTAGTAATAGTGTGAGATTGAAAAGTGTTAGTTAACACTTGCGATGCATGCAGACAGTGTAGTGCTTCTCCATGATGGTTTTACAGGTGCTTGACACTGATAAGCAGTTGAAATTATCTAATACACAATTAAATGAAGATCACGTAACAGACTACTGCGGACTATGTTTACGTTTATTAAGCATGTGGAGGCTGTGTGTGTGAGGCGTGGCGCCTTATATTGCTCCTCTCTAGAGCCTGTGTATCGGGAGAATGACTCATGCGTGCACAGTGACAGATGGTCTGAAACGGGTTCAGTCGAGTACGTAGCTCTAATTTTCATCTGCTAGAGGACAGGAGAAAACAGAAGGAGCTGAAACGTAATTAAGAATTTTGACCACCAGAGTCCAGTAGTGCACAGAGACATTCAAGAACCAGGTCAAGAGAATGTTGAGAATCGTTCTATTTATTTCTTGAAGACTTTTTCGTTTATTTATGTTGTACAGTTTTGTATATGCTTTTAGTAGTGTGAAAGATGCGCGAATGTGGTCTAAAGTGAATATGTAGATCATTGTTTACTGATGAACGCTGTACGAACAAGTGTGAGAAAGTTTTAAGACAGTGTAAATGCAGACGAGGGAAATTTTGTATCATAATACGTTAAGTTAGTTTATGGTAAAAGGAAAGTTAATTCGAGTGCAAATGAAAATAGTTAATAACATAAAGTACAAAGAAAAAACGGAATGTTGAATATTTATTTCGGGAAAAAGTACAGTTCGAATGTGTGTTATTTGTTGATTGGTTAATCATGAAAATCGCGGACGAACGCCAGAGAATAATGTTTTTCAATTGGCCTTAAAGAAAACTGACCAATCAGAACGAAGTATTCTTCGCGCGTCTTTTCTGTTGGAGATAGAGAATGCTTACACCAGTCTAAAGTAGTCGGAGCTCAGCCTTTCAATGGCACGATCGTGTGTAGTATAATTTGCCGATTTCATTTGTGCTACATGCTTCAAAAGTGTTTTACAGTGAAGGAATATTTATTTCTGTGTGCTTTTTTAAAAAGTACCGATTTTTTAAGTAATTTTGTGTATGAGAAAAGACAGTAATTCGGCGTGGAAACTTGAGCAGATCGGCGACTAAAAACTCGATTGCATTAGACACTGATAAACTTAATAGTATGGAGAGCATTTTCATTTAAGAACAATCCGTTTTTAGTAGCTGTTCAGATTTCGGGAAAAACGTTACCATAAACTTGCTAACGTGAAAGAAAGGGTTTGTGCACGACTATGTTAAGATTAGGATTGGTTTGGCAGTGAATGTGTACATTATCAAGGTTCAGAATACATCGAATTTTTGCCAGTATTTCCACCTTTCGTTCAAAATTAAGTCCTTTTCGCGATTCTTAGATTAGTTACGTTTTATTCTGCCTGGTGTGAGTTGCAGTACGATGGGTGTCTGCTCGGCTTTCCTACTGGCGATCTGCTGCAACGAGTTCACAGGTAGGTGCAGGTAATGGACGAACGTAACCGCGCCGCCGCATGTGGATCCAAATACAAAATTTTACTAGAACAATGCTTTAGAATTGATAGCGCAGTTGATTTACGTAAAATGCTTCAAACTACATCCGTCTGGAGCACCACCATGCATAAGAACTACACGTTTCTTCTTCTTAACCGTCTGTTATATCAATGTTATATCAACACAACACTTTCATGTCTACCATTCACCGATAAAGGGTGCTAACCTTCTCGACATGCGCTCATCTGGAGAAATCCTGTGCACTTGGATCGGTGCTGTAAGACTGTTGTGGAACAGCAGTTATGGAGCCGGCCCACTCTGTTCCTTCACGAAATACGGAATGTAGCTTCCTACTTCTGTTCAGCTGAAAATTAAATAGGCGACAGTGTCGCGGGAAGGGTTGGTCTTAGAAAATGCTGGGAGATCATTGAATCTCCAACTTTATACTAAGAAGGCGCATGGTCTGTGACTTCCATTTGTATAGGGAGAGATAGGCAATCGTAAACGTAAATTGCGCACTATGATCGAAATGCTACAAATACATAGATCGGTATAGGACGCTGACTGGTGAGGACGTACTACGGAGTCATCTGTCTACATTGGTAATCTGGTATATGGTGCTTGCGAAGCAGAGGATGGGTGGATTAGGTATGGTGCAGAAACTGGGAAGCATGCTGCCATGTCATTGGTCAGCGCGCGAAAAAAAACCTGATAAAACTGATCGCTGTATCAGCTGTGGTGCTTATTAGAGTACATCGACGGTATCTTTTCCATCCCATTTGTCCATTGGTATGCTGTTGATTAGTAAATAAAGATTAACTGACATCACTTATTTGAGATGGGGAAAGAGTGTTAGTGGAGGGGCAACACCTTCTGGGAATGTCTAGCACTGAAACAGTGATTGCGTACATGACTGCAATATCAGGAATTAATCGAAACGGAACACTGAGTCATGTGCTGTCCTATCACTGTGATTGATAACCTTAAATGTAGAAGTCATCAATGAGGGATCAAGCGAAATGGGAGACCTAGAGATCTACTACTACGTCACTGTGAAAGATAACGTGAGGTCTACAATCACCCTCGGACAACTGTTTGAAAATGACCCACAATGCTACTAAACTCGTACAGTTTCCATATGTCACAATGTCTTCTGCATGTTTTTGTCAGTAAGAAAAACCGCCCGTCTTGCAACTGATAGTCTGTGGGATATGGTCCTCCTATAGTACAGGTGACAAAACTTTACACTGGTCTGTGGAAGTGACATCGATCACTGGCCATCTGCTCCAATGAAGCAATACAGTAGACTCTCGCTAATCTGGCCCTCAGTAGTCCGGCCTCTCAGTAATCCGGCGCACATCCAAAAAGAAGTGCACAATGAATTATCGTGGACAGCAACGTTTAGTTAAACTATGCTTTATATACTGTATTTGAAATCGTAGCTTTGTTTACAGTTCAGAATCATGTCTTCTAGACGGAAACATTTCACGCTAGACCTCAAGCAGAAACACAAAATTTTAGATAAGTTAAATTTATTTTCTTCGCGGGAAATCATTGCAGCTGAGTTCA
This sequence comes from Schistocerca americana, assembly GCF_021461395.2. Taxonomy (NCBI): domain Eukaryota; kingdom Metazoa; phylum Arthropoda; class Insecta; order Orthoptera; family Acrididae; genus Schistocerca; species Schistocerca americana. Next base: position 641,005,325 of record NC_060121.1, on the reverse strand, counting down.
ATGTTGGACGAGCAACTATTTATAACAAATGGATAATGAGGTTATGCGAAAGAGTGACAATGAAGAACTGGACGTAGCTGTTTGTAGATGGTTCACAAGCAATTCCAGTCAGTGGCCCGATTATGAAAGTAAAATCAGCTGCATTTAAACAAACAACTTGGCGGTAGTAACTTGTTTGCACCGAGCGAAGGTTGGCTATCAAAGTGGAAAGAACGACATGGCATTCGACAGCTGACAGTCACCGTGGAAGTCGCTCAGCTAACGATAAGGAAGCTGATGAGTTTGTAAGCAAGATACGGAAGATAATAGAGGAAGAAGATTTAAATGGTAATGCCTTGTATAATGCTGATGAAACAGGACTCCTTTACAAGATGCTTCCTTGAAAAACATTAGTTGCCAAGAACGAGAAGAAGCAACAGAAGCAGCACGTAACATTAATGGCGTGTTGTAATGCATATTGTAATGCAAACTGCCGCTTACAGTGATTGGAAAATCCCAACATCCACGTTATTTTAAACACACTGACACAAATACTCTACCAGTGCATTATTGCGCTCAGAAGAAAGCGTGGATGGACAGACAAATACACTCCCGGTGGTCCCATGAAACGTTTGTACCAGCATTGAGAAAAGAGCTGAAAGCTTCCCTTACTAACACATCGAAAAAGTTTTGCATGACATCGGGCCCGAGAGTTCCGGAACCTGTACAGAAAACTGGAATACAGATCAAAATAAACATCATTTCCGCCATTTTTATTGCTAATGAAAACCACGCAATGCATGTTGTACCACCATAAAGCGACACTTTCAGAGGTGGTGGTCCAGATTGCTGTACACACTGTTACCTCTAATACCGTGTGGCACATCCTTTTGCATTGATGCATGCCTGTATTTGTCGTGGCATACTATCCACAAGTTCATCAAGGCACTGTTGGTCCAGAGTATCTCACTCCTCAACGGCGATTCGGCGTAGATGGCTCAGAGTGGTTGGTGGGTCATGTCGTCCACAAACAGCCCTTTTCAATCTATCCCAGGCATGTTCGATAGGGTTCATGTCTGGAGAACATGCTGGCCACTCTAGTCGAGCGATGTCGTTATCCTGAAGGAAGTAATTCAGAAGATGTGCACGATAGGGGGGGGGGGGGGGCGAATTGTCGTCCATGAAGACGAACGCCTCGCCGATATGCTGCCGATATGGTCGGAGGATGGCATTCACGTATCGTACAGGCTTTACGGCGCCTTCCATGACCACCAGCGGCGTACGTTGGCCCCATATAATGCCACCCCAAAAAAACAGGTAACCTCCACCTTGCTGCACTCGCTAAACAGTGTGTCTAAGGCGTTCAACTTGACCGGGTTGCCTCCAAACACGTCTCCGACGATTGTCTGGTTGAAGACATATGCGACACTCATCGGCGAAGTGAACATGATGCCAATCCTGAGCGGTCCATTCGGCGTGTTGTTGGGCCCATCTGTACCGCGCTGCATGGTGTCGTGGTTGCAAAGATGGACCTCGCCATGGAAGTCGGGAGTGAAGTTGCGCATCACGCAGCCTACTGCGCACAGTTTGAGCCGTAACACGACGTCCTGTGGCTGCACGAAAAGCATTATTCAACATGGTGGCGTTGCTGTCAGGGTTCCTCCGAGCCACAACCCGTAGGTAGCGGTCATCCACTGCAGTAGTAGCCCTTGGCGGTCTCATCGAGGCATGTCATCGACAGTACCTGTCTGTCTGTCTGTATCTCCTCCATTGCCGATCAACATCACTTTGGTTCACTGCGAAACGTCGGGACACTTCCCTAGTTGAGAGCTGGCACAAAGTAACAATGCAGACGCGATCGAACTGCGGTACTGACCGTCTAGGCATGGTTGAACTACAGACAAAACAAGCTGTGTACCTCCTTCCTGGTGGAATGGCTGGAACTGATCGGCTGTCGGACCCTCTCCGTCTAACAGGCGCTGCTCATGCATGGTTGTTTACATTTTGGGTGGGTTTAGTGACATCTCTGAACAGGCAAAAGGACTGTGTCTGTAATACAATCCACAGTCAACGTTTATCTTTCGGAGTTCTGGGAACCAGGGTGATGCAAAACATTTTTTGATGTGTGTAATTGACAATGCCGCCAGTCATCCTTCAGATGTTTCTCCAAAGTCCGATGGTATACATGTACAAGCACTCTTTCTCCCACCCAATGTGACAGCCCTAATTAAACACATGAATCAGGGAATTTTGGAATCAATTAAATGTCATCATCGACATTCACTTCTTGCCTTCTTGCTGAACGAAAGTGAAAACGACTCTATCTAGACGATGCTGAAGGCGTGGAAAGCAATTAACATACGTGATGTTGTTTTCCAAGCAACCTAAGCATGGGATAAAGTGGAGTGCGCTGCCGTAATGTAGAGCTCGAGAAAATAGTGGCCATCCATTGATGCCGAGTTGGATCCAGTAGTGAGTGACAGCGGTGAGAGTAGATTCGGAATTATCAATTACTTTGTACATTGACATGTTCCACAACTTTCCAAGAGGAGAAGAAATTGATGATTAAGATGTTACTAAGTGGCTGAATGAGGAAAACTGTGATACGGACCAAACTTTAACAGATGTAGAAATAATCAAAAGCATGCAAGAAAGCAACGATGAAGGTGATGAAGAAGAGGACACAGGAGGAGAGTGAATGAAGATTTCTCACACTGCTGGTGCTGAAGCTGCTGAGGTCTTCCTGGAGTAGATTATGCAACAACCAGAGACACGCATTACTGATGTAATGCTTGTAAAGTGATTGTGCGATAAAGCATGCCACTGTCGCGTATCATCATTGCGACAGTTAAAAGTTAGGGACATGTTTCATAGTGAGTGATATGACTGTATAAGTATGTATAGTATACACTCAAGGACTAAGTTTTCTTTGAAAATTAATGTATTTTTGAATTTAATAAAGTGTATCCACAATGTTTTAAAACTATATCCCTCGGTTTAATAAAGTACAGTATACTATAATCCTTATGTTTTCAGGTGTGCCGCAGGGGAGTGTCATAGGACCGTTTCTATTCACAATATACATAAATGACCTTGTGGATGACATCGGAAGTTCACTGAGGCTTTTTGCAGATAATGCTGTGGTGTATCGAGACGTTGTAGCAATGGAAAATTGTACTGAAATGCAGGAGGATCTGCAGCGAATTGACGCATGGTGCAGGGAATGGCAATTGAATCTCAATGTAGGCAAGTGTAAAGTGCTGCGAATACACAGAAAGATAGAGCCCTTATCATTTAGCTACAAAATAGTAGGTCAGCAACTGGAAGCAGTTAATTCCATAAATTATCTGGGAGTACGCATTAGGAGTGATTTAAAATGGAATGATCATACAAAGTTGATCGTCGGTAAATCAGATGCCAGACTGAGATTCATTGGAAGAATCCTAAGGAAATGCAATCCGAAAACAAAGGAAGTAGGTTACAGTACGCTTGTTCGCCCATTGCTTGAATACTGCTCAGCAGTATCCGTACCAGATAGGGTTGATAGAAGAGATAGAGAAGATCCAACGGAGAGCAGCGCGCTTCGTTGCAGGATCATTTAGTAATCGCGAAAGCGTTACGGAGATGATAGATAAACTCCAGTGGAAGACTCTGCAGGAGAGACGCTCAGTAGCTCGGTAGGGCTTTCATTAAAGTTTCGAGAACATACCTTCACCGAAGAGTCAAGCAGTATATTGCTCCCTCCTACGTATATCTCGCGAAGAGAACATGAGGATAAAATCAGAGAGATTAGAGCCCACACAGAAGCATACCGACAATCCTTCTTTCCACGAACAATACGAGACTGGAATAGAAGGGAGAACCGATAGAGTTACTCAAGGCAAACTCCGGCACACACCGTCAGGTGGCTTGCGGAGTATGGATGTAGATGTAGATGTAGAACATAAATAAAAAACAAAATAAATGAATACAGTAAATTTCAGACACTCAGTAATCCGGCACTTCCGCTAATCCGGCAGCCATATGTGCCAGGAATGGCCGGATTAGCGCGAGTGTAGTGTACCTGTGTATTTAATAGGACCACACATATACTTGATGCGAGCACGCAGACGGTATTTGTTTCCGATATATCTGAAGATAGGGATGCAGTAATATCTTATCGAGTTCTCTATCAGATAACGTTAGTGCAGTTTTTATAGTTCGTAGTTAATCTCTGCTAAATGGTGTAAAATAACGATGACAGAATGTTTGGGTGACAGACATGAATTTATCCTGAGGGACACATATCTCCATCAGACTGCAGTAGCAGTATGGAGTTCGGAGACGCATCGCAATGCAGTAGCAAAATCCTCGTCCTTCTTCCAGTTCCTGTATGAAGTGGAGTCTTCCCAATTTTCCCCGATAAGAAATACCAACTGTCTTTTCTACTACTTCGTGTTGCAGGAGAAAGCTTCGTTTGGCGTTGGCCTTACACATTGTACGCGGTAGGTGGAGCTACATCTACACGTTCCCGACGACATGTTCTCATTTCCACTGAGTGGTCAAAACACGGTCCTGATGCATTAATTCAGCTCACCCTATTCCTCCACAGGTTGCAGAAGGTGTTAGATGTAGCGCTTCCCGACTTCTGCTTGGTTCCGACTTAAACTGGAACGATCACATGCACAAAGTTGCAGGGAGGGCGGGACAGAGGCTGAGAAACTGTTACAAGATGCAGAGGGACAGATAGGTTCGAAAAAAGGTGACGCATTTCGAGATATGAACTTGTCACGAATATGGTTCACTAGTGGTTGTAATCATTAAAATACATTTCCATAGGATCCAACGCGAGTATGTGGTTGAATGAATAGACTTGATTCCAAATCGCAGACAGCACTTTTGCCAGAAAATATACTACTGCGGTCAGCTTCAAATGTCGCTTCTCAATAGTTTACCTCGAAAAGAACGTCATCTTCCCTCCTGAGATTCCTATATGAGCTACTTGGTAAGTGTGATTAGACTGCTAGAAAAAAATTACTCGCAATGCAAAGTGACTCTCATGATCAATTTAATCAATTAGCCTATCAATCTGATACCAACGACGTGCCGCCTGGCCATAGGAACTGATTTCTAGGGAATGGCAGGTATGAGTTTCGACTTGTAGGGTATATAGGCGTTCTTTTCGTTGCAATGATATCTTGACGAAATGATGTTTATAGCAATTACTTTATATAATGTATGTACCTATGTCGTCAATTATTAGTAGGTTTCGCTTAGCTATTCTGTATACACCTTATTATAACGACTGTTTTACGACTTGTATGCCTGACTAGCAATCGCAGACGTAATTCGACATGCAATGGGCGAAGTAATGGCACTTGCTAGATGTTACCAAAGGGATGTCAGTAAGATAAAAGAGGAAACGATGCGCTGCTGCAGAAATGCTGTTACATGCCAGAGATCTGACAGTCACCTTTTTTTTAAGTCAGCAGAAAGAGAAGAGTCTGTCGTATGTCTCGAGGAAGAGAGGACGCCAACATTTTTATCGCTCTTCTTACTGTAGAAAGCTTTATTAATGACACTGCATTTTGGGTTAATAAAAAGAATGTGAAGTGAATTTCAGTGCCTGGCTCTTTATTTGACAAACAGTTCATCTCACCGCTTCAAAATGTGAGTTTCTTTCATTAGGCGACACGGTCAACAATTAGCAACTTCTACGGCGGCTGTATTTGAGACGACCATCGCAGCAGAAAGAAGAGGTAAAGTTTCCCACAGAGATGAAAATACAGCTAACAATCTTTTCTATTAAATTTCCTAGAAAGTTTATTTCAGAGATGTTTGATGGTGTAAGATGGTGTCTGTTCGGCAGTCGGCCGTAAAAGCATTTAACTTTCATTGATTTATGACTCCACAATTAAAAGTCATAAAACATTTCCAATCCAAAAACTCTATCTCATCATCCAGCCAGTAGTAAAAATTGAAGAAAATACAGCGGAGCATTACGTATTTAAGCAACAAATACGTTGCTCTCCTCGGCAGTTGACGTTCGTGGAATCAGGACATCTGCTCCATTCACCGTCACCGCCTGTCATCATAGGTATATTTTCTTTTGTTATTTGTTATATATGAGGTTTTTTATATGTTACTATTGTTATCAGACATCCCTCTAAATCCGTTCAGTGTTCATAGTTCAGTATAAAGGCTCTGAGGATGGTCACACACCGACCGAAACAGGTAACCACTGAAATAAATGTTTTGTTACGGTCGGGACTGTTTGTAATGCATTTTTAAAATGGGTGGGCACTTTATCCCGTGTGGCAGGGTCCTACTACGCGGCACGTCAGCAGACTCCTGAGTCAGCTTTTAGCAACCTGTAAGGCACATGAGGAGACTACATTTCTGTTTAGTCAGGTGCTGAATGAAACTTACGTGTCTGCAAGTGTATAAATTAAAATTCACCTTGTGAGGATTCAGATTATCGGTGCTAGATATTGTAGCTCGTCTTTTGGTGACTGGTGTTCCTATTTACCTTAAGTCATATTTTTAAGTGTTCTCTGATGAGGTGGCCGTTGTGCATGGTCACTGTGTTAAAAGTTATTGTTCTTATTATAGTGCATGTTGTGACGCAATCGGATTCAAATTTAAATTTTGGTAATACGGCCATTAAGTTCATTTTCTTGTTTTTGGTAAAGTGGCCTACTCACTGTGTTCAGTATGTTGTCCTTAGTATTGTGCATGTTGTATTTCAATTAAATTCAAAATAAAATCTTATGTTATCTTGTTGTTAAGCTGGACGTTAGGCTTAACCATTGAATTTAAATTACTTATTGTCAAATTCAATTTTAAAACTTTTAGTAAGCTTTTCATAGTTTAGGACCACAGTCATGTAATACTATTTAAATGAAAGTTCCGCTTGAAGGTATTTTCGTTCTGTCGTTGCAACTACAAGAAAATGCGTGTTTTTGTTTTTGTTTTTTTTTTCGCCAGACGCGATTCGCTTTATTGAGGTGAAGCATCATCAGTGCAGATGATTTGTGCTTGGTTTCTCACATATATCGGGAATGCCGTCTGCTAGCACAACTTTGCTATCTTTCTTCACTAGACACAGATACTTCAGTTGCCCTGCAAAACTATGCATTTCTTAGGTTCTACACAGCACACTTCCTTTCACGCCACTGTTTACTGTTTCTAAACAGTGGTGTGCGTAAAAGCTTGCTGTGTAAACCGTAAGAAATGCGTATTTCTGCAGAGCAACGAAAAACTGGACTTCAAGTATCACTGGGTAATGTAGAAAGATAGCAAAGAAGTGCCAGCAGACGGAATTTCCTGATGTAGGTGAGAAACCAAGTAAAAATCACCACCACTGATGATGCTTTATCTCAATAAAGCAAACGCGTATGATGAAAAAAGAAACGCATTTTCTTTTAGTTGCAACAACACTACTAAAATATCGTCAGCAATTGTAAAGCACAATATGGCCACACAAATTTAGGTAGTTCCGCCACTTCACAGTATAGGCATTTGACTCTGTTGTCTTTGTCCACATTCGAGTACTGCAATGTCAAGCATGATAAGACTTCCGTAAACAAAGTCATCGTCGAAATTATAACGACATTCAATAAATAATGCAACACGTTTTTTCCTCGTCCAGATTTGCTAGAAAAAATGCGGAATACGTTGTGGCACATCGTGGAGTATTCCCGCTTCAGACCTTACAGTTTCATGAGTTTCAGATAAGTGGCGATACTATATGTAGCCTCCAAAAGGGCGTCTGTAACTGTTCTTCCTTATCCACCCTAGAGCCGGGTCTCGCACCTTCTGACTTCCGTCTGTTTGGCACTTTGCGGGAAACAGTCTGTGGATGACGGGGCGGTAACATGCTGCAAGACGTTGGCCCCGATGTTGACCAGTAGAGCGACGTCATGTGGACGCACAGACCATCCCAGGCAGCTGGCGTAAGGCCGCCGCACTGACGGAGATTATGTTGAGAAATGAGGTTTTGTAGACAAAGGAAAGGGGGATAATGTGATATAATGTAATCCTGAATAAATCCAATCTGCTTTTGAAAAAAGAAGTGTTGCGTTACTTATTGAACGAACCTTGTATATAACCAAGTTTAATATATTTCGACGATGACTCCGCTTACAGAAGGCTGATCATGCTTAACATTGTGGTACTTGAAAATGGCCAAAGGCCAAAATCGTGATTCTACAAGTAGCAGAACATTCATTTAAAGTTTTTGATTTTATGAAATTCTTTGGTAAGATGGCAGTTGGATCTAAGTATTTGTATTAATAAAAGTTGTTATTAAAAATAACCCAATCAGTCTTCCAGCCCTTCCACCCACCAATGCCTCTGTTGTTCTTATTAGATGTTGTTGTTGTGGTCTTCAGTCCTGAGACTGGTTTGATGCAGCTCTCCATGCTACTCTATCCTGTGCAAGTTTCTTCATCTCCCAGTACCTACAGCAACCTACATCCTCCTGAATCTGCTTAGTGTATTGATCTCTTGGTCTCCCTCTGCGATTTTTACCCTCCACGCTGCCCACCAATGCTAAATTTGTGATCCCTTGATGCCTCAGAACATGTCCTACCAACCGGTCCCTTCTTCTCGTCAAGTTGTGCCACAAACTCTTCTCCCCAGTTCTATTCAATACCTCCTCATTAGTTATGTGATTTACCCATCTAATCTTCAGCATTCTTCTGTAGCACCACATTTCCAAAGTTTCTATTCTCTTCCTGTCCAAACTATTTATCGTCCATGTTTCACTTCCATACATGGCTACACTCCATACAAATACTTTCAGAAACGACTTCCTGACACTTAAATCTATACTAGATGTTAACAAATTTCTCTTCTTAAGAAACGCTTTCCTTGCCATTTCCAGTCTACATTTTATATCTTCTCTACTTTGACATCATCAGGTATTTTGCTTCCAAAATAGCAAAACTCCTTTACTATTTTAAGTGTCTCATTTCCTGATCTAATTCCCTCAGCATCACCCGACATAATTCGACAAAATTACAATATCATCCGCGAACCTAAACGTTTTTATTTCTTCTTCATGGAATTTAATACCTACTCCGAATTTTTCTTTTGTTTCCTTTACTGCTTGCTCAATATACAGATTGAATAACATCGGGGATAGGCTACAAGACCTGTCTCACTCCCTTCCCAACCACTGCTTCCCTTTCATGTCCCTCGACTCTCATAACTGCCATCTGGTTACTGTACAAATTGTAACTAGCCTTTTCCTCCCTGTATTTTACCCCTGCCACCTTTAGAATTGGAAAGAGTGTATTCCAGTCAACATTGTCAAAAGATTTCTCTATGTCTACAAATGCTAGAAACGCAGGTTTGCCTTTCCTTAATCTTTCTTCTAAGATAAGTCGTAAGGTCAGTATTGTCTCACGTGTTCCAATATTTCTACGGAATCCAAACTGATCTTCCCCGATGTCGGCTTCTACCAGTTTTTCCATTCGTCTGTAAAGAATTCGTGTTAGTATTTTGCAGCTGTGACTTATTAAACTGATAGTTCGGTAATTTTCACATCTGTCAACACCTGCTTTCTTTGGGATTGGAATTATTATATTCTTCTTGAAGTCTGAGGGTACTTCGCCTGTCTCATGCATCTTCCTCACCATCTAACATTCTGCGTGGTGTCTGTTTGTTCTATATCGTGTCTCCCTACCACTTTCGCGCAACGACGCTCTGAGCGTGTTTTTTAGGGAATTGACTAGTTTGAACCTGGGACCTATTGCTGGTAAGGAGACGCCAGATCACACATGACCTGTAGAATTCAGAAGAGTTCAGTGAGACTAGCGATGAGATAAACAAATACTTAATGATTTCAGCGTCAGCTCCACTGGACTCCCTGTGAAAGAATCTTAATACTAACTAAATTTAGTGGAAGGGGTTCAAGGCATTCCTTAGTTAGCTGGTAAAATAACATCGAAAAAGCAGTTAAGTTTACCATTGGAAATTTTATTCTACTCACAAAACATCGTTTATAAATTGCGCTATTGATAAAAGGAAATGTTTTAATACAGGATGTTAAAGCCAACTGCGCCGGCCGCGGTGGCCGAGCGGTTCTAGGCATTACAGTCCGGAACCACGCGACTGCTACGGTCGCAGGTTCGAATCCTGCCTCGGGCATGGATGCGTGTGATGTCCTTAGGTTAGTTAGGTTTAAGTAGTTCTAAGTCTAGGGGACTGATGACCTCAGATGTTGAGTCCCATAGTGCTCAGAGCCATTTGAACCATTTGAAAGACAACTGCGTTCAGCAAAAATGTGAACTAATATTCCCTGAATGGGTTTCCAAGTTCTACAATGGATCGAAGGATGACCTATGCCATATCACACCTATAATCTAGGTTTAAATTAAGTTTCACAAAAGAGAAAACTATCAAAATGGTCTACTGTGACCCTCAATTATCTTTAATTACTTATCTAACTTGTCGTAAATTACAGTGGCTGATGTGGCTTCTCAATAACTATATAACAGAAAAATCATCGCGTTTCAGATTTTTACTTCAAGTGGCAAATGTGAACACCATGAGCTTTAATTGACGATCGACACTAGTATCACGCAAAAAGGGGTGTAACAGATGAGACTTCTGCAGTTCTGAGTGAAGCTGTATCCGTTGTTATGCGGCATCGCGTGCGTTCTTTACCTTGTTGGTGTTCGTCTGGGGGCGGCGGGCAGCACAGCTCTGCTCACCTCGCCGTCTCGGAAGCAACTCCCCCCTAACTTCTCCTCACTACAATTTACCGAAGTTGGTTTAAAAAAAACTATCTGGCTGTGTTTTCATCTGACCAATCAGGGTCTCAATGTTAACCTTAAGCTCCGCCTACAAAAATTCTGTCCATCCAATGAGAAACGTTATACTTTTCGTGGTGGGGCAATGTTTTTAAAGTTTGCAACATAACAGAGAAGCAAATAAGTCTCACGCTAAAACTTGCAGCTGGTGTGGTCCTTTTAATGTTATCGTAAGATCTATACTGTTCTTCTGGAGGGCTCTATCTTTTAACATATGCTGGGGGGTGGTCCAGACGTAACTGAGACGCGAAAAAGTCTCAGGCTAAAAGATGCAGCTGGGGTGGCCCTTCTTGTGTTATCGTAAGATCTATACTGTTCTTCTGGAGGGCTCTAGCTTTTAACATGGGCTGGGGGGTGGTCTTGACGTAACAGAGACGCGAAAAAGTCTCACGATAAGGCTCTAGCGTTTAACGTGGGCTGGGGAGGTGTTCCTAACGGTTAGCTGGCGACGTGGGTGTCTGTCCCTTATCGTAGGGCCTTCCAACTTAACACAGTTCTGCTCTCGGCTTCTGTTCTCGTTTCTCCCCTCGGAACTGCGTCTGTCTCACGGTGGGAAGGTATGACATGCATTTAGGCACTCTTGTGTTAGTCTGCGGTGTTCCATTTGCTCATTCGTTATTCATATTACTTTGGTTAATTTAATGTCACGATTTATTCGGAGCTATGTGACATACTACTGGATTTGCTTATCATGTCAGGGTTTTCATGGAAGGTGTTGGATTTGCCTGACACCTTACATATCACCACCCTTCGAACTTAATTTTTGCACTGAATTTAGGCAATGATTGAATCGTCTAAGTCAGTCAAAAATTATTCCTTTATCTAAATTTTGTTGCCTACTGTTCAGCCACGTTATTCTGGTTCTATGCTAGTTTGTATTACTAATTTATATTTTTATATTCTTCCACATTATTCTCAAAAATGACAAGAGAAGGATATTTTTATGCTATTATTAATTTTTAATTATCTTCTTTCTTTATTTTGAGTGTGAAGTTTGTTTTTTAAGTAGTTTGTTATCGATAGTGAGGAGTCTTTCACATCGATTTTCTTAGAAATATATTTTTTTTATAAATGTAGTAATCAAGTAAAATCTATTCCTAACACATTTTCTAAATATCATGTACAAATAAAATGTTTTTGTTTCTAGACACTCATTTCAACATTGTTACTCTAGCAAATAAGAATTATTTCCAAGAATTGCTTTGACAAAGTAATATACATACACAAGTATTGAGATATTATCCTAACAAATGGGACAAATGTTAAAAAAGGGAAAACATCCAACAAGATAATTATTTATTCTTTTCTTTTTTTTAAGGAGAAAATAAGTAAAATGTAGTTATTCTTTTATTTTTATGAGGAGAAAATAAGTGGCATATAGTTTTAGTGTTTATTATGCCTTACTTTTGTTCTTTATATACTGTCCATTTCAGAACTAATGACTTATTTTTATCGATAGTCCATTTTTTTACTTCAGTCCATAGTCAATGACTGTTATTTTGTAGTTTATTAGCTTTCTGGTGTGCTTCACTTATTTAGTTTTTCACACTTTCTTTTGCACAGTTCCTACATCACGTAATTTGATTTCACACATTCACACAATCCTATGAATGTTTAAGCATGAGGTTGGCGAATGTTTTTCCACAAAGGTGATGGACTTGAGCGAGATGGATGTGGGCAAGTATTTGATGTATGGCTTCGTTCATCGTTCCTTGTTTGTTTTACAAGTGTGTGTTGCTGTTGTGGAGGTCCCATAATGGAATGGAGCTGTGAGTGCAGAATCTCGTGGTTTACTGGCTTTGTATGCGTGAAAATCATCGTTATGTGTCGTTGAAAGCGGTCGTTTTTCGTTGTAGTGCTTCGCAGACGACTAGTTTACAATAGGATAGGGATCTGGGAAGGTATGTCGTCTATTCTTCACCCATCATCTTTCTTGGTCTCAATCTTGCGAATCTTCAACTTCTTCCTGCTTTTTCTCTGGTTCTTACTTGCTTCTTGGTTCTTCTCTGGGCAGGATATGGAAATATTTATTGATAACTAGTCGCTTTGAAGTTCTCTTAGTAACAGTTCAATAAATTATTTGACTGTGTCATTTTTACTTTGTGGAAGTTTTCTTCAGTTTCATGCATCAGCGTGCTGTTTAATGGCAGTAGTGTGACTTTTACACATACTTTCTTTTTTTTTTGTCAGTGGTGGTTTGCCCAAGCGGTCTTCTGGTCAGGCCGTTTTTTTCTCGCTCCGCCGAGTTGGGGCGCTTGGAGACCATTCTGGCATTCGGCATCCCATCGCATCTCTGCAGGGCTCCGCCTCTGTGCGGCTCCGTTTCTGTCCCAGCAGGGTTCTACCTAGTGGGCAGATTTATTGCCCACTTTCGATACAAGGGCCCTCTGTTGGTCTCGCTGTCCTTTCCCTTCTCTTGACGCTTCTGCATTGTAGGAATTGTGTCTTGCTAATTACGAACTTTTCTTTCTTGATACTTCTCGCGTTGCAACTTGTGGGTCGTTGCATCTCGTCCTTGCTGGAGTTTTTACAATGGTTGTTACAAAAAGTTGTACTTATAATCATTTAACATATGTCTAGTACCTACATTGTTTTATGCCTTCTTAAAAGCTTTACAAATTTCGGCGCCCTTTCCATGTTACAATTCTAAGATATTTTTAGTCTTAACGTCTACAAGAATTGTCAAATTCGTTTTTTATTTTGGTGTAGTGTCGTGGTGTATAGCATTTTAGTATTTCATGCTGTTAGACTATCTACACTTTATCCCTTCACCATAATCTATGCTACTAACGGTGTTATTTTTGTTTTTGTTTTTATTGAAACTACTTTCTTTTTCCCACCTTCCTCTCTCCTCATTCTTCTTTCTCCTGACCATCTTATCTGCAACAAAATCTTGAACTATTGTGCTGATTATTTACCAGTAATAAAATTAATCTTAAAACTTTTTGATATGGCTCACATGGTGAAGTCCTAAGGTTTTGCCTGTTTTTGGGTTCATTAGTTCCACAGCATTATCATGAGCAATTCAGCTAATTATGACAGGTCCTTTGTATGCAGCATTAAACTAATATATTTTGTGTTTCTGTTTGCTGGAGAGATGGTGTGTTTTTACAAATACTTTCTGGCCTACTGAGAATGTTCTTTTAATGCTGTTCTATCTCCTCTTTCTTTTCTTTTAATGGCTGTATTTCTGATGTTGGAGAGTGCTGTTACTATGACTTATTTGTGCTGTCTACATGGTACAATAGGAAATCTAACATTTTCTCTGTTTGTGTTTGGGGGTTCAATATTTTTAAGTACAGTAACTGGAGGTAGTAGTTTAGTGCTATGTGGCATTTCATTTATTACTTCTTGAAAATCTTTAAGGTATATATCCCAAGTGTTGTGTCTTTTGCCTGCATATAATTGGCATAAAGTGCCTATGTCCTTCATAGATTGTTCTGCTGGATTTGTGCTACGTTTATACTTAGATATGTAGATGGGTTTTATTTTGTCTTGTTTTAATGTGTTCTGCCATTGCACTGATTTGTATTGTGGGCCATTATCCGAAATTATTTGTTCCACTCAACCTACTTGTCTGAGAAAATCTTGTCTAAATGCTTTACTTACAGCAAGACCTGTTGCCCTTTCTAATGGTGTCAAGGTAACATATTTAGAAGTAAGTTCCAAAACGACAAATATGAAAATATATCCATTTTTTGTGTGTGGGAGGGGCCCCATCAAATCTGTTGCAGCTATTTGTTTTAATCTTTTAGGGATTATTGGAAACATAGGTGGTTTGGTTTGGAATGTGACGTGTTTAGCCCTCATACATTTTTTGCATTTGACTAATACTGTTCTAATTCGTCTTTCCATATTAGGAAAATGGCTTGTTTGTTTTATTTTTAAAAAGCATTTGTTTGGTCCAAAGTGGCCATTACTTAAATGTGTATACCATATGTACTTATTAATTAGTTCATCTGGGATGTAAATTAACCATTCATTCATTGCAACATTTCGTCTAAAAAATAAAACATTGTTTTTTTACGAGATAGTGCTGTCGAATGTCTGGAAAGTCCTTACTTCTCCACTTGTGTTTGATTCCTAGTATTTCGGGATCCTTGTCCTGTTCTTTGTCTATGTTTTTCAATGCTGTCGTAATGCAGTTTTCGAGAGGTACTTGTTTCATATAGTACGTTGCAAACTGGTCTTCTGCTGCTTCCAAACCTATGTTATTGGATGCACCCTGTGGACATCGTGATAAAGCATCTGCTAATACATTCGCTGGTCCTGGTATGTGTGTAATAGTGAACTCAAATTCTTGTAGTAATAACATCCATCCGGCTAACCTCCCATGAGTTACTTTGGCGGATAACACAAATTCTAATTCTTTGTGGTCAGTGTATACTTTTGTTATTCATCCGAATAGGAAATATCGAAAACGTTGGAAGCCCCACTCAATGGCCAATGCTTCCAGCTCCGTGACTGAACAGTTTTTCTCGCTTTTTGTGAGTACCCGACTGGCAAGTGCAATTGTTCTATGTGATCTTAGCCCTGCCTGTTCGTATTATTGGAATAAAACAACTCCTAAACCTGTTTTCGCGCTATCAGTGGCCATACAAAAATTTTGTGTTAGATCAGGATGTGCTAAAATCGGTGCTGTTGTTAGTGCGTTTTTCACTTTTAAAAATTCTTCATTGGTTTGTTGATCCCATACCCATGGCGTGTTTTTTCCAGTCAATGCACATAGGCGTGGTGTTGCGAGAGAGTCGATCCAAATAAATTTTTTATAGAATCCGGTGAGACCTAGAAATCCTCTGAGAGTTTTCTTATTATATGGAGTACAGAATTCTTTGATTGCCGTTTGTTTTTCTGGGTCGGGCATTACCCCTTTCTCAGAAATTAAGTGTCCTAGAAAATCACATCATCAACATAATAAGTAATTTTTTGTAAAATTTCAGGACTGAGTATAGTATTAAATCCCTTAATAAACGCTGCTGATAATATGTTTGAACCAAATGGCAATCGTTTAAACTGGTAGCATCTAGCGAATACGATAAATGCTGTAAATTTTCTACATTCTGGGGCCAATTCTATTTGCCAGAAACTACTCCGTAAATCAATTGATGAAAATATCTTAGCACCGTGGAAGTTTTGTATCAATTCCTCTAATTTTTCTGGGCGATCTGTCTCAGTGATTATGATTGTGTTGATCTGTCTGGAATCAAGCACTAACCTGATGCTCCCATCTCGTTTTTGTACAACATGGAGCGGGCTGTTATATGTGGAGGTAGCTGGTTCAATAATATCGTCATCTAACATTTTAGATATCTCCTGGAATACTTTATTCCTGTAGCTTAATGGGATTGTATAGGGTGGCACTCTAAATGGTTTGTGCTGTTTTACTTCAAACTTGTACTGAAAGTGCTTAATACTGCCAGTCTTAGGTAAAAATACCTCTGCTTTATCTCGTAAAATACCCTCTAATTCTCTTTTACTGTGTTCCGAAATACCTTGAACTTCTTGCAATTTTTCGTCGATTTCTTTATGGACTTCTAACATGAGTTGAGGCGATTTCCCCTTTTGTGCATACCATTCTAATTCTTCATCCTCTTTACTTCGCGTCATTCTTAATTGTTTGTTTATATCTGGTATTTCTTCTAATTTTAGCTTTTGCTCAAAGAGAAGTGTGACATTCCCTAATGTTACGCTACCTTTCCCCATATCTATTATCGCTCGTCTCTCATTTAAAAAATCTGCACCTATAATCAAATCTACAGTTAGTTTAGGTATAATCATGAAGTTGGCTTCGATCTTTTGACTTTGGCACGAAAGAGTTAACCTTGTTTGTCTCGTAACTTCCGCAGCATTATTTCTAATAGGATCTCTTACTTTAATCTTACGTGTTTTCAGAACTGGCGATTCCTGCATGAATAAATTTTCTGAGATAGCAGTCAGTTCACTTCTGCTATCAATTACAGTATTGACTGGGATATGCTTTACCATGGCCTTCACAATTGGTTGAATTTGAAAGGGTTGGTTCTGTTCTTCTTCTTCTTGCATCAACGAATCCTCCACTGAATCATACATGAGTCTTTTCAGGAATTTCCCTTGTGAATTCGAACTTTCTGTAGGTTAAGTATCGACTGCTACTTCTCTCTCTTTTATTTCCTCTTCTCTATTTCTTCCTTCATTTACGCTTTCTTCAACATCCTCTACTTTTTCCTCATCCTCGTCTATCTTCTCCTTCTTCGTCGCTACTTCCACATAATCGCATCTAAATGCTCTAATTATCGCTTCATAACTTCCTTCATTATATACGTTGGGTTGTGTGCCCACTAGTAACTTATTTTCAACTTCTGTCGACTGCGCATTATCCTCATTGAATTCGCTTTCCCTGGTTTCTATCTCAAATAGCTCTGCAATACTCATTACTTCGTCCTTTCCTCCTACATTCGTTGTGCATGCCTCTGGTAATTCATCTTCCTCGTCAGTATTCTCCCAACTAATTTCGTCCCAATACGACATTGTTATTTTCCTGTCTTCGTTTTCATCTGGTCCCTGCAGATTTGTTTCTTCCTTCTTCTCTTCTCGTGATAAGATTTTTACTTCTCCGTTCAAGGTGCTGCAATTGTCCTGGGTCGGTGCGTCATTCCCTTTGGCGTGGGCGCTTAGCTGTCAATTCGAACGTTTATCGGGGTTTGGTGGTCTTACCTCCACCTCTTCTATCTGTATTCTCTTTTCTTGTTCAGCTTGTTGATAGTGGTTTCTTTGTTGATAATTTGTCGGTCTATTGGTTCTCCAGTACCCGTTCCGGTTGTCGTTATTCCCTCTGTAATAGTTGTTGCCGTTCCTGGGTGAATTATAGTTATTGCCATATTCTCTTCTAAATCCATAACCGGTTCTTTGTTGAAATCTATTGTTGTTTCTCGGTGCGAAGTTATCACATGGTTCGTAATTATTGTTTCTTTGTACCGTGTCTTGTGCATTCCACTGCTTTTTGCATTCGTTTTCACGTGTGCTTCGTCTTTTTCTTGCGTCATCTTCCGAAAATATGAACTCTAGTTCCCCTAGAATACCTTTAAATGCTTCGACGTCATTGCCTCCGCGACCTACTAATGATTGCTGGTATTTCAATGGTAGCTTCATCGCGCATAATTTAATCAACTCTCCGTCGCTGTATGGTACATCTAAGCATTGATTTTTCTTTGCCATTAATTCGAAAAATTTCACGGGACTCTTCTCTCCTGAATTTTCAAAATATGGGTTCTGTAATAATTCGTACTTCACTCTGTTCTGTGCTTCGCTGGACCAATATCGTGAGAGAAACTTCTCTCTGAAATCTTCGTACGATCTGCATGTCGCTGCAACATTCTGTATGGTTTCTGCGACTGTTCCTGACATGTGTGCACATATAAAGTCTAATTTGTGTGCTAGCGTCCAGTGTTCTGGTAATCCTACTCGGAATTGATCAATAAAAGTTCGTGGATGTAATGAGTTTCCTTCTCGAAAGTGTTGAAATTTTCTGACTGTGAGGAAATGATCGTTGTCGTAGTTCGTCATAGTTCCATATGAAATTCGCGATTCTTCGCCACTTTTGGTTCTGATCATTTCTCCCGACGTTCTTTCCGGTTGTGGTAGATCCATTGGATATTGTCCACTGTAACTTTCGCGTACCCGGGGTGCAGGCTGTCTGATTTCATGTATGTTACTTTCCGCCTGTGATTGGAATCGAAAATGCATGATATCTTCGTTAATTGTTTGTTTTTCCGGTGCTGTTACAGATACGGATGTGGTTGCAGACTCTGTGCTTGTTCGATCCTGTTCACTACGCTCTTCAATCGTTTGCAACAACTCTGTTCGCAATTTCTGAAATTGTCGCTTCGTTTGCGCTTCTATTTTGACTTTGCGGTTATCATATCTTTTCAGCGCTGCTTTTGTGATACGTTTGTGTAAGACACTGTTTTCAACAAATTCACGCGCTGTACCTGCTGCTTGTCTAGTAATTACGTTTATCTGTTTCTCTAGGTTCTTGACTTCTCCCTGGGTGTTGTTACGTAATGTTTTGATCTCGTCCTGAATGTCATTACGCAATGTTTGTACGTCCGCTTGTACCTTGTCATTGTCTGTTCTCAATTGATTGTGACCTGTTATTAAGTTTCCTATCACTTCTCGAGATTCTTTTGCATCGTCTTCAATACGACTTAGGAGTAACTGAATTTTTTTGTTTTGTTCTTTAATCACACGCATTTGTCTCGTGGTTTCTGCATTATGTTTCGTCATTTCTGCATTCTGAATTTTAATTTGGTTCGCAATTTCTTTATTTTGTCTTGTCATGGTTTCCGTCATTAATTGTAATAATTCTGCCAGATTAGTGGGTCCTATTGCATTTT
The DNA here is from genome assembly GCF_021461395.2 of Schistocerca americana. Lineage (NCBI taxonomy): Eukaryota > Metazoa > Arthropoda > Insecta > Orthoptera > Acrididae > Schistocerca > Schistocerca americana. Next base: position 640,986,175 of record NC_060121.1, on the reverse strand, counting down.
CTTCCGACGTCCTACGCTCTGTGTTTTCGCCCAAGTGTTGGTTTGCTACCGATTGGATTGAACTGTGCGGTGACACGTTTCTGCTCGAATTCCTTGTACTCTGTGGTGAGGGAGCTCTGATTACTTGTACTATGGGTTATACGTATTCAAGACGCAAGTTAGAACCCTCATCGACTGTCTCTCTACTTTCCTGCTCCTCTGTCGTATGCTAACTTATGTTTTCTATGCCTTGACGTACATTATTCTCGTTGTGGTGCGTTATATGTCCAATTTCTCGCGATACTGCATCGTATGTTGTCCTGTCCTCTATTCTCTGTCCCTTTTCATGCTGGGTCTCTACCTCAATTCGGTCAAGGTCTCGATCTGCCATTGCTACTTTTATTGAATACTTTCTTACTGTCTATCGCTGCAGCTACTGTTTTCGACTATTTATAACGTTCAAAAAAATTTTCAATAGGATATTTTTCTGACCTAGTTAGGCATGTGGTCGACCTTCAATCATGGTATTTTACCATCCTGGCAGGGTCGCCATTTTCTAACATTCTGCGTGGTGTCTGTTTGTTCTATATCGTGTCTCCCTACCACTTTTGTGCAACGACGCTCTGACCGTGTTTTTTAGGGAATTGACTAGTTTGAACCTGGGACCTGTTGCTGGTAAGGAGACGACAGACCACACATGACGTGTAGAATTCAGAAGAGTTCAGTGAGACTAGCGATGAGATAACCAAATACTTAATGACTTCAGCGTCAGCTCTATTGCACTACCTGTAAAAGAATCTTAATACTAACTAAATTTAGTGGAAGCGGTTCAAGGCTTTCCTTAGTTAGCAGGTAAAATAACGTCGAAAAAGCAGTTAAATTTACCATTGGAAATTTTATTCTACTCACAAAACATCGCTTATAAATTGCACTATTGATAAAAGGAAATGTTTTAATACAGGATGGTAAAAACCAACTGCGTTCAACAAAAATGTGAACGAATATTCCCTGAATGGGTTTCCAAGTTCTACAATGGATCGAAGGATGACCTATGCCATATCACATCTATAATCCAGGTTTAAAATAAGTTTCACAAAAGAGAAAACTATCAAAATGGTCTACAGTGACCCTCAATTATCTTTAATTACTTATCTAACTTGTCGTAAATTACAGTGGCTGATGTGGCTTCTCAATAACTATATAACAGAAAAATCATCGCGTTTCAGATTTTTACTTCAAGTGGCAAATGTGAACACCATGAGCTTTAATTGACGATTGACACTAGTATTACGCTAGAAGAGTGTGTAACAGATGAGACTTCTGCAGTTCTGAGTGATGCTGTATGCGCTGTTATGCAGCATCGTGTGCGTTCATTAACTTGTTGGTGTTCGTCAGGGGGCGGCGGGCAACACAGCTCCACTCACCTCGCCGTCTCGGAAGCAACTCCTCCCTAACTTCTCCTTACTACAATTTACCGAAGTTGGTTTTAAAAAACTATCTGGCTGTGTTTTCATCTGACCAACCAGGTTCTCAATGTTAACCATAAGCTCCGCCTACAAAAATTCTGTCCATCCAACGAGTAACGTTATACTTTTCGTGGTAGGATATGTTTTTAAAGTTTGCAACATAACAGAGACGCGAAAAGTCTCACGCTAAAACTTGCAGCTGGTGTGGTCCTTTTAATGTTATCGTAAGATCTATACTGTTCTTCTGGAGGGCTCTATCTTTTAACATGGGCTGGGGGGTGATCCTGATGTAACAGAGACGCAAAAAGGTCTCACGCTAAGGCTCTAGCTTTTAACATGGGCTGGGGGGTGGTCCTAACGGTTAGCTGGCGACAGGGATGTCCGTCCCTTATCGTAGGGCCTTCTAACTTAACACGGTTCTGCTCTCGGCTTCTGTTCTCGTTTCTCCACCCGGAACTGCGTCTGTTCAAAATGGCTCTGAGCACTATGGGACTTAACTTCGGAGGTCATCAGTCCCCTAGAACTTAGAACTACTTAAACCTAACTAACCTAAGGACATCACACACATCCATGCCCGAGGTAGGATTCGAACCTGCGACCGTAGCAGTCACGTGGTTCCAAACTGAAGCGCTTGGAACCGCACGGCCACACCGGCCGGCCAACTGCGTCTGTCTCACGGTGGGAGGGTATGACATGCATTTAGGCATTCTTGTGTTAGTCTGTGATATTCCATTTGCGCACTCGTTATTCGTATTGCTTTGGTTAATTTAATGTTAAGATTTATTCGGAGCTATGTGACATACTACTGGATTTGCTTATCATGTCAGGGTTTTCATGGAAGGTGTTGGATTAGCCTGACACCTTACAACCAGATGGTAGAGTTTTGTCAGGACTGGCTCTCCCAAGGCCGTCAGTAGTTCCAATGGAATGTTGTCTACTCCCGGAGCTTTGTTTCAGCTCAGGTCTTTCAGTGCTCTGTCAAACTCTTCACGCAGTATTGTATCTCCCATTTCATCTTCATCTACATTCTCTTCCATTTCTATAATATTGTCCTCAAGTACATCGCCCTTATATAGACCCTCTATATACTCCTTCCATCTTTCCCCTCTTTGGTTAGAATTGGGTTTCCGTCTGAGCTCTTGATATTCATACAAGTGGTTATCTTTTCTCCAAAGGTCTCTTTAATTTTCCTGTAGGCAGTATCTATCTTACCCCTAGTGAGATAAGCCTCTACATCGTTACATTTGTCCTCTAGCCATCCCGCTTAGCCATTTTGCACTTCCTGTCGATCTCATTTTTGAGACGTTTGTATTCCTTTTTGCCTGCTTCATTTACTGCATTTTTATATTTTCTCCTTTCATCAATTAAAATGCAATATTTCTTCTGTTACCCAAGGATTTCTACTAGCCCTCGTCTTTTTACCTACTTGATCCTCTGCTGCCTTCACTACTTCATTCCTCAGAGCTACCCATTCTTCTTCTACTGTACTTCTTTCCCCCCCCCCCCCCCCCCCCCGTGCTGCCAATTCTTCCCTTATGCTCTCCCTGAAACTCTGTACAACCTCTGGTTTAGTCACTTTATCCAGGTCCCATCTCCTTAAATTCCCACCTTTTTGCAGTTTCTTCAATTTTAATCTACAGGTCATAACTAATAGATTGTGGCCAGAGTCCACATCTGCCCCTGGAAATGTCTTACAATTTAAAACCTGGATCCTAAATCTCTGTCTTACCATTATATAATCTATCTGTTACCTTTGAGTATCTCCGGGATTCTTCCATGTATACAACCTTATTTTATGATTCTTGAACCAAGTGTTAGCTATGATTAAGTTATGCTCTGTGCAAAATTCTACCAGACGGCTTCCTCTTTCATTTCTTAGCCCCAATCCATATTCACCTACTATGTTTCCTTCTGTTCCTTTTCCTACACTCGAATTCCAGTCACCCATGACTATTAAATTTTCGTCTCCCTTCACTACCTGAATAATTTCTTTTATCTCATCACACATTTCATCAATTTCTTCATGATCTGCAGAGTTAGTTGGCATATAAACTTGTACTACTGTAGTAGGCGTGGGCTTCGTGTCTATCTTGGCCACAATAATGCGTTCACTATGCTGTTTGTAGTAGCTTACCCGCACGCCTATTTTTTTATTCATTATTAAACCTACTCCTGCATTACCTCTGTTTGATTTTGTATTTATAATCCTGCATTCACCTGACCAAGAGTCATGTTCCTCCTGTCACCGAACTTCACTAATTCCCACTATATCTAACTTTAACCTATCTATTTCCCTTTTTAAATTTTCTAACCTACCTGCTCGAGTAAGGGATCTGACATTCCACGCTCCGATCCGTAGAACGCCAGCTTTCTTCCTCCTGATAACAATGTCCTCTTGAGTAGTCCCCGCCCGGAGATTCGAATGGGGGACTATTTTACCTCCGGAATATTTTACCCAAGAGGACGCCATCATCATTTAACCATACAGTAAAGCTGCATGCCCTCGAGAAAAATTACGGCCGTGGTTTCCCCTTGCTTTCAGCCGTTCGCAGTACCAGCACAGCAAGGCCGTTTTGGTTATTGGTACAAGGCCAGATCAGTCAATCATCCAGACTGTTGCCCCTGCAACTACTGAAAAGCCTGCTGCCTCTCTTGAGGAACCACATGTTTGTCTTATTATATAGAGTTCTTTATTTTGTCATTTCTTTTCAACGACATGCGGTCGGGCAATATTTCACCTTTTCTGTGCTCGTGGCGATTGTTCGTCTTTGTTGCATTCACATCACTAGATTGTCACCTTGTGGCGAAAATGGAACTAATTTTGTCCAGCGTAAATCGTTTCCGCATTAACGCATTAGCATATCTACCACGTTTCGGTGCCTTACGACAATTCCAGCCCACACCGAACCACCTGAGTAAAAAAAGGTTCAAATGGCTCTGAGCACTATGGGACTTAACTTCTGAGGTCATCAGTCCCTTAGAACTTAGAACTACTTAAACCTAACTAACCTAAGGACATCACACACATCAATGCCCGAGGCAGGATCGAACCTGCGACCGTAGCGGTCGTGAGGTTCCAGATTGAAGCGCCTAGAACCGCTCGGCCACTCCGACCGGCCCACCTGAGTAGCTGCACTTAAATTATAACCACTCCGTATTTTTTCTGGATTACATGTGTAAACTGTTACAAATTTCATTCACATAGTACAGTTTTTTGTGTTATACATATTCAAGTAAGTGCACAACTTTTGTGTGATACACATTCAAATAAGGCTTCTTGCACATGAGATTTTGCACTCGCTCCATGGCTATATAGTGTCTTTTCTTGAGGTGTTTCACAATCCATAAAAATAAGAAACGTCATAAAAGAAAGCAATTTTTCAATGAACTTTTACGAAAACAAAACGAAAAATGCTTCCTTGAAGATCGACGCAAATTTTCTTACACAAAGTCACTACAGTCATCTTAATCGCCGATATCGTCATCCTCGCTGTCATTGTCAACTAAATCTTGCTTCAATGCACGTAAAACTTCGTCGTCCGTAAGGCAACCTGAAGCTATGTCTTTAGTTTCTTTACGTACTGAACGGCAGCTGCATCCCTCTATCAACACGATTCGTACAACAAACAGTTGTTCAAGAACTACATGTTGCTTGCAGGACAATTAAGACAGATCGAGTTCGTCAGTATACGTGATTTAGAATTTAAAAGTGGGTGAAATCGTACCCCCATCAAATGACGGGATCGCCAGTCTACAGAAATTTTCACGTCCCGTCTGTAGATGGGATTGGCAGTCAAAGTGTTAATAACGGTAATTATAGTTACATTTAAATGCATGATGCTGTATGAGGCACGATCACAAATGGTTTCTAAACGTTTTGAATGTTAGTTTTATTCTACTAATTGCGTTGTATTACAGCAGCCTAAGTTTAATTTCACATTCCTTACCACAAATATCTACCGTGTTTGAAGATTTATTAATCAAAGTTAATTCCGTTTGAAATTTGTACCATAACAGCTGAACGGCACGAGCCACAGACGCCAGTCAGTTGTCAGCACTGGAAGACAAATAATAAAACATTCTCCCTTTTGACCGAGCGAGGTGGCGCAGTGGTTAGCACACTGGACTCGCATTCGGGAGGAAGACGGTTCAATCCCGTCTCCAGCCACCCTGATTTAGGTTTTCCGTGATTTCCCTAAATCGTTTCAGGCAAATGCCGGGATGGTTCCTTTGAAAGAGCACGGCCGATTTCCTTCCCCATCCTTCCCTAACCCGAGCTTGCGCTCCGTCTCTAATGGCCTCGTTGTCGACGGGACGTTAAACAACACTAACCTAACCTAACCATTCTCCCTTTTACATGCTCTAACCCTGCAGCAGAGGTACTAGTTGCCTCTCTTCCCCTGAGGTAAGCCGCCAGATTTACTTAGCTGATTAAGTACGTCTGAAAATATTATTTACTCTGTATTTTTGTTTGTTACTGAACAGAAAAACTATACTCTTAAGAAGCTCTTAACGTTAGATATTAGATGCATATAATTATATCGATAAGCACGCAACAGCATGTGCTACCCAATATGTTCCAAAAGGCAACGCACAAAAACGCGATTTTTTCGAGCTCATACCTAGTGTTCCGTTGGTGATAGAAAGGTAGGGCAAGTGTTTTCGTTAGTCACATTGGAGTAGACACCATTTATATACCCAAAAGAAAGATCGTCTTATTGTAACTATCCTATAGTACAGGGTTAGATTTGAATAGTACGCACTTCCTGCAGCTCAGGCAAATGGAGCAAATCGGTTGGCTATGTTTTTACTGTATGTGTTCTATGGTGCGCGTTAAGGGGCTTGTGGAGGCACCCATTTAATTCATAGACAATTCCTGACAAAAACCGAGGAACATGGTTTTTGAGAACGGAAACGGAGCCACATATTACAAGACGGCTTGCTTAGCAAATGGCTGTAATTTTTACGATATGTTCCTAAGATCCCGATCTCGGACAAATTAGAAAATTTTCTTGATACCTTTACCCATTTCCGAGACACAGAGGTTCGAAGTTACCGTATCTGTACATTACTCTGTCTGTACACGAAAAATAAGCACGTAACATCTGGTGTGAGGCGAGAACGTAGGTAATAAAGTGACGTAGCGCTGAGAAATATGCTGTACAGTGTCTCCGTTATTATCAGAACGGTTCTGGGAACCCACTGTTGTAGTACTGAAGCACAAGCAAAATTTTTGTGCACGTAAAATCCGGCATGAGGCACAAAATTAGTTTTGCATTATTTCAGTTTCACGTAAGTAATTGATCAAAATTTTGATATCCCATAAAGTTCTTTTCATTTGAATGACATGCCCTGCTGTAGCAGGGAGAAGAAGCGATCCAGAGGAAAAATTCTCCTATCGGAGCACAAAAAAGGCTAATATTGTTCCTGTTTTTAAGTTATCTGACTTACCAGCGGGCTACTAACTGCTTCATTCTGAGCACTTTTAAAAATTTTACCAAAAAGTATGGAATGTGAAGATATTCTTTCTGCTCTTTTATGCTGATAGAGAGAGGGAGTCAGTGACAGGGGGAAAGAGACGCAAAGGTAGTAAATACTGGAAGGTAGGGATATAGAGAGAGTGAAGGAGGCAATGCCAGTAAGAGAGGAATAAAGAGAAGGAGAAATTGTTAATGAGAGACAGAGTGTACGACAATGACAATGAGAGAGAGAGAGAGAGAGAGAGAGAGAGAGATAGTCAAAGTGAGAAGAGAGAGCAGCGACGGGAAGGAATGAATTAGAAAATATCAGCAAACAAGAGAGAGACAGTGACAGTGAGAGGAGAGACTAGTAGCAGGACAGAACGAAGGAGTAGCTGACTGGAGATCGTACCCCATATCAGCAGATCCGTTGTCTGGCACTTTATCACTGAGCCACCGACTCTTACGTACGCGAATTGGCGAAAGCACTGTCATTCACACACTCCAGGCATTTGCATCACTGTTGGAGAAGAAACCCTCAACAGACTCAGTTAACTTTCTTCACTGCTGTATCATTGAAATACTGTTTGATGAAGATCGTCAGTTTTTCCCAAACGTGAGTCAAGGTTAAAACATATCTGCGTGGTTACATATCGCTGGGCACTACCAATTTCACTGCACTCTGAGAAACTGTAAGTCCTGACCACAGTGCTCGAAATCCCAACGCTAGAAGTCTCCTTTTATCCACGAAATGGTTCCTTGCAAGATTCCTAGGAACGTCAGAAGGGAAAAAGTACCAGGAGCTCGACGAGATATAGCTAAACCAAACACTTCAGTTTCCACAGAAACTGTTAGCATGTCCCCCAATTTAATACTACTGAACAGTAATGAATCATAACAACCGTTTGGACTACATTGACGCAAACTCGACTGTGGCAGTTGCAACTGACAAACGGATTTTTTCCCATTCTTTTTAAATTTTTTATTTTTTTGAGTCTTCGTCCTCTGACTGGTTTGGTGCGGCCCGCCACGAATTCCTCTCCTGTGACAGCCTTTTCATCTCAGAGTAGCTCTCCCGAACTACGTCCTCAGTTATTTGCTGGATGTGTTCCGAACTCTGCCTAGCTCTACAGTTTTTACCTTATACAGCTGGAAGTTATCCCCTGATGTCGTAAACAAAGTCCTATCATCCCGTCCCTGCCTCTTGACGGTGTTTACCATATATTCCTTTCCTAGCCGGTTTTGCAGAGAAGCTCCTCATTCCATAGCTTGACAGTCCACCTGATATTCAACATTCTTCGGTACCACTACAACTAAAATACTTCGACTCTCTTATGCTTTGGTTTTCGTATAGTCCATATTTCACTACGATACAACGCCCGAAAAGTACATCCTCAGAAATTTGTTCCTCAAATTAAGACCTATGTTTCATACTAGTGGACTTCTCCTGGCCTGGAACGCCCTCTTTGCGAGTGCTGTTCTGCTTTTTATGTCCTCCTTGCTCCGTCCGTCATCGGTTATTTTGCTATCTAGGAAGTAGAATCCCTTAACTTTATCTACTTCTGGATCACCAATTCTGATGTTTCTGTTTCTCGCTCTTTACCTTTTGTGCTACATCTCATTGCTTTCGCCTGACGTCGATATACTGCATCCGTTAGAATCATTCCGTTCAGCAGATCATGTACACACATCAAAAAGGTTTTGCATTACCTCGGTTCCGAGAGTTCCCCAACCTGTACAGAAAATTGGAATAGAGATCAACATAAACACCATTTCCGCCATTTGTATTGCTCATGAAAACCAGACATTGCATGTTGTACCCCCATACAGCGAGACCTTCGGAGGTGATGGTCCAGACTGCTGTACACACCGGTACCTCTAGTACCCAATAGTACGTCCTCTTACATTGATCCAAGTCTGTATTCGTCATGGCGTACTATCCACAAGTTCGTCAAAACACTGTTGGTCCAGATTGTTCCACTCCTGAACGGCGTTTCGGCGTAGATCCCTCAAAGTGGTTGGTGGGCCGTCCATACACAGTATTTTTCTATCTATCCCAGGCATGCCCGATAGGATTCATGTCTGGAGAACATGCTGGCCACTCTAGTCAAGCGATGTCGTTATCTTGTAGGAAGTCGTTCAGTGTGTCTAAGGCGTTCAGCCTGACCGGGGTGCCTCCAAACACGTCTCCGACGATTGTCTGGTTGAAGGTATATGCGACACTCATTGGTGAAGAGAACGTAATGCCCATTCTGAGAGGTGCATTCGGCATGTTGTTGGGCCTATCTGTACCGCGCTGCATGGTGTCGTGGTTGCAAAGATGGACCTCGCCATGAACATCAAAAATGGCTCTGAGCACTATGGGACTTAACATCTATAGTCATCAGTCCCCTAGAACTTACAACTACTTAAACCTAACTAACTTAAGGGCATCGCACAACACCCAGTCATCACGAGGCAGAGAGAATCCCTGACCCCGCCAGGAATCGAACCCGGGAACCCGGGCGTGGGAAGCGAGAACGCTACCGCACGACCACGAGCTGCGGACACGCCATGAACTTCGGGACTGAAGTTGTGCATAATGCTGCCTACTGCGCACAGTTTGAGTCGTAACACGACGTCCTGTGCCTGCACGAAAAGCATTATTCACCATGGTGGCGTTGGTGTCAGGGGTCCTCCGAGCCATAATCCGTAGGTAGCGGTCATCCACTGCAGGACTAGCCCTTGGGCGGCCTGAGCGAGGCATGTCATCGTCGGTTCCTGTCTCTCTGTATCTCCTCCATGTCCAAATGATATCGCTTTGGTTCACTCCGAGACGCCTGGACATTTCCCTTGTTGAGAGCCATTCCTGGCATAAAGTAATAATGCGGGCGCGATCGAACCGCGGTATTGACCGTCTAGGCATGGCGGAACTACAGACAACACTAGCCGTGTACCTCCTTCCTGGTGGAATGACAGGAACTGATAGGCTGTCGGACCCCCTCCGTCTGATACGCGCTCATGCATGGTTGTTTACGTATGCCAGCGTGTTTAGTGACATCTCTGAATAGCCAAAGGGACTGTGTCTGTGATACAGTATCCACAGTCAACGTCTATCTTCAGGAGTTCTGGGAACTGGGGTGATGCGAATCTTTTTTTATCTGTGAAATAAATTCTTGTTTACTTTCAGTGAGGATAGCAGTGTCATTGATATCTTTTCACCTTCTATTTACAGCATTTCCTGATCGTTTCTTTTATTTCCATCGTCGATTCTTCGATTTGTAGATTGAACAGTAGAGGGGAAAAGACCGCATCCCTATCTTAAACCCTTTTTAATCCGAGTGCTTCATTATTGGTCTTCCACTCTATTTCCTCTCGGTTCTAGTACATGCTGTACTAGTACGTTACCCTTCTTCAGCTGTAGCTTATTCCTATGTAACTTAGAATTTGGAACATCTTGCACTTTTTGCACTGACGATGCCTTTTTCCAGCTTGAAAAGTCCTATGCATGTGTCTGAATTTTGCTTCCATTATTGACCACAACATTGGAATTGCCTCTCTGGTGCATTTGCTTTCCCTAAAGCCTTAACTGATCGTTATCCAACAGATTCTCAGTTTTCTTTTCCAGCCTTCAGTATATTATACTCGTTAGGAGAAGATGATTGTACGCTAAGTCTCCCACTTGTCGTCTCTTTCTATCTTGGGAATTGTGTGGATGATGTTTTCTGAAAGTCTAAAGGTATATCGCCAGTCTCATACATTCTACACACCAACGAGAATAGTCGTTTTGTTGACGTCCCCGCCAATTATTTTAGAGATTCCGACGGACTGTTATCGATTCTTCCTGCCTTATTTCATCTTAAATCTTTCAAAGCTCTTTTAAATTTTGATACTAATGGTGGATCGCCTGCGTCTTCCCTTTCGACTCCCGTTTCTTCATCTGTCACGTCATGAGACAAGTCCACACCCTCATAGAGGCCTCCAATGTACTTTTCCAACCATTCACTCTCTCCTCTGCATTTAACAGTGGCATTCCTATTACATTCTTAATGTTACCGCGCTTGCTTTTAATTTCAGCGAAAGCTGTATTGACTTCTCTACGTGCTGAGTTAGTTCTTACGACAATCATTTCTTTTGCGGTTTCTTCACATTTTTCATGCAGCAGTCCTATTTAAATAATTTCTATGTGAATTTGTAATACCGGAAATGCAGATAAAATACTTTCTGTGCCATCCACAAATTTTCGTCGTTTAATATCCTTTGATAAATTGTACTGTACTTCCGATTCTGAAGCTGCAAGCTGTATTACAGAAATAAGTGGTCGATGTAGCAGTGCATTTATTCCTGACTGTACATTGTTGATTGTAATTGTAATGAAAATATTGTAAATTGCTGGGCAATAGCCAAGAGAACTTTTTAAAAAAATTTATAGATAGCAACGACGAAATGGCAGTAGCTGTGCCTTTGCTTATCTTTGGTATGGAGACTCTCTGTCAAATTGCGAGTAGGAAGGAAGCGGAGCAGCTTGAGTGATGAAAGAGTGGCGAAGCGTTTGTCGGACGCTCCCGCCAACGCGTTATGCAGCTGTGTCCGCGCCAATGTAGAGGCGCCTGATACGTTAACGCGCGAGTATTGAGGGCAGGGTAGGAGTGGACAGGGGAGGAAGCTGCAGTTCCATTGTCTGCCCTGTAATTATCCGTGGATCTGGAGCAGCAACAACGGCAGCTCAGCATTATCATCGGCTACATTCTTCGTCATCCGTACAGCTACAACATCGTAAGACTGTTAACTGACAGATGTGGGAATGGGTTTGGTAAACTTGAATAATAACTAGCATTAGTTAAAACTTGTAGGGCACTTGTGTAGTCATTGCCCTCAGGAGGGGTTCCTTTCGTTACCATGCAATCACCGAGTATCGTAAGAATATGAAAATTGAATAACTATTTACTGCTAGTTTTGTTTGTTTGCCAATGAACAGTTTCAGTCTAAATTTTCTGGCTCAGGAACTGTTCATTCTTCTGTTGGATAACAGAGGCTAAACTAATTTGCAAATTTTAGTATTAACATTATCTATTTCAAGTAACGTAAAATTTCAGTAGCAAGACTAATAAATAAAGATACAGCACAAACTAAGTGTGCGCAGTTTCATTTATTCTGTATTCTGCTTAGCGAGTGACTTCTGCTGGCTTGGTATGTGTTTTATTGTTGTTATTTTAAAAGTAAAATCAGTTACTCATTTGCTTGAAGTAAATTCATTCACTCTTTCAATAATCAAAAGTAAATTGCTTGCCTTTTTCTAAATTTTGCATTACTTTACACTGAGGTTACTGAAAGTCATTTTTTTTACATAACAAAATTTAAATTAAGCGAGTCATTTATTTAATCAATAACTCGATTTAACTTTACTTCCAAAATTTAGTATTTCAGAATAAGTAACTGCAAACTCAGTGCTTTCTGTGTTGCCACGCCAGTGATTATTTGCTTGAATTTCTTTGCAGTTAGCCGGCCGAGGTGGCCAAGCGGTTCTCGGTGTTATATCCTGGAACCGCGCGACCGCTACGGTCGCAGGTTCGAATCCTGCCTCGGCCATGGATGTGTGTGATGTGCTTACGTTAGTTAGGTTTAAATAGTTCTAGGGGACTGATGACCTCAATGACCTCAGAAGTCCCATAGTGCTCAGAGCCATTTGAACCTTTGCCGTTACCCTTCTTAAGATTCTGGAGATTCATTGCCCTAGCGGGCTGGCGACCGTTTAATTATCCCCCTTTTTGTAGCTAATCAGTGTATTCTTTGTGTTATCACTTATCTTTGTCGTAAATATTACGTGGTACCCTTTTTCCCCCTGTTCGGTTCTCGAGCGATTTCTCTACGTTCCACTCATTTCAAAATTAGCATCAGTATCTAGCGTAAGTTTAGAATAGATTTTTCCTTCAGAAGAGTTTGTTGTACACTTTCCTCCAACCAACCGGTGTTATTTTTCTTCGGTAAATAGCTTTACTCACTGTAAAATTTCATTAGGCATACGTGATCACGGTCAGTTATATCGTAATCCCGCAGGCCGGTTACGAATGAGGAGGTTGCAAATTATATTTTCGTTTTCCTGAATTCCTCTGAACATGTTTGCACTTCCTTCTTTCGATGACCAACTCTTCTTCTGTTGCCCATAGTTTCTTGGCAGTTTTCTTCCGTGTAGCTACGGAGCAATAACTACAGCACTTTCGTACGTGACCATGTGTTTTGGCTATGAGGTCCATGTTTGTCTATGAAATCTGTTTCCACCAATAACAATACGGGTCCTGATTTCGATGGATATGTATCGTCCCATGCACGAGGAACCAAGGCTGATGCTGAGCGACTTTGTGAGTTGGAATCTGTTCGATATCTGAAGTCTTAGCTACCGCTATGATTGGCAAATAATTAACTTGTTTCTCACCCACGGACTTTCTCATTGGTTCAGTTCTCTCTAAGGACATAATTCGCCCTCTGTTCGATGCATACACCTGGAACGACACATTGTAATCATATTTTTCAAACTGATAAACTGAAACTCCCAAAGATTCCACGAAACACCTCAACAGTGACCTGGGCAAGGACTGGTTTTGACACAATTTGTAAAGACGATGAGAAACTTTATAGATACTAGCTGTGCCCCGCGGTGTTATCCGCGGTTGAACAGTTATTTATTAAGAAATGTGAATGCCAACAGTTGTCCAATCGTGGAGGTTTTGAGGTGCAAGTCACTTGCGGCAAACCAAACCGCGCGACATGTGGGAGGGGGGGGGGGGGAGGGGGGGAGAGGGGAGGGGTGGAGGGGGGAGGGGGGGAACAACAAATCTCTATTCTGAACTTAATGTATTCTTCTGTAGTTAACTTTCATTATGAATTTTTAGTCACTTTACTCATTCCACGGGAACAGCAGTCGCGTTGACCATCCCACGAAAATAGTGATTGTCTTCGGAACAAAATGTAGCCTATGTGTTAAGTATAGGCTGTCTCGATTCCAGAATTTATCCAAATGCGCCCAGCCCCTTCAGCGCGAAGGAGTAACGAACATACTAACTTGGCGAAGAAAGAAAAATAATCAGTTTCTTCGGTGGAAGAAATTTTGTACTTTGGAGCAGAGAATTGTATGGTAGTGAAACATGGACTGTGGGAAAACTGGAACAGGACAGAATCGAAGTATTTGAGATGTGATGCTACAGAAGAATGCTGAATATTAGGGGGACTGATAACGTAAGGAATGAAGACGTTTTACGCAGAATCGGAGAGGAAAGGAATATGTGGACAGGATGAAGAGAAGGGACAGGATGATAGGACATCCGTTAACACATGAGGGAATGACTTCCATGGTACTAGAGGGAGCCGTAGATGGCAAAAACTGTAGAGAAAGGCAGAGATTGGAATACATCCAGCATATAATTGAGGACTTAGACTGCAAGTGTTACTGTGAGATGAAGAGGTTGGCACAGGAGAGGAATTCATGGCGAGCCGCATCAAACCCGTCAGAAGACTGATGACTGGAAAGAAAAAGTTCGTTGTAGCACAAATTTTATAATATTTGTACGTGCAACAACGTCATTTTCTCTCAGTTATGTGCTTGTTACCAGCGGGTAGGCTCGCATATCACAATCAGATCCAACATCACTAACAGCCTGCCAAGTTCTACGTGTAGAGGCACGACGTATCCCTGTCGAGCAGAATTTAAATGACACCATCAATGCGAGTCTTCAAGCTTCTTGGAAACTATAAGACACGCTTGTTTACGCTCAGCGGCTACAACGCAATGCACCTGTGTGGAGGGATGTATTAAACACTTTGGTGACTATATAAGCATTTCATACGTTACATTGAGTGGTACTATGTAGGACGTATTAAACAATAAAAGGATTTTCAGGAATACATACAGCTCAAAAACAGGTATTTCTAAGAGTAAAGTTCCACATTTCGCGTTATATTCTTCAAACCAATAAATGTCTTCTACTAAACAGTTTTAGAAGTAGAGTTTGTGTAAATATAGAGTATAAGGTAATTCCATTCAAAATTTCTTCCAAATCCGTCCAGGCGTTTCAGTGGAATGAGTGACAAACATACTCACACGCAAACTTTCGTACTTATTATTTGTATGGGCAACTGGAGAAAAACTATGGATGTCGATACTGAATAAGTAGTTAAAATTTCCTGTTTGCCTCCGTTGACTAAAATTTCTTGCAGTGCGGACGTGAAACTTTATGTGACACTTCAGCAATGACGACCCGCAGAACATAATTTTAATTCTCATACACATCGTAAAGATGAGAGGTTTTATAAGCAAAGGTACCAGTGGGGCTAATGTCATGTGATCATGTTTGAGAAAAACTGTAGTAGCAAGGCATACACTGTGACGGGCCACGTAATATCCTGAGGTACTGGATAAGATGAACTTAACTGGCAGCCGGCTGCGAGACGATAACACAGGCAGCCGAAGAAGATCGGGACGTCACTGCTGCCGAACAAGAAATGTGAAATATCTAATTATGCGCAGTCAGTCGTATTCTTGATCGATGGGCAGGGAACACTCATTTTCACCAAGCCACTTTCAATTAAACTGATACTACACTCCTGGAAATTGAAATAAGAACACCGTGAATTCATTGTCCCAGGAAGGGGAAACTTTATTGACACATTCCTGGGGTCAGATACATCACATGATCACACTGACAGAACCACAGGCACATAGACACAGGCAACAGAGCATGCACAATGTCGGCACTAGTACAGTGTATATCCACCTTTCGCAGCAATGCAGGCTGCTATTCTCCCATGGAGACGATCGTAGAGATGCTGGATGTAGTCCTGTGGAACGGCTTGCCATGCCATTTCCACCTGGCGCCTCAGTTGGACCAGCGTTCGTGCTGGGCGTGCAGACCGCGTGAGACGACGCTTCATCCAGTCCCAAACATGCTCAAGGGGGGACAGATCCGGAGATCTTGCTGGCCAGGGTAGTTGACTTACACCTTCTAGAGCACGTTGGGTGGCACGGGATACATGCGGACGTGCATTGTCCTGTTGGAACAGCAAGTTCCCTTGCCGGTCTAGGAATGGTAGAACGATGGGTTCGATGGCGGTTTGGATGTACCGTGCACTATTCAGTGTCCCCTCGACGATCACCAGTGGTGTACGGCCATTGTAGAAGATCGCTCCCCACACCATGATGCCGGGTGTTGGCCCTGTGTGCCTCGGTCGTATGCAGTCCTGATTGTGGCGCTCACCTGGACGGCGCCAAACACGCATACGACCATCATTGGCACCAAGGCAGAAGCGACTCTCATTGCTGAAGACGACACGTCTCCATTCGTCCCTCCATTCACGCCTGTCGCGACACCACTGGAGGCGGGCTGCACGATGTTGGGGCGTGAGCGGGAGACGGCCTAACGGTGTGCGGGACCGTAGCCCAGCTTCATGGAGACGGTTGCGAATGGTCCTCGCCGATACCCCAGGAGCAACAGTGTCCCTAATTTGCTGGGAAGTGGCGGTGCGGTCCCCTACGGCACTGCGTAGGATCCTACGGTCTTGGCGTGCATCCGTGCGTCGCTGCGGTCCGGTCCCAGGTCGACGGGCACGTGCACCTTCCGCCGATCACTGGCGACAACATCGATGTACTGTGGAGACCTCACGCCCCACGTGTTGAGCAATTCGGCGGTACGTCCACCCGGCCTCCCGCATGACCACTATACGCCCTCGCTCAAAGTCCGTCAACTGCACATACGGTTCACGTCCACGCTGTCGCGGCATGCTACCAGTGTTAAAGACTGCGATGGAGCTCCGTATGCCACGGCAAACTGGCTGACAATGACGGCAGCGGTGCACCAATGCTGCGCAGCTAGCGCCATTCGACGGCCAACACCGCGGTTCCTGGTGTGTCCGCTGTGCCGTGCGTGTGATCATTGCTTGTACAGCCCTCTCGCAGTGTCCGGAGCAAGTATGGTGGGTCTGACACACCGGTGTCAATGTGTTCTTTTTTCCATTTCCAGGAGTGTAGATTTAAATTACTTGAATTGTTCGAAAGGAAGCTAGGAATGTGCGAGGCCAAATACTTGTATTGTTTTATGAACAATAGATCAGACTTGAGTTATAGCAGGTTTTTTTTCATGGCGTGGAGTGATTGTGTATTGTATCAGAACTTTGACTTTAATTAGTTGGTTAATATTCTCCGAAGCAACTGATTTTACTTGAAAATAACAGCGAACAGTGTAAATTTCTTCTTGGAACTCTTAGATATTCTTAGAGAAGTGAAACTTTCAGATTACGCGAGTAAGGAAGAAGACTAGTTAGCATTTTACACAGTCAGGTGCAGAACATTTTAGTTGGGGGCATCATTTTAATTCACCACTGAGAATTCCCTGGAGTATTTAATTTAGGTCAGTACTACAGCTGATTTCACCTGGAGAGGTCTTAAGATTCTTCGCACGTCCAGCATCGGAAGTGTGTGAAGATCGACACGTAGTACAGAAACATTCAATAAATCGCCTCCTGACAGGCAAACCGCCACAGTTACTGTCCCGAACCCTCTGTCACTCTCTCCTGATTACCTGCTCTTACGTTACAGCTGATTCTTAATTCTCGTTATGTTACATAACAGTTCCTCTGTGGTCTAGACCGGTCTAATAGGAAGTGGTGAGAGTGTAACGAAAGCTGATACCTAAATTCCACAGTCGTCCTAATGGCACTCCATATTGAGTAATTAATTTAGCCAAGTTTGTCGTATCATTTTGGGGTGATTCTTCAAGAGAAGCTAAATTTTTCCTGTCCAAAAGCGTGCAACACAAATTATTCTCAATGTGAAGAACGTTCTGGAGAAAAATGTTTTCTAGAATTATGTTTACTGTTGCTGCTTCTCTTATATATTTGTCGATGAAGTGTGAAATAACAAGCAGATACCTTTTTACAATTAACAGCTCAGTTCACAAACTCCGAACTAGAAGAAGTAGAACAATATGACTATAAAGACTGAGGGACACAGACTTTGATCTATAAATCTGGCACTATTGAGGAACGCACAGCTTGCGAGCTAAAGCAAGAACTTTAGCTCGTAATAAAGTCTTGTTTAAGAGGAGACAGTAGAACTTATCGGTAGCAGCATCAGTCAACTTCACAGCCGGGTTTCTTTGCAGTACCAACTCATGCACAGAGTGCGTCTGTATTAACTTGAGACAACTAAATATCTCAAAACGATGAATCGTACAAATAAAAATGTTCTAGGCAAGAGTTAATATCAGTAAAGGAGACATCTGTCTGTGCTACAACTGGTCACCTTCTAGCCACCACCTACTGCGTGGGTAGAGTCGATTTTGTATTTTCAAATGAACCCCCCCCCCCCTATTTTATTGCTAAACGGATTCTACACCAAAAATAGGTACGGTTCACCAAACCGTTTTATCCCATTCGTGGCAGATGGCGCTGTAATTGACAAATCTCAAGTATGCTGTTTTTGCGACTAAGAAGCGATACATATGATTCTACATCTCATTAGCGATGTGAATGTAAGCATTTGTGTTCTAACGGTTCATATTTAAGTTCAAAAGTTACTTCAGTGTTACAAATTTAATTCACAGTACAATATGGTTAGCCGTTTCAATATCACTTGATGCAACAATGTACCAACAGCCATATGTATAGTAGGAATTTATTTTATGAACTTCTTATGTGCTACCAGTTTCGGTATTACATTGATGCCATCTTCAGGCCCAACACGTCGTAGTCGTTAAAACACTATACACGGAAAGAGCCATATAACAGGATCCGTGAATGAAATCGTTGTGCAACAGCTCTTAATTGCCAGCCGGCCGTTGTTGCCGAGCGGTCTAGGCGCTTCAGTCCGAAACCGCGCAACTGCTACGATCACAAGTTCGAATCCTGCCTCGGGCATGGATGTGTGTCATGTCCTTAGGTTAGTTAGGTTTAAGTAGTTCTAAGTTCTAGGGGACTGATGACCTCAGAAGTTAACTCCCATAGTGCTCAGAGCCATTTGAACCTTAGGTTAGTTAGGTTTAAGTAGTTCTACGTTCTAGGGGACTGATGACCTCAGAAGTTAACTCCCATAGTGCTCAGAGCCATTTGAACCTTAGGTTAGTTAGGTTTAAGTAGTTCTACGTTCTAGGGGACTGATAACCTCAGATGTTAAGTCCCATAGTGCTCAGGGCCATTTGAACCATTTTAATCTTAGTGGCCAGGCGATGCATAACGATTTGATTCACGGATCCTGTTATATGGCTCCTTCCGTGTATACCGTTTTTGCGACTATGAAGTGTGGGGCATGAAGATGGCATCAATGTAATGCCGAAACTGGTAGCACATAAGAAGTTCATAAAATAAATTCCTACAATACATAGGGCTGTTGGTAAATTATTGCATCAAGAAATACATTCCAGCCGTTGTCGCACGGTCCATAATGAATCAACGAACGTTTCAATATCTGGTTCGAAATGACGTTTAGTGTGATACAGGAACAACAATGTGGTCGTAATAGTTTTCACTTGATTTTGGTGAGCCCCTTGCCTCTCAGCACTGGGGTGCTTGATTTAGGTGAGTATCCGTGGCAGGTGTACCTGCCACTCTCACTTCCCCCTATTACTATGGCTGTGGTTTGTATTTTGCCGGTAACCGCGTAACAGCCAGCGCGAGAGTTACGGAAACTGGATGGAAATACGCAGCGAAGTAAGTCACATTGATGGTGGGGCTCGAGCACAGCCATCTCAATCAGTCCCGGAGGCAACATAAAACTACGTTACCATGCAAGTAGCTTATTTGCCAGAAATTTCAATGTCTAGTCGTATTATTTGTACTGGGCAATCACACTTGCAACTCTCAGGTAACGTTTAAACACGAATATCAAACTTTACAACACAAAGATTTACGTTACACTGTAAGTGAAATGGAGAATCAAATGCGTAGATTTTTAAATGAAGAAACAGCTTCACTTGATATTAAATATCAGTTCTAATTTTGTCAATTAAAGCGCAACCTACCAAGAACGGGGAACAATTGTTTTATAAACCGAACATATTTTTTGGCGTAAAATCCAGACATGCAACAGAGATGTGGATTTCCAATTTGGAAATACGGAGTTGACCTCTCCGTCTCAGGAGGGGTGGTTAGGAGGTGGTAATTTGCAGCACAGACAAAAGTCACCTTTATTAATGTTAACTTCGCACCTACAGCACTTTTTTCATACGATACATCGCTTTCCAGATATATTTACGTACCTGAAGTTAAAACAAACACCCTGTATATTTTTGATACCGCATAAAGTGTGCGTCAAATAGAATTCGACGGGTGGACGTCTTTCCTGCACTAAGAATCTCAGCAGACAAGATACTAATCACCCCTATAAAAGAACACGTCAGTTAGTGTCGAGCGCTGTGCAAGGCCTGGAGCTGGTACCAGACATTCAACCGATCCCTCACCGCTGGAGAAAGTTGCTATAGTGAAGTGGTGTGTCTGTACCAGCCGGCGTGTGCAATCTCCGACGTTTCCACGAGCACAACGTTTATTTGCAAATGTGACAAAATTCCTGCCAACTGCTTGCAAATACAATTAAAATTCCTTAACTAGTTTTCAACGCCAACTAGGGGCGCCATCTTCAAAAGCAACTTTTACCTCACCTAACAATATCAAAGGAAGGTACATTAATAGCAGATAGGCATTAGAACAAACACTTAATTTTTACAAATTAAATTGCATAAAAATACTCACACGTGGTTAAAAGGAAATTTGAGCGACATCGCTCTAGTCAAAACAATAAAACCACAATTAAAACATTTTCCACCTGAATACATAAAAGGTATGGTCAAAATTTTAAAACAATTTATATGTATGCCACTAAGGGCACTACAGTGGTGTAGGACACGAGTAAGTAACAGCGATTGCGCGAGAGGGCCGTAGCAAATGACGTGAGCATGATACAGCTCGCGCCATCTAGAAGCAGAATTTACAAAGGTTTAGCAACATCTATACGAAATTAATATACTAGTGATTGACAAATTTACAGGATGTAAATCATGAAAGCAAGGGAAAGGAAAACAGTATTTAAGGGCTTAACAGGGAAGTGGATAATCAACGTTAGATATCAGACATCTTTAAGTGACGTCTTGTAGCCATTGAAAACATTTTCATTACGCGACTGCAGTTGTTCATTTAATATGAGGCCATCATTCAGAGAAAGATGTCACATTCGGCAGAACTCGCGAGAGTGATGCCCTTCGATAATTGCCCCAGCACTTATCGAAGCGTTAGGTTGTTTCAGCAGCAGCAGCAGCAGCAGCCGTCCTGGCGACATCAGTGGCGTCAGCCCGTCCCTCGCAGCGCCAGCGGCTTCCAGCAGCGCAGCGACAGCGGTGGACGCCCATCACCGCCCCTGGAAACGGTTATTCATCCCCTGAGGCCGCCCTCCCGCCGGCAGCAGCAGAGTGGGTCTTCAGCCCCAGTAGGCGCCTCCACCTCCGCCTCCGCCTTTTTTCATTTCTCCCCCCTTCCTCATCACCATGACAACACCCACCACCACTGCAACCACCACAGCTGTCATCTATACATCTCCATTCGCCGCCGCCGCCGCCGCCGCCGCCACGATTACGTGGTGTGTCTAGTCGCCCCCCCATTCCATCTTCCCACTTCTCACCCTCCCCACTCCTGCATCCTTTGTCGCCCCATCCCCGGCTCTTTCCAACTTAGCCACCTCCTCTGATCCCTCCCCTGCACTCCCCCACCCTGTTTCAACTGTGCCTGCGGCCCCCACCCAGTTGGTGGCCCAGAGGGCTGTGGCCCACGCCCAACTATCATCGTCCCCATCGCCATCGCCGTCGCCAGGACCTGCCACCTCCCGTCATCTCCCAGTTGCTTCTGTTCCCGACGCCTCTTCCCACCCTTCTATCGCTGTCAAGCACCACAGCGGCTCCCCCGCCTCCTCAGCTCTGAAAAGTCCCAGCCCCTTCCTCCTCCCCCTGTGGATGCCATTGATGTCTCTCCCTTCCCCTTCTGCCCCCTCCTCTTCCTCCTCCTCCTCCTCCTACAAATACCATCCTGTGCTAATCCCTCACTCCTCGAGGCCTGGAAACTCACCCTGCTCCTCCACCAACACTACCCCGGAGCCCGCATCTCCCTCCTCATCCCCCGTAGGGACTTGGTTCTAATCACATTCCCTAGCTCGACCCTCCATTCTGACATCCTCTCAAGAATCCCCATCACCCGATTTGGTCCCAATGCCTCCCTTAACTCTGCTCCTTCCCTGTCCCCCTCCTGCCAACCTCAAACCCCGCGTCACTCACTGACCCTCACCATCGTGATCTCTCGGCATAGTCCGACGTTCGTGGAGGAGAAGGTTTTGGTGGAGCTTAAGGTGCACCCCTACCTCGACAAACATGCTGTACGCCAGATTTACAATCCTGCCGACCCCACCCACCTTATGTGGGTGTTTTCTGAACACGTTCCTTCTAGAGCCCTTCTCCTGAAGGAGGGTGCCCTTCTTTTTCATTGCCGTTACAATGTTGACCCCTCCTGTTCCCCTCCTCAATCCATCCGCTGCCAATTGTGGTTGCGTTACAATGCACATCCTACATCTGAGTGCAACGAGGCCCCCATCTGCCCGCACTTCAAAAAGGCACAATTCCTCTGTCAGTGTCCCAACCTCCAGTCCCCTCCTTCCTGCAACACCTGCAACCTTCCTCATCCCACCTACTCCCAGAAGTGCAAGGCCTGACACCCCTCCACTCCTGAACTCACCATCCCCATCCTCCCTCTGGGTGCTCCCACCCCTCTGGCAACTCCCTTCTTCCCCCCCCCCCCCCCCCCCCACCCACTGCTGAGGACATCAACAGGTTTGTTATCATTGTCCTCCAAAACGTCTATCCATTCAAGTGCCCCCACACCCTCCAGCAGATATCCCTCGCCACCTGATCTGTCTTCCACCTTAATACCTATGCCACCTAGTCCCACAACCAAGCCCACTTCACCTTCTCCAGTCTCGACACATCTTCCCATAAACAAGAACCTCCTCATGCACACCCTCACAACGCACAGCATGGATGCCTTCCTCCTCAACGAAACCTTTCTCCAGCTCCAACATACAATACATACTTCACCCTACCACGTCCACTACTCCGATAATTCTCTCCAGATAGCATGTGGTGGAGTAGCCATTGGCCACCATCACCAGATCCCTGTTCAGCTCCAGCCCCTCCTTCCTGACCCCACAGAAAACATGATCATCAGTCTCTTCTTCCCTGGCCTTACCATTACCTGCACCACCATCTATGTCCACCCCACTGCCCCTATTCCTTTCGACTTCCTTTCCCACATTGACCGTACCTTCTCCTCCTACATGATTGCCACTGATCTCAACATTCATAGTCGTTCCGCCGCCCAGTATTGGTGGTGGCATCAGTTCCTCTCCACCCTCCAAGGTGACCTCATTGCTATTCCCCAACATACCCACCTCGAATCCAATACCACTCCCGATGTCGTCCTATCCTCCCCTAATGTCGTTGGATGCATAGTGGTGGATGTCCTTGACCCTATTGGCAGTGACCATCTCCCTGTCCTCCTCACCATTTCAGATGGTCGTCGGCCCTGTCCCGATTCTAGCATCGACCCTCCCTCCATGATTATTCCCGTGTCGACTGGAATGCCAACTGGAATACCCTCACTACCCGGGTTGATAGCCACCCCCTCACCTACCATCACCCTCATGACATTACCCATGCCGCCTCCTTTCTCCAGCAGACCTTGTCAGAGGCTGTGTGCTACTGTCACCATCCACAAGCACTGTCCCACTTTACTACCACAGGCCGTCCTCCTCCTCCATGAATCCCGCCATCTATACCATGCCTTCCTATAAATGGTGTGACTGGGACACACTACGAAGCCACGGGCCACTTCAATGACACTTTCGAAACTTGCTTGTGGCTAAGAAATGCCGGGACTGGCGATAGACATGCTTAATGCTACTCTACACATCAACTCGTCCAAGTACTGGTCAGCCTTCCACCACCTTACTGGATCTAAACCCCCCTACTACCACCCCTTTCCTGATAACCTCAGTAAGGCCAATCATTTTGCTTCTTACCTCTCTGATATCTTTACCCTCCCTGACGATCCTGAGTTCGATTACTCCCACTGACACCTCTGCCGCTCCACTCGCTCCTGGCTTCCAGTACATGGACAACATTACACACCCCAAACTCAATGCCCCCATCACTAATCCCCATCACCCTCCCGGTCACGACCGTGTTACCTATCATCACCTCCACGAAGCACCTGCCTCCTTCTTCTCCACCCTGGCCATACTCTATAATGTGGTCTTGTCCACCGGCTTCTACCCCAATCTGTGGAAACCCTCCCGAATCTTGATATTCCTCAAACCCAACAAACCGTCATCCTCTGCCTCCTCGTACCATCCCATCAGCCTTACCTCAGAAGGTCCTGGAATCCATCCTCACCTGATGCATCCACCACCGTCTCCGCCAGCACCGCCTCCTTCCTGCTACCTAATGTGGCTTTCGACCGTCCTTCTCTGCCGATGACCTTCTCCTTCACCTCACTCACCTCCTCTCTGAACAACTCAACTCCCGACGGTCCGCCATCTTCCTCTCCCTCGACCTTGAATGTGCTTACTACCATGCGTAGCATTCCGGTCTCCTCTTCAAGCTCCAAACCTTCGCCCTTCCTATTAACTACACCCGTCTGATCGGGTCCTTTCTTTCCTAGCATCCTTCCCATGTCACCATCCATAACATAGAGTCCTACACCTTCTACCCCTCTGCCAGTGTGCCCCAAGGTTCTGTCCTCTCCCCTCTTCTCTACCTTGTATATACAGTGGACATGCCGCCACCTACACCCCCCCCCCCCCCCGTCCACCTTCTCCAGTACACCAATGACGCTGCCTTCCTTGCCCTCGCCCCCACCCTGCAATGCTCCCAATACCTTCTCCAATCCCATCTTGCCCGGTTCACCACTTGGTGTAGCCAGTGGTTGCTCAGGATCAATCCTTCAAAGACCCAGGTGGTCATTGTAGGCAAAACCACCCCTTCCTTCTGTCTCCTCGATTTCTACCTCGCCGTCTGTCGCTGTCCTATCAACCTCACCCCCACCCTCAAGTACCTTGGCGTCACCCTTGACTGTTGGCACTCCTGGACCCCCCATTTCCAGACAATCCAAACCAAGGCATGCTCCCAACTCTGCCTCCTCAAGCTCCTTTCTGGCCGCACATCGCGTCTAGATCCGTCCACCATCCTTCACACCTATAAATCCCTCATCCGCCTTATCCTCTACTATGGCCATCGCACCTGGATCTAATCCCCTCTTACCTTCTACAAATCCCTTCAAATTCTGGAACGCCATGTGCTCCGCCTGCCCTCCCCCATGCAGATCCTGTATGACCTAATTTCGTTCCCACACCTCCTCCTTTTCGTCAAACAGATACGGATCCTCTACACCTCCTGCAAACTCGACCCCCCTCACCTGCTTGTCTCTCTCATCCTTTTTCACCTCCGTCCGCTGCCGCACCTGTACTCCCAAATCCCACCCGCTCTCCATTTCTACACACTTGAAATTGTAATGCACGATGATCACTGTATACTTTTACGTTCTTACCAGAAAGAAAGAAACGGAATTTGTTAAATGCCTGAACGATAGCTGAAGCTTCTAATTCAGTAACGGAATAATTTTTTTCAGATTTTGTTAGCACTCGGCTAGCAAAGGCAATGGTATTCTGAACAGTAGTGTCATTTTCTATGGCTTCTTGAAATAAAAGGGCACCAAGACCGACTTTAGAAGAATCCGTTCCAAATAGTATTTTTTCCAGTGAGAGAGCAAAGTTTTAGTGTAACTAGAATTTGCATGTTCAGAAAACGACGGTAAAAATTTACGAGACCTAGAAAACTGCGGACTTGTTTTTTTGTGGATGGAACTGGAGTGGCTCTGATTGCTTCTAACTTTTCAGGATCCGGCTGAATGTCTTCAGAAAAAATAATATGTCCCAAAAACCTCACCTTTGACCTACCGAATTCAGACTTTTCCAAGTTAACTGTAATTCCAGATTCTTCAAAAGTACCTAATAAACTGTTGAGGATGCGATTATGTTGTTCCCATGAGGCTTCTGCTATTAGAATATCATCCACAGATAAGGTGATGTGACGTTTCAAGAAATCAGGTAATTTGGAATTAAGCCCACGAATGAAAGCTCTCGAAGAAATGTTCAAACCAAAAGGAAGTTTCCGAAATTGATAACAAACGCCGAAAAAAAGAAGTGCTGTGTATTTTCTACATTCTGGATAAAGTTCAATCTGATAAAAGCTGGATCTCAGATCAATAGAAGACAACACTTTTACACCATTAAAATTTTGAAGACGTTCCTCCAACGTTTGCGGCCTGTCTGTTTCAGTAATGATGATAGTATTGATTTGTCTCGAATCTAAGACAAGCGTGATCGATCCATTTTTCTTCTCAACAACATGTAATGGATTGTTGTATGAGCTTACTGCAGGTTCAATAATGCCCTCATCAAGCATAGATTGTATTTCTGTTCTAACATGGTTCCTATAATGTGATGGAATTACGTATGGTCCAACACAAAATTTAGTATGCTCACGAACATGAAATTGGTATTGAAATCCCTTGATTGTTCCGGTTTTGTGAGTAAAAACTGTGGAATGCGCTTGTAAAATCTCAAAAAGGTCCTGCCTATCAGTGTCATTACAATTCTCAATTGTTTGAATTTTATCCTGAATTAACTCACTAGTATCAAATATGCTGTCGATATCATCCCTGTCAGTACTTGCAGAGTGATTTGTTAGTGTCTGGTTCCGTTGAAAATTCCTAACTGTTGTTAACAGAAGGTAAAGCCGATTAATTGCCCCATCATGGTTTGAGAGCCAATCTTCAAATTTCAAAGCTATTGACTTACCTTCTTTCTCTTAACTTATTTCAGCATCGCGAAAGTTTAAGATTGCTTTGTATTCATTCAAAAAGTCTGCTCCCAATATAATCTCCGTCGACAATAATTGAACAATAAGAAAGTTCATAGAGAAGCTGTGGCTTTGACAAAAGAATTCTAAGTTGGTTTGTTGGCATACATCTACACTTTTTCCAACGATTGCACCTTGTAATTTAATCTTACGTAACGGAAGTGTGGGGCAATCGTTCGATTTGTTGCACTTGCAAAAGGCTGTTTCACTAATTACTGAAATGGGACTGCCAGAGTCAAGTACTGGCGTATATTTTACGTCATTTACTGTAATGTTAATCACAGGATATGCAATGTTGTTATGTTTTACATCGTGTTCCTGGAGTAAGATGTCCCTAAGGTCTTCCATTTTTACGTAATTATTAGCCACGGCAGCTATGTCATCAGCTTCATAAGTACGTTTTGTAGCTGCCAGCGGTGTGAGTCACTGCCTAATGTCTCTTTGTTGGCGCGCGTCGTTATTGGCATTTGGAGATCTAACTTCTACAAATTCACTTTGTCGAGAGGGCCCTGACCTGTTTGAATCCCGACAGTTCTGATGAAATTCAGGTCTGTCGTTTTGTCGGTAGTTTACATAGTTTCTTGTTTGTCGGTCATATGGTGGAGAATTTCTCCCGGAATCGTAACTGCACGGTGGACCGTTGAGTCTGACGTTATTCTGTCTCCCCCGATAATAATTATTTTGGTTTCCGTATTGTCTGTTTCTCTGACTGTCTCTGTGATAGTCATTACCGTGGAGAGGTGATCTATACCTGTAATTATTACTACTCTGCCAACGCTTGTCATACGGGTGGTGTCTGTTTTGGTCACGATTTACGTTGTAAGAATAGCCTTGTCGTGTCCAGTTATTATTTCTTTCATCGCGGAATTGTGACAGATGTGACCTGTAATTGTTGTGTTCCTGTTTTCGCATCCCGCGAGTGTCAGTATCGATTTCCAGTTCTTGTAAGAGTCCCTGAAAAGCATCAATGTCGTCTTTGCAACGTTCTGCCAAAATAATATGTCGTAAATGTTCAGGTAATTTGATTAAGCAAATGTGGATGAGTTCTGAGGGGCTGTAAGGGTTTGACAGGTACTGATTCTTGTGCAACGTCTTCAAAATATTTCACAAGACTGGAAAATTCAGATTGTTCGAAATGTTTCATCATTATGATGCCATGTTTTACTCGGTCTTGTGTAGCTTCAGACCAATATGCTGAGAGGAAGGCCTGATAAAATTCTCCTTCACTGTGACAATCGTGAATGACCAATCGCATTCTTACAGGTGGTTCATTCTCTAAATAGCCACACATAAATTCAAATCTGTACTCTAATGACCAGTTGGGAGGAAAACAATGAGAGAATTGATGGAGCCACGCTTGTGGATGAATGCCGTAGTCGCAATTCTTAAATGTTTTGAATTTACGTGTAGTAATAAACAGCTTATAGTAAAAATCATCGTGTCGGTGAGTCCCATGTCGGTCATTGTTACGTCGTGTCGGCGGTCCCAGCTCAAAACTCGGTGCAGCTTGCCAATTTCTTTCATAATTTTCGAAGTGCTCTGTGTTATTATTTTGTGGCTGTTCCGTATTTCTGTGTCTCTCTCCCGGTATTGGAGCGCGATTGTCCTCTGAAATATGTAATTCTTGTATTACCTGTGTCAACTGATCTTGTACTTCCCGGATTTCTCTTTGGTGTTGTGTATAAATTCGATTCTGATTTTGTTTAAATTTCCTAATTTATTCGTAGTCTTCTGTGTCATTAAAGACTACCGGTCTTGTGTCATTCAGATTATCATCTACCTTCGTAGATAAATTATTTAGCTGATCCGAAAGTTCGACTACTTTCTCTGATAACGAACTAATTTCCTCCATGTGTCTTTCTGAACCAATTTTCAAACTATCTACTGTGTCCTTTAAGTTTTCCTGAGTTTTTGCAAGTAGCATAACCGAATCGGTAGATGCAACTGAGTCAATTTTAGCCCACAAGGTCTCATGATTTTCATGATCAACAGTTCGCAGTTCTTTTATGGCTGCTTCGTGATTCTGTAATGCATTTTCATGCCGCGAAAAAATAGGTTGAAAATGCTCACAATTTTGTGTTTTTACGTCATTACAGACTTTTTGACATTTCGTTTCATTGTTATGTAACTCAGTAGTTAAATCGTCACGTGTTTGTTCAAGCGTTGTGTCTAACTTCTGAAGATTTTGTTCCATTGTGTCTAACTTCCGAAGGTTTTGTTCCATTGTGTCTAATTTTTGAAGCTTTTGCTGTGTTTGTCTCTGATTTTGTTCCATTGTGTCTAACTTTTGAAGCTTTTATCCCATTTGTTTCTGATTTTGTTCAAGCGTTGTGTCTAACTTTTGTAGCCTTTGTCCCATTAGTTGCATTAACTGTAATAACAATGCACTGGTGTCTGAAACATGTTCCTCAGTGCTATTCGGCAGTGCATTTGAACCGGCGATATTCGCATTTTGAAAAGCAGAAAATGTGTCTTGACTTACTTGAGAAAACGGTGAGGACGCAAAGCCTGAATCTACAGTATTTGCAAGATTGTGTACTGTCATTTCGGATTCCTGAGGCGAGCTGTTGCTGACCGATCGATCGATAATGCTTCCCTGTTCGCTAATTGTTTCACTGTCTACACCATTATTTGCAGCTCGCTCCATTTCCCTATGCAGAATTACCAAATTACTATTTTGAACATTAGTTAATTCATTACACGGTGGCGCTAACACACTGCTTTCGTCTTCACTGTCATTTCTTAGTTTACTTTGGAGCCTGGTATTACGTTTTTCACACGCCATTATTGTCAGAATATTTCACACGATAACACAGAAAAGCACAATTTGAAGAGCAAAATAAGAAAACTCATTAACATAGCATTGAAATAATATCTCGTTAATTGCAAGCGCAGCTGCGGAATAATTGGTGCAAATCTACATGCATGCCACAACTGTTTTACTGTACAACAATGAAAAACTACAGCTACAAAGGAAATTCTCTGTATAATTACGCGCCAGCAATAAATAATAGCTACACTAATTACACAAACTACAAGAAAAAATCAGAAGATTCCTGTGAGGTATCCTCGGATAAGGGTCGACGTATGAAATGTCCCCTTAGAAAAATTAATGAATTACTATGCTGGTAAACTTCTTACATTATTTGATTTTCAAACAGCTGAGCAGAACTGAACGTAGTCAGACATTTCGCTCTTTACCTATTCTGATCAACACTAAACTGACAACCAATATTTTTAGCGCAATGTAATCTGACTTTCAATAATCGCTACAAGAGAATGGCCCTGACTAACATTAACCTATACGTTTCACAAATCACTTAGCTTACAAAAATCTTCGTTACTCGAACTACTGCAATACAGTGAGCGCCACTACTACCAGCTAAATAAAAGATTCAAACTACTGAAGGCACTAACTATTGACAGGCATAGTTAGCAAATGAAAGATTTTGATAGAGAACAAACAATGTATTTACCTTAACAGTGTTCAAAAGTCATAATATATATATCATTTCATGACATCCAGTCTTACAAACATACTGTCTCTGATGGACCCACGTCCAGATCATCTGCTCTCAAAACTCCGCCATTTCTCTCCCCACATCCACCACTGCTGGCGGCTCACTCCCAACTGCGCAACGCTACGCGCTGTTAACATCCAGCTGCCCAACACTACAATAGCAAACAACAATGCAAAACAGCCACAGACTGCACACAGCACAGCCAGTGATTTTCATATAGAGCGCTACGTGGCGTTACCAATAAAAAAACCTAAACAGCCTACTTACAACTTCCGTTTATGTTGCACGACTTGTTGCGAATTTTTTTTCGTCAGTGGAATTTTTTCAGTGCTGAAGGCGCTTCCCGTTTTGGGACCCTTTACATTGTGGAGAATAGCATAAAATCATAGGGGCACAGATCTGGTCTGCAGGGAGAGACAAAACTGCTGCCATCAAGATTGTGGCCCAAAAGTTACCTGCCAGTCAACACTCTGTGTTAGGAGCGTTTGTCGTGTCGTGCTGGAGGAGGAAAGCTTTTAGTTACTAAAATGCAGGCCGTTGTTTTCCGTAGTGACTCCCACAATCGTTGCAACACTTGAACGCAGTAGTTATGGTTATGTGTGGTGCTTTAAAAAACAAATTCAAGGCCTATAATGCCCTTTCTGCTCGAACTACACAGCAACAATGTCTCCACGTTGGTTCTCGTCTGTCTGCTTCCCTCGGTTGTGGTGTCGCAACTGCAAATCTACTCTCGCATGTATAGCGGTTACAGCTCCACAGATATGTCAGCTGGTCAGCTGATTCACGACCAGTGAGGGAACCTGTTGCTGCCACCCCTTGCCCTCAGAAAAGAAATTATAGCTACTTTCGGGTTCACCTTATTCACATCTTTACATGTCTTTCAGACATTTAATATTATCCCTTCCACATTTGCGAGGTAGCGGCTGCTGTATTTTGTCAATAATAATAATTAGTCGCGTTCAACCACTATAATCGAACTAAACGCAAACCAACAACACATTTCGAGAAACACTGCTCTCATCATTAGGTTGAGGCACTAAAACTACATATTGTTAAGATTCTAAAGTTTTCAAAGGGAATTTGTGATATTCACGGAATTAAATAAAATAAAAATACACTAGGCTACTGCTGTGTGACTTACTTTACTATCATCCATCTGTGTATTTTACAGTCCAAGCACACTTCGAAAACACCAAGAGTCCGCTCTTGGCACAGACAGCTGATGACAACACAGTCTTCTGTGTTGTGGAGTGTACTGGGGCGTATAGACAGAAATCGACAGTCTTAAACTAGGACCATGGAGCATAGCCCAAAGTGGTTTGATTTTTATTTTATTTTATGAACGCCGCAAATATGTTGATGGAGTCTTGGTGTCCTAACTACATGTGGTTCTGGTATTGACAAACTGATGACAAGAGCATACTTCTTGTAACACGTTGTTGATTTGTTTTACTAACGATTGCAGGGGTTGAACGCTACTAGTTGTTATTGATCTATGACAAGTATTGTAATACTCAGAAAATTAGTTTTTTTGTTTCTTTCACACCATTGAGAGTTACTTGACTAATTATTTGTGGTAGATACATTAAAAATATAAGTGCTTTAATTCTTATACATCATACATGTTCTATATAGTTTGCAGTTTTCTAACATGTTCCACATCTATGAGTTCTCTTCACATCCTGATGTAAAAAAACATTCACCACTATCTAATAAACACGAGCATTATAGTAATAAGCACGAATATCTCTGCAAAGGAAACCAATGTTTAAAGATAAATGAAACCATCATTACAACTGAAATGTGACAAGGTGGTAAATAATACACTTTTCTACTATTTCAATGACTAATGACACCATTGTAGAACGCTAAAGAAACTCTATGGCCTATTTTATTTATTTAGTTACATGTCAAGTTCCGTAGGACCAAATTGAGGAGCAAATCTCGAAGGTAATGAAAAGTGTCAATACATGAAATTAAAACATAAAAGTAATAACAGATGAAAATAAATGTTTTTGAACCCGAAAAAAGTAATTCCACAAGTTTAAGTAAACGCATTCAACAATATAACAACAATCAGCATAATTTTTAAAGGAACTCCTCGTCAGAATAGAAGGCGTGACCAATGAGGAAACTCTTCAGTATCGATTTGAAAGCGCGTGAATTACTGCTAAGATTTTTGAATCCGAGTGGCAGCTTATTGAAAATGGATGCAGCAGTATACTGCACAGCTTTCAGCACCTGAGTTAAGGAAGTCCGATCCAAATGCAGTATTGATTTCAGCCGAGTATTAATTGAATGAAAGCTGCTTGTTCTTGGGAATAAGGTAATATTGTTAACAAGAAATGACAGTAAGGAATATATATATATTGACAGGCCAATGTCAAAATACCCAGACTCGTGAACAGGGGTTCGTGAACTTACACCACTTATTGCCTGAACTGCCCGTTTCTGAGCCAAAAATATCCTTTTATAATGGGAAGCGTTACCCAAGAATATAATACCATACGACTTAAGCGAATGAAAATAAGCAAAGTAGGCTAATTTTCGTGTCGAACGAGCACTTACATCATATACCATTCGAATAGTAAAAATGACACCATAAAGTCTTTGAACAAGATCCTGAACGTGGGCTTTCCACGGCAGCTTACTACCTATGTGAACACCTAGAAATCTGAACTGTTCAGTTCCACTAATCATATGCCCATTCTGTGAAATTAAGATGCCAGGTTTTGTTGAATCGTAGGTTAGAAACTGTAAAAATCTGAGTCTCACAGTGATTTAGCGTTAGTTTATTTTCTACAAGACATGAACTTGATCATAAATTGCACTATTTGAAACCGAGCCAATGTTGCACATAACATCAGCAAGCAGAAGTATTTTAGAGTGACCTGTAATACTAGAGGGCATATCCTTTATATAAATAAGGAACAGGTGTTGCCCCAACACTGATCCCTGGGGCACCCCTCACTTGACTGTGCCCCACTCAGACCATACATCAAATCCATTCTCAACACTGTGAATAATGACCTTTTGCTGTCTGTTGCTAAAATAAGAGGTGGACCAATTGTGAGCTACTCCCCATATTTTGTAAAGGTCCAACTTCTGGAACAATATTTTGTGATGAATACTATCAAATGACTCAGTTAAATCAAAAAATATGCTACCGTTCGAAACCTTTTGTTTAACCCATCCAGTACCCCACAGAGAAAAGAGAATATAGCATTTTCAGTTGTTAAACAACTTCTAAAGCCGAACTGCACATATGATAGCAAATCGTGTGTTATAAAATGATCAATTATCCTTACATACACAGCCTTTTTAATAACTTTAGCAAACAAAGATGGCACAGAAATAGGTCTAAAATTATCTGCATGATCCATTTCTCCACTTTTACAAATCGGCTTTACTACTGAGTACTTTAATCGCTCAGGAAACTGACCATTCCTAAAGGAAAAATTACAAATAGGCTAAATATAGGGCTAACATGAGCAGCACATTACTTTAAAATTCTGCTAGGCACTTCATCATAACCATGAGAGTCCTTAGTCTCCAGTGGTTTAATTATAGACTCAATCTCACTCTTGTCTGTATCACAGAGGAGTATTTCAGACATCAGTCTCGGAAAGGCATTTGGCAAGAAAGCTATATGATTCCCTGTAGAAACTAAATTTTATTTAAGTCACCAGAAATGCTCAGAAAATGATTGTTAAATACTGTACATATATTTGATTTATCAGCAACAGAAATATTTTTACTGTGAACTGAGTTTATATCGTCGACCTGGTGCTGCTGACCAGACACTTCCTTCACATCTGACCACAGCTGACCACAGTTCTAATTTTATCCTGTGAATTAGCTATTATATTTGCATACCACCTACTCTTTGCCTTCCTAATAATATTTTTAAGCACTATATAATATTGTTTCTAATGGGCTACTGTAGCTTGATTGCGACTACTAACATTTTGATATGATTCCCACTTTGTTCTACATGATATCCTTATCCCACTAGTCAGCCACCTGGGCTGCCTATTACTGTCAGTACCTCGTTTAGATCGTTCTAATGGAAAGCAACTCTCAAAGATCATGAGAAACGTGTTAAGGAAAGGATTATATTTATCATCTATGTTATCGGCACTATAAACATCCCGCTACTCTTGTTCCTTGGCACCGTTTAAAAAACACTCTATTGCTGTTAGATTAACTTTCCAACATAGTTCGTAATTAAACGTGACATTTGTTTGAATACTAAGGCCTTTCAGTGTTAAAATTTGTGCATCATGGTCTGAAGGGCCATTCGCCCTTTTACTAACAGAATGCCCATCTAATAACGAAGAATGAATAAAAATATTGTCTAGGCTGTGCTACTGTTCCCTGCACCCTAGTTGGAAAAAACATAGTCTGCATCAGCTCATATGAATTTATGATATCTACCAACATCCTTTTTCTTGCACCATCATAAACAAAATTTATATTAAAGTCACCACATGTATTTACTTTCTGGTACTTCCTACAAAGTGAATCAAGAACTCTCTCTAGCTTGAACAGAAATGCTCTGAATTCAGAGTTAGGAGACCTATAAACATCAACAATTAGAGGTTTAGTTTCACTAAATTCAACTACCTCTGTAAACCTTTCAAATATGTTCAGTGCAGTGCCGTGATCTGTCTATGGACTCAAATGGAATACTGTTTTTTACATACTCAACCCCCCCCCCCCCTCCCCCACGCAAGGAACTCCTTGAAAAATAGCCAGATAATCTGTATCCTGGTAAAGGAAGCCTCCAAATTGTCAAATTATTTAAGTGGTGCTCTGATATACCAATAATTTCAGAGTTCACTAAATTTATCTCTAATACCTCTTATATTTTGATGAAATATGCTAATTCCTTCTCTACTTGGAAACATTATATCCCCTGAAGGTGAGCCCTTAGTTAGCCCTTTAAGCAGCTGACTTCAATCTAAAAAAGGTGGAGCTCTGACACCAATTATTTCAGGAGTTTTTCTATGAGTGATCCCACCTCCACCACTCACTACGTGTATACGTTTTGCCAGCCTCCCCTTCCCATACCTATTGAGGTACAAGTCATGCCTAGTGAAACCTGATCTACTGAGAGACCCATCTGGCACCACTGACATGTGACCCATGCCCTCTGCAATCAGCGCCCTCCAAAGCGCCATGTTAACACATTAAGATGAGGCTGATCATGACGCTGAAACAGTTGCACGAAATACACATTAGTGCCACCAGTTTGAGTAGCTGTCTCTGCCAGGTCACCATCTACATCATATTCCCCATCCCTATCAAGACTGTTCCCTGCTCCACCCACTATCACTACCTGATCCTCCTTCGTAAAATTCCTACATAACTTCCCTATGCTGTCAGTCACTTGAGCCAACCCTGCACTAGGCTTCACAATGCTGGTGACCTGCTACGCAGTCCCCAACACTTCCTGCAACTGCTGGCCCACACCTCTATCGTGCGAACTACCTAGCAGCAGAACCTCCTTCTTTCTGTTAGGCTTTGCAACTGACATAGGTCTCCTAACTGCTGAGGACTGCTGCATGTTCCATACATCTACAGCTACACGAGGCTCCTCTCCATCAATTCTGACAGTTGGTCAGATCTATTGCATATACACAGAGTGTAATTGTCTGAATACTTCCTCTTCCTAACTGCCTTCTTGCCAACTGCCAGTTCCCATTCGTCATCACCCTTCACCCTCTTCAGCCTATCTAGTTCTTCCTTTGCACGTACGATGTCCAGGGTTCGATTCCCGGCGGGGTCAGGGATTTTCACCTGCCTCGCCTGGATTTTTGTGTTGTCCTCATCATTTCATCATCATTCATGAAAGTGGCGAGACTGGACTGAGGAAAGATTGGGAATTTGTACGGGCGCTGATAACCGCGCAGTTGAGCGCCCCACAAACCAAACATCATCATCATCATCATCATCATCATCATCATCATCATCCTTTGCGCGTTATAACTGCACCTGAAGGGCACAGATCTTACGCTCCTGCTCCTCTGTCAACTAATTTCTACTACAGATTCTGCATTGCCAGGAGAGCATCTCGCTAGAATGCCACTGGCATCCCCACTGCATTCCCCCCAGTGAAAATGCTTTGAACAAATCACACACCGTAACCCACTACTCACAAACCTACGACAGAGCACACACTTCTCACTCATGGTAAAATTTTACAGTTACTGAAAATAACTATACGTCTACGTTACCAAATTTCAGTTACAAAATGGTTCAAATGGCTACGAGCACTATTGGACGTAACATCTGAGGTCATCAGTCCCCTAGTACTTAGAACTACTTAAACCTAACTAACCTAAGGACATCACATACATTCATGCACGAGGCAGGATTCGAACCTGCGACCGTAGCAGTCGCGCAGTTCCGGACTGAAGAGCCTAGAACCGCTCGGCCACCGCGGCCGGCTTTCAGTTACACCAGTAGAACTATTTATAGAACTAACAATAGCGGTCTCGAAATTCTCTGTCTACTAAGAAAGCAACAACTTGTATTAATGCTACTACACCACAGCTAATACCAATACTAACAAAACTTCACAAAATTATTAGCTAAAAACAAAAATTCAAGGGGTCACTGGAACACTCAACGAAGTTGAAACACTGAATGAAAATTTTACTGAAATATTTCACTAGAAACAATAAGAAATGTCAGCTGAAAACTAAAGCACTAAATTTATTAAACGACTTCAAAGCACAGAAAACTAAAAAACACAGCTAGCGAACGTTTCCAAAAGTTTATTAAATCGTTATTTCGCCACAAACAGCAAGAAACACCACTGAAAACTATTAAATTTAATAACTGTGTAACACTGCACAAATAAATTTGTCACTACTTAGCTTTATAACCGCTACAGATACACTGCACGCCGCAAAATGCAAACACACTATTGAGGCGTGAGGCTTAGACGAACGGCGTAGGCACTATGCAGTATACATCAATAATTTTTTGTCTAATCCGTTTTCTGATTGGTTTGATCAATCATGACGTTCCCTCCTCTACCACGTACACCCATTCACAGTTATTTGTTACATATATTCCAGTCTCTGTCTTCTCCTACCATTTTTTATCTTTTTCGGCTCCCTTAACACTTGCACTATAACCTTGTCTCTTCTTTTAGTTCATATTTTCCGTATAATCTTTCGTTACCGTTCCCGCATTAAATCTATTCATTCCTTATCAGTCTACTGGGTTTTCAGCGTTCTTCTATAACACCACAAGGTCAACTTTTTGATCGCCTTCTTTGTTGGTTACCTGCAGTCGTTTACCGACTTTGATACAAGCCTGTTCTCCAAACGTATATTCTGTCCTCAGATTAAGGCCGAAGTTTGATGCCAGTAGGCCTTTTTGAAGAGAAATCCTCTCTTCACCTGTACTAGTATGCTTTATATGTTCCCACTGCTTGAAGTAAGCATTACTG
Source organism: Schistocerca americana (assembly GCF_021461395.2). NCBI lineage: Eukaryota > Metazoa > Arthropoda > Insecta > Orthoptera > Acrididae > Schistocerca > Schistocerca americana. The sequence continues at coordinate 640,948,312 of NC_060121.1, read as the reverse complement.
AATGAGGAACGTACGACAGCAGATACACAATGGAAAGGTCCCTTAAGCTTATACATATTCTCTGGTTTTGATTCCAGTTGAGGTAGTAATTGATTATTAAATATTGGACTTATTTCCATGGATAGTGATAAATAAAACAGTATTAACACCGATTACCTGAATACCTATGTGAGGTGTATTAAGAGTGCAAAGGAGTTCTCTTATGTGGAATCTCCGTCTATGTATGATATGGCTGAGAACTCCAGCATTTCATCAGACATAACTTCAGCGCCTAGAAAGGTTCAGAGATTAATACTGATCGCGTGCACCAGCAGGGGGAGTCCGCACCCCTCGTCTATTTCCCTCTTCACATGCAGCACTCCCTCTCTTTCTGTAAGACTGGATCGATGTGGCCTATGCTTTCATCGTTGCTGCACTCAGAGGGTACCACGCAAATCCGCCCCCTCCCTCGTTGCTGGAGAGCTCCCTGCGGGTCTTTGCGTTAATGATGCATTACGCAACATTTCAACACTACAAGAAGTCGATACTACCTATATCCTCATGCATGTACTCGTTGCTAACTCATCAAACTCATTTGTTCCGAAGTCGTAGTTCCCTTAACTCCTCACAGTCTTTGATAAAAACAGGTTTAAATAACTGGCTTCTTTTTTTTCTCTAAATCCAGTGATAACGCTTCTGTTTACAGATTTGTATTGCCATGTACAATGTAACACCAGTCCAGTCAGCATTAATTACATATACGTGAAATGTTGTTTTTGTTGTAGTCTGTTGATTAAAATAATTTTATTATCAACAGTAACATGTGGGTTGCTGATGAGGAATATATCTGACGTGTGCCGGAGCGTTTCACTTGCATAGAAACTAACTCTATCCACCACCACATCAGAAAAAGATGGTGCAGTTGATTTAACTGTTATCTCTCTAGAACCGCGAGGGATACCTGCAGAGTCTAATAGTAATGGAATGGTCATTCTCCACGGCAATAATGTGGTTTCATCAGTTGGCTAAATGCGTTACCAATCTCATCCCAGATCATTTGTGATGCCGTTGAGTTCAAATTGGAGAATTTAAACTGGCCTCATTAATTCTGAAAACCACAGAAAGCGACATTCCTCTCATGATTAGTTTTCCGTATGATGGGTAACACATTCAACTATTTCCTGAAAACGGTGCGTACACTAAAATCTGAAAAAAATTGTGTGAATATTAAGAAAATGAGACGTTTACGGTGAAAGTATCCTAAGATCACGCCCAACTACTGACGAAATCGACCAAATCGTTGGGGAAAAATCATAGACTACATATGTTTCAGCCCCAGCGAACTTCATGGACTATGTCCAGACGCGTCGACAAATGTACTTTACGAAATGGAGAGTTGTAGAAATGCGGATACTGCTGACCAAATCTACATCATTCTCAACAAGACACCTAATAGTGTGTGACTGATAGTACTTTTTGTACCACTAACTGAGCGCTGCAACCGTGTTCGACTCGCGGGCAGCGCAAGGGAAAGATTGTCGGTACTGGCTCTTAGTTTCTCCAATTTCCTCCTGATGGTCATTAGGCGAGACGTATATGCCGGGAAGTAATATATTGACCGGTTCTTCCCAAAAAGTGCTCTCTCAAAATTTCAACAGTAAATATCTCCGTGATGCACAACGCTTCTCTTACAAAGTCTGCCAATGAAGTTCGTCGAGCATTTCGGTAATACTCTCGCGCCGACTAAACGATCCCGTGACGAAACTTGCCGCTCTTCGTTGGATCTTCTCTGTCTCTCCCGTCAGCCCTATGTGGAAGGGATCCCAGACAGATGAACAATACTGAGAGAAATGGTCGAACAAGCGCCTTATGAGCCACTTCCTTCGTGAATGAGTTACATATCCTTAGGATCCTTCCTACGAATCTGAGTCTGGTGCGTGCTTTCCCCACTATTTGTGTCATGTAGCCATTCCACTTAAGATCGCTCTGGATAGTTATTCCTAGATTGTAACGGTATATACTGTTTACAGCGATTTGTCATCAGTAGCGTAGCTGTACAGTAGTGGATTTTTTCCCCTATGTATGCGGGATATGTTAAATCTATTTACGTCCAGGGTCAACTGCCAAAGCCTGCACCATTCAACAATTCTTTGAAGGTCACTGTGCAAATCGTTACTCTCTTCTGGTGTTCCTACTTTGTTATAGACAACCGCATCATCAACGAACAACCTTAGAGAGCATCCGACGCTTTCTATTAGATCATTTATATATATATTGTAGACAGTAAACGTCCTATTGCACTTCCTTGGGGTACAACGGAAATTACCTTTACATCTGTCGATTTTGTTCCAGTAAGAGCGACGTGTTGAGTTCTGTCTGCAAGGAACTCTTGAATCCAGTAGCAAATCTTCTCCAATACTCGATAAGCTCGCACTTTTTTTTAACTAAAGAGCAGTGCGGGACAGTGTCAAATACCTTCCTGAAGTCAAGGAACACGGCATCAACCTGAACGCCATTGTCTACGACGCTGTGGGTTTCATTGAGGAGCAGAGCGAGCTGAAACATGTTCCATAATTCTACAACAGACTGACGTCAACGCCACAGCTCTGTAATTGTGTGGATCTGTCCTGCGACCCTAATTAAATACGGGAATGACCTGCGCTTTCTTCCAGTCGTAAGGTACTCTTCATTGCTTAAGCGATCTACGGTAAATTACTGCTAGAAGGGTAGCAAGTTCTTTCGCAGAATCTTTGTAGAATCTTATAGATAGCTCATCTGGTCCTGACACCTTTCCACTACTAAGCGACTGTAGTTGCTTTTATGTTCCGCGATCGGCTATCTCAGTATCCGCCATTTCGACGTTCGTATGACGCCTGAAAGGAGGGATCGTGTTACGATCTTCCGCGGTGAAACAATTTTGGAAGACCGAATTCAGTATTTTGGCCTTCTCTCTGTCATCTTTCGTTTCAGTGCCAGTACGGTCATTGAGTGAATGAATAAATGATTTTGACCCACTTACTGATTTTACATACGACCAAAACTTCTTATCGTTTTTTAGTCGTATCGGGTGACAAAGTTTTACTTTCAGAGTCAATGAACGCTTCTCTCATTGCTCTACTTACGCTCATTTTCGTTTCGTTCAGCTTTTGTTTGTCACCTAGGTCTTTTCTTCTCTTGAATCTGAGATTATTTTCTCTTTGTTTGCGTAGCAGTTTTCTAACACGACTATTAAACAATGGTGGGTCTTTCCCAGCCCTTAAGATCTTAGTTCGAACATATTTGTCTACGGCATATTGCCCGATTCCTTTGAATTTTTTCATTTGCTTTTCACATTTTAGTCCTCATCACCTAATATTTGATGCTGACTTCTCAAATACTCTGAAATTTGTATCCTGTCTCTCTTGCTAAGTAAAATTATCTTCCTACCTTTCTTAACATGCTTTGTCAGAATCGTTGTCATAGGTGTTCAAAAATGCCTCTGAGCACCATGGGACTTAACTTCTCAGGTCATCAGTCGCCCAGAAATTAGAACTACTTAAAGCTAACTAACCTAAGGACATCACACACATCCATGCCCGAGGCACGATTAGATCCTGCGACCGTAGCGGTCGCACAGTTCAAGACTGTAGCGCCTAGAACCACGCGGCCACTGCGGCCGGCTGTCATAGATGTTATTACAGCCTTATGATCACTGATACCTTCCTCTACGTTAACTGATTCGATAACCCAGGACAATGTTACAAGAATCCCTGTCTCTGGCACCAGTTTTGATAACATAGCACTCCCAATCCAAACCTTGCAAGTTGAACTCACCCCCTGTTACAACGGCATGATGAGAAAAATTATTAAGACGTTCTGCATGTCTGTCTGATGCTTTCTACCACTAGAACTCCTGACCCAGTCGGTCTATAAAAGCATCCGATTACCATTTTTGACCGATTTTTCATACTTAACTTCACTCAGATTAATTCACAATCGGAATCCGTGATAACCTTGTTTGATTTTATTGAGTTCTATACTGCAGTAAACGCCGACACCACTGCGAGTAACCTATCCTTACGATAAATATTCCAATCCGAATTGATTTCAACCAACTTTCTGTTCTTAATACTATCTGTTGATTACGACCTTCAGTAACCAATACTAATTCTGGGACCTTACCTAGGATGCTCTTGCAATTTACTAAAATAATATTAAACTTTTCTATCTCCGATCTGCGACGATGGACGTACTCTGAGGACACTGTGGCTAATTTATCAGGCAAATCGTGTTTGATCGCAAGGGAGGGTTTCTCTAGCTTAAAGAAGCACCATGTGCATGCTACACGTTCTCCGCTACCCTAGTAGCCACTTCCTGCGTGTAGTGCACTCCTGACCTATTAAGGGGAGCCCTACAATTCTGTAACCGATAGCGGAGGTCGAGAAATTCGCACGCGATTCTGTCGCAGAGTCGTCTGAGCCTCTGGTTTAGACCTTCCACTCTGCTCCAAATCAGAGCCCGCGATCGACTCTGGGAACAATGCTACAAATAGACAGCTTAGCTTGTTACAACGTGCGATGCTAGTTGCCTTCACTAAATCACCCATCCGCTGGAAGAAGCCGAGGATGCCCTCAGGACCCAAATGCCGACATGTGTCACTACATGCAGTCGGTTGGACCCAGTGCGATCGATAGGCGCCGGCAGGCCCTCTACCACATCACGGATGAGGACCCTGAGCAAACATACCGAGTGTACACTGGCCTTCTTTCACACCTTGCCTGCTATTTTCCTAAGCGGCTCCATCACCCGCGCAACTCTGGATCTCCCAATGATAAGCCTACCCATCCTCTGCACTCGTCCGGACTGGACAGGAAAATGTGGCGTTGGCCAAATTTGAGAGGCATCCCCTCCTGGTTCAGAGTTATCTTCAATACTGGGTAGCACCTCGAAACTGCTGCTAAGGTGTAGGGTGCTAGCCGCGCGATCTGCTCCCTCTTTTCCTTTCCCCCAGTGTCAAGCGATCGCATCACTGTCTGCCACCCACCCTCGAGCGAAGACGGAGCGGTCAGATGCTGCGTATCAGAAGATGCAGTGACACATGGGTCACCAGGGGATTCCAGGATTCCAGCGGCACCAAAGGTGTCGCAGGTCTCGTCCCCAGCGCCCCGATGTCGCCGCAACTTTGAGCATTAGCCAGAAGCATGTCGACGGCAGCCGCTGTTTACGGACAGGAGTCAATTCTCCTTGTGTCCGCTCACAACAAGCACAGTACCTGGACATATTGTAACAACAACGACGTTGTACTATTGTAAATATAAGTAAAATTTTTTTCCATCTGATTTTTCATTAAATTAGTGTAATTGATGTTCTGATTTCATTTCTTTTTTTTCATGCCATTGTGTTAAGAAAACTGTAAACAATTTTCAATGTGAATATTAATGTTTATGTCAAATGTCAAGCAATATTGTAATAGAATTGAAATGTAACAAATGTTGAAACTATTGTAAGATGTTGAAAATTGTTACTGTGCGTCTGGTCCATACGTAGGCAATGTGTTAGGACATGTAGAACGCAAAACCTCGGGTGAATACCCGGCCTGTCAGGGAGCGGTAAAAGGTGGATGGCAGGCGAGCGCGGGAAAATGCACGCGAATGGAAAAGCATTGCGATGCTAAGACCGCCACATCGATACAAGCAGGTTGAAACTTTTAGTACTCTATTCGTATGGACCATAGAGTGAACTGTTCAATAATAACCTAAATTTTACCAGAACTTTCCCCTCATTTAATTATCCTCACAACTAACCTAGGCAGGGTCCTTTCCAAATGTTGTGCAATCCGAGTGTCCCGAAATGAAAAATTAAATTTTGTGTTAATAATAATTACTTGCAGACCTAGTTATGTTAGAATGGTGTTTAAAGAACTGTTGTGTTAATGAACCAGTAAATGAATAACGAAGGTCTAAAGAAGTTGAAAGGTAACTTTAATATTGATATAGTAATGAAGTTTAATTATTTCGAGACAGATATAAAGGTATTTAAATGAGAAGTAAATAAGATAAAAAGAGTAGTAACTCTTATACTGGAAATCTTGAACGCATGATAGTTTCAGTAATCAATTTTTTTAATATAGTGATCATAACAGTTTCAGGATCCCCTCCCCCCCTTTACTCATTTGAATTCTGAAGTGTTCCACATTGGTTTGACCAGCAAAAGTTAAAGTCAATATATAAGTCAAAATTTATCAGTGTTTTATCTTTATTAAAATTGACATTTTGTGTGTGGCTCGAAAATACTATTTCTAGGGTAACCTATGCCCGATTTTGATCAGATCAATAGACAGTACGAAGTTTTGTAGTATACATTATAGTGTAGTGTTATGTATTCATGGTTTTTCCGTATCAATACTGAACGTGAAACTATCAGTTCAACAGATTTTCTGGTTCTAAAATTTTACTATATTATGCAGTGTTACTTCGTGTTGTTTTGCATGAATATACATCAACTTGTACAGGGAAGAAGCCCAGTTAATGCCTAATTAGGCTGGCGACCGTATTATTATTAAATTGGTAGTATCTTCAGTGTTGCTTTTGGTCCATCCTGACGTGTAGTTGCATTTTGAACTTACTTGTCGGATCATTGTTATTGCAGAGTGGATGTAAGTCTGATTTGCTACCATTCAGGTACACGCGGTCAATATCTATACGAAAATCCTGTCTCGTAAGGTGAATCCGGCTCACTTGCTTTAGTACAGGCTTTAATGAGTATACTGTGTCACACGCGCACGTTACAATATCGCAATGTGTAAAAGTAGATAGCCGAGCTCAAATGGAGCTATTGAGTTTGGAATGTAGGCCAAATACCCTGGTATAGGCATGCATATCCAAATACAGGTATGTAAACAGGCAGAAGACGGCGCTGTGGTCGGCAACGCCTATATAAGACAGCAAGTGTCTGGCACATTTATTAGATCGGTTATTGCTGCTACAGTGGTAGGTTCTCAAGATTTAAATGTGTCTGAACGGCGCACGAGCAATTGGACGCATTGTCTCCGAGGTATCGATGAAATGGGGATTTTCCCGTACGACCATTTCACGAGTGTACCGTGAATATCAGGAATCCGGTGAAACATCAAATCTCCGACATCGCTGCCGCCGGAAAAAGATCCTGCAAGAACGGGTCCAGCGACGGCTGAAGATAATCTTTCAACGTGACAGAAGTGCAACCCTTCCGCAAATTGCTGCAGATTTCAATGCTGGGCCATCAGCAAGTGTCAGCGTGCGAACCATTCAACGAAACATCATCGATATGGGCTTTCGGAGCCATGGCTCACTCGTTTACCCTTGATGATTGCACAACGCAAAGCTTTACGCCTCGCCTAGGCCCGTCAACACCGACATTGAACTGTTGATCACTGGAAACATGTTGCCTAGTCGGACGAGTCTCGCTTCAAATTGTATCGAGGGGATGGACGTGTACGGGTACGGAGACAACCTCATGAATCCATGGACCCTGCATGTGAGCGGGAGAGTGTTGAAGCTCGTGGAGGCTCTGTAATGCTGTCGGGCATGTGCAGTTGGACTGATATGGGACGCCTGATATGTCTAGATACTACTCTGGCCGATAACATGTAAGTAAGCTTCCTTTATGATCACCTGCATCTATTAATATCCATTGTGCATTCCGATGGACTTGGGCAATTCCGGCCTGACGATGCGGCACCCCACACGTCCAGAATTTCTACAGAGTGGCTCCAGGAACATTATTCTGAGGTTAACACTTCCGCTGGCCATCAAAATCCCCAGGCATAAATATTACTGAGCATATCTGGGATGCCTTGCAGCGTGCTGTTGAGAAAAGGTCTGCACAGCCTCCTACTTCTTCGTGCTCGCTGGGGCGCTACACGATATTAGGCAAGTGTACCAGTTTCTTTGGCGCTTCATTGTATAACGAGGAGAATAAAGAAACACTAAAAACTGCTTTGTAGATTTCTCATTATGCCCTGAGACGGCAAGCTCTTAATAGAAATAAATTTATCTACTGAAGTGGATGTATCTACAGTTACCTGTTACTAGAAACTCTGCTTACCCGAAAGCTACTGCACGAGATAAGTACGTAAACTAGAATGCAATGATCTGAACTATATGCTGTGCACCAGCACGAGATTTAAAGTTAGTGACGCGACGTGGTGGTCTGACAGCGGGAAAACCACACTAGGAAGCCGCCTTACAGAAGGATATGCAACAAGATTTACGCAAAAACAAGCTTACAGTAATTTTCTAACCACTAGTTTACACAGTAAAATACACAGGTATAGTTCACTTCTTTGCAGAAGGACGTGAAAAAAAACCACAGAAACTAAACTAAATTACTGTGTGTGTATCAGGCAACTGCTGCTCTGCTACCGTTGCTGGAGCGTCTGCTCGGGCCAGCGTCTGCTGGTATAATATATCGTAATCGAAACTGTTTGGATGCCACGCATGTGTAATGTATAAGTACACTATTTTCTAAACTTTCATGAGACAGGTAACAGTCGGGAATAATCATGTCAGTGGAGTGGTGTTACATACATTACGATTTACCTGACGGTTTTGTAGGAAAATACCTGTGGTGGCAATATGTATACTACATAATTAATTGCCATTTGTAGGCTTGACTCATCGCTTTTAAGCCCTTACATTTAACACTGAACTAACCCTTAAACCATTTTTGGTTAAATGTTGAAGCGGAGTGAGAACAAGGCTCCCCATAAATTACACACCGGATGTTTGCCCCAAGTTTCATAGCAGCAAAACTGAGGAAATGACAAACCAGGTTGCCGGCACAGTAGCTCAGCGTGTTTGGTCAGAGCGCTGGCTGGCCTCTGTAATAAAAAACTGAGCGGAAGGACCAACAAACGAACTTTAATGGATGTCATATGACTTCCACAACGACCAAACCCAACGATCGACAACCGGGGGGGGGGGGGGGGGGGGGGGGGGAAACAAGTGGTCAGAGCGACAGAAAGTCAATCCTAAGGGCCCGGGTTCGATTCCCGGCTGGGTCGAAGATTTTCTCCGCTCAGGGACTGGGTGTTGTGTTGTCCTAATCATCATCATTTCATCCCCATCGACGCGCAAGTCGCCGAAGTGGCGTCAAATCGAAAGACTTGCACCAGGCGAACGGTCTACCCGACGCGGGGCCTTAGTCACACGACATTTACTTTTATTTAGTGGCAAATAGATAAACGGGATATCAAATTAACTAGCGTGATGTCCAGTTTTACAAAAACAGATTTAATATTTTGAAAGTAATCAGGGTAATTAAGAGAAAGTTAATTAGTGATTTGAAGGAAAACTGAAATATTGCACGAACTTCTGCTGCTAACTACGTAACTGCAGTGTCAAAAAGTTATCTCTTTAAGGCCCAGGTATTTTGCGCATACATATTTGCATTCGTGTGATATTTGACTGACGAAAAAGAATAGACTGGACAGATGTTTTGTAAAATGATTTGTCTAAAAATAAGAAACAATCTAGATCAGAGTAACATTTGACTTGCCTTTGAATGATGCTCGAAATCATGTACAGAAAATTTGATGCAGATTGAGAATTTTAAAATTAGAGGATATTTGCTTGATGGATTACCCACACCATGCAGTCTCATTTGTTGTACATGATTTCGACCATGGTTCAAAGGTTTGTCCAATGTTTCTATGATCTGTTTTATTTCTTATTTTAGACAAATCATTTCATAAAATGTTTCACAATTGTTTCAATTTTTAGGAAATAAACATATTACGAAAACAGAATTATAAATAAATAAGGAAGTGGCTGATTAAATACTGTAGGATTACTGAGGTTGACGAAACCAGTTAGTTATAGTTTAAATGAAATAACTGTTCATTACGTGATGTTCAAACTTGTGGGAAAGATGGCCTCACCTGATCTGCAGATTTATACATAGTGTCTATAACAAAATTGTAATTGGCCTATATTTGTTGTAACGTTCTTTTAAAATTTAACTTTGTGTTATCCAAATTTATTGTGTGATGTGTTGTTGAGCAAATGGTGTGCTTAATCACTTTTACTGTCATACATAGAAAAATTAAACAACTTAATCTGGAAAACAAGTATGTAATGCTTATAATGAAATCAATCCCTCTGAAATTTACTTAGTCTCGTGAGAACCGAGTTCTATGGACCTGTGAAATAAACTGATAAAATTCCCTATGCAAATAAACAATGAAATGCATTTTCCTTAGCTCTTGAGTCGCAACGGATGTAATCTTGGTATTCCGTTCTCTCCACAGCAGGCATACAAAATATTCAATCTTGACTCGGCGCTGTGCAGTGCTGCCCGCATTAAAGCTGATACAAACATTAATGCTTTTCTGACGCTAATTGAAAAATAATTTCTTTAAAAAATATTCATTGGGTTCAAACAAACACGACAAGGAAGAGGATGAAGTACTGATAAGGGGATATTGTGCTATCGATAGCTAGGATGCCACGGCGTAGCTGCCAGTTTAGTTGGCACTACGATAGATAACGACGACAGCACCACTGGAGATTCAGCCCATTTGATGAAGAGCAGGCACCACATTGCAAAGTTATATGTTCTTCTTGCTAGAGTAAAGTTGATTTACATTTGACAAGCAGTACCGCCGTGTTTTACCTTTTCCTGCTCCTACCCACGCGCCGCCTTACAGGCAGGATACAAAAGTTGGCGACGATGTTTCCCCTATCATTTCCTTTTTTGCTCGGTACTGCTTTCTTTTCGTGCTAGCCTCAGTATAACACTTTCAATTGTGTAAACCATGGCTTCGCCACAGGAACAGGCTTCGCTGTCCGATCTTGTAAGTTTTCAGGCTCAGCAGATGACTGAGCTGCTTGCTGGCATGAATGGACTGGTCATACTACAAACTGCAGCTCCTTCGGCGCCTGTGACGCCCCCGCCTGTACCGACGCCGTCGCCGACGGCGCCGCCATTTCGTGCCTTCAGTCCTGATGTTGAACGCTGGCCAGAATACATCGCCCAGCTCGAGGCACACTTCGCAGCATACAACATCCAGGTACAGAGCGGCCTGCCTTTTTCATTGCCAACGTGGGTGTTGTGTCGTACCGTGTGCTCGTGAAATTGTTTCCCACCACCCGCCCAGAAACTGAAACGTACGACGAAGTGACTGATGCTTTGAACTCCCACTTCCGTTACGGAGTAAATGTTGTAGCTGCACGCTACAAATTCTTCCGCCTCCGGCGTGGCCCTACTGAGTCGAATAAATCTTGGTTAGCGGCACTTCAGGGACTAATATCTGATTGTGACTTTAATTGCTCATATGGACGCTCATATGCTGATATGATTAGAGACGCTATTGCGCAGAATGTGGCGGATCGCCGTATCCGCGAACAAATCCTCAGATTTAAAAACCCATCTCTGCAGGAAGTAGTGGACATGCTAGACGGACAAGACACATTAGACATGGCTACTTCCGCGTTCGACGTGACGCCGGGTGTGTGTACTGTTCGCACGGCACAACACGGGCCCTACCGCCATCCACCCAGCCAGCCAAACTACGCTGCGCCGCTCGCGAGGCACGTAAACACGTTTCCAAACGCACCCTCTAAGAAACTGAAATCACGTCCGAACTGCTTTCGTGCCCACACACGGGACACTTGTCCATCCCGTCATGGACAGTGTTATTTTTGTAATAAGAAAGGACATGTGCAAGCTGTGTGTAGTAAGGGAAACTCTAATTCACAACTTGTCTCCCGTTCGCGTGACTCGCGTGGGCGTCACCGCAACGGCAACCGCCCTGATTCACATCAGCCTATGGACGTTAATGCTATGTATTCAAAGCCTTCTGCTCCACGTGCTTCGACAGCTCGTCGTGTGAATCAAGTTTTGCCAGACACCTCTTCTCGCATTCAGTGCGATGCGAGGAAACTTTTTGTGACTTTGAACATTTGTGGACGTTCTGTTCGCTTGCAGCTGGACACTGGTGCGTCAGTTTCTTTACTGAACAAATCAACGTATGACTTGCTTGGTTCGCCCCCGCTTCGCCATTCGCATTCCACGCTGACTCATCTCAGTGCTCGGCATGTGTAGTTTGCAAGCCACGTATGGTGCGACGACCCGCACAGTGTCTTTCCATGTGCTCTGCTCTAGTGATGGTACGAACATTTTTGGCATGGACGTATTTGAACTTTTTTGCCTCCCAATTCAGGACAATGTACTTTGCATCAGCGCTAGTGACCATGCAGACAATGCTGGCGTACTGTGCGATGATTTTGCTGAACTCTTTTCTGATGGCCTTGGTTGTGCCACAGACTTTGCAGCGCATGTTGTAGTTAAAGACAATGCCACGCCTATTTCCCGGCGCACACGCCCAGTACCGCACGCACTGCGCGACGCCGTAGCTGCTGAACTTAAGCATTTGCAAGACAGTGGTGTCATTGAACCTGTTTCTGCTTCGCCGTGGAATTCGCCTATAGTGTGCGTGAAGAAACCTAACGGTCGTCTCCGTATGTGTGCTGACTTTGTCTACAGTAAATCCCCAGACAGTGGTAGCTACGTTTCCCTTACCGCGTCCTGAAGATATTTTTGATAAGCTGGTGCGGGAAAATTCTTTTCCACGATTGACTTGCGGGACGCATACTTTCAGATTCCGTTCGACGAATAGTCACAGCACTATTTTCTGATCAACACCCACCTTGGCTTGTTCAAGTTTCGCCGCCTTCCGTTCGGTTGTGCTTCGGCTCCTGCTATTTTTCAGTCTTACTTTCAGCAGTTATGTGCCACTGTCCCTGGACGATATAGTTGTATCAAGTCTCACGCGGTGACGAACATTTGCAGAATTTGCGTGCCTTATTTACTGTACTTTTGCAGGCAGGACCGAAGTGTAACAGAGACGAATGCAAATTTTTTCAAACTGAGATTCAGTATTTAGGATATATGATTCACGGACAGGTTATCCACCCCTCGCCGTCACAGATCAGTGCGATTAGAGACTTGCCAGCACCCAGGAACTTGAAAGAACTTCAGTCTGTGTTGGGCAAAATTACACATTATATTCGGTTTATACCATATTCAGCGCAGATTGCAGCGCCTTTGCATCGCCTTCGGCGTAAGAACGTTCCTTTTGTTTGGTTTTCGGAATGTGACGCTGCTTTCGACAAGCTCAAATCTGCTGTGTTGAGTGATCGCGGTTTGATTCCTTTCGATCCCTCCAAACCAGTTCTTTTGGCTGTCGATGCATCGTCTCACGGCGTCGGAGCGCTTCACTCGCACCGCATTAATTCTGTTGATCGCCCCATCGCTTTTGCGTCTGATTTGCTCAATTGTGCCCAGCAAAACTATTCTCAGATCGAGAAAGAAGCTTTAGGTATTGTATATGGAGTGACTAAGTTTCATGATTTTCTGTACGGTCGCAAGTTCTATTTGGCCACTGACCATAAGCCTTTGTCGTCGTTGTTTCACCCGTCAAAGCCAGTTCCAGCCCGTACTGCGCAAAAGTTGCAACGTTGGTCTTTGTTTTTGTCTAACTACAATTACGAAATTTTGTGTCGGCCTACAGTCCAGCATGGCTATGCTGACGCTTTGTCTCGTCTACCTATCGGTCCTGACGCAGTGTTTGGTTCTTCCGAATTGTCATGCACGTTAATTGATTCGCAAGATAAGAAATTAGCCGATGATTTTCCGGTGGATTTTCGTGGCATTGCTTCCGCAACAGTCCCCGATGCTTCTTTGCAGATTCTTTTGCAATATATTCTTACTCAATGGCCTCCATCTGCTATGCAGATTCGTGATCCACTGGTTCGACGTTACTTTGTGCAACGTCACAACTTTTCTTTACACCACGGTGTTATCTTGTTACGAACTGACAATGATCAGCCTCGTGTGGTTGTACCTCGCTCGTTGCAGTCGGAAATCCTCAGAGTGCTGCTCATTGGAGTATAGTACGGACGAAACAATTAGCGCGTCGTAACTGCACATGGGTCGGCATTGATAAACAAATTGAGACTTTGCTTGCTAACTGTCGCTCTTGCGTGGATCATCAATCTGCTCCCCACCAGCGCTTCTTTGCGTGGCGACGCCTACTACGCCTTGGCAGTGCATTCATATTGATTTTGCTGGTCCTTTCTGGGACACCCGCTGGTTGACAGTTATTGACGCGTACAGCAACTTTCCTTTTGTTGCACCTATGTCTTATACCACATCTGCCAATACTATTCGGGCATTGACATCTATTTTTTGCATTGAGGGCCTTCCTGAAGTTATCGTCTCCGACAATGGCCCACAATTCGTGTCCTCAGAGTTTGAAGCGTTCTGTGCTGCTAATGGCATTCGCCATCTGACCTCAGCCCTGTTCCACCTCAGTAGAACGGCGAGGCTGAACGCTTTGTGCGTACATTTAAATCGCAGATAAGCAAGTTGCACTCCACGCACTCTCGCGAGCGCGCGCTCTGGACTTTCCTTGCTTCCTATCGCTCTCAACCACGCGGCACCCGTACCCCAGCGGAATAGCTACACGGCCGCGCCCATCGGTCGCTCCTGCAGCTATTGCACCCGCCGCCGCGCGCTCCCGCAGCTTCGCCTCGTTCTGGCTTGGCGCCGCATGCTTTGGTGTTCTATCGCGTTTTCTCTGGCAGTTAGCGCTGGGAGCAGGGGCGCATTCTTCGCCGGCTTGGCCGCGCCTTATTTCTCATTTCTGGCCCCTCCGGCAGTGTCAAGCGACAGCGGAACCAGATTCGTCTATGCAATCCTCGGTTTTCTGGCGCTGGTTGTTTTCCGGCAGAATTGGAGACTTCGCGGCTTCCGCCACCGCAGCCCACGACTCCACCGACGGCGCCTCCGCCGCGGTAGCGCCTGCCGTCGTCGCCACTTCCGGTCCGGTCACCTGCACCGGGCGGACGCCTCTCGCCGCCTCCACGGCCCCACCTCCGGCCGCCGCCGCCGCCGCCGCCCTGTTCCTCCGCGGTGCCAGAATCGATGGACGCTGAGGCTGCCGTCACGCCGCCGTCGCCCATGGAGGTCGTTGCTCCGCCTCCTCATCCGAGCATACCCAGTGGCAGTACACGGCCTCGGCAGTTTCTCCACAGGGCGTTTTCCTCGCCCCCTCACGAGCAATTCAGGGTTGTGGGTGGGCAGCACGCCCCTGCAGTTCCGCTGTCCACCCCCTCAGCTGCGCCGCCTCTGGGTCCCTACACCCGCCGTCGGAAACCATACTCAGCGACGGTGCGCCGTTTCAGGAAGGAGGGATGTGGTATCGATAGCTAGGATGCCACGGCGTAGCTGCCAGTTTAGTTGGCACTACGACAGACAATGACGACAGCGCCCTCTAGCAGCCGCTGTTCAGCTCTACCGGCACCACTGGAGATTCTCCCCATTTGATGAAGAGCAGACGGCCTGGACACTTCACACCACATTGCAAAGTTATGTGTTCTTCTTGCTAGAGTAAAGGTGATTTACATTTGACAAGCAGTACCAACGTGTTTTAGCTTTTCCTGCTCCTACCCACGCGCCGCCTTCCAGGCGGGACACAAAAGATATGTTAAGGCTGAATGGTTCAGTTAGAAACTTGTATTGAAAATAAAGTTTCTCCGTCACAAAGTCTGATATGAAACATTTTATATGAACTTCAAAATAAGTGAACTTCTGAACTGTTCCACTATTCTGACTTACTGACGTAATTAACAATACCAGGATTGTTACATGACAAAAGGTCTGACATGATTTGACAAATAGATTCCAAAATTTAACTTCCTTGTATCAGTTTTACAAAATACACAAAATATTACAAATCGGGTATACCTGACAAACCTATACATTAAACCTGATGGAAAATCCTTGGTTCCTACATTCAAGGGACGGTACTGTTAGAATTAGCAAAATCCACATTGCGTTTCCGCATAGTTATAATTAAATATACAAAATTTCGTTACCTTACAAAACTGTATTATGCTGCGTACGTAGGCCAACAGCTAAGTTCTCACTAGCCACTAGCTTAAAGTCTTACATCCTACCTTTAACAGAGTGCAACAACTACTACTGCGCTCTGCTCACCCCTACTTACAATCGATTCTGCCCCTCAGGCAACATCTTTGGTACAGTGGTGTCAAAGATACAATCTCTTCTACATGCGATAACTATTTCATGTCGGACTCACGTACAAGTGGACCCCTCACACTGTACATAGAAGATATTTAAGAAAACTTAATATGTGGGGTCTTTATAACAGCAGTAGATGCCAAAATAATTATTTTTAGAATATTTGTTTTTCCCTTTGTCCGTTTGTCTGTCAGTCAGTATGTTTGTCCGCTCATCATGCAGAAACTAATACACGAAACTGGATGCGGTTTTCATAGTTGTACCGCTGGAGATCTGAGTTAAAATCTTGATACGCCGCTTAGAAGCGAAGTTACCTACACATAAAGAGTGTTTCCTTTAACTTGTTCAGTACAGCGAAATCAGAATCCATAGGAGGTACAGGCAAATTGTCTTTTTGTAAAAACAGTTTTACAATAATTAAATTTTTGGTGGCGTAAGTTGTCCATGAAAATGAGTAAAATTAACAATTGTTTTGTATGTGTCCAGAATGAGATTTTCACTCTGCAGTGGAGTGTGCGCTGATATGAAACTTCCTGGCAGATTAAAACTGTCTGCACCGACCGAGACTCGAACTCGAGACCTCTGCCTTTCGCGGGCAAGTGCTCTACCATCTGAGCTACCGAAGTTTGGAAGGTAGGAGACGAGATACTGGCAGAAGTAAAGCTGTGAGGACCGGGCGTGAGCCGTGCTTCAGTAGCTCAGATGGTACAGCACTTGTCCGCGAAAGGCAAAGGTCCCGAGTTCGAGTCTCGGTCGGTGCAGACAGTTTTAATCTGCCAGGAAGTTTCATGTCAGCGCACATCCGCTGCAGAGTGAAAATCTCATTCTGGAAACATCCCCCAGGCTGTGACTAAGCCATGTCTCGGCAATATCCTTTCTTTCAGGAGTGCCAGTTGTGCAAGGTTCGCAGGAGAGCTTCTGTAAAGTTTTGGAAGGTAGGAGACGAGATACTGGCAGAAGTAAAGCTGTGAGAAGCGGGCGTGAGTCGCGCTTCAGTAGCTCAGATGGTAGAGCACTTGCCCGCGAAAGGCAAAGCTCCCGAGTTCTAGTCTCGGTCGGTGCAGACAGTTTTAATCTGCCAGGAAGTTTCATATCAGCGCACACTCCGCTGCAGAGTGAAAATCTCATTCTGGAAACATCCCCCAGGCTGTGGCTAAGCCATGTCTCGGCAATATCCTTTCTTTCAGGAGTGCCAGTTCTGCAAGGTTAGCAGGAGAGCTTCTGTAAAGTTTGGAAGGTAGGAGACGAGATACTGGCAGAAGGAAAGCTGTGAGGACCCGGCGTGAGTAGTGCTTCGGTATCTCAGATGGTGCCGGCACGGTAGCTCAGTGTGTTCGGTCAGAGGATTAGCTGCTCTCTGTAATAAACAAAACTGAGTTGATCTATCAACCACGAACTTAAAACGGATGTCTTACGACGACCGCCCCGAGCAGATGCAACGAACAACAGCGAACAAAATGAGATTAAAAAAAAAAAAATGGTAGAGCACTTGCCCGCGAAAGTCCAAGGTCCCGAGTTCGAGTCTCGGTCGGTGCAGACAGTTTTAATCTGCCAGGAAGTTTCGTTTTGTATGTGATTCGACTCAGTTTCGTGTAGGGACAATTTCAATTCACTAGAAGAAAACATCGGTACAGTAGAAGTTTTATAAAACTAAAGTACATAAACCAGGGTAGAAATGATACAATCCGTAAAACGTAGTATTTTTAAACGTTTTATCATCGTAATAACAGTGTTAATAGTTTAATCACGTTATCCATAGACATTCTGAAATTCGTTCTTGAATTGTTATAACTATTACCGTTGATAAGTTTGTAGAGTCGACGTTAGTATTATCGTTATAAGTTTGTCGAGTTGACACTGAAAATCACTTTCGTACATTTCTCCAGAGATTTTCATGGTGTCTTATCGATATATATGAAGTGATACCATTGTTCTGATTTTGTATTAGTGTCTTCATTCGTTTAACATCTTTCATTCATGAATTCATTCTTCAGTTAGTGCAACTATTATCGTTGATAACTTTGTCGAATAGTGATAATGCGTTCCCATTAATGGTCTAACCTTTCTTCTGTTTCTTCTCAAGCCAAACGAGCACGATTAAGAAGATTAACAGAATGAGAATCAGAGCTGAAAAGTGTTTTGCATCGGACTGTTCTAGAATTGCATTGTCTCGATCTCAAGAGATTCATACTTCAAGTATCTTTCTCACTTCAAACATCTGCACCTGTGGTTACAAACGCATTAATTCTTTACCGTTGCCCCTTTTTGAGAACATCATCTGCAGTCTTTTATATTTGCTTTTCTCACCGATAACAAACTACAGAATGTTTCAAAATTCATGCGGGCTCGAGCTCCATGCGAACGAAGTCGCGAGCAGAGTCTAATTCAAAATAAAAACAATTAAACAACAAAATAATTATGTAATACGATCAGAAAAGTTGTACTGTTTCTCCCACCCTTCGGCCCTTTTATCGTTCAGGAATATGAGTTTACCCAACCGTCTGACCCGAGGAAACTTGAGTGCTTAAAGAGGCTGTTATCCACTCAGGTGGAAACCACACAAGAAAGGTTTAGGGGGGGGGGGGGGGGGGGGGGGGGGTAGGACGTCAAACGGACCGAATTGGATCGGGAAAGGCATCACAGGACATATTAATTTCCAGTGTCTTTACTTTTACAAACAAATTCATAAAACTTTGTCAGCATCACCAGGAAGGATTCAGGATTCACACTCATTGCAGTGGAGGTTCGAAAACATAACAAAATATTTTTTTTTACGTGTGAAATTTCATCATTTTTCCACTTACTAATGGCTGCATTTGTTGCTAAGGTGCACTTTTCTTCATAAGTTATATTCTTCGATGAATTTTGCACATCATACATACCATACTCACAGGTGTATGAAACTCTAGAATTTATTTAATTTATGAAAAAACGAATGAACTGTTATATTTTAAATTCATGGTTAGGGAAAACACAAATTTTATAATTACCGCAATTTTTACCACAGTTTTTAATAGATTTCGAAAATTCCAGAGTTTCATACACCTTTAAATATGCTTTGTATGCTGTGCACAATTCATCGAAGAATCTCTATTACTTCTGAAGGAAAGTGTACCTATAGCAACAAATACTTCCATTAGTAAGTGAAAAAAATGATGAAATTTCGCATGTGAAAAAGAATT
Organism: Schistocerca americana; assembly: GCF_021461395.2. Classification (NCBI taxonomy): domain Eukaryota; kingdom Metazoa; phylum Arthropoda; class Insecta; order Orthoptera; family Acrididae; genus Schistocerca; species Schistocerca americana. The sequence goes on along the minus strand of NC_060121.1, from coordinate 640,929,086 downwards.
ATTTCGTTACGTTTTCGAACTTCCAATGCTGTGAGTGCGAATTCTGAATCCTTTCTGGTGATGCTGACAAAGTTTTATGAATTTATTTGTAAAAGTATAGACAGTGGAAATTAAAATGTCCTGTGGTACCTCTCCTACTCCAAGTCGGTCCGTTTGACGTCCTACCCCCCCCCCCCCCCACCCCTTAACTGAAATCTTCCTAATTATTCCGATTCTACTAATCGTTAGAAGCCATGACTTGTTCCTCTGCAGTTTGACTAATCGGAAGAGTAGAAGGAAAAATTTCGTAATTGACTGTATGTAAAAATTAGGTAAAGTCAAAGAGTGACCCCGCGTCCACTGAATAAATAAGCTGTCACTTCCCAGTAATCACGTTAAATTATAAATAAATTATGACTACTTGACTTGAAATTTCACAACAATTGTGCCAAATTAGTCACTTCAGCAGAAGACAGTCTACTAAACACAAGTCACAAATTGTAATGGCAACGTCTTATTAAACTCAACTGACTTATTAAACTCAACTCATTTAAGTTACTCAGAGTTAATACCAGTCAAATCTGACTAATGCTGAATAGTTGGCGTACATCATCATATCACCAGAACATAAAAAACTAAGAATACAATTGAATTCTTCAGGCCCTATTATCTGCAGCCGGCCTCGACGGGGAATCCTTGACACTCGCCGCATAACCGCCAGGCCGCCGGGCCCCCGCTGTCAGTGGCCACGACTGACGGCGTTGCCAGGTGGTGCTCAATCGTGTTTAGTGTAACACATTTTCCATGTCATTAACCACAGGATTTCCCCCTTTGTGGACCTAGGTCGTAGCGTCAGCTGTCTCTCTATCAAACAACGAACGGATCGCTTGTTGGCTCACATAGTAAATTATCACTGGTGTAAGAACCGGACCCTTACAAAGGAAATACAGAAACTTGTGCGAGCAAAGTTCAATTAAGAGCGTAGTAATTCAATAAATCAACAAGAAACATGAAGTCTGAAAGTGTGTTTTCACTATCAACCAAGACATATACTTAAGTCCATTATCGTGAATAATACCTGTAAAACGTACAAGAAGTCCTTAATAAACTAATATAAATATCATTTGCAGAAAATAATTATAGCTAACGGCTGCCTCATATTACGTAAACAAAGATAATATTCTTAAAATTATGCAAATCCGATCTCCGAAAAACAGTCAAATAATCTAAGTCGCACGAAAAATTAGTCCGTAACTCGCGCTTACAAAATTTTTCTCGTGACTGACCAGCTGCACAGCCTCTCTGCCACACTACACGGACTACTTACGAAAGACACCGACAAAAGGCTGCTGAACAGTAATAGGCTCCACATCCCCTGATGCACTCCGGAAGCAAGGTTATTACAAATGACTGAAGCGATTTCATAAATTCACTGTACCTACATTAATTGACATAATGTCACCAAAATGAACACTCATATAGAAAAACTCAAAGTTTTGTATTTTTGCAGCCTCAGTTCAGATTTCTGCAGCGAGTGCTTAGGCAAGATGGCGACAGACGCCGAGAAAGCCTGCGTTGTGCCTGAAATGCATTCACAACAGTCTGCCAAAACAGTGTGAGGACACTTCAGAACGGAGTTCAACGAAGATCCACCAGCTCGCAACTCCATTCGGCGATGATATGCGCAGTATAAAGCTTCAGGAAATCTCGGCGAGAAGAAATCAACGAGTCGGCTTGTGGTGACTGACGAAACGGTTGACTGTCTGCGGGCAAGTTTTGCACGTAGCCCACAGAAGTCAACGAAGAGGGAAAGCAGAGAGCTGAACATACCACAACCGACCGTTTGGAAGATCTTACGGAAACGACTGAAGCTGAAGCCTTACCGCCTGCAATTGCAACAATTCTTGACTAGCGGTTACAACGTCAGATGCTTTGAATCTTCTGCACAGTTCCAACGAAGACGCTGGATTTTGTATGAAACTCATATTCAGTGACAAAGCAGCTTTTTTGTGAACGGCACAGAGATCAGGTGCGATGTGCAAAACTGGGAGAGACATAATCCGCACGTTGTCGTGCAGCACATTCGAGATTAGCAAAAGTTAATGTGTCTTTGACAGTATCACAGTTTTAACATTATGGTCCATTTTTATTCTGAGAAAATACTGTTACAGGACGTGTGTTTCGGAACGTGATGGAAAATTGGCTCATGCCACAGCTGTAGACCGACAGTGTGGAATGCATCTACCAATAGAATGGTGCTCCACCCCACTTCCACCATGATGTTCATGAATTGTTAAACAGGAACCTGAGAAACCGATGCATCAGCCGAGGTGTGGTTGACCAGCAGCAATTCGTGTCGTGGCCTCCACGCTCTCCCGAGCTATCGCAACGCGATTTTTTTGTTTGGGGTTATGTGAAAGATTAAATTTCTACACCTCCTTTGCCAACAAACTCACTAGAACTGCAATCTTGCATCAACAGTGCTTTTGATTGATAGGATCATGCTGCTCCGAATGTGGGAAGGAGTTGATTATCGACTTGAGATCTGTAGAGTCAGTAGGGAGGTATAAAACCATTTCAGTCATTTATAAATAAACTTCTAGTTTCTGCGACCTGGCTCATTACTGAAGCCAAGACAGTTACTTAAACCACTAAAGGTAATTCTACTCACACAGATGATGCTACAAACACAGAAAAGTAGCACGGTTAGAGTGCAAAATCTCATTAAAGTATTGCCACAAGTCATTAACAAAGTTCATAACACATTACTGTCTGCCATTTCGTTGTGAGGAAATGGAATGAAAAATCATAAATAGGTGAGTGTTTTAGCTGAAGACTAGTGTACCTGCGAATACTTGAGGTTTTCTGGTCGGTGTTTCAGTCTACTGACCGATTTTTGAATCACATGAAGGCCTACCATAAGTAGTTTCTCGCATTTCCTACTGTCTTTGTTGTTCTGAAGCATAACATCGTGTTTTATGCAGCGCCTGTGAATATTAGTTCTACGTATTTTACTAATGTATAATATGTTAAAGCTATTTAGAGAATAAAGTTAGTTCTTCAATTAAGAGTTTTATGCTAAGTAAAATTCTGTATATTTTTAAAAGTAGTTGCCGTGTGGACAGTTAAACGACAATATATCAATAACGCACCACTTTGTACATCGAAACGGAAGGTCTTCTGCTGTGGAACACGTGATACGTTGCAAATGAATTGAGTTTCTTTAACGCCTCAATAATTTTCCGTTTATTGAAAATGGAAATTTGTGCTAGATGCCAATAGCTTATATTTCAAAATGTTTTTAACGGGTAAATTGTTTTTATAAAAGTAGCTCTTATTTTGATTTCACTTACTGTTTATTGGTTTGTAACAGAGGAGTAATGCAACACATAGGCTATTAAATTCACTATTGACAAGATTTTCTCGATTGTAACACTTTTAAATTTAATAGAATATTTGTTCCATGTTGTGCTTTGGAGCAGCTTTTCACATTCTGGTACAGAAAACCCTTACTTTTCTAGAGCAATTTTTGAAATTTCAGAAAAAGACTGCAGCACACACAAAGTGAATGCTATCATTTGAAAATGGAATAAGAAATTTTGTAAAACCTCGTCGTCAATATTGTAAAGACCTCGTCCCTACTGCTGCGGAGCTGAGTTGCTACTGATGTTACAGTAGGCCGAGTTCGTGAAACGGCTTCTGGTGCAGTAAACCGCTAAGATAGCTTTTCTCTCCCACTGTTACACAGCTATGCCCCAGGGTCAGTTAACATGATAGGAGAACTAATGTTCTACAACACTCCGACAAATTAGTAACAAAGTCATACAAACGAGTTAAAAAGGTTTACGTACCTCTGTGACTTGTTGAATGTGGTCTACAATACTGCTTGTAATACAACACAAAAAAGGACGTCAATGGCTAAGTGCAAATAACCTTAGGTAGACTTCACACTTCACAGCAAATGCAATTTTGTAACAACTGTCTGTTCACTTCTAAGAGTTCATTAAACGATATTCCCTGTCTAAGTCAGCCCTGGACTGTGGTCTATAACCAAGTAAGCGAGAGCTGATCTTCTGTCTTCCGGCTTCTGTCCATTGTCGTCCGGTCATTGGCGGGTTGACTCGGCCGGCAATTGGTCGAGGCGAAGTCGATATCTTCATCCTCGGCTGGTGGAATTCGCGCAAGTGACGAGTCTCTATGGCACTGATACCAGCTCGCATCTTTGCACCTGTAGTGCTTTTGCTCTGGCTGTCTCTTGTTCGGACGACACAGCAAGAAAATATATTGAACTTCTATTACAGAGCTGGCTAGAGACGAAAGACAAAAAGGCGTTCCAACTCCTTCCACAACATATCAAATAATAAATTGTGGTTACTCAACCAGTAGAAGTGCTAGGTAAGCATCTGGGAAAGGTCCGTTGATATTTTGTGTAACTGTAGAGTATTGACAGTACTGGCACGTTTTGATTTCAACTTTTAATAAACTCTTTATACACACACCTCATTTCAAATGTAGAATGTTGTGGTATTTACAGTCGTTACAAGCTTTCATATGACGTGTTATGCGATCTGATTGCTCCGGAGGTTTACTTGTTACTAATTTTATAATTTATCGCAAATACAAACAAATGTAACTTTTATAGTAATAATCCTAGAATCGTACTTGAAGTTGCAAAGTGCTTGTCTCATCGACACAATGCTCCTGGTGAACTTCGTATCCTTGTATCATATTTGTACGGTGTGTGATGTAATTTAATTGAAAATATCCACGGTGCAATCACATTAATGGGATCACCGCCTACGCTATACAATAAACTCTCTCAGATGACAAGTGGCAGCACTAGCAGTGGAGGGTACATGAAGCACGTCGAGGGGACGCGGTAAAACAGTGCAGTTGTTGCAATGCTGAAGCAGAGAGATTTATGTGAGAAACAAAACGGCACGATCATTGGCTTTCGTGCCAAGGGTGGAAGCATTTTCGAAAAGGCTAAATTTGTAAACTGTGCATGGGGGCTTAATTAAGTACAATGCAAATAATTTTAATTTTAGTCGCTGTATGTCCGGCTACGAAGTCTCGTAAACGGTTGGCCCTGACTAGTATTAGTACGCAATCTGACTGCATAGAACAACAACAAGGAATGAAAGGAAATTTCCGTTACCACAATTAATTAATTAAGTCCCCAGCAACTATAAAAGCTACGAAACAAAAACTACGAACAACAAAGCACAAGTGTAACTGTTCTGTGTGTGGAAGTGTGATTCAACGTGCACATCTGGCACGGTTCTTCCTCAATAAGACAAGATATTTTAAATACCATTTACACGGAATTAATTAAATAAAACTGAAATACTATAATTGCACATAGAAACCCGAATTACAGTCTAATACATGAACACAAGCCAGATGCTTTGTTGACTGAACCTGTGACCAAGAGGCATTGTTAGTTAGGAAATTTAAAGAAAATAAACAAATGTTTTATACCTTCATATATATTGACTAAAAATACACTCTGATCATTACAACATCTCCATTCGAACAACATCTGCTGTCTAGCCCATCAAAACAACTGCACACGACATGGCCTCAAATAGTACAGCTATCAACCTCCTCTCAGCAAAGCACTAACCACCACAACTTCTGAACAAGCACTGCCAATGGAGGCGACGGAATAAAACTCTTTGGCGCAATCTCTGGCGCGGTGACTCAGTGTACCCACCTTTCAACTGTTCGTCTGCAACCGTTGTTAAAGAATACCATGCATGGAAAAATGGTAATATCTAAAACTGTGGTTCTCCAGTGGCCATAGATGATAGGGGTGACCACCGGCTGGAGTGGCCGTGCGGTTCTAGGCGCTACAATCTGGAGCCGCGAGACCGCTACGGTCGCAGGTTCGAATCCTGCCTCGGGCATGGACGTATGTGATGTCCCTAGGTTAGTAAGGTTGAAGTAGTTCTAAGTTCTAGGGGACTGATGACCTCAGAAGTTGAGTCCCATAGTGCTCAGAGCCATTTTTGACAGTGGTGACCGGCGGCTGCGGAAATTTGTACAGCCGAATACACTTGCAGTTGATGAGCTGTTGAGCACTGACCGCGCAGGGCTACCAACAGTGTCTCCTCAGCGACCGTGCAGCGAACGTTGCTCCGTATGGGCCCTCCGCAGCAGGTGCCTGGCTCTTGCTCCCATGCTGACTGCTGTGGCGACGAAGGCTGGAATACGCCAATACCACAACTGGACGCCCACTGAATGGCGGCAGGTGGCCTGCTCAAATCAATCACGTTTCACGCTCCAACCTACAGATGGCCGCTGGCATGTACGGGGTGAAACAACCGAAAGCAAACACCCTGCAACAATATCGGAAGGCTCCATGCCAGAGGGCATTCCCTGAGTGATCTCGTCATTGCCGGCCGGAGTGGCCGAGCGGTTCTAGGCGCTACAGTCTGGAGCCGCGCGACCACTACGGTTGCAGGTTCGAATCCTGTCTCGGGCATGGATGTGTGTGATGCCATTAGGTTAGTTAGGTTTAAGTAGTTCTAAGTTCTATGGGACTGATGACCTCAGAAGTTAAGTCCCATAGTGATCAGAGCAATTTGAACCATTTTTGAACCATCTCCTCATTATGGAAGGCCCAATGGGTCAACACAAGTACGCGTATGTCCTTAGGAGTCCATGTGTAGTTTGTTTTTCCTCGGCAGATTGGCACCGACAAGCAGAACAATGCAATGTGTTACACAGCTCGCAGCGTACGTGCATGGTTCGAAGTTCACTAGGGTGAGTTTACCGTACCGCCTGGCCACCAAACTCAGCGAATTAACACTTTCGCTGCGGCACAGGTGCAGGCGCGCAACTCTCCAGTGCGGCCCGGCAACGTGCGAGTGCGAGCCGGTAACACTCTTGAAACGGCAGGTACCGCTCGGATCCGACGCTCCTAAGCACACCTGAGCTACAGGCTGACGTCAGGACCTTGTAAGATCAGTAGGATCATGTTCTATACTGACTTAATGATGACACCTTAGATGCATTACTTCAAATAAGCTTCGACTGTATTGTGGTCACGTTTTAAAGTCTGTTTGCTGTCTGACACCTATAGGGCTCACAGGCGTCATTCAAATATTCGTGATTTGTTGATAATGTAACAAAAAATACAATTCAAACAAGCAACAAATCCACAGCAGTCAGGAAAAATTTGGATTCCAAAACGCAAATTCTTATGAAGGGAAAAAAGGAAAAATGAAACTGGATTCATTTGAAATTATATTTACTTCAAATGCTCATTTCCAAGATTGACTCAGATAGAGGTCGTCAATTTAGTAGCGGAACTGTCACGAAACAGACTCGAAAGCTGTGCTTCCACACTATCATCACTCTGCAATTCTTCTGCAGCCTCTAAATGACAATCTCCGTCGTATGCCTCGTCCTCACTACACAGAAAATCACTGTCGTTTAGTACACTAAGTAACTGTTCCTCTGTCAATTCAACACTTTTCCTGCTCATCTTCACATTGGAAGGACCAGGTGTCGGTTCATTAGCGACCATTACGAACAATATACGTTTGATAACTGACCAAACAAAACCAAAGTTTACACGTTTTGATGCTAGCTTAGACGCTGCAACTAGACTGAGTAATCCGACAGTGAGCGCGGACCGGACGCTTATAAGCGTCAGCCGCACTGGCTAGTGGCTTGTTGTGATGCTTATAAGGGTCAGCCGCACTGGCTAGTGGCTTGTTGTGACGCTTATAAGCGTCAGCCGCACTGGCTAGTGGCTTGTTGTGACGCTCATAAGTGTCAGCCGCACTGGCTAGTGGCTTGTTGTGACGCTTATAAGTGTCAGCTGCACTGGCTAGTGGCTTGTTGTGATGCTTATAAGCGTCAGCCGCACTGGCTAGTGGCTTGTTGTGACGCTTATGAGTGTCAGCTGCACTGGCTAATGGCTTGTTGTGATGCTTATAAGTGTCAGCCGCACTGGGTAGTGGCTTGTTGTGACGCTTATAAGCGTCAGCTGCAGCGAAAGTGTTAAACACAGTCGAGAATCTGTGGGAACACCTCGATCGGGTTGTTCGTGTCATCGATCCTCAACTGTGGAACCTGTCCACGGTACTGCTGTCGGCACGGTTCTGCATCCCTGTCGGTACTTTGCAGAACCTCATTGATTTCTACCCACACATACATGCTGCAAAAGATGGTTATTCAGGCGTTTGGCAGGTGGTCATATTAAGGTGACGGGGCAGTGTGTAATATTTACGAGTATCCTTTCTTTTCGTCAGTGTCAGCTACCGTTGTGTCGTCTTCACCATTTTCAGCAAGCATGCTCTCTGTCGCCTGACGGAAACCCGTCATCAGGTCAGTCAGCCCTCAGCTCCACTTGAATTCCTCGCATGCAACGCTCCGCTGGATCGCTTCGGTCACCTGGACGCCGCATCACCACTGTCTCTCGCGCCTCGACACAAATACACTCCTCGAAATTGAAATAAGAACACCGTGAATTCATTGTCCCAGGAAGGGGAAACTTTATTGACACATTCCTGGGGTCAGATACATCACATGATCACACTGACAGAACCACAGGCACATAGACACAGGCAACAGAGCATGCACAATGTCGGCACTAGTACAGTGTATATCCACCTTTCGCAGCAATGCAGGCTGCTATTCTCCCATGGAGACGATCGTAGAGATGCTGGATGTAGTCCTGTGGAACGGCTTGCCATGCCATTTCCACCTGGCGCCTCAGTTGGACCAGCGTTCGTGCTGGACGTGCAGACCGCGTGAGACGACGCTTCATCCAGTCCCAAACATGCTCAATGGGGGACAGATCCGGAGATCTTGCTGGCCAGGGTAGTTGACTTACACCTTCTAGAGCACGTTGGGTGGCATGGGATACATGCGGACGTGCATTGTCCTGTTGGAACAGCAAGTTCCCTTGCCGGTCTAGGAATGGTAGAACGATGGGTTCGATGACGGTTTGGAAGTACCGTGCACTATTCAGTGTCCCCTCGACGATCACCAGTGGTGTACGGCCAGTGTAGGAGATCGCTCCCCACACCATGATGCCGGGTGTTGGCCCTTTGTGCCTCGGTCGTATGCAGTCCTGATTGTGGCGCTCACCTGCACGGCGCCAAACACGCATACGACCATCATTGGCACCAAGGCAGAAGCGACTCTCATCGCTGAAGACGACACGTCTCCATTCGTCCCTCCATTCACGCCTGTCGCGACACCACTGGAGGCGGGCTGCACGATGTTGGGGCGTGAGCGGAAGACGGCCTAACGGTGTGCGGGACCGTAGCCCAGCTTCATGGAGACGGTTTGCGAACGGTCCTCGCCGATACCCCAGGAGCAACAGTGTCCCTAATTTGCTGGGAAGTGGCGGTGCGGTCCCCTACGGCACTGCGTAGGATCCTACGGTCTTGGCGTGCATCCGTGCGTCGCTGCGGTCCGGTCTCAGGTCGACGGGCACGTGCACCTTCCGCCGACCACTGGCGACAACATCGATGTACTGTGGAGACCTCACGCCCCACGTGTTGAGCAATTCGGCGGTACGTCCACCCGGCCTCCCGTATGCCCACTATACGCCCTCGCTCAAAGTCCGTCAACTGCACATACGGTTCACGTCCACGCTGTCGCGGCATGCTACCAGTGTTAAGGACTGCGATGGAGCTCCGTATGCCACGGCAAACTGGCTGACACTGACGGCGGCGGTGCACAAATGCTGCGCAGCTAGCGCCATTCGTCGGCCAACATCGCGGTTCCTGGTGTGTCCGCTGTGCCGTGCGTGTGATCATTGCTTGTACAGCCCTCTCGCAGTGTCCGAAGCAAGTATGGTGGGTCTGACACACCGGTGTCAATGTGTTCTTTTTTCCATTTCCAGGAGTGTATATCCGTAGAATGAGCGACAGCAGATTGTCAAGGAGAATCGGAGAGTATGCTAAGATATGGATGACACAGATGAAAAATGTTACAAAAGGCATACAAGATAATATCAGCAACTTCATTTTTTAAGGAGATAATAGTATACTTACAGGACATCAGCCCCAGCAATCGATCCCGCTTGAACTTTGGTTCATAATTCTGATAGTATGCAGTTACTGAATCGTCACTCGCTCCAAATGCCCGAGCTCCAATTACCGTACAGTGTAGTGAGTAAGAACCTCGTGAAATACTGTTGACATTCGTAACATGCTTTGCTAATTGTGTCAAAGAGCGCGGTTTCTAACACTGTAGTTGCTGCCAGAGATCTCCTGCGTCTGAATATTTTGATGTTGTGAATCACAAAGGCAGTGAAAATGAATTAAACGAATAAGTGTATGACAGTGCTATGCAATTATTAACGTCCCACTCCAGCGTACTTTGTTTGGACTGTAAAGTGGGCACTGTTAAAATGAGGAACATTTTCGAGAAATGCGCTATTCTTCTATGTGAGTCACATATTAAATTGTACATCAGAAATTATTAGTATCATTTATAATAATTCATTAGTTCCTCAGGTTTATTCATTTTGATTTTGAGGTGTTTGTAAAAGGTGTTCGGAAATTAGCATTGCAAACTTCTAGAGCTTGTGGTGGGGAGCGGGTGCTCAATATTTTGAATAGGAACCTATGTCCAGAAATGTACCATTTCCGTTCTACGACGATTTCAGTTCAGATATTTCAACTCATCCATTTCTGCTTGAGGAATCGAATTAGGCGCGACGCAGTACAATTATTAGGTAACAATTGGAAAGAAAACATAACGATACAGGCATTTATCATTGAAGCATATTTCTTTGTATCAACACTTAAACGTTACGTCTTTACGTTATTCCAAAATACAAAAGAGCCCAGCTTACAGTACTAATTCATAACAACAGCGACTCAATGCGGCGACCACCAACGTCGTTACGTTGTACCTACGAAGCAATGTCTTATACACTGTCTCCATCCCATCTAGTATCTCTTCAGTTTCTTGTGCAGCTGCCAGAACTCGTGCCAGCAGATCTTCCTCTGTCTCTACAGGAGTCTCGTAAATTAACCTTTGCATGCGACGGCACAAGTAGTGGTGCACATCATCCTATTGCATAGCAGGACAAGCAAGTCTGAGACTTTCCTCTTTTCCTCAGCAGTCGTGGACGTGTTATATGAATTGAAACCGTCGTAGAACCGAAGCAGTTTGTTTCCGGACATGGATTCCTAAACAAAATATTGTATACTCACTTCCATTTACGAGTCCTAGAAGTTTGTAACGGAAATTTCTGCACGCCCTGTATAGCTACAGAATATCAGTAAAAGAATAATGTTAAAGTAGTATTGAACTCATTTCCGCCTTAGGTTGACATATTACGTATTCATTTTATTTACTATTTCTTCCGTATAATTACTTGCGTTCTCGAACTACACTCATGCTCATAAATTAAGGATAATTGCAGAATGTGGTGCTACACAACTTGGCACTACACTAAACATGGCGCTAACAGGCAGGCAAATAGGGAACACACACGGCACAGATCTGTAAGTCCACGGTATTGGTGATAAGTTGAGAAATCCGTCCCGAAACACATGTGCTACAAAACGCCACTGTTTCCTGCGCATGTATCCCGATATCAATATGGGATATGATCACCATGCACACGTACACAGGCCGCACAACGGGTTGGCACACTCTGGATCAGGTGGTCGAGCAGCTGCTGGGGTATAGCCTCCCATTCCTGCACCAGTGCCTGTTAGAGGTCCTGAAGTGTCCTAGGGGTTTGAAGACGTGGAGTGATGCGTCGACCGAGAGCATCCCAGACGTGCTCGATGGGGTTTAGTTCTGTAGAACAGGCAGGCCACTCCATTCGCCTGATATCTTCTGTTTCAAGGTACTCCTCCACGATGGCAACGCGACGGGGCCGTGCGTTATCAACCATCAGGAGGAAGGTAGGACCCACTGCACCCCTGAAAAGGCGGACATATTGGTGCAAAATTAGGTTCCGATACAGCTGACCTGTTACAGTTCCTCTGTCAAAGACATGCAGGGGTGTGCGTGCACCAATCTTAATCCCTCCCCACACCATCTAACCACGACCTCCATACAGGTCCCTTTCAAGGACATTAAAAGGCTGGTACCTAGTTCCTGGTTCACGCCAGATGAAAACCCGGCGAGAATCACTGTTCAGACTATACCTGGACTCGTTCGTGAAGATAACCTGGGACCACTGTTCCAGTGTCCATGTACTGTGTTCTTGACTGCAGGATTTACGGGCTCTCCTGTGATCAGGGGTCAGTGGAATGCACCTTTCAGGTCTCCGGGCGAATAAATCATGTCTGTTCAGTCGTCTGTAGATTGTGTATCTGGAGACAATTGTTCTAGTGTCTGCGGTAAGGTCCCGAGCGAGGCTACCTGCAATACCCTGAGGTCATCTGAGGGCACTGATGGTCAGATATCGGTCTTCTTGTGGTGTTGTACACTGTTGACGTCCCGTACTGTAGCGCCTGGACACGTTTCCTGTCTGCTGGAATCGTTGCCATAATCTTGAGATCACACTCTGTGGCACACGGAGAGCCCGTGCTAAGACCTGCTGTGTCTGACCAGCCCACAGTCGCCGTAGTATTCTACGCCTCATAACGTCATCAATATGTGTTCCTTGAGCCATTTTCAACACACAGTCACCATTAGCACGTCTGAAAAGTCTGCAAACCTACTCGTTGCACCGTACTCTGACATGCACCAACACACCTCTGCGTACGTGGATTGCTGCCAGCGCCACCGTGCTACGACCGCAGGTCAAATGCACTACATGGTCATACCCCGAGGTTATTTAAACCCGCAAACTACCCACCAGAGCGTTGTTTCACCATGTATCAACATTATCCTTAATTTATGAGCACTAGTGTAGATACCAAAGTACGTTAGGCAGCTGTGTGCATTTCCTCCTCCTCCTCCTTCTCTTCCTTCGCCTTCAGCGTCCCACGTATAGGATGGCTCTTGTTGTCTCTCCGCTCTACACATCTTCCCGCTCGGGCATTAGGCTGCCGTAGTGAAATGGATCGCGCGAGAAACAAACGGTGCGCGAGATGGTTTAAAATCTTTTCGGTCAAAATGTCATGAGTGCGTACCGTCTGAATTATGGTCCAAATCACACGTGATCGATACCTGGAGCTAATATCTTACAAGGGTGCTTCTTTCTCCTTAAAATATGAGGTCAAGTTGGTGGTGGTTCCTTGTTAGAGGAATTAGGTCTAAGCATATTGTGGATAAGGAGCAACAGCAGAGAATCCTAACAGATCAAAAGAGGCGATAGAAAAGGCAGGAAACTGGAATGCGGAAGCCTCAGACGGAAATTAAGAAAAAGTTGTACTATATCTTACCTCTCTTGGGAGAGCATACACTGATCAGCCAGAACATTAAGACCACCTACCCAACAGCACGTATGTCCAACTTTGACACGGATAACAGCGACGACGCGTCATGGCATGGAAGCAATGAGGCCTTGGTAGGTCGCTGGAGGGAGTCGGCACCACGTCTGCACACACAAGTCACCTAAATCCCGTAAATTCAAGAGTGGGGGCGATGAGCTCTAATGCTACATCTAATCACATCCCACATTCGTTTGGTAGGGTTGAGATGTGGCGAGGTGGGGACGGGGGGACGGGGGGACGGGGGGGGGGGGGGGCAGGGCGCCGACAACACATCACAGGGTTATTTAGTAAGCGTGATAGCGTTACGGAGATGTTTAGCAAACTCAAGTGGCAAGAGAGGCGCTCTGCGTCGTGGTGTAGCTCGCTGTCCAGGTTTCGAGAGAGTGCGTTTCTGGATGAGGTATCGAATATATTGCTTCCCCCTACTTATACCTCCCGAGGAGATCACGAATGTAAAATTAGAGAGATTCGAGCGCGCACGGAGACTTTCCGGCAGTCGTTCTTCCCGCGAACCATACGCGACTGGAACAGGAAAGGGAGGTAATGACAGTGGCACGTAAAGTGCCCTCCGCCACACACCGTTGGGTGGCTTGCGCAGTATAAATGTAGATCATCTTGATGTCAATGGAAACTCGCCACTGTGTTCCTCGAATCACTCCATCACACTAGTCGCCTTGTGACATGGCACATCATCTTGTTGGAAAGGCCACGGCATTCGGCAAACATGATCTCCATCAAAGGGTGTTTGTGGTCTGCAGTCAGAGTACAACACTCCTCGGCCGTCATGATGCCTTGCACGAGCTCCACTGGACCCATCGATGCCCACGTGAATGTTCCCCAGAGCTTAATGGAGCCGCCGCCATCTTGTCTCCGTCCCACAGCACAGGTGTCAAGGAGCTGCTCCCCTGGAAACGAGGGATTCGCGCCCTCCCATCGGCATGATGAAGAAGGTATTGGGGTTCATCAGACCATGCAACATTCTGCCACTGTTACAAAGTCCAGTCCAGTCTCGTTGATCACATGCCCATTTCAGGGGCAGATGTCGATGTCATGGTAGTAACATTGGCACATGCACGTATCGTCAGCTACGGAAGATCATCGTTAGGAGCGTTGGGTACGCTATGTGTCCACCCACACTTGTACTTTGTCCAGCATTAAAGTCTCATGTTAGTTCCGCCTCAGCTAGGCGCCTGTCCTGTTTCCCTTGTCTGCCCGGCCTACGACGTCCGATATCCGTAATGACGAGTGGCCGCCCAACTCCACGACATCTGGACGTGGTGTCATTTTGTTTTCGCTATGTGTTGAAGATTCTCACCGCAGCACCCCTCGAACGCCCGACAAGTCGTGCAGTTCCCGAAATGCTCATGCCGAGCCTTCGGGCGATCAAAATCTGCTCTTGGTCGAACCCAAACAGATCGCGCCTTTTTCATTTTCCACGTGGACAGCACGCTCCCTAACACAACATGCACCGTGCGTGTGTCATCCCTCGCCAGGTGACGCTGCCATCACATGGACCGGTTTATACCGATAGTAGTTCGGTGGTCATAATGTTCTGGGATCAGTATATGTCAGAGTAGGAAGAGGGACTGGAAAAGACAGGAAACTGGAATGCGTACGCTAAGTGTGGTCCACTGAAGCCTCAGACAGAATTTAAGAAAAGTTGTACGTCTTACCTGTCTTGGAAGAACATACTTAATGTACAGTACCGGACACAACAAACCTCATCTGTCTTGCGGCCATCAGATACGTCTGAGTAATTGTCCCTTCCCCCTCTCATCCCCTTCCTCCCGCACCCTTTGTATCATTGGCTTTCTAAATAAATGTCAAAGCGACCTCATTTCACTCATACCCTCTCTCCTTCAGTTCATCAGTTTTATATCTGCGTCTCCTTCATGTCTTTTTCTTGTTTCACTCTCTCTCTCTCTCTCTCTCTCTCACTGTGTGTGTGTGTGTGTGTGTGTGTGTGTGTGTGGCTTCTTAACGTGTTTTCACACACTTACGCACGCACTCACACACCCAAACCCCCTTCAACCCACCCGTCCGCCCACACACACACACACACACACACACACACACACAAACACACACACACACACGTCAGCTCCATTACAAGTGTCTAACACCGTCTGTCATTCCATGCATATACCCTCCACACACAAAACGAAAAAAAATAGCGTCTCTCAAATACCCGCGTTGCACTAACGAAAGCTGCTTAACAGCTTTTGGAAAATGTACTACAAAACTGACGCACAGTCCCGCTGCTTAAAAGAGCTTATGACGTACTGCTGAAGCGAACGCTAGAAAGGAAATAAACCTATTGTTTGAGCGCAAGCAGCCATATTTGTATGTCTGTCTTGATAGCATTTTTGGTTCTCGATAAATACTGACAAAACACGTACACTTTTGTATGGTAGTATTCAACAGCTTTTAGTCCTTTGAAATAACCGTTCCAAAGCTCCCCGTGATCACAGCTGTCTATGCAACGTTGTACCTTGAACTTTCACTCATACCTATCTTATACTACACTGGCTGTTTCAGAATGATTCGTCAGATTCCACAAGACTGTATCGTCTACATATATTGACTTGGCGTATATTTTAACTTACGCATTGGGCGACAGCATTTTTAATTTCAACAGAACCATCCTGTTTTACAAGGGGCTATCTTTTAAAAGTGCTTTTAATGTACATACAACCGTAGGGTACTTTTCGGAAATACGTTTATGAGCAAAGTTTTCATTTAACTTTTACAAACGTGCCCTTCTCCGGACGTATGATAAACTTCCAAAAGAGAGTCAAACTTTTTCCATACTGCTGCTAGAATATCGGGAGTGACTGTATTCACTGCTGTTGTTATATACCGACGCAGTTCACGCAAAGTTATTTGAAGGGGAGGAACGTAGAGTCCCGAGTTTATTGTGCTGTTGCCCCTAGATCATATGGCCTTCCTAAGGTTCACAAGCAAAGGGCTCCTTTGACGATCCGGCATATCGTGTAACAAAGCACCTTGTTACTCTGCTGAGTCCTATAATAAGTCGGTGTGAGCATCACATTAAGAATTCGGTAGACGTCTTATGTCGGTTAGAGGGAATGCGTCTGAATGACTCTGATATTCTAGTAAGTTTTATGTTGTCTCTCTCTTCACTCTGATTCGTTACGATTAGATTTGGTGTTGAATTAACGTATCTATTTCGACATGTGTTGATTTCCACTTACTTTTTATTCAGTGACCAGTACTATGAGAATACAGATAGAGTTGCGATGGGAAGCCGTTTGTCACCTATTATTACCAGTTTCTTTATGAAGGACTTCGAGGAACTTGCCTTAGAGTCAGCGACTTCGAGACCTGTGTGGTTTTTTTTTTTCAGATTGTAGATCTCATGGTAGTGGTAATTTGACCTACTTTTTAGAACAACTGAATTCAACCCACCCGATTTGTGGAGGTCTCCACTGCTTGATTTATCGGTCACGACATACCGTTTATAGGAAGCCTACTCACAATGACTTACATCTGCAAGCTGATAGCTGTCACCATTCAGTGAATATGAAGGGGTACTTCGCATCCTGATTCACAGGGCCCATTTCAGCTCGAACTCCGAGAGTTTGTTAGCTGAGTTAACCCATCTCAAGGTCACATTTCGTCAGAATCGTTACAGTAAAAGACAGATCAGGCGTGCCAACTGTGCACCGGGTGGGCATTGATAGTACCGAGGAGGCAAAGTTTACGACCTCTTTGCCTTAAACAGGGAGCATTTCGAACAAGATTGGTCATATTTGACGGAAAGATGATGTGAAAGGTGTTCTTCGGCCACCGTATAAGATCAGCGTCCTTTTAGATTCCGTAAAGGATGATCTCGGTTTGCGTAAGGCGGGTGTCTGCCGTTTTTATTGCAGTTATGGCACGTCGCGCGTTGATCAGTCTGTGAGGATTATGGACGACTGATGTACGTAGCATGAGCGACACACACACTTACAACAGCCGGTCAGTTCCATAATTGTAGAGCGTTGTCACGGCATCGATCATTCTATGGAATATAAAAAATACGGAGATTCTGGCATGCACTTCCAGCTTTTGAAGAGTGTTATTAAGAAAGCTTTGGAAATTAAATTAGCAAGAAGACTTATAAACAGAGATGGTGGTTTTTGTTAAATGTTTTGTCCATGGTCAAAAAATAGAGAGAGAAAGTACCTCACCCGTTTATTAATAACGCTGTCGATAACTTCTGACGTCGGTAATCACTGGCTTGTGATGACGCTAGTGTTTACAGAGTGTGTTCAAAAATGGTTCAAATGGCTCTGAGCACTATGGGACTCAACTGCTGAGGTCATTAGTCCCCTAGAACTTAGAACTAGTTAAACCTAACTAACCTAAGGACATCACAAACATCCATGCCCGAGGCAGGATTCGAACCTGCGACCGTAGCGGTCTTGCGGTTCCAGACTGCAGCGCCTTTAACCGCACGGCCACTTCGGCCGGCTACAGAGTGTGTGTGTGTGTGTGTGTGTGTGTGTGTGTGTGTGTGTGTGTGTGTGTGTGTGTCTGTGTGTGTGTGCGTGTGTGTGTGTGTTTTATCTTTACGGAGTTTCTCTGCAAACCTAGGTTTTAATTCTCTTGCGCAGCGCTTACTTGCTGCAATTATGCCTTGAAAATGGCAGCGTGTGCTTCTCTGGAAATATCGGCAGCTGTCGACGACGTAACTCACCGGCATTCTCGTAAGATGTTTGAAGAAAGACAGTGTCCTTCACAACGCCCTTGCCTATCCAGCCCATCCGAAAAAAAAAAAAAAAAAAATCACAGACAAACTTTGATCCAAAACGATATCCATACGCTCCTTATGGCCCATCCGTCTCTGAGTTCGTACTCTCGACGGATGTCATGAACTGAATTGTACCTGTTGAAACGGAGGATGCAAAACACCTTTTGTTGCTGTATTGTCAGCACATCGGCTTAACGCACAGTGCGTACTGAACGAGCTAGTGAGCTTGCTGCTCCAGGAAACCAAACGGACCGGCAACTTAACAAATGGCGGCGAGGTAAGCAAAAAGTACGATACTTGTGTTAAATTCTCTGTATTCATTCTCGCAGAATGTTCAGAGATGTCACTAAACTAGCCCAAAGATGTAAACAACCATGCATGACCAGCACGGAGAGGGTCGACAGCCGATCAGTGCCGGTCGAAGTGGCCGTGCGGTTCTAGGCGCTACAGTCTGGAACCGCATGATCGCTACGGTCGTAGGTTCGAATCCTGCCTCGGGCATGGATGTGTGTGTTGTCCATAGGTTAGTTAGGTTTAAGTAGCTCTAAGTTCTAGGGGACTTATGACCTCAGCAGTTGAGTCCCATAGTGCTCAGCGCCATTTGCACCATTTTTTGAGCCGATCAGTTCCAGTCATTCCACCAGGAAGGAGGTACACGGCTCGTGTTGTCTGTAGTTCAACCAAGCCAAGAAGGTCAACACCACAGTTCGATCGCGTTCGCATTATTACTTTGTGCCAGGAAGGGATTTCAACAAGGGATGTGTCCAGGCGTCTCGGAGTGAACGAAGGCGATGTTGCTCGGACATGGAGGAGATACAGAGAGACAGGAAATGTCGATGACATGCCTCGCTCAGGCCGCCCAAAGGCTACTACTCCAGTGGATGACCGCTACCTACGGATTATAACATCAACGCCACCATGTTGAATAATGCTTTTCGTGCAGCCGCTGGACGTCGTACTACGACTTAAACAGTGCAAAATAGGCTGACGATACGCATCTTAACTTCCGACGTCCATGGCGAGATTCATCTTTGCAACCAAGACACCATGCAAGATGGCTCCAACAACATGCTGAATAGATGGCTCAGTATTGGCATCATGTTCTCTTCACTGAGGAGAGTCGCATATACCTTCAACCGGACAATCGTCGGAGACGTGTTTGGTGGCAATCCGTTGAGGCTGAACGCCTTAGACTCACTCCAGCGAGTGCAGCAAAGTGTTGGAATGGCGTTATGTGAGGCCGACGTACGCCGGTGGTCGCCATGGAAGAAGCCATAACTGCTGTACGATACGTGAATGCCATCCTCCGACAGACAGTGCAACCATGTCGGCAGCATATTGGGGAGGCATTCGTCTTCATGGACGACAATTCGCGGCTCCATCGTTCACATCTTGTGACTTCTTTCAGGATGACAACATCGCTCGATTAGAGCGGCCATCATGTTCTACAGACATGAGCCGTATCGAATACGCCTAGGATAGATTGAAAAGGGCTGTTTACAGACGGCGTGACCCACCAACCACTCTGAGGGATCTACGCTGAATCGCCGTTGAAGAGTGGGACTATCTGGACCAACAGTGCCTCGATGAACTTGTGGATAGTATACCACGACGAATACAGACATGCATCCATGCAAGAGGACGTGTTGCTGGGTATTAGAGGTAACGGTATGTACAACAATCTGGACCACCATCCCTGAAGGTCTCGCTGTATGGTGGTACAACGTGCAATGTGTGGGTTTCATGAGCAATAAAAAGGGCGAAAATGATGTTTATGTTGATATCTATTACAATTTTCTGTACAAGTTCCGGAACTCTCCAAACCGAAGTGACACAAAACTTTTTTTTCATGTGTGTTTGCTTTGATAGGTTTTCCTTATGCAAAATGTGCTGGGGAAGCTGTCGCCAGCACACCAGGCGCGAAGAGGTTGCGAGAAGATCGATAGTAGGCACTAGCAATGCGGCTCTCAGGAGAGAGGCCAAGAACATACTCGCAAGCAACAAGCGACCAACGCCCTCTCGACCGCCAGTATTTAGCTCTCCGTCTCAGACCGGAGGGCCCAGTCAGTCATCGAGTGCGTCAACGAGTCGAGTCATCAGTCACAGCCTGGTGGGAGCCGCAGTCACAGTTAGCTCTGCCTCTAGTACATAGTCAGTCAGTACCTGGCAGTCAGAGTAGTGTACTTCGCGGACTTGTAGTTCATCAGCAGGCAGTTTAATGTGGAGTGTTACAGAGAGCTTGTACCACAGCACCTGGACTATCTTAAGCTACGTAGCTTCCTGTTTAAGTTAATAAATAACCCTATTAATACATGGGTGCAGTTGTGTTGTAGAAAGAGGTTCCCAGCCGCCAAACATGATCCTCTCCTTGCTTCCCATGGGACAAGCCTACAGTGACAACGAGGCGACACAAAACGACGGTCTGAAAATATCTTCACAGCAGAAATTGTGCAGTAATGGGAACAAAAGAGCGGGACGTTTTATTCTACCCAGTGTAAGAGCGGATCCAAAGAGATCATATTACTCTCGAAGAACGTCTTGAAACGTCCCCCTAGAAAAATTGTACATGACTGTCCTTAAACTGACACACAATAGTTTTAGCGCAACGCAGTCTGACTTTCAATAATCCCTACAAAAGAATGGCCCTGACTAACATTAACCTATACCTTTCACAAATCACTTACCTCACAAAAATCTTCGTTACTCGAACTACTGCAATACAGCGTGCGCCACTACTGCCAGCTACATAAAAGATTCAAACTACGGAAGGCACTAACTACTGATAGGCATAGTTAACAAATAAAGATTTTAATGGAGAACAAACAATGTATTTACCTTAGTAGTGTTGAAAAATCATAATATACATAGCAGTTCATGACATCCAGTCTTACAAATTTCAAAACTCTGCCATTTCTCTCTCCACATCCACCACTGCTGGCGGTTCACCTCCAACTGCGCAACGCTACGCGCTGTTCACATCCAGCTGCCCAACACTACAATAGCCAACAACAATGCAAACCAGCCACAGACTGCACACAGCACAGCCAGTGATTTTCACACACAGCGCTACGTAACGTTGCCAATAAGAAAACATAAACAGCCTACTTACATAGCCCCCATGCTCCCCACAAAAAATTTTACAAATTGTTTTGGGCAGTGGCCAATAATGATTTGATAAAATTTTTCATAATTACAATAACAATGATATCAAATGCACACACTTATTGATACAATGTTGGTCAAAAGCCAAAATTTTCTCACAGTCCATAAAGACAGTCCTGATCATTTATCACAGTAAAATTGCAGTGTTTTTCTCAAAGGCTGAGCAGTAAAAGAAAATGCACACGGAAGTAATGGATTTCCATGCAGTCTTGAAGAAGTAGTGTTGTCCTTCCAACGGAAAGACAGTGCTGACTCTCGACATGCAGACAGGAAATGGGCCACAACAGAGCAAACCCACAGCAGAGTCATTCGACGTTTTGAAGAATATTGGTAGGTAGGTCATCACAGAGCAGACCCACTGTAGTCCTGGTAGAGATTATGGTGTTGGTGGGCCACCAAAGGTGCAGACCCACTGCAGTCCTTGTAGAAATAATGGTATTGATGGATCATCAAAGGTGTAGACCCACTGTAGTCCTTGTAGAGATGGCCAGCAGCCGTCTGCTGCGACTGTGCAGGCGCACAATCACCATCGAAGAGTCTTGCGGACAATATACCAAGTCCATAACCACCACTTGTCCACTCACAAAGTTTTTGGAATTGTCCTTAGAACCAGCAATGCTGTTATCCAGTCCCTTGCTGAATTATTAACACACGTGCAAACACTAACAGTCCCTACTTCTCACATATTGTCCATATACTATGACCAACAGAAACGTGTGCAGTGAAATGGAACTTACAAGTTGATAATATGATGAACTGGTGTCAATTACAATTTTATAACATAAGAATACAATTACAAAGGTACAAAATACATCATTAAAGAACATAACAATACAGATAACATTTGTAGTACAGGCTTTACAAAAGAATCGAAATAACATATACATCAGTGTTACAGGAATTATGACATGAGTACATACCTAAAAGATCAGAATAACTTTCGAAACATCAACTTCACACATGTGCATTAAAACAGAACAGAATAAATAATGTCTAAACATCTTTTAAAAGAAAATAACATATTATCAGAAACATTCTACAACATAACTCTTATTAGCTAAACACACTAAGACAGGAAAAACACAAATTCACATAGTGTAATAACACAAAAATACAGGACAGGGTTTGTTTTCAGTGTGACATTTGTTACTGCAGTCCACCCCAAAACTTCATTCCATATATCTTTCCTCTTATTTCAACATTTGATTCCACCAAAAAAATTTTATCCAAGCATGCTTTCTGTATTTATATGTTCACACATTTCTTACCTCATTATTTATTTTCCATTATCTTACCGCATCATTTATTCCCAAGAAAATCCTACCTAAACCTGTTGTCACTAAACCCTACTTTTTTGGTTTATATCCTCTTTCAAAATACTTTTTTGGCCAAACCATTTTCTTATAGCTTCTCAATGCATTTCTTCCAATTCATCACAAGTTTATACGCCAACTAGCTCTGCAGATGAAGAAGAGATTAATGAAATATATGATGAGGTAAAAGAAATTATTCAGATAGTGAAGGGAGACGAAAATTTAATTGTCATTGGTGACTGGAATTCGGTAGTAGGAAAGGAAGAGAAGGAGAAGTAGTAGGTGAATATGGAATGGAGCAAGGAATGAAAGAGGAAGCCGCCTGGTAGAATTTTGTACAGAACATAACTTAATCATAGTTAACACTTGGTTCAAGAATCATGAAAAAAGGCTGTATACATGGAAGAGGCCTGGAGACACTGGAAGGTTTCAGATAGATTATATAATGGTAAGACAGACATCTAGGAACCAGGTTTTAAATTGTAAGACATTTCCATAGAACTAGGGAGAAGAGTAATTTGTGGCACAACTTGACTAGAAGACGGGATCGGTTGGTAGTACATGTTCTGAGGAATCAATGGATCACCAATTTAGTATTGGAGGGCAGCGTGGAGGGTAAAAACCGTAGAGGGAGACCAAGAGATGAATACACTAAGCTGATTCAGAAGGACGTAGATTGCAGTAGTTACTTGGAGATGAAGAATCTCACACAAGATAGAGTAGCATGGAGACCTGCATCAAACCAGTCTCTCGACTGAGGACCACAACAACAACAATGAGTCTAATATCTTCCACTGTTTCTTTTGCAGACTTGGCCAAATTCTACCAACAAGATGCTACGATATTTTCACGTGCGTTAGTCCGTGCAACGCAATTCAAAGCCCACATAATGTTCGGCCCACGATTGCGTCTAAAGTCACACTCGCACAAACTATAATGTCACCGATTAGGAATGATCTAAAGAGGGCATAATCTACAGATGAAACTAGGAAGATTACAAGGAACAGTACACTGTGTGATCAAAAGCATCCGGATACATCGCTGAAAATGACTTACAAGTTCGTGGCTCACTGCATCGGTAATGCTGGAATTCAACATGGCGTTGACCCACCCTTAGCCTTGATGATAGCTTCCACTCCCGCAGGCGGACGTTCAGTCAGGTGCTGGAAGGGTTCTTGGGGAATCACAGCCCATTCTTCACGGAGTGCTGCACTGAGGAGAGGTATCGATGTCGGTCCGTAAGGCCTGACACGAAGTCGGCGTTCCAAAGATGTTCTACAGGTTTCAGGTCAGGAATCTGCGCAGGCCAGTCCATTACAGGGATGTTATTGTCGTGTAACCACTCTGCCACAGGCCGTGCATTATGAACAGGTGCTCGACCGTGTTCAAAGATGTAGTCGCCAACCGCAAATTGCTCTTCAACAGTGGGAATCAAGAAGATGCTTAAAACATGTTAGGCCTCTGCTGCGATAGTTCCACGCTAAACAACAAGAGGTGCAAGGCCACTCCATGAAAAACACGACCACATCATAACAGCCGCCGCCTCCGAATTTTACTGTTGGCACTAAACACGCTGGCAGATGACGTTCACCGGGCATTCGCCATACCCACACTCTGCCATCGGATCGCCACATTGAGTACCGTGATTCGTCACTCCACACAACGTTTTTCCACTGTTCAATCGTCCAATGTAAACGCTCCTTACACCAAGCGAGGCGTCGTTTGGCATTTACCGGCGTGATGTGTGGCTTATGAGCAGCCGCTCGAGCATGAAATCCAAGCTTTCTCACCTCCCGCCTAACTGTCATAGTACTTGCAGTAGATCCTGATGCAGTATGGAATTCCTGTGTGGTGGTCTGGACAGATGTCTGCCTATTATACATTACTCTTCAACTGTCGGTGGTCTGTTAGTCACCAGACAAGGTCGGCCTGTACGCTTTTGTGCTGTACGTGTCCCTTCACGTTTCCACTTCACTATCACATCGGAAACAGTGGACCTAGGGGTGTTTAGGAGTGTGGAAATGCCGCGTACAGACGTATGCCACAAGTGATACCCAATCACCTGACCATGTTCGAAGTCCTTAGGTTCCGGAGAGCATCCCATTCTGCTCTCTCAAGATGTCTAATGACTACAGAGGTCGCTGATATGGAGTGGCAGCACAATGCACCTAATATGAAAAACATATATAAAACATATATTTTTGGGGGTATCCGGATACTTTTGTTCACATAGTGTATGACTGAGGCAGTTATCATAATCGACTGGACAACATCATTATAGTTATTATTAAATATACCTAATAAATCTATAGGTATAATAGGTGATTTTCAGAGCATGAAAGACACTCGGTTAGTAACAAATCTTTACTCTGTTCCACGCGTAGAGAAGCTTGTCGGTTAGGTAACAGACAACATTTTTCGAATACTGAACCCACAAATGCTTACCTGCATATGCTGAAGAACTAAGTTTCCCAACGAATCACAGTTGTTAATACTACTTTCGGCTTCGATATACACAAAAGAACGACGCACCACAAAGGAATTATCCGAAAGAGTCGGAAATCGGTAGATGTCATATACATGTACAGGCAAACAAAGAATTACAATGTTTGCAAATTTGAATGATTTATTGAATAGAAAGAACTTAACAAACTATCCAAGTCAATAGAGTGTTGGTTTACCTCTAGCCCGTGTACAAGCAGTTATTCAGCTTGGCACTGAATGACAGTTCAAAAAATGGCTCTGAGCACGATGGGACTCAACTGCTGAGGTCATTAGTCCCCTAGAACTTAGAACTAGTTAAACCTAACTAACCTAAGGACATCACAAACATCCATGCCCGAGGCAGGATTCGAACCTGCGACCGTAGCGGTCTTGCGGTTCCAGACTGCAGCGCCTTTAACCGCACGGCCACTTCGGCCGGCTGAATGACAGTGTTATTGGGTGTTGTCCCTAGGGATACCATGCGGAATTCTGTCCAATGCTGAGCTAGTTGGAGGGTCTTGCCCACAATGCTCCTAACGTTCTCAATTGGCGAGAAATCAGGAGAACTTTCTGGCCAAGCAGGGTTTGGCAATCAAGAAGGCAAACAGTAGAAACTCTCGCCATTTGCTAGTAGACATTACCTTACTGAAATGTAAGCCCAAGTGAAGTATCATATAGGTAGAAAAAGGTGGTGGCCACGCTTTCGACTACCCAGTTTCAACAACTTTTCAAGGTTGGATGACCTGGAAAAGTAGTTGAAACTAGGTAGTTGAAAGTGTAGCCGCCTCCTTTACGTACCTTTACGAAAACATGACAAAAATGTGGAGAGATGAGGTTACGTACATACTCGCCTGGGAGTATGAGAAATCATTCCATTCCTCCACGGGTGGGATTGGCAACTGATCTTGCATACTATCCGTGCTATATGGGGTTAAGCCCTGCAGAATAACCTCTTAGTCAACATTCAGTTATATATTGTAAGCCATGAAAATGAAAGACGTAGTGTCCAAAGACTTGTGTGTCAGGGTGACTACCACTTAGGACACTGAAACAGCGTTCATATACCTGGTTGCGATATGCCCCGCCAACATGAGGAATCAGTGCTCTTGGTCTCTTCGAAAACAGAATACCGAGACACCTGCTACCCTGTCACTGGGAAATACAGGGTGGCGCAGATGGATCGGGTGGTTTTGAAGTGGACTGTACGTCTGGAGGGGGGGAGCCAGGTGTTCGGCGACTTCGTCCTGTGGTGGGGGGGGGACGGGAAGTTTCAGTTGCAGGCTGGCAGTCAGTCGCGATGGGTACGTGGTCCGTTGAGCATCGTGTTTTCGCAGTGGAAGAGTTCATACGCAATAACGAGTCAATTGTTGCTGTGACGCGTGCCTTTCGCCGGCGTTTCAACATCCCACCTCGCGGTAGTGTTCCTAAGCGAGATACGATATTGAGTTGGGTGCATAATTTCCGCACTACTGGTTCATGTGCTCCAAAATGGACGCCTAGACCGCCAACAATAACAACGCCTGAGAACGTGGAGCGTGTGAGACGCGATGTCACTGCGAGCCCACGTCGATCAACGAGACTTCGTGCTCAAGCTCTTGGAATGTCACGTCGGAGCCTTCAAAGGATTCTTAACGAAGAACTGAAATTCCACCCCTATAAAATCCTGTTGGTACAGAAGATTCTCCCAACAGACCATCTTCAAAGGCTTCAGTTTAGCCAACAGATGTTGGAGTTATTGGAAGATGTAAACCTGATTATCATGATGTCTGACGAGGCTCACTTTCACATTAACGGATACGTAAACAAGCAAAATTGCCGTTACTGGGCCGACACTAACCCAAGAGATCTACACCAACGGCCTCTCCATAGTGACAAAGTGACGGTTTGGTGTGGGGTTTCTAAGGTAGGGATAATTGGTCCTTACTTTTTTGAAAATGAAAGGGAGCAGGCGGTTACTGTTAATTCGCAGCATTATGTGAACATGATTGAAGATTTTCTTCTCCCACAACTTGAAGAGAACAATTACGACATGGGCAATATGTGGTTCCAACAAGACGGGGCAACTGCACATACCGCTAGGATATCAATGCAAGCTGTACGCGCTCTGTTCCCTGGCCGTTTGATTTCCCGTAATGGAGATGTCCATTGGCCCCCTCGCTCGCCGGACCTCACGGTATGTGACTTTTTCTTATGGGGCTATTTAAAAGCAAGGGTCTACATGAACAAACCCCGGACCATTCAGGAGTTGAAGGCAGCAATTCACACCGAAATCACATCAATTCCTGGTGATGTGCTTGAGCGGGCAATGCGGAACGTTAAGGACCGACTCCAAGAATGCGTCGCTCGAGAAGGAGGGCATTTGATGGATGTAATTTTTAAAAACTAACATTACTATTTTTTTGTTAATAAACTTCCATTGTAACTACACGTTTTGCACTTTATTTCAATCCAATACCTTTACAATTGACAGTTTGACAAGTATTTTAAAACCACCCGATCCATCTGCGCCACCCTGTACTAGAGGTCTTTACATTCGGAGGGCTGTTTCGAAGCGCTCCACAATACCGCAAACTGTTCCAATTTCCTTATATTGAGACATCTTCCACATTTTTGTCAGTAAGAAACGCCACCATTGTCTTTTATTTCAATCATCCTGTGTGTTGTGGGAGCAGCTTCACTTACATCATGCGATGCCCAGGTTTTTGTGAGAGCCGATGGATCGAAACGTCCTAATGCACGTTTAGCACTTGCAGACCTCAAAGTCATGATGGAGAAACACAATGTTTGACAGTGTGCGAAGCTGTAGTCTTACAACTTCTTTGTTGTCTTACAGTAGGAAAACAACGTATCAAACCGCTTATGAAAGAACATCACAGGAAACTCCTCTTGTGATCGATAGTCTATGGGATATGATCCTCCTATAGTATGGACGACAAAACTTTACACAGGTCTGCGCAAGCGTCTCGATCAATGTCCACCTGCTGCAATGGTTCAATACATCTATATTTAATTTGCTCGAAGTCAACCCTAAGAGGGTTCTCCTGATAACCATGTCCTCCTGAGTAGTCCCCGCCCGGAGATCCGAATCGGGGATTATTTTACCTCCGGAATATTTTATCCAAGAAGAAGCCATAATCATTTAACCATACAGTACAGCTGCATGCCATCAGGAAAAATTACGGCTGTAGTTTCCCCTTGCTTTCAGCCGTTCGCAGTACCAGCACAGCAAGGCTGTTTTGGTTAGTGTTACAAGGCCAGATCAGTCAAACATCCAGACTGCTGCTACTGCAACTACTGAAAAGGCTGCTGCCCCTCTTCAGGAACCACACGTTTGTCTGGCCTCTCAATAGATAGCCCTCCGTTGAAGTTGCACCTACGGTACGACTATTTGTATCGCTGAGGCAATCAAGCCTCCCCACCAATGGCAAGGTCCATGGCTCATGGGGGGAGATTCATAGTATCTTGGATATTGTACGTGATGGTTGTGGAGGCACACAAATCAAAAATGTTAGCTGTATTAGGCAATGTCAACTAGAACGGTAAATTGTCATAAGGCATTCGTATATATTAGAAAATTTGTTAGTCCGATATTAATTTCAACTGAACTTCATGTGAAAATAATTGACTGGAAATATAGTTTTCCTTACAATTGGAGGATTGTGAGACACTATAAACAAAGCGTTATATTTTAAAGGTAACTAAAATGAGAGACTATCTTTAATTACATTGTTAGTTAACTGATGATCAATGGAACACCTGACAGTAGTCAAACGTATTTCTGTAGGGAAATGTTGAAATCGCACGCTGCGGATGTTCCTTGGTTATTTCTGCAACGAACGAAGGATCTCACGGGGCACGCAGGCGAAGTCTTGCGAGTGTCAGGACAATGCTGTTTCAGCCGGCTTCCCTAACATGTAATCTCCGGTCTGCGGAGAGAGAAGTTTAAGGTACGTTTGTTTCTGTGTAAGATAGCCCATCGTCACCGAAAACCGGCCCTCATACGAAATAGTGTATTCTGCAATAATTTAGTCTCACGTACGACTAGACTTTTAATGACGTTATCTTCATGGTGCAAATTATCTTTTCCGCTAGCCTTGTTATGACTTCCAGAACTTTGTGAACCTCAATAAATATGAATAGGCCATAGATGAAAAGTGGAGTACACCAAGTGGCGTCAAACCTACTGTAACCAAATAAAATCTGACCCACGATAATGCTGAGGAACTTTTTGTGGAAAATCTTAAGAGGCTAAATAGATGAAGACGAAAGAACAGAGTTCATTCTCATGTCCTCGTCGTGGTTATTGGACTATTCTGGCACATTTAGATGTATTGGCTGTTTGCAGTGCATCCAGAGCTGCCTGTTTGACTTTTGTGGTGAAGGAAAGCAGCTACGTATCGTAAAAAAAACAAAAACGGAAGATGCTTGGTGTAACTCCCTTCTCTACAAAAATATCTCTTTAGAGTCAGAGAAGTAGCTCACAGTGAACTAGGGTGGGAAACGAAATCGACTATAGCCCTTTTGGATGAACCACCCCAGTATATGATCAAAATGCTTTGATGTCGTTATTTATTTATTTAATCACTTCTTACATTGTAGTAGTGAACTGTATTCATTTAGAGCTATGTAAATAAGAAGTTCATTCGTTCTACAGCTGAGCAACGAATAAAACGACATGTACTGGTGCTATTACTACCATCACAGGTACTTCTACTATACTCAATCACAGGTAGTTCCAAACAGGAAATTTGCATATACGTAAACAATAATGGTCAGATGCGACTTTTAAAGCTTTAATCCATTACCTTGCCTTACCTTACCTTAACAAATGCGCGATCTTAAAACAAACCAACGTCCACTAAGAGCAGAATGGAAAACATCTATTGACAGCTATCTCTGTAAATGGTTCCATTGTTCTTGAATATTAAAAATTGAAATTTCATGCGACATAAAGAACATTACCAGGAGACTACAAATTGAATATCTTCACTGTTGTAATTGCAAGTTTTCCAGCACAATACGTTTTGTATCCTGTCCACTCATCTAATATATGGTGTCTAGGAAACTGTTTTCTCGGATCGCTAGACAACAATTCAAGCAAATAATATTAATGGAGTTTTTTACACTAAGTTAAACTGACAATTCTTAACTTTGCGTATTCATAAAGGTGTGTCGCAGGTAAGTGGAGACATGCAAATAATCAATGTCCGTCGGTATATATAATTTCAATGCAAGCAATACAATACATTTCATAAGTCACTGCTGTAGCGTTTATATGATGGCTAGCCTTCCACCCTGGCAGCGGCTGAGTGGCGCGGGGCTTATGTACTCTTGTACATAGACCGCTCCCGTCTTGGAGTCGCCCTTTTCAGCCTACTATTGGCTGATGCCGTCTCACACCCCTCACTGCTGTAACGTTTCAGGCCGACGCGCCGGCGCTTGCTGTTACGCTGGAGCAATAAGTGTTTATAATTTCAGTCCATGAATGAAGCTGATTCATAGACTGGTTGCAATGTTTGACAAGTGGGTGTTACTAGGGACGTGCTCATCGTTTTGTACCCTTCTCCCTCCTTCATAGTTGAGGGAATAATTTACTTGCCACTAGAGGGAGCCATAGAGGGGAAAAATGTAGAACAAGTCACAATTTCAATACATATAACAAATAATCGAGGATTGGATCAATGTGCTAAAATTAGATGAAGATAAGTAACTATAAGCCAGTTTTTCTGTAAATTTATAAATAATTTTATTGTTATATTAAGTTAGCATTTCTGATGTCAATGTGAATTGATATATGGACGAATACACAGCCAACGAAGCAATTAATTTTGGTCGCTCTATCGAACAGGCACATAAAGCTTACACCTTACAAGACATTTAGTTTGCAATGAGAAACAAACCATCATTTTTTCCATTGACACCAGGTGTCGCATGGAACACATGATTTACAGTATTTATTTCGGCTCACACTGGAAATCTAAATTGTAAATATCTTCTGAAACAGTGGAGAAAATGCAAAAGATGATCACAAGAAATATGTCCCACATACTAAGATTCCAGGACTAGCAGGACAACAGGAGCGCTGGTCCATTTCGTTGGTGTGGGCTGCATACATTAGGGGCAAACTTGATTGGCTTATGACCCTCTCCCCACAACCCATCCTTCCCCTCCTCCACCACTACCTCTTGGGAACTACCCAACCACCGTCCCCTCCCTCCCCAAACCTCCCAGAAAAAACTGGTGAGAAAAAGATTCAGTCCCTGATGGGGAGGGAGGATCTCATGACAAAATTCAAACAATTTCAATAATATATTGAAACATATTCGTTTTATTTGATAAGTTTGTGGGAGACAAGGCCCACGCACTTGGATACAGCTCACGTCTGAACCTGCCACTCCCACTTCCCATGACGTAGTAACTGTAAGCACCAAGGAATGGAATGAAGTGCGATATGACAGCCACAGTTTGGGGTCTCCCGCGCGTGTGTCTGTCGTCCAGGTGCCACTACGGAGGTCAAAAACAATCCAGTGTCCTAATTACAGATCAAAGTATTAAATTCCACAGACCACGGACCTCACGACCCCAAACAAAGCATCAAGTGGCGGCGTTTTGTTGATCGGGAAATTCCAGACTTTCTTCCTGTCGCTGTCCCTCTCAAATGGCTACTTTATATTTGCTTGTGTGAACCAACGTCTCGAAACATGCATCTCTCCTTAGAATGTTCCTATCGGCTAATCTGGGGACAAATGGAGAGCTAACGCAATTTCGATATCAAAAATGGAGGGAAATAGTCCATTTGTGCTACCCTATCAAATTAATTGTTTAACGATTAACAGGAGTCAAATAGATCGCTTAGAACACTCACCACCGCCTTACAATGATCCTTCTTTGTAATAAAATATATATTCAACGTTTGAGTACTACATCCAAACAAATCAAGTAATTAAGATTCCACCACAAATTGATTGTAGCGAGAAATATAGCTGAGGTATTGTATGGACTGACGTTTGAGAACACAAGCAACTTCCACCACCGTAACGTTTCCACTAAACATTGCCGGTACTTCTCCTCAGGCCCTCCATTCTGCGTGGAATTTGTACGATCTAACGCTCCACTCCATAGAATGTGGAACATTATCCCTCAGCAGGACATCCAACAACTTTTTTAACCAATATCAAACGGAATGACTACTTACATAAGGGCCAGGCGTGAAACAACGTGTCACTGAGTTCCTCAATTTGTGAAGATCTCTCGCTTGAATAAATCCTCCGGATTTTCAGAAATTGTAGTCATCTGTTTGTCTGTACATGTACACCACATCTACCGATTTCCGTCCCATTCGGATAATTCGTTTATGGTGCGTAATATTTTTGTCTTAAAGTTTATATATGAGAGTTATCTAAGGGGATTAAAAGAAAATAATATAAAGAAAACGAGCCGCAGACCTGAACAGAAATCTGTTCCTTTATTTCAGAAGAAGTATATGTGCCAGTAGGCAAAATAAATAAATTACGACTATAGCCCAGATATAATTTTTCATTGCTGTACTGTATGTCGAGAATATGTATTGGCCAGTACAATTGAGGCATTTGTCCCACTGCAGCACAACGAGATGAATGACCATCTTGTAAAATTCCTGGGGCTTCGTTGTGAACCAGTTGCGAACTTCCTATCTGGCATTGTTGTCCTTGACTCGCAGGGCATTCCTTGGCTCACCGAAATGGCATCATCGCAAGGAGACAGGTTCCGACAGTAAGGAGAGTGACTGAGAAACTCCTATCTGAATGTCTCCAAAAGATCCTTGACTTCTTTTGCTATGAGATGTCTTGCACTGTCGTGGAGCAGAATGATCCCGCAGGTACGTTGCCCACGTCGTTTCGTTCTGATCGCTTTGCGAAGGCTGGTCAAGTTTTGAGTGTAGCTTCACAATCACCGTTGTCTCGCATTGTAGGTAATCAATAGGAAGGTCGAAGTAAATGATGAACATAACCTTTTCCGCATTCGTGTGGACAGCCTTACATTTTTGGGTGGCAACGACACTGCATGCCTCTACTGTAGACCAAGGTGTACCATCTACCTTGATGGCATTATTTTCACTTGAGTGGATTAGCAGGACAATTTAAATAATCTGCGATCCATCTTCTCAAAGCTACACGAAGCGGATCCAAACTCTAACTGAAGCAAGTGTGTATTTCTCGAAGAGGGAAGAGAACGCTGAAACGTCGGAAAGAGAGAGAGAGAGAGAGAGAGAGAGAGAGAGGAGAGAGGAACTGGAACACAAAAAATATTTAGCTCAAAGAAAAAAATATTTAATTTGAGACAAGTGATGCACAAAAATCCGATAGAATTAATCACTAATACCTCATTTGCTCCAGCAGTACCAAAATTATTTCACAAAAACGTTCATTAATGGACGCAGTATACATCAAGCAGCTGGCCTTGGTCACCAAGCCTTGAGGCGTTAAACTGGCCGTGCAATGTTGCTGCAAGACTTAGAAAAATCTTAATAAGTATGATGGCTTACATAATAAAAGGAACATTCAAAACAGACAATATGAATCTTTTAGAACCTTAAATTAAAAGATAACATATCTAAATACATAATATTAGTAATATCAAGTAAAGGAACAATTAACTTTGCGTGAAAACGCTTCTGAAACCCAAGATCAATAGAATACGATAGAACCTCAGGGTACTATATATTACCAAAACATATTCTTCCTTATTCCGGAGCTATAACCATGGCGGAAAGGACCATAAACGACAAATAATCCTGAAACAACACAGGCAGATCGAATGTTGTTCGACAATTTAAACAACAGTTAGCTGAGGTGACGCAAGGCACTCGACAGAAACGGTTACTTCAAAATGTTCCTCACCAGCTTCAGTCTCCTTTGGTGTTCCACGTAGTGTGCAATGAACACAGGAACACCACAGGTAGCACTGAACGAGCGTATGACAACCGTCTGCGACCAGCCCGCGCCTTCAGACGACAACATTCTCGGGCTGGGGAGTCGTCAGTTCCAGGTAACGCAGTACGTCTCCTTCAACGAAGCCTCAAGCTGAGAGAACAGTACGTCTCCTTCAACGAAGCCTCAAGCTGAGAGAAGACAAAACAAAAAAATCAGTCAGCGCCTGCAAACACAAGGCAAATATTACTCTAATGAAACGAAATTGTGTGGTTCCAGAGACCTTTCCAAGTCTGAAACACCTATCATGTACAATCAAGTTCAGAAAAAAAGAACATCTTGAACTACTACAGACTGGACGTTCATATTCACAGAGCATATACATAAGTAGGTTCTGAAGAAATGATTAGCTTCTCATCACCTCGGTTCAGCATGTGTCCTGTTGCCTAGTAGGCACAGGGTACGCCATGGGCTCTGATAACTTGTTCCAAGCGTGATTCCATCGGCGTGTATAAAGTGCGAATGGCGTCGTGTGATACAGCCATCCACGTGGCATTCACCTGGTTCCAAAGTTCATCTGTGGCGGTTGGCATTGGGCCTGAGCGCTACACCTTTCGTTTCACCATATCCCACACATTTTCGATTGGCGATAAGTTTGGTGATCTGATGGGCCAGGGCTAAAGGTTGACATCCTGTAACACCAAGAAGGCACGTGTTTGTGCAGCACCATGTGGTCGTGCATTGTCTTGCTGAAAAATGGCATCTGAGGTGGTGTGCAGAAAGGGTGGCTACGGGTCGCAGGACGTCATTCACATAGGTCACATTGGTCACAGTGCTCTGGATTTGCTCCAACTGCAATTTGTGGCTATACCCAATAGCACCCCATACCGTAAGGCATTGAGTTAGAGCTATACGTCTTGTGCAAATGCAACCACTGCGATGCCGTTCTCCCTGTCAGTGGCGAACCAAAATGCGGCCATCATTTTCAAACAAACAAACACTATCTGATGCCATTCCTGTCCCCAGTGGCGCCATTCCATGCACTATTGCCGTCTAGCATATTTCTGCACATTTGTCAAAGGGGGCGAAGAAGTGGACTATTTGCACATAACCCTTGCCGTAATAAACAGCGACGCACAGTGTACGATGTGTTCCACTGTTCCACTGCTGCGCCAGAGCCGAGTAGGACACAGATCTATCCTGCAATGCCATTCGGATGAGGTGTCGATCTTCTCGGGTGGTGCGATCTGATCCAA
This sequence comes from Schistocerca americana, assembly GCF_021461395.2. Taxonomy (NCBI): domain Eukaryota; kingdom Metazoa; phylum Arthropoda; class Insecta; order Orthoptera; family Acrididae; genus Schistocerca; species Schistocerca americana. Next base: position 640,893,854 of record NC_060121.1, on the reverse strand, counting down.
ATCATCGTGTTTTATGGCCTTCCGCGAGCCTTCTGCTCACACCCATTGCAGTACCGAAACTCTTCGTCCCATACGAGCAGCAATTTCCCGGATGAATGCACCACATTCTCTCATGCCGATATGGCACCCTCTTTCAAACTCACTGATTTGACGGTACGGTTCACGCATACGTCTGCGAGGCATTCTGCACATCTTCTCAAGTCATACTGATCCTTTACCTTCCGTTTACAGCGACAGCGAGAGCCACAGGGACATTTTACCGGCAGGTGGTGTTGCACCGCGATGTCGATGTTGACGTTGAACCCACGAGCCGACATGGTTCAAATGCTGATCATTTCATACTAATGTACATGTGCCCTGAACATCAACGTCCTATCTAGTCGTTCAGTATGTTGTGTTTTCTCTGAACATGAGTGTATATATGCAGGCTGAAGCGATGAATGAAAATTTGTAATAAGGTTGGGACTCAAACCCAGCTCTCTTGCTCACTAGGCAGACGCTCTAACCACTACGCTACCCCGGCACAGTGGCTTTGGAGAACTGCGCGGACTACCCTAGCATGCCTCCCTCCTCAACTCAATCCCCCATCCACACCTCAGCCCACTTGTTATTCCCTCTATACTCGAACAGCACTGCAGGCTGCTGTGTTGGAATAGCACCGCAGCATTGAACGAAATTGGAAGTCCTGCCTAAAACCCAGGCATAGGTGCTTTAATCAAATGAAACTGTATGTTACCAGAGACATTTTCAAGTCTCAAAAACATATGGTGCATATATGCAAACTGAAGCGAAGAATGAAAATTTGCACTAAGGCTGGGATTCGAACCCGAGTCTCCTGCTCACTAGGCAGTTGCACTAACCTCTACAGAGTCCTGGCACAGTGGCTTTGCACAGCTGCACAACTGCCCAAGTTCGAATCCCTTTCGTCACTTCAGTCCGCATATATACACTCCTGGAAATGGAAAAAAGAACACATTGACACCGGTGTGTCAGACCCACCATACTTGCTCCGGACACTGCGAGAGGGCTGTACAAGCAATGATCACACGCACGGCACAGCGGACACACCAGGAACCGCGGTGTTGGCCGTCGAATGGCGCTAGCTGCGCAGCATTTGTGCACCGCCGCCGTCAGTGTCAGCCAGTTTGCCGTGGCATACGGAGCTCCATCGCAGTCTTTAACACTGGTAGCATGCCGCGACAGCGTGGACGTGAACCGTATGTGCAGTTGACGGACTTTGAGCGAGGGCGTATAGTGGGCATGCGGGAGGCCGGGTGGACGTACCGCCGAATTGCTCCACAGTACATCGATGTTGTCGCCAGTGGTCGGCGGAAGGTGCACGTGCCCGTCGACCTGGGACCGGACCGCAGCGACGCACGGATGCACGCCAAGACCGTAGGATCCTACGCAGTGCCGTAGGGGACCGCACCGCCACTTCCCAGCAAATTAGGGACACTGTTGCTCCTGGGGTATCGGCGAGGACCATTCGTAACCGTCTCCATGAAGCTGGGCTACGGTCCCGCACACCGTTAGGCCGTCTTCCGCTCACGCCCCAACATCGTGCAGCCCGCCTCCAGTGGTGTCGCGACAGGCGTGAATGGAGGGACGAATGGAGACGTGTCGTCTTCAGCGATGAGAGTCGCTTCTGCCTTGGTGCCAATGATGGTCGTATGCGTGTTTGGCGCCGTGCAGGTGAGCGCCACAATCAGGACTGCATACGACCGAGGCACACAGGGCCAACACCCGGCATCATGGTGTGGGGAGCGATCTCCTACACTGGCCGTACACCACTGGTGATCGTCGAGGGGACACTGGATAGTGCACGGTACATCCAAACCGTCATCGAACCCATCGTTCTACCATTCCTAGACCGGCAAGGGAACTTGCTGTTCCAACAGGACAATGCACGTCCGCACGTATCCCGTGCCACCCAACGTGCTCTAGAAGGTGTAAGTCAACTACCCTGGCCAGCAAGATCTCCGGATCTGTCCCCCATTGAGCATGTTTGGGACTGGATGAAGCGTCGTCTCACGCGGTCTGCACGTCCAGCACGAACGCTGGTCCAACTGAGGCGCCAGGTGGAAATGGCATGGCAAGCCGTTCCACAGGACTACATCCAGCATCTCTACGATCGTCTCCATGGGAGAATAGCAGCCTGCATTGCTGCGAAAGATGGATATACACTGTACTAGTGCCGACATTGTGCATGCTCTGTTGCCTGTGTCTATGTGCCTGTGGTTCTGTCAGTGTGATCATGTGATGTATCTGACCCCAGGAATGTGTCAATAAAGTTTCCCCTTCCTGGGACAATGAATTCACGGTGTTCTTATTTCAATTTCCAGGAGTGTACATCAAACATAGTTCTTTCCAAATGTTGTCTCCTGATTCACGGCAGCTAGTCAGAGTCCAAGCTGCTCCGAGAAACACGCGCTAAGGGGGAGCGTGGCATGGGTCGCAACGCTCGTAACTCTGGCCAGGGGGGGGGGCTGCTGCACCCTCTATTGGGACTCCTTATCTCTCGTTGCTTGGTAACGAGATTTAAAGTGACCGTACAGGGAAGGCCACTATCGATAATCGTTCTATAAGCCGGGAAACGGTTTATTATCCTCCCCCCCCCCCTTTTCCACGCCTTAAACCAAACATCGGGAGACAGAAAGCTTGGTAAAGAGCTCTCATTGCCTTACAATGTTTCGTTAAATAATCAGCTTTAACCTGACTCATATGAACATGTCAAATTTTATTGGTATCCAAATTTTTAACGAAGAAACTACCTGTGGTGAAAATCGCAAAAACCTTACAAGCTCCATCAAAGGGTGGCAACATTTTAATGGAAATTTTCTTATCCCCGTGGCTTTTGGCCCTAAAACTTTTTAGACGACGTCTCCAAAGTGAAATTTAGCAGGATACCTATCTTAGTTATATTTGCCAGCCTCTTTCCGGTGTACAAGATGAATATTATTCTTAGCACACCTTCAGTTTCGTTGGACGGTTTCAGATAATAAGGAATGGTAGTAATATGAGAAATTACATTGTCAAAGCAGAACTTTTTGAGCTCTCCAGACAAAAAAGGCGGGGGTAGTATCACTAACTAAGACCCTCGGAGGCTCAAGAATCTAGGAGAAACCATACCTAAATGTTGAACAGTTATTCCGACGGTCATACTTAGTAAAGGGAGACTCCCATCAACAACTGCAAGTATGAATTTGTTACCGTTCTTCATACGAGGAAGGCACCCCAATAATCCACAAAAACCTTTTTCATGGACTTATCTTCATGAGTGGATTGGAGAAGACCAACATGCGCATTCGAATTAGGCTTACCAACCATACAGGCATCACAATCATTGATCAGACTACCTACATTTTTGAAGAAACAGCTGATGTTCAACAACGAAAGTGAGTTCTTATAGTGTCCTATAACGTGGGACTCGTTACAAAGCTGAGTATTACTGCACGCAGTAAACTTTCTGGTTTTAGTTCTGATGCTTGCATGTTATATGCTTGCATTCTGACCGGCCATATCGCCGTTAAGTAACAGGGTAATTGTATACCTCATCGAATCTTCTAAGTACATTTTAGATTGTTCATTGTAAAACATTGTTTTTGTATGTCATGGGGCAAACATGTACTTGTTGTATGTTTGATCTGTTTCTTTGTAGACTGCGCTTGAAAATGGCCTGTAATGCCGAAATAGGCCAGTCGCGCTAAGTATTATAAACCGGATACATGTGAAAAACAGTCGTGGTGGAAAACCTCAAAATCTTCTTACATTTTAATTTAATGTAGGCCAGATAAAGTGCTCCTTAATTTTCGTTATAGTTTTATAGAATCCCAAATTTCCTCCAAGCAAGGATTCAAGAAGATATCGAAAAGTGGCGGAGACAAGTTCCTTGCGGAGACAATATTTAATTTTCCATGAAAACAGTCCTTTTTTTAAGCTGGTAATCATGAACTTGTTCACCAGTGAGAAGCGTGTGTTTAACACCATCAACATCAGGATCATGATCTTGTTTTTCTTTTAATTACCGTGTAGCAAAGGTATTTCTGTAAATACCGACGCGAACTGGACTCCATATTCAGTATCCTGAGATGCCTTCGTATCAGGATGATCGTCATCGAAACATTCCGCTCATGATGTACGCAATCTGATTTTCCGATCCCCTTAGATGCGTATTTGGAAAGCCGAAGGCAGAAATACGGAAATCCTACCAGAATTATGGGGTCTCGCAGACACACAGCTTAAAGACTGGTTATCAGTTTCTAACACTATAGACACCAGATGGAGTGCAAACCAGTGGAGTTACATTATATCCAAGAAAGAAGTTTCTTTTTTTATGTTTATAATTACAAATGTGTCATGTTGTTGTGGTCTTTAGTCCGAAGACTGGTTTGGTGCAGCTCTCCATGCTACTGTATCCTTTGCGAGCCTCTTCATCTCCGATTAACTACTGCAACCTACATCCTTCTCAATCTGCTCACTGTATTAACCTATTGGTCTCGCTCTACGATTTTCACCTTCTCATACTTCCCTCCAATACTAAACTGGTGATCCCTTGGTGTCTCAGAATGTGTCCTATCAAGCGATCCCTTCTTTTGGTCAAGTTGTACCACAAATTTCTTGTCTTCCCAATTCTATTTAGTACCTTCTCCCATCTAATGTTCAACATTCTTCTGTGGCACCACATTTCGAAAGCTACTGTTTTATTTCTATCTAAACTGTTTATCGTCCGTGTTTCAACTCCATACACAACACTCCAGAAAAAGATCTCCAGAAAAGACTTATTGATACTTAAATCTATATTCGATGTTAACAAATTTCTCTTCTTCAGAAATACTTTTCTTACCACTGCCAGTCTACATTTTATATTCTCTCTACTTCCGGCATCTTGAGTTAGTTTGCTGCCCAAATAGCAAAACTGATGTACTACTTTAAGTATCTCGTTTCCTAATCTAATTCCCTTAGCATCACGTGATTTAATTCGATTGCATTCCATTGTTCTTGTTTTGCTTTTGTTGATGTTCTTCTTATATCCTCTTTTCAAGACACTGTCCATTCCATTCAACTGCTCTTCCAAGTTCCTTGCTGTCTCAGACGGAAATACATCTACATCTACATCTACATCTACATTGATACTCCGCAAGCCACCCAACGGTGTGTGGCGGAGGGCACTTTACGTGCCACTGTCATTACCTCCCTTTCCTGTTCCAGTCGCGTATGGTTCGCGGGAAGAACGACTGTCTGAAAGCCTCCGTGCGCGCTCTAATCTCTCTAATTTTACATTCGTGATCTCCTCGGGAAGTATAAGTAGGGGGAAGCAATATATTCGATACCTCATCCAGAAACGCACCCTCTCGAAACCTGGCGAGCAAGCTACACCGCGATGCAGAGCGCCTCTCTTGCAGAGTCTGCCACTTGAGTTTATTAAACATCTCCGTAACGCTATCACGGTTACCAAATAACCCAGTGACGAAACGCGCCGCTCTTCTTTGGATCTTCTCTATCTCCTCCGTCAACCCGACGTGGTACGGATCCCACACTGATGAGCAATACTCAAGTATAGGTCGAACGAGTGTTTTGTAAGCCACCTCCTTTGTTGATGGACTACATTTTCTAAGCACTCTCCCAATGAATCTCAACCTGGTACCCGCCTTACCAACAATTAGTTTTATATGATCATTCCACTTCAAATCGTTCCGTACGCATACTCCCAGATATTTTACAGAAGTAACTGCTACCAGTGTTTGTTCCGCTATCATATAATCATACAATAAAGGATCCTTCTTTCTATGTATTCGCAATACATTACATTTGTCTATGTTAAGGGTCAGTTGCCACTCCCTGCACCAAGTGCCTATCCGCTGCAGATTTTCCTGCATTTCGCTACAGTTTTCTAATGCTGCAACTTCTCTGTATACTACAGCATCATCCACGAAAAGCCGCATGGAACTTCCGACACTATCTACTAAGTCATTTATATATATTATGAAAAGCAATGGTCCCATAACACTCCCCTGTGGCACGCCAGAGGTTACTTTAACGTCTGTAGACGTCTCTCCATTGATAACAACATGCTGTGTTCTGTTTGCTAAAAACTCTTCAATCCAGCCACACAGCTGGTCTGATATTCCGTAGGCTCTTACTTTGTTTATCAGGCGACAGTGCGGAACTGTATCGAACGCCTTCCGGAAGTCAAGAAAAATAGCATCTACCTGGGAGCCTGTATCTAATATTTTCTGGGTCTCATGAACAAATAAGGCGAGTTGGGTCTCACACGATCGCTGTTTCCGGAATCCATGTTGATTCCTACATAGTAGATTCTGGGTTTCCAGAAATGACATGATACGCGAGCAAAAAACATGTTCTAAAATTCTACAAGAGATCGACGTAAGAGATATAGGTCCATGTGTTACATCCATTTGTATTGCTACTTGGTGTGGATTACCTTTGTGCTCATGATTGTATAATAATTTTTTGACACATCATCTGATGATGGGCTACACCTGAAATGAGCACTGCATAAAGATAAACTAACGTCTTGTGACTGTTTTTAGCGACCTGTCATCATTGGTTATTATTTTTATGAGGACCGGTATGGTCCCAGGACTCACACACGAATTTTTATCGTATTTAAAAAAAATGATGAAGAACAGGTGGCGACCCGCAATATTTGATTTCATAGTTACTAAGGTAAAGTGACATATTCGGTGGTTTTGTATTAAAGCCTGCGTACAAAAATAATAAAAAGACGCACCTATTTGTAACTAGCGGCGCACTGAAGATCTTTCAAAAATGATTTGGTTGTCGTATGAGATCTTAAAATAATGTGGCAGTATAAAAGACGTTCCATTGGTGTACCTTGCTGCTTGCTTGAAGTACAGGACGCAGCAGATGTGGTGCTGTGGTGCATAGTGGGTCAGTGATTAAGTGTTAAACAAAGCACTGCTGTTTGGTCACTAGCATATTCTGACGTTTATTTTTGTGAGTTATTGCCTCTTTCGCCTCTTCCAATGTTTGGAGTATTACATTCTACCTGTTGCTTGCCATGTCATTCTGGTGGAAGTAAGTGACTTAGAATTCGGGTGTACTACCTTTGAGCTAATGCTATTGAGACCTGTCGGACTATGGGGGCAGTAGGATGTTTCACTCCCTTCTCCACCTTTGCGACGACCATTGGCTCGCATCCGAACAGCACTCACCGCCGTCACCGTCAACGTATATGAGCCTGTAGATCTGTATATCCCTCATAATATAGCCACTCCTACGGCTCTCGGCATATTACTGGACGAATGCTTCGAGAACTCAAATGGGATTCCACGAGAGAACGCGATGTTGTTTCTAAGGAACACTATTGAGAACCGACGTTTGAAGCTGACTGGAGAAGGATTCCACTCCTGCCAACATGTATTTAGCATAAGGACCATGAAGATAAGACAGGAGAAATTAGCGCTCATATCGAGGTATGAAAACATTCCTTTTCTCCCTAGGCCTATTTGCGACTGGAACAGGAAAGGAAATGACGGTGTAGGGTACCCTTCGCCATGCACTGTACAATGGCTTGCGAAGTATTCATGTACAGTGGTGTTCAAAATTAAAGTAACAAACCGCTATTTCCCCGTCCATTGTCTAATTCGCGACGTAATCAAGCACCTGTGGTATAGGAGTAGCATCTTTGATACTAATCAAAACGACTTTGGTCCCGGGTTCGAATCCCGCCCCTGCTTAAGTTTTGATAAATAATCAGCATTGGTGGCCGAAGACTTCCGGCATAAGAAGTCACCCTCATTATGCCAACGGCCTTGTCAAAGAGGGCGGAGGAGCGGACAGAGGGTCAGGGCACTCTCTTGTCCTAGGGGTTGGAAACTGCCCTTAAAGGCGGAAGAATCAGCAATGATCAACGGTATGAGAATGCAGAAGGCAATGGAAAACACTGCATTAAAGACACGTAACGTGTATCCACAGGATATGTGGCCTGTAATTCAAGAAGTGTCATGATCTCTCCATTGGCAAAATATTCCGGAATAGTCCCACATTTGGATGTCGGGAGGAGACTGCCAAGGGGTAGGTTAACTTGAGAAAAAGACTGAATAATCAACGGAAGGATAACGTTCTACGAGTCGGGGCGTAATGTCAGAAGCTTGAACGTGGTAGGGAAACTAGAAAATCTGAAAAGGGAAATGAAAAGGCTCAGTCCAGGTATAGTAAGGGTCCATGAAGTGAAATGAAAAGAAGACAAGGATTTCTAGTCAGTAGAAAATGGTATAACAGGAGTAGGATTCGTTATGAATAGCAAGGTAGGGCAGAGGTTGTGTTACTGTGAACAGTTCACTGATAGGATTGCTCTTATCAGAATCGACAGCAAACCAAAATCGACTACGATAGTTCAGGTATACACACCGACAACGCAAATTGAAGATGAAGAGGTAGAGAAGGTGTATGAGGATACTGAAAGGGTAATACAGTATGTAAAGGGGGATGAAAATCTAATAGTCATGGGGGACTGGAATTCAGTTGCAGGGGAAAGAGTAGAAGAAAAGGTTACAGGAGATATGGGATTGGGACAAGAATGAGAGAGGAGAAAGAATAATTGAGTTCTGTAACAAGTTTCAGCTAGTAATAGCGAATACCCTGCTCAAGAATCAAAAAAGGAGGAGGTATGCTTGGAAAAGGCCGGGAGATACGGAAAGATTTCACTTAAATTACATCATGGACAGACAGAGGCGTACCCAGGAGCAGATATAGACTCAGATCACAATACAGTAGTGATGAAGAGTAGGCTGAAGTTTAAGACATTAGTCAGGAAGAATCAATATGCAAAGAAGTGGGAAATGGAAGTGCTAAGCAACGAGATACGCTTGAAGTTCTCTAAGGCTATAGATACAACAGTAAGGAATAGCTCAGTAGGTAGTACAGTTGAAGAGGAAAGGACATCTCTAAAAAGGGCCATCAGAGAAGTTGGGAAGGAAAACATAGGTACAAAGAAGGTAATTGAGAAGAAACCATGGCTAACAGAAGAAATACTTCAGTTGATTGATGGAAGGAGGAAGTACAAAAATGTTCCAGGAAACTTAAGAATACCGAAATACAAGCTGCTGAGGAATGAAAAAAAAAAGGAAGGGCAGGGAAGTTAAGTCGAAATGGCTGTAGGAAAAATGTGAAGACATCTAAAAAGAAATGACTGTTGGAAGGATAGACTCAGCATACAGGAAAGTCAAAACAACCTTCAGTGACATTAAAAGCAAGATTGGTAACATTAAGAGTGCAACGGGAATTCCGTTATTAAATGCAGCGGAGAGAACGAATATGTTGAAAGAATACATTGAAAGATTCTATGAGGGGGAAGATTTGTCTGATGTGATAGAAGAAGAAACAGGAGTCGATTTAGAAGAGATAGGGGATCCAGTATTAGAATCAGAATTTAAAAGAGGACTTCATGTCAAATATGTCAAAAGGAATAGATTACAACCGGCCGGGGTGGCCGAGCAGCTCTAGGCGCTACGGTCTGGAACCGCGCAACCGCTCCGGTGGCAGGTTCGAATCCTGCCTCGGGCATGGATGTGTGTGGTGTCCTTAGGTTAGTTACGTTTAAGTAGTTCTAAGTTCTATGGGACTGCTGACCTTAGAAGCTAAGTCCCATAGTGCTCAGAGCCATTTTTTGAATAGATAACATTCCATCAGAATTTCTAAAGTCGTTGGAGAAGTGACAACAAAACGACTATTCACGTTGGTGTGTAGAATATATGAGTCTGGCGATGTACCGACTGACTTTCGGAAAAGCATCATCCACACAGTTCCGAAGACGGCAAGAGCTAACAAGTGCGAGAGTTATCGCACAATCAGGTTAACAGCTTATGCATCCAAGTTGCTTACAAGAATAATACACAGAAGAATGAAAAAAAAATTGAGTTTGCGCTAGATGACGATCACTTTAGCTTTAGGAAAAGTAAAGGCACGAGAGAGGCAATTCTAACGTTGTGGTTAATAATGGAAGGAAGCCTAAAGAAAAATCAAGACACGTTCATAGGATTTGTCGACCAGGAAAAAGCGTTCGACAATGTAAAATGGCGTAAGATGTTCGAAATTCTGAAAAAAGTAGGGGTAAGCTATAGGTCTATGTACAGCAGCCAAGAGAAAATAAGTAGGGGTAAGCTATAGGGCTATGTACAACAGCCAAGAGGGAATAATAAGAGTGGAGGACCAAGAACGAAGTGCTCGTATTGAAAAGTGCTTAAGACAAGGCTGTAGCCTTTCTACCCTACTGTTCAATCTGTACATCGAGGAAGCAATGATGGAAATAAAAGACAAGTTCAGGAGTAAAATTAAAATTCAAAGGGAAAGGATATCGATGATACGATTCGCTGATGACATTACTATCCTGAGTCAAAGTGAGGAAGAATTACGTGATCTGCTGAACAGAATGAATAGTCTAATGAGTACACAGTATGGATTGAGAGTAAATCGAAGAAAGACCTAGGCAATGAGAAGTAGTAGAAATGAGAACAAAAGAATGGTTCAAATGGCTCTGAGCACTATGGGATTCAACTGCTGAGGTCATCGGTCCCCTAGAACTTAGAACTACTTAAACCTAACTAACCTAAGGACATCACACACATCCATGCCCTAGGCAGGATTCGAACCTGCGACCGTAGCGGTCTCGCGGTTCCAGACTGTAGAGCCTAGAACCGCATGACCACTCCGACAGGCCTGAAATGAGAACAGCGAAAAACTTAACATCATGATCGATGGTCACAAAGTCGATGAGGTTAAGGAATTCTGCTACCTAAGTGGTAAAATAAGCCGGCCGTGGTGGCTGAGCGGTTCTAGGCGCTACAGTCTGGAACCGCGTTACCGCTACGGTCGCGGGTTCGAAGCCTGCCTCGGGCATGGATGTGTGTGATATCCTTAGGTTAGTTAGGTTTAAGTAGTTCTAAGTTCTAGGGGACTGATGACCGCAGAATTAAGTCCCATAGTGCTCAGAGCCATTTGAACAATTTTAGTAAAATAACCAACGACGGATGGAGCAAGGAAGACATCAAAAGCAGACTAGCTGTGGCAAAAATGCATTCATGGCTATGAGAAGTATACTAACATCAAAGATTGGCCTTAATGTGAGGAAGAAATTTTTGAGAATGTACGTTTGGAGCACAGAATTTTATGGTAGTGAGACATGGACTGTGGGAATACTGGAACAGAAGAGAATCGAAGCATTTGCGATATGGTGCCACATAAGAATGCTGAAAACTAGTTGGACTGATAAGGTGAGGAATAAAGAAGTTCTGCACAGAATCAGAGAGGAAAGGAATATGTGGAAAATACTGATAAGGAGAAGGGACAGGATGATAGGGCATCTGTTAAGACCTGAGGGAATGGCTTCCATGGTACTAGAGGGAGCTTTAGAGGGTAGAAACTGTAGAGGAAGACAAGGATTGGAATACATCCAGCAGATAAATGAGGACGTAGGTTGCAAGTGTTACTCTGAGACGAAGTGGTTAGCACAGGAGAGGAATTTATGGCGGGCCACATCAAACTATTCAGAAGACTGATTGAAAAGAAAAAGAAAAAAAATCATGCTGACTGTCTACAGGTGTCCACACGACTGTGTTCTGCATGGAAGATGGCATTCTGGTCAACGGCCAATCAAGCCAACAATGACCTCATGGCACCTATCAAATGGGGTAGTGTTTCCCAGGTAGACCCACATTCACAGTTGCTGCGTACACAGTCATAGAAGGTGTAGTATGGCACAGAGAAGACGCCTACCAGACTCTCTGCAGTGGAGGACCATGGGAAGAATGGAAGGAGGACAGTCACAAAGTCATGTGGCTGATGACTTAATGTGATTCGTTCTGTTGTTTCGCGAATGTGGTGACAGTTTGTAGAGACCAGGACAGGACCGACCAGTGTGACATCAGAGACAAAGGACCGTTATTTGCCTGTAAGGGCATGATGGTACTGCTTTAGCACTGGGCGGCAACAGGCATCTGACCTCACAGCGTCCACCGGACGTGTTGCATCGAGGCAAATGGTGTATAGAAGGTTTTGGCAGAGTGGCCTTTATTTTCGGAAACCTGCTGTATCTTCACAGGAGGAAATATCTGATGTGGAGTCATCAATCTGCCACCTAGATTGCAGAACAGTGGGCCAATGTTCTTCTCACAGATGAGGCCCGATTATGTCTGAAGAGTGATTCGTGGTGGATTCGCATCTGGATGGAACATGGAACACGATTTCGTTACCAAATACTGTACAAAGAGACCGATATCGAGGAGGATCAATAACGGTGTGGACAGAGATTAAGTTTACAACTCGAACAACTTTTCTTGAAATTATGTGGGTATATTGGTAATGTTTAAATGCTGTCAGGTATCATGAAGAGATCTTAGGACCTCAAGAGCGGTTGTTGCAGGATGCTGTGGCCCCAGACTTGGTACTGATGGACGATGGTGCTCAAGCTCATAGAGCATGGGTGATTGATGTTTTCTTGAAAATGGAAGATATTGCATACATGACGTGGCCTGTTCACGAGGTGGTTACGCTCCATACTCAGCACATTAACCAGTTGTAGGAATGTATGTGCATATTCATAATTTGGAAAAAAGTTGAAGTATATTTTTGTTTAGCCTAATGTATATTGCAGCTGTTTACGTTCTGTATTATTTACATTGTTTCTACTTTACTATCATCTGCTTATACCGTTTCGAGGCAAAATTGCAGAGGCAACTTTGAGGCAACTTTGCAAAATTTCCGTTTCTTGCTTTAATTTCGGACACCAGTGTAGATGTAGAGAAAAATTTACTCTACCTTTTGACATTCCAATTCAGCCATTAATAGGCATACAAATCTCAAAGAAGAATGTTGCCTCTTATTTAACAAGAAAACATAAGATGGAACTTCTGCTACTGATTGTCTCTACGTAAAAACCATTTCTCGTTGCAGTCATTTCACAATACGTATGTGATATTACTGTCCACAATGCTTAAAAGAAACGGTATGGATCTAAGATCTCAATTCCATTTCATCAGAGTATCGCTTACGTGTCATATTCTCATAAATCCTCCTGTCTTCGATGTATAGTATTTGAATCCACCTGATTTCGAGGAGTCAGAAATATCCCTATCCAAGTCACAGGCGACTGCTAATTATCTCGAAATCCCACCACGTTCCGACAGCACTGTTCCATTAGTTAGAAAACTGCCTAGTCCTCTACCCGACACTGCCCAGGTAGACACCTATCATAACAAGGAAATAGCACACTAACGTACAGGAGGAAATTTTTAACCATCCAGAGTGTATGTGGAATCCACAAAGAAATTCAGAAGTATAAAATTGATATCGAATTACCATCTACAAATTTTCCTCCTTGAACAGGTCTTAATTTCCTTTATGATATTCCTATGATTACTACACCAGAAATACAACAGTGTGATGGTGTCAGGGAATGCACTGGCAGCACAGTGTCTCTCTCTCTTTCTCTCTCCTCGTTATTTTTGTAACATCCAATGGAGTAAAACCATGAAAACTTCACTAACATCACCTGGAAGAGAACTTGATAAGATTTTACGGCATCTCTCTCCTCCCATATATATAAAAAAATACTATCTGTGTTTTTAAATCGAGAATACATGGTGACCATATTAAATATACATGTATTTGCCCAAGGAGCAGGTGGCCAGTGATTGAAATCACTTCCTTAGATCTGTGTAAAGTTTTTTCGCCTGTACTGGAGGAAGGTCATATCTCACAGACTATCAATGACAATAGAGGGTTCTTGTGTTGTTTCGTAAGCAGTTTGATACATTGTTCTTTTCTGTAACACATCGAAGCAGTGTATGACTACAGTTTTGTACACTGCCATACAATTTGTTTTTGTGCCATGACTTTGAGGTCTGGATCAGTTGATAAACTGATATTAACATGTTTCGATCCATTGGTTCTCACACAAAGCTGGGCATCGCATAGTGTAATTTAAGCTGCTACAACAACACTTAGGATGGCTGAAGTGAAAGACAGAGGCAGTGTTTTTTATTGACAAAAATGTGGAAGACATCGCAACATATGGGAAATGGAAGACTTTGCAGCATTGTGGAGTGTTTTCAAACAGTTGTATGAAGGTGATAACCTTCTTATTTAATCTCATATTCCACAGTGACGGGGTAGTAGATGTCGCAACGTTTCATTCTTGAAGCGACCAAGAGCATTGATCTCTCATACTGGTAATGCATATTGCGCCCAAGAATATGATCACTGTTTTGTCATCCTAGATGATGGTCTTCCTGATCTCCAGATCTTTGGATACTCCGACTTTCTTTTTTATGTCTCACAATGCATAACTGCATGTGGAACATGGCGGTATTCTGTAGGACTTCAACCCATAGAGCACAGATAGTATGCACTACTTGATATTTTGTTTGTGGGCTGCAAGAGGAAATAGAGGTCCTCTTGGTGGATAGGCATGTCACCATGGTCCATGGGTTTCAGTTGCAGATGTTACAATAGGAAGCAGTCACTTGAGAGAGAGTGGAATTCGTTTCCAAGGTATCAAATAACGAGGGATGCAGACTTCTAGCCCACAATCAGTGTTTTTTTCTAGTTTTTACATCATAGAAAATCTAGGAAGGGGGATGGGGGAGGAGCTCTGTCACCCACAAAGTGATGAAATGAAGAATACACAAATTGAACTGAACAATGTCTTATTGACATTGACATGAATTTTTTGTCATGTAATCCTTTCTCTTCATCAAGAACTGAGTCTTTTTCTTAGAAATTTACTGAGGAGTAGAGGAGGGGGAAGTGAGGGAGGGGAGAGGATGCGTGGGAGATTTCCCAGGAGGATGAAAAGAACCTCATAACCTAACTGGAGAGGGGGCAAGTGTCCCTTTTCCCAGAGGAGTGGGGGAGGTGGAGGGAGAGTGGTAGAGCTATGGGTTTCTCAGAAGGTTGGGTTGTCTCCAGGGGGTCGTAAATAATTTGGCATGATAATATTTTAAGATATCTCCAGCACAAGGAGGTGTGGGGGTTACATGAAAAACCACTTAGCAGAACAAAGGGTTAATCAGATGCCACAATTTAATTAATCTGCATATCAATTTGATGTATAAAATGTTCCAGAAAGAATTTTGTTCCACTACTGAATTACTTTTCAGTACTTTTCTTCAGAAGGAAAGATAACCTGCAAAACGCTTCAGTGACACTACCAGATTAAACTCTGTATCTATTATGAGAAAATCTATTGTTTTCATACAAAATGTCTCTTTGTTTGTATATGCTGCGTGTATTCATTTGTTGAATCATACAGATACATTCTTCCTCTTCTCCTACGATTGAAAATTTAGGCGCTTCTCTGTGCTACATCATTGTAGGTCTTTCTGTGTTCCTTCTGCCTCTTGGCTGGTAAACCGTGGTTGCGTGTGGGATTCACTTTGTGCTCATTCGTTGTTTCTATAATGTTTTATTTTCTTCAAATATTTCTTTAGTATTATGAATATCTAGGTGATTCCTAATATCCCGATTTCTTATGTGATGTTCACTGGTAACACCTCTCAATAGCCAGAGAAATCTCAGTTCTGCTGCTTTTAGTTTACGTCTGTCACGTTTTTTACGGATCCAAGACTTTATATAACAATACAGGTGTAGCCACTTTTTTTTTAATTTTCTTAATTTTGTTTTAGAACGTTTTGTTTATCTTACAGCATGGTTGATTGACATTTGTTAGTCTTAATTTCTAAATCCTTATCCATATCACAGCTTAGATCGTATCCAAATAATTTAAGTTGAATACCTGCTCAAATGGTGTGTTATCTACTATTATTTTTGAGCAGGTGTGTTATTTCCTATGATGAGCCGTGATTTTAGTTTTCTTTGCTGATATGCAAAGGATATATTGTCTTCTACCTAGCTGATGTAGTTCATGCACTGCTTTTTGTAGTTAATCTTTCTTCCAAAATTAATACGTTACCTGCATTCACGTATATGTATACCCGTATTTACGTCCTATCTCCAGTTCTTAATCAAATCATTTACATATGCGTGAAATGAGGCTGGTGATGGGTTACAACCTTGTACATTAGGACCTCTAATTTAAGAAAACAGTATTATAATTACCGTATCAGTGCTGCTGGCTTTTGCAGGCTACGGAAAAGGACATTCAAGTTTTGAACAATTTTTTGCCGCATAAAACGGATGACATTGCATTACTCGTTACCCACTCTGCCTTCTTAGATGGACTGGTGGAAAACTAAGGAGTCGGGCACGAATTTGACATGGGAGTAACGAAACGTTTTAAGGAATATCGAAAAGATAACAAGTGCAGCAGTGGAACAGGCGATTTGGCAACTCTGGAAATAGCACATTACGTTACGTATAAGAAAATAGGAGTGGTGCCTTCTGGACAACAAGCCTTTGCCATTGGCCCTGACACGGGGCTTCAGTCGAGATGGCGTCGTGGACCGGTGAACAACGTGCTGTCTCCGTGAAGGCGTTTTAAAAAAGACGACAGCTATGTGGCCTTGCAGCGTGTATTTTGTGCTTATTAAAATCTCGCTTGTCATGCCCCGGTCCAGTCGGCACATGCTATCAAAGTGTGGACACGGAACTCTGAGGAAATTGCTGATAGAGTGCGAAAGAGGGGTGTAAGTGCAAAATGCTTGTGCACACTAGAGAATGTTGGAATAGTGGAAGAAGACTTCAGGTGTTCTGCACCCAAGCGTACGCTGCGGCTTGTCATATCTTATCGCTCTGTACGGTGAATATTGCACAAGGACTGCAATACGAGCCACACAAGATTCAGACAGTGCAAAAGCTGAAAGCGGACGATATCCCAAACAGATTACACTTCTACCAGGAATTGCTGGAGCTCATGAGTGACAACCAAGGTCTGTGCGACAATCTGATCATGAGCGATGAGGTCAGTTTTTATGTGTCAGGTGTGGTATCATATATCGATACCACCCCATGGGCTTCTTTAAGTTGGTAGCAGAATTGCAACTTTCCGTGTGACGCCAGTAGTGGTCGCGCGGGATCTGCCAGATGAGTGGTACGCACGCGTTGCGCCACGGCTCTGGAGGCTCTGGACTACGAGCGCCCTCTGCCCCGCAGTGTAGGATGGCTGGCGGCTCACACTCGTTCCACTTGCACTTCGGAGCCTCATGGATACGACATCAACGTTTGTGCTTAGTACAGCGGATCTCAGCCTAGTTGCTGTTGTATGAGCTCGACTCCATCTCTTACTGCATTATTTGTAATGAGATTTCGTACACTTGTAGAGATACAAGTTAAGTAAATGTTTCGTTTGTGTTGTCAACTTGTTTACTAATCGTTTTTGCTCCTGTCTAGCTTTCCTATGACGACAGTTGCCGCACCGATATGTAGCCCACCTCTTCTTGCTGCTGTGTATGAAGTTGTACACGAAAGCCTAGATACTGGTCATGTGAAAATCCTGAAATGTTTCATGAAACGACGCTTCAAAATCAGAAAGTGGTTGTGTTGTACAGCATATCGTCATTTGGAATCATAGGGCCCTGTTTTTTAAAGACAGTAGTGACACTGCTGTTACTGTGAATATATATCGTTATCTTCGATAAGAAAAGAAGGTGAAGTAATGAGTGAAATGTTTGCTGCAGCCGGGACTTGATCCCACGTGTCCTGTTTATTAGGCAGATATGCTAAGCAATACACCACCGTAACATTGGGACTACCAGAGCTGCACGTACAACCCTGTCCAATGCCCTCCCAAACACAAAATTCAATTCATGCCTTCAGTCCATTTTCCCATTCGTAAATCGTCAATACTGCTTAGGTTCTCCAGTACTGGAGTAACACCCCAGCTTTGTATGTAATGGGGAAATCCTGCCTGTAGTTCAGACGTAGGTGATCTGTTGATATGATGGGACTACATTTTCCTGGAGAACTATGAATTTCAGCTTTATCTTCGATTAAGATAGAACCTACACGGCTTTTTCATTCATTTTATTTCAGTACTTCGGCTTCTATCCTTATCAAAGATAAAGTTAAGACTCATGTGTCTCCAGGAAAATGTAATTCCATCAGATCAACGGATCACATACACCTGACACAAAGGCAGGAGTTCCCCTCACGTACAAAGCTTGTGAGCTATTCCAACATCGGAGAGCCTCCGCAGTACTAATGTTTTAAGAAGAGGAAAATGGGTTGAAGGTGTGAACTGAAGTTTTTGTTAGGGAGGGCATTGGACTAAAGTAGTGCGTGCAGCTCTGCCAACTGCAATGCTGTGCTGGTGTATTGGTTAGCACTTTTGCCTAGCAAGTAGGAGACCTGTGTTGAAATCCCAGATGTGGCACAAATTTTAATTCACTGCTTAAGCTTCTGTCCTAATGGAAAGTAAAGTTGACATCCATATGACTCCAGGAAAATGTAATTCCAACAGATCAACGTATTCCTTTATGTTCACATGTTCAACCAATTCCTAGTGCGACTGCTTGCTGATCTTCCTGTTCCTGAAGACACAACAAGGCAGGAACACATGTCATACGTCGCGGAAATCCATTAAAGCGCTAGAAAACGTCTTCCCTCGTCATCCCATTTCCAAGAACAGGGACATTTTCGGTCCTCTAAGAACCCCTGACCTTTCAGCGTGTGATTTTTTTTCTCTTGGATCATTTGAATTCTTAGATCTTCCGGTGTGACCGACCATATACAATCCAAGAAGTGAAGGATCGAAATCAGGAGGAAGTTAACCGAATATTACTTCCTGCCCTGCAAGATAAGAGGTCTAATTTCCATAAAAGACTTGAAATATGTGTGAAGGAAAATGGCGGCCACCTAGGTGATGTCGTTTTAGAGTGATAGGCATTTTAAACTGCAAGCATTATAAATTCATATTGTACTTCTTTTATATCGCTGTGAATAGATTTGGATTTCTGGTGGAGGTTTCAAAATCACCTGTTTCACTGCCGCACCTGTTACTTCGAGTCTCGAGGCACATTTGCTGCTTGTTAACGAATATATACGAACTGAAACAGGCCTCAGTTCAAATGAGATCACAGAACTATGATGACACGAGAAGCCTGGCGGCGATAGGAGAGGTCTGAGGAGGCCGATCGCGTTACAGGGAAGAGGACGCCCCGTCATAAAAGCACGCCGCGACGCCTCCGCCGCTGCCATTACGGGGCCGCCTGCAGCGACTACATAGCTCGCCATGCTGCCAGCCGAGGAGCGCCGTAGCGCCTTCCAGGCCTCGCTTACAAGAGAGTACTTGCACCATAGTTTCCCTCCGGTTCTTTCGACACAGCTGCCTCAAAAGCTGGCTGCAGCACAGAAACGGTTAAGCGAGATTTCGAGGGACTTGGCATTTTTCTCTCGCTTATAGACATTTTATACTAACCCAGTTTCTCACAGAGAGGCTAAGAAGTTATTTCTCTCACTAACAGGGTATTTCAACCACTAATAGAGGATTTCCTTCGCACAGCTCCAGGAGATGTTTTTCCTGCATTCTTTCTTCTTTTTTACTTTACATTTTCTTCCGACCTTAGTCTTTCTGACTGTACTGATACCGCCCACCACGAACTCCTCTCCTATGCCATTCTCAGTGTAGCAGTTACAAACAACGTCCTCAATTATTTGTTACTCATGGCATATTAAAAAAGTATGGTTCTTCTGGTCATGAAACAAATTTTATTCGTTAGAGAAAGCTTCTTTAGAGAAAGCTTCTGTGTCAGGTCTTAATTTCATTCAAGGTTTCACGTCAGGTTTTAGTTTCACGCAAACCTACGCCTTTGTTGTGAAACACGTCAGGCTGGAGCCAGACTGTTAGTTTCCTGTTTACTGACAGTACTAGCTACTCAATCAAGAGATAGATATTTTTTCCATTTTTGTGTTAAAACAGTGTGGTTCACTGACATGGTATCTTACCGCATTACCGTAATGCGATCGTATCGCGCTGGGTCTGCTGGAATACCTCGCTGTTTACAGCCTGACTTCCGGCCTCTGCCATCCATTATGCGTGTGCTCACCGGCAGTCGGAAGACGCACTGTAGAAAAATGTTGCTAGCTCACGTATGTCTACAGGCTGCAAGAGGAGCCATGCTGACCAGGGACCATCAAGCAGCGGAAACATTAAGCCACTGAAATGGCGCTAGCCACTTGTCCGCCATAACGTGTGGGACGAAACAGTGCTTTGCCACGGCCCACAAAAGCGTGGGGACCGTCTGGTTTCGGGAGCCCTGGCCTGGCCGGGCCTCGAGCTGTGCTAAAGGGATCCTTAGTCACAGCTGGGCTGCTCTGCTTGCTAACTACCTGTAGATTCACTTCCGAGAGATACGTTACAAAACAGCAAGGGTAACATCACCAATCATGATTTCTGCCCCATGTGAATCAGGCTCCACATTACACCATCAAAAAGAGAATCTACATATCACATTACATAATTAATATATGTGTTTAATAAGAATGAAACATCAAGCTGGCCACACACAGCCGCATTTCATCACCTTCTCACCCAGTGAAAACTTTAAGCTGACGTTGTCATACTTAGACTGGTCACACTAGAAGAAAATCTCACGTAAACTTTCGAACACCCTCTGCCCTACTGTCAGTTTCCAGAGGGGAAAGGAGGGGAAAGTAAAACGGTAATGTGCTTCTTCAGCTTAGTGGTGTTTCTTAATTACATGCTCTAGGCATGTTGGTCAAACCATCACATAAAATTTGCTTCAACTTAGCATCAAAAAACACCACGACTCCAGTAAACAGCGGTCCCATACTGTCAAGCACAGTCATTCCTGCGAGACAACGAGTGCTCACGCTGTTGAAGACACACACCCTCGCTCACTTAACCAAATGGTAACTAGTCTAAACAAGCAGTCACCTCATAAGTACGTTTCGACACAAATATACATACATTTTACTCCAAAAAACAAAGAGAACATGAGTTCTTGCGGAACTCTTAAACAAACACAACGAAAAATCGCAATAATTGTTGTAACGTATAAAAGAGGATTAGAAAATTCTCATAGTTTAAGCCCTGCCAAGCTACAAGTAACCATTAACACTAAGAAACACGTGTGGAAACTAAACGGACAAATACAATCAAAGACGTATAAAGTGCTTCATCAGGCATGAAAAATTGTGGAAAAGGTGGTCAGTTAATACGGCAACGGAACACTTCCCAATGAACTGCAATATTTTATACACCATTTAACTTAACCAATTAATCAAATTACGAGCAACAAGTCGCATAAGGTGAAGACTATGGCGAACAGTCGTCCAAGAATATTAAAATGACTGAACTTAACACAAACAAGATCATACACGTAACACATTTTTCAAGGATTTAAATTCACGAAAAACCAAAATAACTGAGTAGATAAGAGACAAATTCCTTAAGGCGAAGTCCATGGCGAAGAAAGGTCATCCAAGAATATGAAAAAGACTAAGACCAACTGAAGAATACCACACAGTGAAACACAAATTTGCATGATTATGCATCAAGAAAGTGTTCATATAGGAAATAAATGTGTTCTCCTGAAATAAAGCAAACAAGCCAACCAAGACAATGATCGATGTAGGTGCCTAAGTTTGTGCACTATTGCTTCAAATATCGTCAAACGGCAGTGGTACACAATAAAGTGCAGAGTTTGACTGTTCGCACAGAGAAAGGGACAGTGCCACTCGGTCGTAGGTGACAGCCTCCTTAGCTTCTTGACGTCTGTGCTGTAGCGTCCGTGATTGTGCAATGGCACTCCACTTGGCTGACGTTGTCACAACCCACTGCTGGTCACTGCTCTCCATGGATCAGGCAATACCTCGGGCCTCGCTAGGGCGCAACACACATGGATGCTACCTTGCGGTGTCCAGGGAAGGTTTGCTCACTCACTCTACCAAGTGGCTGTAGGCGACGTGACGTCAGTGCAGATATCTGGTTGCTGCTCGACTATATACATATAGGGAGTTGCGAATTAGTGCTCTCAGAGGAAATTATTATGGTGTTTCTGGAACATGATTCACCGAACACAGTGTTCTATCCACAGGGAATTAGAAAGTGTTTACTGGAACTGAGGCATATCAGCTGAGAAAGGGTTGGTTCCAATGGCTCAAATGGCTCTGAGCACTATGGGACTCAACATCTTAGGTCATAAGTCCCCTAGAACTTAGAACTACTTAAACCTAACTAACATAAGGACATCACACACACCCATGCCCGAGGCAGGATTCGAACCTGCGACCGTAGCAGTCCCGCGGTTCCGGACTGCAGCGCCAGAACCGCTAGACCACCGCGGCCGGCAGAAAGGGTTGGTACTTCCCACACAGAGAAGAATATCATATCAGAGCCCTTGGCTCAATGATAGCGTATGTCATGGATTATCCACAGGGTTTTTCAACAGAAATGAGTATCCCTTAGTGGGTAATACCTCGTGTTACCCAGTGACACGTGCAGATTCAAACTGCAGTGTCCAGTTTTTGCGCTCATTCGGGACTTAACAGTTGTCTTCAGGGCGGTCAGCTATTTGGAAGCAAGCCATGCTGCTACCTGGGACAGGTGAGCTGGGTGGTTTGTTGTTGACAAGTGGCTTGGCGCGTACGGCGGCCCAGTTACTGGACCCCCTGCAAGCTTTAGGTCACGCCGCGTCACCCATTGTGCTGTCAAGGCGCTAGGCCCAAGGAAAGGCGACCGGATCCACGCGGCCCCCTTTAAGCCTCTGCCCACAGTTAGCTCAAAGGACACATCCCTGGCCTTTCTCTCGCACTGAGTCTTCAGCGCCCCGGCAATGTGAAAGAACATGTGCACCGTGTGTCCATCTCTCAAAGAATACAGTGTTTGCTGACCAAGGCAGCATCTGCACAGATCTTACAACGGGTAAGTACCTTAACTCTGAATGTCCACCTCTCGCAAATTGTAGGGTGATGAGATTTACACCCCTGTATTTAATGTGATCCAAGGGATACCTTGTAATCTTAACAACGAGCTTCTGGTTCTTCTCGATTATTGGGGTATTCGAAATTTGAAAATTACTCTTCTTAGCAGTCCTTAGGGGACACAATGTCTGAGATTTACAATCATTGTGGTATTTGCACTTCACTGAAATTAATCAGTCATTAGCTTTTGGCTCTTATCCATCCTTACGGGTTTCTAAAATTTTAGTGGTCAGTGGTTAAATGTTAATGTTACTCTAGTTTCTTATGTTACAAGTCATTCCACTCATGCATCTAGTCTTTGGAAATTGGAAATTTGTGGTAAGTCCTACATCTACATCTACATTGATACTCCGCAAGCCACCCAACGGTGTGTGGCGGAGGGCACTTTACGTGCCACTGTCATTACCTCCCTTTCCTGTTCCAGTCGCGTATGGTTCGCGGGAAGAACGACTGTCTGAAAGCCTCCGTGCGCGCTCTAATCTCTCTAATTTTACATTCGTGATCTCCTCGGGAAGTATAAGTAGGGGGAAGCAATATATTCAATACCTCATCCAGAAACGCACCCTCTCGAAACCTGGCGGGCAAGCTACACCGCGATGCAGAGCGCCTCTCTTGCAGAGTCTGCCACTTGAGTTTATTAAACATCTCCGTAACGCTATCACGGTTACCAAATAACCCAGTGACGAAACGCGCCGCTCTTCTTTGGATCTTCTCTATCTCCTCCGTCAACCCGACCTGGTACGGATCCCACACTGATGAGCAATACTCAAGTATAGATCGAACGAGTGTTTTGTAAGCCACCTCCTTTGTTGATGGACTACATTTTCTAAGCACTCTCCCAATGAATCTCAACCTGGTACCCGCCTTACCAACAATTAGTTATATATGATCATTCCACTTCAAATCGTTCCGTACGCATACTCCCAGATATTTTACAGAAGTAACTGCTACCAGTGTTTGTTCCGCTATCATATAATCATACAATAAAGGATCCTTCTTTCTATGTATTCGCAATACATTACATTTGTCTATGTTAAGGGTCAGTTGCCACTCCCTGCACCAAGTGCCTATCCGCTGCAGATCTTCCTGTATTTCGCTACAATTTTCTAATGCAGCAACTTCTCCGTATACTACAGCATCATCCGCAAAAAGCCGCATGGAACTTCCGACACTATCTACTAAGTCATTTATATATATTGTGAAAAGCAATGGTCCCATAACACTCCCCTGTGGGACGCCAGAGGTTACTTTAACGTCTGTAGACGTCTCTCCATTAATAACAACATGCTGTGTTCTGTTTGCTAAAAACTCTTCAATCCAGCCACACAGCTGGTCTGATATTCCGTAGGCTCTTACTTTGTTTATCAGGCGACAGTGCGGAACTGTATCGAACGCCTTCCGGAAGTCAAGAAAAATAGCATCTACCTGGGAGCCTGTATCTAATATTTTCTGGGTCTCATGAACAAATAAGGCGAGTTGGGTCTCACACGATCGCTGTTTCCGGAATCCATGTTGATTCCTACATAGTAGATTCTGGGTTTCCAGAAATGACATGATACGCGAGCAAAAAACACTACTTAAAAAACACTACTTAATATAACTTACATTAAGGACAACACACACACCCACGCCCGAGGGAAGACTCGAACCTCCGGCGGTGGGAGCGTCGCGAAACGTGGCAAGGCGGCTGAGACCACGCGGCTACCCCTCACGGCACATAGTATTTGATCATACACTTAAGAATAGCCTCAATTCCCCAAATAGTCATACACCGCCATAAAGACCTCTCGCTCCCATCCACGGTGCCGAAACAAATTTCATTTCCTTTGACTTCCGTAAATCCTTCGCCTCACGTTAGATCTGTCATACACTGACTCCTCCATCTCTAGTTCTCATCCTGTAACAGACTCGTCACACAAACATAACATATGCAAAAACATTGGTGTTCCGCCTTTCGTTTCCTTTTCCTTAAACCGTCGTCACCCTACTGAAACCTCAAAAATCTTCCTCAGACTTAGACTTACGACAAGCAAAAATTTATTTTTGTAAGCCAGACTTCCATACCTCATATCGCCTCACCTCACTGTTCCTCTTCAACTTCATTATGTTCTTTTGGTGTGATTCTTTTTCCTCTCGAACGCTTCTAAATATTTATTTCTCGGAAGACAGAAAATCTGCTGCCGCTTTTAAAATAAGGTCGTCCTTACACCTCGTATGTTTCTCCTCTACCGGTTTTCCTCGTATGGTAGTTATCTTCCCTCTACTACATAACAGAAAGAAAAAGAAAATTATAACGTTACGTGATTACCGTCATACCATACACCTACACTCTGTTGTCGGCAGTCAGGTGCCTTACAAAGCGCTTGGAATTTGTCTCTCATCCGTGACTCTGAGTTCACCACAACATGGCAGGTTCCTTTCCTGCCCATCCTTCTCCTATTGGCTCCTCGAGACCTAAACTAAAATACAAAGAAGAGTCTCATTACCATGCGATTCTTAGACATGGGCCAAAATCTTCATAAAATCCTCAAAAGACCTCAAACGCTCTGCAGTGCAGGCTTAACTAAATCACTCTCTTCTTGACTTAATACTAAAATCATAGTAACTCACAGATATCACTTTACGAGATAGAAGAACCATAGCTAACATGTCAATGAAGACTATTGTATGCCACAGTAACCAAATATCATTTATTTCAATTACCGTTTTGCATATATCTCCTCATCGCCTCTCACCATGACCGCAACGACATATCATCCGAAACGTTAATTAAGATCACACACTGTGCGTCTTGAAGACAATTCAAGTTTCTTCCATACATCGCCATTCAATATGCACACCATCACCGCAATATTTCAACATCATCAGAGAATGGACCTCAGGGACACACTCAGCTACACAAGAATATGCGACCAGCAGACGCGCATAACAGCCATAAATGCTCGAGAATACGTCATACCACACAATCTGATGAATGAATTCCTTTACATGTGCATCCCCAATCTTTTGAATTTTATTAACAACTAACAATCTTTTCGAACTGATTAACCCCTACTTGGCCAACACCTTAAATGCTTGTCGCTAAATTCCTGCACATTCATTCTAAGAAGGCTTTGATTTTGCTTAAATGATGGGTTTCCACGAGATAACTGTGACTTCAATAATTAAACTTCAGTACATTTTGTTTGCACGAATCGTTGAATGCCCTTTGCTTGTTATCACTTATGTGATTTGATAAACAACTTCAGGCCCATGTGATGCTGTCGAAACTTTCCACTGCTATCAGCTTGCTCCTTCTTCTTCTTTCTTGCCTCTCGAATTCGCTATGTGGACATTGAAAATCACTTATTTATGCCATCGATGATTCGCAGGTGGGAATTCCATACTGCTGGATCCTGCCTTCTGCCATTTGGATCTTAAGCACTCGGAGAGGTGGGCAGAAAGATGTCCCATGATCCATGGTGCTTCCCACAATGCAACCATCAAAGACTACGCAGTTCACGCTTATTTCGCCTTGTGGGATTCGAACTGGGTTGAAAAATGTTGCCTTCCATTTACAGTATGGAAATCGGGGACACCTTTCATACAGTTTTTCCAGTAGCTCTGCACAATGGCACCAGCGTCACGAAGTTTGGCGTCAGCTCTGTTGTGACCAACACATAACAGAAACCGATTCTTATCCTCGGAACGGCCCTAGGAGGACAGTTGCCTTCGTTGACGCAATCGCTCTGTTACAAACGGAAGCACGGGGGGGGGGGGGGGGGGGGGGGGGGCTGATGCGATGTAGTCGATGGTTTGGCCGTCTGGACGAGTTTGCAAACCAATAATACCCTCCGCGCGTAACATTTTCGAGGATCAAAGCGGGCATAACTCAGATGAATATACCAAATTGGCTTATTAATAACCTCATCAGTTCATCAAAGTAGAAAAATGGAGTCGTCGACATTTCTTGAACGAAACAAAACACTCTTGCGCAACAGATGAAATTGTTGAACGGGCAATTCGTCCGCGTTCCTCATCTCACATTTTAATTGTCTGAGGGCTGGATCTCGACCCTGTTCCGTTACAGTATCACCGAGTTACGTGACTACATAATTCTGGAATACTACGCTCTTCATACAGAAAAGTCTGTAGAGATTATCCTCCAGCATTTCTTCAAAAGTCTCCTTCTGACCAATCAGATATCCTGAAAGTGCATTGGGAGGAATATTCATTAAACTGGGTACATTCTTGATCATGAATGAAAATTCTTGCAAGTACGATACCCAGCGATGTAATCACCCATGAGACAGCTTGGCGGTTAGCAAAAATTGCACATACTTATGATCAGTAAAGACTCCTGTTTTCCATCCGTACATAAAGTAGTTGAACTTCTTGAAACAAAACATGATTGCAAGTGCTTCAAGATCTGAACTCAAATAGTTTTTCTCACACTTTGACAGGACTGTATTTCCAATTGTAATTGCTTTCCTCACAAGTTGGTTTTCCTCCTCAAACTCTTGGAATAAAACTACGCCTAATCCTAGTTCTGCGCTGCTCCTGAGCACATAAAACTCTATAGATAAATCACAATGCACAAGTAACTGTGCTTCTATCGAGGTTTTCTTAAATGCCTGAAATTAGTGCTCTCCTATGTTGTCCCACATCCACACCGACTTCTTTCCAGACAACTCACAGGGCTAACAATGTTTGAATGCTGAAAAATGGCTTATGAAAGTTCACAAGCTCAAGGAAATCATGCAACTGCTTCTTCGTCCTTGGGATTGGGTATTGTTTTATCACTTTTAACCTTGGTGTATCTTGTACAATTCTGTCTTCCATGATTATGTGCTTTAAAAGCTTGATCTGCGCTACAATGAAGCGCGATTTTCCCGTATCAGACATGACGCCATGATAGTCGAGACTACTGAGTGACCCAGTCAGTACTTCATTAAGCTCAGTGTATGAGCTTTCGCAACTAATACGTCGTCCACATACCACGTCATAGAGTTATGCAATGACTCATTTAGTATACTGTTGAAACCACAAGGAACGGCGGCAGACAACACGCCACACAAAAAGGCAAATGTCTGAATTGTTTGTAGCATCCAAAAGCTAGGAAGATGGATTTATTTCGATCTGCTATTAGGTAGACTGTAGCTCCAGAGAGAAAGAGAGGCATAATCCTCGAAACGTTTTGAGCAGTTCCTCCATTTGTCTGGCCAAATAGTTTCTGGTTTTATTATTGTAGTAATCTGCTGCGAGTTGAGCACTAACCAAATGGTGCCAACTCTCTTCTCAGCCACACAGCGGATTATTGTAAGAAGAAACTGCGGGCTCTGTGATGTCCTACAGCAGCAGCGCTTGTATGTCGTCACTGTCTTTCTGTTTGTAAACCAACGAAATGGTGTGTGGGAGAACAAAGAACTTTGTATGTTCCCTCACCTCGGATTTGTACTGGAGATGTTAAATGATTCCATTCTTCGGAGAAAATACTGGCATGTGGTCGTTCACAATCACATATAATTCTTTCTTTCTGCAGCTTGCATCTTTGATCGCATCCACCTTCTCCAAAATTCTCTTTCTAATTTCATCGTCTGTGGTGTCCCATACTTACAATGATTACCATAAGAGTTGCATAGCTCTTAACTCTTCTGATGGTAAACACAGTTTCAAACAGTCCATTGGAAGCTGTTCCCTGGGTACTTATTCCTCAAAATGAATGTGTATTGGAGCATTTTTCCTTAGTACACATTCTCCTTGCTCTGTATCCATCAGTGCCTCATGCTCAATAAGAAGTCCATGCCCAAGGTCACTGAAATGGCTAGTTTAGGCACGACCAAGAAGATCCATTCTAGTATGGTTCCCTAGCACAAAAACTCGAATTTAACTTGCTGTTGTACTCTTCCCAACTAGCACTCCACGGATTTTAGTTTTGCAAAGGCTTTCTTAGAACTGGCCAATCGTGATCCAGCAAGCATTGATAAAATGCAGCTTCATAAATCACCAACAGTTGGATTCCACCGTTTGTAATCGCTGGCAGCCCCACTTTGCCTATTAATACTGATACCTGTGGATGTACATTTTGCTCTGACGTATTCTTCTTCTCTTCTAGCGAAACCTCATGTAAGTCTTCGTATTCTAGGACATGTACGTCATTTACATCTACACCTACATGATTACTTTGCAATTCACAACTAAGTGCGTGGCAGAGGGTTCATCGAGTCGCCTTTAAGCTACTTCTCTACCGTTCCACTGTCGAACAGGGCACGGGAAATATGAACAGTTAAATCTTTCTGTACCAGCTCCAATTTCTCTTATTTATCTGTGATGATCATTTCTCTATATGTAAGTCGGTGCCAACAAATTGGAATTTCATGAGAAGATCCTGCCGCTGTGAAAAACGCCTTTGTTTTAATGACTGCCACCCCAATTCTCATCTCATATCCGTGGCGCTCTCACCCCTATTTCGCGATAATACAAAACGAGCTGCCGTTCTCCGAACTTTTTCGATGTTCTCCGTCAATCCTATGTGATATGGATCCCACACCACACAGCAGTACCCCAGAAGGCGGCGGACAAGCATAGTATAAGCAGTCTCTTTAGTAGATCTGTTACGTTTTCTGAGTGTTCTACCAATAAATCGCAGTCTTTGGTTTGCTTCCCCCAAAACATTATCTATGAGATCGTTCCAATTCAGGCTGTTCGTAATTTTAATCGCTAAGTATTTGGATGAGTTTAAGTCTTTAGATTTGTGTGATTTATCGTGCAACTGAAATTTAGCGAATACTTTTTAGTGCTCATGCGGGTAACTTAACACTTTTCGTGATTTAGAGTTAACTGCCACTTTTTGAACCATAAAGATACCTTGTCTAAATCATTTTGCAATTCAGTTTGATCATCTGATAACTATGCATGACGGTAAATCACAGCATCATCTGTAAACAATCTAATAGGGCTATTCAGATTGCCTCCTATGTCAATATAGATCAGGAACAAAGGAGGGTCAATAAAACTTCCTTGGGGAACGCCATATATTACTTTCCCTTTATTTGATGACTTTCCGTCAGTTATTACGAACTGTGACCTTTGTCACAAGAAACCACGAATCCAGTCACACAACTGGAACGATACTCCATAGGCGGACAATTTAATTAGAAGTCGCTTATGGGGAACAGCGTCAGAAGCGTTTTGTAAATCTAAAATTTTAGAATCATTACCCGTGAGAATAAAGAGGTAGTTGTGTTCCATAAGAACAATGTTTTCCTTATCTGTCAATAAATCTTTTTTTTTTTGAGGTGATTCATAATTTTTTAGCACGGCATGTGTTCCAAAATCCTGCTGTAAACCGACGTTAGTGGTATGGGTCTGTAATTCAGAGAATGACTCTTATGGTGTGACTCGTGCGACTTCTCAGTGGTTGTAGATCATTGCCAGGTGTGGAGCTGTTGTATCAGCATACTCTGAAAGAAACCTGACTGGTATACAACCTGGACCAGAAGCCTTGCCTTCCTTAAGTGTTTTAAGCTGCTTCGCTGCGTCGAGGATATCTACTTCTAAGTTACTCACATTGGCAGTTACTCTTCATTCGAATTCTGGAGTATTTACGTGGTGAAGGAATTTCGGAAAGCCGTGCTTAGTAACTCTGCTTTAGTGGCGCTGTAATCAATAACGTCATCATTGTTATTGCACAGTGATGGTATTGATTGCGTCTTGCCACTGGAGTACTTTATATACGACCATTTCTGCCAGATTGCGAGACAGAGTTCCACTGTGGAAACTATTAACAGCATTTCACATAGAAGTTCACGCTAAATTTCGAGCTTCTGTAAAACTTTTTGGGGATTTTGTGTTTTCTTTTTTTTTTTTTTTTTTTTTTTTTTAATTTGGCATGCTTTTTTGTTGCCTCTGCAGCAGTGTTCTTTCCTGATTTGACTACCATGTGGGATCAGTAACATATCTTATTATTATTTTATATATCTCTCCCAATTGCCGTCGATGCTATTTCTTTGAATTGAAATCACATCAGGCCTACGATTTCACAGTAAGACTGGAAGGAGTGGAGACTGTCTCTTAGGAAAATGACAAGTGAATTTTTATGTATTTTTTTAAAGGATGTGTTTTTCGTATGTTTTTGTCTGTCATTAAGCCCCTTTCTAGTCTTGATTATTAGTTGCTAAGACGTCAAGTATGTTTTCGCAACCATTTGCACTTGGAGTGGGCTCCTGAACAAGCTGTTCAAAACAGTTTTTTGAGAAGCGTTCAGTACGATTTTGGATGACGTTTTACGCCTACCACCGACTTTCAACTTGTATTTTCAGCCGGCGGAGGGGGCCGAGCGGTTCTAGGCGCTACAGTGTGGAACCGCGCGACCGCTACGGTCGCAGGTTCGAATCCTCCCTCGGGCATGGATGTGTGTGATGTCCTTAGGTTAGTTAGGTTTAAGTAGTTCTAAGTTCTAGGGGAATGATGACCTCAGCAATTAAGTCCCGTAGTGCTCAGAGCCATTTTTGTATTTTCGCCAACAGTCGAGAGCATATTGAAGTCACCATCAAGTGTAATTGTATGATTGGGGCACCTAATTGATATAACATTCAAGGTTTTTTTGAACTCTTCAACAACAGTATCATCGGTAAAAGGAACCAACTGATAATTTATTTCGGTTGTTAAGTATAGTCTCTACCCATACTAACTCACAGGAACTATCTACTTCAATATCAGTACATGGAATACTAATACTGACTGCAATAAACACTGCATCACTAACGGCCTTGTCTGTACACGGTTAGGTGCTTTGCAAAAATTTCGGCTGAACTTATTACCGGCTCTAGGTAGCTTTCATTACCTGTAACGATTCGAGATTCAGCGCTTTCTATTAGCGCTTGGAGCTCTGGTTCTTTTCCAACACAGCTATGGCAATTTACAACTACAATACTGATTGTTCCTATGTCTATACCCTTCCTGTGTTCGTCCTGCCTCCTTTGAAACTGAAGCCCTTTCTGCATATATTCCGAGAACTGGCAAGGAAGCTTCTTTTACTAGCTCCGTGCGGGATCCTTGTCAGTATTTCGAAGATGGTCCAGCAACAGGGTTTGTTGGTGGATCGGGTGATCGTATTTCAACGATATTCGGGATTGTTCGGATGGTCCCTGATAATTTTCCCTAGTCTAAATAGGTTATTGTTGTTGTTGTGGCCATGCGGGATAGCCGCGCGGTCTAGGGCGTCTTGTAACGGTCCGTGCAGTTCCCCCGTCGGAAGTTCTGATCCTCCCTCGGGTATGAGTGTGTGTGTTGTCCATAGCGTAAGTTTAAGTTAGATTAAGTAGTGTGTAGGCTTAGGGACCGATGCCCTTAGCAGTTTGGTCCCGTAAGACCTTACCACAAATTTCCAATTGTTGTTGTGTCTTTGGAAGCCATTACATCCGCTACAGTGTGGTTGAGACTGTCTAAAATTGCTGCAGCCATTGATTTGAACTCGTTCACTCCTATAGTCATTATGAATTCGTTGCAGATTTGCAAAATAGCTTTCGGAATCATATGACCATCGTTACCTATAGTCTCCCCACTGCACGACTTCTAGTACTTGCAGCAGATTCTTGAAGGCTTAAAAGTTTCATCTCCCACACAGTAGTAGAGCAAGGCCGGCGTCACCCCACTCTGCATTGTTGCCAAATGTAATCAAGATGGTGGATCCAACATGGCGGTGATATATATGGCAATGTTGCAATGATGTCATGGTGGGAAGTTCAAAATTTTGCGGAAAAATAGGTCACTTGGGCTACATCCACTAACCTAACACCCTCTCCTCCCCCCTCCCTCCTCCCCTCCCCCAGAAAATGGCAGGAAGCTCAAATTCCAGCTGCACAATGCAGCACACCATGGGCACCTCCACTAACCTAAGAAAATGGCGGGAAAGTAGGTCAGTTGGGCCGCCTCCATTAACCTAAGTCTTCCAACCGCCACCTCTGCCTAGGAATTGATGGGAAAAGGACTCAGCCTGTGCTGGGCTGCTGGATAGGATGGATGTAAGTCTTTATTTTGCAGGCAATCTTCATTTAAACAATATGATGCAGTAGGTCCATCCTGTGTATTCACCATGAGGTCTGGAGTCCAACTATCCAGTACACAGTAATGCCACCAGAGAGTGCTGTCATTCCTCCCGTGACATAATCCAAGATGGCGGTCTGGGGGAAAATGGCGGGAACCAATAGGAACCCTTAATCCAGTCATGTGTTAGACTAGAGGCAGTAGGATGGCGGTATCTGGTAAAATCAAAATGCTCAAATGTGTGTGAGTTCTTAAGGGACAAAACTTCTGATGTCATTGGCCCCTAGACTTACGCACTACTTAAACTAACTTAAGGCCGGTTCCCACTAGAGCGCGGCAGTGCGTCGTGCGGCAGCGGCAGCGGCAAGCGTTTTCCGCTTTGACGCGACGGCTCGCGGAATTGGCATTCCCATCTGGAAGCGGCAGACGCTAGCGGTAGCCAATGACGGACAGCCACTGAGGTACGGGGCAGGACCCACTGAAACGCGCGGTGCGTTTGATTAGCTATATCTTACACCTACATGAAGGAAAGACGAAGTTGGGTGAAGACATACCAATTTTTCATTTTCTGTACAATGTACTCTTTCACATATTTCATTATTCATGTTTTCTCATTTCACCATAAACAGATTTCATGACTACCGTTCACGATTGTTCACTATCTCCTAACACATTGAAACAATGTACGACAAAAGAGATTATTCAGATAGTTAAGCGAGACAAAAATTTAAAATGTGATACGGTAGCAGGTACACGAAAACAGTAAGAACACAAAGGCTAGGTGGAAGGGATGAAAGTGGAAGCCACCTGATAGAATTTCCCACAGAGCATAATGTAATCATCGCCAGCACCTTGCTTAAGAATCACGAAAGAATAATATATATTTGGAACAGTTTTCGAAACCAGATTTTAAATTGTAAGGCATTTCCTGGTGCAGACGCAAACCTGACTGAAGACTGTCAATAGCAAGAAAAGCGTTCTGAAAAAGAAAATTTGTTCACACCGAATATAAATGCTAACGGTTGGATACTATTTTACAAAGGTATTTGTGTGGAGTGCAGCCTCGTATGTAAGTGAAACGTGGACGATGAACACTTCTGTCAAGGAGACAATGGACGCTTTCAAAACGTGGTGATTCATAAGAATGGTGAACTTTAGATACGAGGATCGTGTGACTAAAGAAGAGGTACGGAATTAAATAGAGGAGGAAGAGGAAATTACGGTACAACTTTGACGACAATAGCGGTTAGTTGGCAGGGCGTATTGTGGGGCGTCAAAGAGTGAGGACAAAGGGGTTGGGTGATAGTATTCTGATAATAATCATCTGTTGAAATACTATTCTACTATTTTATCTATTAATGTAAGCAGTGAATTTACTCTTCCATGCACTCCTTAAAACATTTAAACCAAAACTGAAATCAGCTGAACACCAAATCTTTCAACCACTGTCTGACAACTACTAGATTCACTTTCAACTTTCTATAACTATCACTGGCTAGCCATACACACATACAGATATAAGGAGAACAAAAATAAACAAACATTAGTTTTCAGCATATAATTCTGCAGGTTGGCAACATGTACATAAACAAACCAGACAGGAAGGGACATGAGGTGAACACACTGTAGTTACGACTTTAAATCAGAGTTTTCGGTAAAACGTCTACTGCTAGTGACAGAAGAAAAAAGAGCGAACATGAAAATGTGCTTATGTTCCATAATCTAAGTTTTAGTTCAACCTCCAGCATGTGAGCAGGTGAGGGGAAACGTATATGTCCGCCAAAAACTCAATTCACTGTAAGTAATCAGTCATTCACGTAAAAAAAGATGTGAACTGTTTTATAATCTCCAAGTATCACAGATCAAAACAAAACTGAGTCATTCTAGAATCCACCGAAGATGCCTTAAAGTGAAAGGCGAAACGCGTCTTGAATCAGTAAAGTACACTGGATAAAGAAAAAAGAAAGGAAATAATCAGTAGCTCTACATATTTAGTAAATTACATCTTATGACATACCAGCAAATTAGTTCCGGTTTAACTTCTCATTCGACATGCTATTAATGCCATTTAAAAAAATTCATCTATCCCTTCTGAAAAACTGTAGTTACTTTCATATCTTGGTAGATAAACAGATTTAGGATATTTATCATGCGACGAAATACATGACTTTTCACAAGTTATCGTTTGCAAAAAAAAAAAAAAAAAAAAAAAAAAAAGAAAAAAAAACATTTCGATTTCTTGAACCGTTTACGAAATTTGCGGTTGATACAACCACATGGTTTACGACGAGCAGGGCGAAGTACCGGTCGCGTCGCCGAACAACCTGCGCGCGGTCACGGCATAGCCCGTCCGCCGACATATCAGACAATATCTCGAGAACGGTGATAGCTATCGATCTGCTCTCAGCTTTAAAAACAATTTCGATATGTTGACTAAATTTCATACGCAATAATGTATTACCTAAAATGAACTGTACGCAAAGTCCACGCAATGCGTTTTTACCTCTGCACACTCATTAAAATTTCGTGTAAAGGTTTACGTAAATGCGATACAGCAAGTAACCACGACGAATAACGAAAAGAAAATCGGTCCTTTATCGAGAGAAGATATCAGGATGTAACATGCCCAAGAATCAAATTTTTCTACCGAATAGTTTCCTTGGAATCGGATGATAAGTATTTCATAGCTGCCGCCGCGTCCGCGCCAGCGGTTCGGCGAAAGTTCGTGTGGCCCGGGAGTCCGTACCTGACGTCACGCTCAGCGCGTTCTGTGATTGGCGGCGCGCACCTGGAGCGCGGCACGCGGCAGCGGAAGCGGTTCGACATGGTCAAACCGTGACGCAGAGCCCGCCGCGCCTTGCCGCTGACGCCATTTCCATGGCAACCACGCCGCTGACACGCCGTTTTGACGCGCGGCAGCCCTAGTGGGAACCGGCCTTTATGCTAGGAACAGCATGCATGCCCATGCCCAAGGGAGGACTCGAACCTCTGGTGGGAGGGGCCGTGCAGTCAGTGACTTGGCGCCTCTAACATCATTGGAGGGGATATAGGGCAGATTCAGCAGGTCTAGGACCTCAGTCTCGCTCAGACAGTCAGCATCAGCAGCAGCAGCAACAGCAGCTGAAGAAGAACTTTGAAGCGTCAACAACAGTCACAATCCAACACAGCCCTGCAGAACAGGAAGAAATGGAAAAGTAAGTATCTCAATCACATCTTTGTCTGTGGTTAGCATTACTACTACTAATGGTTGGCTGGCTCTGAGCACTATGGGACTTAACGTCTGTGGTCATCAGTCCCCTAGAACTTAGAACTACTTAAACCTAACTAACCTAAGGACATCACACACATCCATGCTCGAGGCAGGATTCGAACCTGCGACCGTAGCAGTCGCGCTGTTCTGGACTGCGCGCCTAGAACCGCTAGACCACTGCGGGCGGCACTAATGGTTGTTTTCATGTCCTGGTCCATATGTAATATTTCATCATCTTTGTTCAGCAATAGCCCTCAATGTGTCCAAGCCCACAGGGTCGAGCGCCAACACGACGATCTCTGCCACATCTGGACCTGTAACAACCTCGGCTTTCATCTAGTTGAGGCCTGCACCGACCTCTGGACCTTCGGCAGCAACAATCTCCAGCATGTCTGAACGTGTAGTAACCACGAGGGATCCTGTAGCACACGTAGCCCACTTACTGGAGCAGGACAAGGAACTGTTGTTGTCTGTCTCACTCATCGATTTGTGTGATGAGGACACGCTATCTGCTCCCAACACATCGAACGCTGTTGCTGGTCCTAAACCACAGTCAGATGGAGGACAGTACTGGTCATCGACATACGACCCATCCCAGCACAACATCACGGTGCTAGTGCAGACACAGAATTCAGATACTGTTGATAAGAAGGCATCGAGTGTACCTATGCTTTTCAATTCTACATACAATTTAACTCCCAGTGGAACGAAACGTGTAAGTGTTGGTATGGAAGCACATCATGTCTGGGGCTTGCATGCAAGAATAGAAATTGAAAAATGCATAAAAGGGTGTTAAAGTGCCAATTTCTGAGTTCGACTGGGACGAAACATGTCGTGCAGAGCGCTAGATCAAACGGCAGATGACTACAATGATTATTCAACTTGTTCTCCCCCAGACATTCGCCTTACTGGTGCGACACTATTCATTGCAACAGTGTATAATGACTGTAGACTATGCGTGAAATCGGGTGACAACTGTGTTTATCTAAGGCACGACTCAGTTACGAACTTATACAATCTGGATACTGCGCTACATCTTGAATTGGAAAGATTGAACCGTTGGTTGCCGAGCATAGACTCTGTGTACAATGATGATGTAGACTTCCTACGTGTGCATAGTGTACATGTTGATGATTTGGAGCAGCACTTTTGTTTGCACACCAGCGATGAACCAAAAGAGAAACAGATTAAACGTGCTTGTGAAAAACCCGAGTACTGTGTGGCATCCATTGGCTTGAGGGAGATAAACGCGGAATTTATAGCATATCAAAAAGCTTTGTTAGGGAAATACTGTACAAGTGCGAAGAAGAAGAAGAAGATACAGAAAGAGTCTAATGATTTTTCTTAAAATACTGCATACTATGTATGATATTTAAATAAATAAATAATGTATGTATATATAATCTCAAACCGTGTATTTCATGCCTCTCTCATTATAATCAAAGTATTACGCTTATTAATATCATTAATTTTTCAATGCTACACCTATAATGATGCAGCAGCAGAGAATTACGCAAAACATTGCCTCACCAGTTATTGACACAAAGAATGATCAAGTTACTCTTCATAGGTAAAGTATATACAGCTAATTTCTCTGTGTAGTCAATATAGCTCAGTCGGTTAAGTGATGGAGCTATAGTGGCTACACATACTATTACCGTCCCTTCAACTGTATCTTTCTATACATGTCAACTACTTGTCAGTACCTGGCGTAGTTAGTATCGTGGCAGGGTGGGTGAAACATCCTCATCAAAAGGACTTTGTTGTCGGTGACTGGTCCTGTGAAGATGCAAAAGAAGACCTAAAGAAGAAGAAAAGAAGAACGGAATCCTTCTTCCTGATAATATACGAGCAATTATTGTAGGTCCATCCAATTGCGGCAAAACTAATGTCCTCATGACACTGCTAACACATGTAGATGGAGTCCGATTTGAACATATTTGGTGTATTTTCAAAAACTCTGTTTCACCCCAAGTATCAGCTATTACAGGAGATGTTGCGCAGTGTAGCTGGTATTACATACACGACACTCAGTGAAAGTGGTGATATACCTCCACCTGGAAAAGTAAAGCCAAACACTGTATTCATATTTGACGACGTTGCTGTTGAAAACCAAGACCAAATTTGAAAATATTTCTGTTTCGGCCGTCATATGGGTGCTGATGTATTTTATCTAAGCCAAACATATTCCAGAATCCCGAAACAGTTGGTTAGGGAAAATGCAAACCTCATTATAGCTTTCAAACAAGACAATCTGAATTTGAAACACATTTACCAGGCACGTGTAGGAACTGACATGTCGTTCAATGATTTTGTAAGGATATGTGCTGATTGCTGGAATCATTCACAGTATTGGTTTCTCGTTATGGATAAAACAAGAGAACTGAATGATGGAAGGTACAGGCGAAACATTCAAGATTTTCTGCATATGTACCCGTGGTCTAGGGGTAGCGTCTTTGATTCATAATCGAAAACGTCTTCGGTCCCGGGATCGATCCTCGCCAATGCCTAAATTTTGATAAATAATCATCATTGGCGGCCGAAGACTTCCGGCATAAGAAGTCAGCCTCACTCTGCCAACGGCCTTGTCAAAGAGGGCGGAGGAGCGGATAGAGGTTCAGGGCACTCTCTTGTCCAAGGGGTGGGAAATTGCCCCTAAAGGCGGAAGCATCAGCAATGATCAACGACATGAGGATGCAGAAAGCAATGGAAACCACTGCATTAAAGACATGTAACGTGTATCCACAGGACATGTGGCCTGTAATTGAAGAAGTGTCACGATGATCTCTCCATTGGCAAAAGATTCTGGAATAGTCCCCCATTCGAATCTCCGGGAGGGGACTGCCAAGGGGGAGGTTACCATGAGAAAAAGACTGAATAATCAACGAAAGGATAACGTTCTACGAGTCGGGGCGTGGAATATCAGAAGCTTGAACGAGGTAGGGAAACCAGAAAATCTGAAAAGGGAAATGCAAAGGCTCAAACTAGATATAGTAGGGGTCAGTGAAGTGAAGTGGAAGGAAGACAAGGATTTCTGGTCAGATGAGTATCGGGTAATATCAACAGCAGCAGAAAATGGTATAACGGGCGTAGGATTCGTTATGAATAGGAAGGTAGGGTAGAGCATGTGTTACTGTGAACAGTTCAGTGACCGGATTTTTCTAATCAGAATCGACAGCAGACCAACACTGACAACGATAGTTCAGGTATACATGCCGACGTCGCAAGCTGAAGATGAACAGATAGAGAAAGTGTATGAGGATATTGAAAGGGTAATGCAGTATGTAAAGGGGGACGAAAATCTAATAGACATGGGCGACTGGAATACAGTTGTAGGGGAAGGGGTAGAAGAAAAGGTTACAGGAGAATATGGGCTTGCGACAAGGAATGAAAGAGGAGAAAGACTAATTGAGTTCTGTAACAAGTTTCAGCTAGTAATAGCGAATACCCTGTTCAAGAATCACAAGAGGAGGAGGTATACTTGGAAAAGGCCGGGAGATACGGGAAGATTTCAATTAGATTACATCATGGTCAGACAGAGATTCCGAAATCAGATACTGGAGGAGGAGGATATTAGTGTTTAACGTCCCGTCGACAACGAGGTCATTAGAGACGGAGCGCAAGCTCGGGAGAGGGAAGGATGGGGAAGGAAATCGGCCGTGCCCTTTCAAAGGAACCATCCCGGCATTTGCCTGAAGCAATTTAGGGAAATCACGGAAAACCTAAATCAGGATGGCCGGAGACGGGATTGAACCGTCGTCCTCCCGAATGCGAGTCCAGTGTGCTAACCACTGCGCCACCTCGCTCGGTTCAGATACTGGATTGTAAGGCGTACCCAGGAGCAGATATAGACTCAGATCACAATATAGTAGTGATGAAGAGTAGGCTGAAATTCAAGACATTAGTCAGGAAGAATCAATACGTAAAGAAGTGGGATACGGAAGTACTAAGGAATGACGAGATACGTTTGAAGTTCTCTAACGCTATAGATACAGCAGTAAGGAATAGCGCAGTAGGCAGTACAGTTCAAGAGGAATGGACATCTCTAAAAAGGGCCATCACAGAAGCTGGGAAGGAAAACATAGGTACAAAGAAGGTAGCTGCGAAGAAACCATGGGTAACAGAAGAAATACTTCAGTTGATCGATGAAAGGAGGAAGTACAAACATGTTCCGGGAAAATCAGGAATACAGAAATACAAGTCGCTGAGGAATAAAATAAATAGGAAGTGCCGGGAAGCTAAGACGAAATGGCTGCAGGAAAAATGTGAAGACATCGAAAAAGATATGATTGTCGGAAGGACAGACTCAGCATACAGGAAAGTCAAAACAACCTTTGGTGACATTAAAAGCAACGGTGGTAACATTAAGAGTGCAACGGGAATTCCACTGTTAAATGCAGAGGAGAGAGCAGATAGGTGGAATGAATACATTGAAAGCCGCTATGAGGGTGAAGATTTGATGCGATAGAAGAAGAAACAGGAGTCGATTTAGAAGAGATAGGGGATCCAGTATTAGAATCGGAATTTAAAAGAGCTTTGGAGGACTTACGGTCAAATATGGCAGAAGGGATAGATAACATTCCATCAGAATTTCTAAAATCATTGAGGGAAGTGGCAACAAAACGACTATTCGCGTTGGTGTGTAGAATATATGAGTCTGGCGATATACCATCCGACTTTCGGAAAAGCATCATCCACACAATTCCGAAGACGGCAAGAGCTGACAAGTGCGAGAAGTATCGCACAATCAGCTTAACAGCTCATGCATCGAAGCTGCTT
Organism: Schistocerca americana; assembly: GCF_021461395.2. Lineage (NCBI taxonomy): Eukaryota > Metazoa > Arthropoda > Insecta > Orthoptera > Acrididae > Schistocerca > Schistocerca americana. The sequence goes on along the minus strand of NC_060121.1, from coordinate 640,852,918 downwards.
ACAAGAATAATATACAGAAGAATGGAAAAGAAAATTGAGAATGCGCTAGGTGACGATCAGTTTGGCTTTAGGAAAAGTAAAGGGACGAGAGAGGCAATTCTGACGTTACGGCTAATAATGGAAGCAAGTCTAAAGAAAAATCAAGACACTTTCATAGGATTTGTCGACCTGGAAAAAGCGTTCGACAATATAAAATGGTGCAAGCTGTTCGAGATTCTGAAAAAAGTTGGGGTAAGCTATAGGGAGAGACGGGTCATATACAATATGTACAACAACCAAGAGGGAATAATAAGAGTGGACGATGAAGAACGAAGTGCCCATATTAAGAAGGGTGTAAGACAAGACTGTAGCTTTTCGCCCCTACTCTTCAATCTGTACATCGAGGAAGCAATGATGGAAATAAAAGAAAGGTTCAGGAGTGGAATTAAAATACAAGGTGAATGGATATCAATGATACGATTCGCTGATGACATTGCTATCCTGAGTGAAAGTGAAGAAGAATTAAATGATCTGCTGAACGGAATGAACAGTCTAATGAGTACACAGTATGGTTTGAGACTAAATCGGAGAAAGACGAAGGTAATGAGAAATAGTAGAAATGAGAACAGCGAGAAACTTAACATTAGGATTGATGGTCACGAAGTCAATGAAGTTAAGGAATTCTGCTATCTAGGCAGTAAAATAACCAATGACGGACGGAGCAAGGAGGACATCAAAAGCAGACTCGCTATGGCAAAAAAGGCATTTCTGGCCAAGAGAAGTCTACTAATATCAAATACCGGCCTTAATTTGAGGAAGAAATTTCTGAGGATGTACGTCTGGAGTACAGCATTGTATGGTAGTGAAACATGGACTGTGGGAAAACCGGAACAGAAGAGAATCGAAGCACTTGAGATGTGGTGCTATAGACGAATGTTGAAAATTAGGTGGACTGATAAGGTGAAGAATGAGGAGGTTCTACGCAGAATCGGAGAGGAAAAGAATATGTGGAAAACACTGATAAGGAGAAGGGACAGGATGATAGGACATCTGCTAAGACATGCGGGAATGGCTTCCATGGTACTAGAGGGAGCTGTAGAGGGCAAAAACTGTAGAGGAAGACAGATATTGGAATACGTCAAGCAAATAATTGAGGACGTAGGTTGCAAGTGCTACTCTGAGATGAAGAGGTTAGCACAGGAGAGGAATTCGTGGCGGGCCGCATCAAACCAGTCAGTAGACTGATGACCAAAAAAAAAAAGCACGGTAAAAGAGGTTAGTACATCAGTATTCGCTGCACCATGGACAAATTCGCGCGCATGTCTAGCTCTCAACCCGAGAGAATGGCTGTACACAGACAGGACATTCGCCTGCACTGCGAAAATTCAGGCTATTGTGCATAAAGCTGGAGGTACGCGCAGGGAACTAGAGACGTATTACCAGACTCTTCTGAGAATGGTGAATGCCTTAAATGAGTTAGCTAATGAAGTCGGTAATAAAGTAACCGACTTAACTGAAAAGGTCGAGGCTATTGAGGGTAGAACAGACGTAGTGTTCCTCGTTGCTGAAAAGGGGGAGCAGTCGCATGCTAAGAGGAAGAAGAAGAGCGGATATATAGAGTCTCACTCTGCGGAGACGTCTGATTAGTATACACCGAAATGTCAACGAAGCAGGAAGTGATTCAAGCGCGTAAAGCTGTTCGAGAGAAATTACGGTTGCTGAGGTTAGGGCATATGGATCAAATGGTTCAAATGGCTCTGAGCACTATGGGACCTAACATCTGAGGTCATCAGTCCCCTAAAACTTCGAACTACTTAAACCTAACTAACCTAAGGACATCACACACATCCATGCCCGAGGCAGGATTTGACCCTGCGACCGTGGCGGTCGCGCGGTTCCAGACTGAAGCGCCTAGAACCGCTCGGCCACCCCGGCCGGCGCATATGGATCGACAGCAAACACTAAGAGAGACCTTTAATCCTGTTACTGAATCTCTCAGACAGCGCTCAGCAAAAACAAATACACGCGATGACGATGGTGTTGCCAATGACGAATTTATTATCCATCACGTCCATGGTCAGATAGATAGAACATTCGGCGTTAGCAGGGGAAGACCGTACATGTCTGGCATGCATCCTATAACTGTAACTGATGACACAATACAGATTGGTGATAGGTGGTTTGAGAGAACACCTGGCTTAATGAATCTTATTTTCCTAAGACCTGCCAAAAAACCTATAAATTATTCAGTTAATGACTGGGGAGCGTACCGTGAAATACTGCACGTAACTGGTGTACATAAACCGCGAAAAGCCTGAGTAGCAATATAAAATTATTATAAAACCAGTCCTTGATGGGAAAACAACAACAGCAGAAGCAGCAGCGGTGATGTTATTGACATTGAGCATAAAGCAGTGAACAATCGAATCTTGCAGTATGTGTATTATGACGGCCCCAATGAGCTAATAGATCGACTACGGCTGCTCATGGGATCAGCTGCTGCAAGTAATATAGCTCATTCGAATGAGGCTGTTTCAGTAATCTCTGAGCTTAGAGAGAGAGGTACCATCGAATAAGTATGTAGGCATTAGTTCGAGAATAGAACAAACCAGCACGCAAAACATACCCTCGTAGGCATATTATAATTAAAGGTTTGAATGACTTATGGCTAGCTGATCTTGTAGATATGAGGGAATATTCGCATGAAAATAATGGATTCAAATATATTTTAATGGTTATTGATACATACTCCAAGTTTGCCTTGGCATTACCTATTAAAACAAAAACGGGTTGAAATGCCGCGGATATGTTTGAGCGTTTGCTACAGACAGGGACGAATCGATGCCCAGACAACCTTCAAGCCGATCACGCCGGGGAGTTTTACAATAGGTATTTCAAGACCATAATGCAGCGGTACGGAATATGTCACTACTCAACATTCACTCATCTGAAGGCAAGTATCGTGGAGCGTCTGAACAGAGCGATAAAAGGTCGAATGTGGATGTGTTTTAATCTTCTCGGCTCATACAAATGGACAGATTTCCTCCCAGAAATAATTGCTCAGTATAATCAAACCAAACATATCACAATAAAAATGACATCAATCGGCGTACGTGACAACGGACTCATGGATACGGTGTACTATCGCATTAAAATGCTGGATCCACGCAGATTAAGTTGGGTTTAGGAGTGATGAATTTCAAGCGAGTTATGAATGCTGCACGTTGTGCACTAAACAAGAAGAAGGACAAGGGCGGGAAGCAGAGCTGTTTGAAGAGCTGTACCCTGACAGTGATGTACGCAGCTAAAAACGCACTGAAATATAAAGATGCGGGAAGGAGAAGAAGAGGAAGAGGATCGGTTAAAGCAACATGAGTTCTAGCAATACCCAAGACATCTGGCGGTTTTCTTCCACTTCTCATCCCGGCCCTCTCGCGCTCTCGGCGGTTGGGTCCCTCGCAGGTGAATTTAGAAGTTGCTGGAGGCCCCGGCACCCACTGGGTATCACATGAAAAATGCATATACCGTCTGCATCATCCACTCACTTGATGACCAACATCCTCCAGAAGCATTACAGCGATGCTTCACTCACAGAAGACGTGTGTTCTACAGTTATCGGCGCTATCAGGACTTTAATCATTCCTCTGTGGACATCTATGCATCATGTTTCTCTTAATGTTTACAAAGAAGAAGAAAAATGCTGTGGAAGGAGGAGCTTTAAACGTTCCTTCATCAGTTGAGGTTCGGATGAAATGTCGTACACTTTCACATTAAAAGAACGATCATCTGTATTGAGTGCAAATTACTTCCCGCCAATTGATTTGAGCACTGGTGAATGGAGTATTGCATTGATTTGCCTGGAGACGTCCAACAGCATCCCAAATATCACTGAGACTAACAACAAACTGCATCTGGATATTAATGGTGAAAAATACATTGTGGAAATAGAACCGGGTGAATACGATATCGATGATTTAAACGAAGTCTTAGAACAATCTGGAAAAGGTATTGAGCTACGTGCAAACTTCAGTACACTTAAATCTGAAATAAGGACTGCAAATGCAACGATTGACTTTAACCAGAAAGGTTCAATAGAGCGCCTACCGGGTTTCACAAAAGGGCAGATTTTGAAGAAGGAGCCATGTAAATTTTACAAATCAGATCAGACCGTGGACATACTTCCCATCAGCACAATTCGAGTTGAATGTAACATGAACCGATATTCCGGTATTCTTCGCCTCAAATTTAGGTATGTCCCGGATCTTGGTGGGGAAATAGATACCATCAAAGGTTTAACACCCACGAATATCATCACCTACATGGTATGTACTGGAACGCTCTCTGTAACTGTAATTTCTTTCGCAAGCCAGGACTGACCACGCATTACAATCCTGATCGTTTCTATTTTCGACATTAATACAGGGCCTCTTGCTAGCTATATCCTTAGGGAGCTTGATATAGCTTGACCCTCCATTTACCGGATCTTTGTATGGACGTCCAGGTGCAGTATTCGGCTGAGTGCTTTAGCTGACCTCCTGACCTTCATCTCGGAAAATCGGGCAAGTATAGCACTCAAGGAGGATTTACGAAACCATTGAGTGATTGACGTGCTCCACGTTATCACGCCATTTTCCCCCCAAAGGTAATGAAGAGTTGTTTCTTCAACACCAGAATCAACTTTGGGTGGGTGCAATAATTCGATGCAGAGCACCGCACTGTATTTAATGGCTGGATATCGCGGATCATTGACTACCTCGAGGAGCTCCGTTTCCACGACAGGAAGGCACTCCCTTAGCAAACCAACAGGGTCGCAGTACTTTACTGCCGGGTTCTCGATCCTTGTGAACGAGATTCGGCCCTCAAAAACGTCTGCAATCACCGATTATTCTAATTGTGGTGTGGTATCACTGACCTGATGTCCTTCACTAAAAGAACGGGAGAGAGAACTGCCACTAGCCACACGATCATTGGTATTAGTATTAATACTATTCTGAGTCCACCCTGTTGATCATGGTGTTGGGGAGGGGCAAGTCAGTATGCGTTGAGGCACACATACCTTGCATTTACGCCGATTCCGACGAGGCTCATACGATGATGATGATGACGATGACAGAGGAGGATGTGGTGGTGCTACCGGGTCAAAGCGATGGGAACCGTAAGGCTGTGGCGTTGGTTCCCGATGCTGTTGTAGACCCGATCCTCTAACTTGAGGGGTGGTGGTTCGTTGCTCGGCACATGGATGTCAGAGCGGCGGTGCCGGGGCGGCGGCGGCTTCCCGTGCAGCGAGTAGCGGCGCCCTATTGGCAATGCGTGTCTTACCGGGCGCTGCTATGGTGAGGAACAAGGTTTAGCCATCACTGGTATGCGTGCCACACTGTGTTGAGGTTGCAGAGATGCGACTGCTGTAGAAGAAGAGATAAAATAAATAATAGTTAAGTACTTTGCTTACCGTTGCTGGCACGGTGAAAGAAAGAATTCTGACGATCACAAGGTTATAAGTTGAGTGAGTAATTACCTTTTTCGCTCTGGCTCCAGGGCATTAACACTTCATCGGGCGACTCCACCACACCCTCAACAAATCATCATCATCATCATTATCATCATCGTCATCTAATAGGGCCAGATCAGAGTGCCTTTTTCTGTCCTGTTCAGGTATGTCAACGTCCTCATCAGAATCTGGCAATTGGTCTGTCTCGCCTACAACAACAACAAAAACAACAAACAAGATATATAAATCAATTTGTTATAGAAAAAACTTCATTTACTACTACTACTACTACTACTACGACTGCTACTACTACCACTACTACTAGAGGCAAGTACGAACATAATCATTTTTTTAAACTTACAAGTACGCTACTCGGGTATCTCATTATTTGCTGGAGGCTGTTCCCGCATCTGCTGATGGAAAGCCTCCAGCTGCCTGTCCAACAAATCGAACTCCTCTAGAGCTGTTCTTTTAACAGGAAAAGACATAATTTTATTTATTTTGAACGTTGAGTTACACAGAAAGAGCACACATAGATTTTCTTTTTTTTTTTATACTTGCGTGAATGTTGTTGGTTACCCATAGCTGGAGGCTGTTCCACATAGCATTGCTGCTGCTGCAGTAAATATTTATTTCCAGCCTCCAGCTCTGCCTCCAGCTCTGTTTGCAAGTGAGCCAGAGGAAAAAAAAAGTATGAAATAAGAAAAGTTTGAATCGCTACTATACAAGAACAAATTACACTGAAAATTATACTCACATGGCAATTCGGGCTGTGAACCACCACAGAGGCTGGACTTTGAGAGTCTGCCACGGTCCAGCCCCTCCTGTCTCTCCTCACATTCCAAGACAGAATCCTGGAGTCGTACTATAACAAGAAGATTGAATTAATAAGGTGAATTTAACATACAAACGAAAATTTATACTCAAAATAGAATTATTTACTCACTTGGTAATCCTGTCTTTAGAACCATAAGCCTCTTGCCGCTACACTCTGAAGCATTGCTGTAGCTACCTCTCTTTGTCTTGTAGAGAGAAAAGAAGAAGTACACACATAGACGATGGAATGCACATGAAGGCGGATAGCAGCGGACTGAGGACAATGGAGGTTGGATGTGGATTTATATACAGACCGAGGCGACCAATGAGAGAGCTTCATGAATGTACAGCCTATGAGAAGCTTTTATGGAACGTCACTATTTCTAGAAGGGCTTGATGCGACCATCGTCTCTCTCTCTCTCTCTCTCTCTCTCTCTCTCTCTCTCTCTCTCTCTCTCCAAGTAACAAGAATGCTTTTATGATTAACAGTTCAAATGGTTCAAATGGCTCTGAGCACTATGGGACTTAACATCTATGGTCATCAGTCCCCTAGAACTTAGAACTACTTAAACCTAACTAACCTAAGGAAATCACACAACACCCAGTCATCACGAGACAGAGAAAATCCCTGACCCCGCCGGGAATCGATTAACGGTGTTTTCGCAAGTGTGCACGTACATGATGAAGGCTTTTAGCAGTGAGAAGTTTACCGTTTCTGAGACGCATGTTGAAAGCAGGATATTACGATTTCCAGGAATGGTAACATTCGATGCCGCGTTAGGACCATCAGGGAGAATGCAGGCTGTGTTATTCTGGGCTATTTTCGTTAACAAGTCCTGTTAGGACAAGAACTTCCATTCAGACAAGCTGAGACATCATGAAATCTCCTACAAAATTGGCGGTTAACTACTTCTGCAGCACTTTAATGTATGGACTGTCCCGTTAGGGTCGCAAGGGAGGAAGAAGTCGGTATTATTCTGGGTTCTTTTCGTGAACATGTCCTGTTAGGATCAGAATTTCCATGCAGACAAGTTGAGACATCACGAAATGTCCTATAAAAAGCGACCATTAACTATTTCTGAAACACTTTAACAACTCCTAGAAGGGACTGATAATTAACGGATGGGCTGTCTCATTAGGATCGCGAGGGGGGAAGCAGTCGGTGTTATTCTTGGTTATTTTCGTGAACAGGTCCTGTTAGGACCAGAACTTCCATGGAGACAAGCTGAGATATCACGAAAGCTCCTACAAAGGTTACCATCAACTATTTCTGTTACACCTTACAATTTCCGAAAGGTCGACTTGGCTCTTATTTACATAGCCATGTGACATCGGTGCAATACTGAGAACCTATTAGATGCACCTGCGATGGTGAGTCACTACACTAACATTTTGTGGCGATGCGTCAGCCATGCTGGGCAGGTAAACACGTGCGCACAGCTAGACGCAGCTCGCATGTCCCGTTAGGATCGGTAGGAACAATGCACCCTGTGCTATTCTGGGAAGCATTGGAACAGATTACTATAGCGCGACCTGTGACACCAGTATCCACAGGTAGAGAGGTATCACGCCAGCAACGGTAAACATGCGCCCATATTTACATAGACATGTGATGTCAGTATAAGAGTCTAAGAACTATAATTGTATACCCAAAAATGGACACGACTTTCACGTGCTGGCTGTAGGGAATAGTGGCTTGAGAGCAACGGTTCGTGCTCCTGTGCTTGTCTGTCTGGCAGAGGCTCGCAGCAGCGGCCACGTGGGCGCACATTGGAGCCTCTGACACGTTGTGGTTGACGATGGTTCAAAAGTGTTTCTTATGTGGACCGAATGTCTGTGCACTACATTATTTTCGGCTGTTTAAGCGTTGTGAGCATGTTGACAGAGCGTTATATATGCATTATTTCGGTGATTTACGAGTAGTTTGCTGGTCTGTAGGCTATGCACTGCATTATTTGGACAGTTTAGAATTAGTGAGTTAGTCTGCAGAGCGTTTTACATGTGTTATTTTGTTAATTTATGAGTTGTTTTCGTGTCTGCACATCAGTGTACTGCATTATTTAGATAATTTACGAGTAGTCTGCAGGTCTATAGGGTGTGAATTGTGACTCCAAGCACGTCAGAGTGAGTGTTTATTATCAGTGTAATAAATAAACTACATGAAATCCATAGCTGAATAAATTGTTCCAAAATAAATAAAGTATACTCCTTCCTTTCTCCAGCAGCCCAGAACAGGCTGAGTCCTTTTCCCACCATTTTCCCCACCCCAGAAATTCCCGGGTTCGATTCCCGGTGGGGTCAGGGATTTTGTCTGCCTCGTGATGGCTGGGTGTTGTGTGCTGTCCTTAGGGTAGTTAGGTTTAAGTAGTTCTAAGCTCTAGGGGACTGATGACCATAGATGTTAAGTCCCATAGTGCTCAGAGCCCCCCCCCCCCCCACCCCCACCCCAGAATGCCATCTTGGATTACATCACGGAAGCAATGACAGTGCCAACTGGTGGCAGAATTGTGTACTAGGTCAGTTGGACTCCAGACCTCATGGTGAACGCACTGGATGGACCTACTGCCTCAAATTGTTTAAATAAACACTGCATGCAAAATAAAGACTTACATCCATCCTGTCCAGCAGCCCAGCACAGGCTGAGTCCTTTTCCCGTCAGTTCCTTGGAAGAGGCAGCAGTCGGAAGTGATAGGTTAGTGGAGGTGGCCCAAGTGAGCTATTTTCCCGCGATTTTCTTAGGTTAGTGGGGGTAGTTGTGGTGTGTTGCATTGTCCTGCTGGAATTTGAACTTCCTGCCATTTTCTCGGGGAAGGAAGGGGGAGGGGAGGGGGGATGGGAGGATGTTAGGTAAGTGGAGGTAGCCCAATCGACCCATTTTCCGACCAAAATTTGAACTCCCACCATGACGTCATTGCAATATAGCCATATGCATTGCTGCCATCTTGGAACCGCCATCTTGAATACATTTGGCAACAATGCAGAGTGGGGTGACGCCAGCCTTGCCCTACTACTCTGTGCATCCTGCTCGAATGTGCTGACAGTGTAGCGCTAACTTCAGGTAGAAAATCAAATGATTTCTGTGGAACTAACTAAAAAGAACTGATTTTTCTTAAGCATGGTTCCCAGGAATGTTATCGCACTACTTGCCCTGGAATGCTCGAAGGCATGCCCCATAATAATTTCTATTTCACCCTCTCTTGTACAACTTCAGACTAGTAGTTGCCTAAGTATGTGTCACAGAAGTCCTTGTATGTCGAGCACTACTGCCGCATTGTGACAACTGTCTCTGCCTCCAGAAGTCCATAGATAAATTCTAATCGATGCAGTAATGACCAGGACGGCTGGAAACATCGATCAAATTTCTTAAGCCAAGCTTTCTGATGCACCGTTTTCTCACAATCCTCGAACGTTTGAAACTTTCTAACCAACAATTTGTGTTTGAAGTTAAAATATCCCATATTCCATGACACTTCTTGATCGCAAGACTCTGAGCGTTGCCAATAGTGGATACTGCTTACAGCTGACAAACATGTGTTTCTATTGGGAGACATTTGGATACCGTGCCTAGCTTACACAGTCTGCTCAATGGTAGGCAATTATCAGGTCTGGCGATTCGTGGGAACCCTGCGACAGCCAAATACTTCGTCTACCCGTGCCTTGACAACACAAGTTGCTCCTCTGACTTTGCTGCTTTGTCTTTCTGCTGTCCATTCAGTGCAGCTTGCTGCTGTTAGAATGCCAGAAATTTCTGTACTCCTTGAGCCTTGCCAGCTGGTACCGGACAAGTTTCTCTTGATTTCCTACGAGTACTCTGCATTTATCCCCTGCTAAGTGGTTGCTTACCGATCTTAAGCTGGTCTGTGATATTACAGACATGGCGTGCGATCTCCTCCTATGTGCACTGACTATTATCTTCTAGTGTCACTACCCATTTGTCGGTCACCCTCATATGATTTTCGTGCACGTCTTACCTAAGTGTCATGTCGTGAATTCGTTTAATTTCCAGAAATTGTTCTTACGTTTTCGACATTTCATTTATTCTCTGAAGCAAATTCGCTAGTCCCCCCCCCCCCCCCTCTAGCATTTTTAACCTCCTTCTGAGTCTCCTTCATAGCACTATTCATGGCCTCAGCTTTAGCATCCGAACACTTTATCACATTCTGTGTTTCTTTCATGGGGATATTTCCGACCACTATTTTGGAATCCATTTCCTTCACTGTTCTGCTGTTTTGCATCTGAATCAGCTTTCTTCATTATCTTAGTATTCTTCCTGAGCATCTCAATGATCGCTGTCAGTGTATCACTTTGTTACACAAGTGCAGGCAAGTATGGCGTAGATCAATTCGACTGAGCATTTCATGGCGGTGTGCTAGGCATTTCAAACAAGCTTCCTCATCTCGGTTTCGAATTATAGCTACAGCATCAACAGGATAAGGTATTATCACATCCAGATCGTCAACAATTATCCTTCCCATTTCACTAGCTGGGGAACTTTTTGCTGGACCTGTTGCAGGCACATTTGTACTTGGATCCGCCATTTACATATCCAACTAGACTGGATCTCTGACAGTTGTCATTTCCTCACCATTCTGATTCACCGCCATATTCCATGATTAAGCCCAAGAAACCTCTCGTCTCGTCTGGCTATGAGTTAGCATTCAAAACAGCACGAGTTACCTTCACACAAATAACTACACTCACTTACTATTCAAACACGCTCTGACACTTAAGACACAAAAATAGACCCCATCCAAAATTTCAATTCAAACAACGCTGCTCAACAACAAGTGGAACACATAGAACACAGCAAAAATGCAAGAAATGCAGATCCACCTAAATTTAATTTCTCCTCGTCTTTACAAATTGTGAAATGTAGTTTCCCCTTACTTTCCATATAAACTTTTAAAAACTTCCCACAGTCACAACTATTATCCACACAATCACCACATTGGCATACAAAACGTCAAGATAAAATGCACGATTCTACTATCTAACTTGCACGTAACATTACCTGACAGTAAGATCCAAGGTAAGGATCGCAATTTTTTTTTGCGAGGAAGAAGCTGATGATCAGGACTGGGGATCCCCTATCGCAGATCGCCCCACTACATGTCAGATATATTGAAATGAGGTACACACAAGAAAACGGAATGGATGGGCAGCCACGGCATGTGAACTGTAGCTGTAGGCCTTGTATCAGGCTTATAATCGTGAATGTTCTCTATTGAAACTAAACAGAAACTCATGATCTTCACAATTTACCGATGAAATTAACAGAATGAAAACCAGCTTAGTACGTGAAGAAACTAATCAAGTTATCTCCCATACAGGAGATGAGTGCTAGACGGAAGTTAAGTCCATGGTAGTAGTTGCATTTATAGGGTTATGTTAGGATGGGTAGCTCATGAAAGGATGCAGATTATTAGTAGTGGTACAAAGTTCCCTCCGCCACGCACTGTATGATGGCTTGCGGGGTATGAACGTATATGAACTCTTTTCAATAAACTCTCGAGGTATCTAAGCGAAATGAAATTCGCTATCGCGTCGTTCGGATGATTGCATGAGAGCCTAACAATAAAGTCATGGACAAGATATCACCGTACAAAGCGTGATCGATCAACGTTGCAGAACACCAAAACGCGCCTGTATTCTCGTGAGGGCTCCTCGCCTCACCCCACAGCTGTGTAAACTTACACTTGGGCAGCTGATTAGAGTAGTCAGTTGCAGGCGATTGACTGTCAAGTACTGTCTCGCATCTCTCGAATCTCGAACGATTGCCTCTCTTCAAATTTAAACTAGCCAATGTCTCCGATGCCTTCCCGGAATCGGAGTACGAAGAGAATAGGAATCAGAGTCAAAATGAAACTAAAATCCGAATGAGAACAGCAAAAGAATGAGACCTCGAACTGTCACCAAATGAGTCTAAAAACTAGTATTCTATTGCTTGTGCTCTCATGATGTCGCCAAAATAAGACAATGTGATGGATTGTCTCTACCTCATCTAGTGGGATACTGGCTGCAAGCAGGATCACTCTGACCAGGCGCCCTCAGCCTGCGTAAACGTTAACCCTCTGAAACATAACTAACCACCTGCAGGGCCACAAAAAAGCCCAGGTCCCTTTCGGTTACCAGAGCCCTGACCTGGCCTTCCATCGAGCTGTGCTAATGGAACCCTCGGCTACGGCCTGTCTGTTCTGCCTGCTAACTACACATAGATTCACTACCGAAACGTACGTTACACAATAGGAATGGGTTACCTTAGCAATAGTCGTTTCTGTCCTATACGGATCAAGCCTTTCATTACAAATAGGTTACACCATCAAAAAGAAAACCTGTATGTCACGTTATCGAACTGATGTATGTGCTAAATAAGAATGACCATCAGCTAAAGCCGGACACGTTTCAGCAGGAACATTAATCGACTCTGAAACAGCAGTAAGGATACTGGCTAAGTAAAATACAGCATTACAAGACACACACACACACACACACACACACACACACACACACACACACACACAAACACACACACACACGCGCGCGCGCGCGCGCGCAAGTGAAACACATACTTACGTAAAAACTCTATTTCATCGATATTAGTATCATTTCAGGTTCCTGTGGTGTTGTGGCCAGTATCTGAACACGAGGGGTAAAATTTGTCCATCTCAGATGCTGACGATACTGAAAACAATGTTGGAGCTAGGACATATAGCGAGCGATTCTGAAACAGTAAAAAAGCAAGAAAGACAACTGCCCAAAAAAAAGAAAAAAAGAGAGACACTCACACATTTACACATTTCAGTGTCATCGTCAGGATCCTGGGATGGTACAATAAAATCAGGCTTCTGTGATGGCATTCCTCAGTGATTGTCTTTAATGTGTTATCACCGTACAAACCAGCCCTTAAACAACGACGTAAGAGTCAATAAGCCTCAAAAATTCATACAGACACGCACATGTGTACAAATCGTACTGACACTCAAGATTCTCATATTTTCAAACACACTGCACTAAAGCAACAAACCTCAGATCATCAAAGAGGTTTGATGGAACACTGTCCTAATCGACAACCTCCTCGAAACAAAGACACTTGCTGTTGGTGCCTGACTGCTTCAGGACGATGATGGATGCTAGATACACGCATCACCTGTCAATTCTAGGAGCAGACTGAGTGAAACTAGGCCTGCTAAACTGGCGGAGTTTGGAGTGGTGGAGGAGGTAGATTTTAGCCGGTACTGTTCCAGCATCCACTGCGAGCAGACACATGTCACGGTGGCTCTTACGGTGGAGTGCTGGGGGCAGGTTTGTCAGCCGGCCGGAGTGGCCGTGCGGTTCTAGGCGCTACAGTCTGGAGCCGAGCGACCGCTACGGTCGCAGGTTCGAATCCTGCCTCGGGCATGGATGTGTGTGATGTCCTTAGGTTAGTTAGGTTTAATTAGTTCTAAGTTCTAGGCGACTGATGACCTCAGAAGTTAAGTCGCATAGTGCTCAGAGCCATTTGAACCATTTGAACCACGTTTGTCAAATAAGAAAAATAGAAAAGTTAAGTTTAAAATCATTTACTTATAATCCAATTAAATAGTATTTTTATCTTATATAATGAACATACATAACAATTATTCCTCTTCTTCTTCTTCAGTGATGCACAGGAGAACATTCATATCTTTGTAGATCTCTCACAGAGGTGTTCTTGTAAATATCATCCATCCATGAATATTTCTCATCTCCTTTCATGTACACAACTGAGTGTATGTGATCTAAATTTCGATGTCACTAGAACTTCAAAAATCATTCTGTCTTCTTTCCAGTTGATGCCGTGATGGTATTGACTCAGACGTGACACATGCTTATGCCTTCCGAGGCAGCTAATGTTCCTGAAAGGTTTACTTGGAACAATAGTTGTTGAAAATGTTGCGGTATCTCGCTTCTGTTTCATGAAGGCGAAAAATTCAACTTTTTTAAGTACAAAATATTCATGTTCATCAAGAAAGCCTTGCACAGAGATTATACTATTATCAGTTTGAGGTGAAATGGTTTAGCTGTTATGACACACCTAATAATTTATACAAGTCTCTGCACAATTCCGATATGTGGGCTGTAATTCATGATGCGATTGTGTAGTATTAATGCCAATGCTACTGTGTTTTCTGGAAAGTTTTTTAAGGCTTCAACTTCAATACAAACGACAATCTGTAGGGTGATTCAAAAATCTTTTACAAACTGACATGGCACATTGGGCATACAACAAGGATCTATAATCACATAAGAACGGGGGGTCGCAGTTGGCACGAGAGGGCATTGCCTTAAATTGGGCTGTAAACTCTCCCACATTGACTTGAAGATGTCTTGTATCTCCTAGTCCTGTAAGAGATGGTTCAAATGCCTCTGAGCACTATGGGACTTCTGAGGTCATCAGCCCCTAGATCTTAGAACTACTTATACCTAGCTAACCTAAGGACATCACACACATCCATGCCCGAGGCAGGATTCGAACCTGCGACTGTATCGGTTGCATGGTTCCGGACTGAAGCGCCTAGAACCGCTCGGCCACAGCGGCCGGCTTCTGTAAGAGGTTCTGCTGGATATGCTGAATGATGTTGTCATGTCTATTCACCACCACATTCGATTTCAGCTCGACAGAGCACCCACGCATTTCAGCAGAAAAGCCAGTTATAGATCGCAGTTTGATTCAGTGACACTAGGAATGGTGTTGTACGTTAAGCCTATGAGCACAGTACTCCAGCCTCATCTGCTTTCGTCGATTGATGGGAAATAATTATCACTTACTACTGACAATTAAACAGCTAAAGTGAAAGTGTTTGAGATTACTCCTCAAGCTCAAATGAGAACTTGTGTACGTAACTACCGTTTTCATATCTTCCTTGTAACTGGCAGGATGAGAATGAGACTTAGGTATCTGCAGAGATATGTAATGAACTTTAGGTAGTATTGAAAAGTCTAAAATATCTGATCACCGACAATTACGAGTAATTCTTATAGAGACTGTAAACGGCTAAATGAATGGATGTAACAAATACTTCTTCTAACATACGCCATCAGTGAGTTCCATGTCCTTCTTCATTCATTATATTTCCAAAAAGTCTCGGGCAGTGTATACTAAATGAACATTCCATGAATCCTTAGCATAGAGAACTTCTGGACGAATCTGAGCTGTTCGATATGTGTAAGTGCTCCATCAACAGAAGAGATTGTAGTTTTCTTAATGAACAATCCAAGCTCTTCCCTGTCCGATTTTAAATAAAGTCCTTTCCCAATAGCCACAGATTCCATGAATCTTTTATGCCTTTTGCCATCGTAAAGCTTCTGCTATGCGTTTCCGTATTTTCAACTGTTCTGGCGACAGCTGCTAGGAAAACAACCACAGAAAGTCCCGCCAAGGCTGGAATTAGGAGATGTCCTTGGCAGTGGTAGGACTCTAGGCTTTTAAACAGTTATGCTTTTAAGGCGCTTCTAGCTGCATCTGATGACAAGTGAATACATTTTTTAAACACCCAGATGTGTCCTGCTTCTTCATAGCGCGTGACGAGTTGCGTTCATAGCTTGACTGAAATTTAACTCCATTCGCAATTTAGTTCTGAGCACATTACCTTATCTACTAAAAGTGCTGCGATGTACTGACAAGTACTGACATTCCCTCTTGAACGCATTTTCTTGGCTGAGTGACTAATGTTCTATCCGTGGCGTAATGACTTGGGAGATCGTTATTCACTGCTCACGTGATATTGTGATGTCTGCAGGACTCATGTATGAGAACGTTTCCCTTGACACCATGTGCAAGCCCATTCTCAAGCTTAGTTACAGGTCCACAGTAATTGTCAGTAGGGATATGAAGCTGTATTGTCATGTTACCAAGAATGTCACTATGTCTGCTGATGTGCTTCCTATCATGCATATTGTGCTACTGTGCTGTCTGTGGTTCATGGGTCATTCCATGTCAAATCAATACAATTTTGGGAGATTTTCAGAATTGATGTTCTAGATTTTCATAATTTTTAGTATGCAGCAATATATCACAGACTTATGAAAAAATACCAAATTTCAGTTATGAAGCACAATTATTTTTGAAGATATTAATTTCAAAAGATTTAAAGTTTTTTGAAAAAAAAATCATATTTTGGCACCTTTAGATGCCTATAGGCTGGCAACCAGTGATGATATAAACCTGGGAGTGGTCCATTTTAAAGTTATTCAATGGGGCTTTAATATGATATGCCACAAGATACATGTCACAATTTTTTTAAAAATAGAAAGTTTTAAAATTAAGTTTTAAAATGTAAATTTCTCAAAAAGTGGCAATTTTAAAAATTCACAAAATCATCAGATATAGTTTGTAATGTCTTAATACACATAGCAAAATTATATCAAGGGATCTCAATGGGATCAGGAGATACAGGGTTTCAGAAATACACATGTTTTGTAAATAATGTGCCAAATTAGTAAAATTTTATTTTTGAATTACTAATTTTGCTATGCAGTGTCCAGGACAAATTAAATTAATAAAACTCAATGAATAATTTGTAGTCTACCATGTTTGGAAACCCCTCTTTAAAAGAAAACTGAAGCTGATTGGCCTACAAATAGAAGGAAATCCCCTTTTATTCAGATAAACATCCCATGAGGGAAATCCCCTATCACAATGTGGAAGCTGATTGGTCAAGCAGACAAGACCACTCATTCATAGCAAGTATAGCATCAGAGTTGCTTGTATGAAGTTCATTTGATGTTTCCTGTGACGTTGTATGTTTAGGACACAACCCATTTCTTGCCCACTGCACTTTTCCTTGTTAATTTCTCACTGTTTTTCCCTTGCAGGATGGATACCACTGACAAGATGGATTGTTTTAATCCTTTTAATAAGCCTAATCACTCCCATGCAAGAAAATGTTTGAGACATGTTACTTCATGGATGTGTGACTTGATTCCAGGAACACCTGAGTTATCGAACGTCTGTGATAGCTGTAGGAAGCAGCTGACAAAGTTGAAAAATGAAAAACATACAGGAATTTCTACTGTAACCAACAACATACACGAAGAAAGTCAGTTTGATACTGAAATTGTTGAAGCTATTGATATGCAATTTTCAAATGAATGTGGAGCTCCGAGTTCTCTTAACAACTCTCTTTTAGAGATGGGAGAGTCGCCTGTAGACAAAAAGAGGATGCAATCCAAAATTTACTCTATTGAGAAGGCCAACAGAATCAATGTGGCTGTCAAGAGAAAACCGCTAGTGAATGCGTCTAGCGATGATGAGAATGATGATTCACAAGATGAGTTCTTAACACGTGTAAAGAAGGTGCACAACAGCTTCACTAGTAGGAAGAAGAAGCTTCAACTGTTGGCTCTTATGCCTGACAGCTGGAATGTGAGGAAACTAATGCAGGAATTTTCGGCCTCTAACTATTTAGTTTGACAAGCCAAGACGTTGAAAAAGAGGGCGCCTTGTCTGGTACTGATCTGAAACCAGGAAAAAGTCTGTCAACGTATACCATTCGTATTGTTAAAGGATTTTTTACAAGTGACGAAATGAGCAGAGTGATGCCAGGGATGAAGGAGTTTATATCAGTGAAAGACGACAGCACAGATGGTAAAGAACATGTTTAAAAAAGGTTGATACTTAATAATTTAAAAGAAGCGTATATAGTTTTCAAAGAAAAATTCTCAACTGTAAAAGTGGGATTTTCTAAGTTTGCAGAACTTAGGCCTAGAAATTGTGTGCTAGCAGGCCAGAGTGGAACACACTCGGTCTGTGTGGGCACCACTTATCAGAATGTGAAACTTATGTTTGAAAATGCAAGAACGAGTTCAGTGACAGACGACAAAATTAAAACATACATGGACTGCCTGTAAATGATGGTTTGCAGCCCACCATCAACTGACTGCTTCTTTTCAAATTGTGTTTCATGTCCAGGTACCAAAAGGATTAGAGAAGTTTTGGAAAAAGAGAGTGGACCTCTGTAGATCGATGTAACTTGGAAATAATTCAGAAACCGGTAAGTGAATTTGTTGATGTATTTTGTGAAAAACTTCCTGTCGTACTTCGTCATAACTTCACAGCAAAGGAACAAAGTACATTTCTGAGACATACCAAGGAAAATCTTCTGGAATGTGAAGTGGCTGTCATTTGTGACTTTTGTGAGAATTATTCAATTATTTTGCAAGATGAGGCACAATCACATCATTGGTCAAATAGCGAGGCAACCATTCACCCTCTTGTGGTGTATTTTAAAGAGAAAGAAGTCAAACATTTAAATTTTGTAATAATATCGGACTGCCTCAACCACAAATTTACAGCTCTCTACCTGTTCCAGACAAAGTTGATGGAATATCTGAAATGCAAGTTTCAAAGACCTCCCAAAAAATTCTTCTATTTTTCCGACGGCTCTGCGGCCCAATACAAAAATTAAAAAAAACTTTATTAACTTATGTAATCACAAGCAAGATTTTGGAGCTGTGGCTGAATGGCATTTTTCAGCAACAGCACATGGCAAAGGACCATGCGATGGGCTGGGGGCCACAGTAAAACGGCTAGCAGCCAGAGCAAGCCTACAAAGACCCAGTAAGGACCAAATTATGCACACAAGGCAACTGTTTGAAATGTCACATCAGAACAAATCTAACAAAGGCTTTGTATTTGTTACCCTTGAAGAATCCATTAAGACTGAAGAACAACTGGCCAACTGGTACAATACCGCTGTAACTATTAGCCTTCATACCTCTCCAATGTGGAACCAAAGTAAATGTGAAATTATTTTCTTCTGCAGTTGTTTCAAGCATATTTCCTGTTGTAAAGGACATACAGCAGATATTATTTGCAGATATTAGTGGATATGTAACATCAATCTTGGTGGGTGAGTCATCTTCTGGATAAAGTTGAAGATTGCAGTAAAGTGCAAGTTACATTCCTCCATCTTTCAGGTCCATCACCCTCATTTATATATCCCATACCACCTGATACACTGTGGATCCCTTTTGCAGATGTGATATGTAAAGTGAACCCCATCACACAGGCTGGTCGAATATACATTTTACCAGACAGTGAAGTGAGCAAATGCTTGGGTATCTTCCAACGATTGAAGTCTCGGTGAACTAATTTGTTAAGCCTTAAATTTACTCATAATATTGGATTTTTAATGTTACACTTACATGTCTATGTGACCTTTCTCCGTTTAAAAAATGTAAAAGTAGTAACTACTGCTTGTTTCATTGTAATGTGTTGCTTGTTTCATTCAATGAGACCACTCCCAGGTTTATATCATCACTGATTGCCAGCCTATAACCATCCAAAGGTGCCAAAACATGAAATTTCTGCATAAAAATTAAATCATTTAAAAATTAATAACTTCGAAAATAATTGTGCTTCGTAACCGAAATTGGTATTTTTCCATAAGCCTATGACATATCGCCGCATACCAAAAATCATGGAAATCTGAGACATCAAGTCTGAATCAGTGAGTTGATTTGACGATGGAAAGACCCTTATGCGTCTTGTTATATAGCAAATTAGTATCATGCATCCTACTATTAGGCGATGAAGGGAAACCTACCAATCAAACGAATTCATATTGTCCCTTTTGAAGTCAAAAATAAGGTTTGCTTTACCTCTCATCAGTTCCGTTGGAATCACTGGTAATTGTCTATTTGGTCCTGATTTCCACTATGACATCTTCAGGTGGTGGGACATCACCTCTTTGGTTGAAAGTCTTACATGTAGTACTGACAACACCTGAAAGTACTTCTTCAGCCACTGTAAAATGAACTGCAACAGCTATTTTAAAATATGTACACATTCTCAAAGTGAACACAGTCTGGAAGCATTTGCGGGGATGTGAGAACGTTTATATTCCCGCAATCAAATGGTTCAACCTTAATCAGCCTGATTCTGCTCTGCAGTAGTGACTCATTCTTGTTAATCTGTTTTTCTGAAGTATTTTCAGACAAATCAGTTACAACGAGGTTCTCATGAAGAGGATGTTTCGTTGATCTGCTCTTGTTGAATACCAATTGACTACACTGGCGTATATGGCGTTTTTTAGGGATAAGGAGGAACACTCATGTCATACATGTACTTCATTTATATCTACAGCTAGCAGGGTATATATACATACACAGATGAGAGGGCAATTGTATGCCTACATCAAGTGTTGTAAACTCATACATAGTTCCATGTATCGATGTACAACACGCATCGAAATATTGAGCTACATTTTCTTCCTTAGGATTCTAAGGTTTTTGTGAAATTTCATGTAAATGGGTTCACAGAGCTTTGTAGTAGCTATAAACGTAAGGCTACCAGCTCAATTTCCAATCGAGTGCATGCAGTATGCCAAAATTTCAGTACATTCCTTGAAAATCTGTTACTACATGCGAGTCATTTCCTTTCCATCAAAAATTTTGATTGCTCATGGGAAGTAACCATCACTGATTTTGTGATCACCTAGCACCACTGTAGGTGTTGTTTGAACATTATGAGTAAACATGCCTGCAGTCGCTATTTTCTCACACAACCTGCACTACCCTGTATGGATTAATATTACTTTCAAAGCACTATAACATGGGTCTCCAGGAACACAAGTGAGTATAATTCTATACCAGAGAACATTCTGACACTAACACATTTACATCCATTTCTATTTAGAATGAAATAAATAGTGAAGATGGATAGGTCCTGATGAAATGATTATATTAGGGGGTAATCCACAAAATCATCCATAAATAGGAAAATCCAACAAATAAAACCGTATACCAACTGTACATTACAACTTTACATATTTTCAAGAATATAAGATGCTAATTATTTAGGTGGAGCCTGAGATTTCATGATGACGATGCTACCTTATTGATCCCACACTGATAAATGGAATCATTAATTAATGGTCTTATATATATTAATTTAAAAATGCAGTGTTGGTAACATCATGAAAAAATTGAATGATTGATGTGTTACACTTATATGTGATGGGGGTTAACCTCTTGTTAGAATCTTTGCTAGGATTCAAGATTGTGTTGAGTCTATGGAATAGGAATGTTACCACAACTCTATGTGGAATCTGCAACTAAATAAATAACTTTTTGGTGAATGTTAATGGTTGTTGCCTAAATAGTGCATCTGATTGAATGATAGATTGGAATGGTTTTCCATGCTATGCAGACTGCAGGCTGCTAGCTGGCGCAACGGAGTGTGGATGTTTCCAGTTGATAATAGGGTGGCTGTGTTCCATGATAACTTGAGTGAGTGTGGAGCAGAGAAGCGGCAGGTGGGAAGGAGCTGCCATCACTGTGATGTCACACACTGCACTGCCCTCGCAGTCCACACATGTGTGCCGGCTCTCTGAGCAGTGCAGCATGCTAATCTGTGGGTATTGGTCTTGTGTGCAGTTTACCCTATGCTAATAGCAGTGGCTACATGATGGTAAAACTATGGCAGCAGCAAATGTGTAAGGGAGAAGTGCTTATTCACTCCTGAGTTGGTGCCAGTAATGTTGTCTTCCTGGCCCAGGACAGCTACAGCAACTTACACTACAGCAGCCCAGCCAACATCGACAACCCCTGCGAGCTGGTGAGTATTAGCATGGATAGTGGCACTGGCGGTCTGTCCAGAGGGCTCCTTCCCCTCAGTGTGGTGTTACATAAGAGCTTAATTGTTCCTGCTTCGCAGCATACAGTTTGTACTTTAATTTAGGGGAATAAGTAGGCTTAGGATGCTTTATGACATATATACTGGCCAGACTGAAACTCAGGGTGACAACTGTTTAAATGATGATGTGACAGAGGAATTATTTAACCTCGGGCAAGCAGGATGGAATTCTATGTTCATAACAACTGATTTGACTGCTGTAAATAACCCTTATTGTCACTATAGGACTGGGCGATTTGTAGGAGGGAAGTTACATTCCTTTGTCCTAGCTTCTTGATTTCTGACACCATAGGCCTGCAATAGTATTCCAGGTCAGCCATCTTGGAAGATGACATAATAGTAAGAATGCAGCAGTACGCCAGGTCCATCAATTTGGATTCTGACATCATAGTAGGGCTACACCAATATTTCAGGTCAGCCATCTTGAATTCTACACTTAGCTCAAGCGACATGCTTCCAACAGCATGAAAATGCATAATCTTGGATTTTTTAATTTCCTGCCAATTTGTACTTAGGAAACTAGACCTACTTCCACGGTAATGTCACAGGAGTGAGGGAAACCTCTACTATTTTTGAATTTCCCACCAGTTTTTGAATTACCCACCAAAATTTTAATTTCCCATCATTTTATTCACATGGCAGTTGGCGTATGTTAGAGGTGTGGAGGGGAAGGAGTGTAAAAGTCCGATGACTCATCGATGACCTATTCTGCACTAGAACTATCCTTGTCTACCTACTAGAGTGTCCATTACACAATGCGAATATAAAATGTTATTAAGAGTCTATATTGCTTCATTAATTATCATTTATCGCACTTTATTCACCTTATATTTCTTGATGACTATCTGCATAATGCATCCTACGACGTTCAGTTGCGTAACTGTTTACCACTAATGTTAAGAAATTATCAGTGTGATGTAATATGGAATACAGTTTTCTAATTAGCGTTGTAGCACATGTATTCAGAAACGTGTATAAAGGCATGACATAGAGAAGCCTCAGTGCTTCATATATGAATGGACAGGAAGAAGTCCTTATAACTGGTACAATGGCAAATACTTTATTCTATGCACTTCATAGTGATTTGCAGAACATGGATTTAGAGGTAGATGACACACAAGTTCAAATGGTTCAAATGATTGTAAGCACTATGGGACTTAACATTTGAGTTCATCAGTCCCCTAGACTTAGAACTACTTAAGCCTAACTAACACATCCATGCCTGAGGCAGGACTCGCCCCTTCGACTGTAGCAGCAGCGCGGTTCCGGACTGAAGCGCCTAGAACCGCTCGGCCACAGCGGCCGGCGTCATACAAGTGATTAATAGACAAGTGATTATCTAAACTACTTGGGACAGCAGTTTGTGTTGCTATGGAGAACTTGCTTATCTCTTCTTACAAGACAAAAAACATCAGAAAACCCAAATTACATGATACTAGCATTATTTTACAACTAACATAAGGTGAAGAAATAAAGGAAGACTGGTAAAAATATTTGTCAGAAGTGGGATTCGAACCCACGCCCACAGAAGTGGACTGCGACCTGAACGCAGCGCCTTAGACCGCTTTTTTTTTCATAAAAACATTTATTAAAAAAACAGTGTTACACATTCCAAATACATACTAAGTTATACATACATGAAGTTATTTAAACAAAACGGTTTGATCATTTCAGTTACGCTGACGTTAAGGAAAGACAACAGAAGATTGTGTTACTGACTAAATTAGCAGAAAGAATTACGTTAAACATAAAGAAATTTTTTTTAAAGACAATCAAACTTCAACCTGAAGAAGTAAAATCTGCACTTTGAATTACATGAGCTGCAATCTTTACAGAAGCATAATTTCTTTGTGATGGATATCAGCAAGTTGGTGGGATAATTTTAAATATAAAACAGTTTAATAATCATATTAGGCAATTTCTGAAATACTTGAGAATGGCGTAAAGGAGATACATAATAAAGTTGACTAGCGTTCCAACTACACTTTCTGGACATTAATTGAATCTAAAGTATCTGAAGTGATAAGATCTATATAATCAGTCTTTCACTGCGAAACTGACTTACACATCACAGTGCAAAAATGAACAGGGCAATGTGCCAGCCATTGAATATTATATTTATCAGATAGAATCTTATGGTTTTAACCAGTCGATAAGGACACTTCTATAAAAACTGTCTATGTCCAAATTTCTAGTATAAGCCAACAATGCACCTTTAATGTTTTCTGTTTTGACGCTATTAGACATACAATCTCAATGTCACATAAGTTCTGTACATTAGCTTATAAATTTCAAACACTACTCTCTGAAGTAGAAAAAGCACACATCATAAGTATACTGTAAAATCATAAAGAGTATCCTTAAGGTAACTACAATACATCATTGTCAGCACAGTCTTCTTTTCTATATTAACCAATGCCCATTCTTTCAAATACAGTTTTTAACATATTACCGAACTTTTTCTTGTGATTCGAATAGCTTCTAATTTTGTGGAACTCACACAGCATGTGTACCTTTAACTCTATGATGCTATCGGATCCTAATTTGTTAAGGACGTAGTTAACAAAATTTCCCAGCAACCAGTACACAGCGTTATTTTTTCCTTCAGGGAAATAGTGTGCTTCAGGCCTGTGTATCAATGACAGCGATATATACTCAGGGGATGTTCTTGTAATCATAGCTATTTGCTCCCGGATTCACTTCCAACTATTCATGTGACCACTGCAAGTATATCTATGGATTACTGTGTCAACTTGATGGCATTGTTGACGTAAATTTGTTTCACCGAGTCCGATTGCGTGCAGTCTTTCATTGGTGCAAACTATGTTGTTAACTGCCTTGTACCATGACGTTTTTATATTAGACGTGAGCACATTAGAACTAACGTTTCTCCAAATCTCAGTCCACTCAATGTTTGGAAACTGTCGTTCTGTTTTGTTCCTTCCTTCGCTTTTCTTTCGTTCCCGCATTATGGCTCTCGATGTTAAGTGTCGTGACTGCCTGAGTTCGACACTGACATGACTAAACTCAACATAGAAAATTTTCACATGCTGTAAGCGACTGTTGATATTCTGCACGTCAATCGGGGGAAGCAGGCTTGGAGGTTTAATGATCTCGAAAAGTTGGCTGGTTATGCTTTCTCGCGAGTCTCTTATTAAATTAACTTGACTTTTGATAAAAAGACCAGAGGCTTTATCCGTTATATCAGTTAATCCTAGTCCACCATTTCTAGGATCTAAAGTGGCTACTTTAGCAGGTACTCTGAACACTTCACCTCTCCACAAAAAGTTGGTGATTTTAGACGTTATTGTCCTCGCTATCATTCTCGGTATTGGAAACAGCTGGGCAGTATAATAAGCCTTAGCAAGGATGCATGAGTTGATATACTGTGTTCTTTGAACTTGGTTCATATATCGAGTTAAATTCTCTACAATGGCTCCTTGCACTTTATCAGCTGCAACTTTCCAATTTAAAGCCGTCATTTTCATAGGGCATGCTGTCAGGATGATTCCAAGTGTTTTATGTTGTCGGGCTAATTTTGCCCACTCGACGTTTATATTATCAAAACCTGTGAGATTTAACATCTTACCTTTTTTTTCGTTTACATTGGCTCCAGATGCTCTACAGTATGAATCAATCACTGTTGCTAGCGTGGTTACCTCGTCATTGTTCCTTATAATGACCCCTATATCGTCAGCATAGGCCCTTATAACTGTTTTATTTCCTGATAATGTTAAGCCTTTTAATCTATCATGGACATGTCGGAGGAAGGGTTCCAGCGAAATGGCGAAGAGCGACATGGACAGAGGACTTCCTTGAGGAACACCTCGTTGTATTTGCATCGGCCTGGATTGTTGACAATTCACCGCTATTTTAGCATTTATTCCAGTTGCTACGATCTTAATCAACTGTATGACCCTATCGTTGAAACCTATTTTCTTCAATGTCTGTAGAAGATATTCATGATTTACTACATCGAACTCTTTATAAAAATCTAAGAACAATAAAGCACACTTTATGTATGTTACAGAAGTTATTGCAATGACATCCCTGAATTCCGCTAGATTTTGAAAAATGGTTCTGCCTTGCGCACAGTTCTGATGTTGACTAATAATTTTATCTGTAAGGCATGAAATTCTCTTGTTTATTATTCTAGCTATTAATTTATAATCAGAATTCAGCAGTGAAATTGGACGAAAATTATTTAAATCTTTGTTTCCATTATTTTTTGGCACCAGAACAATTTTACTCTCCTTAAACTCAGCCGGAATCATTTTACCCTGAATAACCTCATTTACAATGTCCGTGATTTTCGCACCTACTATTGGCCAGTAACGGATGTAAAACTCTGCTGGCAGACCATCCGGTCCTGGGGATTTTTTTGGTGGTGAGACGCACAGAGTCTCATACACGTCTTCTTCACTGACAACCTCGAGAAAATTTTCGTTGTCATCTTCTGTCAGCTGTGGGGCTAGGATGTCAAGGAATTCTTCCAAGGAAGCATCACTACTTTGATGTACAGAATATAGCTCGCAATAATAGCGATAAATCTCGTCCATGATATCCTGCTGGGTTCTGAGAATCGTACCGTGTTTTGTTCGAATTTCATCAATACAAGTCCTTCTCCCGTTTTTCGTTTGCTTCACTAAATGATATAGGGAAGTAGTTTCATCTTCTGACACTGAATTTGCCTTGGATTTTATTTGTAACCCTTCCATTTGACTTCTCTTGATATTAAGTAACTTGGCTTTGACTTTTTTGATGTCTGCTATCCGAAGTGAGGAACCTGTTGAGACTTGATCATATAGATCTCTCAAAACGGAATAGTAATACTCTATAGTGCATTTCATTTCCCTTGCGCTCTGGGCACTGTATTGAATAAGAACTTTCCTCAACTTTGGCTTTGCCATTTTAACCCACCAGTCAATAGCAGTGGCATATCTACTACGGGCTTGCAGGCATATTGCCCATGTTTCTTTAATCAGATCTTCTAAATCATGATTTACTAACAAGGAAGTGTTCAAATTCCACTGATTCTTGAATCGGCGAACCGGCTGTCTTGTTAGAGTTATGCAAGCTAAGACACTTGAATGGTCTGAAAAGTACGTTGGAATGGTTTCTACTTTTGTCACGGAAGTTCCAAGATTTTTAGAAATATATAGTCTATCAATCCTCCTACGTGATGTTTCCGTGACATAAGTGAACTCAACAGTGGAGGGGTATTTGATTTCCCGTCTATCCTTTAATTCTAAACCAGTAACTAGTTGTTTTAGTTCACATGAGAAATTGAAATTAGGTAACTGATCTTTTCGATTTAAAACACAATTAAAATCACCTCCAAGTAATAACTGTCTTGGCGATTTCCTTAACAAGTATATCAGGTCATCTTTGAATAAACATGCCCTGTCAGCTCGATGAGAACTTCCTGAAGGGGCGTACAAGTTGATGACAGTCACATCATAGATATTTAGTCCTATTCCCCTTCCGGATTCCAGTCGTTCCACCTCGCTTACTGTAATCCCTTCCCGCACCAAAATAGCTGTTCCAACACTTGTTTCGGGAGACACATTTATGTAACTGACAAAGCCGGGAATTACCAAATCCGAAATTAGAACTTCTTGTAACAGGGCAATATCAGTCGCGGATTCGTACAAAAATTCCTTAAGGGCCGATAATTTCAAACCGGTCGTGATTTTATTTACGTTTATAGTGGTGACAGAACAAGACTGCGTCATTGTGCTGTCACTATGTAGTTGTTTTGATGAACTAATTTAGTTTCCTGTGGTTCAGGATTCAGTTAAGCTGTAACAGTTTTCTCGGAAGGCTGAACATGGAATAACACTTCCATCAGTTTATTAGTTACTGTCCCGTTTTTTTCTACTTCTGATGGTTTCTCTTGTAACGCAAGCAGAATGATTTCCTGGTAAACTTTCTGATTTTTCCTCCAGTGATTCGTGTACAACCGTTTCGGACTGAACATTCTTTGGGCTTGGGTCGGTCCTACCGGATTTTCCCTTCCCTTGGTTGCGAGCTACATTCTCATTTGGTTGCGTCGGTATTTTACTTCGCGGTTTATCTGGAGCAGCGGCAGACTCTTTCGCAATTTCGGTTGCCGGCGCCTGCCCTGAGGTGTTGACCGTGATTTCAGTTTGGCCACCACTTCCTCGTTCTTTATTAATTTCACTCACTTTCTGATCGAGGGAAACAAATGGAGACTGCAGTTTTGCAACCTCTCCCTGAATTTGTTTATTATCAGATAGATTCTGATCTTTGCAATCGGCTACTGCACCTGTTGTTTCTTGCTCATTAATGGTGCTTACACCCCTTTCATTTTATGGTACAGTATGTGTATTATCTTTCTGTTCATTAGTTTCCATTCGCATTTTGCCTTCAGGTTCCTCTGCCTCCTCATCGCACTGTTTTTGCTTGCGAAGTGAGGGAGTGGGACAAGACAGCTCGTCCTCTGAACAACTATCAGTTATCTCCAGAGGTCGTTTTTTCGGCTGCGTTTCAGTTTCACGAGTAGTGGCAACAGGGTTTCCTTTTGTTGTTAACGGGGGAAATTTACTGTTATCGTGAAGGGACACATCAGCTTGGCCCGCTTCGTTAACATCCTCAACCAGTTGTTGCGGGCTTTTCTTTGGTAACATATCATTTAAGGTAAGCTTCTGATGCTGTATCAAATTACTTTTAAGAACAACAGTTCGCCGCGGACATTCCTGTCTGAAGTGGCCGGTTTCGTTACATATATGACATGTAGCTTCCTGACCTGTACAAACAATTTGTGCCTTATACCCACAAACAGTTATGTGAGACGGAATATTCGTCTTAACGTCCATCTCTACACAGCGGACCCCGTTAAAACACTGCAGTTTAAAGCGAGGCGATCATCTTTCATTTGCAATCGATTTAACGTCTCCGTAGTTTGAAAGAGCTTCCTTAATCTTATCATTTTCAATTTCATTGGGAAGATTCAAGACACGAACGGTTTTGCAATGAATGTCTGCTCTATAGATGGAAACCTTACTTTTATAACCATTTCTATGCACAAAATCTACTTCATGGCCCCACTTTCGTAACACTTTATCAACAGTCGAAGCACTGATTAACTTGACAAAAACACACTATTTTTCCTGATCCAGTTGTCAGGTATGAACGGTTTCAGAATTTAGACCAATTACCTGTGTAATGCAGTCATCTATTTCCAGGGATGTCGGCTGAACAGGACGGGATTCCTTGTCAAAAGCAAATACCAGAGTATTCTTCCTGAGGTTTGTAGCCATGGTTAATCCAGCGAAGCAATTTCGGTTAAACAACCGAAATTCCAAGTAGCAGCAGCAAGACCAGAAAGAGCGATCAGATCACAAGGAACAGGAAAGAACACGAAGATTAACGGACGTACGGCACTCGGCGAAGCACAAGTACAGCGATGTAAACACTGAAGTGCAGCGCAACAGTTAACAGCGGACACTCGCGAGCGCGACTGAAACGGAACTGCTTCCGGATTGAAGCGCCTAGAACCGCTCGGCCACAGCGGCCGGCGTCATACAAGTGGTTAATAGACAAGTGATTATCTAAACTACTTGGGACAGCAGTTTGTGTTGCTGTGGAGAACTTGCTTATCTCTTCGTACAAGACAAAAAACATCAGAAAACCCAAATTACATGATACTAACATTATTTTACAACTAACATAAGGTGAAGAAATAAAGGAAGACTGGTAAAAATATTTGTCAGAAGTGGGATTCGAACCCACGCCCACAGAAGTGGACTGTGACCTGAACGCAGCGCCTTTTTTTTAACTTTTTTTTTATTCACCAAAAACAGTAACAAAAATGGCTGCAATGAAATGACATAAATAAGGTGACAGATAATTGCAGTCATAAATTTCAGCATTCAAAAAATGAGTCTTTAGCAGTAGCACAATTTAGCACCTTCACTGTCACCTTCAACTGGTGGCAGTTCAGCATCCACATTTTCTTCTTCTGCAGCCGGTTCCTCATCATCATTTCCCAGACCCAAATTAATCATTCAGTAAATCCTTGATGTGTGTTCCTTCCAGGGTAAATTACATGGACAGAAGAGAAGTTCGGAACAGCGACATCGCAAAATATTTCACTGCTTTGTTATTTTTGTCAGTTCCAGCCTTCTAAACGCATCTATAGGGAGTTCAAGATCTTCCTTTATATCAGACACCAGATGTTTCTCGCCATATTCTTGTATCTGCTGTACTGCTGGTTTATTTTTCATGTGTGACTTGCAGGTGAGGTTAGGGAACGTGACCCAATCCATTCCCTCTCTACTAGGAATCCAGTTCCTAACCTATACCCATTCGGTTGAAGACAATTCGGAGCATGTTACCATATTTCTTATTGTGATTCTGATATTTGAGTATTTTCTCGAATTCATTTTCCATATGCATCTTGTATTCAATATGTTCATCGCTCCCAATATTGTTAAAAACATAACTTGTATATTTGCCCATTAACCAAATCACTGCGTTATTTTTTGCCTGAGGGTAGTAACTTTCCTCTGGTCTGAAGAAAATGTTAGTCGGTACATTGTTTGCTGAAGTTCTTGTTATTTGAGCAATTTTCTCCCTGGTCCACCTCCAGTTGATAATCCGATCTCCACAAGTGTAACGATGAGGCACGCTATCAGCGAGGTTGCATTTGCTGCAGAGGTTTCTGTCACTTAAACCGATGGCAAAGAGACGCTCATTAGTGCTGATGATGTTATTGACTACCTTGTACCACGCTGTTCTCACGTCAGACGAAAGAACATCACTACTGATGTTTTTCCAGACCACATTCCATGCTATTCCAGCATATTTGGTTTCTATGTTATTTTTCCTTTCATGTTTCAGTCTTTCAGCTAAAATCGCCTTTGCTGTAACGTTTTTGGAGTTTAAAATCTTTTTGCTGAGATAACTTAGTTCAAGATAATAGTCCCTAATGTGTTTCAGCGTAAAACTTATTTTTTGTATATTTATCGGCGGCTCTACACTTTCTGGCCTGACAATATCGTACAGTTTTGCTGTAATGCACCCTGGATCATTACACATTATGCTCCATGTTCGTTTGACATACAGTGCCATCGCTTTAGACTTGATGTCGGTTAGACCCATTCCTCCATTGCTTGGATCCAAAACTGCTGTCTTCACCGGCACTCGAAACAATTCCCCTTTCCACAAGAACTTTGCTAAGGTGGACATGATCGTCTTCGCCACCATTGATGGAATGGGGAGAACCTGTGCTATGTAGTAGGCCTTGGATAAAATGTACGTGTTGATAAACAGTATTCTCTGGAACTGGTCTATGCTACGTTGACAGTTTTCAATCAAAGCTCCCTTGATTTTTCTTGCCACCTCCCGCCATTAATTGCTATCATTTTTAAGAGGGACGTTGTCAATGCCATTCCAAGAGGTGTTCATTAACATGGTTCGCCCACTCAATGCGTAAGTTAGCAAGCCGCTTTATATTTAGAAATTTACTTTTATTTTCATTTACCCTCGCACCTGATGCGGAACAGTATTTTGCAAGTATCATCTCTAATTGTGTCACATCTGTTTGGTCCAGCGATATAACGAACAGGAGCATGGATAAGGGGCTTCCTTGGGTAACACCCCTTTTTATCTCAATTTTTTTTTGTCAGTTGACAGTTAACGGAGATTTGTGCAGTAACACCCATTGCCATGTTCTTGATGATGTCGATGGTTTTTGGCAGGAAGTCCATTCGGCGCATTATCTCTATCAGGTATTTGTGATTAATTTGATCAAATGCCTTATGGAAGTCTATGAAACGCAGTCCACATTTTATGTTACTTGCCTGCGCTAGCGCAATGACATTGCGATACAAACCCGCAGTTTGTAAAATCGTTCTTTTAAAAGCACAAGTCTGCTGTTGGCCTATGATGTCAGCAGTGCATGGTGTAAAGCGCTTGTTAATTACTCGAGCTATAATTTTATAATGTGAATTTAAAAGCGAAATCGGCCGTAGGTTGTTTATTTTTTTGCAGCCTCTGTTCTTCGGGATCAACACGATTTTGCATTGTTTGAACTCTGCAGGCACTGGTTTTCCTTGTAAGACTTCATTGACAGTTTCACTGAACTTTTCTCCTATTGTGGTCCAAAATAGTTTATAGAATTCAATGGGCAGTCCGTCAGGTCCTGGAGATTTTCTAGCAGGGGAGCTGCACACGATTTCTAATACATCTTCCTTGGTGATGTCCGAAGAAATGTTCTCATCACCATCTCGCGATATTCGTGGAAGATATGTACCAAAGAGCTCATCGTATTCTTCTTCGTTTGTTTCCCCTGATGCATACATACGTACATAGTACGCTGAGATCTCTTTAATTACTTCCTTCTGGGTGGTGATTATGGTACCATCATCTATTTGAAGTTCATCCATGAAACTTCTTCTTCTATTCTTGGCGTGTCTGACAAGGTGGTACAATGCAACAGTCTCATCTTCAGTGACTGACTTTGCTTTGGATTTTGTTTTAAGTCCCTCCAGCTCCTTACGTTTCAGACTTACTAACTTTGCTTTTATTTTCTTGATGTCTTTTAATTTTGTAGGAATTGCATCTGTCTGATCGTAGAGGTCCCTGAGTACTCTGTAGTAGAATTCTACAGTCTGTTTCCTTGCTCTGGCCATATCTATACTAAAAGATATTAAAACTTTCCTTAGCTTCGGTTTCGCTCGTTGAGTCCACCATTCTATCACACTTGGAAAGTTGTTCAGTGAAAAGAGACACATTTCCCAAGCTCTGGTTAGGGCATCTTCTAAGTCTTCTTCTGATAATTACGATATGTTTAGATTCCACTGGCTTCTTACTCTTCGGGTAGGTTGTGGTGTTAAATTTACGCAGGTCAACAACGCACTGTGATCAGAAACACTAACGGTAACAGATTCTGTTTTCAGTACTTTATCTGCTAAATTTTCCGATACGTAAATTCTGTCAATTCTACTACAGGAATTCGCAACAATATGAGTGAAGTTCACCATCGTTGGGTATTTTATTTCCCACGCATCTTTTAATTTTAAATCAACAACAAGACGTCTCAAGTCAGTTGAGTAATTGAAGTTGGGGATTTGATCCTTTCTACTCAATACACAATTAAAATCTCCCCCTATTATAAGTTGGAGGGGGTTTTTCTTCAGTAAATAAATACGCTTTCATTAAAGAATGTGGCTCTTGCAGCTCTATTACTGCTGCCAGACGGAGCATATAAATTGACTATAGTAACTCCTGCTACATTTATTCCAATACCTCGCCCCGATTCTATCAACGTCATGTACGGGGATGCCTTCTCTAACTAAAATGGCCGTGCCAACATTCGTTTCAGTGGAAATATTGTAAAAATCAACGTAATTGGAAAAATTTAATTGTGGGAATACCACTTCCTGTAGGAGAGCAATATCCGTCGCTGACTCATACAGAACCTGTTTCAGAGCAGCTATTTTAACATCCGACTGTATCCTATTAATGTTTAACGTGGTAATCGTATATGACTGTAACATAGGGGAGTGACCTTTTTCCCGCTAGTCTATCATTTCATGCCACTCCAAGTCGGATACTTCCTGAGAATCTGACTGGAGACCACCGTCACGGTTTGCATTAGAGCCTTTCTTTTTACTTTTCTTGCGGTTTGCATTGGCACTAGCCTTCACCGAATGTCTGCTCCACCCACCCCCTGAGCAGTTTTCCACCGAGAGCGGTGTCGGTGGATCTGAGGGGCAGTCGTGTGCCACCATCTCGTCTGCCAAAGGCGGCGCAGAAGCAGTTTGCAAACATTCTTCCAATGCCCCATCACTTCTATGAACACTTTCGTTTACTGTTTGTGTCTTATTGCTGTAAAACTCCGGTTCTTCGTCTTGGGATTTGGGCTGTGACGCCGCCTGTTGTTGACAATCACTCGCTACCTCGTCATGTTTGCTTTCAGTTGCATCCGCGAGTGAATCTGTCTGCATTGATTGACGTACGGGCACTGCAGCGCGGGGTTGTGGCGTCACCAAGAGCAGCGCATTGCCATCTACTGTCGCGTCCAGCGCTACAGAATGGGACTCCGATGTCACTTCGACATGTTCGGGTGATGGTAGCGAATTCGATTTGTCAACTGATGTGCTTGACTCAGAGTTCGAATCTATGCTGACAATATTGTCTGAAACAGTTTCCAGTACTGTTTTCTGAATGTCACCTACAGCTTTCAGCGACAGGTTGATATCTTCTTCATCTGTGCTACTGCCGTCACAAGTTCGACGTCTCTTGTTAGTGGCTATACTACTCTTTCCAGCCGGATTGTCTACAGTGTCTTTCCTGAGTAAAGGTGGAAATGCTTCAAGAGTATTTTGTGGCCTGTCGTCTACATTCCCCGAAATGCAGGAAATTTCACCACCTGTCATCTGATTTTCAGTCACAAGATCAGCCAGTGTTAACCTTTTACGCTGTTGTAAATTATTCTGCAATACAAACACCTTTTTTGGACAGTTTTGCCGGAGATGCCCACTTTCATTACATATATGGCAAGTAAAAGTCTGTCCATTGTATATAACGTGCGCTTTGTAGCCACAAACCAAAATATGAGATGGAATGTTTTGTTTGACATGCATATCGACAGAACGAACACCACTAAAGCATTGCAATCTATGTTGGCTTGACCATCGTTCATTACGAATTTGCCTGATGTCACCGTATTTAGATAATGCGTCTTTTAAGTAGCAGTTTTCTACCTCAGGGGGCAAATTAAATACCCTGGCTTGTTTATAATCAACATCAGCATTTGAAATGGTAACTGTACTCACCGAATTATCGCGGTGGCGGAATTCAGCTTTTCGTTCAAATTTCTGCAAAATCCGTTCCAGCACCAACGGGGAAAGCAGCTTCACAAAAAAGCAGTATTGCTCCAAGTCATAATAAGCAGTGTGCGTCTGATCCGATGTAATGCCAATAACGTCAACGATCTAGTCACGAATTTCTAGTGAACTTGGCTGAACATTACGGGTTGCTTTGTCAAATCCAAATCTTAGGGTAAGCTTTCTGGGAAACATTGTTGCCATGTCAGCAGTTAACAGCTCGCGAAAGCAAGGAAACTAAAATGCTGCATCACCACAATCACAATTTTACACAACACTGTTACGCAGAGTCATGAAATCCAAACAGAAGCGCCACAGCGCGTCCGCTGAGGACGGCCGGAAAAGCCGATATTCTGGTCCCAGATAAACGAAACTTTTGTGTAATTGCTTGTCAGAAGGCTATGAACGATAATGGACACCGCTCAAACTATAACTGCCTGTAATACAACTATATTTTAAAATTATTTCACAATGCGAACCAAACTGCGATCTCTGTTTGCGTTGCTAAGCAGAGATATGCGAAGCACTGATTAACTTGACAAAAACACAGTATTTTTCCTGATCCAGTTGTCAGGTATGAACGGTTTCAGAATTTAGACCAATTACCTGTGTAATGCAGTCATCTATTTCCAGGGATGTCGCCTGAACAGGACGGGATTCCTTGTCAAAAGCAAATACCGGAGTATTCTTCCTGAGGTTTGTAGCCATGGCTAATCTAGCGAAGCAATTTCGGTTAAACAACCGCAGTTCCAAGTAGCAGCAGCAAGACCAGAAAGAGCGATCAGATCACAAGGAACAGGAACGAACACGAAGATTAACGAACGGACGGCACTCGGCGAAGCACAAGTACAGCGATGTAAACACTGAAGTGCAGCGCAACAGTTAACAGCGGCCACTCGCGAGCGCGACTGAAACGGAACTGCTTCCGGATTGAAGCGCCTAGAACCGCTCGGCAACAGCGGCCGGCGTCATACAAGTGGTTAATAGACAAGTGATTATCTAAACTACTTGGGACAGCAGTTTGTGTTGTTGTGGAGAACTTGCATATCTCTTCGTACAAGACAAAAAACATCAGAAAACCCAAATTACATGATACTAACATTATTTTACAACTAACATAAGGTGAAGAAATAAAGGAAGACTGGTAAAAATATTTGTCAGAAGTGGGATTCGAACCCACGCCCACAGAAGTGGACTGCGACCTGAACGCAGCGCCTTAGACCGCTCGGCCATCCTGACATACATCATATGTCAAATGATATGGCAGTAGTTGCGTGAGTATTAAAAGAGCTAGTGCTGTACCTGTGGAATGTGTGCAATATTTCAATAATTTTTCACAGTCGACGCACGGCACAGGGAGAGCAGTACGCCAAACCTGCAGGCTGTACCTGTGAACTTGTGAAAGACTGATTTGTTGCTTGGTTTCCTTTGCGAAGATGCGTAACAAGCACTTGTGTCTATCGGTTTCTCTCTGTCACGTAAACTATCGCTTGCAGATTGTTTTATTTCCTTAATAAAACAGAAACTGTTAAATCAAGAGCGATATCGAACTCCCGATAACTCTACTTAGCATCCGAAACTTAATTGCTATTGAAGAAACGCATTTACAGGACGCGTATAGTTCAGCAAATGTATTTGTTTAGGGTATTAGAGACTAGCAGTCAATTTGAAACTAGGAGTTGTGAGCGGCAGGCTTGAAGGACTGGAAACCAGTCTACTGAAGCTACACTATGGGAATACTGGTCTGCCAGTTATCATTATACCGTTTTACAAGTGCCTAAAGGGATAATTTAACGACGAGTTGCTTCTGGAACTATGACCAATTAAATGTCGACAGCTTGTTGTGCTTGTGACGTGATTTTCGCATAGTTAAAATCTCCTATGATGCAGTTAAGAAATTAAAACCCTGAAATAAACATTCTACGATATACTCCTCATAAAATCATCAGATGAAAGCACAGGCGTCCGTAGAAATTTTCCAACGGGGGATGCGCACGCTAGAAAAATTTTTATCTACCTCTACAAACTGCAAACCACCGTGCGATACAACAAAAGAACTATCATGTCTCACAGTCAAAGAATTAATGGTTGTCCATTCAGTTTGTGAATAAGGGCACTGTACTCCAGGGAGGGGGAGGTCAAATGAGTACTTTTAGCCCCCCTCCTACCGCCCACCCACTCCCCTTGCGGATGCCAGCGGATGAGAATCTTTTACAGGAGCAGACATAAGTCTTAGAGAGACGCAGCAATTGTTGGACGGATATAATAGATTATGTATTTCACGGTTATTATTTATTATAGTCGATTACCAAGACTGTTCCGGTCATTACAGGTGATTTTCACATTTTATCAGCACATTTACAGCAGTACCGGTATTTTAATGGTGAAGCAGCCGTACACTGTGACGAAGTTTACTCGTTACGTTGAACTTTTTTTTTCTAATTTTTTAGTGTCGTTAGTCATCTGGCATGATACTGCCCGCCAGACTATCTCTCCTTTGTCACCCAGTTTATGTCAGAGCTGCACCTACACCCAACCTCCTCAATTATTTGTTGCATATATTCCCGTCTCTTGTCTTTCCCTACAGCTTTTATTCTCCACTGTGTGCTGTTGTATCAAGGAAGTTATTCCCATATGTCTTAACACAGGTTCTGTCACTCTCTCCCTTCTTCTTGTCATTGTTTTCTACATATATGTTTGCTCGTCGTTTCTGTGGATAACATCCTTATTTCTTATCGGTCCACCTGAATTTTTAATACCCTTCTACAGTACCACACGATAGATGCTCCAGTTCTTTTCTTTTCCAGTTTCCTCACAGTCCCACACTCCATGTAACTTAGCTGAAGTACTTAATCAGACGAAAAATTTTTATTTTTGAAAACGTGCACAGTGTAATATACACGAACAGATCGTGTATAAATTATGCGTTCCCCTGGAAGTCATATCTGGAAGCTGGAGAGATCTGGAGAGATTGAATAAGAGTTTCTGACCGTTCTTTCCACCAACCTGTCGTCTTTCAAAGCTGTGTCCCCGGCGCAGAAGACAACTCGTCGGTCGTGTGATTTTCTTCGGCGGAGGCTGCTACACTGTCAATTCAAACCTGTGATTGTGCTTTTTGCGGGATGCCACTTGCCCAGGTTAGTCTCCGTAACTACAGAGGACAAGATCTGTAGTATCGACAATGATGGCAGGCGACACTTCTCATTAATGTATCCTGTTTGGTTATTATTCAAATATTCACAAATTTCCACTGTCTTTTACAACACTCGACATAGCTTCATTCATTGTATGGTAAATTTTCCATCCAACTTCCGAAATATGATACACATGTCCGGCTCTCCCGTACGCACTAGACAAAGTGAGTATTACATATCCACAACTAAGTTAAACTGGAAATAGCGTACAACATGTCCGGCTCTGAAGAACACCCATAACAGCGTGCCTATTACATATTCACAACTAAGTAACGGACGATACTGGGATACGTGTCCGGCCCTCCAGAACGCCCGAAACAGAGTGACTAGCGCAGCCGAAGTACCATACTTCGTTTGGAAGGCGCGCCAAAGCGACCTGACGGTGTCGGAAGCCCTTCGATTGCAATGTCGTTTACTTTCATGTTTCTCAAAACGAATGAAATTTAATAAACAAAAACGATAGTCTCGTAGGGTAACTATGAGAGGTTGTCACACTAAAAACTGGGTTGAATGCAATGAAAAGTATTTAAATAATTAATAAGAGAAGTTAGGCGTTTTGGCGTCCAGCACCGGAACGGGCAGACCAATCAGAAGCAAGTTCAGTACAATTGGTGGACTCTCCCACAGGACTGGTACATGCTGTACCATGTGTCACTATTACCTCACTCCACTTTTGGACCATATGCTACTTCACGTGCATCAAGCTGCAACAAGGCACCTTCTAGTAAAATAAAATACTGGCAGCCACAACCAGGACTATCACACGTGATCAGTCGTGGTATGAACAAGAATTAATTCCAGGCACGTACCTCCTATGCACTAGCCGGATGGACAATCTGACATGTCGTTATCAAACAGCATTGTTGAAATCATCTGTGGGCAACGTTTACTTTCAATGTTTTTGTGTACTTTGTGGATGCAGGCTGTAGCATTCCTACTTCTTACATATAATTACTGAATCGTAATTAAAAAAGGTGAAAGTCCATACTGTGTTCACCTTCGCGCTTCGTAATGGAAACTGCCTTCTTTGAAACCTACAGTGCAGGACAAGGAATTTATAGCATCTTGAAATATTTGCTATAAAAACATTACATCTCAGCCACAGTAGCTAGCGGAATTAGGAAACCGATCATTAATAGTAATAGAAAACGAATTTCCACTAATGGTATGCACAAAAAGTAAACAGAGCACAGTTATATTCCCGGAACTATCGGGAGATCAACTATGCCGAAAGCGTTACTAAAGTATGCACAACACAGTCAAAATCGGCACCAGTTAGAACAACCCTTTATGCTTTTTTTATGCTTTTTTAGAGCTCTTGGCGGATTTTAATGGAAACCAGTTGCCCTTCAACTACAGTTATGTTTTCCTCAAGCTCTTGGCAGATTTGAATAGGACCTGGTTCTTCCTTCACTATAATTAGTGGAAAGAACAAAAGTTTACGTGATAAATGTTAAGGATGCTTCTCTACTTCCCTGACACCCTCTCCCCCCACCTCCCATTAATAAAAAACTATACCGTTTATAATGTTCAAGATGTTAGTAGAATGTTTTCTGGAGGAAATGGTGGAAGATTAGGTTTAACATCCCGTCGTCATCGACATCATTAGAGACGGAGCGCAAGCTCGGACTGTGCCAAGGATGCCTTGCTCTTTCAAAGGAACCACCCCGGCAGATACGCAAAGCGATTTAGAGAAATCACGGAAAACCTAAATCTGGATGGGCGGATGTGTGGTTGAACCGTCGTCCTCCCGAACACGAATACAGTGTGCTAACCACTGCGCCACCTTGCTTGGCGAAAATGTTTTCTGTAGTTATTTAGTTTCCTATGAGGTATTAGTTTCGTCTTTAGATGGCAACATTACCGCTTTCGGTCGCTAGCGCAATGCCACCAAAGAAAGCATGCAGCGCTGTTCGTAATACGATGTTTGTGTCAGAGTATTTGGTTGCAGTACTTGTTCAAAATTAAAGGCATTACGTTAAAGCTCCACGCTGTAGCTGGAAAAGCTTCAAATATCGTCCAGGTGATCTTGATAAGTATTTTACATGATAAGCCTAAAATATTTCTAAAAAATGCAGAGATTGTTTCTGCAATGAGTCTAAGATTATTTACTTCTCCAATAATTCTTATAAGATATGAGCACGTACCCCTCTTTACCTGTCTTACAGTCAGTGTGCCATCAAATACCGAAAGAAAGAAGTACGGTTCTTCTGTGTTCTATGAAGGCACTGCAGGCCCATGTTAAGTTGAATTCAAAGTTAAAGTCCAAAAAATGCTATGGACTAATTTCGTATGACAACTACAAATACGACAGAGTTGTAGCGAGAAACTGTTCCGACGTCAGTTGGCTTACAGGACCGATAAACACCCTGTTATATTTCACTGACTGGAAAACTACGCTAAACAAAAAGGAAAATAAGTGGAGATTGCCGCAGGGTGATTGTGATTAATCCGTCAAGGCTAGGGAGCAATTGCCAGTACAAATACTGGTTGGACTGGTGTTGCTATAATTCACGAGTAAAAGGTTCTAGTCTGAACCATTCAGTTCCGTTCCTTATTAACAGCAGGTGTTTCGAGACGGAAGTTACGCAACCCTCATAATGTCGATTCGCTTACAGGAGCCCTCAACGATATGTCGAACAGTACTTGCAATCAGAGAGCCTATTAACCACGAATAATGCCATTTTCAGCGAATGTGTCATTTATAGAATTTCTCTGAAAAATCGTAAGGCGAAGGTACTTCTGAAACACTGTTGGCACAACTACGTTGTTAGGCAGCCCAGTAGATAACCTCAGAGTAAACCACTGCTCACCAACGTGAAAGAAGGTGAATAGAATAAGTACCAACAACCAAACGACGGTGGCGGAATATTCGAACATACAAAAGTTACGGAAGAGGAAGAAAAAGAAGTCACTTCTGTTTTAAGGATAGCCACGTTATCTACCAGTCTTCACTATGTGGAGGATGTCTGGTGAGATCATCCAATGTATTTTCTCTACTAAATACGACTTACCGTGTGAGGTGAGCCGAGTTTGTTTATTAGAGTTACTTTGCGTGCTGGTATCCTTCGGCATGCTGACACGCAATGAAATAAGTTCGGAGAGGTTGTGAATTATCAAATTACTTGACGCTGGTTACTACATCATTTGAAACTGCATTTCATTCCGCACAATCTAAATTCTTCAATGTTAACTTTATGTTTGCGGTGATAGTATCTTTGTTGTATAACGAGAAGTGTGGTCTGTGTTATCCTTACGGAGTTTTAAACCGTGTGATATGTTTTTAATGGAGAATTCGATACAATTGAAATCAAGTATTTGTTTTCCAGAAACAAATTTTCCTGTTCATACCTTCTTTAAACGTGCCACAATACCAGGCCGTCTACTGGTGATATTCAAGTGTGTAACTCTTATTTAATTTTCTTAACCAATATTTCATCGCAGAATTACCAATAAATTATTAATGTTAAGCACCATCTCTTCGCGGACTAGGTAATTTGCACGAATTGTGTGAGGTAAGGAAGAATACGACTTGCTGGTCGCCAGTATGAGACACGTGGTACCACTGCTGAGCTGAACTGCTATCGTTGTAAGACCAATAAACTTTTAGCATTTTATTAAACAATCTTTCAGCTAGTTAAACGTTTCATACATTCTGAATTTATGTGTACAGAACCAGGGAAACAGCTCCAGAGCACAACTGGCCACTCCAGGGTGCCGCAAAAAGAACGCATGAGTTTCAAACTGTTGTGATTAGTTTAATTTGATAACGTATTAAATGTATTTACACCAATACAATCTGTAAGTTATCCAATTCAAGAACAGGAATAATTTTTTAAAGATGACGTCCTTCTTCGTCCACACACATTAAAAGTATCTCTTTGAAGTTCTGCATAATTTCTGTCATAGTGTTCTG
The DNA here is from genome assembly GCF_021461395.2 of Schistocerca americana. NCBI lineage: Eukaryota > Metazoa > Arthropoda > Insecta > Orthoptera > Acrididae > Schistocerca > Schistocerca americana. The sequence continues at coordinate 640,811,013 of NC_060121.1, read as the reverse complement.
TGAAATAGCAGCAATTTCCTCACATATTGCAACCTTCAGGTCGTTAAGTAAACGAGGTTTGCTGCAATAGACTTTGCATTCCAAGTGATCCGATAAGAAGAGGTCGCAAACCGACAGATCTGGAGAGTGTGCAGGTCAGTGGAGATGGCCGAAACGTGAGATCGAGTGCCGAGGAAACATTTCTCGAAGAAACGTCAGTGACGCATTAGCTGTATCGGCTGCGGCGTCGCCATGTTGGAACCACATGCCTGTTACGTGACTCCAAAGCCTCAAGTTGTGGCCCCAGAACATCATCACTCATCAATAACAAAATCAGTAGCAAGAACATCAAGAAATCTCGCACAAAATAGTCACCGTTCATCAAAATCACATACGTGAAGCTACAGTACGATCATATCTTTATAAGGATACAATTGTAACTGACACGTCAGGGTGCGCTTTAACGATCGATGGGACCTGTCCAAAGTCCGAGCACTCCGCCAAGTGGATTCTGGAGTTCGAAGAACAAATGCTCTTACGCTGTCGACATTTTCTGGAATTCGCGGCATACGAGGACGACCAGTCGACTTTTTCTCCATATGTGGTCCAGTTGTGCACAACGATCTAACACAATGAAATACTGTATTGGGATCAGGTATCGAATCATTACTCTTAACATTGAACTGTGTATGGAAAAGCTGTTGAACGGTAAAATAAAGTTCAATAGTGAAAATGCGATTCTGAACGGTCCATTGCGCCATTCTTACCGAAACTGGACGTTCTGGCCGACAGACTAACAGCAGCAGGGGGTGACTGACCGCTCCATTTCACTTCTACTACTTAACTCAGATCCACGTTCTCATTTTGTGCCACACTGTATCAGCGAAAGTCTAACACTTATTCACACAACTTGTTGTTTTCATGAAACTGTTCATTTGTGCATTAAGTACTGTTTTTAAGATATTCAGGTTCTTTCCCCCCTTTTCGTTGTGCAAGATATATGAAAGTGAGTGCTGTGTGATTACCTTATAGGTGTTGAAACACGTATGTAACGCAGCAGCGATGGCGAGGCATTGTAGCATCTGTGACCAGAGAGTATGCGCTTGACCGCGCGAGTGTTGCGAGCGGTTCTCAGTCAGTAGTAGTCTTTGCGAGTTAGTTGTCGCTATGCAGAATAGCAGTCAGTCAGTCGTTGCGAGTCTGTAGCTCTGTCTAGTTGAGAGCAGTACTCAGTCTGTAGTCGTCATGCAGAGCGGTCGGTCAGTAGTAGCAGCCCAGTGCGGTTGTGTGATGTAGGCGGTCGGCAACGATGGTCAAGATGAGGAATAAGGTATACTGTTAATTAATATAATCATTAGATAATGAAAAATTTTATTTATTGTAATTATTCTCCAACAAGTCTCCCAATAATAATTTTTTATTTCAAAAGCATTTTCTCAAAAGTTTATTTTTTTTGAACTAAAGATCTCGTTGCACTTCCCATTTCATTCCACTTCTTTTTGAAGAAAAATTTCACTAGAATTACAAAAAAAAAAAGGAGAATATTATTATTTGCAATGTAGTTCCTCCAAGTGGTGCGCAACAACAAGAGCAGATATGTGACATCCATTTATTCTGAGGTAAGACTTTAATTCTGATTGTTTTTACACAGGGCCAAAGACCGATATTTCGGTTTAATTGAATTTTCTTGTCACTGAATGGACTTTAATTTTTTGAAGGATTTATAATTGAGTCAGATTGCGTAATTCACATTTTTGTTGCCATTGTCAGTACATTTGATTGTGGGCAGGTTACGCTTAGAGCCATGTCCATTAGCATTTCTAATTAGTATCGTCCTTTTTCCTTTTAAAATTTTTGTGGGGAGGTTACACTTGGCTCCCATTTCTATTAAGTATTGCTATATTAATTTTCTTTTAAAAAAAATTGCGGTGGGGAGGTTACACTTGGCGACACCCAGTCCAGGATCGAATTTCGTTGAGAGTCTTTTGAGCGACAGTCAGATATCTGCTCTTATTTGCTTAGATATAATTAGGATTTGGCGCTACGCTTTTAATAATATTGTGACTTTCTCTCTACAGGTCAACGGCAATTTGTTGCTTTGTTGTATTTGTGTGTTGTTTTTGCATTTGTGCTTATTTGTTTTTGAATAATTGTGACTACTGTAAAAATGCCGCGAAAGACTGTGAATAGTGTATCGCGAGGTATTACGAACGAAACTACCGATTTAAACATCTTTACCGATAGGACATGTGACACGCAGTGTAATGATGACAATCCTGCGTTCACTAACAATCAGTGCATTACAACCACTAATGATGACTTTTACCTTGATAATGAACAAACGAACTCAATTGTCTCGTCTGTTAACTTGACGACAATTGATGACGCGGAGCGCTCTATTGTAATGAGCGCTGCAGAGCTTAACACACCCGATTTGGAAAACCCAAGTAACGAACAGACAAATTTGTCTAATGAAAATGAACAGATCACACAAAGTAGGGCGGATTTATTTAATTCCGAAACAATGACTGATAGTATACATTTGACTGACAAACCTTTTTGTAAATTTCAAAATGACCAAATGGTTACAGAAAGTGAAACAATTCCAGATCCACTATTGAACAGTACAGATAATAGAAATGGTAATTTTGGCTCGGATCCAATTATGGCAATACTGCTACAACTTAGGGAAGATAATAAACAAAAGAACGAAAAACTAGACAAACTTAGTGAGCAGTATAAACAACTTAATAAAGAACTTGATGAGCAGAACAAACGACTGGAAGAAGAAAACAAACAATTTAGAGAACGGAACAAACAATTTTCTGAAAGTATTAAACAGCCGAGAGAAAAACACGATAATGTTAATGAACAGAACAAACAAGTTAGGGAAGAGATTACAGCTGTTACCGTTCAATGTCAGGACAGTAAAGAAAAATTACATGTGGATACTAAGACTTGTGCTAATAACAGTAATGAAAAAGTTGGCACTGTTGCACAAGAATTAAGTAGCACACGTGTAGGCACAACAGAATCACATAAAGACGAAGTTAATGTAGTCACTGAACAATGTTCAGCAAACGCAACACTGATACACGAAATTAATGCAGTCACTGAAGAATGCCCTAAAAACGAAGTACAGATTCGCGACGAAATTAATTTAGAGTCAGTGGAAGTTTCACACACTCCGAATACGGAAGATGAAGAGAAATTTGCACGACAGATCAACCAAATTGACGAAAGTGTTACAGTAACAGAGTTGAAAACTATTTCAGTCACCAATACGTCACAGAATCCGCCACTTTGCGAGCATTTGCCAGAGTCACGCAGCGCGTATCATGTGAGCAATTTACAGCAACTACGCGACTTAAAATCCGAAAAGCCACGCGAATTAAAATCTGAAAAGCTACGCAACTTGAAAACCGAAATGACAGAGACGAACAGATTCACACACAAACCCGAACGTGTTCTCAAATTCAGTGACGAGAACGTTGATAATAAGCAGTTTGCATTTGTAAGAAAATGTAAGGAATTTAATAATGGCAGAACACAGATACACGATTTGCACTGTATACGACAATTTATTTTTGTACTTTCACCGCTATTATCTGTAATGGAGAAACTAGCTTTGAACCTGAAGCGACAAATTGCTATTGTATTTTCATCAGCATTGCCTGTAATGAGGAAACTAGAATTAACATGGATACAACTATTTGCTTTTGAATTTTTACCGCTATTGCCTGTAACACAAAAGCTAAAATTTATTTGCAGTGCGTAAATGACCTCAGGGGATTCATTACGCTTTAATGAATATGTGCCGTAGCGAGCATAGGGCCCCGAGCTGTAGTAGTGCTGTTTCATCTTTAGTTTTCTGCACTGCTGCCTTTTCTTCTACTATCCTTTATATCTATCCAAACTGCTCTTTAACTATTGCTCTTTGTAGAATTAAGGAACGTATGTAATGAAAACCGGATATGACAAATATTTTACCGAATGTGACAATTTTCAGTAGGCACTCCCGTAATGACAACTACCGCCGTAATTTTAATTACAGATAAAATCGTAATCATCAGTATGTATAAAATTTTGAGCAGTCGGAACCATATTTTTGTAACAATAGATGTTTTTCACCACAATAGCATGAAAGTCAGCCGCTTAGCATACCTAACCAACAATGCAGTCTACAAGGTCAACCAAACTTTAATGTTTCGCCGCGTGCATGCATAGTCCCTGGTCCAACAAATAGTAACGTACGTCAGCAAGGAAACAACTACGTACAAAGAAGACAGTATTTCAATTCCTATCGTAATGCACCGTATAGGAATGACTATTACGACAGACGTAAAAATAATGAAGACAATTTTCAGCGAACGTCTAACAACAGTCGGTCATACCAACAGCAAAATCATACGCAAGAACATATTCTCATGAATGAACCCGACAGTAGGTACCATCCAGAGCGTAACACGCCTGGAAGAAGTAATAGGACAGTTCAAATAGTCGAAATGCCACAGAATCCTCCTAATAATAATAACACGTCAGATAGAATCTGACTAGATAATGTACAGGACGCATCTTGCAATAATACAAGCACTACCTTAGACACGCAAAATGTTGTTCACGAAAATGTAATTACTTTTGACGACATCAGAGACACTCTTTTACAGGAAAGACCAGTTATTCAGAAAACCATTTCACATCCTGTTATCGAAATTAAAATTGGTTCATCGAAATTCTCAGCAGTAATTGATTCCGGATCACCTATATCAGTAATAAATGAGGAGACTTTTAATGAGTGCAACAAAGAGAATACTTATCCGACATTACCTTTAGGCAAAACAAAAGTGAAAGGAGCAGTATCGAGTAAAGGAGTAGACGTTAAATTACAGACACATTTATCATTTTGTATCGCAGGTCACACGTTTCACTCTAATTTTTGGATTGTTCCTTTATTGACAACAGACGTTATTTTAGGCACGAATTTTCTGGTACAACACGAAGCAGTCATTGATTTTCAGAATTCTTATTTAATGTTAAAGGATGAAAATGTACAACTTGCTTTAGAATTTCAGCACTCATTATCTGCGGAAGAACAAACAATTAACCGCACAGAGGTCATTTCCGCAACACGTGACATAGACTGTAATCCCACATTGTTAACGGATACGTACGTACACAACTATAATACTCCAGACGAAATGGACTACGACGTAATACAAATGATTTCCGATAAAGTTAAAGAGAGTAGTGCAATTACAGACGACGAACGAACGCAATTACACAAAATTCTTTTACAGCAAGCTCCAGTTTTTGACAACATTCCTGGTACTATGTCCGGCTTTATGTATGAATTTCAAGTCAAACCGCATGACACATTTAAAGCAAAGCATTATCCTATTCCATACATTCACAGAGAACAGGTTAAAAAAGAATTGCAGGATATGCTCGACCAAGGAATTATAGAACCAGCAGTTAGTCCGTACATAAACCCGCTACATATTGTTAAGAAAAAAGATGGCTCACTTCGCCTTGTACTTGATTCACGTCACATTAATGACATTATTATTAATGAAACAGATCGACCACAGACATTAGAGGAACTTTTACAGAAATTTCACGGTACAGCTATTTATTCCACATTAGATTTGAAATCGGGATTTTGGCAAATTCAACTTCATCCGAATTGTAGAAAATATACAGCTTTTCTCTGTTTCGGCGACTGTTATCAATTTTGCAAACTACCGTTCGGCTTAACTATTTCTTCTGCAGCTTTTATTCGCGGTTTGAACACAATACTTCCGACAGAACTTAAAGACAGAATTACGACGTATGTAGACGATATTCTTATCGCAGAAGCTAACTGGTCTGAACACAATATGATTCTTGAACAACTGTTACAAACTTTTCATGCACAAGGACTCACAGTTAACCTCAGTAAATCGCACTTTGGCAAAACTTCTATAAAATTTCTTGGACACGTAATTTCAGCAGAAGGCATTGCACCTGATCCGGAAAAACTTCAAGCTCTACGTGACATTACTGTTCCTACGACGAAGAAGCAATTACGCAGTTTTTTGGGCTTAATTAACTTTTTTCGTAAATTTATTCATCATTCCGCTTTAGACACGCCTAGACTATGCCAATTAACAGGTAAAAACAGTATTTGGTCTTGGGATAAGCAAGCTCATTCTGAATTCATGAACCTGAAAAATGCTTTGTTGAATGCACCACTTTTATCGCACCCAGATCTTACTAGAAATTTTTCCATTGCCACCGACAGTTCTAACACCGCTTTAGGCGTACACGTTTTCCAGGAAATAGAAGAAGATGGCTCTATAGTAATTAAAAACATCGCATTTGCAAGTCGCATTTTGTCACCTGCTGAACGAAATTATTCCGTCACAGAACTTGAAACATTATGTGTTGTATGGGCTTTCACGAGATTTAGGCACTTTCTTTACGGCAGACATACCACCGTCTACACAGACCATAGAGCGATACAATTTTTACTTTCAGCTAAATTCACTCACGACAGGTTAAGCAGATGGAAACTATATTTACAGGAATTTAATTTTACAATAGTTCACATTCCCGGTACGCAAAATGTTATAGCAGACGCACTGTCGCGTTCTCTCAGTAACAATCAGCAAGACGTAGCAACCCACTTCTGCAAAGCAAATTTCAGTGTCATGTACATTCAGCAAGTTGCATTTGAAAATTTTATTTCATCGTCATTACAGGACATAGCACAAGAACAAAATAAGGACAATGTGTGGAAAGAAATTAAACACCTTTGGCAAGATAGGAAAAATGTTACGATTAGGAACCACTACACTGTACGCAATGACATTCTGTTTCGCCGCTCTCATCCTGACAGCAACATTTGGTTATTATGCATTCCTGACGAACTGGTTAACAAACTAATTTGGTACACTCATTGAAGTTACGCACATTACGGAGCACGAAAATGTTTTCTTATACTGAGACAGAACTGTTATTTTACCAACATGGAAAAACGTATACGACGAGTTTTAGCGTCTTGTAAAATTTGCCAGAAAGCTAAATCAGACACCACTTCACATATTCCTCCTTTATATCCCATTATACCTGTGAAATTAAGACACTTGGCCGCAGTAGATATTTTTGGTCCGATTCCGAGAACTAACAGAGGTTTTTGCTACATTTTTGTCGCTGTTGAGCTCACTTCAAAATTTGTTACTTTCACTCCGTTACGCAAAGCTACTGCTAAAACTGTTTCGAAAGCATTTGTAAAACATTTTCTATTTCATGTAGGGCATGTAATGAAAGTAATTTCTGATAATGGATCTCAATTTCGTAGTAGTGTATGGACACGCATGTTACGAGCTAGAAACATTTCTCCGATCTATATATCCAAGTACCACGCTTCTTCGAACCCTTGTGAAAGATTAATGAAGGAAATTGGTAAGCTGTGCAGAATATACTGCCACAAAAGACATATTGATTGGGATACACACATACTCTCATTCCAAGATGTAATTAATTCCATTCCAAATGAATCCACTATGCTATCTCCGACTGTTATACTGAAAAACGTTGAACCACCGAACAAAATTAAAGAATTAATAGAATTCCCCAAAAATCGTCGCCTACGACACCACGAAATAATTGACATTGCGCTGAACAACATCAAACGTGCCGCAGAGCGCCGGAGAAGACAGCAAAAACAGGTTTGTACACGCCGCGACTTTCACGTTGGACAGAAGATATTAGTACGTACACACTATTTATCCAGCAAATTAAAAGGTAAGTGCAGTAAATTTGAACTTCTATACGCAGGTCCGTATCGGATTCGCAGCATCCCTCACCCCAATGTTGTACACGTCGAAACTTTGAGAACCAGAAAATCGAAAGGCAATCACCATATCTCAAACATTAAACCGTTTATTGAGTGAAACCACTGTATGATTCAACACACTATGATGCCATTTACTAATGCAATTAACTCACCTGACTAATTATTGATGATTATCGTATTTTTTCTTGGCAAGTGCCCGGCAAGGTAAGGTTAGCAGGTCGCTTTTCTTGTCGTTACACATCAGACCGTGCATATTTTTCCAGATGAATTTACACATTTACGACTATTTCTGCAATTATATTTATGTGACTACTTATTGATGATTATCGTATTTTTTTTCTTGGCAAGTGCCCGGCAAGGTAAGGTTAGCAGGTCGCTTTTCTTGTCGTTACACATCAGACCGTGCACATTTTCCATTTTTTTGTGTATATGACTGTACTCCAGTTTTGTTTGTATGCACTATGAAATAGTTAAGATATAACACACACCAGTCGACTTTGACATTTTTTTTTGCCTTATGACATCTCAACATCGTGACTGTTTCACATTTTTTTTGCTACTGCATTGTATTATTCTGTGTACATTTTTTCGCATCCGAACACTGTCAATATCTTGGACATATTACGTTTTCTGTCATGTTATGCTGTATGGTTAATTGTGTCACCATAAACCAGTCATTATTTAGTGGGTATAGGATTTAAATGCAAGACATTAATCTTTGTTCATCAATTTCAGAAAGGAATGATGATTCTAAGAAATAAATTTAACATAAATGGGAATTTCACCTACGGAATAAACGAAAGGAGATGCAATAACTTTATGAGGAAGAGTAAAGGGATCAGGATTAACAAGCATTAACAAGACTATACTATACTCATCACAGAATAGCAGTCTTAACTAATTTTTTCTTTCAGAATACAAGGTGATTGATGCAGGCTGTCAGAGAGAACTACACATCTTAATTTTAGTGATGAAATATGCTAGAGATAAGGAATAGTTATGTAATGAGTAATGAAGTGATTTTTTGCAGATGATAGTGAATACTGATGAATAATGACGAAGGATATGGTATTATGAATAATGAAGTTTTTCTTTACAGGTGATGATAATAGTGAAGTTATGATAATATGGATAATGAATAATGAAGTTTTTTCTTTACAGATGAGGATAATGTTGAAGTTATGTATTTATGCTACGTAGTTATTTAAGTATTTGTTGCAGTTTGCTTTGACAGCAGGTGTTACATTGCATAGTAGGATGACGGAAAGTTTTGGAAAGGACAGCTATGGAACACATTTTATACACATTTCACTACTTGTTAATTCGAAGTTCACTACTTTTCAGCATAGTGTGCGTTTCTTCTTTCAGGTCAATAATCCGTTTTTGTATTTTTTCCAGGAGAAGTTTTTCATGACACTTACTAAACCTGTTACTTATTATACCTGTTCTAGTACTTGCATTTTTATATTTTTTACCCATTTGTGTTTATCATTTATAAATGTGATCACATGTACTGCCTTGTTACATAATCTTGCTACAGCTGACTCATGACGAATGACGTTACCTATCCTCATTTGCAGCAATAGGTCAAAAGCAAAAAGTATTATGCCTCAGCAATTAATTATCGATCCCAACGCAATGCATTGCTACCAAAAAAATGTATTACCAGTCCCACATAATGTCACTAGTTTATGATAATTCTGAATAATACTGATCAACTCTGAATAGCATGTCACTCGAGTAATGACCTCTTAATGAGACTATATTCAAAATAATGCTTTGTCACTAGCTAATAACTGCCACTGTTTATTGTAATGCCTGTGATTACTAATGATTTGACTGTAATTAACTGATTTTTAATAATGACTTTGTAATGATCTGAATAATACTGAATGATGAACTATGTTTTATTCTATTCAATACTTGATGGCCACTGAGTGCCAATAATTAATGTCAATCAACGAAATTGTTATTAATTATGCCATTAATTAACTCTTGTTTTCAATGTTCATACTTTGTAATTGGAAATAAATGTGACTGTTTCATAATGCTTTGTAATTAGGAAAAGACTAATGATTCTTAATAGATTGGAATGACACATAATTAATTAACTATGGTACTGTTTAATAATGCTTTGTAATTAATTAAGGCTACAAATGATTAATTAATTAACTGTAATTAGACAAATGATTAATTAACGACAAATGATTAATTAACTGTAATTAGACAAATGATTAATTAACGACAAATGATTAATTAACTGTAATTATACAAATGATTAATTAACTGTGATTAGACAAATGATTAATTAAAAACAAATGATTAATTAACTGTAATTAGGAGAAGGTTAATGATTCTTGATTATACTCTGTAACTGAAAAGAATGCGATTATTTCATAATGCTTTGTAACCAGGAAAAGAAGGCTACTGATTCTATGTAAAACAATTAATGAACATTTTTCTGTAATACTACATACTTGGTACAGAAATGTTCAATAACTGGGCTATGAATGCCACGAACTATCAATGAAGACTGTAATTGTCAATATTATGTGACTTGATGTCCTTCACCTCATAAGCTGACTACCCTGAATTACTGCAATGTCCATTTGTCCTGTTTATCCCAGTGATCATGGAGCACTATATTTGGTTTTGCACTAATTCTACGTTGGTGTGCCTTGTAAGAGTGTGGTGTTGACACGACATGCTGTCCACCACCATGAGCGATGAAGACATCATTATGGTCCCACTGTTTGGTGTACCTAATGTACTGCCAAAATGAAAACATGGAACATTACTACGACAGTTCAGTGTCTTGGCTACACTGATAAATTCTGATGGGAAAAGAACTTCAAGTTGTGTCACTTGGTGTTGTACTACTGTGGAAAGATATGGACTTTCAGAGCAGCTGTGTGCAATCTAAAGTGCTACAACCATGATGCAATCCTTCCCTTTCCTATCCTGATTCTTGTCACATAAAGAAAAAATTTTTTTTGGTAACATCATTTATGTTCATAGGTTATACATTTTTCGATTCGCTAAACTCCAGTGTGAGTACACTTATGTCACTGGTCGACATGATGTTTGCCATTATGTTTATTTGTTGTGAAAATACTAAAGACATTTTTCAGTGCATGTGCACTTTGGACATGAATTTTTTTTTTTGCCATTATGTTTATTTGTTGTGACAATGCTAAAGACATTTTTCAGTGCATGTACACTTGTCAACATAATATTTTTTGCCAGTCTGTTTATTTGTTCTGAATATGCTAAAGAATTTTTTCAGTGCCTGTGCACTTTGTTATCTGTCAAATAATTTGTATATACTTTTCTGATTTGCTACTATGTTTTGTACTCACATTTTTGTCTTTGTCTGATATATTTTGTACTTAGTGCGTGTGCACAACATTTACTTTATGTACTACATCTAATTATTCTTGCCAGTCTGTTTATTTGTTCTGCATATGCTAAAGAATTTTTTCAGTGCCTGTGCACTTTATCTGTCAAAAAGTTTGTATATACTTTTTTCTGATTTGCTACTATGTTTAGTATTCACATTTTGTCCTTGTCTGATATATTTTGTACTTAGTGCGTGTGCACAACATTTAAATATTCTGTAAGTTGTAGGATTTTGTTAATTAAAGAAAAATTTTGCCGCGCTTGGCAAGTCCAAATGACTCACCATCGCTGCCAAATTTTTGCCCCCCGAGTGGAGGGTTATGAAACACGTATGTAACGCAGCTGCGATGGCGAGGCATTGTAGCATCTGTGACCAGAGAGTATGCGCTTGACCGCGCGAGTGTTGCGAGCGGTTCTCAGTCAGTAGTAGTCTTTGCGAGTTAGTTGTCGCTATGCAGAATAGCAGTCAGTCAGTCGTTGCGAGTCTGTAGCTCTGTCTAGTTGAGAGCAGTACTCAGTCTGTAGTCGTCATGCAGAGCGGTCGGTCAGTAGTAGCAGCCCAGTGCGGTTGTGTGATGTAGGCGGTCGGCAACAATGGTCAAGATGAGGAATAAGGTATACTGTTAATTAATATAATCATTAGATAATGAAAAATTTTATTTATTGTAATTATTCTCCAACAAGTCTCCCAATAATAATTTTTTATTTCAAAAGCATTTTCTCAAAAGTTTATTTTTTTTGAACTAAAGATCTCGTTGCACTTCCCATTTCATTCCACTTCTTTTTGAAGAAAAATTTCACTAGAATTACAAAAAAAAAAGGAGAATATTATTATTTGCAATGTAGTTCCTCCAAGTGGTGCGCAACAACAAGAGCAGATATGTGACATCCATTTATTCTGAGGTAAGACTTTAATTCTGATTGTTTTTACACAGGGCCAAAGACCGATATTTCGGTTTAATTGAATTTTCTTGTCACTGAATGGACTTTAATTTTTTGAAGGATTTATAATTGAGTCAGATTGCGTAATTCACATTTTTGTTGCCATTGTCAGTACATTTGATTGTGGGCAGGTTACGCTTAGAGCCATGTCCATTAGCATTTCTAATTAGTATCGTCCTTTTTCCTTTTAAAATTTTTGTGGGGAGGTTACACTTGGCTCCCATTTCTATTAAGTATTGCTATATTAATTTTCTTTTAAAAAAAATTGCGGTGGGGAGGTTACAGTGTTTCTAGAGTCAGATAGCGATTGAAGCTTTTTCTTTAGACATTACGTACACTAATCAGCCAAAAAACTATGACCACCAACATAATATCCGGTATGTCCACTTTTCGCACGGATAAGAGAGGAGACACATCGTGGCACGGAAGCAGAGAGGCATTGGTAGATCGCTGGAGGGAACTGACACGACATGTAAACACACAAGTCACCTAATTCCCGTAAATTCCTGGAATGGGGGCGATGAACTCTGACGCCACGTTCAATCACATCCCATATGTGTTAGATTGGGTTCATATGACGAGCTGGGGGCCCAGCACCTCAATTGGAACTCGCCGCTGTGTCCCTCGAATCACTCCATCACAATGTTTGACCTTGTGACATGGAGCATTATCTTGCTAAAGAATGCCATTGCTGTCGAGAAACATGATCATCATGAAGAAGTGTGCGTTGTCTGCAACCAGTGTACGATACTCCTTGGCTATCATGGTGCCTTGCACGAGTTCCACTAGACCCATGTATATCCATGTAAATGCTCCCCAGAGCATAATGGAGCCGCCGCCATCGTGTCTTCGTCCCACAGTACAGGTGTAAAGGAGCTGTAACTCTTGAAGACGACGGATTCACGCCCTCCCATCGGCATGATGAACAAGATATTGGGACTCATCAGGACATGCAACGCTCAGCCACTGCACTAACATTCATCGTTAGTAGTGTTCAGTGCACTGTGTGTACACACGCACTTGTACTCTGCCCAAGCCTGATGTTAGTACCGCCACAGTTCGCCGCCTGTCCTGTTTTATTTGTCACGTGTTGGAGACACTCACCAGAGTACATCTCGAACATCTGACAGGTCGTGCAGTGTTTGAAATACTCGTGGCGAGCCTCCAGGCCATCACTGTGTGCCCACTTTCAATCTCAGATAGATGGCACGCCTTCTCCATTCTACTGATGGACAGCACACTAACTGATACTACGTACACCATGTGTGTGTCTTACTGGCTGTCATTCCTCGCCAAGTGACGCTGCTATCACATGGACAGGTTTATATCGATAGCAGGTCGGTGGTCATAATGTTCTTACTGATCAGTGTATGTCATTCTGACACGCCAGGGTAGCCGAGAGCAGTAACGCGCTGCTTCCTGGACTCGAGTAGGCGCGTTGGCCCCAGATCGAATCTGCCCAGCGGATTAACGGCGAGGGCCAGAGTGCCAGCCAGTATGGATGTGGTTTTTAGGCGGTTTTCCACATCCTGATAGTTGAATACAGGGGTGGTCCCCACGTTCCATCTCAGTTACAAGGCTCGCAGACATCTGAACACATTCGCACTATTCCATGGATTACACAAGACGCAGACAGTTGGGGTGCACTAATTCCTTCCCGTGGGTTACAGGGTGGTGACAGGAAGGGTATCTGGCCACCTCTTAAAACTAACATGCCACGTCGGATTAACCAGCAGACCCCGCAAGTCGGGATTAAATGCTAGGAAAGAGAGAGAGAGAGAGAGAGAGAGAGAGAGAGTGTATATCATTCTGCATATCACTAAAATATCAGGGCTTGCTTGTCTCAACCTTTGAAAGTAGTCTAAGGTTTTTTCTAATGCACAAAAACACACCTAAACATGCACACACACACACACACACACACACACACACACACACACACAGCTTTCAAGCTGAATTGTCTACTTTTTTACGACGATGAAAAATTCACAGTGGTTTCAGTGGTATACAGTCACTCATCCCCAAATTGTCACAGAACTATATAAAACCAGACTTAAAAAGTCCACTGAAATCAGAAAAATTAGTCTCCACTGGTAAACGACTAATAAACGAGATGTGTATCAACACCAATGACTGACAGTACTTATTTAACACAGATTAGATTTTCATATTGAATTACAGGTTTCACCTAAGAGAACACCGTGAAAGCACAAGGTGCTGGGCTGCAGATGAACAGGTTCGCTGCAGGTCATGTTGGCCAGCCAGGTGAGGCTACCCCCAGGAGAATTCCCAGAAGAACTCGCTGGCAGATGTGGAGGACAATGCCACTTGGTTAGATCAATCTTTGTTGGGACAGCCACCACTGGCTGCTACCCACTAGGCGGTCGTTATGCGGGTATACCTGTAGTGTGGAGTCACTAGCAGAGTCTGTTTTAATAGCCTTCATGTGGAGGAAGGAGATGTGCCTCTTTTGGCGAGGCCCTGAAGAATGCTTTTGTGAACAGGAGGTAGAAAGTCATGCTTCTTCGTAATACACACCATCACTAAACCATCCCTACTCTACTTTGCGGGTGCCATACGTTAGGTTGCGAATGAAGATAGATGACTGTGCAGTACATACCTTCAACTCTAATTCTCTGACATATACACCAAAGTATACACAACCGCGTCCTGATGCAGTTATGTTATCTACATATTTTTAGTACTTCGATCATAGTGCAGAATTTATGTTTACAATTAACCATCTTCCCCTGTGTGGATGTGTGTTGCTGAATATTCTCGCATTCATTGGATAAAGTTGGATATTGAAAGATTTCCCTGCACTTTTTTTTATCAACCCTTCCTGAAACACTGCAGCCGATTTATTGTGTAATTGACTAGAGGTAGGAAGGTGGTATACCCGCTACCCCACGACTTATGAAGAAACAGAGTGAGCTGAGTCCGTAACTACTGTTCAGTTAGGACTGTTTCGCACCAATCGTACTCAAAGCAACCATCAAAGCGTACAGAATCTCTCCAAATGTGTGCATGTCGAGGAAGTTTGCACCCCTTATCGGTGTGCAGTATATATGAGAGTGTTGTGATGATATGACGGGCGGTTAGGAAGAAATGTGTGGTTTATGCAAGATGGAGCTCCAGACGGGCGGATTTTGAAGCATTTCACAAACATCAACTGTGCTTTCAATTCTGAAGTATTGTTCTAGTGTCTGGGGTCAGTACCAAGAAGGTACTGGCAAGAGAGAAATTATCATAGAACAAACAGATGATCTCCTAACGTTACACAGTTCTGCAGTTGTTGTTGTTGTTGTGGTCTTCAGTCCTGAGACTGGTTTGATGCAGCTCTCCATGCTACTCTATCCTGTGCAAGGTTCTTCATCTCCCAGTACTTACTGCAACCTACATCCTTCTGAATCTGCTTAGTATATTCATCTCTTGGTCTCCCTCTACGATTTTTACCCTCCGCGCTGCCCTCCAATGCTAAATTTGTGATTCCTTGATGCCTCAAAACATGTCCTACCAACCGATCCCTTCTTCTAGTCAAGTTGTGCCACAAACTTCTCTTCTCCCCAATCCTATTCAATACCTCCTCATTAGTTACATGATCTACCCACCTAATCTTCAGCATTCTTCTGTAGCACCACATTTCGAAAGCTTCTATTCTCTTCTTGTCCTAACTAGTTATCGTCCATGTTTCACTTCCTTATATGGCTACACTCCATACAAATACTTTCAGAAACGACTTCCTGACACTTAAATCTATACTCGACGTTAGCAAATTTCTCTTCTTCAGAAACGATTTCCTTGCCATTGCCAGTCTACATTTTATATCCTCTCTACTTCGACCATCATCAGTTATTTTACTCCCTAAATAGCAAAACTCATTTGCTACTTTAAGTGTCTCATTTCCTAATCTAATTCCCTCAGCATCCCCCGATTTAATTTGACTACATTCCATTTTCCTCGTTTTACTTTTGTTGATGTTCATCTTATATCCTTCTTTCAAGACACTGTCCATTCCGTTCAACAGCTCTTCCAAGTCCTTTGCTGTCTCTGACAGAATTACAATGTCATCGGCGAACCTCAAAGTTTTTACTTCTTCTCCATGAATTTTAATACCTACTCCGAATTTTTCTTTTGTTACCTTTACTGCTTGCTCAATATACAGATTGAATAACATCGGGGAGAGGCTACAACCCTGTCTCACTCCTTTCCCAACCACTGCTTCCCTTTCATGACCCTCGACTCTTATAACTGCCATCTGGTTGCTGTACAAATTGTAAATAGCCTTTCTCTCCGTGTATTTTACCCCTGCCACCTTCAGAATTTGAAAGAGAGTATTCCAATTAACATTGTCAAAAGCTTTCACTAAGTCTACAAATGCTGGAAACGTAGGTTTGCCTTTTCTTAATCTTTCTTCTAAGATAAGTCGTAAGGTTAGTATTGCCTCACGTGTTCCAACATTTCTACGGAATCCAAACTGATCTTCCCCGAGGTCCGCTTCTATCAGTTTTTCCATTCGTCTGTAAACAATTCGCGTTAGTATTTTGCACCTGTGACTTATTAAACTGATAGTCCGGTAATTTTCACATCTGTCAACACCTGCTTTCTTTGGGATTGGAATTATTATATTCTTCTTGAAGTCTGAAGGTATTTCGCCTGTCTCGTACATCTTGCTCGCCAGATGGTAGAGTGTTGTCAGGACTGGCTCTCCCAAGGCTGTCAGTAGTTCTAATGGAATGTTGTCTACTCCCGGGGCCTTGTTTCGACTCAGGTCTTTCAGTGCTCTGTCAAACTCTTCACGCAGTATCTTATCTCCCATTTCGTCTTCATCTACATCCTCTTCCATTTCCATAATATTGTCCTCAAGTACATTGCCTTTGTATAAACCCTCTATATACTCCTTCCACCTTTCTACCTTTCCTTCTTTGCTTAGAACTGGGTTGCCATCTGAGCTCTTGTTATTCATACAAGTGGTTCTCTTCTCTCCAAAGGTCTCTTTAATTTTCCTGTAGGCAGTATCTATCTTACCCCTAGTGAGACAAGCCTCTACATCCTTACATTTGTCCTCTAGCCATCCCTGCTTAGCCATTTTGCACCTCCTGCCGATCTCAATTTTGAGACGTTTGTATTCCTTTTTGCCTGCTTCATTTATTGCATTTTTATATTTTCTCCTTTCATCAATTAAATTCAATATTTCTTCTGTTACCCAAGGATTTCTATTAGGCCTCGTCTTTTTACCTACTTGATCGTCTGCTGCCTTGACTACTGCATCCCTCAGAGCTACCCATTCTTCTTCTACTGTATTTCTTTCCCCCATTCCTGTCAATTGTTCCCTTATGCTCTCCCTGAAACTCTGTACAACCTCTGGTTCTTTCAGTTTATCCAGGTCCCATCTCCTTAATTTCCCACCTTTTTGCAGTTTCTTCAGTTTCAATCTGCAGTTCATAACCAATAGATTGTGGTCAGAATCCACATCTGCCCCTGGAAATGTCTTACAATTTAAAACCTGGTTCCTAAATCTCTGTCTTACCATTATATAATCTGTCTGATACCTTTTAGTATCTCCAGGATTCTTCCAGGTATACAACCTTCTTTTATGATTCTTGAACCAAGTGTTAGTTATGATTAAGTTATGCTCTGTGCAAAATTCTACAAGGCGGCTTCCTCTTTCATTTCTTCCCCCCAATCCATATTCACCTACTATGTTTCCTTCTCTCCCTTTTCCTACTGACGAATTCCAGTCACCCATGACTATTAAATTTTCGTCTCCCTTCACAACCTGAATAATTTCTTTTATCTCGTCATACATTTCATCTATTTCTTCATCATCTGCAGAGCTAGTTGGCATATAAACTTGTACTACTGTAGTAGGCATGGGCTTTGTGTCTATCTTGGCCACAATAATGCGTTCACTATGCTGTTTTGTTGTGTCTAGGCAAGACAGCCTAGACACAATGAGAGGAAGCCGAAAGGCACGCGCTTAAACTCACGCAGATTGGCGTGAGGTCTGGAACAGTTAAAAGGAAATGAGAACTTAGAAAATGGACGCAGTTGCTGTAATACTTAACTTTAATCCATAATTGTAGAACATCGCTCTTGATGGTACATGCTTCATATAACAAATATCAATTGAATACGGCGCCTTGCTAGGTCGTAGCAATTGACTTAGCTGAAGGCTATGCTAACTATTTTCTCGGCAAATGAGAGAGTCTTCGTCAGTGTAGCATCGCTAGCAAAGTCGGCTGTACACCTGGGGCGAGTGCCAGGACGTCTTTCTAGACCTGCCGTGTGGTGGCGCTCGGTCTGCTATCACTGACAGTGGCGACACGCTGGTCCTACGTATACTACCGGACCGCGGCCGATTTAAAAGGCTACCACCTAGCAAGTGTGGTGTCTGGCGGTGACACCACATGTTTGTAGTAGCTAACCCGCACTCCTATTTTTTTTATTCATTATTAAACCTACTCCTGCATTACCCCTATTTGATTTTGTGTTTATAACCCTGTAGTCACCAGACAAAAAGTCTTGTTCCTCCTGCCACAGAACTTCACTAATTCCCACTATATCTAACTTTAACCTATCCATTTTCCTTTTTAAATTTTCTAACCTACCTGCCCGATTAAGGGATCTGACATTCCACGCTCCAATCCGTAGAACACCCGTTTTCTTTCTCCTGATAACGACGTCCTCCTGAGTAGTCCCCGCCCGGAGGACTGAATGGGGGACTATTTTACCTCCGGAATACTTTACCCAAGAGGACGCCATCATCAATTAATCATACAGTGAAGCTGCATGTCCTCGGGAAAGAATACGGCTGTAGTTTCCTCTTGCTTTCAGCCGTTCGCAGTACCAGCACAGCAAGGCCGTTTTGGTTAGTGTTACAAGGCCAGATCAGTCAATCATCCAGACTGTTGCCCCTGCAACTACTGAAAAGGCTGCTGCCCCTCTTCAGGAACCACATGTTTGTCTGCCCTCTCAACAGATGCCCCTCCGTTGTGGTTGCACCTACGGTACGGCCATCTGTATCGCTGAGGCACGCAAGCCTCCCCACCAACTGCAAGGTCCATGGTTCATGGGGGGGGGGGGGGGGGGTTACTGCAGTTAAACACGCTATAATGTTAAAGGAATGTGGTTTCTGAAATCTTAGTTATGTGGAGTGCAGCGCTGTTAATACTTTAATGCAGAACATATACGTCAAACATCTGACATATATCCACCTTGGTTGTTTGCTGTCCCATACACTACAGTGACAGACTTCAAGATGATAAGACTACTTCTTTCTACACCAAAGAAAAACATGTATCCTTTGTGATTCATGTACAGTATATTTTCTGGAGATGTATAGCGGCCCGCAGTCATCTGATTATGGTTTAGAAATTTTTCTATGCTTGCATAAGTCGTATAAAATGATGGTGAGACATTCTACAGAAGTGGTGTCGAGGTGAAACGGCCATAGTATCCTGAACATGAGCTGTACAGCCTAACATCAGACCATGACTTACGTGTGCAAGAGGAAGGTTACCAGGGGCGGTGGTAAATTGTGATAAGACTGTTACGTCTTCTCTGCCTATTGATCGAGGTCCAATATTCCCCATAATATGTCGCTATTTCTTCGAATGCATTTTCGTCTGCTGACTCATTTTATTGCACTGTTGTGAACATATCATAATTTACGAACCATAATCAGGCTTGAACAGCAGGCGTCATACACCACAGGAAACCTATGTGGCGTTTAAGTTACAAAGAATCGATGTTTTCTGTGGTGTGCAATGTAGTTGTTTTCTGACCTTGCAGTTTGCCACCGTAGTTTAATAGGTCAGCTCTAGCATCATAGTGTGTTTCAGTGCACAACCGTGTAGCACTTGGATTGTGTTTTTAAGTTCCATGATCATTTCTCTCTTTTTGATACATTCTTGGTATGGTCACCAAATACTGGAACAATACTTCAGAATTGTTAGCATAAGTCATTTTTTATAAAATGTTTCAAACTCCTTTTCTACGTCAAGGACAGTAGTGCAGCGTGGCGTTCAATTTCACACGTCAGACACCGCTGCTAAGCATTTGTCTGTTCCTTGATAAAATTCATTTTCCATTGCTGGTGATCGCTTTATAGGTCTTAAGCAAGCATAGCAAAATTTCTAAACCATAATCAGATGACTGCGGGCCGCTATACATCTCCAGAAAATATACTGTACATGAATCACAAAGGATACATGTTTTTCTTTGGTGTAGAAAGAAGTAGTCTTATCATCTCGAAGTCTGTCACTGTAGTGTATGGGACAGCAAACAACCAAGGTGGATATATGTCAGATGTTTGGCATATACGTTCTGCATTAAAGTATTAACAGCGTTGCACTCCACATAACTAAGATTTCAGAAACCACATTGCTTTAACATTATAGCGTGTTTAACTGCAGAACTATGTAACGTTAGGAGCGCATCTGTTTTGTTCTATGATAATTTCTCTCTTGCCAGTATCTTCTTGGTACTGACCCCAGACACTAGAACAATACTTCAGAATTGATAGCAGAGTTGATGTATGTAAAATGCATCAAAGTCCGCCCGTCTGGAGCTCCATCTTGCGTAAACCACACATTTCTTCCTAACCGTCCGCCATATCACCACAGCACTCTCATATGTATTGTACATCGATAAGGGGTGCTAAATTCCTCGAGATGCATGCATCTGGAGAGATTTTGTACACTTTGATGGGTGTCATGAGAAAGATTGGTGTGAAACTGTCTTTACTGAACAATAGTTACGGACTCAACTCACTCTGTTGTTTTATAAGACGTGGTATAGCGGATGTACTACCCTCTTACTTATTGTCGGTTACAAACTAAATCGTCGGCCGTGTTCCAGGGAGGGCTGGAAAAGATAGTGCAGGGAAATCTTTCAATATCCAACTTTATTCTATGAATGCGAGAATGCTCTGTGACACGCTTCCGTACAGGGAAAGATGGTTCATTGCAAACATAAATACCGCACTATGATAGAAAAGCTAGAAATATGTAGATAAGATAACTGCGTCAGTGCAGGATACTGTCTTGTATATTTTGATGTATATGTCCGAGAATTAAAGATGGAGAGATGTACTACACAGTCACGTATCTTCATTCGTAATCTAGTGTATGATACCCGGAAAGTGGAGTAGCGATGGTGGAGCAATGGTACAGAAATTGGGAAGCATGCTCCCGTGTAATTGGTTGGCTATGAAATTACGGAAAAACTGGTAAAATTGCCAAAATTGATCGCACTATCAATTGTGGTGCATATTACAGTACATTATCCCATATCAATGGTGTCTTTTCCATCCCATCCATCCACTGGTATGCTATTGATTACCGGATAATTATTGACTGACACCAACTGTTTGAGATGGGGAGAGTTTTGGTAGGAGAAACAGCTTCCAAGTATGGCCAGAACTGTGATCGTGAACATGGTTGCTATGTGAGGAATCAATGCTCTTTGTCTCTTCGAAACGGAGCACCAAGACATCTGCTACTCTATCACTGTTTAAGATGAGATTAAATGTAGAGGTCGTCACCTTCAGACAGCTGTTTGGAAACGCTCCACGAAGCCGCAAACTCGTTCAGTTTCTATACGTTGCGATGTCTTCCATATTTTTGTCAATAAGAAACACTGCCCCTGTCTTTTATTTCAACCGTCCAGCGTATTGTGGGAGCAGCACAGTTTACACCATGTCCAGCTGTCTGTGAGAGACAATGGATCGCACCTTCTTAATGTCGGTTTAGCACCTGACACAGACCTCGAAGTCATGGTAGAAAAACGAAATGTATGGCTGCGTACACAGCTGTTGTCATTCACTGCTCCGATGTGTTACAGCAAAAAACAAAGTACCAAGTTGCTTATGAAATAACAACAGAAGAACCCACTCCTTGTGACTGATAGGCGATACGTTCTTCCTCCAGTTCACGTGACAAGGCTTGCACAGGTTCGTGAAAACGACTTCGGTCAGTGGGCTCCTGCTCCAGTGTCTATTTAATTGCATCTCCACGTATGGTCTATGTCAACAAGCAGACGGTATTTGTTTCTCGATATATTGTAAGAGAGAAATGCGGTAAAATCTTATTGAGTTCTCTACCACATAACGTTAGCGAAGTTTTTATAGTGTGTAGTTTTACTCCTCTGGATGTTACAAAAATAACGAGGAGAGAGAGAGAGAGAGAGAGAGAAAGAGAGGGAGAGAGAGAGAGAGAGAGAGAGAGAGAGAGAGAGAGAGAGAAACTGTGCTGTTAACGAAGACACTGTTCACAGGAACACGATAGAGGAGATTAGGACATACACAGAGTGATATTTATAGACCATCATTCGGTATCGACGAATTGCGCAGTCCACTATACTCTATGGTTGTGGTTTTTCTCCTGTATGTAGGTGCGCTATTTTTCTCGTTGTGATAGCTCTCTACCTGTCAGCCTTCTAACTAATGGAACAGTGCTGTTGGGACTGTAACTTGGTGGGAGACATCTCTTACTCGTCGAAATCAGGTCGATTCATCTGCTATTTACTGAAGACTGGAAGACTGCTGAGAACACGGCAGGTAAGTGATCCTCTGATGAGAGGGGAATTGAGACGCATGCTCTATACCGGTTCTTCTAATTATTGTGGGCAAACGCATATCAACCTCTTACTGCAATGAAATAATCAGGAACTAATGCGAAGGTGTCTGCAGAGACACAATCAGCACCAGAAGTTCTGTCTTTCAATTTCTCGATAAATAAGAGAAAACATTCTTTCATGAATTTAGTTTGGGTATAGATGGGTAGAGTGACATCTTAATAGGTAGACTAAATTGACATTTACATCTATTTGTTTACTTCGCAAGCCATCGTACGTTGTGTGGCAGAAGGTAAAGTTACCATTACTAGCCATTAAATATCCTATTCCACTCCAAATATAACAAGGTAAAAAGACTATCTGTATGCTTCCCCATGAGCGCTAATTTCTCGTATCCTATCTTCGTGACCGTTATGCGAAATGTACGTTGGCTGCTGTAGAACCCTTCTGCGGTCCGCTTCAAATGTGGATTCTCAGTAGCGTTCCTTGAGAAGGATATCTTCCCTCCAAGGATTCGCATTTGAGTTCCCGAAGTATACACTCAATAATTTGGCGGGAGCCAATAGGAACGCTTCTACAGGGCTGTATTCTGAGGGAAACCTCAGTACATGTATGGGATATCATGGTCAGTAGGCAGATATTTTGTTATTGCTCACTGCATCAGCCTTTCTCAGAAAGTTTCGGTTTGCAGGAGGGATGAGGAGAAGCATATTGTTAAACATCCTGATATCTAAGCCAGCGACATTTAAGTTCCCAGTCCTTCGGAGAAAGCTAGGACAACAGTTGTGACTCTCGAATCATTAACAACTGCCCAACACGGTGGGGAGTGGGGGGGAGGTTGTTGTTGTCAGCCATGAGGAAAGGGCGGAGTTTCGTGACCACACGGCAGCTGTTTACATGCAGTCTGATGGCGGAAACGTCGGGGTTGTGGAGAAGAAAGTGGAACATCCTACAACCCCATAGACTGGCAGGTCTCAGCAGGATTAGTTCACTCACAGTATACCAGAATTATAAGCAGCTTACTTCCACCAGCGTGGCAAGACACCCGAGAGACAGAATGCATTGGATGACTTTAGCTGTTTCACAATGGTTACCACCCATTTTTTTTGGTGAGAGGATGTGACTAACATCCCTGTGGGGAGACCACAGAGACGAAACGTAAGCGTCTGTAACGGTTGCTAGGAGAGGGTAATCTGACTGCAGGAAAAAGGTAATTCACCATGTAAAGGCACTCTTATGATCAATTAAAATAATTAGCCTATTAGTTTGATTAATGACCTGCCACCGGGTGGATGGAAGCAAGGGAGAGAGTACCAAGATATAATACAAGAACTGGAGGTACAATCAGGCGTTTTTTCGTTGCAGCGAAATCTTTTAACGAAATTTCAGTCTCTTTCAATCTCCCTCATACACAGGGGGAGATAATCATCATAATAAAATCAGCTACGTTATCGAATTTATAAAGTGATACATAGCATAAACCTGATGCTTAAAACTTCTCTGCTGTTACCTTTTGAGACCTTGTATATGATAAGACATCTGTTTACTGAGAGAGTTCGGAAGTGGGGAGGCATGCTGTCACCAGCCAAAAATGAATTTAGCATTCTAGTCTTGTGATGCAGGATGTGGCAAATATTAAGCTGATAAGAATAGATTTTTCTACCCGATGAGAGAAAGAGGAAATACAGCCTATGCCATAGTGTTGTATAGGATTTCCACAACAAGAGCAATACTTCAGCGATGTGAAAATGCGTATGTGGTCATCTGTTTTTTTTTGAAAAGAACTCATATAATAGGGAGGAATTTACATTTTGCGTAATAAATTCGAAGTATATTGATAAAACAACGTCCCCGTTTCGGATTATTTAAACTGAAGACTATGTCAGGGGTGTGACTGCAGTTATTCCAAGTCGGGGCCGCATTCTGCCATGGTCAGCGCGGGAGTGGTCATGAGGCCTTGGGCGACCAGAAGTCGAGGGTTAAGGCTGTGGCGACCCAACGTTTCTTGGATGGCCAGCCCTTCAGGTACACAACACACTCGGTGGAAGGCACTCGATTGACTGGAGGTGACTGGTCAGTCTTTTCTTTCGTCTTGAGACGCTGTGTTCCGGTGAGATAACGAGCACCACATTCGTAAAAAATATCGTACCCGTGTTTCTGTTGGCTAGGCTCTAAAATGAGGCTCGTAAGTAGGTGCAAGTATGTTTCTTTCCGCCATGATGTTGCTACAGGAGTCCAATATATAATGGCAGGGTGTTGCAGGCGCAGTGAGAAAGTGAGTCGCCGTTCTAATATTATTACCCATCGTTATGTTCCTCATAGAAGCTCTTCACTTGTAGGTCAGCAGGAGGCTACTCCCCTGTACTTCAGTGATAGCTTGCTGTCCTATCATTCTTATTCATCTTTCCCATGTAGGGCTATTGGCTAGACTGGCTGGAGCAACTCTCTAGTGCTAGACTAATATCGAAAATACCATCTCCATAACCAACACTTACTCACTTGTAGATCGACAAAAAGCTGCTCCCGTGTGCTTTAGAGATTGCTTGCTGTTCTATTATTATGATCACCCATCCTTTCCATATAGGGATATTGGCTAGACCGCTGGGATCAAATCTCTAGTGCTAAGCAAATAACGAAAATATCCACATCCAGCAGTTATTGCTGAAACTGGGTGAAGCTATTGTCTAATGTTCGATGAACAATATTCCACATTGCGTACAAAATAAAGAATTACATGCGTTCCACCCAGCAGCTCAGCAGAGATTGAAGCTCCATCACAAGTCGAGCAGGAGAGAGGGCATGGGGGAGTTTGAGAGAGGGGAGTGGGGAAGGCCAATAGCGCCCTATGGTGGTTTGTTGTGATGAATGAGGTCAGTTGGTCTCTGAACCTGAAAGTGAACATACAAAATTTGATATTACCAACAATAGATCTGAATTTCCCACCGTTTTTGAATTTCCCACAAAAGTTTCAATTTCCTGACATTTCCAGTAGGGGGAGGGGAGTGGAGGAGAGAGAAGGGGAGGGTTGGGGTGGGTGGTGTGGTTGGAGGAAGGGACCCACACGCCAGGTGGGAAAAACCCATGATGCTATTGGGGTGGGGCTGTTTAATTGATCAATTAATTAATTTGTATAACTATAACAATTTGATATCAAAAGTGGACCAGAACGCAATTTGATCTATTACTCCAATTATGGTGTTGGTGTGCAAATTCCAGCCTTTGTCACTGATGAACAGCACTCAGTCAGCATCAGTGCATGAACCAGGGTCCTGCTGCAGAGTCCTTATGGATGGAAATGTTCACTGAAAGCACGTTGAGCAGATGCTGATAGTAGCCCCTTGGTTGATCTTGGCAGTCAGTCATTCAACAAATGAACTTGTTTCACCCATACACAACTCCACAGCTGTTGTTTACCCTTGTCCTCTACGGCCTGTAGTACTCCACAGTTGCCTTGGTGTCACGTTTTTGCCGGCCGAAGTGGCCGTGCGGTTAAAGGCGCTGCAGTCTGGAACCGCAAGACTGCTACGGTCGCAGGTTCGAATCCTGCCTCGGGCATGGATGTTTGTGATGTCCTTAGGTTAGTTAGGTTTAACTAGTTCTAAGTTCTAGGGGACTAATGACCTCAGCAGTTGAGTCCCATAGTGCTCAGAGCCATTTTTTTGTCACGTTTTGGATAGCGCCATATTGCCACAAGTGGTTTACTTCGACTACAGTGGCATGCAAACACTTTACAAACTTAGCCATTTTGGAAAAGCCTCCGTCCTTCATCTGATAGTGAATGATGACGCCCTTTTGGATAAAACGCCCCAATTTTGCATGACGATAACGACTGCACTGTTGTTAACATCTGCCCTCCCCCTTCCCCCGACACGCTTTACCCATCCACTGCTAGTGCTGCAACTGCTGTTTGTGAGTGTTTATTGCGCGTTGACGTCGGACGTAGGCGGTGGTCACATTAATATGACTGGACCCTGTATCAAGACAAATAAATGTGAAATTGAAGGCATTTCAGCGGTAACTGACGCTGATGTTGCTCTCATTTTCTAGAAAGACAGGACTGTTACAGTCATGGACCTTTCCTTTTCACTTTGATACCTTGAGAGATTGCAGAGCACACTCACGTTTGATATTAGGTCATGCAGCTTTATTACTTGGTTTCTACATTTGGTACGATCTGACTTCATTCATATGATGAAATGGTTGGCAGTAGTTAAACGCTCTTCCTTGTGTGCTCTAGAGAAGAAATAGCAGTAGACTTTATCTGTGTTCGAAAGAAGATGTTACCGAGTTAATTGACCTAGCGGGGTGGCGCAGTGGTTAGACACCGGACTCGCATTCGGGAGGACGACGGTTCAATCCCGCGTCCGGCCATCCTGATTTAGGTTTTCCGTGATTTCCCTAAATCACTCCAGGCAAATGCCGGGATGGTTCCTCTCAAAGGGCACGGCCGACTTCCTTCCCCATCCTTCCCTAATCTGATGAGACCGATGACCACGCTGTCTGGTCTCCTTCCCCAAACCAACCAACCAACCAACCAACCGAGTTAATTGACAGCAATAAAAGCATATGGCAGCTGAGAGCTGAGGGGAGATTATTTCTGTGGAACGGACGAGTGTACCTGGGGGAAAACATTTGCCTACAGCCAAGTTCCTCGGTCTCATTGTGCAGACACAGGGGGCGGCGCCGGTCGGTCGACGGCCGCATCCAGGAAGGTTGACTAGGGGTAATTTTACTCACCCATGCACTTGGACATCGCAATTTGACCTCTCTTTGTATCCAAATTAGCTTTTAAAATACAAATTAGACTTTGTTTGCTGACACGTGCAAGGATAAGTTGCGGGGAAAATGCATGGAATATCAGCGACGTGTGGAAGTTGCCAGGAGTTCAAGGACAGCTCCCTAAATATCTACTGGACCAAGGAGATGCAGGAGTGCGTAAAGTACGAATTGATTGTTGGCAAAGATTTCGAGAATTCAGGGTACAAAAGCCCTGTCAAGTTCCTTGATGCAATGATTGAGAAGAACCAGTATCTTGACATACCATGCTCTACTGGTGAAATCATATATCACTTTTACACCAAACTTCCGTCAGCACAACAACAAGTATTAGCTGGCAGCTGTAGTGTGGAGCTTAGTACTTTCTGTAACACTCATTATGAATCAGAGTACGCATTCCGAGCAGAGAAAGAGAACGCAAAAGAAACTCTGACAGATACGTTGCAGGTTCAATGTGGCGTCCACACCATAACAATTATAATAACAGGAATGGAAATGTACAAAATGGAACGTATAAAGGCACATTTGCATGCCGTGCGTAAGTTTCCTCGGAAACGCGAAATCTTAATTAAATAATTAATCTCTGACAAATAAATAAAGCCTATGGTACAGAACTGCAGCGCTATGTCGCTGATAAAACAAAATACAATTAGGACACTCTTATGTTTGATTAAGAAGGTAGAGGTCTTGCAGAACAACTGGTGCGGGAAGCACGTATATTTTATTAACTGACACACCGCCATATTTGAAGTTATATAAGAACACTGCGAGTTGCAATCTTACTAGGCACTCGATTCTGTAAAGAATTTGTATTTATGAAAGTAAGTAGAATTATTTAACTGTAGGCTTATTCGTTGAATATATCTGATTTAACTAACTGTGTAAACTTTTTTATGTTTAGTAGACAGTCACCTCTGTACGACGTATTGACATGGCTGGCAAATTATTCTAATATTGAGATTTAGATTTTGAGTCCGCACCTACCGCAGCAGTCTTTGGAAACGATTTAAATACGAAGTCCGATTATTTGAATCACATTTCACGGTCAACTACGAATAACATTGCATTTACGAAAAAGCCATTGTCAAGCGTCTGATATCAAATAATTAAACGTCCACGTTCCAGATAAGCAAATATTAATTACAACCAATCACTATCATACATATACAATAATTAATATTTTATTTGTTTTAATTATTTTATATTGGCGACTGCGTGTCGGACTTGTTATTTTGTCATTTGTTACATTGTTCTCTTTGTTTCATGAGAAAAATCAACTTTCTGGACCTGGACGTGAATGTACGAGAAATAACAAAAATCTGAAGATATTTTCCAATTCTAAAATTTTGCGGGAAGACGCAACGAAGCTTCCAGCAAAATAAGGTAAGACGCAGCATCTTTGCATTGGCAGGCTTGACCAGACGCATAATTCAGTGTATTAGCTCTTCAGTAGATTCTGTAGTATTTCTTTCGCGGGTAGCAGTTTTCAGTGATAAATTTCATTCTCAGTGCTTTTCCTTAAACAATAACTTCTCCAACAATACCAATACACGAGTGCACAATATGGCCGACTTCTGTACGATACGTTGTAACATGGCCAGCAGCCATTAAGAATAATCCGATATTCAGTTTACATTTTTAAATTAACAAACAGCCATTGTTGCTACGAGCGATTCATGTTCAACTGCATTTTATTTTAAAAATCAGTGTCAAACTTTATTTTCTTGAAGCATACCATACGTGTGGCATGGTCATAACTAGAAAACAATACGCAAAGATGGAACAGCAAGGACATACTATTCAGACGCAATCCGACTCGGACGAGAGACAAATGTTAGAAAATGACTTTACGACAGCAACCGGTAGTGACGATTCATCAAATATTGACGCAAGTGTTAACGGAAATTTTGACAATAGGCCGTCCACCACAAAAATTTCCAAGTCTCAGTCAGAGCCCATGTTAATACACGACGTCACGTCTAATGACGCGGCGGGGGCAGAGACCTTGCAAACAGTAAACATTGCGAACATGTTACAAATGCTAACGAAACAAAACGCAGAAAATATGGCAACCTTATGGA
Organism: Schistocerca americana; assembly: GCF_021461395.2. Classification (NCBI taxonomy): domain Eukaryota; kingdom Metazoa; phylum Arthropoda; class Insecta; order Orthoptera; family Acrididae; genus Schistocerca; species Schistocerca americana. The sequence goes on along the minus strand of NC_060121.1, from coordinate 640,781,421 downwards.
TGCAGAACGCGGAAAACCTGACAACCTTAAAAACACAAAATGAACAGTTAAAGACACAAAATGACGAAATTAAATCTGACCTCATAGCAATCAAGGCATGTAATGACACTTTATGTAAACGTGTGGAACTTATAGACGCCACATTGACCAAACAGATGACTGAACTCAGTACGAAATTTTCCAAGCTTAATACGAGACAAGAAAAGACTACAAATGACGTGGCACTTTTACAGACACAAGTAAAAAACCTTAATGTCACGTGTGAAGCTCTTACTGAACAAATCCTTCAGTACATGACAACCTTGAAAAACGAATTACTGACGTGCAGAATAAATTTGGCGATGTTGAACAACAACTAACTGACAGATTACAATCTGATGCCACAGCTCATTTTCAAAATATTAATGAAGAATTTCATGATTGGGTAGAGAGCAAAGACAAACATTTTGATAGATGCATACGTGAAAATTTACCAACAATTGTGCACGACTCCGTAGCGGAATACATCACTAATAAGAAACAGCTGATTAGTGACGCAGTACAATCCGTCACTGCACCCATGAGACAATTCACCGATCAACCACAGTCTGAATGTAATGAAAATATCAGTCAAAATGTACAGTTCAGAAACCAATATACATTCGAGTGTGACGCACACATACCGCACACGACAAACACACAAGAACAAAACACACCACGACTACAACACATACCACGACGTGCAAACACAAACACAAGCTATTATCATGGTAAACCACAGCAACATTATCGTAATTACTCGCCATCTGAACATTACAGTAATTACAGTGGAACAAATCCATATCATAATGCAAAGGAAGAAGAAAGCTTAATAAAACACAGGCAATTTCAGACTTTTATCCCAGAAAAACGAACCTCTCATCCGGTGATTTTTCTTAAATCTTTTAGTAACGCATTTCCACGCACTTGGAGTGACCGGAAAAAGATTTCATATATTGTCGGTTACATCCAAGGCGATGCAGCTGTCTGGGCATACAGTCAAGCTGACGTATGTACCACGTACAGTGAGTTTGAGCGTGCCTTTCTGAACAAATTCTGGTCGCAATCCGTCCAGGAGCGACTCAGAAGACAAATTTTAGAACCTGAAACTTTTAACAGTAAAAATGGTAACTTATGCAGATATTTTGAAAAATACTTGAACATGGGACATTTTTTGGACGAACCAGTCGCAACACGTGATATACTCCGTGCGTTGAAGGCCAAATTGCCTTTCAACATTAAAGAAAAACTCTTACATATTCCGGATGACGATCCAGATTATTTTTTAACGGCTTTAGATTCGGTTGACATGTTACTAGAAGATCAGCGCTTCGCGCGGCAAAACAGCAGCCACAATGTTTACACTAGTGGTATGCAAAACATGCAGGCTTGCCAACTCAATTCTGGCGCGCTCACAGTTGGATACGCGGTACAGCAAAAACAGCAAACTCACATGCCGTCTCAATACGGAAATCAAAATCAACACGCATATTCCAATACAAACAACAGTTACAACAGTAATAACACTTCATGCGGCAATCCATACAAAAGGCACCGCGGTAATAACAACAACGGTAACAACGGATACAAATGTAACAACAAAAACACAAACAGAAATAGAAATAATAATAACTACGAGCCAAGACAGCATCAAGGCTGGACTCGTAGCGATCAATACTTTCATTCAAACACTGCTATACCACAGCAGCCACCAGGACAAAATTGGAGCATACCTTACGACCGACACGTAAGTCATAATGCGCAACAGCAACAACAACTGCAAAAGTTTGGAGATCACAACAGGCAATATCCGAATGTGAATATAATAGAAGTGACACCTGATACACAACCTCAATCTCTGTCAGTACCTAATACAAATGCTAACCCAACAAACTAGAAACAGTTACTTCTATGCCCCGGGTCGCTGCTGAAGAATTCTTGGGGGGGCGACTTCAATGTTAATCAGTTATTTGACACCACCATTGAACAACAAAATATTGATTTGCTTAATAATTCTAAACAAAAACTACCTGTTTTATTTATAAGATACAACCTCAATGAGAATATATCAGATGAACTTTTGCAAGACAGTACACAATGTCGTTCAAACACAAATGAAATTGTTTTAGCCTCTACTACTGGTGTAGTAGGTGGGATTCCAACTACTATTATCTCAGATACAGGTGCAGCTGTGAGCGTTTTGTCTTTTAATTTCTATAAAAAGATGTGTGAATTGGAGCCTGTGCCTGAGTTTCCCGCCCAAAACTGTAAAATAACTACTGCTCTAGGTAATAAGTCATGTAGGGTTAAGAAGCAAGTTTTTGTAAACATTAAAATAGGTAATGGAACCGTACAATGGCCATTCCTGGTTGTACAAAACCTTGTGACAAATTGCATATTAGGAATAGATATTATGAGCGAGAAGGACTGCGTTATAGACTTCTCTAAAGGTAAATGTATTTTAAATGATAAAGGCAGTGTAATTATTATTAATTTGGACAGGAGAACTCTAAAGCATGTCAAACACTGTACAGGGTACAAGGTTCAGTTAGTACTTGACAATGACATTCAAGACATGCAAACACACTCATCTGACACAGACTAATGGACTTGAAAACATTGCTTGATCATAAGATAAATGAAGCTACAGCTCTCAGTGTACATGAACGTATGAAACTACAGGAAGTGTTATCCAAATATTTACAAGTTTTTACCAAACGATTAGGTGTTATCAACATGTATGTGTACAAGATTGAAGTTAAGCCTCACAAGATCTTGTACCACAACACATATAACGTACTGTTATCTCAACGACCTGTTGTGTGGCAAGAACTAAAACAAATGTTAGACTGGAAGGTCATTGAACCATCCACCTCACCTTACTGTATTCCTCTACTTGTTGTCAAAAAAATCAAATGGTAGCATTAGGCTAGTGTTAGACGCACGAGCAATTAATGAAATAATTTTACCGGTTCACACAAAATCCGAAAATTTAAAAGAGCAATTACAAAAATTTCTAGATGCAAAATATTTTTCCACAATAGACCTCGCTAATTCATTTTGGCAAGTAGGTATCACTCCTGATTCTCGGAAATATACTGCATTTATGTTCGGGGGGGCGAACCTATCAGTTTTGTGTTCTACCCTTCGGATTGAATGTCAGTTCTGGGGTATTCATTACAGCCCTGGATACCGCGCTTAGCGATGATTTAGTTGAGACAGTCCCACACTATGTAGATGATATACTGATAGATACACAGTCTTGGAATGAACACGTTGACACACTTCAAAGAATTTTAGAAAAATTTGCACAACCTGGAGTCACAGCCAATCTTAGAAAATCAAAATTTGGTTGCAGTGAGATAAAATATTTAGGACATATCATTAATTCACAGGGCATACGTCCTGATCCCAGTAAATTAGATGCTATCAGAAACTTTCCTAGCCCACGAACAAAAAAGCAGTTAAAATCATTCCTTGGGCAAGGTTCATTTTTCAGACGTTTTTTACCACAACCACTTTTGAACAGTAAACATCTGTTAAATCTACTCAGAAAGAATCAAGTTTGGATCTGGTCGGAACAGTGCCAGAATGACTTTAATACAATTAAACATGCTTTAGTGAATGCAAACATATTGAGCCATCCAGATTTCAATTTAGATTTTTGTATGACTTGTGACGCTTCATGTACTGGCTTGGGCTGTTGCTTATTTCAAGTTGTAAAGAATAAAGAAAAGGAACAGATAAGAATTATTGGGTTTGCAAGTCGTGCTCTAACTGAATGTGAGCGTACATACTCCACTACTGAGTTAGAAACACTTTCCATAGTCTGGGCATTCAAGAAATTCAATTATTATTTATTTGGCAAACATACAGTAATTTATACCGATCACCAGGCCCTGACATTTTTGTTTACTTGTAAACTTGTACATCCTAGATTATCATGATAGGCAGTTACTCTTCAGAACTACTCTTTTGAAATTAAGTACATAAAAGGTAAGGACAACACCATTGCCGACGCTTTGTCTAGACTTCCACAAGGTATGAATGAAACTAACAGTGACATAGAAAATGTAAATGACTACAGGATTCTCTTAATGCAAGACAAGCAGTATCACCAATATTATATTGATATGTGCAGAAACGTGGCTAAATTACAAAAATCTGATCCTCACTGGTATAAGATAATAACATTACTGGTAGAAAAACACAATCATCCTTTGACTAAGTATTACAAGTTACACAATGATGTGTTATTTTATCGCCGACATCCAAATGCTACTAACTGGTGTGTATGCATTCCCAAAGAGTCTGAACGTAATTTGATTTGGCACACACACTTAGTTTGGGGTCATTATGGGACGAAAAAGTGTTTGGCAAAGCTCAGTACATACTGTTATTTTAGCAATATGAGAAGAAAAATTTACAGGGATCTGAAAACATGTGTCATATGTCAAAAATCAAAAATTTACATTCTATTTTACCCAGTAAACCCCTGGAAATTCTGTGTACTGACATCAGTGGACCGCATCCAGCAAGCTCTGGAGGCGTCAAATATATCTTAGCTTTTTACGATATATTTTCTAAACATGTAAAACTTTATGCTTTAAAATCCGCCACTGCAAATGGTATAATACGAAGATTCTCAAGTGATTACCTCACGCACGTGGGAAAACCTAAAGCAATTCTGTCAGATAATGCAGCATACTACTCTGGGTACAAATGGAGAAATTTCTTGAATTACAATAACATTAAAAGTATATTTATTTCAAGGTTTAGTCCACAATGTAACGCGACTGAGAGACTGTTCCGAGAACTAAACCGATTCATGAGGACCTATATTTCATCAAAACATACTAATTGGGTGTCCTACCTAAGTCTTTTCGAAGACGTACACAATAACGTAAATATTTACAATACAAATTACACACCTAACGAGATCATGTTCAATTGCAAACAGAACGATCAATGGATAGAACCATTACCTAAGTTGTCAGACAAGGAAATCACACCTGAACAGAAAATAAAAGAAGTATTGACTGCACTGACACATCACGTACAGATACGAAACAAACATCACACAAACATAATAAAAAGAAAACAAAAATTCAAGGTAGGAATGCTTGTACTACTTCGTACTCATCATAAATCTGTAGCACTCAAACGACGCAATGCTAAGTGGCGTCTGCTATATGAAGGACCTTATATAATTGTTAACATACCGCATCCTGGTGCGTATCTGTTACAACATCCTAGAACTAACAAAATTATTGGGCTATACGCACACCGAGATCTTAGAGCATTTCATGCTAAATAATGTCAAAGTCATACCCATGAAAACATTGCTAAGCATCTCGCAAAACTCTGTTTGCTACAACACAGATAATAAGTAGTATAGAAATTGTCATTTCAGCTGTACCAGTGACGCAGTTGAAGACAGAAGAACTTTTCTTTCAACGCCGCGGCACTACCAAGAAGACTGAATATTAAAGTAAAATTTATGATTACGTAGCAGTGAATGATATATTAGTTTTTCACGGAACATATGTGACTGTAGGTATCACTGACTTGGTATGACACCTGACGAACTGACAGACGTCATCTGTGAAGCGATCTTTTACTTCGACAAATAGATTAGACGCACATCTCTCAGCAAGAAAAGCATCTACCAGTAGGCAAGGCCACACAGACACTATAAACACACTCACAAAACGCGAGGAATCTAACAGTTTTCCTTCTCTTATTATTTTGAATATTTATTGAGTAGTGAAAACGCCTGGTCTTGCCTACTGATGTATTGAATGTTGTGTCTAACCTATCTTAATTTCAGATGACATCACAAAAAACATCGATAAAATCCCAGCAAAACCGTTATAGCGGACGTAAATATCTGCAATTCATGTAATCAAATGTGACACAATGTAATAATTTATAGCTATGTAATGATGATGTAAACATGTTCATGTGTGACTATATTATGTTTATGCTAAGAAAATATGTGACGTGTATATGTGTGATTACTTATGTTTTTTTAAAAAAATGATGTATAATGTAACTGTTACTATGTGAAAATTTGAACGATAACGAGTGCCAAAATGTGAAAAAATTAAAAAAAAAATTGCGTAGTAAACCACTGTTCACGGACATTAACGTACATCACTAAGTCCGCAACTACGCAGAAACCTATGTGAAAGAAACTGTTAATGCCATTCATCATGCATCGTACCTTTGTAAACGCGATGAACGATTTCTTTGATGAGTAACTACGAACATTTTGGTGAGCTATATTCAGCAAAAAACTGAAAATGTGAAGTGCGTAATTGGTGCATCGTCTAGTGACATTACTACAGTACCTAACTTCAAGATGTTAACTGGATTAAATGGTCACAACGCGCCTGTCCAGAAAACAACACGACGAGTGGAAGAATTTTGGTTGGAACTTCAGGGAATGGAATGTCCTCGAAATGTGACGGACACACTTATCTGGACTGTCCAAGGATCGACGCCAGCTATGTGCCGTCCGAGGTTCTGCAACCAAGCTTCCACGGAATATCGAAAACGAACTGCATATGGACCAATTACTCGACGAGTCACGTCTGATCTGTAATAAACAATGCTTTTTGTCACAACGAACTGCATCACAACGACTATAATGGAAATAGGAAATGGACATGCTTATGTATCAATTACGTTGTTATACAGCGATGTTACTGTGATCAAAAAACTTTACCACGACGACACTAACCTGTGAAAAATTATTGTGCAGCAGATGAATATGAACTGTAATAACGACACGATGTGTATAGGTCAACGCACCTGAAACAAAAAGACATTTTTCTTTGAAGCATTTCAATGCAATACTATGTAACTAAGAACATTCAACAATCTAATGTTGTATTGTATTATAACAAATATTGTAATTTTAAAACTAAGTTACCTGTCATAGAATGCACTCTTCATATGTAATCTTGGTGGAATATTTCCTTTATGCAACGACTAAGAAACGCGCGCACACGAACAATATGAACTGCAATACTGTGCCGCGTGATCTAAATTTACGATATAACGGCAGTGCCGGAGTCACACAGACGCTTCTGCGCATGCGCGCACTCTATTTCGCCCACATAAGAACTTTTCGGCGCACGCGCGTCATTCAAATTTTGTATATAATATACTGTATAATGTATGTCATGTAAATAGTTGTAGATAACTTAGATTTTTTTGTGCCTTTAGGTGAATTGCTCGCTTGCAGGTGTGTCCTTTCACCTCGCAATTCAGGGGGCAATATAAAGGCACATTTGCATGCCGTGCGTGAGTTTCCTCGGAAACGCGAAATCTTAATTAAATAATTGATCTCTGACAAATAAATAAAGCCTATGGTACAGAACTGCAGCGCTATGTCGCTGATAAAACAAAATACAATTAGGACACTCTTATGTTTGATTAAGAAGGTAGAGGTCTTGCAGAACAACTGGTGCGGGAAGCACGTATATTTTATTAACTGGCACACCGCCATATTTGAAGTTATATAAGAACACTGCGAGTTGCAATCTTACTAGGCACTCGATTCTGTAAAGAATTTGTATTTATGAAAGTAAGTAGAATTATTTAACTGTAGGCTTATTCGTTGAATATATCTGATTTAACTAACTGTGTAAACTTTTTTATGTTTAGTAGACAGTCACCTCTGTACGACGTATTGACATGGCTGGCAAATTATTCTAATATTGAGATTTAGATTTTGAGTCCGCACCTACCGCAGCAGTCTTTGGAAACGATTTAAATACGAAGTCCGATTATTTGAATCACATTTCACGGTCAACTACGAATAACATTGCATTTACGAAAAAGCCATTGTCAAGCGTCTGATACCAAATAGTTAAACGTCCACGTTCCAGATAAGCAAATATTAATTACAACCAATCACTGTCATACATATACAATAATTAATATTTTATTTATTTTATAAACGCCTTATGGAAACCATTCATGGTCAGGAAATTTCGGGAGTAATGAAGTGGAACAATGAAGAGACTGGAATGGGAACGGCAGTGGTTATGTACTGTGCAACAGAGGCTGGAATCGAAGGAGGAATGAAGGCTACAGACCACAAAACAATGGATGGTGAAACCATGGATCTGGTTTCAATGACAATGGAAGATGTGGTTGAATGAACAATGGAGGAAACGGAAGTGGAGGTCAGGCTAAGGAAGTTGAAATTTGGGGACCGAACCCAGGGTGAGGGGCGCGAGGAAATGACAACCAGTGTCAGTGACTAGTTGAAAATGCAGAAGAGGCACAAAATACGTCTGCAACTGAACTTGGTCCTAGCCTCATTAATGTTATTAGATACAACGATCCTGAAAATTATTTGCTGGAAGAAAGAGCGGGGCTCACTTATAATGACGTGCATCCAATCATTATGGTAACCATAGGGGGAAAGGAAATTAAACGAATCCTGGATAATGGTAGTGAGATTTTGGCCATGGTGGGAGGGACTTATAGACAATGTAAGTTACTGCGAGACTGGGCAGAAATATCGGTGAAGAAATTAAAAATAAAAGGAGCAACAGTAGGGAAGGTAACTGAAGTGTACATGCAGACTAGGCTAGAGCTACTTTGTCAAGGTCGCCTGCTGATGGGAAACTTTCCGATTGTGCCAAAACTGATAATTGAGTTGATTATCGGAACCGATTTTCTAAGCAAGTACAGTGCAATACTGGATCTAGGATGCAGTACAGCGACATTAAATAAGGGTAAAAGCATCATGCTTTGATTCATTGATCAGGCGATATGGGCGCAAGTCCTGGCGAGGTGAATTAAGATCTGCTTAGATTTAGAAGACTAGGATTTACGAAAGTTGAAATCAGTATCAAGAGATAGAAGGGATTGACACAATGACACAGAGGACACCAAGGACGAGATCTGTCATGTGATACACGAGAGAAATTGGCGTACTGACAATATTACCAAAGACGAGAGGGCAGAACTACAGACCATCTTATTTCACAACATAGTGTTCTTATCTAAGACAGGGGCAATCAGTAATTTCCAGTATGCATTCCATGTCAAAGAACATCAGAAGTTCTTCATCCCACTTTATCCTATTCCCATCGCATACAGAGAGAAAGTCTGTTGAGAAGTAAGGAGGATGCTGCAAGAAGGGATCATTGAAACTGGTGTGTCCCCTTACAATAACCCATTGCAGGCAGTTGGAAAGAAGGATTTGGAAAGAAGGATGGGTCAATACATCTGGTTCTTGATTCCATAGATCTCTGTTCAAGTTTCTGGTAAGTAGAATTACATCCTTTGTGTCATCAATACAAAACTTTCCTACTTAAAGGACACTGCTATCAGTTTCAGTGATTGCCCTTTGACGTCAATATATTGTCTACAGCATTCATTAGGGGGCTGCACGGAATTTTGACAGAAAGGTTCAAGAACGACATCATGTGCTATGTTGATGATATCTCCATCGCAAAGTCCAATTGGGATGAATACAGCAAGGTCCTTGGTGAACTGCTAGGCACACTAAGGCAACATGGTGTCACAACTGATTTGGAAAAATCTTGTTTCAAAACGAGGAAGGTGGATTTTCTTGGGCACATGATTTCAGCAGAAAGGATTGCACCTAACCTGGAAAAACTCGAAGCAATAGCCCAATTTTCGAGTCCAAAGACCAGCGAAAACAGGTCTTGGCATAGTGATATTCCAATAAATTATGGAAGAGGGCGCATTAATAAACAAGACCATAGCATTTGGGAGCTGGGACCTTACAAAGTGCAAAAGCAATTACTCAGTGACCGAGTTGGAGGCGTTGGATATCGTGTGGGCTTTCAAAAAACTCATTGGTATCCTGCTTGGACACAAGACTCATGTCTACACAGTCCACTGAGCCTTGAAATTTTTACTGTCAGCAATATGATAGGCTAATATGGTGGGTTTTATTCCACCAGCAATTTGATTTCAGCATCACACATGTGCCCAGAAAAACAAATATAGCTGCGGATGCACTTTCACATTCGCCTATTAGGAGACCAGATGCAAAGGGAGATGATGCACAGGATAGTCACTTCAGTCTATTCTATCTGTGGGATGTTGCTTTTGAGAACTTAATGACTACATCATTAAGTGATATAAGAAGAGATCAGTATAAAGATCCAGAACTGAAGCAGCTGAAAGACTACTGGAAGAACCTACAGGAAAACGAATTACGAATGTTCTACCTTGTAAGGAAGGGGCTCTTATTCCACTGAAAAGACGCTACCAGCACGACATGGAACCTTTGTACACCACACGAGTTAGTTGACAAGTTGACCTGGTACACCTACTTAAGCTGTTGTCACTTCAGACCACGGAGATATTTCCTTAAATTGAAGGACCTGTGTCATTTCAAACAAATCTAAAGATGCATAAGGAAGGTTCAATCCGTATGCAAGGCCTGTCAGAAGTGAAAACCAGACAGCCAAACAATGAAGGCACCCCTCCATCGAATCGTTCCAAACAAACTGCGACACATGGCGGCCGCAGACTCAATTGGACCACTCCCAGTCACTCGGCATGTTTCCGATACGTTTTAATAGTCTTTGAATTAACATCGACGTTTGCTACATTTACTCTGTTACGACGAGCCATGGCAGTGACTGCAAACAGTTAACATAAGACTTCCTAATGCAAGTAGGCAGAGTAGACAAAATTATTACAGATAACGGGGCTCAATTCAAGTCAAAACGATGGGAGGCCACTCTGGAGAGATATAGGACGGCACCCATTTACATATCAGGATATCACCCGAGTTCGAACCGCATCAAACGATGGATGAAGAACCTGGGGAATCTGTGTCGTATCTACTGTCATCGACAGCACAACACACAGGACCTGATGTTGCGGGATTTCCAAAATGTCGTGAATGAACTTCCACGTGGTTCAACTCTCTTGGCAGCGAAAACGGTGTTGAAGAACACAGACCCACCAGAGAATGTACGGGAGCTATTGGAACTTCCCCAGCGGAAACAGATTCCGCACTGGGAGATAATTGGGAACGGCGTGGCCAAGGATTCGGGAAGCTGGAAGGAGAAAGGAGTGAGAAGATAAGAAGGCAAGGGTCCATGAATTTCAAATTGGACAGAAGATTCTCGTCAAATAGTTTAGGCTCCCCAACAAACAGAAGAAGCAGTGCCAGGAGTTCTTGGATATGCCATGTTGCGCGCGAGACTGTATATGAGCTGCAGTTCCTGAGATCTGGACGATCAGCAGGAGTGCATCACATATCGCACATTAAACCCTTCATTGAATAAAGCTGGAGGTCACGATAGCAGCACTTACAGTAGGAAGAAGGAGAAAAGAAAATAGAAGGGGTACATATGGTGGCAATTTCCTATTCTGAACAAGCCATAGATAATTTGATGGTCAGTGACAGCTGAACATAAGCATAATACAATAAGTTTTGTTTAGTTACAATACTGTTTGAGACAAAAATCATTTTCTTAGATTTTTTGTGATTCACTATTGTAATTAGCATAGGAACTTCTCTCATTACTCCTAGTTGTAAGAGTTAGGCATGGATAGAATTTCACTGTGCAAGTATTTCTTCGTCAAATGTATAAAGTTTACAGATATGCAGATGTTCATCCCGGAGCTGACTAATTGCAATTGTTGAGAGCAGCAATGTGCCGATTTCACGACAGAAACTTCGTTGTTTATTTGAGCCCAGTTTCGCGTGAGTTAATACGTTCTCAAAGCAGTTTTGCAGTTTGCACGGTATGACGGAATCAGGTGTCACAACAACTTTAGAATTTCATGTCTTCGAGTCTGAAACAAGTACACGAGTATTGGGGACGCAACTCTTCTCGTAACATCTTTGAGTTCAGCGACAATTAAAATTACTCTGTTTATTGTGTGTGTATTGCACTAAAAGCCCTTGTACGATCCGTTGTACAATTCGTAGCATAGTGTGTGGCAGAGGCGTCGTTGAGATTAGTTTGCGAGACCCATGGAGGTGATTTTCAGGATGGTCGTGTATTGTCCACGCGAGAGGGGTGTTGACTTACTTCTGTGTTTTCGGCGTGGTTTCTGACCATTTCCTAGTGCAGTGTGTCTTCGCTGTGGGTTGATTATTATTATTGCCAGTGGAGCGAAGTATTTTTGGTGTGTGTTTTGTCTATGAATATCTCTCTTGGTGCGACGTTTGTCGCGAATGGGATATGTTATTCGAGTGTGGGTACACAGATGAACTATCGTGTCTTATGCGATGGTTTTTCACTGCGGTATTCGCTTGTGCCTTTCGCATGTGGTTTTTCGCACTATTGTGTGATGATATTCATGGTAGATCTAGGGCGATAGTCTGTACTATGTGGCGTGAGCACGGGATGTGAGAGTCACTTTGGTACGTTTTTACAGAGTGAGCTAGACACACCATCAATTTGTGAGGAAGAGAGGAACAGAAGAAATGTAGCTTTGCAGTCAAATGTCGCTAATATCTTGTGGTTTTTGTAAATGTTTCATTCAGAAGCTGGGGTGTACAATTTGTACAACAATCTGAGAAATTTTTGTGTCAGTTTCAGCAAAAAGAGAATTTCGCAGCAGAATTGTTTTGCCCACATAGCACAGAGAGCAGAGTGTTGACGGTAGCATGTATCGAGATTCAGGCCGTACACCAGCGTTAGTGCCACCATATATATATATTGGCCACGACATCTTGGTAGATGATTGTTGCAGTGTCTGTGTGTTTATGGGTTGCATTTTTTCATATGACTTGTCAAACCAATAGCAGCACAGCATCTCTTGCCGCAATTGTCACAAGTGTATCTGGCTGCTGAGGCAGGAGCAATGGTAACATTGCGAAGCATTTTCTGCCTTAATCTGTCTAACAAGCCTTCATCATGCTTCGACATTCCAGACGATAAATCATCACGCCACTCTGGTCTCATGCTAGCCCGTGCCTCCCATCTGTTTGAGTCGATTCCAAAGCTCTCCATATATCGTTTACAGGAGTCCTTGAACCTCAATACAGGACGTCCTACAGGTCTTTTGGCTATAGAGATCTCTCCAAGCATCACCTCACGTGGTAATCTGTCCCAGCCAGCGGAGTCGTCTCTGCTTCAAGATAGCTGAAATACTGTTGCAGTTAGTATTAGATAGCACTGCTTCGTTGGTCACTCGATCCTTCCACGTTACTCCGAGGATGGATCTCAGGCACCGCATGTGGAAAGCATTAAGGCGACGTTCTTGTTTGGTATAGGTAGTCCATGTTTCCGATGCATACAAAAGGATGCTGAGGACGCAAGTTTGATATACAAGAATTTTGGTGGTCAAAGAGAGTTTGTTGTTTTTCCAAACACGTGTAGAGAGATTGCCAAAAGTTGTCGCAACTCTTCCAATGCGAGCATCAATTTCCTTGTCAACAGACATGTTTGATTCTATAGTAGTGCCACCATAACGACTAAGTAATGGGGAAGTAATCTCTAGTACCCTCAGTAATTCGTATATCTTTTATAGTAGTTGCATTGCATGAATAAATAGCTGATGTGAGAGTGACTTAAGTGAATGTGTAGTCTAAGCCAGCCTAGTACTATGAGTTGTGTGAAAGGTAGTGGGAAATTAACGCTACAGTACCATACATAAAACCGTCAACACCTCACCACTATGTATGATTATGAAGATTTATACAGAGAAAACTAATCATTTAAAATTATTGCTGTAATACAATCAAAGAACAATTGTAGAATAGAATCAGATTTTATTTTATTTTTTTGGCAATTGAGCTCCGTAAACAATTTTATTTTTTAAATTTTTCTTGACGTAATCATGTAAAGCAATTTCGTTGTAATTCTCTCTGTATTTATCCTGTGAACATATTTGTAAAGAAAAACGGCACTAAGCTCACATGTAAGCATTGTGCAGCTTATGGGAGCTGAGTGGATGGCAATGCATCTGGCAGTTGGAGAGGTCGCTGACATTGGGGCGGCCATAGCAGCTGGCACAGACAGCGCGCCGAGTAAAGCGGCGCAGTCAACTTCGTCCACCAGTCCAGCGAGCCATGGGGGGGGGGGGGGGGGCTGCTGGCTGCAGGCGGCAGTGACCCACATAGCGGCAGCAGGCCAACTGGTCTACATGACGTCATAGGGCTGTGTGAAGGGAGACAGGAGCGGATGAGATTTGCACTCCACGAGCTGTCAACAAGGGGCTCGTGCTCTGGTGGCACGCGACTACTTTCGCCACTGCTACCAGCTTCCGAGGTCCCGTGTGACCTACCGCTAAATGAAAGGGCGTGCGCGGCCAAAGGGGTGGAGCTGCGGAATGCTGAACCGAGGATCGTACATCTCTGGAAACATGGGACGACGCCGACGACGATGGCAGGTGGTGATTCACGTCAAACCTGTGTCCATTTGCAGCCAGACCCATCCCATGAACGTCTTCGATGACGGCAACGCATTGCCGACTACCACTACCAAGACTGTCAGTAATCGAGTCGCCGCTGATTGCTGCCCACAGACAAGGAAGAGGTCCTGCCACACCCAGGAGCAAAAAGGGTAATCCATCGTGGCAAACTCATCCCGCGTAGCTGCTACACCCAACCTGTTACACTACATGTGTAGTGCTGAGTCTATTCGTGTGAGAATTGTAAATTTAAATTTCGACTCCCAAAAGACCTTTGAGAAGGGAGCTCTAGGAGATACTTGTTGTTTTTCATTAATTTGTTTTATATGTGCCTTGCTGTTTCCATTTTTACTAGATTACATGTATTTTCTGTGTTTTCTTACCAAGATTTACTTTTATAAGGGCAACGCCATTTACAAAATGTGTTGGGATACAAGGTAACTCTCATCTAAATAAGTAAGGATGAGAAGAGATCAAACCTGACACATAAACTAGCATACAAAACTATTTGACTAATGAACTCAAGTATTATTTCTCCTTTGGTGTAAAGACTCACTTGTTTTATGTCACTTACATGTCGTTTTGTTGTGTTTACACTAATTACAGCCGGCCGTGGTGACCGAGTGGTTCTAGGCGCTACAGTTTGGAACCGCGCAACGGCTACGGTCGCAGGTTCGAATCCTGCCTCGGGCATGGATGTGTGTGATGTCCTTAGGTTAGTTAGGTTTAAGTAGTTCTAAGTTCTAGGGGACTGATGACCTCAGAAGTTAAGTCCCATAGTGCTCAGAGCCATTTGAACCACTAATTACATCTTTGTACTAAAGGAATAAACTGACACATGTTAAAGAAATAAGATGAACAAATGACACATGCCACAAGAACACTGATTCTTCTATATTGGATGAATGTGAGAACTTTGTGATCAATGTTCTGTCAAGGAATGAATGCACTCACGTGTATAATTGAGCTGGGGTAGTAATTTTCTATGGGACAGAGAATCCTCAAGACAACAATATTATATTCTGGTAAGGGAAATAACCTCTGGCCCCAATCTCAGGATGAATGAGTAGATAAATGTCTGCATATCCCTGTAACCGTTTCGTAATTGTCATCAAAGTCTGGGTATACAAGTATATGACCCGATGGTATGCCCATCACATTCTTTTTTCTCAATTTAATTTTGTAGGAATGCAGCAGAGAGTGTATATATGACCCCTAGTTGAATGTGGTAAAGACAGGGTATAACATGACGCTGGGGTTTATGGTGAACAAAGATTGATTCATATTTATTTCTTTGATAATGACCCAACTAATGTGTCACTGTTTATTCTGTTCCATGTCACACTAACGATTATTAAGTTTGACACTCCCCAAGAATAAATTTGAGAGGAACGGGGAGGTTGTGAGAGATTGTAGGGCACTCTCACTTTTGATACTGAGTAATGCTGCTTAATGTTCATAGGGAAGGTGACCTGTATTACTTGGTTTCTACATTTGATACGATCTGACTTCATCCATATCGGGAAACGGTTGGCAGTAGTTAACGATCTTGCCTGTGTGCTCTAGAGAAGGCATAGCGGTGGACTTTACTTGTGTTCGAAAGAAGAGGGTGCCGACTTAACTGGCAGCAGTAAAAGCGTACCACTGCTGAGAGCTGACGGGAGCTTTTCTCTGCAGAATGGACACAAATCATTGAGTAAAACTGAAGTGATATCAGGTGTTCCCCAGGGAAGCGTCCTGGAACCTCTGCTGTTCCTGATCTATATAAATGACCTGGATGACAATCTGAGCAGTTCTCTTAGGTTGTTCGCAGATGATGCTGTAATTTACCGTCTAGTAAGGTCATCCGAAGACTAGTATCAGTTGCAGTATGGTTTTGGAGCATACAATGTATTCAAACATTATGAATCACCTCGAAGGGAACGATCTATTGATACGTAATCAGCATGGTTTCAGAAAACATCGTTTTTTTGCAACGCATTTATTTGCACGAAGTAAGGCCGCTATCGTCAGGGGATCTCAAGTTGATCCCGTATTTCTAGATTTCCGGAAAGCTTTTGGCACCGTTCCTCACAAGCGACTTCTAATTAAGTTGCGGGCCTATGGGGTATCGTCTCAGTTGTGCGACTGGATTCGTGATTTCCTGTCAGGAAGGTCGCAGTTCGTAGTAATAGACGGCAAATCATCGAGTAAGACTGAAGTGATATCAGGTGTTCCCCAGGGAAGCGTCCTGGGACCTCTGCTGTTCCTGATCTATATAAATGACCTGGGTGACAATCTGAGCAGTTTTCTTAGGTTGTTCGCAGATGATGCTGTAATTTACCGTCTAGTAAGGTTATCCGAAGACCAGTATCAGTTGCAAAGCGATTTAGAAAAGATTGGTGTATGGTGGCAGTTGACGCTAAATAACGAAGAGTGTGAGGTGATCCACATGAGTTCCAAAAGAAATCCATTGGAATTCGATTACTCGATAAATAGTACATTTCTCAAGGCTGTCAATTCAACTAAGTACCTGGGTGTTAAAATTACGAACAACTTCAGTTGGAAAAACCACATAGATAATATTGTGGGGAAGGCGAGCCAAAGGTTGCGTTTCATTGGCAGGACACTTAGAAGATGCAACAAGTCCACTAAAGAGACAGCTTACACTACACTCGTTCGTCCTCTGTTAGAATATTGCTGCGCGGTGTGGGATCCTTACCGGGTGGGATTGACGGAGGACATCGTAAGGGCAGCTCGTTTTGTATTATCACATAATAGGGGAGAGAGTGTGGCAGATATGATACGCGAGTTGGGATGGAAGTCATTGAAGCAAAGACGGTTTTCGTCGCGGCGAGATCAATTTACGAAATTTCAGTCACCAACTTTCTCTTCCGAATGCGAAAAAACGAGGGGCGTTCAGAAAGTAAGCTCCGATCGGTCGCGAAATGGAAACGACTATGAAAATCCGATAAAGCTTTGCACAGATGTGTTGGGTAGTGTCTCTAGTATAACCCCAGTTAGCATAACGTCGCTCTTCTCATTTCTGAGCTCGCAGTGAGTGCGTAAAGATGTCTAGAAAATAGTGTCTGCCGCCAAGTACGAGGGCCTGGTGAGAAATTTCGCCTGAAGCTATGCAGCTAACATTACATAACTGTCGTGCTGTTTCTTCTTCAAGACAATTCTCAGCCGCATTCTGCAGGGGCAATGAAGATGCTCCTGCATCGTTTTCAAATGGAAATGTGAGATTACCCACAATACAGTCCGCAATTGTCTCCCCCTGAGTTTCATCTCTGGTCACATGAACCGCTGTCTTTGAAGACAACATTTTGACACAGATAACGAGGTGTAGGCCAGCGTGGAGAATTGGCGGAAAGCACTGGCGGCTGCCTTCTATGATGAGGCTATTGAAAAGTTGGTACAACGCTATGACAAAAGTCTAAGTCAGAACGGCGACTACGTAGAGAAGTAGCTGAAAGGTGTAGCTAATTGTTACAAATAAAACATTTCTGATGTTCACTGTGGTTTCAATTTGGCAATCAATCGGAGCTTACTTTCTGAACAGGCCTCGTATTTTGTTGAGCCCAACCTACATAGGTAGGAATGATCATCAAAATAAAATAAGAGAAATCAGAGCTCGAACAGAAAGGTTTAGGTGTTCGTTTTTCCCGCGCGCTGTTCGGGAGTGGAATGGTAGAGAGATAGTATGATTGTGGGTCGATGAACCCTCTGACAAGCACTTAAATGTGAATTGCAGAGTAGTCATGTAGATGTAGATGTAGATGTAGATGTAGAGTACCTGGGTGGAAACATTTGCCTACAGCCAAATCCCCCGGTCTCATTGTGCAGACATAGGGGGTGGCGCCGGTCGGCCGGCGTCCAGGTGGGTTGAATAGGGCCGAGGAGTTGCCGCAGCTTTGACTTGTGCACCGTATGATCCGATGGGCGGCAATAAAACAGAGTATGGCCCTTTGTTAGGTAGAAAGTGGATGAGATGACTGAGAGTTCTGCGAATGCGCCCAGACGCCCAGATTCTGCTACAAAACATATTTGTGAAGGCACAAGGCTTTGAACGAGTTTACGGCCATTCTTTAGAAAGTTAGAAATGGACGCAACAGGGGAGATCTTTTCATGGAGGGCTGCGGTTCCATCCAGATCATGCTTTTAGCTGAGACACAGCGTAAATGCGTGGGAAAGTTGGAGCGAAGTTGAATCTTTTTTTCCTTTTTCCCCCAATTAATTTTTAAAGTCGCTCGTTGGTCAAATCTTTGTATGCAGAGCAGGGATGCGGTCTCCCAGCTTCGAATGCCGAGCTCTAGCTCGTGATTGGCTTGGCAGACCAGCAAACGTGTCCACCTGCACACTGGAATACACCGGGGTTTCAGAGGCTCTTAATGAAGCATTCCGAAGCAGCCGAACGTGACACCGCGTACTTGCATATTTGATGGCACGCACCTCTAATAACAGATCGCCGCTGCACTCGGAGAGCGCGTCGTGCTTTGCTGTCCTCTCCTGCAGAAGGCTAGAGTACTCGCTGCTTGGCGTAGGGCTCCAGTATATGCTTCTCAAAACCCTGTTCCTTGGAACCGTATTTTTCAATAGTTGAGTACAGATGCTTGACGGTAGCGTAGTTTTTGGGCCATACCACAGATTCACATTTATGAAGTTAGATAAAGCGATTAGTTCTGGTTAGTGTGGGTATGTTGATCCCCAGCTGATCAAATTTTTATCATAGACCGCATATTATTGAAATTGATTGTGAGATAAAATGTTTGTGTGGAATTTCTTTAGCCATCATTTGTCATTAGATAAAGAAAGAATAAATCAGTTGTTATTTAGACTACAACTCCTCCCAGTATTCTGATTTACATTACCTTTGCCATTATATTAAAGTCATGGATTTGTCAAAAATCAAGGTTCAGTCATAATCATATTGAACATACCTATTAACATATTTTGATATTTTGATTAATAAGCAAGAATATTGTTTTTGAAAGTTCCTGGCAGATTAGAATTGTGTGCCGGAACGAGACTCGAGCTCGGGTCCTTTGCCTTTTCGCAGACAAGTGCTCTACCAACTGAGCTTCCCAAGCACGACTCAAGCCCCGTCCTCACAGCTTTACTTCCGCCAGTACCTCGTCTCCTACGTTCCAAACTTTACAGAAGGTCTCCTGCACAGGAGATAGGCGGCACGGTAGCTCAGCGGGTTGCCGGCACGATAGCTCAGCGTGTTCGGTCAGAGGGTTAGCAGCCCTCTGTAACAAAAAACTGAGTTAATCGATCAACAACGAACTTAAACGGATGTCTTACGACGTCCGCCCCGGGCAGATTCAACGAACAAAAGCGAACAAAATGAGATCAAAAAAAAAAAAAAAGCGCGTGTTCGGTCAGAGGGTTAGTTCCCTCTGTAATAAAAAAAAAACTGAGTTAATCGATCAACAGCGAACTTAAAAACGGATGTCTTACGACATCCGCCCCGAGCAGATGCAACGAACAAAATCGAAGAAAATGAGATTAAAAAAAAAAAAAAAACTTGGAAGAGCACTTGCCCACGAAAGGCGAAGGTCCCGGGTCCGAGTCACGGTCCGGCACACAGTTTTAATCTGCCAGGAAGTTTCATATCTGCGCACACTCCGCTGCAGAGTGAAAATCTCATTCGGGAATATTATTTTTATTCAAGGTATTAATTTTCAGTGGCGCCCTGTCAATCAGATCCTTTTCCTTTACACACCAAGCAACAGCTTGCAATTGTTGACAAAAACAAGCACCACCTTACAATTGGCAACCACTGCCAGATTATTACAATTGGCAACCACTGTCAGAATCTTGCAATTGGTAAACTGCGGAATCTTTCAACCTTTAATCGTCCACTAAACAGAGCAGAATGGACTGTTTGAGACCTGGTCCATTATGGAGTTGGGGTTCTTTTCACTCAACTACAACACGAGCTGTTAGTTGGGCAGATAGATTCCTAACTGGGACTAAATCAGAGTTTCCCTTACAACAAATAAAAATTTTTCGGGAACTTTGGTTAGAAACAGAGGATTGGAGCTATTTTTAATTCCTCTCTGGGATAACACTGTCTATTGTACTAAGCAAAGATATAAAACGATACCTGGTGTTACGTGTATGAGAGTAATTGAGGCATTGACGTGGAATGGAGCAAGTCATGAAAATCAAATTTAATAAGAGAAGCAAAAAAGCAGTTTTGACACTATGAAATATGAAGTTGTATTTACAGAATGGTTACAGAAACTCCAAATTAACTTTACAGATATGTTTACTGCAAGCTGTCGCATTTATACAGCGTTTATACAAATGATTGAAGCGATTTCACAGCTCTACAATAACTTTATTATTTGAGATATTTTCACAATGCTTTGCACGCACATACAAAAACTCAAAAAGTTTTTTTAGGCATTCACAAATGTTCGATATGTGCCCCTTTAGTGATTCGGCAGACATCAAGCCGATAATCAAGTTCCTTCCACACTCGGCGCAGCATGTCCCCATCAATGAGTTTGAAAACATCGTTGATGCGAGCTCGCAGTTCTGGCACGTTTCTTGGTAGAGGAGGTTTAAACACTGAATCTTTCACATAACCCCACAGAAAGAAATCGCATGGGGTTAAGTCGGGAGAGCGTGGAGGCCATGACATGAATTGCTGATCATGATCTCCACCACGACCGCTCCATCGGTTTTCCAATCTCCTGTTTAAGAAATGCCGAACATCATGATGGAAGTGCGATGGAGCACCATCCTATGGTACGTTTATCTCCCTGCTTGCTTTATTCGTCGACTTCCGCGGGCTACGCGTGAAACTTGCCCGCACGCGTTCAACCGTTTCTTCGCTCACTGCAGGCTGACCCGTTGATTTCCCCTTACAGAGGCATCCAGAAGCTTTAAACTGCGCATACCATCGCCGAATGGAGTTAGCAGTTGGTGGATCTTTGTTGAACTTCGTCCTGAAGTGTCGTTGCTCTGTTATGACTGACTGATGTGAGTGCATTTCAAGCACGACATGTGCTTTCTCGGCTCCTGTGGCCATTTTGTCTCACTGCGCTCTCGAGCGCTCTGGCGGCAGAAATCTGAAGTGCGGCTTCAGCCGACCAAAACTTTATGAGTTTTTCTACGTATCTGTAGTGTGTCGCGACCATATGTCAATGAATGGAGCATGAATTTATGAAATCGCTTCAATCATTTGTAATAGCCCTGTATAAGATATGTTACTAATGTTATTACGCTGTACAAGGACTGGGGTAAAAAGCATGGTATTTGATGACCATGTAGTCCAACATCTCCAGGAGGTCTTTTTTCACTATCACTGATGATGACAGGGAACGAAATACAGACATGTTCTTCACAGATTTCCCCTTTTTCAGAATGTTGTGATCTCTCCATGGCTCCATTGCACTGAACTAATCTTTTATTTCTATGATGTGGAGCTAACGTTTATTGCTGTGAGTTACTGCTGCTCTAAACAGCAGTCCATACGAGCAAACCAGCTGCCTCTTTGCCTGCGGTACTCGTTGTTCAGGTACTTGGGCTATGCCAGGTTCCCTTTAAAAAGATTACTTTGATGTAGTCATAGGGTCGAGCCATACACGTCTGATTTCATGCCCTGCTGCTAACACGCTGCAAGTAATAATCTATAGCTGTGATCCTGCCGTCAAATAGTTTGTACATTGGCTAGAATTGCGAGTTAATGAGATAGTCAGAAATACAAAATAGAAGTTAAATAAATAATTTAATAACAATGGTTCTCGATGTAGACGACAGAGGATTATATTGAATAATGTCTATTCAAGAAAGGATAACTCGGATAAACGGGAAGTGGTACAGACAGAAAATACCCTTATCAAATGCAATAAAGTTCCATTGAGAATGGTAGCAAACTTCCCAAACTAAACAGTCATAAGAGATAATCGATAACTAAGTCCATTTCGTAAACAAAATACATGAAATATTCACCAGCACAAAACAGCTGAGAGTTCAACATAATGAGTCACAAATTATCACAGTGATACAAAGAATAGTAATTCGCACTCTGTCCTCAGTTCCGTTAATACAAGTGGAAAAAGATAGTGGTATTCTGGAGCACAGTCAAATCTCTCTAATAAAGCACTATATCACAGGCAGGTCTGCCTTCTTTCTGCCTTCTTCAAGAACAAATGTAAAAGTGTCCAATCACTCCCTTGAGCTCTTCGCTCGAGGTGCCCAGTCTCCACTTGACTGCCGTAGTGTTCTGCTTCTGTCTGCTTTTCCTTCGGCTGAAGGCAATCTCCAACAAAATACATCGTTCTAGATATGATTTAACTCATCTTATCCACTTCCCAGACCAAACTAATATATTACAACAATATTTATATAAATAAATGTTACAAACATTGGGTCACACTCAAATAATAAACAATAATTATGAATAAAGATTTTTGCGTAAGTAAATATCCATTATTCTTTCGTAAGCGCGCTCATGTTAAATGACAACTAACTGTAGTTCAATATTACTTAAATAATAATTCGTGCATTCTTGACAGAAGCATCTTTTGGGTCTTTCTTGAATTATGCTTTCCACTAGCACGTGCTGTTGACCGCTTTCAAATTAGTACAGTTTTTTAATATCACTTAGAATCGACAATTAAATAAAGTAACTGTCAAAATAGTAAACTGCTCATTAACTAAAAACACAAAAATTACGATATGTGAGGTACTGATGTGTTAATTTGCTGTTTATATGTGGAGAATATGATATGACACATTTGCATAATGAAGAAGATATAAAAGACGTTACAAATCATTAAGTAAAATAGATGAAATTATGTAGCTTTCAGGGTTGATAGCTATAATGCAATACTACCATCTGAGATATCGTTTGTAGAAATCGCATGAAGTGATTAAAAGTTGTTAATTTAGAGGTCCATTGTATGGGTGATTATTCATTAAGAATTATTAACTTCTGTAGTTCTAGACATATTGAAATATTGTTGTGTCACTGACTGCGGCTCATTTATCTGAGATCGCCGATGTATTCAGATTTGCTTTAGTACTTGATGTGAATTATTCTAGACTCTCAAAGGGCTGTGACAAGATATCTTTCCTCCTGTCTGACTCTCACCATGTCTAGACGCATTGGCTCCTGCACAGAGGCCATAGAAGCAAGAGCCGTCAAAATTCTCCGTACTGGGATTTCCTCATTTCCGGCGACGTTGCTTTTCTTTGTACCTGGACTCGCTCGTACCGGTCACCTAGCCGGAAGCCGGCGCTGCCGCGGCGCGCCCTGAGACCTGGGACAATTAGCGTCCAGCCGTAGGTCAAATACATCTTACCTCATAGCAATTTAGGGCGGCCCGTATCTCGCCTCACTGCGCGTAACTTTACACCTTCACAATCTAATCCAAGATGCAGAACTGATCTTCACTAGTGTCGCATGCAATATCGTATCACATATCGAGGAGAGCCTGCCGTTGTGGCCGAGCGGTTCTAGGCGCTTCAGTCTGGAACCTCGCGACCACTACGGTCGCAGGCTCGAATCCTGCCTCCTTAGGTTAGTTAGGCTTAAGTAGTTCTAAGTTCTAGGGGACTGATGACCTTAGAAGTTAAGTCCCATCGTGCTCAGAGCCATTTGAACCATATCGAGGAGAGACCATAAAAATCTTCCTCAGTCATCTTTACAGCACTGAGTGGTTGTACATTCTTTGCTTCTTCAATCACATCAGCTATTTTCTGAGGAGTCACTGATTGTGAAATCCTCTTTCTCTTCTCTGTTATGGGGAAACCTCGATCACAAGGCATGTACGAATACCCTTACACCAGGAATATCAAACTGACGATTTCAAGCATACTGTTTACCACTGCATAGATTAAAGCCTTTAAAATCATCCTGTTTTTATTTTCGCTGGTACAGTTGTCACATCACACACTCAGAGTCAGTGACAGTTATTTGTCTTTTGTTCAAAGCAGGATCGTCGATATTACGTAGCCTTCTTTGTTTTGTCTTCTCTAAGCCGATTTAAAAAAATTGGATTATCAAATTTTGGTTCCAAAACTCTGAGTGCAGCTTCCGTACATCATTCTCTTCGAAACTATGGCAGTTAAATTTGAATTTACAAGTATGCTGCACAAAGGAAGTATACAAATTCATTAAGTAATAATAAAACGCAAAACTAGATGTTATCACTGAATGTAATCAAGTAAATGGCACTGGAGACGGAAAATATGACTTATCAGTTTGCATGAAACGGATTTCGGAGGCATTTTGTCGTACTAACAACTCCTAGTAACATTAACATCGAATCAGTGCTACAATAATCACCAGTTAGTCACAGAGTAAAAGCTGGTAACTCGGGGGCTTTTTAACTTATTCCCATATCCATGCAAGCTCACGTGATGTTACTACAAGTGCCATTTTGGGCCATTTGTAAGAACACAACCGATCGCAACTTTGACATTTTGCTACTTCTGTGCCACTGGCGTCATGTCTTACTACCTTTTCTATAAAAAAAAACTAAAAAATGATTTTTTTGACTTACCAAAAAATGGTTCAAATGGCTCTGAGCACTATGGGACTTAACATCTGAGGTCATCAGTCCACTAGAAGTTAGAACTACTTAAACCTAACTAACCTAAGGACATTACACACATCCATGCCCGAGGCAGGATTCGAACCTGCGACTGTAGCGGTCGCGCGGTTCCAGACTGAAGCACCTAGAACCGCTCGGCCACACCGGCCGGCTTGACCTACCACCTTTCGCGTGTCAATGCCTCAATTCACCTGAGCAAGGAATCGCTACTTTTAATGTCTCTAGAGTTCGCTAAGTTCAGTCGTAGATATCATAGGAAACTCATTAAGACAATCTGACAAAGTTTCCAATATGTTCCGTTTCATACCTCTGTAGCACCTTGCTCAGCGTGAAAAATTTTCCCAGTAGCGTGAAGGTTAGCATTCGCACTCATTTTGTTTTTCTTTTTTTTCTGTGCGCTTCTAACTGGTATAAAGTAATCAACAGCCTACCGCTACAGGGCAGTCGGAAAGTGCACTTAGTTCCGTGTGGGTTGCGCGTAGGCATTAAATGGTCCGGTGAGCGGTGCCAACCGAATTACACATTCCGTTCGATGCCACCCACGGTATAACACTGAAACGTGGGATTATTTGCGTCACTTGCAATATCGGCCGCAGCGACTCATTTAGATACTGTCAAGAGCAGGAATGCAGTAATTGACAGCTGTAACATTAGCCACCACGTACTCTGCTATACCAATTCTAGGGAGCGTGCCGGAATAGCACATCATTAACGAAATCGAGAACTCTTATATGTTGACGTTTTATCGTATTTTCCGTTAAAGAAGTTTTTCCCTAAAACTCTGCTACTGACATAGCAGAAACACTCCTAATATACAAGTCCTTATGAAGTGTCCCTGTGGAATTAGAGCCCGCATATGTTTATTTCTTGTCTTCCTCATTCTCACCTTCTTCCTCTCACTAATCCCAGACGCACAAATCGCTCTGTTGCCTTGTTCCATTGCTTATTTTCCAGAGCTGTTACTCGTTTTTATGACATGAGAACCTTCCTGAAGTCACCCATATTAATGTGAACAGATGAATGCGGTACATGCCATCGTACCAACTCCGTTGTGTTTGAAACTTCCTGGCAGATTAAAACTGTGTGGCCGACCGAGACTCGAACTCGGGACCTTTGCCTTTCGCGGGCAAGTGCTCTACCATATGAGCTACGGAAGCACGACTCACGCCCGGTACTCGCAGCTGTGGCAGAAGTAAAGCTGTGAGTACCGGGCGTGAGTCGTGCTTCGGTAGCTCAGATGGTAGAGCACTTGCCCGCGAAAGGCAAAGGTCCCGAGTTCGAGTCTCGGTCGGGCGCACAGTTTTAATCTGCCAGGAAGTTTCATATCAGCGCACACTCCGCTGCAGAGTGAAAAATCTCATTCTGGAATCCGTTGTGTTTCTTTTGTTCGTGTATCTGTTTCTGAGATGAAGATAGGAGTACAACTCGATATTCACTTACAGAAACGGCCTAACGATCAGTTTGAAAACGTAACTTGGGGTGAAGGAACGTAGTCACTCAACGGTAACGTCTACCAAATCTCATCAAATGACGAGCGGTGGTCGCATGTATTTGTTATGGCATTTAAATCGTATGCCGAGCCCAGCTCGTAAATGAGTGGTCCACTATGTGAGTCCATGCAAATAGATCGCTCTTTAGTATGCTGTAAAACAAAGCATAGGCCATACGCATCACGTAGAAGCTAATCTTAGTAAACAAGCATATGCCGAAAAGCAGTTCGTGGTGACGGGGAGGAGGGTGTACAGCAGTTGCTAGAGTGTGCCCGGTTATCAGAGATCTCTGGCGGCTGGCAGCTGTCGGAGGTTATGTATGACATTCTGCCCTAACAGAGGTGTTAGTCCCGTCTCGGCAAAAACCAAGTAGAACAATGTCGGTTATTACTAACTTGGCAGCATACTGACAATGATACTCCTGTGAAGCGATTTTTAGCGAAAGGAAGCAATAGCAGAACAAACGACATTCGAAACAAGATTTTACTAGTTATAACTAAACTTCAGTTATGTAAATGAGAACGATCGCCAACCTAACTAGGCAAAGTTGTACTTGGTGGCATAAAGTCACTGACTGTCAGTCTTTGCGCCAAAGCCATGGCTTAAATTTTAAATTCCAAACCTCTTCCAAGTGTCTCTTGAAGTGAGGGCATGTGACATTGTTGATGCTTATCCAGCTGTCAGATGGAGATTTTACTAACACTGTTCATAAGGGAAGTTAATTATTAACGTTGACTTTACTTGGCACTGAAATTCTGTTTTTTGGTAGATGACGGTAGTACACTTCAACAAGCAGTGTAACAGTAATTTGCCACGAATAACATAGCAGGAATATTAACCGTTTTGGCAGCAACTGGCTCTCAATAACACTTACTATCTGTACAATAAAGCAGCAAGACAAAGCTCATCACAAGTAAAAGATTTGCTTATGGTGGAGCACTACTAACTTGGACATGAGGTTCTTTTATCAGTTGAATTATTGGAAAAAACTGGCATTGAAATGGTTTTCAGAAATTTCTATTACTTTTACTGATTATTATTTACGTTCTAAGGAAGCATTCAGTTCCTTATACTATTTAGATCATATGGGATATGTGGAACTTGGATCTAGTATAGTTCGAATGGTTGCAGCCAGCTGCTTACTACAGCACACAAATGTTAGAGACTGACAAGTGCACTTCATTATGCCGTAGTTCTAATATGAAATTGAAGTCTGGCTAGACAATTAGAATGGTGACGCAAAATAATCTATCAGTAGGCTCAGATCCAGACTGAAGTTTTAGTCAGAACACAATATGAGAAACGCTATTAACTATACACATATGAAATCAAAAAATTATTACCCCCAAACCTGCACAGTAATTAATCCTTATTCTATCCCTCCAAATCCACTAGCCAGTATCTGTTATGAACTATTACAGTTTTCGCAGATAACTGTGATACTGAACTGAGATATCAATAAGAAGAAGCTGAATACTTTGTAATTGTACTTTGGTGAATAAATATCCTTTTATGAAAAATATGTTGAGTGCTTCCAACATAAATCCGACTGTGTAATTATAAAATTTACTAATCCACAAAGGTAATTAGTTTTCAGTTCAATAAAATAGGATGCTCGCAAATATGGTAGCACTTGGAATGGTACCCTATCTGGAAAGTGACAAAGGATAATATATGGGTGTTTAACACAAAGCTTAAATAACAAAAACTGATTTACCCTCCTTTATTCCATTTGCATCTATAACACATTATTTCACTCCCAAACACTTTTTAAAGTCGTTTAGATAGTTCAATTAAAAGTCATCTACAAGACGAAAAAAGGCAATAAGCCACCCAAAATGTAATTTTACCAGGAGCGCATCTAGTGACTGGCTGAAAATAACGTATTAACTAACTACCTCTTGGTTTCACTAATTTAATTGTGGTATTTTCGGTGAAGGTTTTTCAAATAACGCACTCTCATGGGAAGGTGAAACGGAAATGGCGGAAAGAAGAGAGGAATTACTCAACACATATATGTAAATGTCAGTAGTTAATCACCTCGCCACACAGCAGACACTACAAGCTTTGCCTGCGCTAATTAAAACTGAAAGCGGCGTACTCCTTGTGCAACGTTGTTTAATGTACATTAGAAAATAAGCCTCACTGTCTCTATAGTACTCAGGGCATGAAAAAGAGAACTCAAAGGTAATTAATTTTAGAAAAGTAATGTGGATGCCTGTGTTCCGAAACGCAGGATTGTTGTTGCATTAAAGAGAATTACTCCTAAAGTACACTAGGTGGTGTGGTACACAATTTTTCGTGTAATTTACAAGAAATGAAACTGGCTTCCGAACTGAGAAGCCGTCTGGAACGGATTTTTCTGGACCCAGCGTGCCGAGTACTGCGAGTTTGGTAAGCATATCGAGAGGGACTGTGCCGAAGGCGATAAGCGCATAGACGTAGTAACATGTATTGGGAAAGAGAAATAGTGGGCGAAGGCCAGCGGTAGAGAGAGGTTTTTCTTTTCACATACTGGATGGTTCAAAAATGGCTCTGAGCACTATGGGACTCAACATCTATGGTCATCAGTCCCCTAGAACTTAGAACTACTTAAACCTAACTAACCTAAGGACAGCACACAACACCCAGCCATCACGAGGCAGAGAAAATCCCTGACCCCGCCGGGAATCGAACCCGGGAACCCGGGCGTGGGAAGCGAGAACGCTACCGCACGACCACGAGATGCGGGCCATACTGGATGGGTGGGCCGAGCCATGGAGGATTAAATTCCCTTTGGAGCCTTATCTTACACTTGCATTCTTCTGTTTTGACACATTTTATTTTGGAAATTTTGGAAGGGATGTCGTTATTTTCTTTGGTTTTCTTGCGATTTTCTGGATTACTTTTTCTTTGTTGGTTTGGGGGCGGGGGATATACACAACATGGGCATTTGCCTTACAGTTGAGGGAACCCCTAAAACTTTAGCCGGAGTTGGGTGATTTTCGTTTTTTGTTCTTTCCTTTCGTTTTATACATTATTGTAATCGTATCGGATAGCTGTAGCTAAACTGTGTTCTGAGTGCTGCAGCGTGGACTATATACTTCGCCGGACGCTAAAACGTCGTAAATATGTTCATTAATCAGCGTGATAGTGCAATATGCTGAAAAAATAGTAGTTCCACTTTCTACAAGAAGGTGAATCTATGAGCCATAAATAGTCAGAAGGAGAAATGTTTCCATTTTATCATCAGTGTGCTGCTTGTCGCTTGGCGACTCATGTTGATTTCTTTTGTGAAGTGAATGTTGGTGTAAAGTGTTAAGAAGGTTGAAGTTTTCCGTACAAGACACTAAGGCTATTGAGAAGAAAAACAATGTACTCCTGGTAAAGTTTAATTTATTTTATTTTATTTACTTTTATCAGAACGACGGCAACAGCAGCTCTGCATTGCTCGAATATCGTCGAGAGAAACAGCTGCGAAAAGGCTCCTTGTCAATAAATGGGCGAGGAATATGGTCAAGAAATTTGCAGAAACAGGTGAATTAGTTGGGAGAGTGAGGTGGCCCATTCCCATGGCAGTTGTTGATGAAGTTGCTGTAACTACAGCCGACCGTCCAGCATACATATAAAATTCTGCAGCCAATACTCTGGCTGTGTCACGGGATTGTCTCCTCCCTGGTCAACAGTTCAAAATATTTTTCCGCGCATTTTACACTGGTATCCATGCCAGATTCAGAACGTGCATCAAATGAAGCCCCAAGATAGGCTACAACGCCGTGATTTTGTCCTTCATTTTTTGGCACGGATTGAAGTGGATGACATGTGGTCTGGGAATATGCTTTTGACGGACGAGGCGCATTTTGCTCTGCACGGTGTCGTGAAAGCACAGAACTGTGGCAGGGATGTTATGCAGGAACATCCACTGACCTCAATTTATGTGACTGTGTGGTGTGGTTTGACAAGCTCCTTCGTTATCGCTCCGTTTTTCTTTGAGGAGATGACACCTCGTGGGTCTGTTAGGTGTACAGTGACATCTGCACGTTATAAGGACCTCTTTGTGCAACACGTGATTCTGGTTTTGCAAGAACGTAACTGTGTCTACAAGACTAATTTCATGCAAGATCAATTGACTCCACATGGTGCTTGCCAGGTGAATGATCTTATTGAGAAACCTTCGGTAATGACCGCAATTTCATGATGTGTGGCCTTCCAGATTTTCCGACCTAAATCCATGTGAATTCTGGTTTGGGGATGTATCCTGAACTACGACTACATATCAGTCTGACTACATCGGTTTTGCTGCGAGAAACTGTCCACCATGCCATGTTATGGATATAGCATGTTGCTGAGTCGTGAACACATGTTGTGAGCATATCCTAATAAACATGGCAGACAACGTTATCATGCGTTTGATCGTTCTGTCCCTTCCCCTGCACGCACACCGCATTCTCACTCATTACAGCGCCATATTTTCACTGGGTGGAAGAAAGGGGAACTACTATTTTTTCAGCATACTCCGATTAATAAACATACCTACGATGTTTCAGTGTCCTGTGACGTTTACAGCCGGCGCTACAGCGCTCGGAACACCGTCAGTTTAATTATAACCACCCAGTAGGTGTTTTGGTAGTTCTCTATCTTCTATTATTGTCCTTATTACCTGCATGCCTTCCTGGGTATATTCTTTCTGTTGCTATTGACATTTTGGCTGGTGGATACTGGCATTTTTATCTTAGTCTGTTGAGGTAGATATACAGGTTGTTGAGAATTTGTTTTAAAACTGACTAGTGGTTTGCCTGCGAATTTGATTTTCAAAAAATTTCGTTTCTGTGCTTTGGGCTCTTTTGGTTCTCAGTGCCTCAACGACTAGGTCAAACGATTCTGAAACCAGATTTCAGTGCTACCCAACGACATTGTAATGCGTGCTTTGAGATCGGCGACCACTACTTTGAAGAGTTGCTGTGAGATTAAGATGCTGTTCTGGTTTTAAGTTGTTTATGTAAAAGAAAGCTAAATGTTAATTTCCGACCACTGAAGTCTTTTACAAAGGAGCTTGTGTTTCGTGGTCGTTAGTCCTGAGACTGGTTTGATGCAGCCCTCCATGCTACTCTATCCTGTGCAAGCTTCTTCATCTCCAAGTAACTACTGCGACCTACGTCCTTCTGAATCTGCTTAGTGTATTCACCTCTTGGTCCTCCTTCACGATTTTTACTCTCCACGCTGCCCTCCAATATTAAACTGTGATCCCGTAATGCCTCAGAACATGTCCTACCAACCGATATCTTCTTATAGTCATGTTGTGCCACAAATTCCTCTTATCCCCAATTCTGTTCAGTACCTCCTCATTAGTTACATGATCTACCCATCTAATCTTCAAAATTCTTCTGTAGCACCACATTACGAAAGCTTCTATTTTCTTGTCAAATCTATGTATCGTCCATGTTTCACTTCCATACATGGCTACACTCCATATAGATAATTTCAGAAAAGATTTCCTGACCCTTAAATCTATACTCGATGTTAATAAATTTATCTTCTTCAGAAACGCTATCCTTGCTATTGCTAGTCTACATTTTATATACTCTCTATTTCAGTCATCATCAGTTATTTTGCTCCCCAAATAGCAAAATTCATCTAGTACTTTAAGTGTCTCATTTCCTTTTCTAATTCCCTCAGCATCACCTTATTTAATTCGACTGCATTCCATTATCCTCGTTTTACTTTTGTTGATGTTCATCTTATATCCTCCTGTCGAGACACGGTCCATTTCGTTCAACTGTTCTTCCAGGTCCTTCGCTGTCTCTGACAGAAATACAATGTCGTCGGAAAACCTCAAAGTTTTTATTTCTTCTCCATGGATTTTGATTCCTACTCCATGTTTTTCTTTTGTTTACTTTACTGCTTGCTCGATATACAGATTGAGTAACATTGGGGATCGGTTACAGCCCTGTCTCACTCCCTTCCCAACCACTGCTTCCGTTTCATGTCTCTCGAGTCTTATAACTGCCATTTGGTTGCTGTACTAATTGTAAATAGCCTCTCGCTCCCTGTATTTGACCCATGCCACCTTCAGAATTTGAAAGAGAGTATTCCAGTCAACATTGTCAAAAGCTTTCTCTAAGCCTACAAATGCTAGAAACGTAGATTTGCCTTTCCTTAATCTATCTTCTAAGATAAGTCGTTGGGTCAGTATTTTCTCACGTGTTCCAACATTTCTATGGAATTCAAACTGATCTTTCCTGAGGTCGGCATCTACCAGTTTTGCCATTCGGCTGTAAAGTATTCGTGTTAGTATTTTGCAGCCGTGATTTATTGAACTGATAGTTCAGTAATGCTTTCTTTGAGATTGGTATTATCATTTTCTACATGAAATCTGAAGGTATTTCGCCTGTTTCATAACTCTTGCTCACCAAATGGTAGAGTTTTGCCAGGGCTGACTCTTCCAAGGCCATCAGTAGTTCTAATGGAATGTTGTCTACTCCAGTGGCATGTTTCGACTTAGGTCTTTCAGGGCTCTGTGAAACTATTCACGCAGTATCATTTCATCTTCATCTACGTCCTCTTCCATTTACATAATATTGTCCTCAAGCACATCGCCCTTGTATAGACCCTCTATATACTCCTCCCACCTTTGTGCTGTCCCTTCTTTGCGTAGAACTAGTTTTCCGTCTGAGTTCTTGATATTCATACAAGTGGATATCTTTTGTCCAAAGTTCTCTTTAATGTTCCTATAGGCAGTATCTATCTTACCCCTAGTGATACATGCCTCTACATCCTTAAATTTGTGCTCTAGCCATCCTTGATTATCCATTTTGCACTTCCCGTCGATCTCATTTTTGAGACGTTTGTATTCCTTTTTGACTGCTTCATTTACTGCATTTGTATATTTTCTCGCCGGCCGGAGTGACCGAGCGGTTCTAGGCGCTACAGTGTGGAACCGCGCGACTTCTATTACTCAAGGATTTTTACTAGCCCTCATCTTTTTACCTACCTGATCCTCTGCTGCCTTAACTAATTCATCTCTCAAAGCTACCCTTTCTTCTTCTACTGTATTTCTTTCTCCCATTCTTGTCAACTGTTCCCTAATGCTCTCTCTGAAACTCTCCTTCAATTTATCCAGGTCCCATCTCTTAAAATTCCCACTTTTTTGCAATTTCTTCAGTTTTAATCTGCATTTCATAAGCAGTAGATTGTGGTCAGAGTCCACATTTGCCCCTGGAAATGTCTTACAATTCAAAACCTTGATCCTAAATCTATGTCTTACCATTATATTATCTATCTGATACCTTCTAGTATCTCCAAGCTTCTTCCATGTATGCAACCTTCTTTCATGATTCTTGAACCAAGTGTTAGCTATGATTAAGTTATGCTCTTTGCAAAATTCTACCAGGTGGCTTCCTCTTTCATTCCTTACTCCCATTCCATATTCACCTACTACTTTTCCTTCTCTTCCTTTTCTTGCTGTCGAATTCCAGTCCCCATGATTATTAAATTTTCATCTTCCTTCACTATCGGAACAATTTCTTTTATCTGAGCACACATTTCTTAAATCTCTTTTTCATCTGCGAAGCTAGTTGGCATATAAACTTATAGTACTGTGGTAGGTGTGGGATTCGTGTCCGTCTTGGCTACAATAATGCGTTCACTATGCTGTTCGCAGTAGCTTACCCGTTCTCCTATTTTTTATTCATGATTAAACCTACTCCTGCATTACCCCTATTTGATTTTGTATTTATAACCCTGTATTCACCTGACCAGAAGTCCTGTTCCTCCTGCCACCAAACTTCACTAATTCCCACTATATCTAACTTTAATCTATACATTTCCCTTTTTAAGGGTATCTGACATTCCACACTCCGATCCGTAGAACGCCAGTTTTCTTTTTGCTGATAACGACGTCCTCCTGAGTAATCCCCGCTTGGAGATCCGAATGGGGGACTATTTAACTCCGGAATATTCTACCCAAGAGGATTCCATCATCATTTGACCATACAGTAAAGCTGCATGCCCTCGGGAAAAAACTGCTACTGTAGTTTCCCCTTGCTTTCAGCTGTTCACAGTACCAGCACAGCTAGGCCGTTTTGTTTAATGTTACAAGGCTAGATCAGTCAATCATCCAAACTGTTGCCCCAGCAACTACTGAAAAGGCTTCTGCCCCTCTTCAGGAACCACACGTTCGTCTGGCCTCTCAACAGATACCCCTCCGTTGTGGTTGCACCAACCGCACGGCTATCTGTATCATTGAGGCACACACGCCTTCCCAGCACCGAAAGGTCTATGATTGAGGGGGGGGTGAAGTGGCTGGTTATGACCCTCTAAAACGAAAAGGGTCCGACGGTACTGGCCGACCGCCATGTCATCCTCAGACGTAGGCGTCACCAGGTGTTAATATGGACATAAGGTCAGCACACCTCCTCCTGGACGTTGTCTTTTCGTGACCGGAGCTTGTACGTCTCAATTCAAGTAGCTCCTCAATTAGCCTCATAAGGGCTGAGTGCACCCCGCTTGCCAACAGCACCGACAGCGCTTAACTTCGGTGATCTGACGGGAACTGGTATTACCACTGCGGCTAGGTCGTTGGTGTTACGACCCTCTGCCACTGTGATTTTAAAGTTTTAAGACGTTTTGGATACGTAACTAGTATGTAAAGCTTAGTATATTGGCGCTGTTGTGACATTCGATCCCGATCGGCAGGCATATCATTATTATGTGTGGTGAAGGAACATGTGGTCAGTTTCCTAGGCCTTGGAGCAGCTACTTCTCATACGAGTAGCTCCTCAGTTGGCATCTCGAGATTGAGAGCGCCCCTTTCAATACAGGGAATCGAACACAGTTTCTCCGCTTAGCAGACACGCTGACTACTTATTTAAGGAGGTGGACTGCGAATCATTTTGCTCCTTACCCAACTGGGTGGCATCTGACTTTAAGAAAGTCCTGAATTAACAGGCGCTAGAAGCCACCTGATAACTACTTTATACAGATCTAGTAAGTTATCGCAAATGGTGTTCGTGTTAGTGAGAAGTGACTTTGAGTTAATTCAGTTGAGTTTTCCGGTGATTACTGAAGGCGAAAACTGTAAAAGTACCCGGTCAATAGTTGTTCATGTTAGCCAGTGCTGTCTGGGTAATGACCCGATGCTGTCAGATTAATCCTCGCCTCTCCCACTGCTGAAAAAGAAAAGCTGAGAATCATACCATACTCGATCAACAGACGTCGTCCGTGAATATGTGCTTGTGATGACGTAAGGCATGGATCCGGCCTTCAGAGCTCCGCTGTGTAGCCGAGGGAATTGATGGCCTTTTTTCCTGAGGACGGTGAAGAGTGCAGTTATTCAGCAGGAAGGACACGCTGAGGATTTGGTGAGCGGTCTGAGACTAGCGTTTGTACCTTTCATATAAGAGAAAGGCTCAACTCGATGTCAAGATCTCTGTTCCTGTTTTCGAGAAGCACACCTCGCCACTCACTAAAAGTAATTTAACAGCTGCATACAGATTCAAAAATTCCAGTGGCTAGAAATGATAATGTTAGTACACTGAAGACAATGCAAGGCAGTATTACAACATGAAGCATCAGCCCGATATATTTTATAAATATTTGCGGAGATTTTCATCACATACTGGATGTTAAATTATTAAACGTTCATACCAATTGAATTCACTCTTCTGTACATTGTGACATGGAGGCAAATAGTCACTGAATGTATTGGCACTGAAAATTTCTTTAAAAAATTATTTTTATTTTCACTCGTAGTTTCCTTTTGTTGATACTGCATTCGCAGTTGCTTTGCTTGAAATGCCTGAAAGGCTGTTTGAGACGTTACGTCTACTGCAAACAATGAATCGAAACATACGTTAATCTGACTGCGTTATTTCCAAGAACGTGTACTGAGTCACCTAACAAAGAAAACCAGATTCTACCCAAGTTTCCTTAAAAAAGTCGTAACACTCTGTTTTATACGTCTTTACTTCTCTGACATGAAATTTGAGAAGGCCTTAACTGATTTCTAGTCATAAGAAAGGAAGTCGAAATCTGAAACGCAATTTTTCTTTTTCTGTTTTGGCTTACCTGTTGCAATGAATACCGCTGGGGCAACTGCTTTCTGGAAACTGCTGTTGCTATTGAAAGGTACTAAAAAGACACGTCTCATTTACAGGGCGGCAAACTAAGTGCATGTGAACTCCGTCCGCAATGAGTCCACGTAAAGCGATTGCATTTTAAATTACAATTGTGAAACTTTATCTAGTGAATGACAAAGATTGGGAAATCGATGATGATGTGGTAAATTACGTTCGTGGTAGATTACGTTAATGCTGCTTCCTTTAAAAGGTGTACTGGCAAATTTAGAGTGGTGGTGGTGGTGGTGGTTAGTGTTTAACGTCCCGTCGATTGGCAAATTTAGAAAAGTCCCTTTACAAAAGTATTGTTCATCGCAAAGAAATAACAAATTCTGATAATATTTTAAAGTTATTCGTTCAACAGTGTCATTTAAAGGAATTATTACAAAATATATACGTTCATTGTTGATTACAGAAACTTACATTAATTGAGTAAATCCTGAATTGTCACTAATTTGACCTAATTCAGAAGAGGAGGAAAGTTCTATGTTGGATACTAAATTGTTATAATGGTGTGCAGGCAGTAGCTTAGGTGCAATTAAAACAGAGAAAGGTAATAATTACCTTATCATGACACCGAGCGAGGTGGCGCAGTGGTTAGACACAGGACTCGCATTCGGGAGGACGACGGTTCAATCCCGCGTCCGGCCATCCTGATTTAGGTTTTCCGTGATTTCCCTAAATCGCTCCAGGCAAATGCTGGGATGGTTCCTTTCAAAGGGCACGGCCGACTTCCTTCCCCGTCCTTCCCTAATCCGATGAGACCGATGACCTCGCTGTCTGGTCTCCTTCCCCGAAACAACCAACCAACCTTATCATGAAGTCTTCTTCGAATCAATCAAAAGATCTTTCTCTATCGCAGTAAAGATATCAAAAACCATATTATAAAATCAGTTTCCATAATAAAGTTAAATTTTCATCATTCCTGCTATGCTGCTTACTCAGCGGTGGCTCAGGTTACGATTCCACGATGCGGACTGTCTCTACGACTAGCATCCTTGACGAGAGGCCGGGGCAGAGATTTTACTGCAGACGCGCAGTATCGCAGATGACGTTGCGTGCTATCTGAGAAAACAAAGGAAGCGCGGATGCCGTCTGGGTACCCAAGTTATAAGGGAGGTTGAAAGTGAACATCTATTAACACCCCTTTCAACATACATGGTGAGTCGTCCGCGCCTAGCTTATAGCAAATCGTTCTTGCGACGGTTTTGCTGCGCCTTCTACCTCCTTGGTTGGTTCTGTTGTTTTCTCGAAACTTCCCGTCAGATGATTTCTTGTGCAGAGAGCGGGCGCGTGCGCGTTGCCGTTGGAGAGACTTGGGTTGCAGCGCCTGGGTTGTTTGGCCGCGAGTGACAGGTGCGTTCAGTGTGGCCGTCTCTTGAGTAACAGCGTGGTCCACTATGTGATTGGTAGAGGCTCTGTCGGCATCCCGAAGAATAAGTCAAGGTGCTCTGTAGCATTCTGGAATTTCGTGGCGCGGAGTCTTGTGGAGCACGGAGTGCGTTGGTGATGTTAGAGGGGAGTGTTACAGGAGCCTTGTCAGTTCTGCTTCACTCTGGCAGCTTGTGACCACGATGTTATTTCTAGTTGGTCTTGAGAGCTAAGTTACGGTGCGGTGTCTCACTTCTTCCAGATTCTCCAGAAGCCAATGAGAATTATTATGCTTGTTGTGCTGTTCCCGCGACCTGGCTACATCTGAATTCCGAGTAATGTGTTTACTCTCCTGTGAACTTTTGAACGGTCACGCGACCTTAAGTTGGTCGTTTTTTGTTAAGTTTTAAATGAGTAGCTATTGTATGTAACAGTTACCACTAATGCAGTCCTTGTTTAGCGTATAAGCGCTTTCCCTTATGCTTTATGTAATTGGGCTGCCTGTGGTAACAAATGTTTCAGTTATTTGTATCGAAATGTTCTGGTCTGTTTAATGCATTGTAAAGGCCACAGTGATGAATGATTTTGACATTGTAACCGAAATTCAACGGATTTCTTTTCGTATTCGTGTGGATGACCTCACACTTATTCTTGTTGACAGACAATTGCTACTTTTCGCAGAACAGAGATATCGTGTCTAAGTCATATCGCAATTCCTTTTGATTTTCAGATGGCTTTACTAGACGACAAACGACAGTATCATCTGCTAAACAGCCTAAGACGGCTGCTCAGACAGTCTTCTGAATCGTTTATATAGATTAGCAACAGCAGAGGCCCTATAGCACTTCCTTTAGAAACGCCAGATGTCGCTTCTGTTTTACTCTTTGATTCTGCGTCGATTAGTGCGTACTGTGACCTTTCTCACAGGAAACCAGGAATCCAGCCGCACAAATGAAGCCATACACCATAGGCACGCAATTTCATTACAACTGTCTTGTAAGAATGGGTGTCAAACACCTGTTGGAAATCTAGAAATATGGAATCAGTTTGAGGTCCCCTGTCTATAGCATTCATTACGTGGTGCGAATAGGGAGCTAGCCGTGTTTGCAAAAACGATATTTTCTGAATCCGTGCCGACTATGCGTCAATAGACCGTTAACTTCATAATTCTCGAACACACTGTACATACCAAAATCCTCTTGCAAATCGACGTCAGTGATATGTGTCTGTATTTCAGTGGATTACCCCTATTTCCTTTCTTGAATATTGGTGTTTTAAATGGTTCAAATGGCTCTGAGCACTATGGGACTTAACATCTATGGTCATCAGTCCCCTAGAACTTAGAACTACTTAAACCTAACTAACCTAAGGGCAGCACACAACACCCAGCCATCACGAGGCAGAGAAAATCCCCGACCCCGGCGGGAATCGAACCCGGGAACCCGGGAGTGGGAAGCGAGAACGCTACCGCACGACCACGAGATGCGGGCGAATATTGGTGTGACCTGTGTAAATTTCCAGTCGTTTGGAACGGATCTGTCGTCGAGCTAGCGGTTGTAAACGATTGTTAAGGATGGACCTGATGTATTAGCATACTCAGAATGGAATCTAACTTGTACGCTCCCTGGACTAGAAGACTTGCCTTTATTAAGTAATTTAAGCTGCTTCGCTACACCGGGAATACCTACAGCATCATTGCGATTGCTTATGTTGCATAGAATCTACTTTCAGAACAAGACAGGCAGTGTAGGGTTACAGTCCTTACTTAAAAGCAATTGCTTTCACCGGAAGAACAGCAGGAATATCTCTTAATTCAGTAAGAAGCACCTTTGCTTAGTAAACATTCTGTATGTTGTACTGTATTCAGAGCAGTGTGACGTTCACTGGTGATCAGTCGCATAGGGACGCATTTCTAGCAGCCTCTCATACCGCATACAATCCACCCACCACACCATGGCAACGTTAGGCCAGTCAAGGCCAACAGCTTATAGAGACTGGTGAGAACAGGGTCCAAGGCATGTACGATTTGTTAGATGGCAACTCTCGTCCCAGATGTGTTCTTCTTTTTCTTCTAGTTCTTCTTCTGTACTGGTCAATCCAAGGACTGATTTGCAACAGCTACAATGCCAGCTTGTCTCCATTCTGTGCGTCTTTCAGCTTTTCTCTTCATTTCTTTATAGGTGTTACATCGTACATCTTTCACGATTTGATCCGTGTACCTCAGCCGTGGTCTTCCTCTTGGTCTTTTTCCCTCGACATATCCCTCTATGATTGTGTTCAGGCGTCCTATTTTATGTCTTAATAGATGGCCTGTAAATTGCTCTCTTCTTCTAACGATGAAGCTCCAGAAGCTTGTCTTCTCACCTGCTCTTTCCAGAACCACTTCGTTTGTGACCTTGTCGATACATTTTATTTTGAGCATGCGTCTATAGCACCACATTTCAAAAGAATTTAGCTTCTGGTCTTCCTCTGTCCCGAGAGTCCATGTTTCACACCCATAGCATGCCACACTCCACACATATGATTTCAAAAATCTTTTCCTGATTTCATGGCTGATGCTCTTAGATGTTAAGATGTTTTTCTTCTTGTTAAAGGCAGCCTTTGCTTGAGCAATTCTACTTCTCACTTCTGCCTTGCTCCTTCCATCCCTGGTAATATTACTGCCCAGATAAGTAAATTTATCAACTTGTTCAAGCAGTTCATTGCCTACATGAACTTGGACTTTCACTTGATCTTTTTTGTCGCATGCCATTACTTTTGTTTTTGCTTGATTAATTCTCATATTGTATTCTTCCCCCATAACTTTATCCATTCTATTCAGTAGGACTACCAGATCTTCTTCACTTTCATCTAGGACAGCTATATCATCGACATATCTTATCATATCTATTCGTTGGCCATGAATTACTACACCTGTCTGTGAATTTTCCCTTACTTTTTTCAGCGCCTCTTCAATGTATAGGTTAAAGATAACAGTTGATAGTGTGCAACCTTGTCGGACACCTTTCCGTATCTGCACCTCTTCTTGTTTTGTCCGTCCACGGATAACTGCTGTGTCGTTTTTGTACAGGTTCCATATCATTTCTTTATCTTTATAGTCTATTCCAACTTTTTTGAGTGCCTCAAACATCTTATCCCATTTAACATTATCAAAGGCATTCTCTACATCTACGAAAGCTATGTATGTTGTCAGGTTCTTATCTAGTCGTTTCTCTATTATTAGTTTTAGAGCAAATATTGCTTCTCTGGTTCCTCTATCTTTCCGGAATCCAAACTGAGAGAGTGTAGCTGAGAGTGTAGCTTCGACTTTTTGTTCTATGCGTTTTAGGATAAGTGAGGTTACTGTTTTAGAGGCGTGAGTAACTAGGCTGAGCGTCCTATAATTTTCACATCTTGTAGCATTTGCCTTCTTTGGAATGGGGATCATAATGTTTTCCCAAAGTCTGTAGGAATTTTACCCTGCTCGTACATCTTGAAAACAAGGTTAACATCTCCTGATTCAGTTTTGCTCCTCCAGATTTCAGAAGTTCAGCTGGGATATTGTCTATACCGGGCGATTTGTTGTTTTTCAATTTTTTCAGACTAGTTCAAAGTATTCCTTTAATATAGATTCACCTATGTTGTGTGCATCTACTTCTGTTTCTTCTTCCATGATGTTTTCAGACAGTTCTAGTCCGCTGCACAGTTTTCCTATATATTGTTTCCATCTTCTTGCAACTTCATCATCGTCATCCAAGATATTGCCATTTTCATCCATCACAGCCCTACGCTTATTTCTTCTGTCTCCAAAGAAATGTCTCACACATTTATAGGCCTTGTCAATATTTCCCTTTCTCATGTTGTCCTCAACTGAAATACAGAGATCATCAACGTATTTTCCCTTGCTTGTTTTGCCTCTCTGTTGATTCTGTTTTTCAGACTCTTGTATTTGTCTTGGTCTTCCCTCTTCACAGAATTTTTTAATTTCCTTCTTTCTTTCATCATATTTAGTAGGTCATTAGTGATCCATTCCTTCCTTTTCTCTGTCCTTTCTTTTGTGTCACATGTTTCAGATGTTCTCAGTATCACTGAAATTGGGAAACACGTGTAGCCACACAACACAATTCTGGTAAAGTGATCGGAACAGAGCGACGCATCTTTTTTTCTGGAGGTACAAGTCAGCTGCGGCTTACTCTAAAAGGAGAAACTAATGCGCATGACTGGAAGTGGGTACCTGCATCGTTCGCCTTGAACAGCTTTCCGCGACGCCTAATCTTGGCAGCCTTTCACGCCTCGTCAGAGGTTTTCAGTAGTACTCTGCTGTGACTGTTTTCCTCTTGCTATCGTAATCTATTAGAAAAATAGCAGCAGTCCCAAAAACACTCTGCTTCGTCTTCTCCTGTAAGTGGTTAATCCATGTCTTACTTTCCTCCTTTGTATCCCGCTCATAACGGTACACTCAACATCCGTCACCGTATTTAAGCGGCTAAGGGAAGTGTCTAGTCATCTGGACTGGCATGACACAGCTGTAACATTTGCTCCGCTGCTTCAGTGAATCGGGCTTTCTGAAGGGGTGTGAGCAGTCGCGAAGACAAGTGGTGGCGACCACGTAATGTTGTAGATGCTGTGCAAAATGTTGAAAACTGATCCGTGACTGCTGTTCAGCTTCTTCTATATTGCCTCGTTTCTGATATTCAGGCCTTTACCAGAGCCTCCACTTCTCTTGAGATTGCTGATGATTCTCAGAGATGATCTGCCAGTTTTTCATCATCCAGGCTTGGTTGATCACACTGGAAGTGCCTGCGACACCTACACTGAGATGAAAAAAGTCGTGGGAAACCTCCCAACATCCTGTCGGACCTCTTTTTGCCCCGGGGTAGTGCAGAAACTCGACGTGGTGTGGACACATGAAGTCGTTGGAAGTCTCCTGCAGAAATATTGAGCCAAACCGCCTTTACAGCCGTCCATAAAAGCGAAAGCGTTGCCGGTGAGGCATTTTATGCACGAATTGACTCTCGATTACGTTCTTCAAACCTCTTATGAACAATTGTGCCACCAATAAAAATTCCATCGTTGTTTGGGAACATGAATTCCATGAATGGCTGCAATTAGCCTTCAAGTAGCGGAACATAACCATTTCCAGCCGGCATCTGTGGCCGAGCGGTTCTAGGCCCTTCAGTCCGGAACCGCGCTGCTGCTACGGTCGCAGGTTCGAATCCTGCCTCGGGCATGAATGTGTGTTATGTCCTTAGGTTAGTCAGGTTTAAGTAGTTGTAAGTTCTAGGAGGCTGATGACCCCAGATGTTAAATCCCATTGTGCTCAGAGCCATTTTTTGAACAATTTACAGTCAGATTGGTTCAATTAGACCTGAAGACCCTGTCTGTTCCATGCAAAACCAGCTCACACCATTATGGAGCCCACCATCAGCATGCGCAGTGCCTTGTTGAGAACTTGGGTCCATGTATTCGTGGGATCTGGACTGCACTCGAATCCTACCATCGGCTCTTACCAACTGAAATCGGGATCCACCTGACCAGTGGTCTAGGGTCCAGCCGATGTGATCACGAGCCCACTAGAGGCGCCAGGAGGCGATGTCGTGCTGTTCATGTAAGTCCTCGCGTCGGTCGTCTGCTGCCATAGCCCATTACCGCCAAATTTCGCCGCACTGTCCTAATGTTACGTTTTTCGTACGTCCCACATTGCTTTTTCTGCGGTTATTTTACCGAGTGTTACTTGGTTGTCAACACTGACAACTAAACGCAAGCGCCGCTGCTCTCGGTCGTTGAGTAAAGGCCGTTTGCCACTGCGTTGTCCATGGTGAGAGGTAATGCTGGAATCTGGTACTCTCGGCGCACTCTTCACTCTGTGAATCTCGGAATTTTCAATTCCCCAACGATTTCCGAAATGGACTGTCCCATGCGTCTAGCTCCAACTACCATTCCACGTTCAAAATACGTTAATTCCCGTCTTGCGCACACAATCACGACGGAAATCTTTCACATCACTCACCTGGGCACAAATGACAGCTCCACAAATACACTGCCCTTTTTTGCTTTGTGAACGCATTGTGCTACCGCCATCTGTATATGTGCATGTCGCTATCCCATCGATTTTGTCACCTCGGTGTAATCACTGCGTGATACTGAAGTGGTACTGTCAGTACTCTCCACCTGACTCTTGCTTGCCAGTATTATTTGAGTGTAACTATATTGATTGCCGTTGTATTTTGTGTTATAAGGAGAATTTCCTCCACTTAATACTCATGAAGTACGTCCATTAGATATGAGAATGGACA
The DNA here is from genome assembly GCF_021461395.2 of Schistocerca americana. Classification (NCBI taxonomy): domain Eukaryota; kingdom Metazoa; phylum Arthropoda; class Insecta; order Orthoptera; family Acrididae; genus Schistocerca; species Schistocerca americana. The sequence continues at coordinate 640,737,235 of NC_060121.1, read as the reverse complement.
CATTTGTGATTTGATTTAATGGATCACACTTTAAATTTCCTGTCTGTACCTATCCATGAGTGAGTGATTCCATGGCGTTTGAGTCTGTGGGACACAGAAGGGTGAGGGATTAACCAAAGGTAGTTAGAGGGTGGTGGTTTTGCCAAAGCAAAACCTGTGGCCATAGGTAACTAAAGAGATTGCTTGAGGGCTTCGTAAAATATCGACAGAATCGAGTGTGTCAGGTGGTCACAGCCAACAGAAGACGTTTGCCTCCCTGGAGTTTGAACAAGGAGACGTTGTCTCTAGACATAGACCATGTTTCTGCGCTGTTAAACTGGTTGGCCTGAGGACACTCTTGTTAAGCTCTTGCTGGTATGGCGAGAGAAAGGTGTCAGAATGATTTCTGTTATCGTCGATAGCTTTCGCAATGTTTCTTTTACAATCAATATAGTCAGGAAAGTGTTGAAAGACAGTTTAATTGCGATGATTTTGATGATTTAAGTGAAGTACTAATCGTAGTTGTGACCGTGGTGACAGCCATCAGATCTTCTCTCTATTCCGTTAATATTTACGGGTGAAATTTGGTAGTCTGACAAAACATGAAATAATGCTGAATTTTAACCATGATTATTGCGGGATAAAATTGATTTTTAGGCAAGTAGCTTTGTAATGAGGGTATGAACACTTGTTAGCGCCATTTTGTGGGAGCAGAGGTATGACTTGTGAGGTTTTCTTATTGAGGCTCTAATAATTGTACCACAATGGCCTATAACGCCCCTGTCTAAAATCTAAATACCTATTAGCACACCTTATACCATTAGGCATAAAAACAAATTCTCTGTATGCGTCCCTAAATTGACGAATCAAAGTTCTGCTTATGTTTAGCCATGCTAAATATTTGCTGAAGGGAACAGAAGCGAGGCAAGATCATTTTTATTGTTATTTTGTGATTTTTTTTCTAATTTTCACTGAAGCCACAGGGCTTACCAGGTCTGTACGTGAAATCTATTCAAGTCCTCACAAGGCAGTAAAGTGTTGTAAATTGTTCTAATGATTTCTAAAAGTGATTCAGAGAAATTTGAGACAACTTTATCTGAGAATTTTCGTTCAAGTTTAACTTGTTTCGTTGCAAGAAAGATCTGACTACGTGGTGCAGCAATACTTCACGTAGAATCTCAGTCGCGAATGACTGAAATGTTACTTAACATCTTAGAGTCTCATATACTGATTTTGATAGCCCTCAGCTCCATTTCACGTAACGGTATAGTATTTCTCGGTTAATTCTCTTTGTGGGTACCAGCGGACTTGACGTGCGCCGTATCTCCCCCTTGCTTGCTTGTTTCACTCCCCTGGCATGAAAAAATGACCAATCCAAACTAAATTTGTTAATTTAAGTATTTATGATTCAAACTTCACGTAAGATTTTATTTTGTTTCCTTAGGCAAGCTACTCCTGCTTCTTTACGGGAACAATATCAGATACGGTGCCCCATCCCACTGGCGAAAAACATAATCTGAGTATCAGTCAATTAGCATTGCATAAGGCCCCTCAAGAATCTCCGTTTTCCTTCGTTTCCCGACAGTGTAAGCTGACACAATTAGTCTGAATATTAACCACGCCACCCTCCCTCCTACCTTTGCCCTATATTTGCGTGCCCATGCGGGAATGTTGTATATTGATATAATGAAAGATGTGAAAGCACCCCATACTTCACTCCTGAAGTGTGAACGAAATTCTTTCGTACATAGGAGACCAAAAGGAAATCTTGATTGTGTTCATTATCTGGAGCCGTAACGATCGATGTGTTTGCTGTACCAAGAATCTATATTACATAACCTCATTTTGAAAGTTTTTTAGAGGATAATAAAAGTAGATACTTGTAACAAATCACGATTTGCTGTCGATATAACAAAATTACCACTCCCTTTCGTTTTTCAATTCAAGGAGTTTTCTCAACTCCACTGTAAAGAACGGTCTGGAAGATAAACTAGGAGATTACTGAACGAGTTGTTGTAGCATTTATGGAGCAAAATAAATGAAATTTTAGTAATGGCCATGAATAATCAAAAGATTACCCCCTCCTCTCCTCCACTAAATTTGTTGGTCCGAGGTAAAGCGTTTCCGTACGATCCTAAATTGATTCATGGTCAATGTAGAACTATTGAACACACAAATTAACGGGGACCGATTTTAATAAGTAAAACTCTTTTACCAAGAACCACATCATACAGTAAGAGGCTGAGATGTGCCTAGAAAAGGAACAACCACAAGTTGCATAGGCATAAATAAGGAGTAAATTGCAAGAGAATAGGAATGTAATTGAAATTCATGCACTATAGTTCCGTTAAACACAACCCACGGTAACCATGGAATATAATGATCAATTGCTATCGTATATTTCCACCAACTCAACATTGTTCCACATCAAATGCAGAAAACGAATTAACGTACTTCTGAAATTAATCTACATTAGTAACGCCTTAGGCTATGGGATAAAATCCTGTAGGCGTTACCCACTCGTCACCATTATGTTATGCAACATTCCATTAATCATCTAGCTACTCCACACGAATGTGAAACCATCACACTGAAACGGTACGCTAGTTCGCTCCTGATTGTATTTGTTAAATAAGGGCCACATAATCACGGGAAGAGTTGTAGGAAGTAAGGTTCATAAATGGAAGTCGATATCAGAGTTCGAAAATTTGTTTAAAATCAAGATATACATGAAGTCTTAGTGCACTGTGACTCTTGATAGCCGGCCGGAGTGGCCGAGCGGTTCTAGGAGCTACAGTTTGGAACCGCGCGACCGCTAAGGTCGCAGGTTCGAATCCTGCCTCGGGCATGGATGTGTGTGATGTCCTTAGTTTAGTTAGGTTTAAGTAGTTCTAAGATCTAGGGGACTGATGACCTCAGCAGTTAAGTCCCATAGTGCTCAGAGCCATTTTTGACTCTTGATAAACAAAAACTCAGAAAACTAACTTGAAAAACTGAAGTTAATTACATAGGACTTAGATTGATATTTTTAGCAAGACTGAAAGAAAACCAGTATGAGAGTTCCTCACATGCACAGCTCACATTTTCAAATTAACGAGAGAAATTATCCAATGAACTTCGCATTCAAGATCCGTAGGCAACCAGATGCTGCAAAGGGAATATACTCTCGAATATAAAACTAAAACCACGTGCTGTAGCAAATAACGACGCGTACATCTTCAAACTACACAATCAGCACATGATGACAGCTAAGAAACAAATTATAGTTGGCGTGGGTCTTCCAGGAAAAGAATGGTAAGAATATCCTGTACTCAACCTAAGTTCTCCCCGGAGGGGCATCAGCAGCTTGCAGCCAATGTGACGTTTTTAAGGGTGGGAACAATCTATTACTATTGCAGACAACCTTCTAGGTAGGGCAACCGCAGCTGTGAGTCATCATCTTGGTTATTAATAAACCACTTCATCTATATTAGAAAATAATAGTGATGGCTGACGTATATTGTCATCACTAACACCTATAAGTTATGCTAACCTAAAGGAACTCTTGAACATTTAAAGACGTACAAGAATAACACCAGATGCATATACACCGAAGAGTCAAAGAAACTGGTACACCTGCCTAATATGGTGTAGGGCACGCACGCCGAAGTGCCGCAACACAATGTGGCATGGACTCGACTAATGTCTCAAGTAATACTGGAGGGAACTGACACTACGAATCCTGCAGGGTTGTAAATAAATTCGTAAGAGTAAATGGGGTGGAGATCTCTTCTGAACAGCATGTTACCAAGTATCCCAGACATGCTCAATAATGTTAATGCTTGGGGAGTTTGGTGGCCAGTGGAAATGTTTAAACTCAGAAGAGTGTTCCTGGAGCCACATTGCAGCAATTCTGGATGTGTAGGGTGTCGCATTGTCCTTCTGGTATTACCCAAGTCCTTTGGAATGCACAATGGACATGAATGGATGCAGGAGATCAGACAGGATGCTTACTTAAGTGTCACCTGTCAGAATTGTATCTAGACGTACCAGGGGTCCCATAACACTCCAATTGCACACGCTTAACACCATTACAGAGCCTCCACCAGGTTGAACAGTCCCCCGTTGATGTACACTCGAGAGCAAAAAAAGTGGGTCACATCTGAATTACAACGTGTAGGCTGCACATGAATGTATGCAACCAACATAGCATATCTGTGTTGCACATCGTCGCAATCCTCCTCAGTACAGTCCTTGTAAGATACACAATGGGTACTGCTAGAGACTACTAGAGAACACTGGTCTTTATGACAGTCTGTAAAGATGTAAAGTAACACCACGATAGTACAGAAGAGCTCAGACAGTCTTTAACGTTTGTAAACAAAACTTAATTACAATAACTGACATTTCAAATGTTATGGGACAACTAATTTTGTCACATAAATCGTCCAGTAATCCTTAGGCACAATTAAATATTTGAGACAGTATATGGATTTATAAAGTTGTATGGAAATTGGACACAAGTTCTTTGCTGTGTAAAAGGTTTACCCAACACATGCTGAACGTCGTTCATCGTTCAATGGGGAGTGGTTTCGCATCAACTTTATCTAATACTAAGCAGTTAAAAGAAAACGTGATTAACGGCGGCAAGCACTCTACGCAAATCCCAACATTAACAGCGAATCACCAGTAATATCATTGTTCAGATTACTCATCAACAGTTACTTGTACACAAAGTTGTACTTTAAATGACATGACAAACGTCTTCGTTCTGGATCCGGATGCAAACCCAGAACTTAAAGCCATTGTTAACCAAGCAAAGCTTTGTGTCTTATCGAGACTCGATCACTAGGCAGAAAGAGACGTCAAATATTGACATTTGCACCAGTATGAGTTATCAATCCTCAACTTGAACGTAAACGACAATAATGTTTGTACTTAACCAGGAACCCTAACATGACAATTACCTTCTTGGTAATTAACCACGAAAGACGTTGTATATTGTTGCATTGTCAAGGAACAATGGATGCACATGTTTAAAATTGAAATTCCATCATGTAATGCTGGTGACAAGGATGCGAAACCAGCACCTAATCGGATTGTTGAATAAGTGCGTAAAATCAGAATGTAGATATCACAGTTTGTCACCAATAGTGAGGTTGGAACCTTAAATGACGACTGAAGTTGTATTGCCTGACTAGGATTCGAAACCGGCGCCTACCGCCGTTGTTGCCTAACCAGGAACAGACGAGAAATGTCCAATGTTGGTCCACCTTTAGCTAGATGTGCACACGTTTAACTAGAAATAAGGCGACGAAAACGTCTATGCTGACTGAGAGTCTAACGCCACACACATGGTTATGAAGACACGTTAATAATCAAATTCTTATTCAGTAGTAGCTAGGAGTAGCATGTTTAGTTGCAAACCTTAAGGCCTTTCTCATCCCTATTAACGTGTTGCCTAATATCTGCGATATCATGCTGTTAATTTACAAATGAACTGACTGCCGTAAAGAGCGATGTTCTCTAATAGTCGTGTATCATTGAGATGTAAATAAAGTGCCTCAGCAGAAAGTAATTGCCGTCGTGCAGCACGTATTGTTTCAGAGACACTGAGTACATGTTATAAGTGCACAAAACGTGTATTATATACTACGAATGTACTATTATTTGGAGAAGCTGCCGCCAAACCTGTTTACGTGTATATTCCGCTTAGTTGTCGTGGTTGAATACACGTTTTCTTAAGGCTATATCTAATGCAGACCGCTTACAAGAAAGAATAGTTTCCTGCGTCATGCTATTGCTAGCTAGGTGAAATATTTTAATGTAGCTATGTTTAAAATGAATGTATTTTTGAACGTATTGTTCGTCAAATATTTGAATGAATCGTCAACTGTAGGTGTGCCTGCACAAGTTATAGCATAATAGCTGTAGCTGCGTTAGTTTATACTACAGACTTGGCTAGGTTAGGGGTAACTTTTGATCCTTGTATGATGTAACTTAAAAGACGTAGGGAACCCCCTCCGCTACGGAAGGGGCTTGGCGCGTGGGAAAAGGTGGATCTGCCGGTCGTTCTGAGCGTCAAGAGAGAGAGCACAGCACGCAGTCAGTGGCTAAACGTTGTACTGTTAACAATGCGGGTTCCAAGTGAAGCATTTGGAAGCCAATTTATGTTGAAACTGCCTCGGATGTGGTTTTTGTCTCTCGTATGGTGCTCTTGTTATCATGGAATGGCTCTGAAATGAAGGAAATACGTCGCTAAGAAGAATTTATAAAGAGCATTTAACTTCGAGAGCATGGGACCACTTAGCCGCCATGTGCTTGCCACCACTATTTCGCCACTGCTCCACCAACTGCTGGAGTTCAGATGTGTGTCACAGTATGGACCAGTATATTGACGTGAGTGTTTTTCAGTAATAATCACAGTGACATAAAACTGTGTTTCCACCTTAAAAACTGTCCTAATCATAAATCAAAGCAGGGCACTGTCCTTAACGTATAGATAACCGAGCATCCTATTTCTGAAAATATAATAGTTTTGTTGTTGCACTATAGGTGCTAAAGTTCAGTGATAAAATGTTTAAATGTTGTTATCAAAGTTACCTGCTTCACAGGTAGTGAGGAAGGCACGTATATTGGACTATTATGAAAAGTAAATTGCATTGATTAGTGTCAATAGAAATCCACAATAGGGTGAAGTAATTAGTCTCTGAAATAGCTACAGAATTTGTCGGTAGAATAATTGACAGTTTATGAGCCCCTAGTATATTCTTTTCTATTATGAGAAAGTTAAACTAAAGATTGTTTTGCTAAAGAAATCCATAAATGAGAGAGGGTGAAAAAGTGTTTGTACAGGGTTATTTATCTGCATTGTGTGTGTTAGTTAAATCAGGACTCTTGTCATACTTCAGTTAGTCTCGTGAGGTGTGCGATAACTTTTTGGTGCTGAATTGGTTAATGGTTGAGGTGATGATTATTATCTACAGGAGTAAAGTGCTAATTTTCTTTCTGTGATTGAAAATTTATGCAAATGATAACTACTGCTTACCACTGGTCAGTTCGCCTGTTATTTGTGTGTGTTCGTTGCACTTTGCAAAGAGATGAAGAATGAAACCCCCTTTTGCTAAATTATATTTCAATTCTTTGAGATTAATGTTCCAAATGATTATGCCTGATTAGGCTGGCGATCGTTTGTTACTTCATTTGTATGCGCTTACTACGTTCTTTATCTTCAAAGTCCTTCAGCTTTCTATTAATTGCCATAGTAACGCAATTCATGTTCGATACCCTCAATCCATTAGGTAAACACACTGTCAAATACAAAATTCCTCCCTGAGGGTAACACTTATTGTGTGTTAGTGCCATATCTGGGTGCTGACGTACAGTATGGGTGTTATACTTGGCGCCGCGTTACAGGACGCTCTATAGTTTGACTTACAGAGACAGTTTAGAACGTAAATAGTGGGTGAAGAACAACAGTAGAACTAGTAGTGAACGTCCAGTATCACGAACTTGTAAGATATCAGGAAAAATAAGTAGTAGAAAGTTTCCCAAATCTGAAAGATAAAGATATAAAATAGTAACAGCGTGAAGATGGACACAAGAAACTAAAGTAGACCAGGAGGAGTGGAACAGGAAAGTACACAATGCATTAGGTGGCAGTAGTTGGATAGTTGCAACCACAGATGACGCCACGAGATGGAAGCATGCTTACGTGGAGTTCACACACACACACAAATAATCAGATGCAAATAATGAGCTTGTCGCAAATAAAACAAGATAAGAAAGAAGATATAAATAAAGATAATGGTTATATTAACGACTCGGTGGACACGTTTAATTCATCGAAAGTCGACAGTGAAACTAGTGAAACATGAGGAACAGAATCCAAATACGAAGATACATTAGAACAAGAGAGCGAAAAACCGCTGCGCGTTTATGATTTAGCAGAAATGTTGTCTGCACAGATTGCAGCACAGCATCTACAAATTAAAGCTCAGAATAGTAATATTAAGACACAGATTGCAGCACGGGGCCAGTAAATTATAGCACAGAGTAATGACATTAGTAACCAAATTAAAACACTTGAGAAAATGCTAAGTCAGCAGATTGAAATGCTAGGTATTAAAATCAATAAACAAATTGTGAAGTAAATTCAAGAGTAGATGTAGTGAGTAATGAAATTAGGGATTAAAAATTGAAATAGATACTATTAATAATAATGTTACCACTATGCAGGGGCAAATAGATGAAATTAACGAAAGATTTGATACAGAAATAATAAAAATCCAAGACAAAGTAGAACCTTTAGTAATAACAAAAGTGGACGAAAAAGTTTTCGGTCTCAAAACCGAAGTAATTACTAACTGCAACACCGAAATTGCATAATTGAGACAATCAGTAACTCAACCCGAAAGAGAGTTGAGTAAACAAGTAGCAACCTGTGAGCGGAAGTGTGAACAAGACATTTCTCAAATTCAAGGCAAAATGTGTGACCTTGAATGAAAACTGAGACAAAAACTTAATTACAATACTGAAAGAGTAATTTGCAGTAAATTACTGGAGGGCGAAGAACGTTTCGATCCGACAAAAAGGCATAACGGATGGCATCCGTTAGACTTCGTGAAAAATTGTGAGAGAAATTTTCCCGATAATATAACTGATCAAGAGAAAGTTAATGTAATGATCAGTGCTTTAGCAGCTGACGCTAATAGATGGGGAATGAATTTAGAAACAGATCAAATGTCTTTTGAGGAATTCATTCAAAAATTTATTGAGAAGTACTGGCTCGAATAAAAGCAGAATTATTTATGGCGAGAATTCATTATGGCTAGAGTATACGATAATAGAGGTAGAAACTGTATGAAGGAATTGTGTGAAATGTGGTTCTGGAAATTGACCCATTTAAGAACTAGGAGAACTGAATCAGAGATAGTGTGGGAGCTGTGGAAAACTGCCTGAGGATTCAAAACGATACATGGGAAGCAACCACCAAAGGTTCTCTTCGCTTTTGGAGAGAGTAGAGGACGATCACTGGAGAGGAAACTGTGACTATCATCCAAACAATAACAACTGAATAAGGGAAAATCATGACCAGAGCGACAAAACAGAGAATGAATGATATCGCCTAAACATGAATAGAGAGGTAGAAGTAGAGGACACGGTAACATATCATTTCAGAGTAGGGGATTTGCATCGCGAAATTTTCGAAATAGACACAATACAGAAAACTAGGACCCGCATGTATTACGGGCCAGATTTACGTGGACAATGACTTTGGGCCCAAATTGGGAGCAGTGGTTAGACACTGGACTCGCATTCGGGAGGACGACGGTTCAATCCCGCGTCCGGCCATCCTGATTTAGGTTTTCCGTGATTTCGCTAAATCACTCCAGGCAAATGCCGGGATGGTTCCTCTGAAAGGGCACGGCCGACTTCCTTCCCAATCCTTCCCTAATCCGATGAGACCGATGACCACGCTGTCTGGTCTCCTTCCCCAAACCAACCAACCAACCCAAATTGGAGAAATCATACAGAGGTAAGAAATATGAATGCAAGCAACGAGCTAACGGTAGGAACACGTCACAAGTCAGTGCACGCAAGGCGACAGGTGCTGGCATGTATGAGTCACGCATGGGCGACAAGGCAACAGGCAGGAGCATGCGAAATAGGCCACAGTGCACAATGAACCTTGCGAAGCGATCAACTGGCCACTGTGAGACCGAAATAGCTGTGGCAAAAAGAGATGATGTATTCGAAGACTTCAGTGAACAAGTTTCGGTAGTAAATGTCTCCGAAACAAATGCAAGTTCAGACATGTTAACTAGTAGAAATGAAAAAGGGGACATACTATGCAAGGAAAAGGATCGAAAAGGAGTGGGATGATGTAATTAACAGTGTAAAGCAAAATTAACAAGGAAAATTTGAAAAAGTTATATGATCAATAATGTAATAAAGAGATGAGGCGTAAGAGCAGAGACGTTATCCATAGGTGGAAAAGAGGTGGAAATAGGGAGCACCACGCAAGGTGCGCGTGCAGCAACTATAGAAAAAGTTAGTGAAAGAAACGAAGGCGCCACGCTAAGTACACGAGCTGCTGTTTTAGGAAAAGTAATAAAGAAGATGGTAAAATGGTCAGTATAAGCAGAAATCGGGTGGAGGATGAAATCCTCAACAGTATATATGAGGTCCTGACTGACGAAAACGTCGCACAAACAATTTTCAGCGATAGTGAGGATGGGGTTGAGCCCGACTATAATATGCGAACCACTCAAATGCATGATGATGCACGTACCGTTGTATCAGGTTACTTGCTGGGTGGTAGGCCGAAATGTATTTTGCCTGTATGCCATTGTCTTTCTTTCCTCCCTTCCATATATCGGAAATAAACTGAGGCCCATTATCGGATAATACCGCCTTGGGTTTTCCGATCTTATTAAAATATTCGGACATTCTATTAAACACCGCTTTTGCAGTAGCCTTCCTGGTGGGAAATAATTTAATAAATTTAGAAAATACTTCCAAAACTACAACAATATATGTACAATTTCCTGAAGTTTTTGGGAGAGGTCCATATAAATCCACTGACAATAGTTCAAAAGTGTCTTCTGGTATAGTGTTCTGCATACAACCTTGGTTGGTTCGGTTGGCCACTTTTGCTCTTTGACAAATATCGTACATTTGATTCTATTCGTTGCTTTCTTTGCACCATTCACATTTATTACTATAACGTCAGTTAGTTTTTCCATACAATTTTTCGGACCACAGTGTCCTAAAGCAAGGTGGAAATAATCAATAACTTCGGTTTCAAATTGAGATGGCCAGCAAACTTTCCACTCCCCTACGTCTACATTTTTCCTTTTGTACAAAGTACCATTAAAGACATTAAATTTACAGATCTGGGGCTACTTTGGGTTACCGACATTTATTTTAACTGATTTCCTAACTTCGTCTTCGTTCTGATAATATCGTATTTTTTTAGCTCATTGCCTTAAGAGTTGCATTTATGCTTAAGTCAGATAGTGAAGAAGAACTCAGTGATAGTTCCATGGAAGAATACATAGAAGTAGAGGAGAAGAAACAATACTTTACCAATAATGAATATGAAAGACCAAATGAAGTTTCTTCAAAGCAAAACCCAGCAGTAGATACTGAACCGAAGAAGAAAAAGCCTCCAGAAAGTACAATGCTGGGGCAGGAATTGATGACTGTAGTGAAACATTTTGAAATTCCAAAACCAAAAAAGCCACCTGATGATACGATAGCAGGGCAGGAGTTACTGAGGATTGTAAAAGAAGTAGAAATCAAAAGACCAAAAAAGCCCCCAGATATTCAGGAATTGTCAGTTGATAACGTTTCTTGGAACAATCTAATGATCGTATAGGATTTGTTATTGGAAGAACAGGAAGATATGGAATGTAAAACAATTAAAGAAACCATTATTCCAGTCAAAATTTATGAAATTAAATTACAGGTACTTTTGCATATAGCCTCTCAATTAGTGCCATCTCAGATTCCGTTTTCGAGCATATCTCGAATAAACCAGGATTGGTTATGACGTCCATGAATGGGGTAAAAGTTATAGGAGCAACTGATGTGTCCAGTGAGCCCATTCGTATACAGGTACTAGTAGATTCTGAAATTAAAGGGCAAAAGTTTGAACACGACTGCTTAGTCGTACCTGCATTAAGTGCTGAAATGATCCTGGGTATTGAATGGCTAGACAGAGAAAAGGTTTTCTTAGATTGTGGAGACAGAATTGTCACAGAATTAATAGGGAATCCGGTATTTTGGAAATTAAGTTTGCAGGAAACGAAACCTTATGTGATTCTAAAGTTGAATCACTAATGCTAGAATTGGAACTGGGAAATGACGGTTTGTCCAACCTGTATGAAATTTATGATGTGAAGACTAGTACCTGAAAACAGAAACTTTTAAAGAAATTGTTGATGAAATACAAGAACTTAAGTCAGAACAAAAAACCGACTTGTTTATCATTTTAACTGTTAACCAGGAAGTGTTCTCAGATAAACCAGGCATGGTAAAGAACTTCGAATAATGCATTGATGCAATAGAACACAAACCATTTTTCGTAAGACCTTACCCAGTGGTGCTAGCAAAGAGAGAAGCAGTACAGGCGGAAATAGATAAAATGATCAAATGGGGAGTTACAGAAAGAATTGATAGTGAATATAACAGCCAACTTATTATTGTGAACAAGAAGGATGGAGGTGTGCGAGTTGTAATTGACACACGAACTCTGAATAAAATTGTTAAGAGGAAAGTAGATCGTCTGGAAAACTTGGACAATCTGCTACAAAAGTTCTATAGTGCGAAATTCTTAACTAGCTTGGACCTCACTACATAGAGTATCCCGAAAATATGCTGCATTCCTATTTGCAGGTAAATGTTACCAGTATAAGATTGTGCCTTTTGGTCTAAATACTTCTGTTTCTGTTTTCATTAGAGCATTGGATTCTGTACTAGGCTGAGAACTTTGTGCTAGGCTGACATACTATGTGGATGATTTATAGATTGCCACCGAGAATTGAAAGGAACATTGTGAACTGTTGAACAAAACCATTGCTGCTCTTCAAACAGGTGGAATGACTTTGAAATTGGAAAAGCGCAAATCAGTAAAACAAGAGATAAAGTTCTTAGCACATATTATAACTGCGTCTGGGATTGGAAAGGACCCAGAAAAGTTGAACGCAATTGAAAAATGCCCACCACCTAAGAACCGAAAGCAATTGAAAGCTTTTCTCAGTCTTTGTGGATTTTATCGCAAATTTGTGGAGGGACAAGTGTTTAACAGCCCTCATTTGAATGGTTTGTTGAAGAAGAATAGCGCTGATATTTGGACAGCAATATGTCAAAAAGATTTTGAGGAGTTGAAGAACGAGTTAATTAAAAGAAGTATTTTGCGTCACCCAGTTGAGTGAACCGACAGGAGTGCATATGGGATTGGTATAGAGATTTTCCAACAGAATACAGAATCAATAGAATCTAAACGTAGAATGAGAGGTTTCGCTAGTCAGACACTAACTAAATATGAGAAGAATTATAACATTTCAGCGTAAGAAGCTCTAGCCATTGTATGGGGTTTGAAAAAATTCCGAAATTACTTACGGGGGCATAAAAGAAGCTCTAGCCATTGTATGGGGTTTGAAAAAATTCCGAAATTACTTACGGGGGCATAAAACTATTATACACACAGATCATAAAGCATTGACATTTCTGAAAGACTGCCACCTGTTTACCGGCAGATTAAGTCGTTGGGCTCTATATCTCCAGCAATTAGATTATGAGATTTTTTATATAAAAGCGAGTGATAATTACGTAGCAGACGCTTTATCCTGATTACCGGAAGGCATGAACAATGTACCTGAGGAAAGCAATGAGGACAGTACTTTTCATATGAGGTATATCAAAGAGGTCCAAGGTAAAAAGAAAATTGAGTTGATTCGTAAAAATATACGATATTATCAGAACGAAGACGAAGTTTGGAAATCAGTTAAAATAAATGTCAGTAACCCAAAGTAGCCCCACATCTGTAAATTTTATATCTTTAATGGTACTTTGTACAAAAGGAAACATGTAGACGTAGAGGAGTGGAAAGTTTGCTGGCCATCTCAATTTGAAACCGTTCATTACTTCCACCTTGCTTTAGGACACTGTGGTCCGAAAAAATATATGGAAAAACTAACTGATGTTATAGTAATAAATGTGAATGGTGCAAAGAAAGCAACGAATAGAATCAAATGTACGATATTTGTCAAAGAGCAAAAGTTGCCAACCGAACCAACCAAGGTTGTATGCAGAACACTACACCTGAAGACACGTTTGAACTATTGTCAGTGGATTTATATGGACCTCTCCCAAAAACTTCAGGAAATTGTACATATATAGTTGTAGCTTTGGAAGTATTTTCTAAATTTATTAAATTATTTCCCACCAGGAAGGCTACTGCAAAAGCGGTGTTTAACAGAATGTCCGAATATTTTAATAAGACCTGAAAACCCAAGGCGGTACTATCTAATAATGGGCCTCAGTTTATTTCCGATATATGGAAGGGAGGAATGAAAGACAATGGCATACAGGAAAATACACTCCTGGAAATTGAAATAAGAACACCGTGAATTCATTGTCCCAGGAAGGGGAAACTATATTGACACATTCCTGGGGTCAGATACATCACATGATCACACTGACAGACCCACAGGCACATAGACACAGGCAACAGAGCATGCACAATGTCGGCACTAGTACAGTGTATATCCACCTTTCGCAGCAATGCAGGCTGCTATTCTCCCATGGAGACGATCGTAGAGATGCTGGATGTAGTCCTGTGGAACGGCTTGCCATGCCATTTCCACCTGGCGCCTCAGTTGGACCAGCGTTCGTGCTGGACGTGCAGACCGCGTGAGACGACGCTTCATCCAGTCCCAAACATGCTCAATGGGGGACAGATCCGGAGATCTTGCTGGCCAGGGTAGTTGACTTACACCTTCTAGAGCACGTTGGGTGGCACGGGATACATGCGGACGTGCATTGTCCTGTTGGAACAGCAAGTTCCCTTGCCGGTCTAGGAATGGTAGAACGATAGGTTCGATGACGGTTTGGATGTACCGTGCACTATTCAGTGCCCCTCGACGATCACCAGTGGTGTACGGCCAGTGTAGGAGATCGCTCCCCACACCATGATGCCGGGTGTTGGCCCTGTGTGCCTCGGTCGTATGCAGTCCAGATTGTGGCGCTCACCTGCACGGCGCCAAACACGCATACGACCATCATTGGCACCAAGGCAGAAGCGACTCTCATCGCTGAAGACGACACGTCTTCATTCGTCCCTCCATTCACGCCTGTCGCGACACCACTGGAGGCGGGCTGCACGATGTTGGGGCGTGAGCGGAAGACGGCCTGACGGTGTGCGGGACAGTAGCCCAGCTTCATGGAGACGGTTGCGAATGGTCCTCGCCGATACCCCAGGAGCAACAGTGTCCCTAATTTGCTGGGAAGTGGCGGTGCGGTCCCCTACGGCACTGCGTAGGATCCTACGGTCTTGGCGTGCATCCGTGCGTCGCTGCGGTCCGGTCCCAGGTCGACGGGCACGTGCACCTTCCGCCGACCACTGGCGACAACATCGATGTACTGTGGAGACCTCACGCCCCACGTGTTGAGCAATTCGGCGGTACGTCCACCCGGCCTCCCGCATGCCCACTATATGCCCTCGCTCAAAGTCCGTCAACTGCGCATACGGTTCACGTCCACGCTGTCGCGGCATGCTACCAGTGTTAAAGACTGCGATGGAGCTCCGTATGCTACGGCAAACTGGCTGACACTGACGGCGGCGGTGCACAAATGCTGCGCAGCTAGCGCCATTCGACGGCCAACACCGCGGTTCCTGGTGTGTCCGCTGTGCCGTGCGTGTGATCATTGCTTGTACAGCCCTCTCGCAGTGTCCGGAGCAAGTATGGTGGGTCTGACACACCGGTGTCAATGTGTTCTTTTTTCCATTTCCAGGAGTGTATGTTTAGGTACATAGCCACCTTTTTCACTTTCGTCTCTTATTGTTCATTTCTATGGACACACAGTTTTAGATTTACAACATTGTGAACACCCAGTGGTCTTTTAGATTTTGGGTACATGAGATAATATGCATTGGTGTGTGGACTTCCTTGCACTTCAAAGGGACCATTACAAATATGTTTGAATTTAGAAATTTCATGGTTAATTTTTGCTGGACTTGAATGATCTTCTACTAAAACAATAACGCCAATTTTGAACTTAGCCACTTTGAGGCCCTTATCGTGCCTTTTAGATCTGGCTTCCGATTTTTCTTTCATTCTTTTCCTGGCCAAATCCTTCTGGATCATGTTCTGCAGTGGGAGGAAATTGTAAAGTCTCTTCAATCACACTTTTCTCTTACAATTCAGCAGGATTTCTTCGGGTGTGAAACCTGTAGTTTCGTGATAGAGGGTATTCATTATATTTTCAAAATCGGTAATAAACCTGTCCCATGCCTTGTGACTGTCATGGCAGTAAGTTCGACACAACCTACCTAGCTGATGCACGAACCGTTCTATCAGGTTACTTGCCGGGTGGTAGGCCGAAATGTACACTCCTGGAAATGGAAAAAAGAACACATTGACACCGGTGCGTCAGACCCACCATACTTGCTCCGGACACTGCGAGAGGGCTGTACAAGCAATGATCACACGCACGCACAGCGGACACACCGGGAACCGCGGTGTTGGCCGTCGAATGGCGCTAGCTGCGCAGCATTTGTGCACCGCCGCCGTCAGTGTCAGCCAGTTTGCCGTGGCATACTGAGCTCCATCGCAGTCTTTAACACTGGTAGCATGCCGCGACAGCGTGGACGTGAACCGTATGTGCAGTTGACGGACTTTGAGCGAGGGCGTATAGTGGGCATGCGGGAGGCCGGGTGGACGTACTGCCGAATTGCTCAACACGTGGGGCGTGAGGTCTCCACAGTACATCGATGTTGTCGCCAGTGGTCGGCGGAAGGTGCACGTGCCCGTCGACCTGGGACCGGACCGCAGCGACGCACGGATGCACGCCAAGACCGTAGGATCCTACGCAGTGCCGTAGGGGACCGCACCGCCACTTCCCAGCAAATTAGGGACACTGTTGCTCCTGGGGTATCGGCGAGGACCATTCGCAACCGTCTCCATGAAGCTGGGCTACTGTCCCGCACACCGTTAGGCCGTCTTCCGCTCACGCCCCAACATCGTGCAGCCCGCCTCCAGTGGTGTCGCGACAGGCGTGAATGGAGAGACGAATGGAGACGTGTCGTCTTCAGCGATGGGAGTCGCTTCTGCCTTGGTGCCAATTATGGTCGTATGCGTGTTTGGCGCCGTGCAGGTGAGCGCCACAATCTGGACTGCATACGACCGAGGCACACAGGGCCAACACCCGGCATCATGGTGTGGGGAGCGATATCCTACACTGGCCATACACCACTGGTGATCGTCGAGGGGACACTGAATAGTGCACGGTACATCCAAACCGTCATCGAACCCATCGTTCTACCATTCCTAGACCGGCAAGGGAACTTGCTGTTCCAACAGGACAAATCACGTCCGCATGTATCCCGTGCCACCCAACGTGCTCTAGAAGGTGTAAGTCAACTACCCTGGCCAGCAAGATCTCCGGATCTGTCCCCCATTGAGCATGTTTAGGACTGGATGAAGCGTCGTCTCACGCGGTCTGCACGTCCAGCACGAACGCTGGTCCAACTGAGGCGCCAGGTGGAAATGGCATGGCAAGCCGTTCCACAGGACTACATCCAGCATCTCTACGATCGTCTCCATGGGAGAATAGCAGCCTGCATTGCTGCGAAAGGTGGATATACACTGTACTAGTGCCGACATTGTGCATGCTCTGTTGCCTGTGTCTATGTGCCTGTGGTTCTGTCAGTGTATATATGATTTTTATTTTGGCATTTTATCACCAAGTGTTGTTGTGTTAAAATGGACTTTTCTGGTATCAGATTTCTAATGCCTGTTTATAAGTTTCAGATTCTAAATAATATAAAAAGTTGTATTATACAATATGTGTAAAGTACTAACTATGACCTGCAAAAGGGCTGCAAAAATGGAGTGTTGCAGTATAACAAAAATGGGCTGTCAGATATGTTACTGGGCAAACAAGCAATGATGATGACAAAAAAGTAAAGAACTGCCTTAATACAAAGCAGGCAGTAATAAGGACTTGCCAACGTGGGGCAAGAGAGGATGTGTGAATATGGTAAAATATTAATTATGAACTGCCATACATCAGTGTTAGGCAGTGTATGGAATTGGAATTCTTTTGAGTATTTTCTGTGTAATGTTGTGTTAAAAATGAACTGCCATAAAGTCCAAGATGTGCAGTCAAATGTTAGTGTGTGATAAAATTGAAGTGTTTGCAAACATGGACTGCTAAATGCTATTGCAGGCAGCCAAATAATTTGTTTATTATCTTAATTAATATTGTGTGTATTGTCTTATGATTTCTAAAATGGACTGTCTGTTTCAAAATAAGGGCAGTGAGAAAACAATGTTAGGGTTAATGTAAATGTGTTTATATTTTTGTGTAATTACTCAAGAAGGGACTGCTATTGATGAAAGTAGCATTGAAAAATTTCTTACTTGATATTTTTGAAACTATGTTACAAAGTATATAAAGTATACAGTATAAAAAATATTGTGCCATTGTTATGTGAATGTTTATGTATGTATATCTACATTTATGAATACTATATAATTTTCTTGGAAATGCAAAAAATTTTGATTAATTTGTTGTTTCACAAAACGAGAGAAGATTATCATATGTTTATATGGAATTGAATATTGATGTTTGTATCTTTGTTTTGGAAAGAATGTGGATAAAGTGTATTGTGTCTTAGTGTAATATTTTGTGTCCTTTTTTTTACCCACCTTGGGTTGGATTGATTATGTTTTTAACTGATTGGCTAGGTGTTATTAATGTTTCATTGATGTATCCCTGTTGGGGAACCTCAATGAAACATGGGGCATATGTAACACTAAAATCGATTATAAATAATGTATACTGTGTAATTTTATGTATGTAGCTATGAAATGTTTGGTCTTTACTGATTAAGTTCATCGAGTTGTGAAAGGAAAGTTGATATGTATAATCCCTGTAATGTAAAAACTTAAAAGATGTTTAAAAATAATGAAATTTTTTAAATTATGTCTGTTGTTAAAAGAGAATTTGTAATTTGAATACTGGTTCATACTTAGGGAAATTGTATGATGTAACTTAAAAGACGTGGGGAACCCCCTCCGCTACGGAAGGGGCTTGGCGCGTAGGAAAAGATGGATCTGGTGGTCAGTCTGGGCGACAAGAGAGAGAGCACAGCACGCAGTCAGTGGCTAGACGTTGTGCTGTTAACAACACGGGTGCCAAGTGAGGCATTTGGAAGCCAATTTATGTTGAAACTGCCTTGGATGTGGTTTTGTCTCTCGTATGGTGCTCTTGTTATCATGGAATGGCACTGAAATGAAGGAAATACGTCGCCAAGAAGAATTTATAAAGAGCATTTAACTTCGAGAGCATGGGACCACTTAGCCGCCATGTGCTTGCCACCACTATTGCGCCACTGCTCCACCAACTGCTGGAGTTCAGATGTGTATCACAGTATGGACCAGTATATTGACGTGAGTGTTTTTCAGTAATAATTCCAGTGACATAAAACTGTGTTTCCACCTTAAAAACTGTCCTAATCACAACATCCTGTTTCTGAAAATATAATGGTTTGTTGTTGCACTGAAGGTGCTGAAGTTTAGTGCTAAAATGTTTAAACGTGATTATCAAAGTTACCTGCTTCAGGGTAGTGAGAAGGGCACGTATATTGGACTATTATGAAAAGTAAATTGCGTTGATTAGTATCGTGAACTACACTCCTGGAAATGGAGAAAAGAACACATTGACACCGGTCTGTCAGACCCACCATACTTGCTCCGGACACTGCGAGAGGGCTGTACAAGCAATGATCACACGCACGGCACAGGGGACACACCAGGAACCGCGGTGTTGGCCGTCGAATGGCGCTAGCTGCGCAGCATTTGTGCACCGCCGCCGTCAGTGTCAGCCAGTTTGCCGTAGCATACGGAGCTCCATCGCAGTCTTTAACACTGGTAGCATGCCGCGACAGCGTGGACGTGAACCGTATGCGCAGTTGACGGACTTTGAGCGAGGGCGTATAGTGGGCATGCGGGAGGCCGGGTGGACGTACCGCCGAATTGCTCAACACGTGGGGCGTGAGGTCTCCACAGTACATCGATGTTGTCGCCAGTGGTCGGCGGAAGGTGCACGTGTCCGTCGACCTGGGACCGGACCGCAGCGACGCACGGATGCACGCCAAGACCGTAGGATCCTACGCAGTGCCGTAGGGGACCGCACCGCCACTTCCCAGCAAATTAGGGACACTGTTGCTCCTGGGGTATCGGCGAGGACCATTCGCAACCGTCTCCATGAAACTGGGCTACGGTCCCGCACACCGTTAGGCCGTCTTCCGCTCACGCCCCAACATCGTGCAGCCCGCCTCCAGTGGTGTCGCGACAGGCGTGAATGGAGGGACGAATGGAGACGTGTCGTCTTCAGCGATGAGAGTCGCTTCTGCCTTGGTGCCAATGATGGTCGTATGCGTGTTTGGCGCCGTGCAAGTGAGCGCCACAATCAGGACTGCATACGACCGAGGCACACAGGGCCAACACCCGGCATCATGGTGTGGGGAGCGATCTCCTACACTGGCCGTACACCACTGGTGATCGTCGAGGGGCACTGAATAGTGCACGGTACATCCAAACCGTCATCGAACCCATCGTTCTACCATTCCTAGACCGGCAAGGGAACTTGCTGTTCCAACAGGACAATGCACGTCCGCATGTATCCCGTGCCACCCAACGTGCTCTAGAAGGTGTAAGTCAACTACCCTGGCCAGCAAGATCTCCGGATCTGTCCCCCATTGAGCATGTTTGGGACTGGATGAAGCGTCGTCTCACGCGATCTGCACGTCCAGCACGAACGCTGGTCCAACTGAGGCGCCAGGTGGAAATGGCATGGCAAGCCGTTCCACAGGACTACATCCAGCATCTCTACGATCGTCTCCATGGGAGAATAGCAGCCTGCATTGCTGCGAAAGGTGGATATACACTGTACTAGTGCCGACATTGTGCATGCTCTGTTGCCTGTGTCTATGTGCCTGTGGTTCTGTCAGTGTGATCATGTGATGTATCTGACCCCAGGAATGTGTCAATAAAGTTTCCCCTTCCTGGGACAATGAATTCACGGTGTTCTTATTTCAATTTCCAGGAGTGTATTTTCTGAAACTGACTGTGTGTTAGTGTCATATTTGGGTGCTGACGTACAGTATAGGTGTTGTAGGTTGCACTTTCGTCACGTTGAACGATTCTCTTCAGTCGTCGTTGTAAACTGTTCTTACAGGATCTTTTTGCGGGCCCAGCGATGCCGGAGATATCATGTTTTACCGGATTCCTGATGTTCACGGTTATACTCGTGAAATGGTCGTACATATCCCCACCTCATCGCTGCCTCGGAGATGCTGCGTCCCATCGCTCGTGTGCCGAATATAACACCACGTTCAAACTGATATAAATCTTGATAACCTGCCATTGTAGCAGCAGTAACCGATCTAACAACTGCGCCAGACACTTCCTGTCTTATATAGACGTTGCCGACGGCAGCGCCGTACTATGCCTGTTTACATATCTATGTATTTGAGTACGCATGCCTATAACAGTTATTTTGGCGCTTCAGCGTATTACGGCAACAAAACAGTTCTGTCGACAGTGTCCACTGAGTAAACCTTAAAACCTTAAGAGCTTTAAAATTCTAAAAATAATTGTTTTGTAAAAAATGTTCTAAAATTATTCACCTATCTTCTACAGTTAAAAGGATCCAAGACTGTAATGAATTTTGATGCTTTATAAGTATAGATAGAATTTGAGAATTCTTTTGTAAAAATTTAAAAACATATTTAAATGGAAGATGTGTAAAACCTGGGATTATAAGGGGGGTCGACAGGAGATGAGAAGTTGATGTAGTTTTTGAAAAATAGTTTTTGTCCCTTTTGTCCCACTAATCCTTGTTCTGATTCACCATTCGTGTGTTCGTCAAAAGAGCACCGATCATTCGGTTGTGTCCGGGCATCATCAGCGTATGCGCGAGCCGCCCATAGGCAAGCTGTTTACTTTCTTGTCGTCAGTATGATACAGCACGCGTCCGCGCCTCCTGTTCGCCGTTGCGTATAGACCAGAGAGACATTAAGTGCGGTTTTCAGGTTCTGCTTTACAGTCGATAGCTATTTAGTTGACGGGTTTGGTCCAGTCTGAACATACGTCCGTTTTGTTGCAACCAGTTCTCGGCTTTTCATGCTAGCCGCAAATACGTCTTGATAGTTTTCATTTATTTTCACCTTAGCAACTGATCACTATGGTATAATTTGTTTAGAACACACCCACCATATTGAATTGGAATCTGGCTGTTTTATTCCATAACGTAACGCCTTTTAGCGATGTTTTGTTCTGACAGACGACGAACGTTTGGTACGGAGTTCCGAGCTTTTTAACTCTACTATTTTAGTTATGCAAGTAAAAATATTTTAATATTTTCATGTAAAAGTTCTTAATAGTTAAAAAAAATTTAAAATCTTAAAATAATTTTAGAAAATTGTCGTCTCAGTGGATGTCTCAGTTTGTTATTCCTTCTAGATTTATTGTTATACAGATGTTCACCTGAAAATTTGACCTTTAGTGCCACGAAACCGATTGCGATCTGAAAATAAAGGACTAAATACAGCTGAATCGGTTTATTAGTACCCAAGATGACTTTTGACTTTTGCTATTGGTTGACGAAGCATACACAATATCGAGAAGGGGAGGCAATATGCATTATTGGCCAAACAGAAAATATTATTGGGAAAGTGCGAAATTTTTCATGTTTAATGCGAACGGAAAGACAGGATTCTTGGCAACCGTGTTGAATAGATACTGTTAAATCTCAACTGGGTACTTGGGCGTTAAGGACCATTGCGACCGCGTATCAGGGATTAACTCCCGGAAACTGTACAGAATACACCGTGAAAACAATGAAAATCACTACAGAATGCCAACCAACCCTCGAGCATAGCTTCTCTGTTGAACACGAATCTGCTTTCTTGTATGACAACATTTCGCCCACCACCCAACTGTCTGCATTGCCCACTTTGATATAAGAAATGAGTGTAACTGAACTATACAGGATCGTGAGGCGTTCTGTACCAGTCTTGTTAAGTTGTATTCAACTTCATCAGTGGGTTACGCAATTTTGTTTTGGCTCCAGCATTGGCATGCTACAGTACTGCTGCGCAGGAACTGAAGATAAGTAAATGCAAACAAACACAGTATTATTTGCGTAACTTTATATCTTTCGGGGTTATGACCACTTCTCGTACAACATTGGCACGCAGAATGCGCGGCGCGACTTCGGATATAATCTTACATGCTGAGGCCCTGAGATCTGCTCGCACATCATATATCGCACATCATACACACGTTAGGTCGTGCAACGGATCGTCTTTGTGTCACTTTGATGTATTCCACTTGCTGTGTCGAATATTCAGTTCAAACTGCAACGGTTGAATTTGTCGCGAGTATACAGCGTTACTTGAGAGGGTCCCATTGCGAACGATTGATCGTAGAAGCAAAAAAACTTTGTGTGAATATTTGTAAGGACATGCGGAGAGAACTAATGCATACACTATTGGAAGAAACACATTTTAATTTCCGCTTTAATTTGCACATGAGAGAGTAACATTGGTTGGTTGTGTACCACATCGACGTTCCAGGTTACAAACGCTGCTCAGTATGGCGACCATCGGAGTCCACGACAGCCTGGAACCGCACTAGAAATTGCTCTACTGCTGCCCGAAGCAACGGTGGACCATGAAATGTTCAGCTTTTGTGACACAGTTTGTGTACTGCTTCAAGAACGCACATTGCGTCCAGCATTTACAGCCATGGCAGCAGTAACTCCTTCATATTTCGTGGCGCAGTCGCCCATCTGCCTCTCCCATGAGCGATTCTCAAACTTCCAGTTACTTTGAACTCCCGAAACGTGTTCTTCAAGTCTGGTGCATCGATACTTGCGAAGAATAGCATCACTATTGCTGTTGTTTTGATAAAGCAGCTTTACGAGTAAAGCCCTGCTCAGATTGTCCAGACCCATGTTGACTGTTGCAACTACAATGCACAATGGTGCTTTCTATTCCGATACTCCGTTGCCGGACCAACATCGGTGCCTAACACCAACTCAGAACGCTAACACTACCATAAACGCGAATTCTGCAGCGCAAGGTCTTAAAGTCATTCCCATAAAGCTAGATATCCACACGGTAAATAGTTTTCCGTTTACACTGCCTCAAGTATAGAAAATGTAATTGCAACGACCCTGTATATCCACGGTAATGTCGTACCTGATGATCTTTTATTGTCCTTAAAATACAACCACTGCAGTGGTACGAGAGACACGACCAGTAAATAATCAGAACAGAATTCACTTGACAGATGTTGGCGAATACTAGTTATTAGAAGCCGGCAGTGGTACCGGTGACATACAGTAATGGGGTGCCACCCTCAAACCCCTCACCTGGTAGAGTTGAAAGAGAGTTGAGAAGCGGGTCACACGTAAAGTAATAAACAGTGACCGACAGTAGTGTGGAATAAACATTTATCGGGAACGATAAGTCGACCAGTGACTGCGCCAGTGGCATTTAAGTCCATGTTTAGTCGAATTACTGGATCGCAGCCGGGTGACGTCGTCGACCACTGCCGGTATTTCGACCGGAGACTACCCTGTCATTTTCAAGGCTAAACTGCAGCAAGACAGCGCTGTGGAAAGAAATTTAAAACCTCGAATTGCTGAGGAAATCCTGAAAGAGAATACACTCACACTCACACACACGTACACACCCTGTAAACAGTAGCACCAACACACCAACCACAGATGATCGACGCCAGAAATTATAGGTAAAGAAAATCACTGCGTATCAGTCCCAGTTTTTTTTTTTTTTTTTTTTTTTTTTTTTTTTTGACAAGGAAGAGAGCAGGATTACACGCAGAATTTAAGCGAAAACCGCCTTCTCTATTTACATTGTAACTTGCTAATTTAATTTCAACCGCTTCCTTAATGACACTGTCCCAATAGCAGGACGTGCATGCCAGAATCTCCGTGTTATATTTCATAGGGTAACCAGTCTCATAACATTGTTCTGCAATGGTGGTTTTACTCGGCCACTGTAAATGCGTGTGACGCTGATGCTTCAGTACACCGGTCCTTCACCGTCCTGATAGTCTGACCAATGTGTGACATGTCACTTCTGCCAGGAATACTATAGACACCCGCCTTACGCAAACCAAAATCATCCTTAACGGAACCTAAAAGGACTCTGATCTTAGGTGGAAGTCGGAAAAGACGTTTCACATCATATTTATTCAAAATACAACTAATCTTATTGGAAATGCTCCCTGCGTAAGACAAAAAGGCCGTAGAATTTGGTATCAATTAGCTATTATCGTCACTCACCCGGCGCACGGTTTGTCGGTAGCGCAACGCTTATCTGATGTGTCTTTCACTGTACCCATTCTGACGAAAGATGACCTCAGGCTGGGTTAACTCAGCTGACAAACTCTCTCAGTGTGAAATGATGAGGTTCCTGTGAACCAAGTAACGAAGTACCCCTTAACACTGGGCCAGATGGCGATCTGCAGTTCTTGTGTGTTTTGAAATCGAATGGAACTCTGTAGGAGCCCCTGTAAAGTACTACGTGTGCAAGATGTGATGATGTACATTGCTTTGGGCCATCTGTATTTCGACTGGTTTGATGCGGCCCGCAGTGGTATCTCTCTAAGTCAGGGTGGCAGTTCCACATAACATCCTCGTGTTTTTCTGTCCTCTGTAATCTCTGTCCTCAGTTACAATGTTTATTCCTTACGGCTGTCGATAGTACCCTAGATGTCTAAAGACATATTCCTTTTATCGCCATTTCTACTACGAATCTTCTTCTTGTCAGTTCTCTTAATCTGAAGTCTCTATCTGTCAGATAACATCTCAAAACCTTCGATTCCCTTTTTTTCGTACACATTCTTTCTGGCACAAATTACTTTGATTTTACGTTTTAGACCGATTTTTTCGTTTTTTGTGATAGTTGATTAGGATCAATATGTAACCAAATAATGCTGCACAACCGTCTATTGTTGAAGTATTCCTCACAAATGTGGAGGCTTCTCCACACGTCGTCTACTTTGTCTGCTAAGTTTGAATCTGATCCTTACTCTCATTCTAGTGCTCATTGCGTTCTGTGGATTATTATTTCCCTGTTCCATGTTAAATGGATGGATCCTTAGGGTCCAGTGTTTGGGAATGAAGCTCTCGACTGAGCACTGTAATCGCATAATTGTAGTTGCCTAACATCCGCCTTTCAACACCGTGATAATGCTGCGTCGGCTACTGAACACACTGTGAGGAATCAACGTGGATATCGTTCCTGTGTAGTTCTAGAGTGACTCTCTACAGAATTTTGAAGGGAGAAGTAAAGCCTGTATTTATAACGTATTCTCTGATAAACAATGCCCACAGCAGAATCGTATATTTATTTATCCTGATAAGATTGCGGCCCTAAGGATCTCTCTCGTACTCAACCAGTCATTATTCATTTTTTTAAATTACGTCAAATGTGACACACATGTCATAAGAAGACTTAAATTTAGTACCGAATATAGCAACTACAGGATCTCAGTAACATTGACAACAGTAATCACTGCGGGAGAGGAAACGACAGTATATATTCGTCTAAGAAAAGCAGAATAAGAAAGACGGTGTACAAACAAGCACATTTAGGCCATGGACTGTGGCAGCAAAGTATCTGAGGAAAGAGACAAGGAACGAAGAAGAACGCTACAAAGAGGTCAAACGCAGATGATGGAGAGAAGAGAAAAAATTGGTAGTACTGAAGAAAGAAAACGGGGAAAGGATAAATGTAGAACAGAGAACATTTCCTTCATTGTCTGAGAGACAAAAGGTAACACACGTAAATATTTGAGAGGATAGTTTTTTAGGACGACAAACGGAAATATTCAGGCATTTGTCAAGTGTAATCATGTATTGAAATATGCGCAGAGTGCAAGGTAATTTGTTCTTGAGACGAACAGCAGTAGTAAGAAGGTTTGAGATTGTTTTTGTTTGTACTGCTACAATACTATATTTATCCGATATTGTGTCGCGATCATAATATGATAGTAACGAGATATCTAATGCGAGGCTGGACGGGAGCGTGGGCATATTGAGAAGCTGACACAGTATAAGTGTTTCGCGGCAACCGCCGTAACCTGGCATATGAGGCGAGCTTCATCTACATCTACATGAATTACTCTGCAATTCATATTTAAGTGCTTGGCAGAGGGTTCATCGAAC
Organism: Schistocerca americana; assembly: GCF_021461395.2. NCBI lineage: Eukaryota > Metazoa > Arthropoda > Insecta > Orthoptera > Acrididae > Schistocerca > Schistocerca americana. The sequence continues at coordinate 640,710,280 of NC_060121.1, read as the reverse complement.
CACAATCATACTATCTCCCTACCATTCCACTCCCGAACAGCGCGCGGGAAAAACGAACACCTAAACCTTTCTGTTCGAGCTCTGATTTCTCTTATTTTGTTTTGATGATCATTCCTACCTATGTAGGCTGGGCTCAACAAAATATTTTCGCATTCAGAAGAGAAAGTTGATGACTGAAATTTCGTAAATAGATCTCGCCGCGACGAAAAACGTCTTTGCTTTAATGACTTCCATCCCAACTCGCGTATCATGTCTGCCACACTTTCTCCCCTATTACGTGATAATACAAAACGAGCTGCCCTTTTTTTGCACCCTTTCGATGTCCTCTGTCAATCCCACCTGGTAAGGATCCCACACCGCGCAGCAATATTCTAACAGAGGACGAACGAGTGTAGTGTAAGCTGTCTCTTTAGTGGACTTGTTGCATCTTCTAAGTGTCCTGCCAATGAAACGCAACCTTTGGCTCGCCTTCCCCACAATATTATCTATGTGGTCTTTCCAACTGAAGTTGTTCGTAATTTTTACACCCAGCTACTTAGTTGAATTGACAGCCTTGAGAATTGTACTATTTATCAAATGGTTCAAATGGCTCTGAGCACCATGGGACTTAACATCTATGGTCATCAGTCCCCTAGAACTTAGAACTACTTAAACCTAACTAACCTAAGGACAGCACACAACACCCAGTCATCACGAGGCAGTGAAAAACCCTGACCCCGCCGGGAATCGAACCCGGGAACCCGGGCGTGGGAAGCGAGAACGCTACCGCACGACCACGAGCTGCGGACTATTATTTATCGAGTAATCGAATTCCAATGGATTTCTTTTGGAACTCATGTGGATCACCTCACACTTTTCGTTATTTAGCGTCAACTGCCACCTGCCACACCATACAGCAATCTTTTCTAAATCGCTTTGCAACTGATACTGGTCTTCGGATGACCTTACAGACGGTAAATTACGGCATCATCTGCGAACATCCTAAGAGAACTGCTGAGATTGTCACCCAGGTCATTTATATAGATCAGGAACGGCAGAGGTCCCAGGACGCTTCCCTGGGGAACATCTGATATCACTTCAGTTTTACTCGATGATTTGCCGTCTATTACTACGAACTGCGACCTTCCTGACAGGAAATCACGAATCCAGTCGCACAACTGAGACGATACCCCACAGGCCCGCAGCTTAATTAGAAGTCGCTTGTGAGGAACGGTGTCAAAAGCTTTCCGGAAATCTAGAAATACGGAATCAACTTGAGATCCCCTGTCGATAGCGGCCATTACTTCGTGCGAATAAAGAGCTAGCTGCGTTGCGCAAGAACTATGTTTTCTGAAACCATGCTGATTACGTATCAATAGATCGTTCCCTTCGAGGTGATTCATAATGTTTGAATACAGTATATGCTCCAAAACCCTACTGCAAACCGACGTCAATGATATAGGTCTGTAGTTCGATGGATTACTCCAACTACCCTTCTTAAACACTGGTGCGACCTGCGCAATTTTCCAATCTGCAGGTACAGATCTATCGGTGAGCGAGCGGTTGTATATGATTGCTAAGTAGGGAGCTATTGTATCAGCGTAATCTGAAAGGAACCTAATCGGTATACAATCTGGACCTGAAGACTTGCCCGTATCAAGCGATTTGAGTTGCTTCGCAACCCCCAAGGTATCTACTTCTAAGAAACTCATGCTAGCAGCTGTTCGTGTTTCAAATTCTGGAATACTCCATTCGTCTTCCCTGGTGAAGGAATTTCGGAAAACTGCGTTCAATAACTCCGCTTTAGCGGCACAGTCGTCGGTAAAAGTACCATCGGCACTGCGCAGCGAAGGTATTGACTGCGTCTTGCCGCTTGTGTACTTTACATACGAGAAGAATTTCTTCGGATTTTCTACCAAATTTCGAGACAATGTTTCGTTGTGGAACCTATTAAAGGCATGTCGCATTGAAGTCAGTGCCAAATTTCGCGCGTCTGTAAGTTTTAGCCAATCTTCAGAATTTCGCGTTCTTCTGAACTTCGCATGCTTTTCCCGCTGCCTCTGCAACAGCGTTCGGACCTGTTTTGTGTACCGTGGGGGATCGGTTCCATCTCTTACCAATTTATGAGGTATGAATCTCTCAATTGCTGTTGCTACTGTATCTTTGAATTTGAGCCACATCTCGTCTACATTTGCATAGTCAGTTCGGAAGGAATGGAGATTGTCTCTTAGGAAGGCTTCTAGTGACACTTTATCCGCTTTTTTAAATAAAATTATTTTGCCTTTGTTTCTGGTGGATTTGGAAGAAACGGTATTGAGCCTAGCTTGTGATCACTAATCCCTGTATCAGTCATGATGCTCTCTATTAGCTCTGGATTGTTTGTGGCTTATGGTCAAATAAACAGAGGTTGCAAACGTAACGCTCACAAATATTCGTAATTAGCCTAACCATCTAGAGGTTTCAATACCCTTATCGTGTTGTATTAAATTAAAATAAAGAAGGTTTGTTAGACAGAGTGAGTGCCCAAGTTTACATTTCACATCTTTTACAAATGCGTTCCGAAACCTTTGGAGGGAACAGTAAAAAAGCCGAAATCTTGCTGTACATGGTGACAATACAATCTTCCAGTTAGGATCTTAATACAAAGTTACATTCAAGTTCTCCTTTGGGTACCGTTATTGGAGTGCCGACGAGAAGAACTGGTCTTTTTCAGATCTGGGTCTTGAGTAAATCAGGAGGTCATCATCAGGACAAAAGTGGTATTTCAGGAAGATAGAACCTGCAAGCTGTCATTGACATACAAGGGGAACAAGAGTCAGCCCTGGATTGACCCAGTGCCACTCCTGAGAGAATCTGTGTCCAGGGCGACTCCACATTCCACTGTTTATCAACTGATTACCAGAGGAATACAGAATATTTTTAGCAGACACATGTATCTGACTAGGGGACAGGCGACAGCAAGATTTGCGCTTTTTTTGTATATTTATTGTACTTGAAGTTCAGAACTCAAACATTTCTCTCTCAGAGCAGTTCATTGCAATTCTCAAAAATTCTCGAGATCAATTTTGACATTCTAGGAGATACCAGATATTTTTCGACAAGCTGTGTGGCACTGTGATAGAGGTGCTGCGTTCGAATCCCGGCGGAATACAGTTTTTAAACAAAGGTACATATTCAATGAGCATTTACGTGAAGTGTAAAATACAAAAAGACAGAAAAAAGCTAAGTTGTGATTTTTTAAAATTATACAATCTTGATCAACAGTCTTTTATATAGGATCGGTAATTAAGAATTTCTGTTTGTAATGGAAACTGGATTTTGTGTGAAATATATCATTAGAAATAAGAAGCCGTGCATTTTCATAAAAGTGACGTACAGTTGTGTTAATTAGCATATCTTTGATGAATTTTATATTAAAATAACCCAAGTACTCGGACTGAATGAAAAAAAAAGAAAAAATAATGACCGAAACGAGACACAAACTAGAGATCATCAGTATCGTGCGCCTTACATGTTCTACACTTCACGGTAATGCTCAATTAACGTGCTACTTTGTTCAAAAATTTGATTCCACCGGGAATCGAAGCCAGGACCCCAACGGCACTCCTTGTCGAAATATGTCTCCCTTATTTCAGCGTATTAAACGCGGTCGGGAAACTTAAAAGTAGGTTTTCTCTAGATTTTTGAGAGTTGCATTGAACGGCTTTGGGAGTTAACAGTGTAATATTGTTTATTGAGGGTTAGTCATATAGACGTTTCAGGGTTGTCTACGCGATGTTTAACCATCTGCTAGCATAATTAATGCAACATTCCTGCTATGATCTTTACGAAAACTAGGCTTAAGTATTATACGTAAGTTGAATATGAATTAGTACTCGGTCAAACGTAATGAAAAATACAGTATGAAAAGACAGACTGGCCAAAAGCCAGGTAACTGTGGATTTTCTTATTTGAAATAAGCTTAGTTTCCGTATACATTATGTGATCAAAAGTATCCGGACACAAGGCAGAAAATGATTTACAATTTCGTGGCGCCCTCCATCAGTAATTCTGGAATTCATTACGGTGTTGACCCGTCCTTAACCTTGATGACAGCTTCCACTCTCGCAGGCATACGTTGAATCAGGTGCTGGAAGGTTTCTTGGGGAATGGCAGCCCATTCTGCACGAAGTGCTGTGCTGAGGAAAGATACCGATGTCGGTCGGTGAGGTCTGGCACGAAGTCGGCGTTCCAAAACATCCCAAAGGTGTTCTATAGGATTCAGGTCAGGACTGTGTGCAGGCCAGTCCTTTACAAGGATGGTACTGTTGTGCAACCACTCCACCACAGCCCGTGCATTATGAACAGGTGCTCGATCATGTTGAAAGATGCAGTCGCCATCCCCGAATTGCTCTTCAACAGCGGGAAACAAGAAGGTGCTTAACACATCAATGTAGCCTGTGCTGTGACAGTATCACGCAAAACAACAAGGGGTGCAAGCCCCCTCCTCGAAAAACACGACCACACCATAACACCACCGCCTCCGAATTTTACTGTTGGCATTTAACAAGCTGGCAGATGACGTTCACCGTGCGTTCGCCGTCCCCATACCCTGCCATGATTCGTGATTCGTGATTCGTCACTCCACATAACGTTTTTCCACTGTTCAATCGTCCAATGTTTACGCTCCTTACACCAAGCGAGGCGTCATTTGGCATTTACCGGCGTGATGTGTGGCTTATGAATAGCCGCTCGACCATGAAATACAAGTTTTCTCACCTCCCGCCTAACTGCCATATTACTTGCAGTGGATCCTGATGCAGTTTCGAATTCCTGTGTTATGGTCTGGAAAGATGTCTGCCTATTAGACATTACGACCCACTTCAACTGCCGGCGGTCTCTGTCAGTCAACAGACGAGGTCGGCCTGTACGCTTTTGTACTGTTCGTGTCCCTTCACGTTTCCACTTCACCATCACATCGGAAACAGTGGACCTAGGGATGTTTAGGAATGTGGAAATCTCGCGTACAGACGTATGATACAAGTGACACCCAACCACCTGACCCAATTCAAAGTCCGTGAGTTCTACTCCCTCACGATGTCTAATGACTACTGAGGTGGCTGATACGGAGTACCTGGAAGTATGTGGCAACGAAATGCACCTAATATGAAAAACGTATGTTTTTTGGGATGTCCGGATACTTTTGATCACATAGTGTATATCCTAACCGCGAAGGAAAAATTAAATACGCCTGTCAAGATTGGTATTACGTTCACCCAGACGTCCCTGACCATGGTTATGGTGATTCCGTCATTGACTACCGCTTCAGAGGACATCATCATTATTACTTTTTGTTGTGTTCATTGTAACATGAAGAAGATACTCGATGAATATTCCAAAGTATGACGATATGGAAAGCGTGGTGACCTGGTTTTATGATTACAATGGAAAGTCTAACTTAGAAAACACTTGTATTGAGACCTTAACGCCTATAATTAAAAAATGAGGGCTGTAACTCTTGCAGTTTACCAATTAGCGATGCATCCTGTCCGCGTATATAATCGAATGGAAGCTCATAAATTAACGATTTGATTAACGGCTGGTTTACATTCCGATGTGACATAAAGCCATTAATTATCACGTAATTTGAGCGCGGCTCGGAATTATGTACTCATTTTTTGCTTTTAGGTTTAGCAGCATGTCGATGTCAAGGTCGTTAGGTAACGAGCACTTCCATGATTTTTAGTGAGGATAGAGGAGAGCATTGATGGCGATGGTGTTGATATAACCTCTCTGGTTTTTTCTGCAATGAATTATTGGTCTGGCTTGGAATGACTGAGCTTATTTTTAAAAGAGGCTTTTCCAGATGGCTATTTCAGGTATATTCGTCCTATCTCGCCTTACATGGGTACATATTGGTCACGGGATGCCGATGCAAAAGAATGCCAATGAGCTGGATTTACGTTTACTGCTAGTGACGATAAAATGCTTTCACACGTTTTTCGTGAGAAACAGTTCACATTTAAAATAACGCACCGCGGCCGGCACTCGTGACCAAATTGGTTGGGTCCTAGACAACTGGAAAACCGTGGCCGGGTCAAATGAGTCAGGATTTCAGTTGGTATGAGTTGATGGTAGGGATCGAGTATCGCTTAGGCGCCACGAAACCATGGACTCAAGTTGCCAACAATGCACCATGCAAGCTGGTGGTGGCTCCATAATGGTGTGAAATGTGTTCACATGGAATAGAATGGGTCCTCTGGTTGTATTCGGCTACTAGGACACCATTTTCAGCCATTCATGGACCTACTGATTCTATACAAGGATGCAATTTTTATGGATGACAATGCGCCATGTCACTGGACCTTCATTGTTCGCAATTGGTTTGAAGAAAATTCTGAAAAACTCGAGGGATAGATTACGCCACCCAGATCGCCCTACATGAATGTCATCGAACATTTATGGAATATAGTCTAGAGGTCAGTTCGCGCACAAAATCCTGCAACGGCAAGACTTTCGCAGGTATGGACGGCTATAGAGGCAGCATTGCTCAGTATTCTGCAGGCGGCTTCCAACGACTCGTTGAGTCCAACCCACGTGGAGTTGCTACGTTACTCCGTGCAGAAGGAGATCCTACACGATATTAGGAGGTATCCCAAGACTTTTTTCATCTCATTGTAATTCGTAGTTATGTTAAGATTCCTCCGATTCTTAAGAGACACTCACTTTAGTGTGCTGTATTGAGTCTAGGTCAGTGTGAATGTAATGTGAGCAATAAGGAATTGCGAAACACTGCTCTAAGGAATATGAGATCCAGTCACAAAACCCGATTACACCATAATTTATCGTCAAGAGTTGCGAATGAATCTGCAAGACCATCACAGCGTAGTGACGTCGTGTAGACATCTAGTGTTGACACTTAATCTGCATCTACCACACTGTGAAAGCCACCATACGAAGCTTGGCGTTGGTACACTGTACCAGTGCTAGTCATTTCCTTTCCTGTTCCACGCGCAAATAGAACGAGAGAAAAAAGACTGTTTTGTATTATCCCTAATTTCTCGTGGTCGTTTCGCGAAAATTATGTTGGCAGGATTAGAATCATTCAGAAATCAGATTCAAATTCTGGTACTCTAAATTTTCTCACTAGTGTTACTGAAAAAGAAAGTCGCCTTCCCTTCAGGGATTCCCATTTGAGTTCCCGAAGCATTTTCTCAATACTTGCTTCTAGTTCGAACCTAGAGGTAACAAATCTAGCAACCCTCCTCTGAACTACTTCGATGTGTGCCTTTACTCCGACCTAGTGCGGACACCAACACTCGTGCACTACTGAAGAATAGGTTGCACCAGCATCCTGTACCTACGTCGTATCGTCCTACTGTCACTCAGCAACGACACCTTCCCGGACTTCACGGCATCATCAGCAAACAACCGCATATTGCTGCCCGCGCTGTCCGCCAGATCATTTATGTACACGAAAACAATAGCTGTCCTATCGCACTTAATTCCCTTGGGCACTCCTGACAATACCCTCGTCTCTGATGAACACTCGCCGTCAAGGACAACATACTGTGTTCTTTTACTTAAATCTTCAAACCACTCACATATCTGGAAACTTTTCCATATATTTGTACTTTCCTGAACAGTCTGCAGTGGGTCTGCTTTTCGGAAATCTATAAATAAGGAATCTGGATTTTGCCTTTCATCCATAGTTCGCACTATATCTAGTGCGAAAAGGACAAGCTGCGTCCTGTACGAGCGATGCTTTCTAAAGCATGATTCATGGACGGAAGCTTCTCGATCCGCAGTCAGTTGTTCCTGTGCTCGTCGTGGAAATATCAGTCGCACTGGTATTTCTTCGGCACTAAATGGGGCTATTTATTTATCTTTATCAGAATTATTTATAGAGTATTTACCATCTTCAATTGTATGTCTAAAGTACCATGCCCCATCTCTTTAGGCAGACATTTGACGCGGAAGAGACGCCCGTCAAGAGTGGTAGTAGGTCAGTCGAGACATTATCGACCACGTTTATGGTGTTACTGTCATAGACTATTGGTTCAGAAGAAATTCTCATTAATACTTTTCGTTTTGCGTTTTTTGTAACGTGACAAAAATCCTCACTAGATACTATAAAGCATGGAAACGTTAAACTGTACAACGTTTGACTGCAGGGGCAGACCTAATGATGACTGAAATGTCGTGGAAAACAGATGTCAGATCTGAAGATGGTCCACAAACACTGAAAGCAGTTGTGTTTACATGAACCGACTTCCAGCAGTGACTTCGATGTGTTACCTCTCCTTGCTCCACAGGGGATGAACAGTATTATTGTTTCTTACTTGTGTTGGAGATTTTTTTAAAGACAAAGTAGCTTCTTGTATCTATGGAAGCTTGACCTGGTGTCGAGTAAAGACATAAATCTGTAAAAACCGATTATTGTAACTTTTTATTGCATTCTGTTGTTGAATTTGTGTTGATAATGATTTCTGGTTTCGTTCAGTTTCAAACATCTTCACATGAATTGTAGTTGCAGAACAACCCGTCAGTTCTATGTGCTGTGGGCAGCTTCAGTAAGTCATTATCATTCATGCTTTACAAAGGAATTATAAATGAGTGAGACATGGACATTAAGTGAACTCATGGTTACAAAATTAATATTACCCCAAAGACGAATGGAAAGATCAGCGTTGGGCTACACATGGAAAGACAGAAAGGATGCATTGATATCCGACGGACAAGAAAGGTCAGTGACATAATGGAAAGAGCGGCTACTCCGAAATGACAGCCTCAGGATATGTCCAGTCAACCGACCCCGTCTTATCTACCCATACAATCTTCAGCATTCTTCTATAGCACGGAATTTCAAACACTTCTACATTCTTTTTGTCTGAATTCCCTTTCGTCCACATTTAAGTTTCCATACAAGAGTGCAATCCCGAAATACACATTTAGAAAAGATTTCCCAACACTTAACATTCTATTATATGTTAACAATCTCCACTTTTTAGAAAATCATTGCATGCTGTTACCAGTCTGCGTTTTATTTCATCTGTGCTGTGGCCGTAATCAGTTACATTGCTTCCCAAATAACAAAACTCATGTACTACTTTTAGTGTTCCATTTTATAATCTTATTCCGTCAACAGCGCCTGACTACCTTATTCTACATGCGTAGAACATTCTTCTACATTCTACTACACTCGTGTTTGTGATGTTTATCTCGTCATCTCTCTTCAACACAAAAAACAATTCGTTCAACTGCTGTTCCAAGTCTTGGTCACCTCTGAGAGTATTACAATGTCATCAGCAAACCTCAAAGTTCTTGTGTGTCCTTCCTGAACTTTAATTCCCATTCAGAATGTCTCCTTGGTTTCCTTCACAGATCTCTCGATGTTCAGATTGAATAACATCGTGGATAGGTTCCACCCCTGTCTCACTCCCTTCTCATCTACTGCCTCCCTTTCATTTCCTTCGAATCCTCTACTTGCAGTCTGTTTTCTGTATAAGTTGTAAACAACCTTTGGTTCCTTGTATTTTATCCCTGTTACCTCAAAGAGTGTAGTTTAGTTCAGATTGTCAAAAGCTCTCTCTAAATCTACAAGTGTTATAAACATAGATTTGCCTTACTTCAGTCTATCTTCCATACATGTAGGATATGTCAAAGGGCCAGTATTGCGTCGCTTGTTTCTACAGTTCTCCAGAACCCAAACTGTTTTTCTTCAAGGTCACCCCTACCAGTTCTTCCACTGTCCTGTAAATAATTCGTTTCAGTACTTTGTAACCATGACTTTACACCTGTCAACAACTGCCGTCTTTGGAATTCCTCCTGAAGTGTATTTAACTTTTGTCATATACCTTACATGCCAGATAGAACGGTTCTGTCTCTCACAAGAATCACTAATTCTGACCGAATTTCGTCTGCTCCAGTGGTCTAGTTTCCTCTTAGGTCTTTCAGCGCCTTTTCAGACTCTTCTCGCATTATCATAGCTTCCTTTTCCTCTTCACCTACGTTCTCTTCCTGTTCTGGAATGTCTTCAAGTTCAGTTCCCAGCGTTCGGTTGATACGTAGTCGTGTTTCTTCCGTCTCCAGCAGCATACTTCCATACTTCTCGTTGGTCACATATATCGGGTACACTACCCGGGTGCTGGCAGCTTCGATAGCACGTGGGCTGTCTGGTGGCCTGGCCTTCGTACTTCATGCATAGTCATGTTTCCGCCATGTGGTTTTTGTGACCTGTTGATGTTTTCGTCTTGTGAGTCTTTATATTTTTCTTCAAAACGCAGGTTCATTCCATACAGTTTTCTTCCGGGGTCTGTTTCGTTTTGTAGTCATGCAATTTACACAGTTCTGACAATCAGATCGCCATCCAAACATTAGGAGACCATGTGAAGTGAGTATTTGTTCCCCTGTAAGTGTATTATTTTTTACCATTATTATATTTTATAATTCTCACTATTTTTTTCATAGATGTATACATCTGAGGATGAGATTAATCATCCCGAAGCCGTGTGTGTATGATCCTTTGATAAAGAACCTACACACATCAAAGAAAGTTTTTCATCACCCCAGTTCCCAGAAATTCTGAAGATAAACTTTGACTGTGGATATTGCATCACAGACACAGACCCTTTGACCGTTCAGAGATGTCACTAAACCCACATAAAGATGTAAACAACCATGAATGAGCAGCGCCTATTAGACGAAGGGAGTCCGATAGCCAATCAGTTCCAGTCATTCCATCAGGAAGGAAGTACTCGGCTCATGTTGTCTGTAGTTCCACCATGCCTAGACAGTCAATACTGCGGTTCGATCGCGTCCCCATCGGTACTTTGAGCCAGGAAGGGCTCTCAACAAGGGCAGTGTCCAGGCGTCTCGGAGTGAACCAAAGCGATGTTGTTCGTACATGGAGGACATACAGGAACTGTCGATGACATGCCTCGCTCAGGCGGCGCAAGGGCTACTACTGCAGTGGATGCCCGCTACCTACGGATTGTGGCTCGGACGAACCCTGACAGCAACGCCACCATGTTGAACAATGCTTTTCGTGCATCCACAGGACGTCGTGTTACGACACAGACTGTGCGCAATAGGCTGCACGATGCGCAACTTCACTCCCGGCGACCATGACGAGGTCCATCTTTGCAACCACGACACCATATAGCGCGGTGCAGATGGGCCCAACAACATGCTGAATGAACCGCTCAGGATTGGCATCACGTTCTCTTCACCGATGAGTGTCGCAAATGCCTTCAATCAGAAAATCGTCGAAGACGTGTTTGGATGCAACCCGATCTGGCTGAACGCCTTAGACGTACTGTCCAGCGAGTGCAGCAAGGTGGAGGTTACCTGCTATTTTGGGGTGGCATTATGTGGGGCCGACGTACGCCGCTGGTAGTCATGGAAGGCGCCGTAACGGCTGTACGATACGTGAATGCCCCAACCGATAGTATAACCATATCGGAAACATGTTGGCGAGGCATTCGTCTCCATGGACGACAGTTCGCGCCCCCATCGTGTACATCTTATGAATGACTTCCTTCAGGATAACGACATCGCTCGATTAGAGTGGCCAGCATGTTCTCCAGAAATGAACCCTATCGAACATGCCTGGAATAGACCGAAAAGGGCTGTTTATGGACGACGTGACCCACCAACCACTCTGAGGGATCTACGCCGAATTGCCGTTGAGGAGTCAGACAATCTGGAACAACAGTGCCTTGATGAATTTGTGGATAGTATGCCACGATGAATACAGGCATGCAGCAATGCAAGAGGACGTGCTACTGGGTATTAGAGGTACCGGTGTGTACAGCAATCTGGACCACCACCTCTGAACGTCTCGTTGTATGATGGTACAACATGAAATGTGTGTCTTTTATGAGCAATAAAAAGGGCGGAAATTATGTTTGTGATGATCTCTATTCGAATCTTCTGTACAGGTTCCGGAACTCTCGGAACCGAGGTGATGCAAAACTTTTTTTAATGTGTGTATTAATAGCTAACGCGGTTACAAGGAGTTTTTTAAAGATTTTTTTTTTAATTTTTAAAGAAATTGCGGTCTGAATCCAAATCCCCTTAAATATGTAGCAGTTTAAAATCTGGTTACGAAATCTCTCTTACCATTACGTAGTCAATCTGAGTCCTTCTAGTGGTTCTAGGTCTCTTCCAGGTATGGAGTCTCCTTACATGAGTCTTAAACCAAGTATTGGCAATGATTCAATTATTCTCTGTGCAAAATTATACCAGGTGGCTTCGTCTTTCATTCCTTCCCACCACTGCATGTTCTCCCACTATTTTTCCATCTCTTCTACAGAATGCCGGTTGCCCATGAGAGTTAAATTTTCTTCTGCTTTAACTATTTGAATAATTGCCCTTATCTCATTCTCTCGCTACATTTTGTCTGTCTCTTCATCTTCGGAGCTGGTAGGCATATAAACGCGTACCACTGTGGTGGTTGTTGGCTTTGTATTCGTCTTGTTTACGATAATTTATTCAGTATGGTTTTTATAGTAGCTCACCCGCACTTATTTTCTCTTATTTATTATTGGACTTCTTTTGCTTTACGCCTATCTGACTTTGTATTGATGATCTTGTACTGACTTGACGAAATGTCGTGTTCTTTTTCGTGCTACTGCATTTCACTAATCCCCGCTTTAGTTGACTTCAGCCCGTCCATTTCCACTTTAAATTCCCTAACAAACCTATGCGATTAAGAGATGGAACACTCTCTTTTCTGAGCCGAAGTATTTCAGTTTTGTTTTCGGTGATAACGACAACCTCCTGAGTGGTCCTCATCAAGAGATGCGAATTAAGGACTATTTTACTTCCAGAAAGCTTTATCAGAGAGGATATCATCATGATTTACCCACACAGTACAGCAGTACGCCTCCGGAGGAAAAAGTCACGGCTGTAGCTAGCTTTCAGCTGTTCGCAGTGCCATCACACCTAGGCCATGTTGTCTACTGTTACAAACCCAGATCAGTCAGTCAAACAAATTGTTGTTGCCCTGCAATTGTTGAAGACGCTGCTGCCCGCCTTCAGGAACGACGGGCTAGCCTACTCTCTTCGTAGGTACTTCTTCATTGTGGCTACGGCTATCTGTATCATTTCAACTATGAAGCTCATTTGAATAATATTTTTAAGTGACTCTTCATTTTATTAAGCTTATCTTAAAAATTTCAAAATTTCATTAATACACGTAGAAAAAATTGTAGAAAGGTAGTTTTTCTGGAGGGGGAGGGCAGCCGTGGCAGATCTGCCAAGGGACGCAGGACTACCCAGGTACGGCTCTGAGCTGTATTGAAGTTTAAGGAGACTGCATGATGGTTGATTTAACGTTTCATAGATAGCTGTGTCACTTGGGTGGAACTGACGAGAAAGCCATGAGTTCATAACGACAACATGCTTCTAGGTTAGAGTCGTTTAGAGAAATTCGATACCATCTTGAAAAGAGATTATAGGATGAATATCAACAAATGTAAAATGGTAAAAGAAAGTAGTATAATCGAATCAGGTGATGCTAAGGGAATTAGATTAGTAAGTGACAGACTTAAAGTAGTAGAATGTCAACTATTATTTTGCTATTTGGGCTGCAAAGTAACAATAGACAGCCGTAGTAGGGAGGACATTCTGGTAAAATGCGGACTGACAATAGGAAAGAATGCTTTTCACAATAAGAAAATTTTGATGACAGAGTAAAACGTATCAGATATGTTTTCTGTAAGTTTTTGTCTGAAGTATAGCTTGTACGAATGTAATGTAACACGGAACAACGTTGAAGATTAAATAGATAGCTTAGGTAACAAATAAAGAAATTGTAAGGTGGGCATGTCGTTTTTAATTTTTGTAGGTTATCAATGTGCACGTCAGAAACAGAGCAAGTCATGTTACTATTAAACAATCTTTGGTCTTGTCGTGGCACGGTCTTTGCCTCTGCGCAGTCTGATACAGTCTTAGGTGAAGTGTGGCAGGTGATGCAGTATTCCGTTGTGCTGTGTGTGCTTGTGATTGTATCTGTTGGATGAAGAAAGATTTATTGTGAAAGATAGCAAGGATGAATATGATGTATATATTGGAGGGCGAAAAGAATATAAATTTTGAATAATTTTATTATTTTTGAAGAGAATAAGTTTGAGGTAAGACTGCAGCACTGCGCAGATAATTTTGCTAAAATAATTATTGTCAGCTAGTTAACGTGCTCAAAGCCGAAAAGACACCGCATTTCCCAGAATCATGCGTTATGGTATCAACTGATTAAGCAGTTTCGTTTTTATAGAAATTCTGTGTTAACATAGCATCCTTTTCAAATCATTGTTCACTTTGTTAAACATAGTATTGTTCAGACCACTGTTACGTGTGAAGTTCATGCGAAGCTTCACTCTGTCTTTATGAATACGTAATTCATTTCAAAATCGTTGTCTTGAAGTACCATTTCATAGGAATAGTTACTCTCCCCATCCCACTGTTTAAAGACTGTCTGTCATTATGCATTACCACATTATACCATATGGTTTGTAACAGTTTCAATACCGTTTGGAAATTTTATTTGAAAAACGGAAATCTGACTTAGCCGCTGCCTGCTAGCTGTTGGTGTTGTGCTTTCGAGAAATCAACAAAAATGTTGTCAAGATGTGAGGTAAGTGAAAATTTTGATTAAGGCCAAATAACTGTTTCACTTAAACTGTGCATTTAATGTAAAGACAAGTTGTAGTCAGACAAGTCACAGTTCTATTCAAATTAGGTTCTGTTTATTCAAAGGTTAGCATACTACTTTAAGTTGGATAAAGGTTTTTGTGGGTAAATAGTTTTGATAATACGTAGGCTTTTTATAGAGTGGGAGGTAAATGTGGGGAAAATTCTATACAGAAACATGTGGTGGGGAGTTTACAAAGTATTGAACCTAAATGGTAAGCAAAGAATTTCATTCGACATTTTAAGTAAGAGTTCACTTGATAGGTCACATTTAACAGTAAATGAAGACCATAAAGAAACAACAGGGGATGGAAATTTAAACATTGCAAAGCTGTCCTCCCAACATGGGTTCAAAAGCGATTAGTAGCAAAAAATATGTGTCCTACACTTGACTTGTCCGCCTATGGAGCTGTGTAGTGCTTGTTTGCATGTGCCCCAGCACGATCCACTTCATGTAACACAACATTGAAGCATTTACCACGTACATAATGTTGTCAAATAATTAATAATTTTTTATTTTAATAATTTATTCTTGTATTTACAAAAGTCATTCTGAATTGGAAATGATAAAATCTTTTGCTCTCAATAATAAACCTTGTCGCCCAGTAACAGTGTTTGTGAAGCTTACTATTGGTTAAAATGTAAATGATGATAGATTATTACATACAATTATTATTATGTTTGTTTAATTATTGATGTATAAATTTCTTAGATGTGTTTATCTTTTTTGTGAACTGTATGTCAGTAGTTTTGCCACAATATTTCAAATGTATTGGTCATGTAATTTTTTTTGTTTGCATGGGTCAAAATTCTGTTATAAATACACAGTAAAAAGAACCGGAACAGAAGAGAATCAGGCATTTGAGATGCGGTGCTGTAGAAGAATGTTGAAAATTAGGTGGATTGCTAAGACAAGGAATGGAGAGATTCTACGCTGACTCAGGGAAGAAAGCAACATATGGAACACACTGACAAGTATAGGGGACAGGACGATAGGAAGACATCACGGAATAACCTCTGTGTACTAAGGGCAGCTTAAAGAGGACAAAAACTTTAGAGAAAGGCAGAGATTGGAACAGATCCAGAAAATAATTGAGGACGTAAGAGGGAAGTGGTAGTCTGAGAATGGCGCAGGAGAGGAATTCGTCGCGGGCCGCATCAGACCAGCCACATTGTAATAACTTTTTCATGGCTGTGGTCAGGAAGACCTCCCAGCCGGTCGCTGGTGGCCGAGCGGTTCTGGCGCTACAGTCTGGAACCGCGCGACCGCTACGGTCGCAGGTTCGAATCCTGCCTCGGGCATGGATGTGTGTGTTGTCCTTAGGTTAGTTAGGTTTAAGTAGTTCTAAGTTCTAGGGGACTTCTGACCTCAGCAGTTGAGTCCCATAGTGCTCAGAGCCATTTGAACCATTTTTTGAAGACCTCCCACGCAATCTCACGGTGAAACAAGTTCTTATTTCCGCTGTCATTATTCTCTTATAACCTGTAATTCTCGTTTTGAGGCTCTCATGGCAACAGAGCTCCATGTAAGAGTTCCTCAAATTTTTTAATTGTATGTACACAGCTGTTTAATTATCTTCTATTACTAGCTTCGGCTTACACCATTATCTCGATACAAAAGAGTAAATACGAATCGTAAGTCATAGCATATCATGTTAATACGGCAACCCATTGTATTACTGCCTCATATGAACTTTTAAACATCTACAGTACCAAACAGATATATTCGCAGAAGAGGTTGTGTGTTGAAATTGGACACACCACCTTCTGTCGAAAAATATGTTTGGTTCTGTAGTGTTTAGGAGTTTAGATTGGAAAGTAACTATATTGATTGCCATATTGACATGATATGTCTATGACATGTGATTAATATTTGATCTTTTATCCGATGATGATGGTGTGAGCCAAAACCGGTAGTTATAATAAGACAATTAAACCGCTGTCTTCAAAAAATGTTCACTTTCCCCAAAGCCAAACAGATTCAATTTAATTTAATTTAAGAGTTTTTTTTCGCTCTGAAAGGGTAGTCACATTTAAAGATTGACTGACACCAGACCGCTGTGAAGCCCCAAACACCTCGCAACACTTGGGCAAAGAACAGACATTCCTGTTAGAAATTAATGTGTTTGTTGTTGGGTCATAGCCTTCTTGACAACTTAGGAATGCAAACACTTGACGTAATTCCTGACCATATCTTCTACTAAATGCGACGTGGAATCCGCTGGGGGGATGGGGGGTCATAATAAATGTGAGGTACCACAACAGAGGGCCAGCGTGGGAATAGCACCGAATTTCACAAGATACACGCCAGCCACCACCAAGGGACTTCTCGACGCACTTTGCCGAACATTTTATCACCCTGTATGAAGGATGGACGATGTGGTTATGATGTGTCAACTTTTCATTGGGCGAGACTGCAAACTGAGCACACCAATGACAAAGAAATACAATGGTAAATTCAGCACCCGCAAGATAAGTAGGACGTGAAAGACAGAGAGGGAGAAGACGGTGAAAGATGGGTCAGTGAATGTAATGATCCATCGATAAGTGAGGAAGATGTCTTATAGATGCCTGAGAAGAAATATTTTTCGTGCTGATGTACACCAAGTGTTCTGACATTGCCTTCCGGGACGTGTCAGACTATTTTAGCCTCATTTTTCAGATTATGAGTCGGATCCTGTAATTAATTCCGATGTCCGTCCTCTGTGACATTCTCATTCTCCTTTCCATGTCGAACGGATTTGTCCGACGCTTCAGTCTTTAAGTATCTGACTGTGTATCCTTCGACTGCACACGGAAACCGCCCATCAGACACCACATTAGCGCCGGACAGCGCTCTACTCGAATACTGATTACGCTGTGAATGCGGAGTTAAGCCGCCAAAACTGGCACCTCAGAGCCGCATGACAGAGGAGATGGAACCTACCAGCTGCCTGTCAAAGCCACAAATTATGAGCTGGGATCAACAAGCCACGCCAGCGAATAAAGCTAACTCCGTCGATTAGTGAGATGAAGTGGTTTAGTCCCCCACTGCTTGCCCAATTACAGAGACGAGTCTGCCAGTTAAATCAGCCTTGAAGTTACAGTTGTGTTGTTGGTCTGTGAATGACAGCAATCACGAAGGTAAATGTTTCCGTGTGGCTACCATAACTGACCTCATTTCATGACATTTTTTAGCCCTCAACGTGGAATCATTTGCATATCAATCACGCAATCAATTTCAAGTCACTACATTTTGGCATCGACCGTGGGGTGACCTTATGTGCATATTAATCCCATGAACTGAATTCATTTACTACATATTGGCGCCCTGTGTGGGGCCACTTACGTATCAGTCCCTCAATCAGTTTTCGCCTCAACATAAACTTTTCTCTACCTGTAAGCGTATTGTCACATCGCTGGCTTAGTTGTGGAGTATATTTGATTTTATTTTATTGTCTCAGAATATAGTTGTTCATACCAGACGTAGAACAGGGTTGGGTTTTAACGTTGAGTGGCTCCCCTAAACCCGCTTGCATATTTCGATAGACAATTTCAGGCAAGCCAGCAGCAGTGTGGAGCAGAACAATACGACCACCGCGGGATTACCACGTACGTGGTGTGGGCAGGGCGCACGGTCAAGGAACGACAACCACTTCAAGGTACCACCAACTGCGACATAATCACGTGTACAAACATTGATCCAATACTGTAAAATGCTTTATTATTCCAGTCTCTGATCACAAATGAATTCTTTAGACGATGACCGGTTTCAGTCTGTAATGACCATCTTCAGATCTAAAATATATAAATATATACATCTAGTGAGCAGTGTGCTTTTAACATAAAACAGCAATATGTATCGCAATATACTGTCATACACCAGGGAAATGTACAGATAAAATATAGTATAACGTACCTTTTTGCCGGCCGGAGTGGCTGAGCGGTTCTAGGCGCTACAGTCTGGAACCGTGCGACCGCTGCGGTCGCAGGTTCGAATCCTGCCTCAGGCATGGATGCTTGTGATGTCCCTAGGTTAGTTAGGTTTAAGTAGTTCTAAGTCCTAGGGGACTGATGACCTCAGAAGTTAAGTCCCATAGTGCTCAGAGCCATTTTTTGAACCGTACCTTTTTTTCACTATGTCCTAAAGTGATACGGCCGTAATGGCATCGTCAAAACATATAAATATAATTAGTATAGCATCGTCACATAGATTTAAAATATGGTGTAGAATAGGCCACATCGTCCACATAGTGATTATTGCCAACTAGCTACTGAGGTACAGTAGCATCCAAAAACCTGTTTGCCTACACCTTCCCTTAATGTCGCTACTGTGGGCTTGCTTATATGTAGTCATCATTAACGCAAAAACTTAATCTGATAAAAGCACATTACATAAAATGCATGTAGCAGGTGCCTGGACTAGACTAGCAGAGAACTTTCGAAATTACATCTATAGTCAGCCAACCAGTGCAGTTCCTGAACGTGGGAATGGACTGATGGTGTCACATGTGCCACAGCGGGCTCTGCACAAAGGAAGGCAACCGGACGCCAAATATCAAAATTCGAGCGTGTATCATAGAGACGACCTTCTGATGCTCCCTGCAAGACTATTATCAATTACACATCCATGCAACTGGGTGAGTCATCATCAGGAAAGTGAAACAGGCAGCTTCACGAAGTCTACCAGAAGGAGCTGAAGAAGCACACCATGGAAGCTGTTGTGCTGTCACACGAACAAAATCAATGAAATCGAACATCTCTAGCAGGGAAGGGCAGTCACACAGTAACTAAGAGAAGATCCAGATGCCGACCTCTGTGGTCGAGTGGTTCTAGGCGCTTCAGTCCGGAACCACGCGGCTGCTACGGTCGCAGGTTAGAATCCTGCCTCAGGCATGGATGTTTGTGACGTCCTTAGGTTAGTTAAGTTGAAGTAGTTCTAAGTCTAGGGGACTTCTGACCTCAGATGTTAAGTACCATAGTGCTCAGAGCTATTTTTTTGAAGATCCAGATACCGTGGTCTTACCAGACGACAAAGGCAATGAAACTGTGATTCATCTCACAAGGGCTATACTGAGAAAAATGTAGAACATGCTAAAAGACAGTACATACCGGAAGCTCGCCACTGATCCAGCACAGAGCGTGAACTGGAATACTATGGCGCTTCTCAAGGAATCTGATTTGCGAGGCGCAGTTGTTTAATAGCTATGACAGAGAACACCAGTTTCACCAAGGCTTCGTGGACTTCCGAAGGTTCACAAAAGATGGGGTGCCATTATGACCCACTGTTACTAACATTGATACCATGACGTACTCAGTCGCAAAATATCTTCAGGTTTAGCCTACCGTTGACACGGGAAATGTTCAAATGATATCTGCAACTGCACTGACTTTCTTGGACGCCTTAATAACTTGAACTGTACAGGCGTTCATGTCAGCCTCGACTTTCTCTTTTCAGTTGAGTGGCTTTATAAGAATCGTTGGGGCTTACTGGCCAGAGACTTGACGCGGAAATGATCAACCTTTTGAGGCATGTTGGTGTCAACGTGTTTTCTTTGCGATAGTGACTACTACGAGAAGACGGAAGGAATGCGCAACGTTAGTCACCTTTAATTCGAAGTATCTCCATGGAGCACGTCCTCGTGGTCATCCTGAAGCTGAAAGTGTGCATAAGTATGGACTGGTTGCTTTCAGAAATGTGCACAAATCAATAGTTTAGTCGATGTTAACACACACTTCATTACCTGTGGAATTCGCTCATTTACTCCGATGACCAGGTTTTACATTATAAAAAGAAATTAGCACAAGTATACAGATCGTCACATTGGGAAGTAATGTTTTCTGTTGTGGCACGAGATTAACAGTTCACATTTATCCAAAATCAATACAGTGCGAATTTAGCCCAGACCTTTAGCCAGTCATCAGATATGGTTACTGTTCTGGGGTTGATTTAGATAAGTCGATCACACGAATAACTGAATACAACAATGGCTAGTTTCGATGACAATTTCATTACACGCTCCTGAAAATCACAACAGTTCACTCTCGATGTTCTTTAATTAGAGATACAGTAATCACTCAAGTTTTTTTTCACGTTAGTGTTCGTGAGTTTCAAGGTGAATGCATTGCTCATTCTCGCAAGCAGAATACACATAATGGAAACAAATCAAGAAACGAGAGAGCGTCCGTCGTAAACGTTAACTATTCACTTTCAAACCGCGGACTGACCCTGACATGGCTCCCACTACCACTTTTAATAAGATAACCATAATCAAAATTAAACTTATATGTTGTTCTTGTTCGATGTTTGCCCGCATCTCGTGGTCCTGCGGTAGCGTTCTCGCTTCCCACGCCCGGGTTCCCGGGTTCGATTCCCGGCGGGGTCAGGGATTTTCTCTGCCTCGTGATGGCTGGGTGTTGTGTGCTGTCCTTAGGTTAGTTAGGTTTAAGTAGTTCTAAGTTCTAGGGGACTTATGACCACAGCAGTTGAGTCCCATAGTGCTCAGAGCCTTGTTCGATGTTTACTATTTATGATTATAGTTTTACCTTTCTAGTTGAATAGCGAATGGAGACTCAATTACTCCTAGTAACCAAAAGTATGTAATGAACGATAAAATTAAGTTGAGTTAGCCATGGGCCACTATTTGAGATTTCTAAGTAAATGCTGCATGTCACTTGTTTTGGAAACGAGACGAAATTTAGCGAAAAAAATTTGGTTATTTTTTGTGTAGAAAACAAAACAGATGGAAAAACTCCATTTGCTTTTTCACGAATGGCCGTGGAGAGTTCACTTTCATAATTTTTGGCAACTTATTATGGAACATTTCGAAGAGGAACTAGTGTAATTAGCTCTGTGGATCCTACCTATTTTTCCGGAAAAGTACACAACACATTCCTCGTGTGGACACTTGGAAGAGACAAGGTGAATGACTTCCTCAGTCACCTCAGTTTCAAACGCCGTGGGTACTTTTAAACTGGTTGTCGTTTCGTGACCGTGCGCCCTGCCCACACCACGTACCTGATAATCCCGCGGCGATCGTATTGTCCTGCTCCACACTGCTGTTGGCTTGCCTCAAATTACCTATCGAAATATGCAAGCGGATTTAGGGGAGCCACTCAACGTTAAAACACAACACTGTTCGACGTCTGGTATGAACAACTATATTCTGAGACGATCAAAGAAAATCGCAGGTTGCACTGTTTACATTCTAATTAATAAGTGTTTATCTCAATTAATGTATGATTAACAGTCCACAATATCATTCGGACGAGCGTACGCGTAACCGACACGAGGCGGGTGATTGTTGATAATGCGGAAGCCGAATGATCGCACGAAAGTTCTTACGCTCGTCACGCATACACAGATATTTGGTACCAGTCCTCCTTGACACTAGTAATGATGAAACACTGTTTGTAAAGTTAATTCAGTCTCAGTTATCAGTTGTACGACCGTGCACGTAACCGTCGCGGCGCGGCTCATTGTTGATAATGCGGAACGCGATGACCGAACGCACGTCCTCACGCTCGCAACAAGACACTGGCACTTGACTGCACTGTTTTGTAGTAACTAATTATTGCTGATTCACATTAGTTCATTCTGAGAGGCCGAACACGGCGTGGATGATTGATATTGTACGGTACGACACGCAACGAGAGGATACACAAATACGTTATCAGCGGTATGCTCATTTTTAAATTACTTCTTGACGCACTTTCCTCTGAATCATTTGCATATTTTATCACTTTACTGTAATAGCACTTGTAGCAACACTTCAACTTCCATACTAACAATGCCTCTCACATGCATAACTGCCCACAACACAACATGACAGTTCCGTGTCCCGCGCTCGACTCTGCAGACGCGGCTGCCCGCAAAGATACTCCACAACACAGCCAGCGATAAGCCAGTACGCTTACAAGTGGACTGAAAGTTTGGCCACAGCACGTATTGGAAGAAGATGTACACCAACTGATATCTACTGCAGACAGCTGCCGCCACCTGGCGCGGAGGAATACGGTGCTCAAATCTTTGGTACATAGCGCTCGCTCTCTGACAATAACATTCTCAACCAAGAACTTGAACGTATGACGACAGTGTTGGGAAGAACGGATATACGATCCTACACGCACTGTACAACTGGCGGAAATCGGAGAGAAATTTCAGGAGGATGCGGCCACAGCGTTTTTTTCATTTTGTGGCGCTTTATCCAACAAAAATGGACGACTTCTCTGAGAAGGCAGTCATTCGCCCACCAGCTAAAACAGGGGTCCTGCTTTTTAGTGAAAGGATGACAGAGTACGGAAAGGCTTGTAAGGGAGTTGTAAGGTAGTTCATGCTAAGAAATAAGTGTCAAGGAAGTAATTCGATAGGTACCGACGATTCCGAATTAAGTGTCGTCGAAGTTCACAAATTAGGCATCTGCACGCAGATTCAAGGAGCCCCCCAGACACAATTAATTACAGTCGTTCCCATAGCGTAGATGATGGCACATGACACTGCTGACACTTTGGCTCGGGTTCGATCCTTCCTACCGCCCCATGCCCAAGTTTTGTTTAGCTTTGTTGGTCTTTTCTAGGAAACCCGGCGAAGAACGCGTTTGCTTACACAGTCTCCGGCGGACCGCTTGAATTTGAGTGCGCAACGGCCTGACTGGCTAACTTCAATGCTAATTAACTCGGAAACGGCATAATGCATCTATTTTTTAACAATTATTTCTCAGCACAATGTGCCCTGCAAGACTCTTACAAGCTCAAACTTTTTCTGACCATCCTGAATATGGGGTATCGAATTTCAATGCTGAGAGTCCAAACGGCACACCAGACTGCAGCAGCTTTACGAGTCTTCAGTCACGGAAAATAGCCTATGGGGATCACAGCAAGTGGATGACAGCTATAGATTCTGATGCGGACGTCTAACTTCTCGCAACTTGCCATTAACGAATATAGATTAGAATAAGGGGATCATTGCTCAGTCGTGATAGCAGCTACAGCCTGCGTAAGGCCTTGAAAGCAGAATAGTAGGGTAATGTGTCACTGTGTCACTTTTGGTATCAATTTCATATGCAAATTAATTACATTGTGACAGTTGATTGATTTATGACGTTAACCTATTGTTCTGCTGCGGGTTGATTTATGACCCCTTGGGGATAATCCATCCTTCTGAGAAAGCCCAGCAATATTCCCCCTACCTCTCCTCCTTTACCTCCTTGACACCTCTGGGAAACCCAGTCACCAATACAAGCATACTTTTAATATCAAATTAATAGACTAATTAATTAAATCAATAAATTAATTACCCCCTCCATTGCCTGCGAAATCCCTCAGCCCTCCCCTCCTATCCCCCACTTCCCTCTCCTCTCCCCCATCTGGAAATTGGCGGGAAAAGAACTCAGTCTGTGCTGGAGAGGAAGGAATTCAAGACAGGAAATTCAAATCAATGTCAGTTACATAGCGAAGGATATACTGTTTGTTTAGCTCATTATTCTCTGCTGTTTGAGATGATGCAGGTCTTGTAAAATACATAGAAAAGAAGTCATTAAATAGACCGCTTTTTTCGATCGTGCAAGGAATCAACATCAATATAAGTCACTGCACGTAATTATATTGTTAAAAACCTTTTCATGCATCTTCGCACTGACCGCAGGGCAGACGTACTGGATGGGACATTGCGCGGCCCACGCGCCGACTGCTTCGCTAGGCAGCACCATGTGCTGGTGTCCAAGAGGGCGCTTACAACTGCTCAGACCATGAAACTGTTGTCCGCATGGTACTGGCACGTCCCAAGTGACCATTGCCTATCATGTACCATTGCCTGGGAAAATTCATCTACATCTACATCTACATTTATACTCCGCAAGCCACCCAACGGTTTGTGGCGAAGGGCACTTTACGTGCCACTGTCATTACCTCTCTTTTCTGTTCCAGTCGTGTATGGTTCACGGGAAGAACGACTGTCTGAAAGCCTCCGTGAGAGCTCTAATCTCTCTAAATTTACATTCGTGATCTCCTCGGGAGGTATAAGTAGGGGAAAGCAATATATTCGATACCTCATCCAGAAACGCACCCTCTAGAAACCTGGCGAGCAAGCTACAACGCGATGCAGAGCGCCTCTCTTGCAGAGTCTGCCACTTGAGTCTGCTAAACATCTCCGTAACGCTATCACGGTTACCAAATAACCCTGTGACGAAACGCGCCGCTCTTCTTTGGATCTTCTCCATCTCCTCCGTCAACCTGATCTGGTACGGATCCCACACTGATGAGCAATACTCAAGTATAGGTCGAACGAGCGTCTTGTAAGCCACCTCCTTTATTGATGGACTACATTTTCTAGGGACTCTCCCAATGAATCTCAACCTGGTACACACCTTACCAACAATTAATTTTATATGATCATTCCACTTCAAATCGTTCCACACGCATACTCCCAGATATTTTACACAAGTAACTGCTACCAGTGTTTGTTCCGCTATCATATAATCATACAATAAAGGATCCTTCTTTCTATGTATTCGCAATACATTACATTTGTCTATGTTAAGGGTCAGTTGCCACTCCCTGCACCAATCTGTCCAAACCAGCACACTATAGTGTCTCAGAATACTGCACTAATTGTTTTGTGACACCCGGGCAGCCAGGTCACCTCCAGAACTGCAGCGCTCTTTTTTTTATGGCAGTGTCGTTTGCCACCTCAATTGCCTAATTCTGGTTGTAGGACCTGCACAAACTGCTCCCACACACACACCTCCCATACCAGGTCAGTGGAAGTAGCTGCTTTTTGTGCTCGCACTGCTGTGGAGGTACCGAGTTAGTTCACAATACCGACAGCAGAGGACGCTGGGAGAAGCAACCCCCCACCACTTCTCCCATCAGTCCCCTTCTCCCCTCCATCTCACCCTCTCACCCATCTAGTTACCTCCAGTCTCACAAAGCATAACGTTTTGGCTCTTTTATACAGGTGGCGGCAACTCATTAGTATTGATACCTGGGAAATTCCTCTCGAAACATATGCTCTCTCCCTCTCCCTCTGCCTCTCCCTCTTCCTCTCCCTCTCCCTCATTCTCTCTCTCTCTCTCTCTCTCTCTCTCTCTCAGGTGGTTACTTCCCACCAAGCAATCATGTCACATGTGCCACACTAGCCACTCCTTTGTTCTGTGCAAAGTGATGGATACCTGGTAAATGCGCAGCTGTGGATGTCTTGGAAATATTCCCTCATTCTATCAGGTTTATTGACTAATTAATTATTTAATTAATTAATTCGATGTCCTTTATGTGTGAGCAGTTTTTCCTCGCATCCTACTGGTGGATACTAGGACTGATACATATTTCGAAATGCGACCCCACCACTGCCCAGTTTTGAAACTCTTCTTCACTTTTTTCCCCTGTGCCTCCTGTTGATGGATAATAGCACAGTTAGGTCATTTTGCAGGGAGTCTTATACGTTGGGAGTAGCTGAGAACTTCATATTCCGGCTCAATTTCATGCTACTGAAAAGATTGCTCTCAGGAAACAATAAATTTACTAATCGTGGATTTGATATCTCGACTGGAAGTGGTGCTGTATAAAATGATAATTGGAATTTCAAACCTATACCCCCACAGTTCTGGAATTCCCGACCACTACATGTCTGCTAGGTGTATTTTTAAAGCACTACAGAGTTCCTAAGTTTGTTATCTCACCTACACCAGGACGAAGAAATCTTCTTCATCTTATGTTATATCAGCACAACACTCTCCAATGTATCAGACTTGTATCTATTACATATCGATAAGGAGTGCTAAACTCCTCAGTAGGCAAGCATCTAGAGAGATCGAGTGTAATTGGGTGGGTGATGCGAGTTAGGTTGGTACTGAATTCTTTACAGAAAGGCAGTTACAATAGTGGAACGAGAAGATCGGTCTGCATCACTAGCGCCGGTCAGAACAAGTTTTTAACAGGAGTTGTACCCTTTGTGAAATAAAAATACTGAAGTATATTGCATACGTGTAACTCAGCTCATTCCGTTCCTTCAGGAGAGATTGAATGTAGTGGGTATAGTACCCTCCTATAACTGGTCAGCTTAGAATTAAATCGCAGACGGTGTCGCAGGGGGTTGGTTAAAGACAGAGAAAGAGTTGCGAGATGTGTAGAGAGAGGCCATATGGAGTTTTGCTCAGCGTCCTCAGCCTATAGGTTCGACGAAGGGGTGCCTCGTTTCAAAATAGAGGGTTGAGTGTTAGAATCTTTGACTTTATCCCACAAATGCGGGAATACTTTCTGACTCCATTCAGATAGGGGGTAGGTGGTAAATCATAATAAAATCTTACTGAATTTATAAAGTGTTCTGGTTGAGCAATGTAGGTTCTGCACCTACTCTCTGGTGATATCTATTTCATACACTAAGAAACAGTATTTGTGTCATGTGATGTAGGTTTTGTATCAGGGTTTGCGACATGTCCACATGTGTTTGATCCTCAAAAAGTTACGGAGGGAGTGGTTTAGCGATGACGGAAACTGGGAGCCATGCTGCAATGTCATTGGCTGATAGCATCATGAGATCTTCGACACGAGACATTTTCTTGACATGGCAACTCGTCGAGAGTGGTCGTTTAGTCGTCGAGTAATTGAGTGAAATGCGTTGAAGCTATGGAAAACGTGATAAAATTAGAAAATTGATGGGAAGTACATACAATGTGTGAAATTATGAGAAAAAATGCGGGGTATGAGGGTGTTAACATGCTCGCCTAGGTGTCACTCCTTTCCTCCACTACTGGAATTGACAAGTGATGATGCATACTTTCCGTGCTCTATGAGTTTAAGTCCTGCACAATACCACGTTGTTCCACATGTATTTATACTCTGTAAGTCATAAAAATAAATGACACAGTGTGCAAAGATTAGATCAGGATGACTGTCACCTAGGACACCGAAACACCGAACGTATACCTAGACAGAATATGCACCATAGGTACGAGGCTCTGTTTGAAAAATGGAACACCGAGACATCATATTTCGAGATATAAGAGTGTCACAAATATTCACCAGTGGTTGTAACCATCATAAGACATATCCACGGAATTCAACGCAAATATGTGATTGAATATTGAGACTTGATTCCAAATCTCAGACAGAATTTCTACCAGAAAGTGTAAGAGAATAGATCTGAATAGCTGGTGTATTGCTCGTAGGACTTCGTACTCATCTTATGACTTCAATTAAGTGTTACGTTTTTTAAGCGAATGAATGAATGAATGTGTGTGAAGTCTTATGGGACTTAACTGCTAAGGTCATCAGTCTCTAAGCTTACACACTACTCAACCTAAATCATCCTAAGGACAAACACACACACCCATGCCCAAGGGAGGACTCGAACCTCCGTCGGGACCAGCCGCACATTCCATGACTGCAGCGCCTAAGACCGCTCGGCTAATCACGCGCGGCGTTTTTTAAGTGATTCTTCACAGAGCACACCATCAAGTGCACGTGATAGTTCACAATCAGCGATCATCCTCACTGGCCTATAACCCCCTAGATGTATCGCAGAACTTCTGTTACACTGTCTCCGTGGCATAGAGATAAAAACCGTTATAAATACTGTTTATTAGTATGTGAAATATCTGGCAACGGCATGACGGAGTTGCAAATATCGGCCTAATACCACTTTCTTTAGCCGAATCGCTTTCTAAATTCGGCGAGAATGGCGATTTTATTACGAGCTTACGCCTCTGGCGACGTTGGGTTGGGTTGTTTGGGGGATGAGACCAGACAGCGAGGTCATCGGTCTCATCGGTTTGGGGAAGGACGGCGAAGGAAGTCGGCCGTGCCCTTTCAAAGGAACCATCCCGGCATTTGCTGGAGCGATTTAGGGAAATCACGGAAAACCTACATCAGGATGGCCGGACGCGGGATTGAACCGTTGTCCTCCCGAATGAGAGTCCAGTGTGCTAACCACTGCGCCACCTCGCTCGGTCTGTTAATACACACCCCCACGGTCACCATCTGTATTCAATGTTGCGATATTTATGTGAAAGACCACTTCATGCGGTAGCAATGCCATACCTCATTTTACAAAGCATATATAATTTA
The DNA here is from genome assembly GCF_021461395.2 of Schistocerca americana. NCBI lineage: Eukaryota > Metazoa > Arthropoda > Insecta > Orthoptera > Acrididae > Schistocerca > Schistocerca americana. The sequence goes on along the minus strand of NC_060121.1, from coordinate 640,681,588 downwards.
ACTTGGGTATCGTTAGTGATACTTGTGTACGCCTGTAGAACCAAGTCCGGTTTTTATGCAGGGTGACAGTAACAGAATCGTGACAATCGTGTTTTTAATATCTGGTTGCTTGTAAGACGATTACGTCTCCCTTCCTAACACACTGGTAGCAAATGAGGCATGTTGCATGGGGGCTTAATTATTTAAAACGCAAATACTTTTTAGTAGCTGTATGTCCGGTTACGAAGTCTCGTAACCGGTTGGCCCTGAATAATATTAGTACGCAATCTGACTGCATAGAATAACAACAAAGAATGAAAGGAAATTTCCGTTAACACAATTAGTTAATTAAGTCCCCAGCAACTATAAAAGATACGAAACAACAAAGCACAAGTGTAACTGTTCTGTGTGTGGAAGTGTGATTCAACGTACACATCTGGAACGGTTCTTCCTCAATACGACAAGATATTTTAAACACCATTTATAATGAAGTAATTAAAAAACCATACATACTATACTTGCACATAGAAACCAGAATTACAGTCTAATACATGAACACAAGCCAGATGCTTTGTTGATTGAACCTGTGACCAAGAGGCATTGTTAGTTAGGAAATTTGAAATAAAATTTTTTTTATTACCTTCATATATATTGACGAAAAATACACTGCGATCATTACAACATCCCCAATCGAACAGCATCTGCTGTCTCGCTCAACAGAACAACTGCACACGATGTGCCCTCAACTAGTACTGCTATCGACATTATCTCTACAAGCACTGCCCACGGCAACCTCTGAACTACTACTGCTCCAGTGGAGGCGGCGGAAAATACTCTTTGGCGCAATCTCTGGCGCTGTGACTCAGTGTAGCCACCTTTCACATGCCCCTCCTCCACGGTCTAGAATTTGATGGTATTTTTGCCAGCACTGGTGGTGAAAATACCACCAAACTCGTCCATAAAAAATACAGGCAAAAATAAAAGATAATATTAATAAGTAAATATCACATAACTAAATAAATTTTGGCTTTGCACTGACCCTCCAATAACCTAATATATAAAATACAGTAAGGAATACAAATGCTTGCATACATGTGATTTTACATAATAGTTTACACAAATATCGTTCAAACAATGGCACCAGCAATGACGAATAGGTGTAGGTAAGAGTCTCATAACATTTCATAAACAGTAAATACACAAAAAATCAGTTTATACAAATATTCACATAAAATCTTTTCAATAGTTCAATAAACATGAAGCACTCCTCAGAGTAGTTGACAGATCCAACATTAGCACCCAGCAATGGTCAACAGATCCAAATAGCAGTCTCATAACATTTCATCAGCAGTATTTAAACAGCTCCAACAGTGGCACCCAAAAATGTTGAACAGGGGCAGACACCAACAAGTGACATCATTTTAGTAGATGCAGTTCCATCCGTGGCACCCAGCAATGTTGAACAGTTGCAGACAGCAACAAGTGACATTATTTCAGTAGAAGCAGTTCCATCAGTTGCACACAGCAATGTTGAACAGGTGCAGACACCAACAAGTGACATCATTTCAGTATAAGCAGTTCCATCAGTGGCACCCAGCAATGTTGAACAGGTGCAGACACCAACAAGTGACATCATTTCAGTAGAAGCAGTTCCATCAGTAGCTCCCAGCAATGTTGAACAGGTGCAGACACCAACAAGTGATATCATCTCAGTAGAAGCAGATCAGTGGCACCCAGCAATGTTGAACAGGTGCAGGTAACAGTCCATAATATTCACTATCACTAATCAGACAGTTCATCAGAGTTTATCAGCAGAAATTAAACATTTCCAGGTGGCACCCATCATGTTGAACAAGTGCAGGTAAGAATCCATAATATTCACTATCACTAATCAGACAGTTCATCAGAGTTTATCACAGAAATTAAACATTTCCAAGTGGCGTACATGAATGATGATAGGTGCAAGCACAAACAACAGTTTGAATGCACACACAACTGCTTTTACGAAATTATTATCAATGCTCTTACACTAAACATACAAATTATAATAAACACACAAATGCACTCCGTCTTCAGGCCACAAGTGGCCCATCGGGACCATCCGACCGCCGTGTCATCCTCAGGTGAGGATGCGGATAGGAGGGGCGTGTGGTCAGCACACCGCTCTCCCGGTCTTTATGACGGTTTTCTTTGACCGGAGCCGCTACTATTCGGTCGAGTAGCTCCTCAATTGGCATCACGAGGCTGAGTGCACCCCGAAAAATGGCAACAGCACATGGCGGCTGGATGGTCACCCATCCAAGTGCCAGCCACGCCCGACAGCGCTTAACTTCGGTGATCCCACGGAAACTGGTGTACCCACTGCGGCAAGGCCGTTGCCTAAACACACAAATGATATCAGATGATTGTCATATTAACTATTACAAATAGACTAATATCAGTAAACCTATAATATTTATGGGTGTCAGTGTAAGCCACAACAAACAAGTAAAATAATATATAGGAGATAGGTTGGTATCAATTATTTGGGATTAGGAAAGGAAAATACACAAAACACACTCACTCATCTTTCATCCACATTAAGTACTACTGTGTAATTGAATAGTGTTAACTGTGTAAATGCATTTCTGTCCAAAACTTTATGTTCAACTTGTGTATTAAGTAGTAGTGGCAGGAATGTATAACAGTCAATAATAGTTAGTCAACGTCATAGTCATCATGTCAAGACCAATGTTTGCCAAGCCAAATCAAAATGTACGGTTTCTGAACAACTGTCAGTGTGCCAAGATATGCAAATGCTTCCTCTCTCCAAAAAAAAAGTATATACTGCTTATTGATTTAACAAAGTGTGTGTGTAGACAATCTTCTTTCCATTTGAGTGTTCTAGTCTGCCATCTTCATCCACCTTGTTCCATATAGACCAACAAACAAAACAAAAAATGCTCCTCACTTACTTCACCTCTTACCCACCAAACTCCAATAAACATTATCATCACATAATCTTAATACTTCAATAATACCTCTTACTTCGATACATATAAACCTTATCGTCAATATCATTTACCTTACCTCTTGTCCACCAAAACTCCAATAATCATCAACTTCACACAATCCCAATACCTCAATAATACCTCTTCAATACGTCGATACATATAAACCTTATCGCCAATATCATTTCACTTCCATAACAATTCTTTCCTCTAGTCAGTCTCCTCGAACAAGTACAGATAAAATCCTAGTGCAAACTTCAATTCATCATCCCATACAATCCGAAGACACAATGTCCACACACAACCATTGTGTATTTAATCTGACCCAACTCTTCTACTCATTATGAATTATAAAATACATTTTGGTTACTTTGTCCATCATCAAATAAAAGAAATGCATATATGACCTCTAACAGCCTTTAGTTTGAATAACTTTCAGTAAATAAGTACGAGTACAGAGTGTGAATGATCTTAATATTTCACAGAGTGTACACCACTTCAAGAATCATGGCAAAACAGAAGCAAACATGTGGAGTATTTCTTGTGTCAAGTGTCATTTGCTATTTCAATTGCTCACGAAGAATGCATTGTAATAACTGTCAATGGTCTAAACCTAGTGTTGGTATGTCATGTTGTTAGCTTCCTTCCTATTTGGCATAAATTTATACAACTTCCATAAAACCTCCAGCTCATGTGACTTCAATGAAGTTTCTTGTACCAATGTCGTTCGTAGAATTATAGCAGTTCATTTTCTTATCTTAAAATATAAGGTACTGAGGGTAAGCGAAACATGCAATAGCGAGTAAATATACCAGTAGAGAACAGAATGTTAACAAGTGGATGTGGCACAATCCCTATAACGAGGCTCTGCCAAGCGAACAATCTATAATTAATACCATAGTGTGACCTAAGCTCCACGTTCGTATACCGTATACAGTTATGACAACAAAACATAAATGTGTAAATGTACAATCCATATGCAAAGCAGCAAATATATATATTACATAATAAACAGGTCATTAGCATCGTATCAGCATAAGCAAATAAATGTTCATATGTAATCTTAATAAGTAAATATGAAGGCGCAGGCAGATAAATCACAAAGTATAACTTACATACATAACCATATCTGCACAACTAATCACGTGACAATTATAATTTAAGTAAAGAAGCACAGCAGACACATAATAAAAAAATGTGACATCAGTGAAAAAGCAGTGCACCCAAACGATGCATAATATACATAAGTAACAACGCTGCTCATTAATCAATCATTGCCAAAATCAGTTAACACAAAGTATAAACCACGTAATCGCGAGCAGCAAATTACGTCTAAAGTATATACCTATGTGGAAGTATGTTATCTGAAAAATAAACTCAATTAATAGTTACCTTTTTAGTTTATTACTTTCTTCTTCGAAATTACATTCTTCCTGAAATTTTCTCGATAGCAACTCCTATTGACGTCGGACACACACGGAATTTACCTGAAGTTCGTAAATATTTTATACAACTGTATCCTGAAAAAAACTGAACGTTAATAACGTAATTTATCAAGTCACTATAGCTTTATATTGAATTTAATCAGAGAAATTAGACTGTGTATTTGTTTACGGCTGTCAGTGCATTCGCACTGAGCGCTCGATCAGCTGTAGGTACGCGTCACGTAGGAAGTAATTGTTTGCGGTCAACGACTGCCTTGTGCGGCGCGCAGACTTGACTGTTGCTTTGAGTATGTGCCGCCGCCGGAACACGGCGCGGTATCCTTGTATTCTCAGCGTGTTTACGTATAACTGTTAGTTTCTCAAAAGTATGTCATTCCACAAAAATTTTAACGTTCGATGTATGATGTATTCCCTTAGAGCGCCGAGATTTAAGATTTTCTACTTCGACGGTGTTATCGTGAATAATTTTGCGAACTCTATATGGACCGTTATAAAGCAGAAAAAATTTGCGACACAAGCCTTTTCCTTTGTGAGACAAACGGCGAGACGTAATTAACACCTTTTGACCAACTGACAAGGTTTTTAAACGACCAGGACGTTTAGCTGATTTCTCTCTTCTAGCAGCCGCAGATGCAATATTTTGTAGAGCGAGGTTGTCAACTTCAGAATGCCGCAGTTTCCGTGAAGGCGGAAAAGGAACTATTTCAGGAATGCGATTTGTCCGTGCTTTATTTTTTAATATCAATATAGGCGGTAAAGAAGTTACCATAATTTAGTTATTGGAGAAGTATTATACTTAATTATACTTAGTCGGGGAAGTGTGATAGATTTGCTGTGATCGGCAGGCTTATAAAGTATGTGTTGAGATGTAAAGTTACTGTGGTCAGTGTTCCGACATGTACAAAGAAAATGAGTATGTACGATCATAAGTGAGATATGGATTTTATGTGGAAAATTGTGATGTCAGACATCGATAGCCGTAATGGGGATGAAATATTTTATGTGGAAAATCATTTCCAGTCATAAGGAGGATGTAGATATTGATATATCAATGTGAGATTCGTGCCAGAGCCACAGATGTCAGGAGGAGGTGTTTCTAATACTTCGCTCATTGTCGAATGTTATCAGATTGGGGATGCAAGCGTAATATTTAATTGTAATTGCAGTAATAAATATATGGATGGTTTCTTAGGACGACTCTGACAGCTGCTCAGGTGTGTGCCAGAGGTAGCCAGTGACCGGAACATATTGACATTTCTGGCTTGAGGCTGCCGTGAGCGGCAGCTACACAGAAACGTTCTGGCCAGGTGACAAGTCGGTTCTTGCCTGCATGTGCGGGTATAAGTCCCAGTGGCGGCCATCGTGGCGCTCTATGGGTAGCTGAATAGTGAACTACGCACATTCACAATTCTGGCTGCTGTCACAGCGGCAGTTTTCTCTGATCTCTGAGCATTTTCACTTATGGTGTATGAGGGGATGCGTGCACCGAGTACCTTGGGTGGGGTGGGGGGTGGGGGGGAAGTGTGCTGTATGTATGCGTGTTTTAGTGATCTCGGGCGTCTAGCCTTGACAACTTCTATAATTGCGGTTTAGTGCTTTTCAATACATTGCTGTCCACTCTGTCTCGTAGTGGTGTTTGTTGTTGTTACTGTTCTGTCACACGGTAGACCCTACCCTCCTCCTTCTTTATCCTGGTGCAGCTGGGAGAACAAACTTAGGAATTCTATAGTTCTTTACAGAACACACTCAGTAGACTTGAGGCCGTCAGGAATTTCACAACTATTATGATAAAAATTCACGCCGAAACGTGAAATTCCAGTTTTTTTCCAGTATTGGTACTGAAAGCACAAACATCAATCCAACCCATCCACAGATTCTTTAAAGATATCATGCAGTTGAGCTGAAATTTGAAGTTCATAGCTATCTCCAACGAAATGGGCGTCGCGCCAAATGATATAACTGTGCTATTGTTCGCCAAAAGGTATGCAAAGGGAAAGAAAAATCAGGAAGGGTTTTGGAAACAGGGCAGTTGCAGGATCAAATCCCATCACATATAGCAGTCCTAGTATCCACCAATGGAATGCAGGGAGAATTGCCTGCTTGCAGTGGGTATCGATTTACTTAATTAACAAGTCATCAGTCGCATAGAATGAGGGAATATTTCCAAGATATCCATTGCTGAGGGCTCACCAGGTATTCAGTGCTTTGTTCAGGACAAAGAAGTGATTAGCGTAGTACATGACAGACACTCGCTGGGAAAAAATTTGCCACCTGAGAGAGAGACAGAGAGAGAGAGAGCATATGTTTTGAGACGAATTTACCAGGTATCAGTATTAAAGAGTAGTGCTGCCACCTGATATTTTGTCGTACTGGAAGTAACTGGAGAGGTGAGAGGGAGGAGAGGAGGGAATTGGAAGGAGGAAGGTTTGAGGAGTTACTTCTTCCAGCGTCCTATTTTGGTGGAATTGTGAGCTAACTCAGTCAGTATCTGCAAAGCAAGGTGGGAATATAGAACAGTTGCTTTGAAAGGGTACAGTACCGCCCAACATTGAAAATCGGTACAACGTTCTTCATTATTCTTGTCAGTACAACATATTTTTTCTAATAATAAGTCAATTTCAATTAATACAGCGAAGCCGGATACCAGTGTGGGAAAGAATGACAATTTATTTATTTAATTGATCACATGTGCACTCCCACAAAATAGATCCCTACATCCAGTTTGGTGAGATCTGTGAAATGAATGAATGTATGGTCGTCTGCTAACCGCAGATAGTGAATGTGAATATATGATTATCTTTGAGACGATCCTTTGGCCACCTTTGGTGGAACCAAAGAGATGAAATTTACCGGAGCTTTGAACGCCTGAAATGTGGCTGACCAATACGGTAGCAAGGTGCTCCCCCACTTCGGCAGAGGTGCGAGAGGACCTGAAGAACGGCCATGTTTCAGCACTCTGCCGCTGGATCTAGTGTTGGTAAGACCTGTCTTAGGTGTGCTCCGTAAAGACAAAAGAGTGGAGACATGGTATGCATATGATATACTTAAGAGTAGTTTCGAATAATAATTTCTCTATTTCAGGAACTTTTGTGGGGAGAATTAAATGTCAGGCAGGTAATATTAAGGGGATCGTAGTAATCTCCGGAAGTGACCAACGGTCACAATGAAACCACGTGTAGCAATAAGTTGAAATACTTCCGAGTGCTTAAGTTAAGCTGAATTGCTAGCGTGTGTACTATAAGTTGGAAATATTTCAGAAACGGCGTGTGCAGGACTTGACATTAGAGACGAGTACTTCCACGTGGTGAGTACTGTGTGAGTCTCAATCTGTGTGTGAGACAAAGGATAAAGAGAAGTACTCGTCCATGGTATCAGTTGAGGACCCGCGTGTGTGACGAATATGTTCTTAATACTACTTTGCGTGTTATGTTTCCGTGTGACGCTTGATTCAAACTATAATCCTCTGAGAGCGAAGCAAGGTGAGTCAGCCGTCCATCCAGCAACGCCACTTAGCTTGCATTTCACAGGGAGACGTGCATATATCCTCCAGAGTTCGTAGTAGGAAAGAAAAGTTATGAAGTGGGGCAGTGTCGTGTGAAACTGGGATGAATACTAATTGAAGTGAGAAAGCTGAAAGTGATAATGTTGTGACTATTCCTTGTGTTGTATTCCATGTTGCAGTGTGGTGTATGTCATGTAATTTAAATATGTGTGGTTTGCATGGGAGAGTAGCAAGGTAGTTTCAGAGGTAGTGGGTTATGCATGTTCTTTTTGCACCGCTCGGTCTGGAGGAAAGTTTCATGATGATGGTTGTGAGAGTCGAAGTGTGAGATATAGCAAAAGATCCACCATCCTATCCAGAAAGTGCACTGTAGCGTTAAATAATTACGAGACCATAAGATAGAGAATCACCAATGTAAAGCCATGCCCACTGGGCAGAATTTCTCATGTGTTATTGCTGTAGGTTATAGAATTTGTGTGTTTAGGTTATAGAGTTTATCTGAATAAATAAGATAGTGAAAAGAAAAAGATTGGTAGCCTTTTCCTTCGAATAGTATGTTGTCATGATACCCAGAATTTATAATGTGTGCGCCATTCATATTCAGTGTGATGACCACGTGTTGATCAAAGCCGTTGAATAAGTTGGAAAATGTGGTATTGCCAGTGCGTAGTGAACAATCAGAGTTGTGCAAATTTTTAATAGTCAGATGTGCGTTATCCGTTTCCGTTGGTTAATATTCAAACAGGAGAATAATTTATAACTTAATTGTGAGTACTAGAGCTCATGTTACTTGATAAATAAGAAATGAATCCACTCGCTTGGCATACCACTCATCTTGCAGGCCTGACCGCTTGATGCCACAATATGAGCAAGGCATGTGGGTGCCTCTCAGCTTCCACTGACCTGGTAAGGAAATTGTGTGTTAGGGAGGGGATTGTGTAGGTGCTGCAACTAGAAGTAGCCACTTGAGGTGGCAAAGAACGCTGCAATGAACAAAGGATAGGGTAGTTGTGGGGTTGACCTGGCTGCTGGATGGTCACAAGAAAATGAGCACCGTGTTCTGAGACATTATGGTCTGCTGGTTTAGGGAGGCTGCTCTAAATTTTCCCAAGCAGTGGCATACAACAGGTAGTAGCCACTTAATATTTGCTAACAGCGCAAGACTGTGCGGCACCCGACAGCAGACTCGGAGCTGAGCGGGCTTAGTGCTGCGTCTCAGACACTGGTGCATGGTGTAACCTGGCGAGGCAGTAACCCAATAAAGCAGTTTGCTAATGGGCATGCAATGTTGCAGCTGACAAGTCTGCCCTACGATAAGTGTGATGATGCAATCAAATAATTTTTAACTATGTGCTTACTTGGGGGTGAGTTATGTTGATGTTGATAACGTGAAGATATTCCTTGTGCGATTGGGAAAAAAAAGCTATCAAATGACTTATTTTCAACTCTATTTAAAAGACCTGCATCTCCCCTGACAGCAGAGAATGGTTTTTCCACTAAATAAAAGAGAGATCCAACCCATGCCAAGTGAATTTTATAAGTAATTGCTATATAATTCATGTTGATCTGAATTTCCTATCGTGAGATTCTTTCTCTCCAGCGCAGTCCGAGACTTTTGCCACCAATTTCCAGGTGGGGGAGTGGAAGGGGAGTGTGGGGATGGGAGGGGAGTGCTGAGAGATTTCCCAGAAAGAGGAGCAGTGATTAATTTATTGATTTAATTAATTAGTCAATTTATTCGATATGAAAGGTGTGCTTGTATCGGCGAGGGGGTACCCACAGGTGTCAGTGTGGTGGAGGGAGAGAGGGAGGGCTTGGGAGGGGGGGGGGCTTTCTCAGAAGGACAGATTATCCCCAGGGTGTCGTCAATCAACCCAAAGGGTGTCATAAAGTACTTATCAGAACAATAGGCTAAGGTCATAAGCCAATCAGCTGTCACAATGTAATTAATTTGCATATCAATTTGGTATCAGTAGTACTGCAGTCCCCCATTACCCTACTATTAACTAGGACTTTGTCTGATTAAGAAGAGGAGGGCGATCTTCCATAATGAACTCACTTCGTGGGCAGGCGGAGCAGCAGCACAGGTATCAGAGTGCAAACTGGAAAAGGAGCAAACTGTTGGCGTGAGGAAGAGGGAAGGAGATGCTGTTGGTCGCCGGCGAACGGAGTGGTAGGTCGGAGGGAGGGTAACAGATTAAAAGTGCAGCGCCGATTCGTTAGAAGCGGTGATTAAACAGTCAAGGAGTCTATGTGGTTTAGATAATATTAGCAGTCCAAACAGTCCTAAATCAGACTGTGGGAATGTTGTAGGAGGTCAGACGGCACTAACACTGCAAGCTCATCCAACTTTAGCTGCTGATATTGAGAACGTAAAAATTAAGACTGAATGTGTAAGATATGAATTAAATACTGTTTTGTGAATGTAAAATCTAGTATGGGTGGTCTTGAAAGCTGAGACTGGGAAAGGTAGATCTCATACTGCGGAAATGATAGAGCAGAAGTTGGGAAATTTAAAATTAGAAATAGGAAAGGTTTCGAAAGAAACGGGGTATGTCAGCGACTGTGTCGATACACTAGAGAAGTTGCTGAGAGATAAAATCTTTGAGGTACAGAACAAACTCAGTAACAGTTCAAGAGGCTATTAGCAAATTATGCTCGAAGAGGAATCGGGAAACGTAATAAGATATTTACTGGTAAAAATTAACGGATACCGGGATGAAACTGTAAAAAGTAGAAAGAATTATGAACCGGAAATCATTGGCGAAGCATTGCAGCGAAAACAGCAGATTAAGTCTGTGCGCACTGAATTAAATTCTTTGGAAACTTGTTAGTGTGCTACCGCAGTTGGAATACCGTGTTTTTGTGCATCAAGTGTAAAGTATTCGCAAACGACAGGAGATACCATCTAGTTAATTTTCTCGCTGTTTGCAGAACTGTATCTGTGCCAGGCATGTTAGATGAATCGAAAATAAAGTTCGTAAAACGGAATTTAGAAGGAAAAGCTCAGTCCTGGGAAAACCTTATAAAAGATTCGTTTACAGTATTGGAAATTTATTTTCTAAGTAATTCTGGGAAGTGGCGAAGCAAACATGGCTTCAAAACGAATTTTTAAACAGAGGCAGCTACAGAAATGATGGTCTGTCAACGACGGAATTTTGTGTGTGAAAACTCGGGAAATAGATGCACGTAAATTGACCGTTCGGTTACTTGACTAAGATTATAATGCTGAATCGACTATTACCAGATCATTTACAATCGGGTCTTGTGCATAATCTAACAAACGTGATGGACAGACTTTTAGATTTTATAGAGAAACTGGAACAGGCACTATGATGCAAGCCACACACTTTTAATAACATCCTGGGGAATGTCAATCGAAATACGCATCAAAATGATTACCAAAGTCGCAACCAGAGTAGTAATAATTTTCAGCGCAATTATAATCTATTCATTTTCTATGGCGTCGTAGTAATAACCATTTTCAAATAGTGCTCATTATCGAAATCGAAGATTTGAGGGACCAGCAATTCACTGACCGCAAAATTGAAATAGGACATCACAAAACCAGGACGCACCGCATCTGAGGTCTGATGATGGAAGGATCAAACAGCGATAAAACTGAGAGAGAGGATGGAAGAACTGCTAAGGGCACAAGCATGCTATGGAGAAGGCACAAGTATGTGAAATGGATGCTATTTTATGTTATTATGAACTTTGAAGTTGATGGAAACGGCGCAGCAAAAGAGAGAATGCACTGAAGATAACGAAATGCGATTTTATTTTAGTTAATGAGACTAAGAGCCTGGACTTTTTATTCATTTTGGGGAAAGGAAATGATGGCAAGGATTTATGTTGGTTGGATGTAAAATTCCGATAGAGATCAAGTGTATAGAGAATTCCAATGGCGTACGATGCAGTAGCAATAACATTAATAACGTCGTTGAAAGTAGATTGGTGGGGGATGGCGGCGAAAGTAGCGTTATAATGGACCCATTAGCGGGAGATAAAACTTAGGTAGTATCGGCGAAGATAAGTGAATTATTGACGGGAGCAGATGGGGATGGTGATTTAGTTGATGAGGTTATGTGTGAGGATGTTGAACTACCGAGATAGATATTTCGGAGAAGGGAATCGGTGAATTTATTTCTGTAGGGAGAGGTGAGCCGGTGGCTCTTGACAAAGACAATATTGACTGGATGCTGAAAGATGCATGTGAATATAGTGTGGTAGACTGCAGGTTATGCTCTTTGATGCACACGTTACTTATTCCTTTTGGTGGGAGTATAATAAAGTGGAAAGGAAACTTAAGTGAAGAAAAGATGAAACTAGGGTGAAAAAATATTTTGATGAATTATATATTGGAGACATTGATGCTGAAGGTTTTCTGCATTTGAAGTGTGTACCATGGAGGGGAAGGGAAATGAAGGGAAACTGAAAATGATTTAGTAAGAAAAAAATGTTTGGAAAGGTAAGTACCTGAAAATGTACAGCCTATGATGAGAAAGCACAGGCACGTCTTGATACAGGAAGTAAAGTTTCGGTGGTCTCTGAGAATTTTGTACTAAGGAATAAATATCAGAGACAAGTAATTTATCCAGTCACTCGAACAAAAAAGAAAACTGCTACAGGTTGACTAAGCCTATACCAAATTAGATGTTGCTAGGATTTAAATGTGGTGGATATTATTTTAGTATCAGTTGTTTCATTGTCTGTGATTTAGTGAAGGACGTTGTATTAGGTACCGATTCTCTTGGAAAATGTTAGACAGCACTGCATTTTGCGAAAAATGCCTCAATTTCGAGCAAGAAGGAAAGAAACGGAAATTAAAATTTAATGCCAGTTACAGAAAGTATAATTACTGCAGTGCTATGGCGGAAGGAACTTTTTTAGTATTCATATTTCAACAATACGTGTTTCAATAAATTGATGTAATCTAGCTGGAAGTATGTAAGATTTCTTGTGATGTAAGTGCTTTTACTATCGTAGAATTACATACTAAAGTTGAGCAATAACATACTGCATTGTGTAATAACAAACTAATAGCAAAGGAGACGCATTTTGTTGCGTGGAGTTCGAAGATCGAAGACACAAATTCTTTTGTGTGGAGGTCGGAAGATGATGGTATGTTTTATGATAGAAAAGTTCAAATAATTTCAGTGTAAAAAATATTTTGCGAATTATTTTATAATTATTTCGTTGAGATATTGGGATTACTTTTTATTATGCGTTTTTTTGAACAGACTTATGTGTGTATGTATATTGTACGCTAAGAAAATTAGTTAATTTTTAACGTGGTAGTTCTGCAGTGTTTTAATGACAAGGGTCAAATTTACTGCATGGGGTAGAAATAGCTGCTATTACTGTAGTACATTTATGAACATTTTTGTTGTTTGGACACCTCAGCCTAGAGTGGACTTGGTGGGCAGAGTGTTATGTGGAGCTCTCAATTTAAATTTATGATCATAAGCAGCGACAGTGAAATTTATTCGCACTCGATACTTGCTGAGTTTTATGTGGATTCGTTTAGCAGGAAGGTCATTTTTTCTAGTGGAAGTGGGAGTGAAATGGAAGGAGAAAATCCGATTTCATTTCGTGTGTGATACGTCAAATCTTAACGTCATTTGCTTGTTATTTATCTTGCACCCTTTACCGATTTCTCTGGGTACGGTGGTCAGTACTGGAACTATGGGGATCCGCTACTTTGAGGTGGTATGGTGAGCTACACAAAGTCTTGCTTTGACAGCAAAAATCCACCCCTCCTGACGGTGAGTTGGGAATCTGCATATATGTAGGCAAACGGATCGGCTGGCGGAGCCATAAACTCGATGTGAGTGTCTGGACGACAAGCAGTGCTGCAGCCAACTTCAAAACGCAGCTACAGTGAAGTGAAAGCCTGTGCGTGTGATACACAACGACGTTTAAATTGTTAAGAATTTTTTAACACACCGGTCTCGATAATTTTAAAGCTACATGTACACGTTATTGCAGACAAAAGAACTAATAATCGAAACAAAAACAGAAGCAAATATTTAAAAACGTTTAATGGCACGCAACAAAGGCTGAAATAATTTGTAAAATTGCATACTTTGTTTTTATATTTGTATTCATTGTTTTTCTCCTTCATTTGTTTTCATTTCATGACTTTTATGTCATTACTGTGTTCTGGCACAAATAGAAGATACCGTATGACATCCTCTTCAGTCCCTAGCACATAATAAAAGTACAAGTTGGCTACTGTTGTGTTAATGGATTTGTGCTAATGCTAGCTAACAATGAATGACTGTCAAAACAAATTTGAAACAGTAGTGAATTTTTTGTAGATAATTTCATGTATAATACTTCAGGACTTAAGCAAGAGATTTATGCACACAAATTTGCGGTTACATGACGCTTTATTACAAGAAAAAAGTCGTATACATTACACATATTCCTCCTATTTACTGAGGATTTCAAGGTAGTTCAAAATACACTCGTGGCATCAAAATTTACAACAATTTTAAATAAACAATTCAAAATACTTCAACAAAATTATCACGGAAAACTTTTTCAAAGCAGTTTTGCTTTTCCTGGTATTACCAGACGGATCACTACTGAGCTAACATTACTTGTCCAAACTTAATTTTATTTTTTGTGGAATCTTTGAAGAACTTCCTGTCAGTAATGAAGCAAAAGCACACTTTCCACTCCTCACACGATAAGCTAAGGCGTCTGAAGCCTTCTACTAGACATTTTGAGCTGTTCTAACATGGTAGTGAAGCATTCTAATCAAGCCAAAAAAAAAAGAAACAAAAAAAAACCACTTAATCTGACGTAAACGAAGTTGGTATTGAGTCCTCAGCTGTCATATACACACATAACAAAAGGTTTTCCATCAAACCAGTCCCCAGAACTCCTGCAGACGGACGTTGAATCTGGTATTTTATCACAGACACAGTCCCTCTGACTGTTCAGGGTTGTCACAAAACCCGGCCCAAAGATGTAAACAAGCATGCATGATCAGCGTCTATTAGGCGGAGGGGGGTCCGACAGTCGATCTGTTCCAGTCATTCCACCAGGAAGGAGCTACACGGCTCGTGTTGTCTGTAGTTCAATCATGCCTAGACGGTCAATACCGCGTTTCGATCGCGTCCGCATTGTTACTTTGTGTCAGGAAGGGGTCTCAACAACGGAAGTGTCCAAGCGTCTCGGGGTAAACCAAAGCGATGTTGTTCGGACATGGAGAAGATACAGAGAGACAGGAACAGTCGATGACATGCCTCGCTCAGGCCACCCAAGGGCTGCAGTGTAAGACCGCTACCTACGGATTATGGCTCGGAGGAACCCTGACACTACCGCCACCATGTTGAATAATGCTTTCTGTGCAGCCACAGGACGTCGTGTTACGACTCAAACTGCGCGCATTAGGCTGCGTGATGCGCAACTTCACTCCCGACGTCCATGGCGAGGTCCACCTTTGTAACCACGACACCATGAAGCGGTACAGTTGGGCCCAACAACATGCCGAATGGACCGCTCAGGATTGGCATCACATTCTCTTCACCGATGAGTGTCGCATATGCCTGCAACCAGACAATCGTCGGATACGTGTTTGGAGGCACCCCGGTCAGGCTGAAAGCCTTAGACACACTGTCCAGCGAGTGCAGCAAGGTGGAGGTCCCTGCTATTTTGGGGTGGCATTATGTGGGGCCGACGTACGCCGCTGGTGATCATGGAAGGCGCCGTAACGGCTGTACGATACCTGAATGTCATCCTTCGACCGACAGTGCAACCATATCGGCAGCATATTGGAGAGGCATTCGTCTTCATGGACGACAATTCTCGCCCACATCGCGTGCATTTTGTGAATGACTTCCTTCAAGATAACGATATCGCTCGACTAGAGTGGTCGGCATGTTCTCCAGATACGAACCCTATCTAAAACGCCTGGGATAGACTGAAAATGGCTGTTTATGGACGACGTGACCCACCAAAAACGCTGAGGAATGTACGCCGAATCGCCGTTGGGGAGTGGGACAATCTAGTCCAACAATGCATTGATACACTTGTGGATAATATGCCACGACGAATAGAGCTTTGCATCAATGCAAGAGGACGTGCTACTTGGTATTAGAGGTTCCGCTGTGTGCATCAATCTGGACCACCACCATTGAAGGTCTCGCTGTATGGTGGTACAACGTACAATGTGTGATTTTGATGAGCAGTAGGAAGGGCGGAAATGATGTTTATGTTGATTCTATTCTAATTTTCTGTACAGGTTCCGGAACTCCTGGAACCGAGGTTATGCACAACTTTTTTCATGTGTGCATGATTCTCAAATTTTATAGTAAAAAAAGTAATTTATTGTTAGCTATAACTGAATAATGTTTATACAGTCTTAGTTATTAAGCATGTGAAAACAATTCTAATAAAAAAACGAGACATGTTGTGTAGTTGCAGAATTCGAAGTTTGCAATCAGTGCTACCACCTCGAGTGCTCGGCAGAAGGACGAGCAAGTGAGCTACGGGGGCGTGATATGTATCGTACAAGACAGCACAGGCAGAAAAGCTTCAAGTGAATAAGTGCCCGAGAAAAAATTAAAACTTGGAGGTATAAGGATATGATACCTGGGGATTGAACAGAATAAATAATAAAATAATGTAAGATTTTGGTGCTGCTTTAGACACTGAATAGTCAAAGACACAGGTACACCTGGCTAATACCGTGTAGGTGTCCCGCTAGCATGCAGAAGTGCCGCAACATGACGTGCCATGGACTCGACTAATAACCGAAGTACTGATGGAGGGAACTGACACCATGAATCCTGCAGGGCTGTCCGTCAATCCGTAAGAGAGCGAAGAGCTGGAGCTCTCTTCTAAAAAAAATGGTTCAAATGGCTCTGAGCACTATGGGACTCAACTGCTGAGGTCATTAGTCCCCTAGAACTTAGAACTAGTTAAACCTAACTAACCTAAGGACATCACAAACATCCATGCCCGAGGCAGGATTCGAACCTGCGACCGTAGCGGTCTTGCGGTTCCAGACTGCAGCGCCTTTAACCGCACGGCCACTTCGGCCGGCTGAGCTCTCTTCTGAACAGCGTGTTACAAGGCATTCCAGATGTTCCCAATAATGTTCATGTCTGGGGAGTTTGGTGACCAGCGGAAGCGTTTAAACGCAGAAGAGTGTTTCTGGAGTCTCTCTGTAGCAATTCTGGACGTGCGGGGTGTTGCATTGTCCTGCTGGAATTGCCCAAGTCCGTCGGAATGCACAATGGATATAATGGATGAGTGAGATCAGACAGGATGCTTACGTACGTATCTGTCAGCGTCGTATAAAGACGTATCAGGGGTCCCGTACCACTCGAACTGCACACGCCCCATACCATTACAGAGCCTCCACCAGCTTGAACAGTCCCCTGCTGACATGCAAGGTCCATGGATTCACGAGGTTGTCTCCATACCCGTAGACGTCCATCTGCTCGATACAATTTGAAACGAGGCTTGTCCGACCAGGCAATGTGTTTCCAGTCATCAACAGTCCAATGCAGCGTTGATGGGCCCACATGGGACGTAAGGCTTCGTGTCGTGCGGTCATCAAGGGTGCACGAGTGGGTGTTCGGCTCCGAAAGCCCATATTGATGATGTTTCATTGAATGATTCGCACGCTGACAATTGTTGATGGCGCAGTGTTGAAATCTACAGCAATTTGCGGAAAGCTTGCATTTCTATCACGTTAAACGATTCTCATCAGTCGTTGTTGGTCCCGTTCTTGCAG
Source organism: Schistocerca americana (assembly GCF_021461395.2). Lineage (NCBI taxonomy): Eukaryota > Metazoa > Arthropoda > Insecta > Orthoptera > Acrididae > Schistocerca > Schistocerca americana. The sequence goes on along the minus strand of NC_060121.1, from coordinate 640,663,915 downwards.
GATGTTTATCCGGCCGAAGTGATGACGGAGATTTGATGTTTTACCAGGTTTCTGATATTCACGGTACATTCGTGAAATGATCGTACTGGAAAACCCCCGATTCATCGCTACCTCGGAGGTGCTGTGTCCATCGCTTGTGCACCGACTATAATACCACTCACTTAAATTATTGATAACGTGCCGTTGTAGCAGCAGTAACCGATCTAACAACTGCGCCAGACACTTGTGTTATATAGGCGTTGCCGAGCGCAGAACCATCTTCTGCCTGTTTACATATCTGTGTATTTGAATACGCATGCCTACACGGTTTTCTTCGGAGCTTCAGTGTATATCAGTTAGCATAGTAAGTGCAATATAAAGTGGAGGTGTGTGACGTAACGTCCCCTTTGGCGAGCTGTCAGAATTGCTAGCATATCAACACAAGTGCTGGCCCGGCTGGGGGAGGTCAAAGGCAGCGCGTTGAATGAAAGGAAGGGATCTGTTTGAATGGTTTACCCAGTGTACTGGAAGTAGGGTGAAACAGTCAGTGTTGGCACAAAAGAGTGGAGACTTCAAAGTTGGCAGACAATAGCTACCTCAGAATATCATCTTTTATAGTAAGTAACTGAAAGACCATATCAAAAATTAAGTATATCATGATCATCACGGCGCAGAAGAGCGTGTATTGCGTTTAAATAATAATTATATAGTAAAAATTACAGAAGTAATACCAGCACAACATAAGAACAATGTTACTTAATTAAAAATTAACATAGCATAAACGCTTTCAGGTGTACAGGGTGCTTATAAACGAATATCGGTGTTTTAACACTTTATAATATTTCTTACATTAAACTTAGATTTATAAATGATATGTCAAATGAAAGAGCAACTCGAACAGTTGTGTTTGGCTCCAGTGTGCATGTGCAGCGCGCAATGTTTCTGGTGCAATCCGCTAGACAGCGGTAGTAGTACCATCAATTTGCAGATACTGACTGCCTTTGTAAAGGGAAGAGCACAGGACGACCAAGAGTTAGTGAAGAGACTGTTGAGCAAGTGAGAGAGTCGTTCACTCTTAGCCCAAATAAATCAGTCCGGAAATCTAGTCGTGAATTACAAGTTCCCATGTCCACTGTTTGGAAAGTTTTAAGAAAACGCGTACAACTATGTCCTTACCGTTTACAGTTATTACATGCTCTAAAGCCAGCATACCATGGATTATGTGCCAACTCCGCAAACGAAATGTTGTTTCGTGACGATGAAGATTTTCTGGATCATGTTGTCATCAGTGATGAATCGACCTTTCACTTTAGTGGACATGTTAACACTCACAATGTGCGCATCTTGGGCTCAGAAAATCCTCACGAGGTAGTACAAATGCAACGAGATTCTCCTAAAGTGATTGTTTTTTTGTGCCGTATCCCAGCAGAAAGTTTATGGGCATTCCTTTTTTGGTGAACCTACTGTAACTGGAACTTCTTACCTTGATACACTAGAGCAATGGCTCTTCCCTCAGTTGGAAGGAGATGAGCCAGAGAACTTCATTTTCCAGCAAGATGGTGCGCCACCTCACTGGCATAGCGAAGTACACGATTGGCTGAACTTAACTGTACCCAAGCACTGGATAGGCTGCAAGGGGTCCAATGACAGGGCTTGCTTTGCATGGCCTCCACGTTCACCTGACCTAACGCCATACGATTTTTTGGGGCTTCATCAAGGATCGTGTGTACGTGCCTCAGCTACCAGCAGACCTCTCTGAATTAAGAAAGCGGATTAAAGCAGCTGTTGCTACAATCACTGAAGACGCACTTATCAACGTTTGGGAAGAACTCGCCTATAGACTTGATGTGCACTGTGTGACAAATGTTAAATGGTGCTCACATTGAACATTTATAAGGTTCTTGGTAAAACTGATTGAGTTGCTCTTTCATTGACTTATCATTTACAGCTGTAAGTTTAATATAATAAATATTATAAAGCGTTAAAATCCCGATATTCATTTATAAACAGCGTGTATTTACAATCAAAATGTTAGACAATATGTAACACCAACTATCATCACTGGAGGTCACATTTTGCTATTATACGTAATATTTCAATTACTTCTGGTCAGCTCCCCTTAGGCCGTTGACGCCTGGAAGAGGAGCTCGTTCGTTCGTTCAGTGTGCAGTTTTAAAATATGTCAGAACTATGGCTCCTGTACACATACACACCGAATGAACGCCACATGTTGTAAACTGAATCATTCGCTATTTTTCACTGTGCTGTATGTATAATTTTTAGATTTATTTTCTGGTTAATTAATTAAATTTTCATTTGACCACTAATCAAGACTGAAGCCACACATAAGTGTTGCTACTTATGTAAAAGCTGACATCAATATTGAAAAGAGTTCAGAAAGAATCTTGTTAAAAACAGTATGTGTTTATTGTTAAATGTTTATTTGTGATGTTTTCTTGTTGTAAATATTGCGCATGTATGCTTATAATACGTATTTAAATTATTTATGACTAATATTTTACGCTTAGAATATTAGTGTGGTCTGAGAAGCACTGGTGGAGAGAGGCGCTCCTCTTAACGTGTATACACTTTAGTGACGAAAGTCATGGGATACTTCCTAATGTGAATCGGACCTCCACTTTGCCGGCGTAGTACAGCAAATCGGCGTGGCGTGGATTCTAGTCGCTGGAAATCCCGTGCAGGAATACTGAGCTACGGTGACTCCATAGCCATCCGTAACTCCCGAAAGTGTTGCCCGTACAAAATGAAAACGAGTTAACCAAGCCCGCAGCAGTGCCATCACGTGTGGGTCGGTTGGGATGTGACTGTTCCTTCTCCTCCGCTCTGAGATCATTTAACTCTGTCTGTAATTTATGTACCTTATTCCTAAGTTGCACAGTAACCTCAGCTGCTGAAAGTTCCTTCGCTATAACTCCAATTTAATCAAGAGAAAATTATATCTAAACATTATAAAAATGATCGAGGCAAAAGGCAGGAAAAGGGACAACAAAACAGACTCGGAATCAAAATAACTGACATCGGCATTTACTTCCTTTGTTGCGTGGCAAACCGTCGCTCCATATTACTGACTTTTCGCTCCACGAGGTCCAGCCTCCACGGTGCCTCAGAAGTCTTATTGACACCTGTGTAAACAGGCAGGGGACTGTACTGCTCGTTATCAGATTCGAACATGGGTTCTCCGCTGGGCCTAAGGATGAAGGTGGTGTGAGTGTGTCCAGAGATGGCTCTTAACGATAGAATAACAATATTAATTGATCAGCTGTGATACATTGGTTGTTGGCAATCCGGGAGAGGTTTGCTTCCACTCGTAACAGTCTCAGAGGCGACGAATGTGGCCGGCAGAAGCTCATACGTGCGCCTGCTGCTGCAACCGTAGCTGAGCTGTTGTAACTGTTATCCGCTGCCTCGGCATCAGCGCTGCGGCCTTGCTGGGTCGTACCGCAGCGACTGGAACGGTGAGCCGCTGGTCTCTGTTGTAATCGCGGTTGGGGGGGGGGGGGGGGGGGGGCGTGGCGGCGGGTGGTGGGACAGGTCAGTGGCCTGTCTCAGCGACCATCCCCAGCGGCAGCCGCCTGGCGTCAGCGGGCCAGGGTCCCCGGCTGCGTCCCCTGTCGCAGTGTTTGTGGAGGCAGAGCACCAGGACGTTGGCGATAGTGCGTTACCACAGTGCAGTCCAGGTGATGACTCCCATTACAGGCGGCTCCCTGCTGACGGCGTCTGATAATAGTGATGATGATGATTACAGCAGCGGCGTCACTCTGGCGCTCCCTAGGAGACGACCTGCACTACGACGATGGCTAAGTGACGACTCTGCTGGTGCTTTGGCCACAGGATGTGCGTAATTCCAACGACTGAAGACAATCAATGATGGCGAGCTGGCTGCCGGTCCTTAAATACGGGTTTCTGCCGCTGATGTTTGCGATTCTTCCTCCCCAGTAGGTCGGTGGAATACCTTGGTGTTGCTCGATTAATGTAACTGACCCGATTACCTCTCTCGATGTTGTCACTCTGGCATGTAGCGAGCTGCTTCTTGTCAAGTCCTCCACTGGTCGATAACACAGTGTTCTCCTCCGTGTTGTTTAATTGGTGCTCCGCTAACTCACTTGCATCACGGTACCATATCACAGAGCTGCACAACAAAAGTAACATACATACGACTTCTGGTTCCTAATACTCCTTCACATTTTAACTAACTCCATTAGTGTCGAACTCCCACCTTTAACTAACTTAATCGCTGTAATCATTCGATACATTACACCATTATCAAGCCGGCTCTTTCACGAGACCGGATTAGCCGTGCTTAATGTGCCGTAGTGTCAGCGGTAGCCTGGCCAGAGGCATACGTGATCTTAGTCTTGCTGCAAACAGACGGTTCTCAGTGGTCCTTGGTAACACAGCACTTGAATATGTGCCCATATGTCTTCTCTGGATGTTGTTCGGTCGGCCATTACTGCTCGCACACTGCGTCGATCTTGACGTGCGTCTGTACTATGCGGATGTCCAGAGTCTGATCTAAAGGTGTGGGAATGTTTCAGAGACGAGTGCCGGAAGCAGGGACATGCCAGTGGTACAATGTATGCAACTTGTGTAGCAATCCGTCAATACGTCCACCCAGCTTCCTTCTGACCCACAGTGCAACCCCATGCAATGGTCAAAGTTTTCCAGAGTCCAACATCATCAGGGGACCATGGTTGTATCCTAGAATGAATGTTGCATACACTGTTTACCTATAAACTCAACACAGTTTCTGCATGGGGAATAAAAACAGTGAGTGCTCAGACAGGCCTAGCAAGAACCATCTAACAGCTGTGACAAATCAGTCACTAACTGTACAACCTCTCGGCTCTCACATGTTATACCATGATGGTGCTGGACATATTCCTTCTGGGTGCTGCAATTGTTTTCCGGCTGTGTGTTATCTGTACGTTATGTCTACACTGAGGTGACGTAAGACATGGGATACCTCCTAATATCGTGTCGGACCTCGTTTTTCCTGGGCTAGTGCAACAGCCCGACGTGGTGTGAACTCAATAAGTCTCTGGAAGTCCCCTGCAGAGATACTGAAACATGATGCCGTTGTAGCCATCCATGATTGCGAAGCCGGCCGGGGTGGCCGTGCGGTTCTAGGCGCTACAGTCTGGATCCGGGCGACCGCTACGGTCGCAGGTTCGAATCCTGCCTCGGGCATGGATGTGTGTGATGTCCTTAGGTTAGTTAGGTTTAATTAGTTCTAAGTTCTAGGCGACTGATGACCTCAGAAGTTAAGTCGCATAGTGCTCACAACCATTTGAACCATTTTGAACCATGATTGCGAAAATGTTGCCAGTGCAGGATTTTGTGCAACAACTGACCCTTCGATTATGTTCCATAAATGGTCGGTGGGATTCACGTCGGATGATCTGTGTGGACAAATTATTCGCTCGAATTGTCCAGAATGTTCTTCAAATCAGTCGCCAGCAGTTGCGGCCCAGTGACATGGCAAATGATTATCCATAACATGAAGTCCCTGAGTGGCTGCTAATGGTCTCCATATAGCCGAACATAACCATTTCCTGTTAATGATAGGTTCAGCTGGGCCAGAGAAACCCGTCTATTTCATGTAAACACAGTCTACACCACTATGGAGTCCAAAGCCAGCACAGTACCTAGTTGACAACTTGGATCAATGGCTTCGTGTGGACTGTACCAAACTCGAACCCCTCCATCAGCTCTTACCAACTGAAATAGAGACTCATCGGCCGGCCGCTGTGGCCGAGCGGTTCTAGGCGCTTCAGTCCGGAACCGCGCTGCTGCTACGGTCGCAGGTTCGAATGCTGCCTCGGGCATAGATATGTGTGATATCCTTATTTTAGCTAGGTTTAAGTAGTTCTAAGTATAGAGGTCTTATGACCTCAGATGTTAAGTCCCATAGTGCTTAGAGCAATTTGAACCATAGACACTCATCTGACCAAGGTAAATTATGGGTCATGAGAAATAAAACTTAATGATTTTTATAATGAAGACTTTAGTTCTTCTTCATGTCACCCCAACGCACTGTTTTCCAGTAGTCTACGGTCCATTCGATATGGTCACGAGCCCAGGAGAAGTTCTGCAGGCGATGTCGCGCTGTTAGCAAAGAGAAGTCGGTCGTCTGCTGCAGTAGCACATTAATGCCAAATTTTATCAAGCTGCACTAATGAATATGTTCGTCGTTCGTCCCACATCATTTTCTGCGATTATTTCACGCAGTGATGCTTGTCTGTTAACATCATCAACTATATGCAAACGCCGCTGCTTTCGGTTGTTAAGTGTAGGCCATAGGCCGCAGCGTTCTCCACAGTTAGTGGTAATGTCCGATATTTGATATTCGCGGCGCACTCTTGACACTTTGGATCTCGGAATATTGAATTCCCTAATGATTTTCGAAATGGAATGTTCCATGCGTCTAGATCTAACTACCATTCCGCTTTCAAAGCCTTAATTCCCGTCCTGAGGCCATAATCTTGTCGTAGTTTTCACGTGAAACACCTGAGTGCAAATTACATAGCTCCGCCAACGTAATGCCCCTTTATACCCTGTGTACTCGATACTACCACCATCTGTAATTGTTTATATCGCTATCCCATGACTTTCGTCACCTCAGCGTATTTTAAATGTTGGTCCAGTTTGTTCGTTTCATATATTTTGTCGTGCTAAAAAAGTCATGCAACTGGGTGTGGATGGCCGCTTATGGTCATTGTCGTTCCAGGCCACCGAGGAGGTAAGGTCTCTTGGGGTTGGTTTTAACGAGTAAAGAGACAGATTTTCAACAACAAGTGGTCGCGCAATACTTTTGCGGGGATTTAGCAAAATTCGCTACTGATCTGAACTAAGAATTTGGCAGCCACTCCCTGCTCTAACTTTTGCAAGTATCTGCCGATGTTCAGCATGATACCTAGAATTATTTCAGCTACTTTTGAGATTTGCTACGGGTTAGCCCTAGAAACTATATGAATAGTTGCGGAAATGCTGTGATGTATATCGCACTACTGACCTTTTTAGATATGTGAGTTAGCAGTTGATTTACGGACAGTTGAATATGTGTATTTGAGATTATTAGTGTAACTACGGGAATCTATTGGTGTTTATTCCGCAGTTACACAAACTTAACTGCGTTTATTCTTTATTGTTATTTATTTTATGCTTTATTTGCATGCCCACCATTGTATTTTCTTGTGTATTGATTACATAAATGAACCATCAATTCGCTAAATTCAAACATTTTGTGTAACCTATCATTATTTACTCGAAAAAATTCATCGTATAATTTATTTATTAGGTAATCAATTTTTGTCTTATGTTTAATTTACAGTATGTGCCTACCTTAGACAGCATTCAGTGCAGGATTAGTTGTGAAACGACGACAGAGGGATAGAGAAACAATTAAAATCGCTCAAAACAGGAACGTCCGCTGGACCTGATGGGATACCAGTTCGATTTTACACAGAGTACGCGAAGGAACTTGCCCCCCTCCTTGCAGAGGTGCACCGTAGGTCTCTAGAAGAGCGTAGCGTTCCAAAGGACTGGAAAAGGGCACAGGTCATCCCCGTTTTCAAGAAGGGACGTCGAACAGATGTGCAGAACTATAGATCTATATCTCTAACGTCGATCGGTTGTACAATTTTGGAACACGTATTATGTTCGAGTATAATGACTTCTCTGGAGACTAGAAATCTACTCTGTAGGGATCAGCATGGGTTTCGAAAAAGACGGTCGTGTGAAACTCAGCTCGCGCTATTCGTCCACGAGACTCAGAGGGCCATAGACACGGGTTCACAGGTAGATGCCGTGTTTCTTGACTTCCGCAAGGCGTTCGATACAGTTCCCCACAGTCGTTTAATGAACAAAGTAAGAGCGTATGGACTATCAGACCAATTGTGTGACTGGATTGAAGAGTTCCTAGATAACAGAACGCAGCATGTCATTCTCAATGGAGAGAAGTCTTCAGAAATAAGAGTGATTTCAGGTGTGCCGCAGGGGAGTGTCATAGGACCGTTGCTATTCACAATATACATTAATGACCTTGTGGATGACATCGGAAGTTCACTGAGGCTTTTTGCAGATGAAGCTGTGGCGTATCGAGAGGTTGTAACAATGGAAAATTGTACTGAAATGCAGGAGGATCTGCAGCGAATTGACGCATGGTGCAGGGAATGGCAATTGAATCTCAATGTAGACAAGTGTAATGTGCTGCGAATACATAGAAAGATAGTTCTCTTATCATTTAGCTACAAAATAGCAGGTCAGCAACTGGAAGCACTTAATTCCATAAATTATCTGGGAGTACGCATTAGGAGTGATTTAAAATGGAATGATCATATATAGTTGATCGTCGGTAAAGCAGATGCCAGACTGAGATTCATTGGAAGAATCCTAAGGAAATGCAATCCGTAAACAAAGGAAGTAGGTTACAGCACGCTTGTTCGCCCACTGCTTGAATACTGCTCAACAGTGTGGGCTCCGTACCAGATAGGGTTGACGGAAGTGATATAGAAGATCCAAAGGAGAGCAGCGCGCTTCGTTACAGGATCATTTAGTAATCGCGAAAGCGTTACGGAGATGATAGATAAACTCCAGTGGAAGACTCTGAAGGAGAGACGCTCAGTAGCTCGTTACGGGCTTTTGTTAAAGTTTCGAGAACATACCTTCACCGAAGAGTCAAGCAGTATATTGCTCCCTCCCACGTATATCTCGCGAAGAGACCATGAGGATAAAGTCAGGGAGATTAGAGCCCACACAGAAGCATACCGACAATCCTTCTTTCCACGAACAATACGAGACTGTAATAGAAGCGAGAACCGATAGAGGTAATCAGGGTACCCTCCGCCACACACCGTCTGGTGGTTTGCGGAGTATGGATGTAGATGTAGATGTAAAACCATTGTACGTCAGCGAGTTTAGCTACAGTGCATAAAGCAAACGGTGTGTCACCAGACCCTACAGTATTTAGCAGGCTAATTTATGCGAAGGTGTACTGCGAGTATCAAAAAAAAACCTTTTTTAAAGTTACTCAGTTTTGCTCTACGAAGAACCGCTTATAACAGCGGTTTGTGCAGCTCTTACTGCCTAGCTCGTGGTCTGGCGAATAAACAGACACAATTGAGACAAGAGAACGTGATGCCGCGTCGCAATTGAACCACGCCAAAAATGTCTCAAATCATTAAATTTTTGAATAACTTGCAGTTCATATCGACAGTTAAACTGCTGCAGATGTAATTGTTAAACAAATGGCTGGCAGAGGAAAGAAAATCAAGGCAGTATATTATTTTACGTTGCAGACGACTTCAATCAATAAGAACTTTAATTTCTTGACATGAAATATTTTACAAAAATTTCTGTATCACAGTCGTATGATAATTTATGAATGTTGTAATTTTACGAAGAATGTAATAGTTCCATTTTTATTTCCTGTAGTCCCCACAAAAATGCGATGTGCGTATTGGATGACGAAATCATGTATTTTCCTTACACAAGGTACAAATGACAAAAGAAAAATTAATGCTGTCAGGCGTTTCACAGTAATTACTTGTTTTATTTAGACAGAATTGGGATGGAATAAGAAATGCTCATCGCCGTTGATTTTCAGATTGTGCTGTGAACCAGGCATTCTTGATGAAATTTGTAAAACGCGGTGACGTGAACTGATAATGCGCAAATGACTGAAGCTTAACAATACTGTTATCCTCATGAAACAGAAATGACAAAGTGCTATCGGAAATTATACTGTCGACAATTTTTTGAAAATGCTTTACGATGTCGAAAAACTTCTTTATTCAGGGGCTCAATCACACTATTAGTTGCAAGTGGAATCCAAATTATAATAACAGCCCTTTCGTCGTCGTCCTCCTCCTCCTTCTCAAGACAGAAGTGTCGTTATGTCAAGGCACTGAATTATTTTCTACAGCTGGTACAGGATTTTGGCAACCAAGTAGTCCTTTTTTAATTTTTAGTTCTAATTTTCTTGGATGTTCCTGGGGCAGATATTGAGCTGCGGAAACCATAATTCGCGGCTACTCATTATTGGTACTGTTGTATACGAATGTTTCATAGCATTCGTAGTTTGCAGAAGAGGCTCTATCTTCTTTTCACTTGAAGTGATAAAGTGCGGTTTACACGCAGTTGTTGCAGGAAACATAACTGCCTGATTTATACACAGTATTTTAGGGGATAACAAGAAGCTGCGAATTTGTCTATAGTGTTGCCAATTAGTGATGTCTCTCCTACATATTTATTTGAAGTAAATTTCGTAATTGGGCGACTTCCTTTTCCATATCATTTTCTCAATCTGTTTACCCAGGTCTGAGAAGCCTGGAAATAAGTAATGTTCATCTCATTAGCAATGCAGAGGGCCTAGCCTCGCAGATTTCCCTCGGTAACGGTGCACTGACTGAAAAGAGCAGTTCTAAATGTTTCGAATAGTTTTTCTCTCACACTGTCGCGAATTTCATTTTGGCGTATATTTCTTACTGCGTCTAAATCTCTCTTCCGTTTTTACAACTCACACTGAGATGTTACGAAACGAAACCAGCTTTTCAGGCAGCTTAACATTAAAGTTTTCGCCCTTCCTTCGTTTACGAAAACACTTAAAGCCTTTTCATTGTCACTGAATTCTTTTACTCTCCATGTTTTCTTTGGGCTAGGTAAGTGTTGTATTTTTACTCTGGACTTTAACTAACGCAACACTCATTGTTGGAACCAAAGTTCACCGGATCGTCAGAGTTACTTCCTCTTTCTTCTAACTGAGCCATGGCGCAGTCAGTCTTGCTCCAGCTGCGATCTCGCATTAAATCGCAGCTCGGATAACAGAGAAACTTTGGCGCAGCTAGTCTTAAAAAGAGCGCGCACGACGGCGCCAGAGAGATGAGAGATGTAGGAAGAATACAGGGACAGGCAGTGAGAGAGAGGTAGATAGGAAGATAGATAGAGAGAGAGAGGTAGATAGTGTGTGTGTGTGTGTGTGTGTGAGAGAGAGAGAGAGAGAGAGAGAGAGAAGGACCGCGGATTGAGGAGCGTACGTTGGAGCTGGACCCGTAGTGCAACTAGCCGCACGGAGAGCCGCTGTGTGTGTGTGGTGTCTTGTGTGGGTGGGCGGTTGTCTGTGCCGGTTGGGTCCTGCCCAGCTGAGTGGGGTACATGGTGTCGCAGTGCCTGCAAGCGGCGCGTGTTAACTTGGCTCAGATACAGGTGGATCGCACTTTCAGAAAAGCGGTCGCTGTTTACTTCCCATTGAAGGCACCGTTCCAGAGATACTTTATCGAAAAAGTTATCGGTCCTAGCACGTATGACGCACACATCTTTATATGGGCCTTGTAGTGTGGCCAATGTATATGAGAACGGTAGTCCAGCACTAGCGCAGTGACAGTTTTACATTTACTAACAACTCATTCTTCTCTAAAAATCTGTACTGAAACAAGCCTCTGTGAAGTTCATCAACAGAACGGAAAGACTTCCTTAAATTTAAACAGTGTATTACACCAAGCAAGTGAGATACTGTTCATTCGCATTTAAATTTGTCTGTTGAGTTTGGCAAGTTTCTTTCCTTGTTGCAGTTTAAATCTCTTCCTCTACATTGCACCAACTTATTGAGGTGTTGTGTTTGATTTAATAATTAAATTTGCCAGTTGGTTTGGCAGTTACCTTATCTAGGTCTTATTCCAGTTAAGTAACATTTTTGTGTAAATTAAAATCTTGTCTTTAAATCAACCAACTACGACAAGCTCTGTTGTTACTAAGGGCCAAGATATTTTATTCACATTGCTTGATTATCATAGAGTAAGTACTCAACAGTTGTGTTTCAGGAGCTATCATCACTACATGTGGAAACTGTGTTGATGTAAGGCCAAACTAACGGTTAATAGAGGAGCCCTGTATGGTTGGTACCAGACGACCGCACAATCTAAATTCGCCGTATAAACGGAGTTCTAATGGAAACGGGGCGCTTGATGTTCATTTATTGTAAAAGGGTTTAGCTTACTTGCCATTGCAATGCTTATCTTTCAAGTGATTTCATTTCCTGATGATTGTGAATATTTGTTTTCTTAAAAGTTATTGAAAAGTTTACCAAAAAAAGTTGATGAAATCTTTTGGGGGTCTTAATGCTGCTGCTTTAATCACCAAGTAATTTCAATTCTTTGAGAGTTAGTTTTATTGTAAGGTCTTCCATAAATATTAATTGAAACTGTCATGGTTTTGCAAGTAAAAGAAAGCTTTGCCTAGACTTTAATAGAGATTAGTGATTGTCATTTGAAATTTCTAGACACTGCGTATCTAATAAAATAAATAAGTTCTTTTAAACAGTGTTTACATTTCTTCTCCCAGCACGTCTTCTACTCCACAAGCTTGGAACTACCCGTTTGGTCCAAAATTAATTAGTATATTTTTGATTAAAACTGCATGGAATAGTTAAAATTATAATATTTTCTGAAATATGAGACCACTAATGTTTCAACAGTTTCCAACCCAATGTAGACATCACTTGAAAGATGGTCCAAGGAATTAACTAGAAAATAAAACATATGTAGAGCTTCTGGAGAAGTAGGCTAACAGCAAGCATATACAAAGAAAACACAAATAAAATTAATTTGGTTTTACTTCAATTATTAACGCTTGGTGATACTGCAAAAGCAGCTGCTAATTATTATGGATATTAAATGAGCTGCAAATTCGAGCAACAGTAGCAGTGGACAACTCTATGAGTGATATTAGCAACTGACATCGCTTTACAAATTACGATGATGTCGTGGGGTGTTTGTTGTCTGTTTACTGATGTAGGTCAATGAAAGGCATCTGGCTGCCGCGTGATGGGCATTTGGTGTCTCCCTCAGCTAAGAATTACATTACTCCAGCCGTCTGGCGGGTTATGAATTTGGCAATTTTGAACATTAAAACAAAAAAATAGTGACAGTATGTCTTAGGAACTAAAATTTTGACATCGTGTTTCGCCGGCCGGAGTGGCCGTGCGGTTCTAGGCGCTACAATCGGGAGCCGAGCGACCGCTACGGTCGCAGGTTGGAATGCTGGCTCGGGTATGGATGTGTGTGATGTCCTTAGGTGAGTTAGGTTTAATTAGTTCTAAGTTATAGGCGACTGATGACCTCAGAAGTTAAGTCGCGTAGTGCTCAGAGCCATTTGAACCATCGTGTTTTTTTTTTTTTTTTTGATGTATTATTCTGTATAAAAAATTTTAAGGCAGTTTTCGAAATGTCGAATGTTCCCTTGTAAGTATTCCGACACGAAGGAAGCGAGCTCATAATACCCTTTCCCTTCTCAGATGCAGTGTGTGATAAGAGCTCCTTTCATGACAAAGTCTATCTAGATTTCGTGTACCAGCATATAATAAGCATGCTGTAAGTCAATGTCCGGAGAAGGAGAACTACTAGTATGAGTGACTGGTCACTAGAAAGGAATCCCTCTGAAATTTACATTATAGATCCAGAAGGTAAGATTACCTATGGTGATGATCTTCTAGATAAAAGAACAAAAAATAATTTACATAGTTTCTACCACTAACAATACATGTAGCATTCAAGTTATGTGACACGCTTATCCTGTGCTGTGACGTGATTGTTGACATCGGTGTTGATAAATAATTGTATGACACATTCTTGTAGTCGAGGGAGATTTATGTCTGGATGTAGAAAGGTGATGGGGGAGTAATTCGCCCTTGTTTTGGTGAAGAGTGGCTGAAAGCATGTGTTTCAGCGGAAAAAAATTCTTTCACAACATTCACAACGTAATTATCGTAATTACCGAAGAATGGGTTACAAGTCGTCGGCTTTGGCCAATGATGATGAATTGCACGGATTAAACAGCAAAGACGAATGTTAAGAATCAAAAGAATGCAGGACGGAGAGTAAGATGGTAGACATATATCACATACATTCATATTTCGAACATAAAATGTTAAGTATAACGCTACTTTGAGTCCTAGTATCCTATTCTTCAGCTGACCTATATAGCTCAATTGAAGAATGGGGATACTAGTGCAAAAAAGAAAGGAAAAAGTGACAGAAGTAACGTAGCATGGTGTTCCTCAGTTGACATATATGAGTTGTATATGCCGACTTTTTCGCCTTCGGAAGCATTGACCTATGGAGGTCAACTCAAATACGGGATCAAATTTTACAAGTGTTGTTTGTTTCGCCTCCGCTACTACTAGCATCTTACTTTTCAGTTGATACTAGTACTAGCGAAGGCGAGAAAAAGCAACTGTAAAATTTGTATTCCGTACCGTAGTTGACGAATCCTGCTTCAAGTCTTCTATATTAATAGACATAGATAAATTCATAGCTGCATACAAAAATCAAAAAGTAAAAATTGTCCGGAATGAAAAACAATTCTTCCAGAATATCTCAAACTCACTAAGAATGAAAATAAGCACCGTATGAACTGGAACGAACAAATGATTTAATACCAGAGACAAAAATCGTACACAATGTCTAGCCCTTCTTTTAAAAACACATTCATTTATTTCAATTTACAATGATGTCGCTACACCACAGGAGATAACCGATTTATTATCTACGGTTCGAAAATAAAAACACTAATATCTACGGGTAAACTATGACGTCATACGTCCTACAGGTTCATGCAATGCCACGCGAGGACTATGATGACTCAAGAATGATGCAGGATAGTTTATACGCATAAAACGACGCAGTAATACGACGTAATTGTGTAGCATCATATGAAAAACTGACTAAGATACTCTGTGGTGACAGCACACGCAATACGGACATGGTGTGATGTAATTTCTCCAGATGAGTCACGTTTGTTTGTTGAAGAGTCAGCCAATAAGGAAATGCATTCCATCAGGAAGGCAAACACATAGGAATTAAAAAACAATCCCTCGTGTAATCGAATTAATTTTGTTCGTTGGTCTGATTCATTTGTGTGTATTTTGAATGGAAACATCTAGTAAACTTATTGGCTCATATCGCGTGTGGGGGTAAGTGAGTCGTTTCCTTCTGTATGATGATGACTACCGGATCTGCGTGATTTTACTGATTTTGTAGTGGACTGACTTTCAAATACACTAAGGTCCAACATATAAAAACGAAATGAATTAAAAAGTTTGCTTCTACTTTGACATACCATTTTAACTTCGCAAAATCTCTCGAATGCCTCCACATGCCGTGACGATCAACATTTTAACTAACTGGTTGCTTACCAATACCCCAGCATGTCTTCTGTAGTAGTGAAAAGAAGGCAGTGGAATTTGAGCAAATTTTCACTCGGCAGCGGAGTGTGTACTAATACGAAACTGCCTAGTAGATTAAAGCTTTGTGTCGTCCAGGAATCAACCTGGGACATTTGCTAGTCACGAGCAAGCGCTCCACCAACTGAGCTACGTCAGGACGACTCACGACCCGTTCTCACAGCTACACATCCGGCAGCACCTCGTCTCCTACCTTCCAAGCCTTCTCGCCGCAGTATCCTTTGTTACAGTTTCGCAGGAGAACTTCTGTGGAGTTTGAAGGTAGGAAATGAGGTAATGGCGGAAGTAAAGACGTGAGGCGGGTTCTGATGATGGCTCACAACGGTCGAAACCTATGTACTATCATAAATCAAACAAACTTGATCAAGACATTTGTGTTTAAAAAATATTTTGAAAATGTAACATCAAAAGAAATTTCCAAAAATACTACTCATAGCCAACAATACACAGAAACAACAAAAAATCCTATTGGAAGAATATGCGCAACTGAGCATTATACCAGCGGTTGAAAATACCGCTACAGTTTTGAAGTTCTTTTGTTATCACAGTGTGATACCAGAGGTTGAAAATACCGCTACAGTTATAAAGTTCTTTTATTGTCACAGTGTGATAATAAAAGAACTTTACTGTTCATTATTATAAAAGAACTTTAAAGTTCTTTTATTACCACAGTGTGATAATAAAAGGACTTTAAAACTGTAGCGGTATTTTCAACCTCTGGGATACAGAAACAAATTATGGGAATAACAATATCTTAAATGTTAGGTGTAATTCCCACTCTATTGACATAGAAGGATCACGGTGTTTACTAGCTTTAGTTAATTGTCAACTGAGTGTGGATTGTTGTTTTCTTTCCTTCAGCTCGAGTTATGCGTTGATTGTCAAGCTATTAATTGAGCGCCATCTTACATCTACATCTACGTCTAACCAATGAGAAGTACATGGCCTATGGTATTTCCCATTGTGTCAGTTATTAGAGCTTCTTACTTTTCCGCTCAAGTACGGTAGGCGGAAAAGTGATAGCTTAAACGTCCCTACGTGCTCTGTAATTAGTATACTCTTGTCTTTGCGATTCCTATGGGTGTGTTACATAGGGGATTGTAGTATATTCCTAGATTCGTCACTTGAAGGTGGCTTTTGAAACTTTGTAACTATGCTTTTAAGCGATAGTTTGCTTCTGTGTTTAAGAGGCTCCATTTTCAGTATTTTTCATCATCGAGGCTTGCCCATGGCTCAAACGAGCCTGTACCATTTGTGCTGCCCTTTTCATACGTTCATTATCTGCTGTTAGTACTGTTTGGTACGAGTCCCACACACTGGTGATATATTCTGGGATATTTTTTTATTTTTTTGTTTAACCTGATCTGATTAGGGCCATTAGGGCCTCTCTTACATCGGGCCAGGGTTTTGCACATATACACTCCTGGAAATTGAAATAAGAACACCGTGAATTCATTGTCCCAGGAAGGGGAAACTTTATTGACACATTCCTGGGGTCAGATACATCACATGATCACACTGACAGAACCACAGGCACATAGACACAGGCAACAGAGCATGCACAATGTCGGCACTAGTACAGTGTATATCCACCTTTCGCAGCAATGCAGGCTGCTATTCTCCCATGGAGACGATCGTAGAGATGCTGGATGTAGCCCTGTGGAACGGCTTGCCATGCCATTTCCACCTGGCGCCTCAGTTGGACCAGCGTTCGTGCTGGACGTGCAGACCGCGTGAGACGACGCTTCATCCAGTCCCAAACATGCTCAATGGGGGACAGATCCGGAGATCTTGCTGGCCAGGGTAGTTGACTTACACCTTCTAGAGCACGTTGGGTGGCACGGGATACATGCGGACGTGCATTGTCCTGTTGGAACAGCAAGTTACCTTGCCGGTCTAGGAATGGTAGAACGATGGGTTCGATGACGGTTTGGATGTACCGTGCACTATTCAGTGTCCCCTCGACGATCACCAGTGGTGTACGGCCAGTGTAGGAGATCGCTCCCCACACCATGATGCCGGGTGTTGGCCCTGTGTGCCTCGGTCATATGCAGTCCTGATTGTGGCGCTCACCTGCACGGCGCCAAACACGCATACGACCATCATTGGCACCAAGGCAGAAGCGACTCTCATCGCTGAAGACGACACGTCTCCATTCGTCCCTCCATTCACGCCTGTCGCGACACCACTGGAGGCGGGCTGCACGATGTTGGGGCGTGAGCGGAAGACGGCCTAACGGTGTGCGGGACCGTAGCCCAGCTTCATGGAGACGGTTGCGAATGGTCCTCGCCGATACCCCAGGAGCAACAGTGTCCCTAATTTGCTGGGAAGTGGCGGTGCGGTCCCCTACGGCACTGCGTAGGATCCTACGGTCTTGGCGTGCATCCGTGCGTCGCTGCGGTCCGGTCCCAGGTCGACGGGCACGTGCACCTTCCGCCGACCACTGGCGACAACATCGATGTACTGTGGAGACCTCACGCCCCACGTGTTGAGCAATTCGGCGGTACGTCCACCCGGCCTCCCGCATGCCCACTATACGCCCTCGCTCAAAGTCCGTCAACTGCACATACGGTTCAAGTCCACGCTGTCGCGGCATGCTACCAGTGTTAAAGACTGCGATGGAGCTCCGTATGCCACGGCAAACTGGCTGACACTGACGGCGGCGGTGCACAAATGCTGCGCAGCTAGCGCCATTCGACGGCCAACACCGCGGTTCCTGGTGTGTCCGCTGTGCCGTGCGTGTGATCATTGCTTGTACAGCCCTCTCGCAGTGTCCGGAGCAAGTATGGTGGGTCTGACACACCGGTGTCAATGTGTTCTTTTTTCCATTTCCAGGAGTGTAGTACTTTCTTTACACGATAGTTACCTACGAAGTAATAATAGTGATGTGGCAAATAATATTAAACTGATTGATCATCTGTAGTGAAATGTGACTAAAAAATACTGACTATGAATTAATAAAGTCAATAGTACTACTACTGCTGCTGCTGCAACCAATTTTCATAATGATAATGGAAATAATAATAATGATAATGACAATAATAAGAATAATGATAGTGGCAGATACGTAGAGAATTTATAAGTGAACAAGATGTTTTTTGGTATAGAGAGTTCTGGACAAAAGATATTTAAGGTAAGTGCTCCAGGTTAGTGGGAAATGAGGAAGATCCGGTTGGAAAGAAGGATGTACAGGGGCAACGGATACGTACAGGGACGATAGTAATCCTCATCGTAGCTTAAGCAGGTATGCCATTAACTGTCTTCTGAAGCTGGAGATGTTATTCAGTTTTCTAAAATAATGCCCAAGTTTATTCCAGAGTCGGGTTCCTGCTACTGATACGGACTTAGAGAAAGTGGCTTAAGGATGGAGTGTGACAGAGAGAGGATTTTGCTCCGATAGGGAACTGGTGTTCCTGCCACGTTTTCAGAAAAGAGTGTTAAGGTTGAAGAGAGATGAGAGACAGTGTACGTTGACAAGACAGTAGAGATGGCAGAGGGTGTGGAAATATCTGCACTTGCCTGCATGCCAGAATAGCTGTGCATATTGAAGCTTCCCTGAGAAAGACCTCGCAGGATAACGTCAATAACTGGAAGTGTAAGTGCTTCTGCAAGATTTTTTTCAGATCAAGAGGGATGAGTGGGCCAAGAAGAGATGCTGATGTCTCTTTGTACACTGTGTTTATGTGGTCATGTCCCATTTAGGGTTAAAGATGGCAGGATGCACGAGTGTTTTGCAATCAGACTTGCTTAACTTTCGAACATCGCCGTTTCCCTCTTTATCATACTGTCTAAGGCAACTTTGTAATGATATACTTGTTATGTTCCTAAATATTACGTAGAAGCATCATTTTGTACACTATTAATTGCGTAATATACGGAGAAAAGTCACCACACTGGTAATTCGGTATGCTGTACAAGGGAATGCTTTGCGAAGAGACTGTAACAAATCATGTTGTATGTCCCATTAGTCAGCTATATAGTTATTGCTGGCACGTCGTTGGATGGTGTGTATTATGAGTAACTTTATTTGCTAGGCCATGTGCAGATAGTTGTTGTTGTCGGAAAAATGAATGATCATCCTCTTGTCTATTACTTACGAAGTAGAATTTTATTAGTAGGTGTTGGGAAAATGATTGATCATGCTCTTTTCTATTACTTATCAAGTAAAATTTTAGTGGTGGATCCGTAGCCGATAGAGTATCTACTTTTCAGGCAGACGTTCCAGGTACACTGTTTGTATTTTATGTGTACGCGGAGGAGAATCAGCGTAGATGCTACAGGTATCGTGGCATTTACATTCATTCGGACAGACAAACCGATCTGAAATCTTTGTCAGCCCTGCCATGAAGCCCTTGCGAGTATAGGGGAAAGCATCAGGCTAAACCTATTATGGGTCCATAGCCACTTAGGATTTTGTGGCATTGAATAAACTGATAGATTGGGCAGGACAGGTGCGACGGCTCCGTTTGTTGGCTCGGAACCTGGCCTAGCTGTTACTCAGGTGATGGTAAAGTCAAAATCACATGTGGCTGGATCAGGAGGCAGTATGCATGAGCGGCCTACAGACGATCTGATTTAGTCTCTTTCCCTACAGTGAGATTTATTTTTCATTCTTGGGCTACAGGAACCCTCTCGCCATCCCGCTTAAGCGTATGATTCATCTCGACTTCAAAATAACGATCGAATGCCTCCTTTGTGTTATTTTCTCTTTCTACGTTCGACTACCGCTGATATTACTTTCAGGATAGAAAGCAACAGTCTTTTGGTCAATCTCGAAAGATTTCAATATTAATATGAGATAAAAATCAATGCCCCTATCACCACAGAATTTGGCCTCAACTCCTTGCATACGCCTGCAATACAACATCGTAATATTTGCGCTGGCCGACTATCTCACCGAGTAAATGGATTGGGCATCCTTCCAGTTAATCTGGAAGCCAAATTGCCTGACTGGTTGCGCTATTTTTGCTCGTGAACTACTTCAAAGTAAGTTGGTGTCAGGTGGCAGCTCCTGAGCTTGCAACACAAAAACCTATTCTTTCTGAGATTGCAAAATGAGTTCAGTGTATCCAAATGAATCTCAAGCAAATTTCAGTCGAAATAAAGTAGCTTATGCATTAAACAACGTAACGAATTCCGTGAAGAGCAAACAGAGAAATATGTAGATTGAATAGAAACAACATTAGTCGATATAAAAAATGAATGTAATAAAAATTGTAGAGCCGTCCAAGTCGCACGAGAAAGTTATATGCGACTTGTGGTGGCTCCACAGTTTTAATTTCCTAAAAGTCGCTGTTCGCCTGCAGGCAAATGCCTGTGCTCACTAAAAGTCGGTGTAGTGACTAATCTCTCTTTCGTTGTCGCCGGTAGCATCTCGGAGGCACATAAGCCCAATGTATTTTGTTACGTTGAAAATTACAGACTTTTTCAGCTGGTCTTTATTGATGTTGATTTTTCGTACAAAGTACGTAATCAGCTTCTGAATATTGGTTCCATCATTAGATGTATCTCGGAAACCAATCTGATCTATATCGATTCAATGAAATAAATTCATCTAAGGATACCCTTAAGCATCGGTCTTGGCACATCACTTAATCACGTAGATGAAACCACGCAAATTTATGAGATTTCTTTTTATTAATTCAGTTCATACGAAACCCAATCTGAACGTGAAGCGTACCAACTACAATTGAGCGAAATGAATATGATAATTTAAATATCAGAGGAGTGTGAGCATCTCATATTTTCTCAGTATCCAAAAATAGGATTTCTCCTTTCTTCCCGCCAACAAAAAGTGTCCACCAGTTCTCTCAAAAGTTACTACAGCCGACCAACTGCGTAATTGTTTCTTTGTCAATATATGGCGCCAAGAAATGGTGAAACGTCGAGAAGTCAATGAACTGAATTCCTTCACCTCCTTTTTTTTCTGTTTTTAAAAATCTTTCCGTTAAGTGTTACGTCCACCTGACGACACTTCTTACACATCAAGCGGTGTTTATTTAGCCATCAGCTAGCCTCGCTTACAGATCGCGTGAAAAAGTTACAGAACTGTCCATAAGGCTAGTTGCTGACTTCGCTAAAACTTCTGAACTTTAAGTAAGTCAGAGCTGTTCATGTTTTTAGGAAATCCAGGAGAAGCTTATCTGCTCAAGTACTTCTTTCAACAAATTCCTAGTTCCTACCATCCACTTTCAGAGTTATGTCTTCTGGAGCAAAGGGTTTTTACCTTGGCCATCCCATAGACTGTGTTGCACACCTGACAATAGCATTTCCGCCTGCTCACCGTTCGGCAAAGTGACTTTAACCCCCCACCCCAACATGACAATGACGTTATACCTGTACTTCTTCTCAGTATGTTTCTGTGATGACTGACATGACCATGGCTCCCCGTGGCTCGTTTCGCTGGTCCTCACTACAAGTCATCTGTCTCATATTCACAGCACTCCTCAATTCCAAAGCTCATCCATAACGCAAACTGATATACCCAGTATCGTATTAGATTACAGAAAATTAAGAAGTGAAATCACCTTATACGCTGTGGTACAGTGACTCCCATTAAAGTAATTCATCTCCCCTCCAGTTGCACAATTAAAGATGAACAAAAGAATAGAGGCGAGCCGAAGGGCCCATATATAGACGTTTTCAAATACACTCCCTGACAAAAAAATGTGAAAAACCCTAATGACGTGGTTGAATGTTAATGAAACTTCATACATGTACACACCATCGAAGAGTATGAAAATGATTAGAGTTGAATTTCTGTGACAGAATGGCTAGCTTAATGCATTAGTATTGTTACCGGACATGGGAAGCTATATAAAGGGCGTGAACAGCATCAGATATCGAGTGACCACTGTGAAGGGGACGGAGGTGTCAAATAATCATATAAGAAAGTGCTGTCAGTACACGTCAGACTTTGAAATTGGCCTCATTTGGGTCTCCGTTTGTCCAGCTGGTCAAATCGCGCAATATTTAGATTAGTGGGGCATTCGGATGTGAGAGCAGCCTGATTTTAGATTGTATGGGGACGAGAGGCCAGACATACTCGTCGTCAAGGTTCCGGTCGACCACATATGGTTACCATAAGAGAGTTTTGCTGTACTGTGCAGCAAGGACGTTCGTAACATTTCACTGCTGCATCTACCAACAGAGAACAGGTAATCGGCTCCCTGAAACATTCTGCAACATCCTGCATGGTGGGAGACCAGCAGCAGCTGGACTAAGACATACGTAGGCTGCCACTGACACCACGATACAAGTGGCTGTGTTTGGATTGAAGATGTAGTCGGGCAGAAAAAAAAGTTCAAATGTGTGTGAAATCTTATGGGACTTAACTGCTAAGGTCATCGGTCCCTAAGCTTACACACTACTTAATCTAAATTATCCTAAGGACAAACACACACAACCATGCCCGAGGGAGGACTCGAACCTCCACCGGGACCAGCCATATCCGGGCAGCATGGAACGCCTACGAACTGTGGTGTACTGAGAATGAATTGTGCTTCCGCACTACCCCAGATGACTATCATCTGCAAGAATGGGGAGAGACCATTTTCATTCCGTCCAGTGTTTTGGAGAGACGTCAGTGCTATTCCTGGTGTGGTGAGCCACCGAATATGACGAGAGTGTATGGCTCGTACTGACTGAGGAAACGTCTGATGGAACAGTGTATTGTCACGGACATCTTGCGTCCTCTCATGCGACAGGATTGTGGGGCCTTTTTTCGCCCTGACAGTTCTCATGCACAGTTTGCATCTATCTCTAAGAATCGGCTCCGTGATGTTGAGGTACTCTAGAAATCTCACCAGACCTGTTCGTGATAGTAAAAGTGTGGGATCATCTCTGTCTTCGATTCCACTTCAGTGCCAACATCACGGAATTGTTACAATTACATTGGGCCAGCTTGCCTCAGGAAGGGATAAAACGGCTTTATAACAACAACCACAACCACCACATACTGTCAAATTCATTGTAAAGTTTCCTTAGTTTTATAATCACTCAAGTAACATCACCTGCACTCTCAAAATACACACATCAAGAAAAGTTTTGCATCATTTCGGTTCCGAGAGTTCCGGAACCTGTACAGAAAATTGGAATAGAGATCAACATAAACATCACTTGCGCCCTTTTTATTGCTCATAAAAACCACACATTACGTGTTGTACCACCATACAGCGAGACCTTCAGAGGTGGTGCTCCAGATTGCTGTACACACTGGTACCTCTAATACCCAGTAGCACGTCCTCTTGCATTGATGCATACCTATATTTGTCGTCGCATACTATCCACAAGTTCATCAAGGCACTGCTGGCCCAGATTGTCCCACTCTTCAACGGTGATTCGGCATAGATCCCTCAGAGTGGTTGGTGGCTCACTTCGATCATAAACACCCCTTTTCAATCTATCCCAGGCTTGTTCGATAGGGTTCATGTTTGGAGAACACGCTGACCACTCTAGTCGAGCGATGTCGTTACTCTTAAGGAAGTCATTCACAAGATGTGCATGACGGAGGCGCGAATTGTCGTCCATAAATATATTTCCAATATGGTTGCACTATCGGTCGGAGGATGGCATTCACGTATTGTACAGCCGTTACGGCGCCTTCCATGACCACCAGCGGCGTACGTCGGCCCCACATGATGCTACCCCAAAACAGCAGGGAAACTCCACGTTGCTTCATTCGCTGGACTGTGTGTCCAAGGCGTTCAGCCTGACCGGGTTGCCAATCCGACGATTGTCTGGATGAAGGCATATGCGACGCTGATTGGTTAAGAGAATGTGATGCCGATCCTGAGCGGTCCATTCGGCATGTTGTTGGGCCCATGTGTACCGCGCTGCTTGGTGTCGTGGTTGTAAAGATAGACCTCGCAATGAACGTCGGGATGAAGTTGTGCATTATGCAGCCGATTGTCCAAAGTTTGAGTCACAACACGACGTCCTGTGGCTGCACGAAAAGCATTATTCACCATGGTGGCGTTGCTGTCAGGATTACTTTGAGCAATAATCCGTAGGTAGCGGTCATCCTCTTTAGTAGTATCCCTTGGGCGTCCTGAGCGAGGCATGTCATCTACAGTTCCTGTCTCTCTTTACCTGCTTAATATCTACATCTACATCTACATTGATACTCCGCAAGCCACCCAACGGTGTGTGGCGGAGGGCACTTTACGTGCCACTGTCATTACCTCCCTTTCCTGTTCCAGTCGCGTATGGTTCGCGGGAAGAACGACTGTCTGAAAGCCTCCGTGCGCGCTCTAATCTCTCTAATTTTACATTCGTGATCTCCTCGGGAAGTATAAGTAGGGGGAAGCAATATATTCGATACCTCATCCAGAAACGCACCCTCTCGAAACCTGGCGAGCAAGCTACACCGCGATGCAGAGCGCCTCTCTTGCAGAGTCTGCCACTTGAGTTTATTAAACATCTCCGTAACGCTATCACGGTTACCAAATAACCCAGTGACGAAACGCGCCGCTCTTCTTTGGATCTTCTCTATCTCCTCCGTCAACCCGACCTGGTACGGATCCCACACTGATGAGCAATACTCAAGTATAGGTCGAACGAGTGTTTTGTAAGCCACCTCCTTTGTTGATGGACTACATTTTCTAAGCACTCTCCCAATGAATCTCAACCTGGTACCCGCCTTACCAACAATTAGTTTTATATGATCATTCCACTTCAAATCGTTCCGCACGCATACTCCCAGATATTTTACAGAAGTAACTGCTACCAGTGTTTGTTCCGCTATCATATAATCATACAATAAAGGATCCTTCTTTCTATGTATTCGCAATACATTACATTTGTCTATGTTAAGGGTCAGTTGCCACTCCCTGCACCAACATCTCTTTGGTTCACTAGACGCCTCGACACTTCCCTTGTTGAGAGCCCTTCCTGCCACAAAGTAGCAATGTGGACGTGATCGAACCGCGGTATTGACCGTCTAGGCATTGTTGAACAGCCACGTATTTCATTTATGGTTAAATTACGAGTACTGGAACTGATATGCTGTCGGGTCCCCTCCATCTAATAGGCGCTGCACATGTATGGTTGTTTACATCTTTGGGCAGGTTTAGTGACATCTCTGAACAGTCAGAGGGACTGTGTCTGTGATACAATAC
Source organism: Schistocerca americana (assembly GCF_021461395.2). NCBI lineage: Eukaryota > Metazoa > Arthropoda > Insecta > Orthoptera > Acrididae > Schistocerca > Schistocerca americana. The sequence goes on along the minus strand of NC_060121.1, from coordinate 640,638,562 downwards.
CTAGAGCTAAAGTCTATCTTCAGCATTTCCAGGAACTGGGGTGATGCCAAACTTTTTTTGATGTGTCTGTTAAGTTTCTTTTTCTCTTCCCTTTCTGAGTGATTAATTTTTTTTGTCGCGCAGTGTATATAGTCAGTACAATTTTCTCAGAAGCCTAGGGCAGAGTCAAATATTGCATATTGTCTGAGGGAGAGTGGACTGTGGGTATGTGGAATCTTGGGAACTGATAGTCTTTTTATAATAATATACTACGTCCCCTTCAAACGAAATTTATACGTTCAGCTATTACAAGCGAGACATAGTTTTAAACAGAAGGTAGTTAATCACACAGGTCCCATAGTATTTACGTTGCATTAAATATTCCACTATTCACGTTAGACTTTCAAGGCACATGGATCATCTCCCAGTGCAAGATGGAGGAATATTTAGTTAATAGCAGACTGATTCCACAGCATTGTTAGCTACTGTAAGCTAGTTTATGGACTTTTCTCCTTGTAGTGACGTGATAGGGAAAGTATTCAAGCGGAGGAGAGGGAAATCATTCTGTCAATGGGAAAGGAATGGGCCACAATTGGGGCAATCGGTTGACATAAGCGACTCTGATAAAAGCCAGGTTGTTAAGGCCCAGCGCCTGGGAACGAACCTCTCTGAGACGGCGAAACTGGTCAGCTATTCGCTTGTATTTACCCTGAGCATCCATGGAAACTGGTTGAAGGGCGGTGAAACCAGGAGTAGAAGGCAGGGTGCTGGACATCCGCGTCTCATCAGAGAACTGAAGGTTGGCGGCTGGTCCGTTGTGTAAAACAGGTTAGAAGGCAATAAGTTTCGTAAGAATTACAGACTAAGTGAACATTATTGCAGACCTCCATCTTTGATGTGTTCTCCTGCAGCGATAGCATCTTCCAGTGGGATGACTGTCAGTGTCACATGGCCAGAATCGTGCTACACTGTTTTCACAGAGAACTCGCGTTGTGTCGACGCCACCAAATTTTTCTGATCTGAACAGGATGGAACACATTTGGGATGCTATTCAGCTATTCAGCCCAAAATCGGTGTCTAGATACTACTAATCTGTAATGTACGGGAATTGTGCAACATGTGTATAGACATCTTGTGCCACTTACCCTCCAAACGCTGCCAAGGAGTAGTAGAATCTTGGCTATTCAGAAACGCTACTGTATTGCATATCAAAGATGGACCAACATGCAACTGATCGGATAGTCAGTGTGTTGCAGCTCATCAGCGGCTTTACGCTTTTTCATCGTTTAGCATTTGCTGATAACTCATGGAGTAAAGTTATCAGCCACAATTGTAGCCAGTCCATTACACCTATCAACGGTGGACAGTCCTCAGGAAAGAACAGAAAAATACTATGTGCTAATCGTAATGTAAAATTTCTAGAATTCCTTCTTACTTTCAAGGCTCTTAGTTAATGCGCTACTTTTTTCCCCGAAAGTTAACTGGAATTTGGAAACTATCGAAAATGACCTATTCCCCATGGCTTTGCCTTTGTATGTGTTTGACATATGTATTGAAGACACCTCCTTGTCTCCCTCTGTGTCTGCCTGCCTCATTCTCCCACCTCTGTCTCCTCCTCCCCATTCCTTCATCTCCTCCTTCCCCTCTCTTTCTTAATTTCCTTCTCTTCACTCCCCTCAGAGACCATATCTCCCTGCCACTGACCACACACTCCTCCCCTCTCAGTTTCCATCTTCGCCTACCCCTCTTCATTTTTAAACTGCCCACTACCCCTCATGCATCTCCCCCTTCATCCTCTCTCTCTGTACATTTCCTCCTCTCTCTTACTCCTTACCCTCCTCTATTCAGCTCAACCTGTCCCCAGCCACATTCAGTGACACATGTAGTCCCTGCAATACAGTTCAATAAAACAGACCGATGCTACTCCCACAACACACATCTCATGAAGGGCAGACTACACAGCAAGGGCTTAAAATCATTTATTTGCCTCTGACATACAGGCTGCCATGAAGTGCAGCTCAATAAAGCAGGCAGATACTACCCCAGCACAACACACCTATTATGTAGAGCTGCCTACATGTCAGAGGCAAGAAATATTTTTCCAGGCAAAGCAGCCTACATATTGGGGCCTGGAAAACCATTTCTTTCCCCTGATATGTAGGCTGCTTTGCATAGTAAGTTGATTTGGCAGGGCAATACTGTTCTCACACAATACACCTGTTATGCAGGGTAGCCTATATGCTACGGGGTGGGAAAAGACGTTTTTTTCCCTTTATTTCCTCTTCTGCTTGAGTATGGAGGTTATGAACTCCACAGTGCTGACACTCATACAAGGCCTGCTACCTCTGTGCCAGATCTAGCTGAAACCAATTCAGGATTTTGGGAGGAGATCTCAGACATACACCTCACACTTTGCTTTATTTAAGTAATAGATATAAATGAGTTCCACTAAAAAGTCTTTTTCTGTGTGGGGGAGTGTAATGAGTGAAGAACTCTCCCCTCCCCTCCTTTGGATAGACGACTGTCTCCAGCCCTGCAAAGCAGGAGCAAACTGAAGCCCTTTGATCCAGGGTATTTCTGTCAAAATTATTTGGTTTAGTATCAGCAGTCACTCTTTTGGTGGATCATGGAGTGATCTTAATTCGACATCCATACTTATTCACTTATCTGAACTACTCTTACAGGCACTGTTGGTCCAAGTAATGAATGAACTGTGGGCAGTTAAATAAGCTCATACAGAGAGCGGCATATTGCTGAAGAAGAAAGGACACAATATGAAAGTGTGGTAGGAACTGCTCAGGGAATGAACAGAAACAACAAAAATGGATATCGACTCTGAATGTCATCAGTTTCCCTCAAAGAAACGTCTTTTCCATAGTATTCTGCGACACTTCATCAGCAAATGCGACACTTCATATGCAGAAATCTGTTCTTTTTACACTTTTCACAATTATGTATGCATCAACTGTTCTCCTACATGTTGATAAATACACAATGGTAGAGCTTGCACAAGATAATGCAGCATCTATGCAGGAACTCTTTCTTGTCCTGAGTGCTGGGTTATGCCATATTGTTGTTCCAGCAGAGCCGTTACCTCAGTTGACTGTCTTTTGGCCGGCCGCAGTGGTCTCGCGGTTCTAGGCGCGCAGTCCGGAACCGTGCGACTCCTACAGTCGCAGGTTCGAATCCTGCCTCGGGCATGAATGTGTGTGATGTCCTTCGGTTAGTTAGGTTTAAGTAGTTCTAAGTTCTAGGGGACTAATGACCACAGCAGTTGAGTCCCATAGTGCTCAGAGCCATTTGAACTGTCTTTTGCAGATCTGCACACTTGGAGCGGTCTCATTGGTGTCTCTTTTACTACATTGCATAACACATCACTCTGCTCATCATAGGCGCAGAGAAACCTCACTATAGTGAGACATATGTGATTATACAATATAGACACATCAAAAAACGTTTTGCATGACCCCAGTACCAAGAACTCCTGAAGATAGACGTTGGCTCTAGATATTGTATCACAGACACAGTCCCTTTGAGTATTCGGAGATGACACTAAACCCACCCACAGATGTAAACAACCATGCATGACCAGCGCCTATTAGACGGAGGGTGTCCGACAGACGATCAGTTCCAGTCATTCCACCAGAAATGAGATATATGGCTTCTGTTGTCTGTAGTTCGACAAGGCCTGGACCGTCAACACTGCTGTTCAATATTGTCCGCATTGTTACTTTGTGTGAGGAAGGGTTCTTAACAAGGGAAGTGTCCAGGCATCTTGGAGTGAACCAAAGTGATGTTGTCTGGACATAGAGGAGACAGGGAGAGACGGGAAATGTCGATGACATGCGTCGCTCAGGCCGCCCCTAGGGCTACTACTGCAGTGGATGACCGGTACCTACGGATTATGGCTCGGAGGAACCCTGACAGTAACACCACCATGTTGAATAATGCTTTTCGTGCAGGCACAGGACATCGTGTTACGACTGAAACTGTGCGTAATACGCTGTGTGATGTGCAACTTCATGCCCGACGTCCATGGTGAGGTCCATCTTTCCAACCACGACACCACGCAGCGCGGTATAGATGGGCTGAACAACATGCCGAATGGATTGCTCAGGATGGGCATCTCATTCTCTTCACCGATGAGTGTCACATATGCCTTCAACCAGCCAATCGTCAGGGACGTGTCTGGAGGCAACCCAGTCCGGCTGCAAGAACCAACCGTAGACACACTGTTCAGCGAATGAAGCAAGGTGGAGGTTCGCTGCAGTTTTAGGATGGCATTATGTGAGGCCAACGTGCGGAGCTGGTGGTCACGGAAGGCGCCGTAACGGCTGTACGATACGTGAAGGCCATCCTCCGACCAATAGTGCAACCATATCGGCAACGTATTGCCGAATCATTCGTCTTCATGGACGACAATTAGCGCCCACATCGTGCATATGTTGTGAATGACTTCCTTCAGGATAACGACATCGCTCGACTAGAGTGGTCAGCGTGTTCCCCAGATATGAACCCTATTGAACATGCCTGGGATACATTGGAAAGGGCTGTTTATTGACGACGTGACCCATCAACTACTCTGAGGGATCTACGCCGAATCGCCGTTGAGGAGTGGGACAATCTGGACCAACAGTGCGTTGATGAACTTGTGGATAATATGCCACGGCGAATAGAGGTATGCATCAATGCAGAAGGACGTGCTACTGCGTTTTAGAGGTACTGGTGTGTATAGCAGTCTGGACCACCACCTCTGAAGGTCTCGCTGTATGCAATGTGTATTTTTCATGACCAGTAAAAAGGGAGGAAATGATGATTGTGGTGTTCTCTACTCCAATTTTCTGTACAGGTTCTGGAACTCTAGGAGCAGAGGTCATGCGAAACTTTTTACGATGTGTGTATAATTTTATTGGAAGATGCAAACAGGGAAACAAAAATATCATTAAAACCGTGTGTAAGAGGGTTGCTGTTGTTACATTTGGGAAATAAAGAGAATGAAGAAGGAAGGAAATCACACAGGTACAAATAATTCCCGAGGCTTCATTACTTCGGAAAGATGTATGAGAAGGACAAAAAATAATTTTTTTAGGCGGTGAAGAGTGTGTAGGAAAACAGGGCACAGGTGTAAATATGGGCACTCCTCCCAACGTTCAATGGGAAGAGCTGCAGACTAGCGGCCAGAAATGTAATTGGTACCACTTCCTGATAGAAGACACTGATGAGCAGTTGGAAACTTAAGCTTGTTTCAAGTAGTGTGGATGTAACTTCGGTCGCTGTGCGAATTTTTATAGATTTTAAACCTTTGGCAGTGTGCAGAAACGTTTTCTTATAATGATCCTATTGTCATTTTAAAATAATTTCGCAGTGACATCAAGCAAGCAGAATCCTAAGCTACTTTTGGAAACATGTTTTAAGTCCCCCTGTATTTAGATTTGTGGGCTGGTGTAAATACTGAAACATTCCATGGGGACTTCAAGTGCAGTTTCTCTGTTGGATATATCTCCTGTCCCAACGTTCATACGAGAACCACCGCATAGGGACACTGAGCTGCAAGGACCAACCTCTTTTCTGAATGCCACACAAGCATCAATTGACGAAATCTTTTGACAAAAGTGCTGTTAAGAAGAGGCCGTTGAGTTTTTGTGGGGCTGCTGACTGGCTAATGGGCAGGGCTGTGAAGACTCAAGGCTTCCAGGAAAAGAAAATTTTACCCAGGATGTGATCCAATTCTTCATCAGATTCCTGCGACCCTCTCATTGTGGATGGAGATAATGAATTGGTAATCAAAACCGCGGAATACACCAGACTTGCGCGATGGAACCTTCACCTTTGGCAATGAAAACTTCTTACAGGATCCTTGCGAAGTGCAGGTTAAATGTGTCATGTGGCAAACGTGGACATACAGAGATTGCGCTGGGGCTGAACGAGACATTTAAGATTGCGACTTTTGTAGACAATTTTTGATTCTATGTTAACTTAAAATACTTGCATAAACAAGTTGTTCTTTACAGTCTACACTTTTTAATGCTTATTCAGCTGTATCACAATAATTTAAAATTTTTTTACGACCTTTTTAGGTAAGGCATCATCTGCACCCGGCTTTTTGATGCTGTTTTGCAAGCTTTTTGTTAACATTCGTTTTCGAAGAGAAATAACATATTAGCCATTGTTTTACCTCCTACTATTTTATGAACGTGTTATATTGAATGTAAGAAAGAAAATCTATAATTTGGCGAAACTAAAGTAGTTTTAAATCAAAAACAAAAGAAGGTGCCCATATTTACACCTTTCTCTCTAATGTTAGCGAACAGGTAATCACCAACACATTTTCTTACTGTTACGTCGTCAATAAAATCCTTTCTGTCCCACACCATAATTCAGCCACTTCCTCAAAGTCCTTCTCAGTAGGAGGAACCCAACTCTGGAATAGACTCCCATATTATATTAGAGAACTGAATAACAGCTTCAGCAGACAGTTAACTTTCTCAATTCCCAGTATTCTTAGCTGGCGCATTCTCCATAAATTTCGTTTTTTCAGAATTCGCTGTATCAGAAAACATTTATTACACTTATAATTTTTTTTTGCATTTGGAACTATCGTTAGTGTTTTTATAATAATAATAATAATTATTAACATCACCGTTATTACTGGCAGCATCAGCAGCAGTAGTTGCAGTAACGCTGTATTAACTTTGTTAGATCATTGTATTATTTACACACATTGTCTCTGTAGACATTTGAATAATTTTAAGACTATTTACCATATTAAAATTGTTATTTCTAGGTAACTGTCTCTGAATATACTTGAATCATTTTAATGCTATTTATCATATTAAAATTGTTATGTGTAGTTAACTATGAATGTAAGAGAAGGCCTGATAGCTCTAACAAGATCAAGCTTAAGCAATAAGTAGAATAAGAATATTGTTATAAGTGAGCTACTTTTTTTATCTGTTTTGTTGAATGAGATTTCCTTATAGCAATGTGTGCTCACTGCCTGCTGAGAAACCATTGACTTGGAAGTCTATAGTTGTCAAATTATTGGCATACTGACATAACATGTTAATACAAGGCAGCTTTAGTAAATAATGCAACACAGTTTTTTTCTCAGCCAATTTCAACTGGAAAAAAGAAGAAACTGATGTGCGATGTCGTGAAATATTCGAGCTTCATGAAGTTTCATGAAGGTCTAGCAGGTGGCAGCACAAAATGTAGCCTTCAAATTAGCCCTGCTGCGGCACGCGCTTTAAATCTGTCGGGACGCCGTGAACACATACGTCTCAGCAGCGTTTATTTTTAGACAAATGTGTTAAAACTACAAGGAATATAAAAGATGATAGCTCCTTCCGAAACGCAACATTATAGAGTAAATAATATTAACATAAAAACGGATGTCAGGATTCTACTACAAACATAAAACCAAATGCCTGTACATGTGAATGTATGTTCCTCTACTGCTATTCATAAAATGAACCCCATATGGTACAATCAATCTGTAGAATTTAAAACTTGTTCTTACTATGTGTTTCTACTATAAAGTAGAAGTTTTCTTCGAAGGGCTGCTTTGAAACTTAACAGTTTTTGCAACACAAATAGTGATTAAAAAGTAACGAGAAATTTATAATTTCACCTGTATTAGTCCGATTTGCACTGCTTCTTTGGTCACTGTCTTCGTAAACCTGTCTGAAAAGTATCTGTACAGTTTTAATACACATTTTTGGAACTGTGATCAAAAATTTTTAAAAATTTTTCTTTCAAAAATTCAGTTTTGATCACACCTCGTAAGGCTCAAGAACATAGGTGACCTGTTTCAGACATAGCACATGGCCGTCATCAGATGCATGGCAACCTTCGAAGATGGAAGCTGGACCACTCTTCTCAGCTGCTGTGATGTCAACCAGTGTTTTGGTAGTATCAACGATTATTTGTTTTGAATATATAAATAGATTAGAGAATCTGTTTTAAATTTTGTTATAGGAATGGAATAAAGTATATCAAATTTTTAGAAATGTTGAATATTGCTTTTGATGAGTCTGTTATGAGTAAAACAAGGGCTTACAAGTGGTATAAACGTTTCAAAGCAGGCCTTAAAGGAGAGCCGTTTTACAGGCATGGATGACATTAAAAATGCACAGTTAAGAGACTCATTAACTATCCCAAAGTTCCTAAAGTGTTTCGGGAATTGGAGAAAGCACTGACATAAGTATATGGTACGTGATGGGGAATATTTTGCAGATGAGAACATTGCTGTAGGTTAACGAATAAAGTTTTGGCCAAAAATAAAATTTAATATGTGACTGCATGTTGTGAGTCAAGGATTTTACAAAGAAATTCAGAATCGATGTACATGTTTTGAAGGAAATTTCAGCAACGTTTAAAATAGCTACTGCTCACATATTTTAAGCAATGTGTCTTAGAAGCTGGTGATTAGCAACCGAGATGGAGATTTAGTGATGGAATAGATTCAAATGCAGCTGTTCCATAAGCATCAAAGTATTTACACAATTGAATCACATGCTACTAGCGAAAAATTAATTAAATCTACCATGAAGTTCTTAAATTATTACTGATAGTGTACAACTAATGACAAAGGTTTTTATTGCGTTGGACCACATTTGGCTGTATTTATCTTGGCAAACTGTCTAATCCTTTTACTACCATGTAGTCCGTTTCTATCAAAAGTAACTTTATATGTGTGAACATAATAAGGCTTGAAAGCACACACAATGTAATTTGTAAAAAATTATTCATTGCTTATTTACATACATCGCATTTTAGAGGTCATTATCAACAGTATCACTGTTATTATCGATGTTGTCAGCGTCACCATTTTCTAAGTTAATAACTATCATGTATAGTATGTCTTAAAAAATCCCATCCTTAACCCAGTACTATCTTTCAAGTTTTTCGACGTGGAGGCAGTATGCACTCCAGTCATCTTGAGTTATCATTTCAAAACTTGTAACAATTGTGAGGAGTTTTTGTATACGTTTTTTCAGTTACTACACAATTTAATTTGATACAAAAAAATGGAGACTCAGAAAATTGCTACGTACCTTCTTTCTCCAATTGCAGCAACTTTGTCATGCAAATATCCTTGGGAACATTTCTCCCTCTGACGGAATTTTTGACTTTTGCCCACACCTGTTCAATTGGATTTGAGTGACTGTTGTATAGTGTGTAACACCGAAAATGCAGGATGCATGCCACCTGCCACCGATGTATAACTTCTTTTTTGAATTGTATATAAATAAAACTTCCTGGCAGATTAAAACTGTGTGCGCCGAGCGAGACTCGAACTCAGGATCTTTGCTTTTCACGGGCAAGTGCTCTACCGCTGAGCTACCGAAGCACTACTCACGCCCAGCCCTCACAGCTTTACTTCTGCCAGCTGTGAGGGCCGGGCTTGAGTCGTGCTTCGGTAGTAATAGACGGCAAATCATCGAGTAAAACTGAAGTGATATCAGGTGTTCCCCAGGGAAGTGTCCTGGGACCTCTGCTGTTCCTGATCTATATAAATGACGTGGGTGACAAACTGAGCAGTCCTTTTAGGTTGTTCGCAGATGATGCTGTACACCCGTTCGTCCTCTGTTAGAATATTGCCGTGCGGTGTGGGATCCTTACCAGGTGGGATTGACGGAGGACATCGAAAGGGTGCAAAAAAGGGCAGCTCGTTTTGTATTGTCACGTAATAGGGGAGAGAGTGTGGCAGATATGATACGCGAGTTGGGATGGAAGTCATTAAAGCAAAGACGTTTTTCGTCGCGGCGAGATCTATTTACGAAATTTCAGTCACCAACTTTCTCTTCCGAATGCGAAAATATTTTATTGAGCCCAACCTACATAGGTAGGAATGATCATCAAAATAAAATAAGAGAAATCAGAGCTCGAAGAGAAAGGTTTAGGTTTTCGTTTTTCCCTTGCGCTGTTCAGGAGTGGAGTGGTAGAGAGATAGTATGATTGTGGTTCGATGAACCCTCTGCCAAGCACTTAAATATGAATTGCAGAGTAATGATGTAGATGCAGATGTAGATGTAGTTCAGTGGTAGAGCACTTGCCCGCGAAAGGCAAAGGTCCCGATTTCGAGTCTCGGTAGGCGCACACAGTTTTAATCTGCCAGGAAGTCTCATATCAGCACACACCCCGCTGCAGAGTGAAAATCTCATTCTGTATGTAAATATTTAATAAGTAAGGACATTGCTTCACTGTATGTGTACATTTTGGTAGAAGTCTGTTAACGTTTCTTCGTGTTTATCTGTGTCTTACTGTGAAACTTGTAAGCTCTGGGAAAAAGCCAAAGGAATTGTTATTTACATAGACTAGCAACGATAATAGCAGTGCTTGTGCGTTGTGGGTTGGGAGTTGATGCGTGGAGCGAAAGACGGGTTCCAGCGCTTGTAGTGTGCGGAAGTGTGGTGTTAACGCTCACGCAGTAGAGAGTACCAGTTTCAGTGGCATCACCTACGCGCGCCGGCAAGATGTCTAGAGCACGAGTACGGACAGTGGACGCGCGGAGGAGGCTGTAATTACGATCTCCCATTCCTATAAGTAGCCGCGGATCCACGATATGCTACCATCTTCAACAACAGCAACACAGTTTCCTCGTCGGCTCCGAGTTTCGTCGTATGCACAGCACTGAAGTAAGACTGTTCATTGGTAGAAAGTATTAATGGTTAACCCAGCAGCACAACTGAATGCGATTTGATTGATGAGATTTATTTAAAGAATAGTCAGTTAAACTCAGGGTGACTGTGTCCTCGTTGCCCCCTGACATTGTTACCAAGCAGGATCCTTGTTCCTTTTTTTCCAAATATGCTAACTGAGTGTCATAAGAAACAAAGTGAATACTTACAGCCAGTTTATTAATGAATAATTTCTCTTTTAAGAATTTTAGCCTCAGTCTACTTTCAATTAACTGTTGTACAACAGAGGCTTCAGTATATGACTAAAGCAAAGAAATTTCATTTTTAACGTTTCAGAATTAATCACTGGAAAAAATCCAAATCTAATGAAATGCAGACATTAAGAGTGCAGAAGTTTTATTTATTTTACATATAGCTTGGAGCACATGGCTATTTGGTTTGGTACATATACTAATGTCTAATTCTGTTCAAGTCAGTAAAAAAGACTCAGTTGTTCAGACAATAATATGAAATCCAACTTGCAAAATAAGTAATCGCAAAGTAAAAAGTGCTTGCTTTTTTTTCTAAATTTTTTTGACGAAATTCTGTTGAGGTCACTGAAAGTCATTGTTCACATAGAGAAGTTCAGTACTAGCATACAGTGTCATTACATATTTTCAAATCATTACCAGATTGCCTTTTTCAAAATTTAATGCGAAACATATCGTAAGAGTGACTTCTCAGTTTTCTTTATCGTTACATACTCACTTAAAACTAGTGTCAAAAAACGTGACACCCTTCTGTTGCCATGTCCGTGTTTAATAATACATGATTTTCTTTTCCATCATCTTGTACAGGATTTTGGATGTAAATTGCCCTAGTGGGCTGGCGACCGTTAAGTATTTCCTTTTCGTTCAT